>NC_061779.1:22947500-25347500 GCF_022458985.1 Mugil cephalus
CACCATGATGGAAAGCAACATGATGTCTCGCTATACCTCAGAGTTCCTCGAGCTGGAGAAAATAGGCTGTGGGGAGTTTGGTGCTGTGTTCAAGTGTGTGAAAAGACTTGATGGTTGCATCTATGCCATCAAGAGATCAAAGAAGCCCCTGGCAGGATCAGTAGATGAGTAAGTAAATCATCATGTCCATTCTTAATTTGTACATAAGATCACCTCTGCCCTGTGGTGTTTTACACTTAATTTAGTCACTGTGTTATAGAATGTTTAATGCTTGCGAACTGGTGTTTACTAGTGACACATTTCAAGTTTCATCATAAACGCACTCAGTTACTGTATAGGAATGGACAGGTCAGATGTTGTTTACAACAAAGGCTTAATTAAAACCATCTGTCTGCTCCCCACTTTTACAGGCAAAATGCCTTACGGGAAGTGTATGCACACGCGGTGCTGGGCCAGCATCCCCACGTGGTGCGTTACTACTCAGCCTGGGCCGAGGACGACCACATGCTCATCCAGAACGAGTACTGCAACGGCGGGACGCTATCCGACGTCATCACTGAGAACTACAGACGATTTAGCTTCCTGTCAGAGCTAGAGCTGAAAGATCTGTTGCTGCAAGTCACACGAGGACTTAAGTACATCCACTCAACCTCTCTGGTGCACATGGATATCAAGCCCAGTGAGTACTTGCTTTTAATGCATAAATAATACACTCGATGGCATGATAGTTAATATAGGCTTTGGATGCGCTGATTTTCATTATTTATTTTTTTAATAAGATCTATATTTGTGTTTTTTCTTCATCAACTTCTTTGTCTGAAATTAACTTCTTTAACGTCTTTGTCCTAGGCAATATTTTCATTTCACGGAAAGCTGTAGCAAGCTGCGACGAATGTGACGACGATGATGGACTCACAACTAGCGTGATCTACAAAATTGGTATGTCAACTTCCTAGTTGTATGAAAGTGTCCTTTTAGCTTGCAATCTTAAAGTAATTGGTATTTCCTGTTGGTTCAAACATTCAGTTCATGCTTTATGCTCCCTCTCCAGGTGATCTTGGACATGTGACGAGGGTGAACAATCCACAGGTAGAGGAGGGCGACAGCAGATACTTGGCCAATGAAATTTTACAAGAGGTCTGACTTCCTTCTTAAAATTATTGCACCTTTGTATCTGTACATCCCGAAACAGGGACTTCAATCTTATCATGTTGTTTTGACATTTTCACAGGACTACAGCAATTTGACAAAGGCAGATATCTTTGCTCTGGCCTTGACTGTCGTGAGTGCCTCAGGGGCTGATCCTCTCCCTACCAACGGAGATAAATGGCACGAGATAAGACAGGGCAAACTCCCCGCCATCCCTCAAGTGCTTTCTTCAGAGTTTCTCAGTCTTCTCAAGGTAACCTTTAACACGTTTTTTTCTGATTTTCTGCTGAGTAAGTGTGTTGTTGTGAAATTGGGAGTTAATGTTATTGCTTTGTTGTTTGGTTACGGTCTGGCTCCAAGCTCTTTTTTTTTCTAAACTAATTCCAATATTTTCCATCTTGTACTGTTATACATTTTTGCGAGCGAAAAAATAATCAAGTCAAATCGCAGTTTCAGACGTTTTACTTGACAAGTCTTGTCATAGAAGATAACGTGCAGTCATCAGCAATGAAAATAATTGTTGACTGATCCATTCCCTAACATAGTTCTTGTAATTTCTTGTAGATGGGTGACTCTGTGCTGTCTGTATTTTTCGCATTCCATGTTTAGAAGCATCTCAATTTAATCTTAACCCTAGTTGTCCCTTGTTTTTTCAGCTGATGATCCATCCTGACCCAACCAGACGACCATCAACCTCTGACCTCATCAAACACCCGGTGCTTCTGACTGCCGCCAGAATGAGCGCAGACCAGCTCAGAGTTGAGCTCAATGCAGAGAAGTTCAAGAATGCCCTTCTTCAAAAGTAAGTACTGCACAGACGCCTCTTGAGTAGTAAACTCTAGCCATCAGGGATTTGTCACTGCCTGTATATTTGGTAAACTCTGACATGAAATACTTCCAAACCAATTTGAGACTGAAGATATTATTTTAAATGGTGAAAGAGATAATGAAGCCAGACCAAATTAGCTCTTAACTGTCCTTCCTCATCTTCCACAGGGAACTAAAGAAAGCCCAGCAGGCCAGAGCAGCAGCAGAAGAGAAGGTTTTATCCACAGACAGGATCTTGACTCGCTCCACAGTTCAGTACAATCCCAGAACCACCAGGCTCATTGGAAAGAAGATGAATCGGTCGGTCAGCCTCACGATCTACTGAGACTTTACCCCTGACAGGAAATGAAACACGAAGGCTAATGGACCTTTTGATCAAACTTGTTGAGTTGAAATGGTGTTTTGTCTTTCTTTCGGAGAGCCCTGTCAGTCGTGGTATTGGGCTGTTTGCCCAGTCAAAGCTGTAGATTGTTGCCATGCCGAACTGGAATTCATTGACTCCTATTGCCAATATAGTTCATCCCTTTACTGAGGGGTGTTTTCTTTGGAATATGAAACTGTCATTCCTCAAAGGTAGTTTGCTTTACCTTTTACACTCAGTCATTCCTTAAGTTTGCATAGACATCAGGCTCTCTCTCAGTTTCTGTCCTTGCACTTCTCTTGACAAAGCCGAAGCCTGGTGGCAGAGGATCAAAGCCACAGTGAAGCTCTCTTCAGTGTGAATGTACTTGCCGTAGCCGTATGCACCTTACTGCCTGTCAAATGCCTGATGCTGGATACAAGATGGTCGGAAAACTGACCATGTCTGTGTTTGTAATGGAGCACTTTGGAGGCACCACGTGGAACTTGCCACATTGTCTAACAAGAAAAAGAAAGAAAGAAACCTGCTGCTGTTGATGTTTTGTGTATCAGGGTTTGGCCAGTTGTAGGTTGGGTTGTTCTGGAGGTCATTGGCTCTTATTCTCAATTAGCAGGAGGCCATTCCCCGTTTAATATCCCTTCTAGTTTTCTGGTCTGATGGAAAATGTATCATGCCAAATGCCAAAACTATGAGTAAACTCATTATCTGTGAGGTTAGAATTGGTCCAGTATTGATCTTTCCTGTTGATCAGTGGTGCCAACCCTGCCTGTAGCATTAGAACAATCATTGTCTTGTTTGGGTTCACATTTTTTTTCTTTTTTTTTTCTTTTTCTTTTTTAGGGCCGTCTCATAGTACTGTTCATTGTTCTTGTAACTCTTAACACACAAATGTGTAACATGTACATATGTTCTTTTAATAAATTCTCATTATCCACACTTCCACACCAGTGTCACTTTTTGTGGTGAAGAAATGTCTAGATATTCGTCTGCTGAAACTTCAAAGAAGACCTGTTTACAGAAGAATGTAACCAGTGTTTGAGAAAGACAGACTTCCCTTTTGTGAAGGTCAAAGCATAATGATAAGACACAGACAATGGGTTAAACTGGCTTCAGTTAGTCTGTGTATTGGCATACTGAGTCAAAAAACATTATTTCTGTTATTTGAATGTTTGGGGTGAATGAGCTGCATTAAGTCCCTGCTAATCTAAGCTAACTTTCTGTAAATACAAACCACTGCAGAAAACACAGGAGAGTTATTGTGACCCTGACCTAATAAAGATAACAATTAAACATGTTGTGTATCAAGGAATGGACTAATTAAAACAAAAGCAAACATTTAATTATTCCTGTTGTTAACTCAATGTCTGGACAGCTTTACAACATACCCTCTTAGTTCTCATGGTGCTACAAACACATTTCATCAGTAATATCAAAAAGGGGTAACTCTTGCTGTGATGTCTAAGATGACCCATTCAATGGGTAAATTAAAAGCAGGAATCTTTACTGTCACATTGCATGGGACAATTAAACAATTGTTGCCTCAGGTACCAATATCACCACTCACCACTAGATGGAGATCATCTATCAGTATATCAACTGTGGATGTAAAGGTATTCACTAAACTGACTCCTCAGTATAGCAATAATACACCAATCAGCCACAACATTAAAACCACCTACTTAGTATTATGTAGGTCTCCCTTGTGCCTCCAACACAGTTGTGACTCGTGTCCTCTGGTGTCTGGTAACAGGATGTTATTAGTGGGCATCCTATCAGGGGTTGAGCCTCTTAAAAGTCCTCTCTGCTCCTAACATATCTCACCTTGAAGCTCTCTTCAGAGCTAAGATTCTTTACCAGGATCTAGGTTTAACTTTCAGGGCAAAGTCTTAGAAAACATCATGATTCTTGACCTCTAGGAGCAACACTTTGCACTAAGAATCTATAGGATTATGGCTCCTGGTCTGGTTTAGGTGGGTGATAAATATGTACGTACCAGCCATATGAATGCCAGGTCCAAATGTTTCCCAGTAGAACATTGTATTGTTACAACATTGGCAACGTAACACTGGTGTGAAAAAGTGTTGCCCACCTTCCTGATTTCTTGTTTCTTTGCATGTTTGTTACACCTAAATGTTTCAGATCATCAAACTAATTTAAATAATAGTCAAAGATAATGAGAAATCTCTTCAATATGACCTGTCTGACAAAGTGAAGTTAGACCTAAAGATCCTCAAAAGCCAGACATTATGCTGAGATCCAAAGAAATTCAGGAACAGATGACAAAGAAAAAAAAGTAATTGAGATCAATCAGTGTGGAAAACATTCTAAAAACATCTCTAAAGCTTTGAGAACCACAGTGAGAACCTGCCCAGGAGTGGCTGGTCAACCAATATTACCCCAAGAGCTCAACAACGACTCATCCAAGAGATCACAAAAAAAAAAAACACGACAACGTCTAAAGAACTGCAGGCCTCACTTGGCTCAGTTAAGGTCAGAGTTTATGACTTCACCATAAGAAAGAGACTGGGCTGACATGGCCTGTATGGAAGAGTTCAATGACCAAAACCACTGCTGAGCAAAAAGAACATAAAGACTAGTCTCAGTTTGGCCACAAAACATCTTGATGATCCTGAAGACTTCTGGGAGTGAGTAATTCCTGCATTGGTCATATTGACTGCCGGTTGTGACACAATAGCATCAGCCCAGTGTAACGACTCAGCAGCAGCAGTTCACGGAGCAGAGATCCTCTGCTATGCCGGGCCGCCAGGTAATTAGAGACATCTTGTGGAGTGAGTTTCAACTGGAGAAGGCACCCAGCCAGTGAAAAACATCACAAAGTAGTTTAGCAGAGTGCAACGCAATCTTCCTAGAAACTTGATCCTTTAAGTAGGATCTGATAACACTGGAACCCCTGAAGGGGACAAGGGCTAGAGTGAGGCACAGTCAAACTTGCGTAAGGGTCCAAAGAGCACCCAGGCCATTGCAAGGGTGTTATTTTGAGTACAATATAACTCAAAATATATTTAACATATTAAATATATTAAATGCATATATTCATTTAATTAATAATCTGAATTAAAAATGATAGTTTAACCCTACACAGTTGGTATCAGATGGCTCATGCTCAACTACTAAATTATCACCACCTACTTAGACTAAAGTGAAGCATAAGCAATAATCCAAAAAGAAGTGCGTGTGTGCACTCAACTTAATTAGGTACTGATTAGGTGACCACCTACACCAAATCTTGTGTAGGAAAAGGTTAAAAAGTAACACAGTGGGCATAACAGTCCTATTGCAATAATCTAATCTATGAATGGTAAAATATGGAAATATATATATATTTTGCCTGTTCAGATTTCCTGGATGCTGGTGCTACCTGCGTTCTACATTTCTTTGTTTTTCATTGCTCTTTGTGTTTTTACCCCCTTTTGGTCTTTTTTCTTTCTTTTTTATTTATTTGTTACTTCTGTTGGATTCCGTTTTTTGCTTGGACTTATTAGTTGGCTACTGTATTTGAATTACCATGTCTCACCATTGCAGCACCTTTTCTTGTTCGGAAAGTTTCATTAAAGCTCTTTTGTCTCCATTTGGGTCCGGCCTTCTTGTTACACACATGTCAAATGAAAATAACCCACTGATTGCATCTGATAGTTAAACAGCTCAACTCATCATTAAATACCTTACATTGTACAGACAAGGTCTTCTTCACAATGGTCATTATCATACAGTCTGCATTCTAAAAGCCGGATAGTTTGGTTCGATTGGAACATCCAGGAATAGAAGGAAAAGTAAGTTTACTGTCGATGTATTAGCTGAGCAAGTCCTCAAAGTATACAAAGTGTCGGTAAGGGGACTGGGCCATTGATAATACAGGAAAATATCTTTACAATATCCAGAAAAATAATGGCTTGACATCGAGGTTTCTGCAAGCGCCAAAAAAGTATTCATCAATGATGAATACTTTTTTAAGTCACTTCATTAAATACTCCAAGGAAACAGGCACCTTTTTCCCTTGCTAAACTACTGATTCATGTTGCAGTCCACGAGGTGGCGGTAAAGCGTTTGTAAGCTGGTTTGTCAACAGCTGCAACCACTGATCCTTCCTTTCTTTTAGGAAGACGAGGAAGAAGAAGTGGATCTCAGCACTTATTTTTTTCTGAAGCCTTGAGTGCTGTCGGAGACTCGTGTTGCCTCATTGCATAAAGAAATGTCAAGTGTTGAAATAACCATGTCTCCAGGTCAAGGTTTAAGGGAATATATCAACGAGAGACTAACTGCTGCTGCTGAAGAAATATTCGGAGCCTTTGAAGGGACAATCGTCCAGTATGAGGAGGAGATTGATCGTCAACGCAAATTGCTGGACACCATCTTAAAACCTGAGATGAACTCGAGCAGAATAGGTATGTAAAACTGTTACGTTAATTGCGTTTAGAAACAAAAACAATGCGGAAACAAAAAAATACGGCTGGTTCAGGATCTGTAGCTATGTATTTATTTACACACATGACGCAATCACGTCCTTTTAAGGCAACACACATTAATCAGACAGCAGTGTTTCTATTGGACACCAAACAGTCTGATTTAACGAGGAGCCAGTTTAATCTCAGCTAAAGCTTTAATGCGCGGACTCATGTGTGTAAATGAGAACTGTGTCCAAAATGAAGCAGTGATGTGTAACAATAGTACATTGCCTTGGTAAGTCAAGCGTAAAACGTGTGATCCTGACACATTTGACATGTGCACAGTAGATAAGAGTGGACTCTCTGTAGTATTAAACTGATCTGTCTGAAAAATCTAAATGCCACTTATTTTCCATAAAACTTATGTTGGAAAGCTGGGACATTTTTTTTTGTCTCATTGACTCCCATTATAACCATGATTTTTAATCTCACAGCCATCATGACACAATATAAACATTCATTCTGCAATATTAGGGTCAAGTCAAATTTGCATTTTCTGCTGTTCAACACTAAAACCAGATATTTCCCAATTCCCATAAAATGTTTGTTGTTTCATTAGTGTTTGTGCTTGTGTTATTGAGTTTAGGAGACTATCCATTCATCCAGAAATCTGTTGAGTTATGGACAAACACTGCAATACTTCTATGCTTCTAATCTTTTTACTGTTCTTACGACACTTTCATGGAATTACTGTTGGCTAACAACAGTCAGCTTGACATGCTGTTTGTTATTAAAATAATAATAATAACTTTACTGTGTTGATCACATGGGGGAAATCATTCTGTGCATTTGACCCATCCATCCATTAACACAGTAGTATGTACACATGGGTTTGGGACTGGTTTGGGGCTAACCTCTGCTCCTAGACCCCCATCAGACTAAGCTTATCTGCCAAAACCTTGGACTAAATCAGGAACCTTTAGATTTATCGCTAACTACAATTCTCATGTGTATTTTTACTTAATCACAGACTCCCCACAACAACATGTCTGTAAGGAGGAGGAGGAGGTTCTCACTAACCAGCAGCTCTGTGACCAGGAGATGAACACCAGTGTGGACCAGGAGGAAGCAGAGCCTCCACAGATTAAAGAGGAACAGGAGGAGATTTGCACCAGTCAAGAGGGAGAGCAGCTCGTACTGAAGGTGGAGACTGACACCATTTTGGTGACTCCAATTTATGAGGAAAGTAACCACAGTGAACCAGAACAAAGTGGTGACCAACTCCTCTCTTACAATTCTTCTGAGAACCAAGATGAGGAAGGAAGCAAGCATGTAGACTCAGAAACTACAAATACAGAGTTGGAGCCAAAGGAGAGACGTCATGAAATAAGAAGTCACAAAAACAACTTAACCATATCAGAAAGTCACTGTAGTGCTGACAATGCTTGTAACATTTGTGGGAAAAGTTTCCGTCGAAGTGGTGATTTGACTCTCCACATGAGAACTCACACGGATGAGAAGCCATATCCTTGCAAAACGTGTGGGAAAAGTTTCAGTCACAAAGGTCACATGGCTCTCCACATGAGGACTCACGCAGCTGAGAAGCCGCATCCTTGCCAAATATGTGGGAAAAGTTTCAACCATAGAGGACATGCAACTCGGCACATGAGAACCCACACGGATGAGAAGCCATATCCTTGCCAAACTTGTGGGAAAAGTTTTAGGGACTGTAATTATTTGTCTGTCCACATGAGAACTCACACAGGTGAGAAGCCCTATTCTTGCCAAACATGCGGGAAATGTTTCAGTGACAAAAGTCACATGACTCGCCACATGAGATCTCACTCAAGTGAGAAGCTGTATTCTTGTCAAACATGTGGGAAAACCTTTAGTCATGGCAGTCATTTGACCCGCCACATGAGAACTCACACAGGTGAGAAGCCGTATTCTTGCAAAATGTGCATGAAACGTTTCTGTAATAGTGGTCAGTTGACTGTCCACATGAGAACTCATACAGGCGAGAAGCCATATTCTTGCAAGTTATGTGGAAAAAGTTTCAATCAAAGTGGTATTTTAACTCTCCACATGAGAAGTCACACAGGTGAGAGGCCATATTCCTGCAAAATATGCGGGAAAGGTTTCAGTCACAGTGGTGGTTTGAAAATCCACAAGAGAACTCACACAGGCGAGAGGCCGTATTCTTGCAAAACATGCGGGAAAAACTTCAGTCGAAGCGGTGCCTTGACTGTCCACATGAGAACTCACACAGGTGAGAAGCTCTATTTTTGCAACACATGCGGGAAAAGTTTCAATGTTGGGAGTAATTTTTTGCGCCACTTAAGAAGACATTGTCCTGAAACGTCTGTGGAGAAATATTGTGAAGAATTCATATACAATAAGTAGCATGTAGAGTGTTCATATTTGAAGTGCTTTTAGACCGTGTTTCTGCAGTGATAGTATGAATTTACTGCCTCTCATACAGCTCAGTATCGAATACAATCTGCTTTGTATGTATGTCAGACTCAACAATGAATTTGAACTTGTTGCTCAGGATCATACATTCAAGTGAGCTGTTTTATTGTTTTTAACAATATTCAATTTTGGAAAATGTCATGTTTAAAGACTAGTAGACAGTTCACTTTTACAAGACACATAAAACATGAGACGTTCTTTAGTCGCTTAAGTCTATATTTTTTTAGACTGAATTTTCAGCATTTGGATGTTCTGACAATCGTCAGTATTTATTTCGAAAGCACTCTATGTCAACAACCATTCTGATTGCTGCATCAACAGAGTCATCTCTCTAATTATAAAAATCTCCACATTACGCAGTAGGACTCTCGTAATTAAGGTGTCTTTTCTTGTAGTCATGATATAGTCCCTCATAATTATGTATGAATGTCTCCAGACTTTCTTTTGTGAACTTAATGACTGTCATAAAATCATCATTGTGAACAAAAGCAAAATAGACTTCTCAACGGATTGTATAATCATCTGCATTACTCTTGGACAAATCAACACAAACACAAGAATCGTGGTTATTGTTTGGTGTTTTCCCTCAGTTCCACCGTTTTGTGCATTTAAACTTAATGGAAATATAGAAGATGGCACTAGTGTGATCTGGTGTCATTTCACGTCATATTCTGATTGACTTCTCTTAGATCGTCTTTGTTTAGCACAGTGGTTCCAAATCTTTTGATTTACCTCACTTGAATAACCCCCTTCTCCATATTGTGCAAACAAAGCTGTCCTCTCTACAAATGACACTGTCCAGCCAAGTGAAGGTAACTCAAAAAATAAAAGCATGAATCCACTTTTTTAACATTCGTGTAAAATTCTTTGTTCATCCATGTTCATTCATACCTTGTGTCTTGTGTATTTGTTTTGGAATTGCATCAGCTTTTTCTTTAGTGAAGGCGACACTAACAAATTGTAAAAGTGTACAATGTGTTGTTAAAGGCATTGTATAAATAAACTTTTGAAGTTTGATAATAAAAATATTTCTGTCCCTTTTTTTTCTTTTTTGGACTCTACACATTTTGGGCAGAGAAGACAGATTGTTTGTTTTTAAAGAGCTGTACAAGAAGCCATCTGTGCTCAAGGATTGACAGTGTTTTAGGACTGGGTTTACCCCTGGGCTCCTCTGAGATGAAGGGGATAGACTGACTGCTTGAGGCTGCTGAAGTTGGGATGTCTGTTGATGGCCCAACATTTGCAGAGACTGGATTTAAATATCTAGAGATGGGCGGATGAGACCTGCGATATGCTGGCAATTTGTCCAGGGTGTACCCCGCCAATTGCCCGATGCCAGCTGGGATAGGCTCCAGCAACCCCTGCGACTCTAGTGCAGGATTAAGCGGTACGGGAGATGAGATGGGCGGATGAAGCCCTAAATCCAAAGCAAGTCCAGAAAATGGACGTGGATCCCTTCCCTTCCTCACTCAACATGATGACTTGGTCTCGTCGGTACATTGAATAACTTGAGGCCAACGCTACAGTGCTGGCTATCAGACCTCTGCAGTAAAACAGTAATTACATTTTTACATGCATGTGAAAAAACTAACAATTATTTCCTTAATCCGACTCTAACTGGATAACTTAAGCACATGTAAACATGTTATTCCAACTAATATTGGGGTCCTCCTCACCCGACCAAGACATACAGATAATGTGATTGGAAATTGATTTTCACTGGCATGTATGCACCTTGATCGGAGTTAAAGTAGACAATGCATGTGTGTATGTTCGAACAACTGCAGCGCTGGCCTATAACCCCGGAACAAAAACATGCAAGAAGGCCAGTCCCAAAAGATGAAGGTAAATTGAGCCGGTAGAAGAACCACCTGAGCAGCAACATGACAGAAGCTCCCATAAACGTTGAATGATTAAAAATGAGATTAAAAAAAAGCTGTACTATTGTCTATCTTGCTGTTTGAAACACCAGTCTGCTACATGAAGAACTCTAGTTGTTTATTATATGATGTAACAGGTCAACCAGAGGGGGGGTCGTATTAACCTGCTGAAAAGACACATTTCACCACCTAGTGTGGAGGAGGAGGACATGTTCCAATCATTTGGTTTTCCCCATTGCATGTAAACTGGCACAAGCACCACATTCTGAAAGTCTCATTTTGTACCGCATTCACGCACAGTACGGTTACACTCACACTAGCCATAGAATCCAGACTTCAGGGAGAAAGCATGGCACGATCGCCTAGGGTGAATGTGCCCTAAGGCTCTGGATGAAGATGTACACGACCACCTGACTGAGCTGGTCTGCACAGCACCTGAGAAGTCGGGAAGAGATGTCGTCTGGACCTGTAGCTTTTCTTGTATCGATGGTTCCCAGTTCTTTGGTAGCCAGATAGGACATGGCCGGGATGCAGACTGATGATCACAGTTCTCAGGGGTGGGTGAGGGAGTGCATGCTGAGTCAAATCTGTTGAAAAACAGATTAAGTTCATTTGCCCACCCCCTGTCCTCCGGGTTCGGGCCTTTCCCACGGACAGGTCAGTTTAATCAACTTCTTCTGTCCCGTAGTCCTTGTAGACTTTCCACAGCAATATGTCTGTAAGGAGCATGGGAACATGAGAACTCACACAGGTGAGAAACCATATTCTTGCAAAACATGTGGGATTTTTTCCCATAAAAATAGTCTATTGACTGCCCACATGAGAAATCATACAGGTGAGAAGACGTAAAATTCCAGCCATCTTGAGTAGCACTCCATAACTACTTTTTTTGCCTTTAAACTCATGCAAGTCAGCTGCAAGTTTTTGCCATGTGAGCTCATGCAGCGGTAGATGAGTGTCTCCCTGTGCTGGCTAGGTTTGTGTTTGTTGCAGTGAGAGCATGACAGCACTTTACCCTTTACTGCCTGGCTGATTTTTGGCCACCAGATAGCCTCTCTGTACTGCTCTCTACTTTTATTCACACCCAAATGTCCATGGGTCTTTTCCACCATCTCTGATCATAAAGTTTGTGGAAACACCATTTGGTTTGCTCTTTTCAGCATTATGTTTTGTTCACGGATGGTTTCCATGACCTTTTCCAGGCGGTTGTTTTGTTCTTCCATTGTGGTTCCGAACACTAAAATATCATCCATGCAGACCACTGTTCCTTTGTGGTCCTGCAACAGCTCCTGCATTTTTCACTGAAAACTCTCTGGTATGGATGTTATATCAGAGTATATCAGCACATTCACTTAGATGTCCGCTGGTTCTTTATTGAGCTTCGTTAGGACCCGGTACCTCGAAAAACGTTGTTTCCAGTCTGGCCAGTCCTCCGGCTTGGCAAAGTTGAATTACTCCAGCGACGAAAACGTCGCCATTCTCAGTGACTGCTAAACTCTGTCACTATTTCTTTTTCCTTTTTCCTTGCCTTTCCTAAATGCAGGCCAGCTGTGCTTAATATGGATTAAGTGTGCTAACTGTTCTAAATGTAGGCAAACTGTGCTAACTCCTATGTTGACAGAGACTGTACCCCCAGCCCCCCATGACCCCTTCAAAATTTCCCAGAGGGAATTTTCTAGTTTTTCATCTTCCTCTGTTTTTTCGTCCCTTACTGTATATATCAAAATGCTTTGACTTTATTTAAACTTTAAACTGTAGACACAAGTTTTGTGTATTGGTTTATTAATCCATGTTTTGATAGGTCATAGAATTTTTGATCAATCACTGTTATAATGAGTGTGTATTGCACGGAATGTTCAGACAGACAGACAGATACACACACACACACACACACACACACACACACACACACACACACACACACACACACACACACACACACACAGGTGACTTGTGTAATTAAAGCTCCTCAATATCAGTGCTCAGTGAATAATGATCATATGTCCCCCCTGTGGCCCCTTCAAAATCTTCCAGAGGGAATTTCCTAGTCCATTCAACGTGTTACAAAGATCAACAGTGTCCTCTACGTCACAAACACCATCAATGACTTCAATGCTATGGATGGTGTTTGTTTGTTTTTTTTTTTAACAGAAACAGCTCGCATCCTTACCATTTTATTCTATCAGGTATGTGCCAATAATAAGAAACACTTACTGGTTGTAAAACATTTCTTTCTGTATGATACATGGTTCTGATGTGCGATTGTAGCGATAACCTTTATCCTGCAGGGGGCAATAACGCCCGGTATCGTCAAACACAACAGAAGGAGAGGACGAAGAGGTAGTCCGCAGTTTCTTCGTCGGTTCTGTGTTTCAGTCGTAGAAGTAGCCATGTCTCAAGTTCATAGATTTAGACAGTTCACCAAGGAGAGACTAGCTGCTACTGTTGAAGAAATATTTGGAGTCTTTGAAAAAATTATCGTCCAGTATGAGGGAGAGATTGATCATCAACGCAAATTGCTGGATTCCATCCTAAAACCAGAGATAAAGTTAGACAGAACAGGTACGTCAAGATATAATGTAAGTTACTGATAAACTAACTTGTAAAAAATTAAAGTTTTTTTCACACAGCATCCACATTAGAAGCTGATTTACTGCATATATTAGATTAGCTGTATTTGGGAGTTAACACAAGCCTAGAATATTTATTTAAATATTTATTTAAAATGACCAGTGACAGAGAAATGTGTTGTAATTCAGACCATATATTTATTTGAAAAAATACAAGCAGGCACACGATAGACAATAGAGTCATAAGAGACTGGGACCTTTCTGTGTGGAGTTGGCATGTTCTCACTGTGTCTGTGTGGGTTCTCTCCGAGTGCTATGGGGGCAAAGACATGGAGATGTTGTGGGTGCTGTGGGTCAAGAGGGAGTTGGCAGCCAGACAGGACATGACTGGGATGCAGACCGAAGGTCACAGTTCCTGGGGGTGGGTGAGGGAGTGCATCCTGAGTCAAATCTGCTGAAAAATAGAAATTCATGTTTCCGTTTTTTTTTTTAGAGGAAGCCAGGTGAGACAAACACTCTAATCTATATGCTTTTTATGGGGTGGTGGACATACAAGAGTATGTTGCAATATGTCGTCATTTCATGTAATGGAATGAGTTATCAGATCGTCCGGTTTCCTTTAACCAGGTTTACACACGCTTGTTAACCGAGACTTTGAACACAGACTAACTCACACACGCATTGTCCTCTTGACTTGACTTTTAAATAACTTATTTACTCAAACGAACACAACTACAACTTAAGGCATAGTGCAGATTTGATAGTGATGAAAATAGCATCCATTCACAAATGTAATAAGAATCAAAGGCATTTTTGTAAAAAAAAAAATTTTATTGTTGTTTTTTTAACCAAATCCTTGAAATCCTCTATCACCGCACTTGCTCATTCTGCTAACGAAATGGCAGTACAAACTTGCTAATCTCACGTTATCCCACTCAATGGCTGATGACGTTATTATGTTGGCCTGAGTCCAAGGGAAGCCAACTCTGCCTGGCCTCCCTTCAGACAACAGTGCAGTACTGTATTTGGCTGTGTATCATGCGGAGGGAGCTGTTTTACACATCGCAAAATCCTCAATAATTAGAGTACAGAAATAAGGAAGAGACAAAGTGACACAAAAGAGAATTGCCAGAACTGTTAAGAAGAGTCTGATACAAAGAGAGGAAAAATGGCTTCCCTTGGCTTCTAGGAGAAAACACCACTGGTTCTCGAGTTCACTCTGTATCCTCTTTAACGCCTCCTTGTCCATAGATGTAAACCCCCTCTTGGTCTCATTAAGTAGCGCTTTCAGTTCAGGGGTCAGCCAGGCTTTGTTGTTTGAGAATTCATTTGTCTCTCACTGTGTTTAGCCTGTTAACTATTTTTTTATTTACATATTTATCACTGCTCCTTTTGGAATCTGCTACTGAATTAAAAGCAGTTTTTTCTGAGCTTCACCTAGTCTTACTGCTCCATCATCACTTCAAGCCATTGAAATACTGTAAGTTAACAACAGCTGATTTGACCTGCTATCTCTCAGTTGAATCAACTTCTTCTGTCCCTTTGTCCTTGTAGACTTTCCACAACAAAATGTCTGTAAGGAGGATGATGTTCTCACTATGGATGAGACGAACTCCAGTGTGGACCAGGAGGAAGCAGAGCCTCCACAGATTAAAGAGGAACAGGAGGAGCTTTGCACCAGTCAAGAGGGAGAGCAGCTCGTACTGAAGGAGGAGCCTGACACCATTATGGTGACTCCAGGTTATGAGGAAAGTAACCACAGTGAACCAGAACAAAGTGGTGACCAGCTCCTCTATTACAATTCTCCAGAGGAACAAGATCAGGAAGGACGGCAGCACGTACATCCAGAATCAAGTAGAAATGCAAAACTGATGACAAATAAGGGATTTGTCTTTAACAATATAAAGAGCCGCACAATTATAGACAGTAACCTTGATACTGGCACAGAAAAGATTGATGCTTTTCAAACTCTCCCAAAAGATATGTCTCCAGTGAAGCAAAATCTCAAAAGTGGTGTGAATCCATATTGTTGTAACATTGTGGGAAAAATTTCTATTACAATAGTGTTTTTACTATCCACATGAGAACTCGCACAGGTGAGAAACCTTATTCTTGCGAAATATGTGGGAAAAGTTTCAGTCGAACGTATGGTGTGATTCGCCACATGAGGACTCACACAGGCGAGAAACCATATTCTTGTGAAACATGTGGGCAATCCTTCAGTACTAGTGGTTCTTTGACTGTCCACATGAGAACTCACACAGGCAAGAATAGATGTGGGAGAGGTTTCAGTAAAAGTAGCAAATTGAATGTCCATATGAGAATTCACACAGATGTCAAGCCATATTCTTGCAAAACCTTTGGTAAATGTTTCCTTAAAAATAGTCATTTGACTGCCCACATGAGAAATCATACAGGTGAGAAGACGTAACATTGCAATATATGTGAGAAAAGTTTCAGTGTTGCTCACTGCTTGAAAAGACATTGTCCTGAAACATCTGTGGAGAAATATTGTGAAGAATTCATATACAGCAAATAACATGTCGGTTATTCATATTTAAAGTGCATTTAGACTGTGTTTCTGCAGTATGAATTTACTGCCTGTCTAATACAATATTTTTTTAACTGTCAGATTTGTCAATGAATTTTAACCTGTTGGTCATGAATCGTGAATTCAAGTGTGTTGTATTTTTATTTTAAGTAATATTGGATTTTGAAAAGTGTCATCTTTGAAGACTTTAGAGATGTACACTCCAAAGTTTAGCTTATATTTGTTTTACTTGTTGTCTTGAAATGTTTAGGAATTGCATCAACTTTTTCTTTCTTGCGTTAGAGGCGACACTAGCAAACTGTAAAAGTGTACAACATGTTGTTCAAGACATTGTATAAAAAAAAGGGGTCAAGAAGAAAAGAAGTCCACAGTTTAACCAGAGATAACAGATGAGTCCAAAGTCCAGAGCTAGTTTTGAAAGAGCTGTATAAGAAGCCTTCTCTCAATAGATGGCGTAGACTGAGACCTCACTTATGCTGGGAAAGAAGTTTGCAAGTGTACATAGTGGAAAACCCCTTACATGATATCCACAGATGAAGAAAAGAGGGGATTCTAAATGAAAACGGGGATGTGCACTCTAAAAAAGAAAACGAAGAAGGTGTCATGGATGCTGAAATCAGTATGAACGAATTAGTGATGGTATCAAATGGAATGAAAAATACTGCTACAGGATAAGAACAATTGACCTGCATGTTTTGGAAATTGCCTGAAAATATGTTTCAATTCTCCCTGATTTGTAATAACTTTTGTCAGTCTGTAAAATTCAAGGTGTTTTTCACGGACTGCCCAGTTGGTACAACCGAAAACACAGCATTAATTCACTGTTTTCCATGATCTACTTCAGTCTGTGCGCTTTGTTTACCTTGCAGAGTGCCTTTAAGCACTCTCCTAGAAAGTCATGTTTTATGGTGTTTACCAGGAAGAAAGGGTTATACAATGACAAAATATGAAAAGGGTTAATAACTTCAAATATCATCACATGAAAATAGAGTTATTAATAAAGCATTCAGGATCTGTACTGGTGCAATGTGATGCAATGCCAACTAAAGCAATCCAGATAGAGCTAGGAGAAGCACCTTCAGACCTGAGATAAACTAATGTTGACCCACTATAGTTGACTTAAGGGATGTGGCAATGAAAACCCTGCCAAGTACAATCCATGGTTGTTGGGAATGTAATTCATTTAAAGGCATTGGCATTGGATGGTCAATAAAAAGCAAATCAGAAAAATACAGACTAAATTATGTTTATCTCCTACCCCTATCAGTAATGTTCCCATTGGGTGATTTCCAGAAATTGATGTTGAAATGATGACCATTATCACTAGTCTGCAATGGATAGAAGTAAAACCAGACATGGTAGTATGTTGTGTAGATTCTCTCACTTCCTTATATTGTATTAAAAGTTTGAAATCGTGAGAATTTAATACTGGAAATCCGACCAACTCTATTCAGACCATTGACTGTATAGATTCTGAATCTCAGGCTGTGCTAACCGTATGTTAAGTGTGCTAACTGTGCTAAATGTGTGCTAACTGTGCTAAATGTAGGCCAACTGTGCTAAGAGAGTTTTTTTTTCTTAACTGGCGGAAATAAGGATGCAAAGTCCAGGTTTCATACTCCGACAGTAGGCGGTGGTATGCTCCGTCAGAGATATGGTTGCAAGAAATAGAAGAAGAAGAACGCCTGGTTGCGTCCTGCACAACAGAAGAAGAGGAAAACGAGGAGGCGGAAGAAGAAGAAAAGGGTGAAGGTGCGTACCAACACGTTTTAGATTTAACAGCTGAACCTGACTAAAGATTCGTCTTCTGGAACAGAACCCTGAGTGACTTGGTTACCGTAAACTGGCTTGTGACTGGATCAGGATGGCGACTCGGGTAGTAAGATCAGATGACGAGGAAGATAATATGGACTTTGGTGAATGGACTCCAGTTTCTAGTGGGAGAAGGAGGAAGAAACGGGCGAGACGAAGTTTGTGACAACAGCAAAAGAAGTACTGAAGAGAGCAGTTAAGAGGATGACAGGAGAATCGTTAGGGAAAAAAATGCAACGAGGGAGAAATTTAAAGTAATCCTTAAATTCAGAAAAGAAGAATTGCATGTTAATCTAAGTCCGATTATGTTGTCTAGGGATCTGAATAAGAAATGCGTGTCTAGCGTATTTGTAGGTCTGATCAAGCACCCCTAAACTTTGTCCCAGCACCGATAAAAATAAGTGTTGTACATCGCCTGAATATGATAAAACGACAAAACAGCACAATATTAGGAAGTATTCGGTTTAAACATAATCTTTTAACAAGGACATTCCAGTCATTAGCTACAGCCTGAACTTCTGCCCTTGTGAAGGTGCACATGATGGGGGCTGGGGCTCAGGCTTTCCTCAATTTGAGGTGCGGTTGAGCCTTCTTGGCCAATGATACTATGTTGGTATCCCAGGAGAGGTCCTCTGTGACGTGAACCTGGTGCTGCTCACCCTCTCAACAACAGCACTGTTGATGGTCTGAGGACATGCTGGGTGTACACTCTCCTGAAGTCCTCAACAATCTCTTTTGTCTTGTCCACATTCAGGGAGAGATTGTTGTGTGCACCACATGGCCAGGTAGCTCACCTCACTCCTGTAGTCCATCTCACCACAGTTGTGTCATCCGCAGACTTGGTGAGGAGGTTGGAGTTGTGCATCGCAGTGCAGTTGTGGGTCAGGTGTTGTTGTCGTGGTGAGATCTAAAGAAATTCAGGAACAAATGACAAAGAAAGTCATTGGGATCTATCAGTCTGGAAAAGGTTCTAAAGACATTTCTACAGCTTTGGGACTCCAGCAAACCACAGTAAGAGCCATTATCCACAAATGGTGAAGACATAGAACTGTGGTGAACCTTGCCAGGAGTAGCGATAACTTATCTAAGAGGTCACAAAAGACCCAATAACAACATCCAAAGAACCGAAAGCCTCACTTGTGCCTCAAGATTATGTTCCAGAATTTCATATTACAGTAAGGAAATGGATCAGTGAGGAAATATCTGTTTACGCAGGAGAAGTTATTGTAATATTGTTAACAGTACAGTGGATCGAAGGAACAAGACCGTTGAGAACAGTTATATGCTCGGATTCAAGTTCAGCATTAGTCATTATACAGGACAATGATTCACACAGCAGACCAGATATTTTAATAGAAATATAATACTATATAGAATTCAAATGACAGTAATACTTGTATGGGTACCAGCACACATTGGACTCAAAGGTAATGAGATAGTAGATGACAAACGAGGTAACATGAATTAAATAGATCGATTTCGACGGTGTTAGTAAATCAGAAATTAAGGGTATAATCAAACAAAGATTGAGG
The DNA here is from genome assembly GCF_022458985.1 of Mugil cephalus. NCBI lineage: Eukaryota > Metazoa > Chordata > Actinopteri > Mugiliformes > Mugilidae > Mugil > Mugil cephalus. Next base: position 22,967,059 of record NC_061779.1, read on the forward strand.
GAAAGGTGCCAAAAACAATGAGAGGAGGAGACGACTGGACAGTAGAAAAAACAGAGGCTTGGACATACTGCACGTAAAAATACACTATTAATAATAGGAAAACATAATACATGGAACTGTGACTACTGTGGACAAGGAGAGACATTAGAACACGGAGTACTGCATTGTCAGAAGTACAGAATTTGACAACACAACTCTACATTCTACAACAGAACTCAGCAAGTGAGTGTTACATCAATCATGTTTTGGATGGATGGATGTATGGATGATCAGGTGTTGCTCCTGGCATCTGTTGGAACCATTCTACCAGTTTGAGTGCTCCTAATACCACGGGGACCACGTTCGCCTTAACCTTCCACGTCCATTCCAGCTGCTCTTTCAACCCTTGGTACTCCTCAACCTTTTTGTGTTCCTTCTTCCTGATGTTGGCATCAGCTGGTATCGCCACATCTATCACCACCACCTTCTTCTGTTCTTTGTCCACCACCACTATGTCTGGTTGGTTAACCAGGATCTGTTTGTCAGTCTGAAAGCTGAAGTCCCACAGGACCTTTGCCCTGCTGTTGTCAACCACCCTCTGTGGTGTGACCCATTAGTACTTGGGTATTTCTATTATTCTTGTAGACCATCCCAGTCACTTGGTTGTGTCTCTTCATGTACGCTGACCCAGATAGCATGCTACATGCTGCTACTATGTGCTGGACTGTCTCAGGGGCGTCTTTGCACATTCTGCACCTTGGGTCTCATCTACTCTGGTCGACCTTGGCCTCTATGGATGTTGTACTTGGGGCCTCTTCTTGTGCTGCCATGATCACTAGTCCTCAACCTCCCTTTTTCCGCTTAGTGAACAGTCTCAGTGTTTTACACATGGGGTGGAACGCTCCGTGCATGGTAAGGAGCTTTCTTGTCTTGATATTTGTGGCTTCTATCCCCTCCTTTGGCCAGTTTATGATCCCAGTGGGGTATCTGATGACTGGTAGTGTGTACATGTTGATTGCTCGGACCTTGTTCTTACCATTCAGCCGACTTTCCAGGACTTGCCTTACTCTCTGAAGGTATTTTGTTGTGGTTGACTTCCCCGTGCCCTCCTCATGGTTTCAATTAGCTTGTGGGATACTGCGATACTTTGCATGTTCTCCTTATGTCTGTGTGAGTACTACGAGACTAAGATATGGAGTAGGGATGTGTGGAGTCATTCTGGAGATGTTGTGGGTGCTATGAGGGAAGAGGGAGTTGGCATCCAAATAGGACATGACCGGGATGCAGACTGATGGTCACAGTTTATGGTAGCCTTTTGTTTTTGTCTGAATGACAACTGCGATTTTGGATGTAAGTTTAAAAGTAAAACCTACTACCTTAATCCTTTACATGTTTAGTGTGTTGGTTTCCTGTGTTTAGCCTGTTAACTAAGTTATTTATTTATTTATTTATTTATTTATTTAACACTGCTACTTTTGGAATCTGCTGTTGATTAAAAGCAGTTTTTCTGAGCTTCAGCTTGTCTTACTGTTCTGTCATCTGTCAATAGCTGATTTGACCTGCTGCCTGTCAGATAAATCAACTTCTTTCTCTCTTTGTAGACTTTCCACAACAACATGTCTGTGAGGAGGAGGAGGTTCTAACTAACCAGCAGCTCTGTAACCAGGAGATGAACTCCAGTGTGGACCAGGAGGAAGCAGAGCCTCCACAGATTAAAGAGGAACAGGAGGAGCTCTGCACCAGTCAAGAGGGAGAGCAGCTCGTACTGAAGGTGGAGACTGACACCATTATGGTGACTCCAGTTTATGAGGAAAGTAACCACAGTGAACCACAACAAAGTGGTGACCAGCTCCTCTATTACAATTCTCCAGAGAAACGAGATCTGGAAGGATGGCAGCACATTCCTTTTCAAAAAGGTACATCACTTTCAAACATTTTGTTTTCTCAAACATTTTTTGTGCAAAATTTGCAACAATATTGCTTATGTTTTAGCTTAAGAGGAATATAAAATGCATAATTTGCATTTACTGAACATATTGTCTGTCCAGAAGACAATAAACACAGCCTTGAACCGTAACATTCGAAACTCTCAGCTACATCAGTTTGAGCATTTTTTATAAAACACCAACTTATTTCACTTTTGTCTGTTTTATATGAACACATTCATCTTCAAAACAATTTGCCATCACTGCCAGATGCACAGTATATCTCCCTCCTCATTTCTGACCATATTCACAGTGAACCCAAGGGCTATGTAGACTTCATCGTATTTCGTGCTCTTAATAGGCCTATGCTGGTTACCGTCACTTGCTTTTCTTGCCTCTGACACCTCCACCATGTCTCTTTTCACTCCTATCAGAAATTTCTTCATCGCGTCCTCCGTCAGTTCTATATACAGGTGCTCCTGTGTACTTCTTCCGGGTTGAACAGCCTGTTGATTAGTTTGAGCACTGCTGCCACCCAGTAACTGGAGGCATGTTTATTATTCAAGCATGAATAAAGACACTAATGTGTAATTTAGGCATCTGTGCTAAAGTAGATATAACCGGCTTCGCTCAGCTCTATCCAGATGACTTTGGGTTATTACAGCATTAAATAACTTAAGGTTAAGGAATTAACCCCGATTCTCTGAAACATTCTCTGAGTGATGGGACACGCCCTCTGCACTGTACCCCAGAAGCTGTATGACATTACACCAATCTAGACTGGAAGAGAGAAATGATGTCCACTACTGGGAGGAGGAGCTTCCCCCAGCCATAAAAGTCTGACACAATGTCATTTCCTTAAGTCTACGTAAGCACACCTCTTCCTCGCTCAAGGCAAGAAGGGTGTTCTGGTGACATAACTCACTTAATCTTGACAATTTTTTGGCCTTATGTTTCAGAGAACCAGGGTTGGCCTTGTTCATGTTTCAGAGAAGTTCTCTTTTTCTCTTAGAGCTGGGCCCTCCTAGGCGCCATGGGCAAAGGCCCAGCCACCAGGAGCTTGCCCACCCCGGCCCCATGGTTTAGCACCAGGGTGGGCCCCTGGTAACCCTCCAGGCTGGGTATACACACTTAACACACTTAATTTCTTTCTCCATTCATTCTGAACCATTCTTTGTCTGACCCTTTGCCTGGGATCAATCTGCCTTGGAAGGCCCAACCAGGGGCACACAAACCCCTCCACCACATTAAGGTGATGGTTCAAGGAGGAGGTTTATTTTTCATTAAAGTTCTGCATAATTATTGGTGTAGCCACCTTGAATGACGAGAAGCCTGCTGGCTGCTAGAGGTCACAAGCTGCGAGCTGTGGTCTCTCTGTTTATCCTCTCCTGACAATCTCTCAGCTGTGTTTGAGGTTTTGATCCATTGTGATCATCTTAAATACAAATGCCTGACTAGTATTGCTGCAGTTATGGAACATCTAAGAAGTGTTCTCCTTTGGTAAGTGAATTTTCAGTATTATATATGTTTGTTTATATCTTTGACCAACATAGTTAGCCTGGCAGCTGAAGTGGTTAAGTAGCTAATTACCCAGCTAATAAATCAGCCATGGGTTAGCCGGACTCTGTGTCAACAAGGCTAATGGGATCTTGCCACGGTTATCAAACTGGCACAAAATTCAAAATGAGATATTTAGACTTTGACCTTAATGATCCACAAGGGATCAGTGGGGCTGAATCAGTCTTCTGGAGAATGAGCTCCTCTATCCCTCTAGTGTTTGTTGTAGTGGATGGGATGGATTGTCCATAATGGAGAGCAGTTTATCCAATGTCCTCCTGTCCCAGAGACAAACGACTCCAACTCCCTAACAATCACATGTCCAGCCTTTCGGATCAATTTGTTGATCCTACTGATGTCTTTTTACTACTCCCACACCAAGCAACAGCAAAGTATAGGGCACTCACTACAACAGACTGTTAGAAAGACTCTAGATCCCTTGGCACGGCTCGAGGAGGCTGGATGGGTGGCTCTTGAGCCGGCGGTCTGTGACCCTACAGCAGTTGGTCCATTCAGTTACCTGAGTTCTCCGGGGTCCTCTTGGCTGGGCTTTGTCTTCTGGCGCCATATGCCAATGGGTTTGTGGCGGCTCCCTGGTGGCCTTTGTCGGTCTGACAGTGGCTGGTTTGGGTGGTGGCTCGTCACTTCCCCTCTCCCTTCTGTGGGGGGCCAGGGTCTCCACCTGGTGGCCACGGTCACCCTAGCCCAGGTGCATCAGGGGTGCGGGACCGGCACCATGGCCCCCCCTGCTCCAGTGGCCTGTCCCTCCTTGGGCACTTTGCCGGTGCCCATCTGCAGGGGCATTGTTGGGCTCCCAGCTGGGTTGGTGGTCGGGGGGTGGGGTTCAGGGAGGGATGTTGGTGGGGCATGGCTTGCCCTGTGGCAGTGGTGGTTCTCTGGACTTGATACCAATGTGCTCCTGCACTGGGGTGGTGGTTATTGGGGGCTGGGTCACCTGACCTGACTCTGGGCCCTGGTAATGGTCTCACTCATATTTAGGGAATGCCCACATGCATGTCTGGTGTCACTTGCCTGCTCGTACTGGACCACATCAAGAAGAATTGATGAGTCCCGCCTAATAAAGACTGGACTGCTTTTTCACTCTGTTACTATGTGCCTTATCGTTGACTTAGCTCCTCTATTAGGACACCCTTACCGAACCCCCTGGACCCCGTCAATCCTGAGTGAAGTGAATTGGAAGGCACAGGATCCTATACCACACCAGTTCCTACCAGCACCACATGCCTTCCTTCCTCTGTCCACCATCCGCATCTTCTTTGTCCTTTGTTCTCCCCCTCTATTCACTCAGGTGTAGCACTGTCTTCCCTGTCACTCCACTCAATAAAGATCAACAAACTAGGTCCTAGGGCGTGCCGGTGGTGGTCACACACAAGTTGACAACACCTGATTTGACCTGCTGCCTGTCAGCTTAATCAACTTCTTTCTCTCTTTGTCCTTGTAGACTTTCCACAGCAACATGTCTGTAAGGAGGAGAAGGTTCTCACTAACCAGCAGCTCTGTAACCAGGAGATGAACACCAGTGTGGACCAGGAGGAAGCAGAGCCTCCACAGATTAAAGAGGAACAGGAGGAGCTCTGCACCAGTCAAGAGGGAGAGCAGCTCGTACTGAAGGAGGAGCCTGACACCATTATGGTGATTCCAGTTTATGAGGAAAGTAACCACAGTGAACCAGAACAAAGTGGTGACCAGCTCCTCTATTACAATTCTCCAGAGAAACGAGATCAGGAAGGACGGCAGCACGTACATCCAGAATCAAGTAGAAATGCAGAACTGACGCCAAATAAGGGATGTGACTTTAACAATGTAAACAACTTTATAAACACAGGCAGTAACCTTGTTACTGACACACAAAAAATGGATGTTTTTGGAACCCTCCCAGAAAATATGTCTCAAATGAAGAAAAATCACAAGAACCAAAGTGGTGTGAATCCATATTGTTGTAACACTTGTGGGAAAACTTTCCATTATAATAATGTTTTGACTATCCACATGAGAACTCACACAGGTGAGAAACCTTATTCTTGCAAAACATGTGGGAAAAGTTTCCGTCAAAATGGTGATTTGACTGTCCATATAAGAACTCATACAGGTGAGAAACCATATTCTTGCAAAACATGTGGGAAAGGTTTCTGTCAAACAAGTCAATTGACTGTCCACATGAGAAGTCACACGGGCGAGAAACCATACGTTTGCAAAATATGTGGGAAATTTTTCAGTCGAACAGATGGATTGACTCTCCACATGAGAACTCATACAGGCGAGAAGCCGTATTCTTGCAAAACATGTGGGAAATTTTTCAGCAGCAGTGGTTCTTTGACTGTCCACATGAGAACTCACACAGGGGAGAAACCGTATTCTTGCAAAACATGTGGGAAATGTTTCTGTAAAAGTAGTAAACTGACTGTCCACATGAGAACTCACACAGGGGAGAAGCCATACCCTTGCAAAACATGTGGGAAATGTTATCGTAGAAATAGTGAATTGACTGCCCACATGAGAAGTCACACATGTGAGAAGCCGTAATATTGCAATATAAGTGGGAAAAGTTTAAATATTGCTAGTACTTTTTTTTTTTTTTTTTTTTTTAACACCGCTTTACAAGATAGGAAACATTTGTGGAGAAATACTGTGAAAGGTACACATGCAGCAAGTAACATGTCTAGTGTTCATATTTAAAGTAATAGTGTGAATTTACTGCCTGCCATACAGCTCAATGTCTAATATTGTTTTATCTGCCAGATTCAACAATGAATTGGTTGGTCATAAATCATGAACTCAAGTGTGCTGTTTTTTTTTTGTTTTTTTTGGTCTTTTAACAATATTTGTTTTTGGAAAGTGTCATGTTTGAAGACTTTTGCAGATGTACACCTCAAGGTTTAGCTTATATTTTTATTTATCTTTTTTTTCTTATTTTTATGTTTTGGGAATGAATTACATCAACGTTTTCTTTCTTGCATTAGAGGTGACATTAGGAAACTGTAAACGTGTACAACATGTTAAAGGCATTGTGTAAATAAAATTGTCAAGAAGAAAACAATGTCCACAGTTTAACCAGAGATGACAGATGGTTTTTAAAGAATAGTATAAGAAGCCATCCGTATAAACCCCCTCTCTCAACAGACGAGATAGACTGAGACATCACTTGTCAGCTACTTATAACACTATCTGGACATCTGTCCCCAGAAAGCTTCATTCACACTCACATCTTTACTCTGGAGTTTATGGTGAATGGTTTGTTTAAATATCGGTTACTGAGAAAAAGAGGACACCATCGAAGTTAAACTACAGGTGAGTTTCAGGTGGTCACCTACCACAGATGTCCAAATTAAAGCCCCAGCTTCCAATCAGTCATTAAAAAGTGCAGAAGTCACTTGGATCAGTGCTGATTGATGTTCAAGAAAACTCAAACATGGCCAGTTATCTTTGTTTTAACATAGTTTTGTTAACACACTAAGGATAGTTGCAAAAAGTAGTGCATGTGTCATATGTGCCAAACTGTACCTCCCGTTTATCCTTTTTTTTCTCTGAAACGGCTGCCTTCTCAAATATGAGATGCTAACGCATGGTCCTGCTCTTGATGGATCGCATGGACAGATCAGCCACAATCTTTGCTGCACGCTTCGCAGTCCTGGAAGCATACAGCTCATCGAGAGACTTCAGACTGCAGCCAATCACCTTCTCTGCATACCGAAACACATCCTGCAGTCTGCTCTCATCCTTAGCAGAGGATGCAGCATACCAGGTGGTGATGGAGCTGTTGAGGATGGGCTCAATGATGGCATTGTAGTTGTTCACCATCATTGTTTTTGGTAGATTGAATTTCTTCAGCTTCCACATGAAGTACATCTTCTGCTGTGTTGTTTTGGTTGGTGCACTGATGTTCAGCTTCCATTTGAGGCCCTCTGAGATGATGGTGGCCAGGAAACGGACGGACTGCTCAGGGTTTTGCATCAAGGGAAGAGGCTGTGTGGCTTGTTTAGTTTTTATATGTTTCAAAGTTTTTTTTGAAGTTGATCAGCTCATTAACTTCAAAAAAAATTGGGGTCTGCGTTGTTAAAAATCAAGACATTTATTTTCTTTCTTTCTTGCCTTCTTCTTTCCAGAAGAAATGGGATGAATTCTTTCCCCTTGTTCAATCCATTTCGTTCTGTATCTGATATAAGCCTCTTGTGCCCTTTGAGTAAATAGTTGATCTAATTTGGCTTGTAAACTTGACAAATGTATTTGGTCTTCCTCTGGTGACTCAGTTTCTCTACAATACTGATTAATTTCTTGAACCAGTTGAAATTCAAATACATACAGTAAACTTATTATTGAGATAGAAAAGGTTGATGTTTTTCGAACCCTCCCAAAAAATACGTCTCCAATGAAGCAGAATCACAACATCTAAAGTGGTGTGAATCCATATGCTTGCATCACTTGTGGGAAAAGTTTCCATTACAGTACTTCTTTGTCTCGCCACATGAGAATTTAACACAGGTGAGAAACCGTATTCTTGCAAAACATGTGCGTAATGTTTCAGACAAAGAGATAATATCATTCTCCACATGAGAACCCACACAGGTGAAAAGCCATATTCTTGCAAAATATGTAGGACATTTTTCAGCAGTAGTAGTGCTTTGTCTAAACACAGAGCTCACACAGGCGAGACACAATATTCTTTCAAAAGTGATCAGTTGACTGTCCATGTGAGAGTTCATACAGATGAGAAGCCATACTCTTGCAAAACATGTGGGAAAGGTTTCTATAAACATAGTCCATTAGCTACCCACATGAAAAGTCACACAGGTGAGAAGCCGTAACGTTGCATTGTATGTGGGAAAATGTTTCATTGTTCTTTGCGCTGCTTGATTAGACATTGTTCTGAAACATCTGAGGAGAAATATTGTGAAAAAGTTCATATACAGTAAATACGGTGTTGTATGTGTCACATTTAATGTGCTTGTAGATGAATCATCCTATCACCTGAAGTTTTTAAGAGAAACGGAATTGGTTAAACGAATTTAAACTGTAGCATTGGGGGGTAGAGGGTAGAGATCAAAACCAACTTCCTTTTTCCCCGTTATAGCTCCTGTCCACACTCCAGTCCAGACGGTGGCGGTAATGCCCAAGTCTGTTGGTTGCCAAGCGCCAATACAACGGAAGACCCCTTTTGGATCGAGTCTCAAGCGACCACCCGATAAACTGCGGGTTTTCTGCACTTCCGCATCATCATTCAGACCCCGAGGTTTCCACCTGGTCGTCTGTTAGTTGTATATTTCAGTCGTAGAAGTAACCATGTCTCAAGTTCATAGATTTAGACAGTTCACCAAGGAGAGACTAGCTGCTGCTGTTGATGAAATATTTGTGGTGTTTGAAGAAATGATGGTTCAGTTTGAGGGAGAAATTGATCATCAACGCAAACTGCTGGATTCCATCCTAAAACCGGATATAAAGCTACACAGGATAGGTTCGTAAAGATATAATGGTCCTGATAAACTAACTTCTGAAAAGTAAGGTTCAATTGAAGTTATCCTTCATACAGAAATGCCATTGTCGGTGTGTGTGAAATAAGTTATCGGTCCACACTAGAGGCTTTATTGACTCGCAGCGAACACACAACCCGGGGGAGGTAGTGATGGTCCTCTGGTATGGAGGACCATCTCTGCCATAATTAAATAGAAATAAATAAATGAATGAATAAATACTTACAGATATAAGCCAAAAATAAATAAATGAATAAATAAGTCACTTGGTACCGACATATTTAAATATTTATAAATAAACATATAATAAATGAATATATGCCATAAATGCATTTAGAACATGTAATGCAGATAAGGGGGCTGTGCATCAACTCCACCTATCTTTATGCAGCTACGGTTCAACAGTAACATTACAATATCAGAAGCAGGTGATTCTTTGCCACCAGCATTTACACCACTGATTTGTGAGCTGGAGGGTATCACTCCTGTGTTTGTGGACTTTTTTTGTCCTAGTGACAGAACGATCCATTTTGGCCTCAGTAGTTGGTTGATGGAAGCGACCTGCGCTGTCGGAAAACAGATTAAGTTCATTTGCCCACCCCCTGTCCTCCGGGTTCGGGCCTTTCACACAGACACTGCTGGAGATTGTCTTCAGCCCTCTCCAGACCTGGAGAAAAACACCTGGTGTTTCACTGCTCTTCAACTGGTGTTTTTCTTGTGAAGCTGGTCTTCCAGCTTGTAGTCATTGCCTATTTTTATTTTCTTTCTGAGTTCACTCTGTATCCTCTTTAACTCCTCCTTGTCCCGAGATCTAAAACCCCTCTTCATCTCATTAAGTAGGACTTTCAGGTCAGGGGTCACTCAGGGTTTGTTGTTTGAGAGTTGTTTCCCAGTCACAGCACTGCAGCCTTTATCTATTTATGAGGGGTGGCACAGTGGCTCGGTGGTTAGCACTGATGCCTCCCAGCAAGAGGATCCAAGCCCTGTGCTGAACTGAACGTCCTCTATGGAAATGGTTCAATACAAATGCATGTATCGTTACACCTCTAATATTTCACCGAAACATTAAATTGAATATTAGAAATAAAGATGGAAATCTGTTCATCTCTTCACCTTGTCTTACTGCTCCGTCACCACTTTAAGGCATAGAATTACTGTAAGTTAACAATAGCGGATTTGACTGTCCGTCTGCAAATACTTCTTCTGTCCCTTTGTCCTTGTAGACTCTCCACAGCAACATGAGCAGGAGGAGAAGGTTCTCACTAACCAGCAGCTCTGTGACCAGGAGATGAACACCAGTGTGGACCAGGAGGAAGCAGAGCCTCCACAGATTAAAGAGGAACAGGAGGAGCTCTGCACCAGTCAAGAGGGAGAGCAGCTCGTACTGAAGGAGGAGCCTGACACCATCATGGTGACTCCAGGTTATGAGGAAAGTAACCACAGTGAACCAAAACAAAGTGGTGACCAGCTCCTCTATTACAATTCTCCAGAGGAACAAGATCAGGAAGGACGGCAGCACATACATCCAGAATCAAGTAGAAATGCAAAACTGAAGCCAAATGAAGGACATGACTTGAACAATGTAAACAGCTTTACAATTACAGACAGTAACCTTGTTACTGACACAGAAAAAGTGGATGTTTTTGGAACCCTCCCAGAAAATATGTCTCAAATGAAGAAAAATCACAAGAACCAAAGTGGTGTGAATCCATATTGTTGTAACACTTGTGGGAAAAATTACCGTCGAAATAATGACTTGAAAATCCACACGAGAACTCACACAGGTGAGAAACCATATTCTTGCAAGACATGTGGGAAACGCTTTATTCGAAAATATTATTTCACTGTCCACATGAGAACTCACACAGGTGAGAAGCCATATATTTGTAAAACATGTGAGAAACGCTTTAGTCGAAAATATCATTTCACTGACCACATGAGAACTCACACAGGTGAGAAGCCGTATATTTGTAAAACATGTGAGAAACGCTTTGCTCGAAAATCTAATTTCAATGTCCACACGAGAACTCACACAGGTGAGAAACCGTATATTTGCAAAACATGTGGGAAAAGTGTCAGTCGACGTGATCAATTGACTGTGCACATGAGAACTCACACAAGGGAGAAGCTGTAATATTGCAATGCATGTGGGAAAAGTTTCGGTGTTACTAGTTATTTTTTGTGCCACTTGAGAAGAAATCGTTCTGAACATCTGTAAGCAATATGTCGAGTGTTCATTTTTAAAGTGCTTTCAGACTGTTACTGCGGTAATAGTCGGAATTCGCTGTCTGTCATTCAGTTCAAAGTCTAATACAATATTTTATCTTTTAGTTTTGACAATAAATTTGAACTTATTGGTCAAGAATCATGAATTTATTTTTATTTTTATTTTAACAATATTGGACTTTTGTCAATATGTACACTCGGTTTAGCTTATATTTTAGTATTTTTTATTTTATGTTTAGGAATGGCATCAACTTTTTCTTTCTTTGTGTTAAAGGCGACACTAACAAACTGCAAATGTGTACAACATGTTGTTAGAGGCATTGGATGAATAAAATTGGCAAAGAAGAAAACGACGTCCGCATTTCAACCAAAGAAGACAAAAAGGTTTTGAAAGAAAGAAGCCGTTTATGTAAACCCCCTCTCTCAGCAGACGAGGTAGACTGAGACATCGCATCATTTCAGGTGGTCACCATCCACAGATGTTCATATTAAGTCCCCAAATTCCAATCAGTCGTTAAAACTTTGTTTTAACATAGTTTTGTTAACATACTAAGGATATTTGTAAAAAGTAGGGCATGTGTCTAGGAATACAATAGTTGCAGCTCAGCAGAAACACCTCCAAACTGATGGGGATCCAGTCTACGGTATATTTTATGACACAAGGTTTGGTCCCAAAGCTCAGATTGCTGATCTCCTTACAGATTCAGTGTTAGAGGAAACACCGGGGCCAGTACTGGATAGTGGCTTTGAGTGTCGAACTAACTGGTCATAAAACATATTTTCTGCATGAATCTGACTCGTTTTTTATTGGCTATGTGCTATAAAACATATATATGCTATATAAACACAGAACTTAAATAAGCGTAAAAATAAAAGCATGGGGGGGGGGGGCATACAGAGATCTGATGTGCGGTTGTAGTAATTACTTTTATCCTGCAGGGGGCAATAACGCCCGGTAGCGTCAAATACTGACAAAAACATCAGAAGAAGAAAAGAGGCGGAAGGACGAAGGAGATCTATTCTGTAGCTTCTTTATCGTCTGTCAGTTCAGTGTTTCGGTCGTAGAGTAACAATGTCTCAAGTTGATAGATTTAAAGAGTTCACTAAGGAGAGACTAGCTGCCGCTATTGAAGAAATATTTGTGGTGTTTCAAGAAATTATCGTCCAGTATGAGGGAGAGATTGATCATCAACGCAAACTGCTGGATTCCATCCTAAAACCAGAGATAAAGCTACACAGAATTGGTACGTAAAGATATAATGGTCTTGATGAACTAACTTAGAAAACAGTCGAGTCAGCCGACATCGAATCAGATTTTTCTTGTGCGTGCTTCTGTACTTACCGCCGGTATTCTGTCTGTGATTTTCCTACTGTTGCTTTTTGCCCGATAGGCGCGCAGGCCAAAATGGAAAAAAAAAAACTTATTGGCACAGGTCAAGATGGGGGAAAAAAACATGTCGTGGATTCTTGTGCGGATTTTAAAAATTCCAATTTCTTCATAGGTTATCACGACTTGATTATTGTTCATAATATCCCTCACTATTCCTGTGTAGTATTTCAATTAATTTTCGAGCTACTCTAATTTTGAAGAAAATCCATGACAAAGTCACCAAACGTACAAGCGTCCTGGCACTAGGTTGGATTCCTCGTATTCAAACAATTACAAAACCCTTTCCTCCATAGATTTGCTCAAAAATTGTCTTGATTCTTGTTCGTGGTGACCCGACTACTACTGCGCAATATTTCAATTCACTACACTGTATAATTTTGAAGAAAATCAATGATAAATTCACCTTACCTAAAAACATCCTGATAGTTAAATTCCTCATATTCAAACAGTCATAAAATCCTTTCCTTAATACATTTGCCCAAATATTCGCTTGATTCTTCTTCACAGTGACCCTGACTACTACTACTACATAATAGTTCAAGTTGTTGAACTATTATTATTCAATTGGAGTCAACAGACATTTCCATACAGTTGATTGTATTGGTGCACTATCCCTGGGAAGGAGAGATTTTGGATGACTTTCTGTTCTGCAAATTAGTGCTGGGCAGCGGGTGAGGAAATATTCAGACTTCTGGATGCTTTCATGAATGAATCTGGACTAAGCTGGGAAAAATGTGTTGCCGTTTGTACGGATGGACGAGCAGCGATGACCGAGTGCACTCGCCTCTAAAGACATGGATCCAAATCTTCACTCTGTTTTTAACAGAGCTGTAACTGTAGTTAATTTTGTGAAGTCTGACCCCGAGTGTATGGCAACATTCAGTGCGTTTACATGTAGAGCTTAATCGAGCTATGCTCAAAATTCGACTTTCTGACTACAGCCCTTGTCCCGGTTTGCATGCAGCGCAAGAAAATCGAGTAACTGTTCTCCTCCTCCACACTAGGTGGCGATGCGTGTCTTTTCAGGGTTAATACCACGTTAATACGGCCCGATTTCCGGGTTGACCTATTACGCGATATAATAAACAAGAGTCGTTCATGCGACAGACCGGCGTTTCAAACAACAACCAGACGGATTACAGTACATTTTTAATCTTGTACGTAATGTTCGCGCTACTTCTGGTGCGCTATCCCTCAGACGGATCCGTTTCTCTTCTTCTTCTTCTGCGATCGGCTTTCTTAGACGTTTTTGTTCCGGGGTCACACGCCAGCGCAGTGGTGGTGGAGCATGCGCACACGCATTATCCGATTGAAAAGTCCGATTCAATCGCATTATCTGGGTGTCTGAAACGGATAATGAGAACTCCGATTTTAATCGGAGTTACGTGTTTACATGCACTTAAGTTCTCCTGTTATAATCCGATTAAGGCATTAATTCGTTTTTTTCACGTGCATGTAAATGCACTGACTGACATATTTAACATGCTGAATAGCGTAAACCTGTCCATTGAAGGAGGCCACACATGTGTCCTTGTAGTTAGCGACAAAATCACTGCCTTTATGAAGAAAACAGACCCATAGAGAAGGAGGATAAAAGAAGGAATTACAGATATGTTCCCCCAACTGTCTGAGCTTCTCTACACAAATAGCCTGTCTGTAGCTACAATGAAGCTTTAAAACAGTTTTGAAATGAACCAATTCATTTGGTTTGTGCTAGTTTTCATACTTGTTCATTTTCTGAAAGCATCACGATCTTTAACTTGACAATTATAAATGTTGTGAAGTCAAAATGTAATTTGAATAAAATGAATCTGTTTCTAAAATGATAGAAATGTTATTAAAAATGTAAGTCAAGTTCCATTATTTCACTTACCATCACCAAATAACATTTCAGGGCACTTTTTCTGGACTGCGTTCTGTTAATAAATAACGAGGTTACTGATTGAATTTGAGCAAATTTATTTAACTTTCTTCATCGTTGTTAATCTCTGCTTCTCCTCCACTCTCTGTTTTACGATGGTCAGAGCTCTGCACCAACGTACACACAAACAAACAGCTGAACACCCACCTACAGCCAGAATAAAACGAGACGTGCAGGGCTAACGTAGTGATTACTATATGGTGGAGAGAGGAGCTAAACCTAGTAGTCAGTGAAGTAACCATGGGGCTAAGTTAGCATGCTGAGGGCCGTGTTAAACATGATGCTGTTATTTAGCTGATGGACTCTTTCAGTGTGTCTCTGTGTAAGTGTTTATGTGTTAACCACAGCGTTACTACGTCTTTGTGTAAGAATCTCCGTTAACATATTGTAGTATTTAGTGGTCTAATGCTAGTGGCTCAGGTTTTTATTGGTTAACCGCGTGGACTGATGGAGCTTCAGAAGCTGCCCTTCTCTACTGATTCGGATGCCGAGGCAACCATGAGCCTGATAAGTTTGTCAATGAAGTTGATTGACGTGCCTTCCTGTTGCCAATCAGGTATTGCAATGCAGTCTGGGATTTGTAGTAACAATGGTGCGCATGCAAAATACCTGCAGGCCATAATACCTGACAGATAATACAATACCTTGAGTTTGACATGTGTGGCATGGGGTGACAGGGTTCGACCTAACTTGGCTGTCCACGAAGAAGTATTCCTCCTGGGTGAACAAAACTGGCTAAAAAAGTACATTATTATCCAAATATAAAGCAGTAATAGAACAGACCTGTGAAGGAAAGGTTTTTATTGCACAGTAGTAGTCAGGGTCACTGTGAATAAGAATCAAGACAAAATTTTAGCGAACCTTTATAACAGTTAACATTATAAGCACTCTGACTGGGAGACAGTGGGAGAGTTCATTGGTGTGCTATCCTGCATTTATGGGTTCTGATGGAGTGGTCCGCACAGTGCTCTTTGATTATGTCTTGGAGACAGAACTCCAAGCATAGATTGTATGTTCATGATTCCCACCATAGACTAAACAAAGGACACAATGACATCTGCTAAAGTGAAGCCAAAGCATGTTGATCTCCTCTTGGTGGCTGACTGCAGTATCGGTCATTATCACCACCTCATTCATATTAGTGGATGGGACTCCGGTTGCCATGACAAATGCTCCATGTTTCTAAGATCGTTTTTAAGACTGTGAGAGTAGGAAAAAATACAGAAGTACAGTATATAATTCAGCAATTCTCTTTAACTGGCAAAGGTAGAGCACAGCACAGTATTGATAAAACAAAAACTCTCTCTCTCTCTCACTCCTTATCCCTGGAATTTGAAGGAAGTGGAGACATTCATTAATTTTCTTTAACTGCTTGTCCTCTGGAGGTTGGAAGCTAGCATTGCAGCCTTTTGGTTTTCTCTCAATAACAACTGTGATTTTGGATGTAAGGTTAAAAAAAAGTCTTACTTTAACCCTTTACATGTTTAATGTGTTCGCATCCTGTGTTCATTCTATTAACCTTTTTTTTAAAAAAATGCATTAATCACGGCTCATTTGTAGTCCGCTATTGGACTAAAAGCAGTTTTTTTCTCAGCTTCTCCTTGTCTTACTGCTCTGTCTGTCAATCTAATCGACTTATTTTGTCTCTTTGTCCTTGTAGACTTTCCACAACAACATGTTTGTGAGGAAGAGGAGGTTCTCACTAACCAGCAGCTCTGTGACCAGGAGATGAACACCAGTGTGGACCAGGAGAAAGCAGAGCCTCCACAGATAAAAGAGGAACAGGAGGAGCTCTGTACCAGTCAAGAGGGAGAGCAGCTCGTACTGAAAGAGGAGACTGACACCATCATGGTGACTCCAGTTTATGAGGAAAGTAACCACAGTGAACCAGAACAAAGTGGTGACCAGCTCCTCTATTACAATTCTCCAGAGGAACCGGATCAGGAAGGACGGCAGCACGTACATCCAGAATCAAGTAGAAATGCAAAACTGAAGCCAAATGAAGGACATGACTTGAACAATGTAAATAACTTTACAACAATGGACACTGACCTTGTTGCTGACACAGAAACCCTCCCAGAAAATATGTCTCAAATGAAGAAAAATCACAAGATCCAAAGTGGTATGAATCCATATTGTTGTAACACTTGTGGCAAACGTTTCCATCAAAATATTGGTTTGATTGTCCACATGAGAATTCACACAGGTGAGAAACCTTATACTTGTAAATCATGCGGGAAAAGTTTCCGTCAAAATGGTGATTTGACTGTCCATATGAGAACTCACACAGGTGAGAAACCATATTCCTGCAAAACATGTGGGAAATTTTTCAGCAATAGTGGCACTTTGACTGTCCACATGAGAACTCACACAAGTGAGAAACCATATGTTTGCAAAATATGCGGGAAAGGTTTCTGTCAAAGAAATCAATGGACTCTCCACATGAGAACTCACACAGGTGAGAAGCCATATTCTTGCAAAACATGTGGGAAACTTTTCAGCAGTAGTAGTACTGTGACTGAACACATGAGAACTCACACAGGTGAGAAACCATATTCTTGCAAAATATGTGGGAACGGTTTCTGTAAAAGTAGTCAGTTGACTGTTCACATGAGAACACACACGGGGGAGAAGCCGTATTCTTGCAAAACATGTGGGAAATGTTTCAGCAGTAGTGGTACTTTGACTGCTCACATGAGAACTCACACTGGTGAGAAACCATATTCTTGCGAAATATGCAGCAAATCTTTCAGAAATAGTAGTACTGTGACTGAACATATGAGAACTCACACAGGTGAGAAGCCATATTCTTGCAAAATATGTGGGAAAAGTTTCTGTAAAAGTAGTCAATTAACTGTCCACACGAGAACTCACACGGGGGAGAAGCCATATTCTTGCACAATATGTGGGAAAGGTTTCTGTCAAAGTGGTACTTTGACTGTCCACATGAGAAGTCACATAGGTGAGAAACTGTAACGTTGCAATGAATGTGTGAAAAGTTTCAATGTTGCTAGTAATTTTTTGCACCCTTTAGAAGACATTGTTCTAAACTGTGGAGAAGTATTGTTTTCCTCAATAATTCCCTGTTTTCCAGACTGTTGAACAAAGCATTCTGTGTTTTTGTTTTTAAGGGACAGGTGTTTTGTTTGGAGATGACGTTTAAGTTTGCTTTGAACCATGGCTCTGTTAGACCGTAGTGTTTGGAGCTACACTGTAGCTAAAGTGTCAAGGTACTGCAGTACTATAAATTACCATTACAGTAGACATGGTCGATACCTGCTGAATGTGGTGTTGTCATGTTTTATTCCTGGTGACTGTTTTTTTTTATTCTTTTCGAGTGTGTGAATCTGTTATTAAATTAAAAACATTTTTCTGAGCTTCACCTTGTATTACTGCTCTGTTATCACTTTAAGCCATAGAATTAGATTAATCAACTTCTTTTGTCTCTTTGTCCTTGTAGACTCTCCACAGCAACATGTCTGTAAGGAGGAGGAGGTTCTCACTAACCAGACGCTCTGTCACCAGGAGATGAACACCAGTGTGGACCAGGAGGAAGCAGAGCCTCCACAGATTAAAGAGGAACAGGAAGAGCTCTGCAATAGTCAAGAGGGAGAGCAGCTTGTACTGAAGATGGAGACTGACACTATTACGGCCCATTTAGTGACTCCAGTTTATGAGGAAAGTAACCACAGTGAACCAGAACAAAGTGGTGACCAGCTCCTGTTGGATGAGGAAGCCTGCCAACACATAGACCTAGAATCAAGTAGAAATGCAGACCTGAAGTCAAATAAGGGACGTGACTGTAACCATGTTAACAACTTTACAGCAACGGACAGTAACCTTGATACTGGCAAAGAAAAATGTGATGTTTTTGGAACCCTCTCAGAAAATATGTCTCAAATGAAGAAAAAGCACAACAGAGGTGTGCGCAGATATTGTGAGATGTGTGGGAAAAGTTTCCCTAAAACTAATGACGTGACTCGCCACATGAGAATTCACACAGGTGAGAAGAGGCATACTTGCAAAATATGTGGCAAATGTTACAATCGGAGTGATGTTTTGAATAGTCACATGAGAAGTCACACAGGTGAGAAGCCATATTCTTGCAAAACATGTGGGAAACTTTTCAGTTATAAGAAGAATTTGAATGTCCACGTGAGAGCTCATACAGGTGAGAGGCCGTATCCTTGTCATACATGTGGGAAATGTTTTATTACTAAAGGACACATGACTCGCCACATGAGAACCCACACAGGTGAGAGATGTTATTCCTTACACAAAGATGGGAGGCCATAATATTACAAATCATGAGATCTCCTTTGTTTAGCTCAGTGGATCCAGTTTTTTAGTTTTTCTTAGAAACCCCTTACATGTACACTGCCCAGCCAAATTAAGATAACTCATGAAATAAAAGCAACATGAATTCATTGACAGTCAAATTCTTTAGAGCATATATTTCTATGCATTTCTATTTCAGTTATCAGCCACTTACAACACAGTGTGGACGTCTGTCCCCAGAAAGCTTCACTCACATTTCATTTAGTGGTTCGTTGAAAGTGTCACTCATTCAGAAAAAAAACAGCACACCGTCCAGATCAATCTGGACAAATTCCTCTAACTGCAGGTGCCCCCAATAGATGTTCATCTTAAAGGCCCAACTTACACCCAATTTCTAACAAGTGCAGAAGCCACTTGGACGAGTGGTGAAACGACTTCAAGAAAATTCAACATATTTTGATACAATTTAACTTTGTTTCATTGAGATACTAAGAAGATCTGTTGTGTTCTATTAGTTCACATTGTTGCTGCGGTCGAAGAGTTCCTTTTTATTTTGTCCTGATGTCTGCACCATGCGAGAGACTGTGAAGTTATGGTGGAGCTGACAGTTTGCCAAGTGAGAGACGCATATAAGAAGTGTTAGACTGATGGTGTTTATGGTGTTGATGTGAGCGTTGTCGTTACAGAAGCTTCAGTTGCCTTGAAGAAAAGCCTCCATAGCTAGATATTGACAATAAAGCTGACTTTGACTTGAGTGCATCAAGAGAAGAGAGTGTGTGGGTCCTCTCATTGATTTTCAACCTTATCATTTTTATCCCATCAGGTATACGGCTCTAATAAGAACCACTAACTGGTTGTCAAACATTTTCTGCATGATACAAGGACACGTACAGAGATCTGACGTGCGGTCGTAGTAATTAATTTTATCCTGTAGGGGGCAATAACGCCCGGTAGCGTCAAACACTTCAATTAGAAGAAGAAAAGCGAGAGAAAGGAGGAAGGAGATCTGCAGCATCTTCGTCGTCTGTCAGTCAGATGTTTCAGCAGTAGAAGTGAACATGTCTCAAGTTCATCGATTTAGAGAGTTCACAAAGGAGAGACTAGCTGCTGCTGTTGAAGAAATATTTGTAGTTTTTGAAGAAATTATCGTCCAGTACGAGGGAGAGATTGATCATCAACGCAAACTGCTGGATACCATCTTAAAACCAGAAATAAAGCTACACAAAATTGGTACGTAAAGATATAACTTAATGGTCCTGACAAACTAACAAGGGAATGTTGCTCTCTGCGTTTCACACATTATTTAGAGAATTACTGTTCATGAGCCATTGAGCTGCAAATAATTTTTCTGTGCATGTGTATCTTCCTCAAAAAACATTTTTCTGAGCTTCACCTTGTATTACTGCTCTGTTATCACTTTAAGCCATAGAATTAGATTAATCAACTTCTTTTGTCTCTTTGTCCTTGTAGACTCTCCACAGCAACATGTCTGTGAGGAGGATGAGGTTCTCACTAACCAGACGCTCTGTCACCAGGAGATGAACACCAGTGTGGACCAGGAGGAAGCAGAGCCTCCACAGATTAAAGAGGAACAGGAAGAGCTCTGCACCAGTCAAGAGGGAGAGCAGCTTGTACTGAAGATGGAGACTGACACTATTACGGCCCATTTAGTGACTCCAGTTTATGAGGAAAGTAACCACAGTGAACCAGAACAAAGTGGTGACCAGCTCCTGTTGGATGAGGAAGCCTGCCAACACATAGACCTAGAATCAAGTAGAAATGCAGACCTGAAGTCAAATAAGGGACGTGACTGTAACCATGTTAACAACTTTACAGCAACGGACAGTAACCTTGATACTGGCAAAGAAAAATGTGATGTTTTTGGAACCCTCTCAGAAAATATGTCTCAAATGAAGAAAAAGCACAACAGAGGTGTGCGCAGATATTGTGAGATGTGTGGGAAAAGTTTCCCTAAAACTAATGACGTGACTCGCCACATGAGAATTCACACAGGTGAGAAGAGGCATACTTGCAAAATATGTGGCAAATGTTACAATCGGAGTGATGTTTTGAATAGTCACATGAGAAGTCACACAGGTGAGAAGCCATATTCTTGCAAAACATGTGGGAAACTTTTCAGTTATAAGAAGAATTTGAATGTCCACGTGAGAGCTCATACAGGTGAGAGGCCGTATCCTTGTCATACATGTGGGAAATGTTTTATTACTAAAGGACACATGACTCGCCACATGAGAACCCACACAGGTGAGAGATGTTATTCCTTACACAAAGATGGGAGGCCATAATATTACAAATCATGAGATCTCCTTTGTTTAGCTCAGTGGATCCAGTTTTTTAGTTTTTCTTAGAAACCCCTTACATGTACACTGCCCAGCCAAATTAAGATAACTCATGAAATAAAAGCAACATGAATTCATCGACAGTCAAATTCTTTAGAGCATATATTTCTGTGCATTTCTATTTCAGTTATCAGCCACTTACAACACAGTGTGGACGTCTGTCCCCAGAAAGCTTCACTCACATTTCATTTAGTGGTTCGTTGAAAGTGTCACTCATTCAGAAAAAAAACAGCACACCGTCCAGATCAATCTGGACAAATTCCTCTAACTGCAGGTGCCCCCAATAGATGTTCATCTTGAAGGCCCAACTTCCACCCAATTTCTAACAAGTGCAGAAGCCACTTGGACGAGTGGTGAAACGACTTCAAGAAAATTCAACATATTTTGATACAATTTAACTTTGTTTCATTGAGATACTAAGAAGATCTGTTGTGTTCTATTAGTTCACATTGTTGCTGCGGTCGAAGAGTTCCTTTTTATTTTGTCCTGATGTCTGCACCATGCGAGAGACTGTGAAGTTATGGTGGAGCTGACAGTTTGCCAAGTGAGAGACGCATATAAGAAGTGTTAGACTGATGGTGTTTATGGTGTTGATGTGAGCGTTGTCGTTACAGAAGCTTCAGTTACCTTGAAGAAAAGCCTCCATAGCTAGATATTGACAATAAAGCTGACTTTGACTTGAGTGTGTGCCAAGCCGTAATTACAGAAACACCTCCAAACTGACGGGGACTCAGTCTACAGTTTGTTTTATGACACAAGGTTCAGTCCCAAAGCTCAGAGTTGCTGATCTTCTTACGGATTCAGTGTTAAAGGAAACACTGGGACCAGTACTGGACAGTGGCTACAAGTGTCTGCCAAGCTGACAGGCTACTGTTCATCCTATCATCGTGTGAGGAGGAGTGCCATTTATGCATCAAGAGAAGAGAGTGTGTGGGTCCTCTCATTGATTTTCAACCTTATCATTTTTATCCCATCAGATATACGGCTCTAATAAGAAACACTAACTGGTTGTCAAACATTTTCTGCATGATACAAGGACACGTACAGAGATCTGACGTGCGGTCGTAGTAATTAATTTTATCCTGTAGGGGGCAATAACGCCCGGTAGCGTCAAACACTTCAATTAGAAGAAGAAAAGCGAGCGAAAGGAGGAAGGAGATCTGCAGCATCTTCGTCGTCTGTCAGTCAGATGTTTCAGCAGTAGAAGTGAACATGTCTCAAGTTCATCGATTTAGAGAGTTCACAAAGGAGAGACTAGCTGCTGCTGTTGAAGAAATATTTGTAGTTTTTGAAGAAATTATCGTCCAGTACGAGGGAGAGATTGATCATCAACGCAAACTGCTGGATACCATCTTAAAACCAGAAATAAAGCTACACAAAATTGGTACGTAAAGATATAACTTAATGGTCCTGACAAACTAACAAGGGAATGTTGCTCTCTGCGTTTCACACATTATTTAGAGAATTACTGTTCATGAGCCATTGAGCTGCAAATAATTTTTCTGTGCATGTGTATCTTCCTCAAATACTGTTTCAAATATGACGCTTGCCCTTTTATGTCAGTAGGACCAACAAAGCCCTCCATTGTGAACGAATGGATTCTTGTTTATCTGTCATCATCTGTCCTCACTTCAGACGTTGCCAGTCACCTGACCTGACACCTGCCTGTAGATGTGGTCCTTATTATCTAAAGAATTTACCCGTAGAACTTCACAGTAACGTAGTTGTCTGTAAAACGGTGTATTCTCTGTGAGTTTGCTTTTGAGTTAAATTCAGTTTGTCTGAGCTTCACCTTGTTTTACTGCTCTGTCATCACTTTAAACCATAGAATAACTGTAAGGCTACTGTAGGCCTTCAGTGCTCTCCAGCTTCACATACATCAAATCCAGCAGGAGCGCCAATGTCGACCCAGTAAAATAGCATAAAGATACATAAAAGATGTAAATATAATTTATTTTATTCACCAAAACTTAAGAAACCATTTAGAGTTTTCCTCTGATCATGTGAGCCAGGGGTACTGCTCCTAGTTAGTGGACTAAAAGTGCCTGACAAATCCTTTTCTGTAGCTTCTGAGTTGCCTGACCTTTCTTCACGATGTCCAGCTTTTCTTGAAAAGTCAGTCTTGAAAATGGCTTTGACAGTAAATTCTCAACCAAATCCATTTCTTCTCCTTCTTCAACCATTGTGCGGTGACAAAACAGCTATTAAATCAACACAACTATATTTTTTCCTCTTCCAGCTCACAAGAGATGCAGCTCACTCTCTGACTATCCAACTGACTGTACAATCAGAGGGCGTATGCTGAGGTCATGTACGCCTGTTAGGCAACTCAGCTCAAAATCTGATTGGTTAAAGCAACGATTTGATCAACACATATTTTATGCTGCAGGGCCTGTGGAACTGATTCTGAAGGCCTCCAGGCAGATTTCTCTGATCCTAGCAACAAATAATCGCTGAAATATGACTGGATAAGAGCTTTTATATGAAAATACACATTTGGAAGCAGTGCGACCAAAGGAAAAGCTATTAAAGGAAGCAAATAGATCTTTAGGAATTATTTAATAGGTATTCATAGAAAATATAATCAAGCCTGTTATTCAGATATTTTTTAAGGCCAGCAGTGAAGGCCTTGCATGTCATAGCGGTCCACCACTGCTGTAAGTTAAAAACAGTTGATTTGACCTGCTGCCTGTCACTTTAAACAACTTCTTTTGTCTCTTTGTCCTTGTAGACTCCCCACAACAACATGTCTGTGAGGAGGATGAGGTTCTCACTAGCCAGGAGATGAACTCCAGTGTGGACCAGGAGGAAGCAGAGCCTCCACAGATTAAAGAGGAACAGGAGGAGCTCTGTACCAGTCAAGAGGAAGAGCAGCTCGTACTGAAGGAGGAGCCTGACACCATTATGGTGACTCCAGTTTATGAGGAAAGTAACCACAGTGAACCAGAAGAAAGTGATGACCAGCTCCTCTATCACAATTCTTCTGAGAAACAAGATCAGGAAGGACGGCAGCACGTACATCCAGCATCCAGTAGAAATGCAGAGCTAAAGCCAAATAAGGGATGTGACTTTAACAATGTAAACCACAGTACCCTTCATACTGACACAGAACAGTTGGATGGTTTTGGAACCCTCTCAGAAAATATGTCTCAAATGAAGAAAAATCACGAGATCCAAAGTGGCGTGAATCCATATACTTGTAACATTTGCGGTAAAGGTTTCTGTCAGAATGGTAATTTGACTGTCCACATGAGAACTCACACAGGCGAGAAGCCATATTCTTGCAAAACATGTGGGAAATGTTTCAGTCGAAGGAGTTGTTTGAATATTCACATGAGAACTCACACAGGTGAGAAGCCATATTCTTGTAAAATATGCGGAAAAGGTTTCAGTCGAAGAGATGTTTTGACTCTCCACATGATAATCCACACGGATAAGAAGTCATATTCTTGCAAATCATGTGGGAAAAGTTTCAGTGATTGTAATGATTTGTCTGTTCACATGTGTACTCACACAAGTGAGAAGCTATATTCTTGCAAAATATGTGGGAAAAGTTTTACTCATAGTGGTGGTTTGAGTGTCCACAGGAGAATTCATACAGGTGAAAAACCATATTGTTGCAAGTCATGTGGGAAAAGTTTCAGTCAAAGTGGTGTTTTGGCTGTTCACATGAGAACTCACACAGGTGAGAAGCCGTATCCTTGCAAGACGTGTGGGAAAGGTTTCAGTCGAAGAGATGTTTTGACTCGTCATATGAGAACTCACACAGTTGAAAAGCTGTACTCTTGCAAAACATGCAGGAAATGTTTCAACAATGCTAATCTTTTGTCAGTCCACCTGAGAACGCACATAGGTGAGAAACTGTATTGCTGCAAGGTATGTGGCAAAGAATTCAGTCGATGGTCTCATTTGACTCTCCACATCAGAACTCACACAGGTGAGAAGCCTTATTCTTGCAAAACATGCGGGAAAAGTTTTAGTCGTAGCGGTAGTTTGACTATCCACAAGAGAACTCATACAGGTGAAAAACCATACTGCTGCCAGTTTTGTGGGAAAGGTTTCATTCAGTGTGGTGATTTGACTGTCCACATGAGAACTCACACAGGTGAAAAGCCGTATTCCTGCAAAACATGTGGGAAATGTTTCTGTAATAGTAGCAATTTTTTACGCCACATCCGAACTCACACTGGTGAGAATTCATAGAAGTATTCATAGAAACGTGAATATTTTCAACATGGTGATTAGACTGTCCACATGAAACCACAGATGAGAAGTCAAAGTTCTGTCTGTCGGGGAAATTTTAAAATTAGCTTTCAGATGTTAAACAACATTAGGCTGTGCTTCTGTCAATCTGCTGTTGCAAATGTGTCTCATAAAATCTTGTTTTGATGTTTCTCAGATGGCAATTGAGGCTGTCATCAGTGAATCTTGCAGAAGTGCAGTATACTTTTATTTTTGCAGTGTGTGAATGACTGACAATACATTAATACTGAAAAAAAAATCTTAAAAGCCACCAAGTTCAGTAGTGTTCCAATTCTGTTACAGTGACATATAAAAGTTTTCTCATAACTACGAGAATGCAGATGTGTAGTTTGTCATGATCATTGTACTTCACCAAGCACAACACTTCCTTTTACAGTTGACATGATCCTGAATTCTTTATCAATAAGAGCATGTTCTTTCATTTAGTGTTTTGTAATTGCATCAACCATTTGTTTTATGCTTTACTCCTTAACTGCTAAATTGTTGGTGTACGACGTATCCAAGGCGACATATAAATAAGCTTTTCAAGCAGATGTGATAATAAGAATATTTATTTATACCGATTGTCCAAACTGTTCTCCACAGATTTTTCACAGACCCCATCACATGATTGGAGTAGCCTTTCTGACATCACCAGAAATTTGAATTAAACACCCAAGTGAGCCTCAGTTCAGTGTAGCATTGATACATCATGATTATGGAATAATATACCTCATATTTGGAGCATAATACCAGTAAAGGGTGTTTTTAATATTGTACAGTTTGTCATATTTAGCCATCAACATATTGAGGATGTCCATTTAAGCTGGAACCTTTTTGTCTATTGCCTTTCGGTTATTGGACGACCGCTCTACCTCCTGAGCTACTGCTGCCCCAAAATTAATAAAAATAATGACCATTTGATCTCCTGTGAAACTATGATTAAATAGGTGAAGTACAGGAAAGGTCACAGCCAAGCTCCTGACCAGTGATCCCACGCGGTTCTGTGGAAGCAAAGAATTGACAAAAGTCCTCAGTTCCTTTGTCCGTGACACTTCAGGCCAGAAAAAACAATGCTGATAAGAACTGAGCAAGGCTAGATGTGACATTACCTAGTCGAAGTTGGAAATTAGGTATTCAATAGAAAAAAAAAATAGAAGATAAATAGTGTCTCCACTATAGAAGAGAAAGAATAACAAGGCCACGAGAAAGCTGAAGAAAGACTTGGCATGCAGTCTGAAAAGGAAGCCAAAGGGGACAATCAAAAAGGTTTTAAAATGTAGATATTCTTCTGAGTAAACTAACATCACTGTTCTGAAGAAACCATAAGGAGGCAATTAAATCCATGCTTATCTGCAGTACACAGACTTTTTGTTCTAGACAAAGATGTCAGACAAAGAAACCACTCAAGATCGTATATTAAAGTAAATTGAATCAAGGGAGCTCGTTGCCCAGTTTAATGACCACTCAAATGAAGTCAGTGCTAACTCAAGTAACCCATCATTCTCTGAAAACTCTACTTAAGTCTTGAAACAAATCTAAGGAGGAAGAAGACAGCCTTTCTATAGGATTTCAAAGGTACCAGATACTTACCTGTTGTTGGGGAACAATGATACTGTTTTTCTTCAGTGAATGGTGCACTCAGCCCTTTGTCAGTCATAGGCTCCAGTCTCAAGGTGTGAATGGGTGTAGAACGTCTTTGGGACAGAAGTTAAGTCTTGTAATTGTTCAGAGAAGGATTTTCCAGTCTGACATTGTTTTCCTTTGCTCCTCCTTCAAACCATCTGTCTTCTCTGGCTAAAATGTGGTCGTTGTTACATCGCTGCAGAAGCTACTTGGATGAATTACGAAACATCTTCAAGACACTCAACTAAAGGGGAGAGGCCTTCAAATATAATAATGTACTCAAACTACTTTGGATGACATTGTCTTATCAAATGAAATGTCTTTGATAAAATAAAGTTTATTTACAAGGCGCCTTTTACAAGACAATGTTGTACAGTTTCTACATTTTGATAGCAGCTCCTTTAAAGGTTAAAATGAAATAAAAAAGATACCATAGCAAAACACACAATAAAAATAAACAACTTCCTCTTAACAAGACACTATTCCAGTTGACACAGAGAACTATGTATATTCTTATCTTCAACATCAGAGTTCACAATTCACATAAAACTGAGGTAGAGAAAATACTAAAATACAGTACAAAATACACTGCTAACATCATACAAGTGTTATTTTTAATATAGTTCGAGATGCCCACAAATCAAAACAAAAGAGAAAAAAGACGTAATGTGATGTAGATGATGCAGATGAAGACTTGCCTCACCTCTCTTTAGCTTATTTTTTTTCTACTTACGTGATAACGCATATATCACCTAAGGAGAATTAGGGTTTGAGACACTCACATGTAATTATGAGTCATGAATACAAAAAAAACTCTCATTATTAAAAAGATAATGTAAAATACACCGGGGAGGCAAAAATAATTCAAAACTTGCCTGAGAACCTCCTGCTTTTTAACACTGCTTCAGTATTAAAGCACTGGTATTCAGTGGCAGATTTCAGTACAGTAATACAATGGTTTGTTCCTTCGTCATATGAATAAATACAGTGGAGGTCATATTGTAACACTGAACACATAGAAACATTGCGGTTTCCATTTCACAAATAAATACTTTTGTGACATGTCCCAAAACAATTGCAATAGTGTTCTTAAAATACAATTATGTAATATTAATCGCATAGTCACTGCACAATGTGACATCCTCAAATATAGTGTGCAGTCTGACATGTAACCAGAGATTAAAGAAAATAAGACCCATCTTACACAATGTGACATGCAATACACTCACATGATGGCTTCAGGCTTGGCTTCCAAGTTATTTATGATAGTTTCAGGACTAGAGTTTCTCACCTGTGTGAGTTCTTGTATGCCTGAGCAAGACACCACTTTGACTGAAACTTTTCCCACACGTTTTGCAAGAATACGGCTTTTCACCCGTGTGAGTTCTCATGTGGCGCAACAAAGCACCACTTTGATTGAAACTTTTCTCGCATGTTTTGCAAATATATGGTTTCTCATCAGTGTGGGTTCTCATGTGGACAGTCAAACTACTACTATGACTGAAGCTTTTCTCACATGTTTTGCAAGTGTATGGCTTCTCATCAGTGTGAGTTCTCATGTGAACAGTCAGAACGCCACTGTGACTGAAACTTTTCCCACACATTTTGCAAGAATACGGCTTCTCATCTGTGTGAGTTCTTATGTGAACAGTCAAAACGCCACTTTGACTAAAACTTTTCCCGCATATTTTGCAAGTGTACGGCTTCTCATCAGTGTGAGTTCTCATGTGGACAGTCAAAACGCCACTCTGACTGAAACTTTTCCCGCACATTTTGCAAGAATACGGCTTCTCATCCGTGTGAGTTCTCATGTGGCGCAGCCAATTACTACTATTCCTGAAGCTTTTCCCACATGTTTTACAAGAATACGGCTTCTCATCTGTGTGGGTTCTCATGTGCACAGTCAAATTACTGCTGTGACTGAAATGTTTCCCACATGTTTTGCAAGGATATGGCTTCTCATCTATGTGGGTTCTCATGTGAACAGTCAAAACACCACTATGACTGAAACTTTTCCCACAGATTTCACAAGAATAGGGTTTCTCACCTGTGTGAATTCTCATGTGAACGGTCAAATGACTACTGTTACTGAAATTCTTCCCACATGTGTTGCAAGAATACGGCCTCTCACCTGTGTGAGTTCTAGTGTGGACGGTCAAATGACTCCTATGACTGAAACTTTTCCCACAAGTTTTGCAGGTATATGGTTTCTCGTCTGTGTGACTTCCTTCACATGGCTTAGCACATGGGTGAATTGTCTCATGTTGTTTCATTTGGGACTTATTTTTAAAGGCTTTTCCACAAGCGTCACATTTTAAAGTTTTTTTGACGGTATCAGTATTACACTGACTTTCTGACATGAGAAAGTCGCCTACATAGTTACATTTACTTCCTTTCCTGTGATCTTTCTTCTTTGGTTTCAGCTTTTTATTTCTAG
This sequence comes from Mugil cephalus, assembly GCF_022458985.1. Taxonomy (NCBI): domain Eukaryota; kingdom Metazoa; phylum Chordata; class Actinopteri; order Mugiliformes; family Mugilidae; genus Mugil; species Mugil cephalus. The sequence continues at coordinate 22,996,486 of NC_061779.1, forward strand.
TGGATCCAGAGTCTACGCACATAATTCCTTCCTCATCTTGGCTCTCAGGAAAGTTGTGAGAGAGGAGGTGGTCATTGTTAGGCTCTTGTTCACTGTGGTCACTCTCCTCATTATTTGCAGTCACCATAACGGTATCAAACTCCTGCTTCAGAACAATCTGCTCTCCCGTCTCAGTAGTGTAGATTTCCTCCTCTTCCTCTTTGATCTGTTTAGACTCTGCTTCCTCCTGGTTCACACTGTAGTTCATTTCCTTGTTGCAGAGCTGCTGGTCAGCAAGAACCTCCTCCTCCTCCTTGCAGACATGGTGCCGCGGGATGTCTAGAGGTACGAGGAACACAAAAGTTATCTCATATAGCAACAGGAAAAAATGCATTTGAGCAACTATGTGCTAGTTAAAACTTTTACCAGGGTTCCAGAGCACAAACATGTTGTTCTCAAACCTACTATGAAATCTATAGTGTTCAAATGTGACAATTTGTTTTGGGTGCACCAGTGCGAAAGTATCATGATAAATGTCAACAAATATCAATAAATGATTACAGTCAAACCAGAGTGAAGCCTGGCAAAATGGAATTTCCACACATGTTCTGCAAGAACCTGGCTTCTTATCCATGTAAGTTTTCCATATTTCAGACAAATTTTATGAAATGTTTTCCTACAAATGTTGCATATGACTTCACATAGGATTCTGAGACTGAGAGATGTTTCATCATTGTGATGATCCTTTTCCCATTTTAAAGTCATGTTACCTGCGTCATTATAACGACTCTCTGACATGGAGTGTCTCTTCATCGCATGCAGCTCTGCATCTCCAGTTGAGCCTGAGTCTACATGCTTTTCCTCCTGATCTTGGCTCTCGGGAGAGTTGTGAAAGAAAAGCTGGTCACTGTGTGGCTCCAGTTCACTGTGGTCACTTTCCTCAAAAGTATGAGTTACCACAACTGCAAAAATCTCCTGCTTCAGAACAAGCTGGTCTGCTTCGTGACTGGCACAGAGCTCCTCCTGTTCCTCTTTAATCTGCGGAGGCTCTGGTACTCTCTTCCTCTCTTGGTTACACAACTGCTGGTTAGTGAGAACCTCTTCCTCACAGACATGTTGCTGTGGAAGATCTGCAGGGACAAATGGAGACCCGACATTGATGGGAAATAGGTTAGAAATGTCAGGAAAACACACCTGAGCAAATATATTAAGTTTAAAATTAGCATGCCTCTGTTACAGTACAAGCCACTTTGCCATCTTGGTGTCTTTCCCCTTTAGATTAAATAAATACATTTTGCAAAGGTGAATTAACAGTATGTATGGTGTGGAAATAATTTATTGTGCAGGCATTCCCTATGCTGTTATGTTTGGAGATGAAAGGATGTGTTTGATCATGTGATGTGGCCATAGTTGTGAGCAATTCTGAAGCTGATAACCAGGGTTTCTGCAATTAAAGAACATAACATTGCCCATTTAGGCAGTGTTTCAGGAGTGCACCCCCAACATTGCTCATTGTCTTTTTCTGCACTAAGAATACTTTCAATGCATCGAAGAATTGAAGTTAAACCGTAAACTGTAATTTTCGTCGCTGCCATAAATGAACTTAAATGTGACATAAAACTGCGATTAAACTCTTAAAGGAATCATATTCTTGTATTCGTTTGATGATCGTAATAGTTGTATTACCTGTTCGTCGTGAATTCATGTCGGGTTTACAGCTGATGTCTCGCAGTTTGTGTTTACTATCAATCTCGTCCGTGCCGTGCGGTAATTTTTTTTTTTTTTTAAATGTCGAAAAAATCTGCCAGTCGCTCGCTGAAGAGCTCCTTAGAAAACTGTTGCTTCACCAAAGCACACGTGCGATGCAACAAATAGTACGTTTTATACCATCAACTAGCCTGTGTGCACAAAGTTAACCATTGGACCTTTCACCTTAGCTTCCGCCGGATGTCCCACCAGTTCAGAGGTCCGACCGCTGACAAGACAAAATAAGATTCCGCCTGTACTTCTGATTATTCACAACCTTCTAGATTTTCAAGCTTTCAAGGTTTTAATGATTATTGTAATTCCAGCACATGAGTAACATGTAAATGAACAAAACTAAGTACTGATGTCCTCACGCAGCACAGCTACAGAGCAATAACGATGAATATAAAAGCAACCTAAAAGCTAGCAAGGATCAAATGAATTTGACTTTTCAATGAGTTTCAATGAATACATGTATAAATAATCCTGTATAATACTGTACATGGTATTTCAATCACAGAGCTAACGCAGAGAACACGTTGTTGGAGGGTGAGAGGAAGACACAGGGAGAACAAACTCCACAGAGCAAGACCCCAGTTGGATTCAAACACACACTTGCTGAGAGACATCAGTACATCAGTGCTAACACACCACTGACGATAGCGAGAGGTAACAAGAACAAAGGAATCAAACTCTACGCAGCTGACATCTTGGGCAGGGGGAAGCCGTGTCTACTGTATTAGTCAACAGAGGCAGAAGTCTATCAGAGATTAAAATCATCGTAACTCACTGAATTTCTTTAACTGATTTTCAGTCCATTTGGTTTATTATAAATGTCAGATATATATTTATGATGCAATTTAGGTTGGTTAAATTAAAAATGCAGACAATGTGGGACACCATTGAAAAGCTTCCAGGTATTTGTCAAAACGAACTGATATATAACAATAAAAATATAACAGTATTATATATTTAATAATAATAACACAATAGAATTTACCATATAAGAAAATAAAACAAGATGCAGTTACAGGAAAGGTACGTGTGAAATAACACAATATAATAATAAGAATAATAAAAATAATAGTAATAATAACTTATAACAGATTTAATAACTAATAATAGATTTTATTTATAACGCACTTTACATTTGACAGACAAAACAGCTCCATCCAACCAACGCTTGGTTTTGTTTATGTAGCTACAATTCAGACACATACCTCATGTTAGCAGTTAGATTTAGGAAGAACATGGCCTGATTACTAAAATTACATACAGTGGCTGATTTCTAATTGTCACTTTCATCATCTTACCGATGTTTTACTGCCAAAAACATCACTTTCCCAGGAACATCTGTAAGCGGCACAAACGTCTGGCATTTTAGTCAGTCAGACGCACCTGCCTTTGATTTGATTACAGCATGCATTCGATGAGGCATTTTTTTGATAAGCTTCTGCAGTGTTTTATTCATTTAGATTTATTTCAATCCAGTGTTGCTTTCATTTTTCACCAAGATCTTGTGTGATGATGGGAGAGTCTGACTGCTGCTCAAAGTCTTCTTCAGCACATCCCAAAGATTCTCAATGGAGTGGTGTGGACTCTGTGGTGTGAAGATGATGTCTCGTGCTCCCTGAACCACTCTCTAATAGTTTTTGCTCATCTTAGAATATGCCATCAGGGAATAAAAAAATCCATTGATTGAATTTGGCCATTCAACTGCAACTGCAGCAGCACCAAATCATAGCACTGCCCCATGGGCTGGTACACTAGGCACTAGGCATGATGGGTGCATCACTTCATCTGCCTCTCGTCTTACCCTGATGCTCCATCACTCTGGAACAGAGTAAATCTTCCATTATGCTCCTTAGCAAATTGAAGCCTTTTTTGATGATTAGCCTCACTGATTAGTGTTTTTCTTAAGGCTACACAGCTGCTCAGTCCCAATCTCTTGAGTTCCATTTGCATTGTATATGTATATGTGGTCTTACTTTCACTATTAAACATAGCCCTGAGTTCTACTGTTGTTTTTCTTTGATTTATATTCACCAAACGTTCACATGATGGCAATCATCCAGTTTCCAATAATGTCTTGGAGCGTTCTTAACCCAGTTTTAGTAGTTTCTGCTTCAATCTCCTTAGATGTTTTTGCTCCTTGATGCATGTCAATGATTTGACCCTTCTCAAACATATTTTCCACAACCACAGGATGTGTCTTTCGACATGTTTGTGTAATACAACTTACTCATTCCATAAGGTGGGGTTAAACAATTTGTTGCCAGCTGAAACATAATCACAGTAATTATCCAACAGGAGGCTCGTACCTATTTGTCCAGTTAAATCCAGGCGGTGACTTTTATTTTTTCAAACGTAATTTCCCTGATAATTAGTGTTTCATTACTATAATACCTCAACTGGGTTCTCGTGTGGTCGGTCAGATGACTATTTTGAATAAAACTTTGACTTAAACTTTTCCCACATATTTGACAAGGATGTGGTTTCTCTCTACAGCTCTCTACAGCTTCTTATCTGTGTGAAAAGTCACAAACTGAAACAAACTACATCTCTGAAACTTGCATGCATGGGGCGGGGGTAGGGGTGGTCACAGTGTTAACTATTAATACTTTCAGAAGTATTATTTTTAGATGTAGAGTGGACAAATATAGACACATTCAAAGTGTTGAACTGACCTCCCTAGAGCTTGAATTAACACTTATGACAATATATCGTATAGGTGAACATCCAGCCTCTGTTTTCTGGACCAGAAAGTTTCTGGCCAGCAGAACCTTCTCTGTTTCCAGGTCAATACTGTAGTGTTTTGCGGGCTCATTCAAGTGTGATTCAAATTTAGGAGTGCCTGGATGCCTATCACACACACAAGGGAAAAGTAACCCTCCTTTCAATGTGTCTGAAGTTGTTCATTTCAATGTGTGAACCTGCAGTTGCCTTCAGCACAAAATCCTCCATTTTCCTCTCTTTATGCCTTGACTTGGCACCTGGTTCAGAGATACACCGGGTGTGGCCCAGTTCTGTGGTTCTCTCATACAGCTTCGTGGCAAATGCATCTGTGCGTTAACTGTGTCACACACTGCTTGTTTGCAGATCCAAAACTTCTGACAGGTCTATAGTGTCTGTCTGAAGGAGCTAGTGAAGTCCTTTGGTTACAGGAGGTAACTGAAACATCAGCTATGGGAAATCCAATGGCAGAAAGGCGCTCACCTTTCCAGAGGTCTCTGCCCCTCTGTCCTGTCTCCCATAGGGAGGGTGGTGGAGTGATTATTATTATTATTATTGTTGATGATAATCATGTGTCATGTGAATGAGCTCAATATACTGTACATTTGTACTTCCACTTTCATAGGAATTTGTGGAATGGTGGCACTGAATTCTCTGTCACATTACCCAAATATAAAAGAGTTTTTACAAAACACACGTAATTAGTAAGAACCTTTCTTTCAGATAGTGTATATACTGTGCCAGCAGGAACTTTAATACTACAAGCAGAGGTTGGTAAATTTGAGAAGAATAGGATGTGAGAACTCTTTTAGAACTGTGTGGTCCTGGAACTTCTGCACAAACGGCAACATGTAAAGTAAATGGATATGAACTTATGTCACCGACACAACAACAAAACCTATGGCTATAGTTCATGACACAGCCAAAAGAATTAAAGCTGCCTCCCTAGAGGTTGAATTAACACTTAAAATAATAGATTTGGAAGTTTTACAATGTTTGGCTCATGCTTTCTGGTTTTTGTTTGTATGCTTTTGGTTATATGGGTGTTAGGGTTTTAAGATGACTATTCACAAAACCGTCAGGTTAAACAGTAACGATTTCGTGTATTGATAATGATTTGGGGTTTGAGGACTGGATCCAGTCTGTGATGAAAAACCAAAACCTCACTGAAAAGGAACAAACCCAAAGATCCATGTGTTCACTTAAATGAAGAGTGATGTGTGTTTTAACCAAAGATCAGATGTGTTAAGTTTGACTTGGAACATTCAGGTCAGTTTGATTTCCAAAGCACACCCGTTTTTATATTAGTAAAGCAAACAAGTTTAGTTTCCACCTCTTCCTTTTGACTGAAACTTTAAATTTGCTTAAATAATCATAAAATAAACTACAACAATAGAAATCTGTAGCTGGGACTGGTGCTTATGGGTGAGGTCAGTGTTTATTTTTATAAAAACTACTACTACTACTACTACTACTACTACTACTACTACTACTGCTACTACTACTACTAATAATAATAATAAAGCTTTCCGTTTTTTTAAGTGCCACCCTCTTTGTTTAGATAAGATAAAAGGTTATACATTTATCTACTGAAGGAACCTGCTTTTTGGTAGTCATTTTTTTATTTTATTTTTTTTTTTACTTTACTTCTACCTGAATCTCATTACATCGTTTGGAAACACTTCTGAACAGATGGACTCTAATTTGGCCTTGAAATGAACTTGTAATCCTAGAGTCCTGAAAATGTCTCGTCCTTGTCTACCGCTGAAAACTTTGTTGAAATCACACACTGCGCTCCTCTCGCTGAGCGGTGCTGCCGCTCTTCGCTCATCACGATGCCAAACACGCAAGTGTCTCCAAGCGCGTCATGTGACTTTGTGTCGATGTGTCCAGCACAAGTCAGTTTACAGAGAAGGAGAGAGAGAGAGAGAGAGAGAGAGAGAGAGAGAGAGAGAGAGAGAGAGAGAGAGAGAGAGAATCGTACAGCCAGAGAGGAGAAGGAAAAAACAAATAAACGAGAAGAGGAGCTACATTCCACCACCATGGCCCTGCGGGACGAACTTTTAAAGTCTATATGGCACGCGTTTACAGCTCTGGATGTGGACAAAAGTGGGAAAGTCTCCAAATCTCAGCTGAAGGTAGGCTACATCAGTTACTCCCCTCGTCTTTCGGCGATCGAGCCACCTTTGGGCCCTTAGTCTCAGTCTCCGGTATCTTTTAAAAGTATGTCTATGAATGCGCTTCTTCCTCTTTTCAAGTGCGCAGAATAACAATAATAGACGCGCTTCTGTTAGTCTTGCAGTAGAAACACACCTGCTGATAGTCTGCTCTGTGAGAAATGCTACTGACTACCTTGAAAAAACAAGAGTCAAGATACAAACAATGTCAGAAACACGTCGAGATACTGGACTGCACCTCTAGGAGCTGACTGCATTGTTCGTCAGTGGAACACATTAAAGCACACGCAAAAGTTCTTTATGGAGCTGCAGTCCAGGTTCAACCATCATCTCAGGTCAAAATGGTTGTCTAATAATTGCAGCCTGTTGTGAAATTGCCTCTTTTGTGGTGGCACCACATTGTTTTCTACATAGTGTCATTTTTGTCCACGTGTTTAACCATCAAATGTCTGGGTAGCATCAGCCAGAAACAGACCAGGTTCTTACCTGGAACATTTGCTTAATAAATTAATTACTGAAGATAAAAGCAGGAAAACACTTAAGGAACACATTTTTTGGAACACGGAATCACGTCTGTGGTAAAAACAGTCGCTGGCAAGGAAGGCTTTATAAAAACAACTTCATCTGTGAGGAAAAGGGGACAGGATTTCTGTTAAAAAGAAAAAACAAATCCGTTGTGTCTAGTTTCACGTTTGAAACAAGTCACTGGACTTATCTTCTCCTGCCATTTGTTTGTATCATCAGTTGATCAGTGATGGTTCTGCCCATGCTTCCAGGTGCTGTCCCACAACTTATGTACAGTCATGAAGATCCCACATGATCCGGTGGCACTCGAAGAGCACTTTAAAGATGATGATGAAGGTCCTGTCTCCAACCAGGGATACATGCCGTACCTGAACAAGTTCATCCTGGACAAGGTTAGTCAGGACTGCTGATGTTTACTGGACGAACAGCTAGATAGCACACCTGGCCACAGTCACCACAAGACCTAGTTAGCAAGAATAGAGTATTAAAATTTCCTGACAGGAAGCAACCAGCATAATGTTTCTTTTTGTAAACAGAAAATGTACTTAAGCACATTGATAAAGCTAGTGTCTGAGGATGTAATTCTTCAACTAAAGAGCATTGCTAAAAACATTGCTGGTACTTTCATTCTCACTTTTATTTTTATTTGTGGAAAGTGTACATGTTCTCCTCTTGTTTGTGGGGGTTTCTTCCAAAAATACTGGCACGTCTCCAGTTCAAATAAGTGTATATTCAGATCCGCCCACAGATCAGTGACCAGATCAGATCAGTGTCTGTAAACTGACGAACAATGGTTTCCTCTGTCATCAAAGAAACGGTACTATTCAGTGGTGTGACACTGAGTCACCGGTCTGTGCTGTGAGTCTTAGTTTCTTTGTGTGGAAAATTATACATTATCAGAAAAACACCAAAGTGGCCGTCCTATGCAGAGATGCAGCCTCAAGTCAGTGTTATTGGCTCACCAGCATTTCTGTACAATGTCCTCTGACATGTCTGTCACCACAAAGTGCTTTTTTCGGGCTTTTGCCCTTGGTGTCACCACTAAGGTTACACCCAGGAAGCCTTAACCGTGTCATTGTTGCAGCTTGTTGGTTGCTCCAGTAATTGTTGTGGAAATGCACATTGCCCTTTATTCTGTTTTAATGCCAATTTTAAAGTGATGTTTGGTGATGCAGCAATTGTGACTTCAACACGCTGTTGGCTATAGAGGTCCATTGATTGACACATAGTATTCGTATATTGTGCTGGTGTCACACTCTTTTGTGTCCATCAGCCACCGTACTGTGCTGAGCTCAGACAGGAACACAAAACCAGTTATTGAACACGGAGGGTGCTCATTCAGCTCTGTCCGTCCCTCTGTGATGATGTCACAGACACAACGTGGTTGCAGCATGAATGGAGCATTGGTGCCTTTTCATCCGGACAGTAACCGAACTCCTTCTGGTTGACTGGATGTAATGACGATGCAGATGTAGCAGGTGCTGAATGGCCGTTGTTATGAGTCAGAATGCTGTTATATCAGAAGTAAACTCGACTTTCACATGACTTTGTGCTAATCTTTTTTTTTAAGACACAGGGCCATTGTTTGGCCTCTATATTTTTTTTAACCCTGTGTCTGTGTCTTGGATTGGAGCTAATTTGGCTTTCACGTTCACAAATTATATTTAGTGATTCAATTCACGTATTCACACCCAGACTTTAAATATACAAGCTCTGATTGACTAGGTGCACCACAGTGAACTTATGTTTCTTATTAAAGAGCTCTGGTTTACAGACATTAAGATAGTTGCAGCTTATCATTTGTTTTTGTTTTGTTTTTTGTTGCTGTAGAGATGAAATGATAGTCACAGTCCTTTAAGTACATTTTGGGATTTCATTTGAAATAATCAATCTTTTTAAGACAGATTACGTAAATAATGCATCAGACAAATGAAAGGATCTTTTTTATTTGCTACTTTGAGTTGAATAGTGTTTTTAAAATGAAATGCAACAATTAAGAGATCTAGAAAACAGTTCTGACCCATTGATTATAGTGATCAGATGTTACTTCCTTTACATGGTCCATGCTGTCAAATATCACATGCAAATAGCTGCTATTTTCATGATAAGTTAATTCAGTCAACAGTCTCTTTAAAATGCAGTTTACAATTACCTATCCAAGGTGAACTGTTCAAAATGTAATGGTGGTAGTTTGGGAAGCCTGATTTTCCTGTTCCTGTCTGAACCACTGTTAAGTTTCACCTGGACTCTTTTATGACGTCTGAAGTGATTAAGTACTGGTGACCGCATTTGTGTGGTGCACATTAGCACTTTTCCCTCATTACGAGCTTAACATTGAGTAAATTGTCACTGTGGGCCCGGGCTTTCAGGCAGCTGCATGTGTGAAGAGGACGTTCACATGATCAGTGGTGAAACGACTTACAAATATGATTTGTAAGTCGTTTTTTTAACTGCTAGAGTCAGCAGCTTCCTGGCAACTCCGGGATTTCTTTTTTTATATTGTTAAAGTTACTTCATTAGTTCCTCATTCCGCCTTTTTTGTCAGTGAACAACTGAAAGAAAGTTGTAAAACGTGTCTGACGGCTAACAAGATCGCATCACCTTTTGTGTGTGATGCAACAAGACACACGTTCAACCGTAAACACAGAGTGCCAATAAATTGCTTTAAAGTTGGACAAATCATCTCATGCGTTATCTTCTTATTTTGACTTTCTCTGCATCAGCATTTTTCAGGTCTTTGTGGTGTTTTTCGTGCTTTTTACACTTCCCCCAAGTTTGACCCCACACTGAACTTTGAAAACACCATTAAGACATAAAATAAAGTTGTATGTATTGAAGCTAAGTTTGGAGTTGCAGCATGCAGTTGTAATGTCTTATATAGCGATATAGGAAGGATTAGATTTGTTTTAACTGAGACTCTTTAAGAAAATGTTAATTCTGGATTTAGGTTTCAGGAAAAGGGACACACACACACTCAAACACACACTTCTGTGTACTTTTCCACACACGACCACCCCACCCATCTATTGAAATCGAGGTGACCAGGCATTCAGGGGCTCTCACTCCTGAGGAAACTCCACCCGGCCACACGAGGAAACTGTGTGCATACGCAGTGTGTGTGTGTGCGTGTGTGTGTGTGTGTGTGTGCGTGTGTGTGTGTGTGTTGGAGCCTCAAAAAGCAGGACAACAAGAATCCTATTGTAAACATGAATAGAGTACTGCATGATACAGATGTACTTCAGGGAGGAAGTAGGAATAGATGGAGTCTGTGCGTCATCGGCCACTTGGTGGTAAGAATGCAGCAGAAAATAAAATGCTGTCCACTGACATTCATCTTATCTGAGCACAGAGGCTACGACAGATGTGTCAGTTGTGATGGTTTTGTTGAACTTGGTGACCTGACTTTGAAGCACTGCTGACTTGGCAGCAGAGACTGAGGTGATGTTGAAGCTCGGGATTCCACAAAAATGAGCAATCGCGCGTGACGTTGAAGCACCCTGTTTGTTAAAGTGTGGCCACTGCAGAGAACATCTGAAGGTCACATTTTTCCAAGTCAATCCTAGAGACACTCACACAGCCACATGTGCGCTGAAAGTGGAATTAGAAGTTGTATTCAGGAGAGTTCCCTTTATTTTAGAGATGGGGGACAAAACCTCAAAGTTCTCATTTAGTGGAAAAATGTGTTGAAGCTAGGAGGAGGTGTTGGCAGTTAGGTATGCAATGGCAGCATTTCCTCACTGAGCTGACATGACATAGTAGAAAATTGCACTAAAAAGACTGCAACCTCAGAAGATACCAGCTGCTTCAGACGTGTCATAATTTGTAATTTCATCAGAACGTTTGACTTTTCTTCACAGAGCTCTGGATTCACGCTGATATTAATGTGGACATTTTAAGACATTTAAGAAATGCACTGGTAATACATTACACATGTGTCAGTATGTGCTGAGGGGCAAACTAGTGGTAGCACCAGAGGTTGCGCTAGACTTTTTCGTTGTCTGTCATTTTGACTGACAGAGTCATAAAAATCCCGTCATAATCTATTTTTACTGGTTTTACTGGGCTTTAAATGACAATAATGACATGTTCAATAGCATTTCATTTTAATTCCTGCCTAACCTCCTTGCTTCACCTCTTTTATCAACATCGTTATTGGGCTTTACTACTGACACTCAACTGCCGTGACATTTTTCTTCTTTTCTACTTTTCTTCTTCTACAAGAGTCAATAACAATAGTGTGGCTGCCCCTGTGGGCATCCACACTAATTAATATGCTCATTGCCACCAAGTGGTCAGGGGTTTGTATTGTAATCTGTCAAAATAACGGATGGCCCTCAGATTTTTTGTCTTAAAAAAATGGTCAATTACGGAAAATATACAGTTAACACGACCCCTCGGTAGCACTATTTTAAAACGGGTCTTTTCCATCCATGACTTCTGGGAACATTTGGTACAGTCTTTATGTCACTGATACTCTCTTGTGCGTCTTCTAAGGAGAGCCATTGTAGTTTCGTATGGACGGACAGAAGGACAGTCGACATGCTTTGACAACAAAGCATTCTGATTCAGATTTTGAACACAGCCTTAAGATTTTAATATAAACATCAACACAAAACACTAAACTGAACGGACTAAAATCTTTATAATGTTCTGCTGGGAAATGTTTGGACCTTTTGCATCGCCGAACATCCTCAAATAACCTTTCCTCACTGTGTTCCATGTTTATTAATCCAAAACAATCAATTTGAAAATTGCAGAGACAAAGAAGCAGCTGGAAATAGTAAAGTTGAAAAATTCTACTACCAAGTGGACCAATCACAGCTGTTGTGGTCAGCTGATGCATTGATGCAAAAACTTGGCATTAGACATGAACCACCCATCTAGACCAGACTGGGCACGCCCAACCCACAGCAATGACACTCCTTGATGGCAGCATCCATCCCCAGCAGGACGCAGCCTGACACAGACACACACACAGGAGAAACTCAAAAAACATGAAGAACAGCACAAGGTGTTGACATGGCCTCCAAAGTCACTAGATCCCAAACTGATCAGAGGCCCCTCCCCTCAACCCACAGGACCCAAACACCCCACTAACAACATTATGTTTCCAGGCACCACAGGACACCCTCAAAAGACCCATGTCCATTCAAAACACAACTGTTTTGGAGACACAAGGGAGACCTACACAATATTAGGAAGGTGCTCATAATGTTATCTCTGATCGGTGTATGTTCATGGAAGTTTAAATTCTTTTGCGTCCCCGTAAACGATGACTTCCCCATCGACAAGATCTCTTCACAACCAGTGTATGGACAGTGTCCAGTGTGTGAATCATAAGCTTATCATTTATTTATCCTGTGTGTTGTTTGATTTTAGTTTTCCTTCCTCATGTGGTCTCTTGCTGTTCTCATCAGAGTCTGGTAGCATGCCATTTGAATGTCATTAATGGGCGTGAGATGAAAAAGTACCTCAGCACATAGTTGGATAATCAAGGAGCTTTTATTGTTAAGAAATGCAGCTCATTATCAACCCAACATCATTGTTATTGTTGTGTCCACTGCCACACAAAGCCCACCCAGATGACATGATCGGCCTGCCATTTCCCAGTGGAGCCCTTCCAGACCAGCTTTCTGCAATAAAATAGTTGTGGGGAAGCTGGTCTGGCTTTCAGGGTGGAAGTCTAAGTGAGAAGAAGACTAACTGAATGAGGCCTCGTATTAGTTGAATCAACACTGTGCAGCTTTGGAAAAACTTCAGCTCTGCTGATGTAAGTTACAGAATGACTGAGCTTCCTGCACGCTCCATGTTGCAAGAAAGACACCATTCATTTGCACTGCGGTCTTTCTGGTCTAACCAGGTATTTACAAGATAATGTTTTTTTTTTTTTTTTTTTAAACTTCTGATGTTTCAGAGCACCACCTGCCGAATATTGCGGTGACTTTGTGCTCTGAACCATGAAAAACTTCTTCATTTCCCCCCTTTTAAATGACTTTCATCTTATATCATGCTAGAGAAACCCTGTCACCACCGGACAGTATTTTACTTCCTTTTAACTCTTTTAATGAAATAGCTGACAGTCCTGTTCAGCAGGTCACGCGTGTCTTCATGATCCTGCTTCTTATTGCAGCCTGACTCCACTTGTTGCATTCCTGCTGTGTTTCTGTCGAGCCGCAAAAGCTGCTGCAGGAGATAAGGCTGAGGTTTGGATCCTGAATCCTAATGAACATGTGGCGGCGGAGAGGAGAAGGAGGGGAGGCAACGCTCACAAGGATCTCTCTGTTGAAGTGTAGAGGCTGGGAGAGAGAGCGAGTGAGCTGGAAGGAGAGGAGGATTAGAAAAAGACAGGGAACCAGCGAGTCATGACGACAAAGAAAAACAAGACGAGCGAGACACAAAGATGTTGGACAAAGAAGTGCTCTTTCATAACAAATTCTTTTTCACAACCTCATTCCGTTAGACTCTGCAAGGTGCCCATAGTTTGAAATTTGATAACAAAACACTTAAGATGGGAGTAACTTTCTTATGACGAAAAAAACCCAAAAACAAATCAAACAGACACTCCACCCAAAATCTATCTTTAGCACCGTACAGCACCTGTGGACTGTAGTTTCAACTTCAGCAAAAACAGCATCTGTGTTCGGCTTCAACTAATGGCAGTGGATCCTCTTTTCCTCTTTTCATTCATCTGTGCATCAGTTATCCAAATACAAATATGTATACATAAACATATATAGTGTGTTGAAAAGTCACCTCTTTGTTTTTCTTGATTAAATACTGGAAACATTCAGTACGGCGCTTTATACCACTGAGGTAAGGGTCTTGTGTCATGTGACCGCTCATCACGTGACAATACTTCAACAGCAAATCTCCACTGGGGTGACATAAAGTTTGAATACAAACATTGGCTGTTTTCTTAAATTACACTTAATGAGTCGAGGAAGCCGACCACTAAATAACCTTTAATTCAAACGGTTTCCTTTCGAAGCTGTTTAATGGCGGTTTACAAGTGAATCTCGCCATCGGTTGTTTGTGTAGTTAAGGGGCCGTTCAGTCGTATCACACGTACTTCCTCAGGTGGCTGAGTTTGCCTTGTGATGGTAGACGTTCAGATTGGCTTAAAACACAGAAGACAGAAAGGAAGATCTTCAAGATGATGGATTGGAATGTTCAAGATGAAGCAAATGTTGGCCTGCCCTTAGGTGGTTGTATAGAAGCTGTTTCAAGTCAAATGTCATGACTAAGTCGCCAAGTGTGATCTTAAGAAAATGCTAGTTTTGTACTCACTTCCTTTGGAAGCTTACGTCAGCTTCAGTGATGACTGAAGTAATGGTACTGTGTGCTGAATCCTGGAAACCATGGAGGAGACTGTTTGGAGCACAGGCAGGAGGAGACCAGTTGAAAGAGAGTGCGGTATGGGCTGGGTGGTAGTGGATGGGAGAACATGACAAGTTGTCGGTGTTGGTCAGTCAATAAGTTCTGCAGACATATCTTGTGCTGTTGGCATCACTTTGACCTCCGACAGTGGCTTTTGAGCCGATCCAGCATGTTGAATTGTTGGGCAAGAGATCACTGTGATTGTTTTTTCAGCTTAGCAAACCATTGCAGGAGGGGACAAATGGATGTGACAAGTAAGAGCACACACACAGCTCGTGTGTTTTTCATTTCTAAGTCAAATACAAGTTTATTTTCAGAACGACCTGATCATCTAGAATGAATTAATTGTAGACCAACTGATCAGCATGATTCAGGACAGGGAAGCTCTGCAAGGCAATTTGTTGCTCTTTCCAGTTACCTAGCTTCCTAGCTAGTGCTATTTGTTCCAGTTTCCCCTTTTGAATCACAAGAGTTATCTCCACTTCCATAGGCACATGTAACATGCTGTATGTATTTGCCAGCTAGCCACTTTTTTGTCCAGACAGCAGTCGGTTGGCCTTCATTGTCATTGTTGTTCTTTGCCATTGTTGTTCTTTGATGTTTCTTTGGTTTGTCCAGGCCTTTAAACATTTATTATCAGCTGTGAAATGCGTACAGACTCCCACTTGTGTTCCGTTCTGTGTTACCATGTTGTTCAAGTCTAGTCCTATTACAAGAATTTGTGAATTCAGACTCATACTTTTTTTATTTTCTTCTAAAATAGCAACCCAAACTTCTTATGATCCCTCTCCAAGCTGGCAGGATGAGCGTTTCAGAGATTTTGGGTGGAGTATCACTTTCAACATCCAGCAGACGTTTTCACACAGGCACTCAACCCAAATTAGCACAATAGCCCGTTACATCAGATCCTGTGTAACCCTACAAAAGTTCAGGCTAACTTTGGAGCGGCATTCACTCGGTCCTGAATGTTTCTCTCGCTCTCCCATACAGCAGAGAAAGAGGCAAATAATTAAACACCTGTGAGAAAATTCAGGATCTGAATAGCAGAGAATGAATAAAGCAGCTCAGGACAAGTTAGTTTGATGTGAGCGTAATTCACAAACCTATCCTTCTGTTTGTTTGGGTCATTCATAGTTTGCACTTTACACTTCATCTTAAAGACATCAGAAATTTATTTTGGCACAAAAATTCTCAACTCGTGATCAACTTTAAAAATAGTTTGCAGGGCTGTCAATAAAAAAATCTGTGAACTGCTGTTGAAGTAGAAATTTGACAAAAGTCTCTCAAAGTTCATAGCTTTCAGGGTTTATCATACACTTCAATTAGTTTAATATCAATATAGAAGTACAATTTAATGATATATTGTGTGTATAAGTGACTATGTGTTGGGTATTATCATTTTTAGAGTCCAGTGAGATCAGTCTGATATGATAGCTATGTGTTGTTATGTTGTAAAACACATTCCCGTCTTACATACTTGACTTATTAGATATGAACTCAAGTTCTGCATCACCGCCCACGCCGTTATTACAAAGACCACACGGCATCTTTCACATAGTTGATACCAACAGCGGTTCAGACAGACAAAGCTAAACTATAAATGTGGCCCTTGATCAGTTGCGGATCAGTTTTTAATCGCATCAGATGTTGGGAGCTGTTTTTGGGGGCTTGCTGGTGGCTTGTTTGATTGGATGGCAGCCAGCAGGATAAAATGTGCTGCTGAACAACACGACTGCGTGGTCTGCCAGCCAGCAGTCTCCATGGAGATGCTACTGTTCGCCGGTCCGAGGAAAACATTTCCCTCCACTGCACCGATTGTACCTTTTCAAGAGCTTTCCTCCCATTTTGCTGTGGAATTTTGGCCCTAGAGACATTTTTCTTTAAAGGCCGGTTTCTGTTTCCTCTCACATTTTTTGGGGGGGTTATTTCAGCCTTGACAGTATTTCTATCACATCAGTTGAAAAGATACGTTCAATGTACATAAATGAAGAAAGATGTTGCGTATTCTATATCAACTCCTCTTCCTGTCATGTTTATTCTCAATCAACTAAGTCACACAATTACATGATCTGCGCAACGCAAGGTAATAATCTAACGTAAAGGGCCAACCTTGTGATTCTGTGTCATCTTTTTAGTCAATAAATCCAGAGAAAATCAAAAGAGAGAGCCAGAGTTCAGCCAACTGGTATTGGATAATTATTGTCTAACAACAGCTGTTGAAGTGACACTGATTAGAGTGGTTGTTTCCGTCTGGTTTGAAAACGTGGGCGTAGAGATGACCTGAGAAAATGTATTTATTCATACCAGAGAGGAATGAGAGAATCAGATCTGTTCCAACGGAGGTGGTTACATTTAACAAAGCATTACTGTTCAGTTTGGGCCATGCGTTGTGTTGCTGTTAAACTGGATTGAATTAAACGCTAAAATATTTCTCTTATTCAGCCAAGCCCACTGACCACAACAGGTTTGTCAAAATAAAATGTGTCAAACAGTACAACACAATACAGTTGAATAGTGCTACAAACCACAGCCATTCAACCCCAGTGAGTGTAGTCTCCATGTAAACACTGTGGCTGTTGGCCACAATTGATCTGATCATAAAGTGATCGATCGATAGTGATAGTGATAGTGATAGTTTATTCTCTTAAAACCTCAGAAAATTAAAAAGCAATCCTGGGAGGAGATTACTCTTTGATTTAATTTCGCTTTTCAAATTTTTGTGATTGACTTTAAATGATCCCAGTGCTCAAGAAACTTGAGCAGATTCTTACTATGGAAATGTCTCCTGGATGACAGAACTTTTTTTCTTGTGTGTGTGTCCTCTGCTGTCTGTCGTTCTCCCTGCAAACTGTTTCTCTTCCTGGAAAAAACAGCTGTTCTTACTTGGGGTGAAACGTGAACTCGTGACTCACTAGAGTCGCTGTCCTCTGGTCTGCCACAGGTGACGGATAACTTTGACCGTCAAGACTTCAACAAAATGTGCTGGACGTTGTGCTTCAGGAAGAATTTAGGACAAGGTCAGCTGCTCATATCCAACGACGACGCCTTCAAGATCTGGTGCATCTTCAACTTCCTGTCTGAGGACCGATACCCA
This sequence comes from Mugil cephalus, assembly GCF_022458985.1. NCBI lineage: Eukaryota > Metazoa > Chordata > Actinopteri > Mugiliformes > Mugilidae > Mugil > Mugil cephalus. The sequence continues at coordinate 23,014,117 of NC_061779.1, forward strand.
CTCATCATCGTCACCGAGGAGGTGTGTTTACTGACTGTGTTCACCCAGGACACATTTATTCAGAAACATCATTTTGCACAGTTGTTATCTTGTGTTGAGTCACATTTCCTTTCAGTGTTGCCCCACACATTATACAGTACCTCTCAAAACAACCTAATCTCCACTAGAGAGTTGTCATATGTTCAGTAGCACAGCGAGATAAGACGTTACACTACGTCTTAACTGTAACTGTTCAGTTTTGATATCTAGAGTAGTTTGGGGAATACATTTATTTAAATATTTTGATGCCCAACTAATCCATGCATTACGTTTCTAACTTAAAAGAAAACAAAATGTCTAACCAGACTGTCAGGTAGTAGCACTACTTCATGGTGCTGCCTATGAAAACTTAACACATTAATACTTTTTTTCAGTTCAGAATTGAATGATTTCTAATATTTTCACCTTGAATCCATTTTTCAAAGCGTGAAAATCTCTCTAAACAAAATACACAAAATAATTTTGGATACAGTTGTTACTTATTAACACGTGTCACAGTTTACAGTTTAACTCCCCCAGCAACTGTCACTACTGACAGGAGAAGCGCGTTTTGCAATGTGGTGGCTAAGGGAAGTTGTTAAAGTCTGTTAATGGAGCTAAATTAGTGACACGCTTTTAACTTCCCACTCAGCCGTATGCCATTTAAAGAGGCATCGGTTCATTTCTGTGATCATACAGTTCCTACCGCAGCAGCGCTTCTACTGCAGCACGGTGCACTGTATATACGCCGCGTTGCTGTTTCACGTGGCCAGTTGAAAACGTCTGTTACTCAAGAGCAGAAAAGGAAGTTTCCAACTTCCTGTTCCTTTACAAATGCTGGAAGATTTGTTGTTGAGAAGAACAAACATCAGAGCTCAATCACAGGAAGATTGTCTGCAAAAAAAAAAAATGGAAATCAATATGCTACTTATGTAGAGCTGAATAATATGGTAGGAAGAAAACAAAAGAGGAACAGTCATCTTTTGGTTATGGATGAACATTTATATATATATATTTATATAGTATATATATTTTAACCTGTATGTCCAACATAAAGGTTAAAATGCCAAAAAAACAATATTGTTTGCATTGGCTTTTTAACCTTTATTTGAAAGTGAGATGGACAGGAAACAAGGAGGGAGAAAAGGGACAGTGACACGCAGGAAAGGGCGAGACTCGAACCAGGCACCGCCCCAGGTTATGGATGAATAGTTGTATGTTCTGATGAAAATCCTGCTGTCCTGTATGAGTAGACGTGTGTTATGTTTTGTATGTGTCGCCATGCACAGATAGAGTACTTCCTGCGAAAGCTGACGGAGGCAATAGGGGGCAGCTGGGTGGAGGAGCGTTTCGAGGACTACAAGCTGCAGCTGAACTCAAAGCAGCAGTGTCTCAGTGCCTGGGAGCTCATCAGCCTGGTGGGCTCGGGCCACTTCAGCAAGGGCATGGATCAGCAGACGCTCTCCATGGGCATCAGCGAGGTGTACAATGAGCTCATCCTGGATGTGCTCAAACAGGTGGGCAGCACGTCTCCACAGACCGGACTGTGCACAGTGCATCAAACCTCCGTCACTTTAGTTGCTTTTCTGTCATTAGGCAGATGTAGTCTACAGGAATGTACCGCCACAATTTTTAAATTTTTTTTTTAAATTCGCGCATAAATAAAGAAAAACATTACGTTTTTTTGTCCACTGAGAAAGGCTGTGGTGAAATAATTTTAGTGGTCGTCTGCAACAGATATTCGCCAAAACAGCTAAGACATGAATTATGTGTATGTTTGTGAAGATTTGTCTTCGGTGGGAAACAAGAGCTTGGTGGTCAGAGAGTATTGACTAAATATATAAACAATATCAACTGACACATCTTATCTGTGTTTAGGTATTAATATCTCAACAATTATTCTGCATTTAAGGTCTCTGCTCTGACAGGGATCTGACAAATGCTCATGGAGCGTCAGTAGTTATGAAGAACTGGGTACAAAATGTGTGTAGTAGGTTTACTAGTTTTGCAAAAAAATAAAAGAAATCACTGAACTGTGATGTATATGTGAAGAAGGGCCCATAAGAAGTTGTGGTCATGTGAGTCAGTCCTGCGTATCTTCGTGTCAGAAAGGTGTGAATGCGCTACTGCTGTCACGTTGAGGGGAGTTCGATTGTGAAGAACACAAACATTCAGACACTGAATATCTCACAATCTCTGCAGGGCTACATGATGAAGAAAGGCCACAAGAGGAAGAACTGGACGGAACGCTGGTTTATGCTCAAACCCAACTCCATCTCCTACTACGTTGGCGAGGACCTGGTTGAAAAGAAAGGAGACATCCTTTTGGATGGGAGCTGCAGTGTGGAGGCAAGGACGTGATGTTTTTCGCTAAAACACCTCAGCCATCTGTCTGTTTATTAACATTAAGGCCAGTAATATGCATCGGATTGTTTAGTCTCATGTCATCCTTAACACCCTAAAGTTTCTTCTCGCCCGTGGCATCAGTGTACTGCGCTTCACTGCCTTGAACAATGGACACATACAGCACAGTTAAAAGCTCCGAGCAGCTAATTCAGGGATCTTCAGGGATGTATTCTTCCTGTTTGCACATCTGCATGTTTCTCTATTTCACTGTGTTGTCGTTCACTTCAGGCACTACAAGATAAAGAGGGAAAGAAGTGTCTCTTCCTCATCAAGTCGTCCCAAAAAACCTTTGAAATCAGCGCGTCGGACAAGAAGAAGAAGCAGGAGTGGATCCAGGGTGAGTTGCTGCAGATGCACTTAGTCTATTTATATTAGATGGGTGGATTTATATGCTCATCCTGCATCTAGTTTGTGCATTGTTTTTTCAAAACCCTTGACCAGTGATTACATAAGAATTTTTAAAATCTGTCATCCGTCATGCCATTTCGTTTTGTCCAGTTCAAATGAATAAAATAGGAATAATCTGACAAAAAAAGCAAAAAGGGACGAGCAGCTGGAAGGATCTCACATCAAAATGATGCTTTTTTTTTTTTTTTTAACCATTGACTTACCAATTGACAATGTCAGCTACAGTGGCATCAGGGTAAATGTTTTCTAGACGTCTAGACGTTTTCTAGTTCCTCATGGGGAATCCCACGACGTTCCCAGGCCAGTCGAGTGAGTTCATTTCTCCAGTAAGTTGTAGAGACTCTATTCTCACAGGTTTTGAGCAGCTCTACGCTGAGCTTCCTGTCGATGTGTGATCTCCTCAGTTCAGTAGCTGTATCCCCGACGCAATTCTTTCAGCCACTAAAGTTCAGTTTCTGCATTACTGCTGCCACCACAGCAAACCACCCGCTGCTCTCATAATCCACCACCATGGCCCAGCAGAACCGAATCATTTCTTTGGATGTTTGATGCATGCATTTTGTGTTGATACATTTACAAGCAGTGACCAAAACCTGCAGCTTTAAGCGACCACACCGAAGGATTCCTTTTCCTCCTTGTCTGTCGCCCCTCAGCCATTCAGACCTGTGTGAATCTGCTGCGCCAGGGCCGCCCGGCGCCGCACCGCGAGACCAGACAGAAGCGCCGGGAGGTTCGACTGAGGCAACAGGCCGAGCAGGAGGAGCTCGAGCTGAGGATGAGCGAGCTACAGACCGCCAACGAGGTCAAACAGCTCGAACTGGAGAACATGCGGAAGGTACTGATGAAATACGTGCAGACACACTTAAGCGTTCTCCTGTGAGTCCAGTCTGGTCAGGAAACGTCTGGTTCATTACCAGTTCCTTTTTGCACCATCTCACACTTAGACCACAGGAACAAAAGGAAAAGAAGAACACTTGCAAATATAAAATACTGTAGTAAAAAATAGAGAAGTTCAACTTTGAAGTCTTCGTGCGATGGCTGTGTGAAAGTGTGGGAAAGAGAAGAAGATCGCAGCAAACTGTTGAAGTGCCAAGCGTGACATTACTTTATTATCGTCTGCAGTTGAAAATTCAGTGCATACTATGAACACACTATGAAGACAGATAATGGTTATAAAGCACTGCCAAAACAAACATACAAAAGATGGCTCACAAAAGGTCACACACTGAGGCAAGCTATACATAACTGACTGACAGATAAGAGCCCTGTTCAGAGAAGTCAGAGATGAAAGTTAGGGTTTTCACAGAGGCAGAAGCTGCGTATGCAGTGTTTTTTTTTTTTTTTTTTTTTTTAACAGGGAAAAGCTTAGGGATTTCCCTAGGGGCAATGTCAATACCTGCAAGGTCAAAAAATCTCATTCTCAAAGCCGTGGAGAAAAGTCACAGAACTTCCTTCACAGGAAACAGGAAACTGGAGTAAAGGGAACCGATTCTCTTTGATTGATTTTACAGTTGGTGCAGTCACGATGCAGATATCTTCACTTCTGATTCAATTATCACGAAGGGCCGGGCTGTAATCTCTTAGAAACAGTAGAGGGATGGAAATGAAAGACTTTGCACATAAATAATGTTGCGCTGGTGTGAGAAAAATGCCCTGAGCAGTGCATTACCAAAGCTGACTGATCACCGTGTAAATTGGGTGACACAGACGAGCCCTATACAATGTCTACTTAGGACTCAAGCTTACTTACCGGGTAGATGACTTAAATGGGGAACCACTGTACCACTTCGCTGCAACAAGATAAAATCATTGCCACCATGACAGCACTTTTCTCTTTACGTGTTTTAACACATTTTGCTGAGTTTTGCCTTCTAACCCGCACAGATAACTTGGATCCCCGAAGAGCATTACGGCATCACGTCGTACTGAAATGTTTATCTCGTTGCTGATTCCGGGAGAAGGATATTTAAAAGGGAGTGCTATTTCTAGATGATTACCCAGTCAGGTATTTCATGCTACTACGGCTAACGTGGGCTAAAAATAGCAAAAAAACAAAAATGACTCAACAACATTCCTCACAGATAACATCACTCTGTACAACAACAAACTGAGTGTATGTGCGTTAGTGCTCTTAAATGACTTCGCTGGAAACTGTTTGGTTTTTGCATTACGAAAAGCAAGTCACAGTAAGTCACCTAAAAGCCGCGGTGTTCTCTGCTGAAACTCTACTGCCAGCTCATACATTGCAACAATAGACCTCTGACTAATGAACAGTGTGTCACCAGCTCTTAACGGAGGGATGTAGATTGATAAAGGTGGTGATGGGTGGGACAGAAGGTTCCACCACCATCCTGTCTGATGCCGCTGCCAACTGGCCATTTGAAAATTCAGTGATTACATCAATTCCCCAACTGTAGATGACAAATACCAGCTTCCTGGTAATGATGTAAATGACTCTGACGTTAACAGGAAGTGTCAGCTTCACAAGTGCAGAGAGTTGAGATCATTCAGTAGACTGAAACATGACTAAGTTTTAAGCTGTCCTTTAAAAGTTTTTTATTCAATCATTGGCTCATTTTCTGTGGGGTTGTGGGGAGGTCGGGGCCTATCACAGATGTCATTGGGCGAGAGGCGGGTTACACCCTGGAGAGGTCACCAGTCTATGGCAGGGCCAACACAGAGAGACAGACAACCATTCGCACTCATTTTAGAATCACTAATGAACCTAACGAGCACGTACCCGGAGAGAACCTGCGCAGACACAGGGAGAACATGCAAACACAACACACAGAAAGACCCCTGTCAGCCGGAGGATTCAAACCCAGTGTCCTATGTAGGATAGCAGCACACCAGTTTGCTACCCCACAATTTAATTATTCCATTTGCTAACTCTTTAGAGCAGTTTGCAAAGACAAATGCAAAGTTTATTTTCAGTGGAGCTCTGTACTGTTTAATGTTCAACATGAGCAGAATCTAAGTCTCTACTAGGTTTAGTTTGCTGTTGTGATGATTAATGTAAACTACATCGAGGTTTTTCATTTGTTTTTGCCTTTGGCAAACCCCTGAGGAGGTCTACGTGTTTACCTGAGTGACTTGATAATCACCACTGGCAAAAATACTGTATCTTCATCGACGTTCATAAAACATCAAAGACATATTCAGTGTTACAGAAAACTAAACTTAACAACGTAATAGCCGTATAAAATAATGCTGCTCATGTTTCTTCTCAAACTAAACAGATTCCGGTTTTATCAGTAACAGGTGAACAGACAGAATGCAAATATTTGGGCTCTCTGTGTCATGAGTGCTTTTACTGAGAAATGTTGAACTGACCTCCAAAGGCTTGAAGGTGTGAAGTAAAAAAAAAAAAGTAAAAAAATAAAAAAGAAGCAGCACAATGCAAAATGCACTCTGAGAGGTATTAGCTCAGAGATAGCTTTTACAAATATTTCAGACCTTTATTCATTTGTCAGGACTGTGAATTTTTACAAGAGATAAGATAATACAATATTGCAATATTATGGGAGCACATTGTTTTAAGGACAGTGTACAGAAGAGATAAAAAAAATAAAACATTAAATACAGCAGTTAAACGTATAAGACATTGGACAAGGTTTATTTATCCCATTTATGGGAAATGACCTTGTCACAGTAGCGCAGAACTAGGTAAGAGATATATACAATAAGACAATATCTGATTTAGAAGAATGTACAAAATATACAAGAATATAAGAGCACTCTGACAGTCAGTATATACAGTGTGGACTGGGAATGAAATAAATGCCAAATAATTGGAATATAATATAGTTGCTAAGATAGTGAACATGAACCGTGGATGCAGCAGTGTGTTGCTGAAGGAGCTGCTCTAGTGGGTGGGAGGGGTCGTCCACGATTGATGTCAGCTTGGCCGACATCCTCCTCTCACCTACCTCCTTCACACAGCATGGCGGAGGCGCTGCCCAGTGCTGTTATAGCCCCATGGAGGGGGTGCATGGGACTGGTTTGGTTCCATTATCCAATCACCCACCAGCTCCACAGGCTCTCACAAAGACAGATTCAAATTACGTGTCCAAGAAACGTAAGAAATCCAGAAACAAATTAAAACTGGTGATGCTTTTGTGTCCCGCTGCAGCAGAAACACGCGCTGAGCAAAATCCCATCTCGAAGGACTTTATTGGAGCTACTGAAAAGTGAGCACATAAGGACTGGTAATGAAAGAAATAATCCTCCAGCCGCTCTAAAAACCACATTAGCTGCAGTGCCTAGGTTTCCGTGCGAGGCATGATGGAGCAACAGTCAGCCAAACTAGTTCACAGTGCAGTTGTGTAACACACTTTAGAGAGGAGTGCAACAGCCTGTCTTTGTCTGGGGTACCGGCCTCTCAGTGCACAACAGTCTGCAATTGTGGTGCAAGTGTCTGCCTCACATAGCTGTTTGCATGAATGCACAATGAACACGTATATAGAGCCACGCTCTCGTGGCACACAACAGACACCCACACTGAGCTTCTATAACTGTTACAGCGTGAGTTATGAGAGCAGAGTGACAGTTTGGTGATAATGAGCTCACCACACAGACATCAGCGCAACTGCATTTTCTAAAGTTCCACATCTCTTGTCATATCTGATTGAATATAAAGAAGAGTATGAAGACGCAGTCTGAAGTAGAAATACTCTTCATTTTGTTAGATTGTCAGCAGGGCATACTGTTTCATGCTGGCTCCCTCTATATATATGTATAAAACAATGTATATACTGTATATCCTTCTGTCTCTGTTTCTTGCAACTTTTTTTGCTTACACTATTTTCTACTTTATTTTAATTATTATATTTTACTTTTATTTTCATTTTTATTTTAATCCTACTTTATCTTCCTTTTGACAGTTTGTGGTTTCTAACAGTGTTTCTTTCATGTTCATTGCTAGTGTGGTCGAGCAATTTCCTTTGCGGCTCATTAAAGTCTATCTAAGTCTAATCCTAACCCTAAGTCTAAACCCCTAGGTTTGTTAATGTTTATATAGACTACAGTTTGCTTCTAGGCCTTTAAACTAAAATTAACCCTTCAGACATCTCCCCCCATTCTAAACTTCCCCTAACACCAGTTAGTTTCTTCATTTCTGTCTCTGTGAAAAGGTGCTTCTTTGTGCTGTGGATGACTGATTTTTGAATGGTTGCGATGCTGTCTGCTTTCCTTTTGGCCAGGCTCTGGAGGAGGCCGCGGCCAAAGCAGCCGAGGAAGAAAAGAGACGTCTTCAGACCCACATTGAATTCCAGGAGAGCTATAGGGTGGATCTGGAAAGAGAGAAAATGGTACGTCAGAACAAGCGGCAGAGCAAGTACAACTTCCTCTTTTACTGTCAGGCATTGTCACAGAACAACCCTCAGCCCAAGTCATTTCTGACTACATCGTCATCAATGGGAAATTTTCTTACAAGTTTATGCAGTTTACCATTACTACTGAGCTGCAATGAATGAACTTTAAATAGGTTACTATGATGTAGGAAAAGTAGTTGTTGCCTTTGGTAGTGACTAATGGGGATCTAAAGCCATACACGTGATGAGTGGATAACCACTTTTTGTCAAATTAAGTCATGTTCATTTAGATGCCTTCTATCAGGAGTATTGATACTGAATTCCACATAAAGTGTCGTTTATACGTTTGACAGGTACGACAGCAGGTGGAGGAGCAGATGGCCCAGAAGTCCACTGAGCTGGAGCAGTACCTACAGAGGGTTCATGAGCTGGAGGAGATGTATCACCAGCTGGAGGGGGCTTTGGAGGACGAGAGGCGCGCGAGACAGGACGAGGAAGCTGTCCGGAAACTGCAGGCACGGTCAGTATCAGAGAGAGCGTAGGAGGGAGATCAGATCACAGAGATTGTCTGATATTCTCTTGTTTCAGCTTTTGTTTTCAATCTTTGTCTCTACTGTCATTTTCTGGACAGAAGCCAGCGAGTTAATATTACAAAGCAAGAAATATAAATGTGAATGTATGAACACGAACATCTGAACAAACTACACAAATCACGTGCATGAAGATTGTAGAAGAGTCCAGATGGAGGACAAGAAACTGCTCTGATAGGGCTGATAGTGTTTATTTTTTCACATGTGAAAAAGATACATTTACTGGATTGAAACCAGATGTAGCCTTGTGGTACAGTAACATGTTTACCCGCAGCATCAGACATCACACAGTTGCACAAGCGAACAATAGTTGTCAGAGGTAAAGTTATAGGCAAGCAGGCAACTAGGGGCAAACTATCAGCAATGTCGTCACTGCAATTTTTCCAACAGGGTGTTAACACTGGCATTTAATGTTATCAGACTTTTGTTAGCATTGGGTCATGTTGCACGTAAGGAACACTTTACCCACACATGATCTAAATGAGGCTGGACAGTGGAGTTTCCCCGGCTGAGATACAAAGAACAATGGACTCTGTCAATTATGCAAAACTGGGTGTCGCTTCAACAAAATGTTTGTCATGAAAATTGCATCACAGAGCTGCGCAGCATTCTCTGGTATTACACATGAAGCATATCCTCCCCCCACAGCTTCCAGAGGTTTTTGTAGTATGGCACTATGCTTCATATAAAACCTCGGATCAGAATCATTTCAATCAGGAATATTGTCCATGTAGATGTCGCCACAGTTAGAAGTGTTACATTGACATGCTTTTACATGTCCCAAAATGTCCATCACAATGCAACGTTTTTTTGACAAAGTGCTTCTACCCAGTCAGGAGCAACAAACTAATTATTCAGCATTACTAGATACATGGTTATTGAGCACTAATATTATCCTAGTGAATGGATTAATACAAGTTTACACCACTCCTTTCAGTCTGATTGACAATTCTGGTGGAGACATGAGGCATTTTTAATCTCCTGGGGTTATTATTCTCATTTTTAGAGTGACTGCAGAGGTACACTTTGAAATGTCGCTCTTGATCTCCTTCCTTAACTTCGCCATAAATGTACTCTGTTCTAATGCGTGGATAGTTCAGCTTGAAGTGGTGTTGTCTGAGGTATGAGGCCCCTTTGTCCACACACTGGAAAAACTGCAACTGCAGCATTACATATTTCACACATAAAATTGAGCTTACCTAAAAAAAGTGTAGGATATATTTTGAATATTATCAGACTTGACTGGGAACTGAACTGTGTTGCCGGCTTCAAGTACAAAATTAAATTAAAAACTTTTTTAAAAAACATATATTTCACTTTCAACATTTAATCTGTTTTCTGAACTATATCCGGGTTTACAGTTCTATTTTTATCCACATTATTCACAGCACTTTTAGAGACCAGAATGCACATCCAAAGATCCTATGGGCTGAGCCTGCTCCTCCTTTTGAGTCACACACAGCTTCTGCTTGCCACACCACATTTCCTTTCTTGTCCTTCCTTCCTTCCTTCCTCTCTGCTGACATTTAATTTCCACTTTAGGACTAACAGTATACAGTATGTCAGCCTGTGTCCTGTGTTACCATGCACCAAGTTAATCTGACCTCTGTTTTGTATGTTTGGCCTGTGGCATCACTATAGATCCTGCGTATAAAAGTATAAATGTCATTTATCCAGACGTCCAGTGTTTAATACATTTATATGAGCCCCAACCTTAAAAACACAATTTGTAATTACACTATAGCACCACCTGCTGACACATGAATCCGACACCCCCTCTTTGTTTACCACTACCTGCATCATTAACAAGTGTCCATGGGCTAATAATGTATGCCTATATACATACATATATATATGTATGCCTGTATATATGGGACAAACATACCGTATATGATGTACTCACCCACCTGTGTGTCTTCCAGGTTACTTGAAGAGGAGGCCACCAAGAGGACAGAGTTAGAACAACTCCACCTGCGACAGCAAAGAGCCATCTCTGAGACGGAGGCTGAGAAACAGGAGCTGGAGAGGGAGCGTCTGGCCAAGGAGAGCGCCCTGGAGGCCGCGATGAAACAGCTGGAGCTGCTGGAAGAAGAGAGGCAAGGGGCCTTGGAGCAGTATCAGGTCAGCTGACAGCAAGGGTCTTTTGGTTGTTTTACAAATGAGCATTACTCGTTAATCTAACAACAGCTTTAATGAATGATTGTTTAGAGAATCATTTTCAAACTGATCAGTTTTAATCTTGGTTATTACAAAACGCATCAAGCACCACAGCAAGAAATTTCACCAGTTAACTGAAAACCACGCCCATGGAAACGAACAAGATATAAGTGATAAATAATGATAAGTATTTATCCCTCTTGGGGTTGCCACTTTGTGCAGCACCTGAGGAGCAGCGCCTCAGCCATACGGTCCCAAAGCTGCTTCTATAAACAGTACACAGCTCCCTTATCTGTCACCACCAATTATATTTATCTATCGCTAAAAGTAGTGTAAGTAGTCCTTGAGGAATCTAAAACAGGAAATGTTGTGCCTAGATAATGACATTCCAACACTGGTTTGTGGTTTTCACTATGGTAAAGTACAGACAATGTGTTTCTATTGTTAGATCATTTAGTCCGTCTGTATGAAAAATAAAAACATTACCTAAAAACTAGACTTTTTAGAAACACACTAGAGTAATGCCTTGACCTACCACATGGTGTCACTGTATAGCTCAATAAAGTTAATGGTCTATATTGTTAGTTTAAAAGTAACCTCTTTGTATTTTCCTACTTCAGTACTGTGTTACATGTCGTGTGTCTGTGTTTCTGTGTGTGAGACAGTCAGTGATGAAGAAGCTGGAAGATGCAACGAACAACACCAAGACCTGGAAGCACAAAGTGGCTCATCATCAGGGATTATTAGGACTCATTCAACCAGGTAACAACCCATAAGTATCGTCTGTAGCCAATATGGCCACCACAGAGATATATGCTACTGTATGACTTATTTTGTACTAGACTGCTGCTGATTATAAATCCAGTTTAATAAAAAATAGAAAGAATATAATGACATGCTGTGGCAATGAGGCTGGCAGTTTACAAACCTCTGATTTGACAAATTATCACATTATTTTAACGGGAGTGTTAGACTATAAAAACTATTACAATTAATTTCTTAAACAGAATTTGAACTGATTTAATTGAGGGATTCATTCCATTGAGACGAGGGTCAGTACACTACTGTAATAGTTAAGTTTTCTTTGACACCACATAGTTTTGCTCATTATGTCACTAATAGAGAAGATTCATTTCTGTGAAGTAAATTTTGTCTGGGAAGTGTGTTCTCCATGAACCTACAAACACATTTATTCTAAGAGTACGTTTATTAGCGCCTTCATCATCAATGAATTTAGACTCATCTTCTATAACTGTTTGTCCTCTAGAGGGGGCATCAGTGCCAACCATCACACCACTGTACCACCCTCAAATCACAACTCATTTCTAAGAATGAAAGAGAAGGAACAACTTCTCTATTTTTAAACCCAAACATCTTTCATACTGTTTTATATAACTGTATGTAGCTTGACCCTGCAAAAAAGGACAGAAAGTAGAAACCGCAGCAATGAGCTATGAGCTACGATGAGTGCACAAGTCCATTATTCTTTAACTGTCTAATCATAAGTATTACATTTAAGGTGATGTTATGGTGATTAGTCTGGTGTATTTCTTTGGCAGGCTCCAAGGGGCAGCAGAGGATCACAAACTGGGGCGTGGCCTCGTTTTCTGATGCAGAGCTCAGTCTGAAGGAGAAACACTGGCAGGAGATGAAGAACCAGACGACACAGGCTCAGTAGAGCTGGAGCAAGGCCTTGACCTTAAACGTGTCTCCGACTCAAGACAAGAGGTGTCAGCTGGGATTTACTGTCTGCGGTGAAGCAGAAATCTGGAGACCGGATTTTTAGTGGAGTCCAAATACAAGATGATGTACAAGATAATAAGGCATTCTGTGTTAAAGGGGGCATTAAGTAATCAATGAAATGTTTCCCATTTAGGAATCAGTAGTGTAACTGGTGCACTTTCAAGTCTCTGCTAGCGTAGGCCACAGTGGATTGAAGGAGCAGCGCAGATACTCGAGTCACATTTACATGTCTAGTTCATCAGTTTAAGGAAGTAAATAGAATAAATGGAGAACTCCCAGCACCAGAAGAAATGCTGGAACAATAACAGCTTAGTTGTTGCATTTTTACTGCCCTTCACTGACTGTGACTTGGTCTTATACAACTGAGCATCTAAAATGAGTTGTAAAGGAAATTCACTAGTTGAGTCATTAATATTGATCTTTAATTCTAAGCACTGTCACAGTATAGTGTATATAACCATAAAAGAAAAGTAACTTTAAATCCAGCATCAGTCCTCTCAGATGTTCAGTCCATGCCAGCTCAGTTCATGACGCATCACATGTAGCATAATCATAACAGAAAGTGTAAAACAAGTAGGGGAACTGTGAAAGATGACCACGACTGTTTTAGACCGTCCCTCTTGTACAGATCCCAAAATAACTGATCAGTCTCCTCACGAGTTGTTCGGACTCTAAAGTTTATTAACTGTCGTATCTGAGAGACTTGACCACAGCAACAATCCTATCATGCTAATGATTACATTTGTTGATTTTAAGGCGTCTTATTTACAGATGACTGTGGTTTATTTCAGCCTTGCATAATGATCATGGAAGAACAGAGTAAAATGGCTGTTCCAGGCAGCTAAAACTCAAAAACAAATATTTTAGAATTTATTTCTCTGAATCCCTCAGGGTGAAAAGTTAGCATGACCCACTGGGTCACGGTAAATTAAATACTTCAAATACCAGGGGTTGAAATCTGACACAATTGTTAAGTCACTTTGTATTATTTTCTTCCATGTCATCTTTGTATCTAGGGAATCCACTACTATGTTTTGTCTATCAAAGATTAGCCTAAGAATATTTTAGGCTCAGGCTTTAGAAAATGTTACAAATGGAAAACTACACCTTTCAAGTTGTAAATCCTTTAAAGAAGCAGGAGCAACTAACACTGCAGATTACTCAACTCTTTGGGCCCATTTTAACATGCATATACAGTAGGCTTTGTACATATGTTAACAATGGTTTATTGTTGTTACAGTTTTCCTTAACAAAGTAGTGCTTTGTCCTAAAAAATAAATAAATAAAATACCATGTACAAGTCACTAAATATTTTAATGAAGTGCTGTTCTGTTTGATTTAGATTTGTCGTACTTCCTCAAAGGGTGGGTCTCTGATACTGGCCTGGTTGGAAGGAATAATAAAAAAAAACAAATCTATGGTGGGTGCCTGCTGTCTGTGGTATAATGTGTATGCTTACATTTCTATCACTTTAACTGAATGAACACATCAGTATAGTCGTGCTGTATTTCCAACTCATGTAAAGTATTAATGATTTGTCTCAGCCACTGTGGTTTAATGTGTTATGTGTTTGCTTTGGTGTTCTTTAATCTTGTCCGGCTCTCGTCAAATATAATACCCCTGATTTTTTTTTTTTTTTCTTTCACAAGGAAGTGTTGAGTTTGTATTAATGGTGGAATGCAGCAACTTTAACAGAGCAAATCAAAACAAGATTTACAGACCTGTTACAGAGCTGTCTCTAATTCAAGCCTGCTTCAAATTCCATTCGGATTCAAGTTTATTTGTCATGTGCAGGATTAACACAGAGTTAACAGTGCAATGAAATGTCGTGAACAAGAGTAGTGGTCAGCTCAGCCATTAGAAGCAAGAGGTGAGAGCACAACAGTAGAAAAAGTACTAAATTAAGGATATTTACACAAATGCTCATTACCTTTTGCTGTTGCAGTAAATTGAGGTCACTATTTGAGGAAATAATGCGTCTTTAAACAATTGTCTCTTAAACATTTCCTGCTTGTAAACACTGCTAGAAGTAAGGCATTTGGCCAAAGTCTCACTTTGAACACAAATGCTAATTACACAAGATTTGTACTATCTTATGTTGTAACAACCAGTGCCTTCTACTGTCATGAGTGAATTGCTGTTACCCATTTTTTCCCCCATTTGTTTGTTTTTTATATGTATGTAAAAAGATTGAGACTAAACTATGTAATAAAACACATCTGGAGTAGCTGCTGTGCCTTAATGTGATTTGAACACTGTGCTGTGCTGCCTAACAACAGTAAATACAAATCACTACATAATAACGATAGAACGGTCCGTAATATGCCTCCTAAACAGACTCACACCTTTGGAAACATGTCTGAAATGTTCTTTTAGTAGGTGGTTGTTACAGGCCATCCTGAAAACAAATGCGTTAGCTTCACGCATTCACTAGGGGGTGCTACAGAGCTACAAACATTTCGCTGCACAGAGGTTAGAGACCATGTCACGAGAATATTTGTATGGACAGCAGACAACAGCTTCAGGGGGAGTCACTAATGCTGTCAAATTGTGGTAATGTGTTGAGCCTTCGATCATCTGGGGACTGAATAATTATGAATGGTGATTTTATTTCCATGACTTCATGCACTAAGCCTTCCATTTTCCAAAATAAAACCAAGTCAAGTATGTTTTGTCTCCTGTCTGGCATGATACAGACAAGATTATAGGTATTGTGCTATTTTCTAATTGTGTTACTGTAATAATGTGTAATTAAATTCTCATCATCATTTTGTACTATTGAGTAATACATAACATACAGTAATATGAGGTGCGGGGCATGCAGCTAAGTGGATTATGAAAGTCCAATCACAGGTACTTTTAATTACCAATTTGCATTGTATACAGTGCATTTCATGAAATGGCTCTTATTCAGTGTTTTTAATTATTGACTCTTGTTTCCTTCTCAGGATGGGGCAGGAATAATAGTGTGATGAATATCAGTGGGTATCATTTGACAGGATTTATTGAGTAAAAACGTCCAGTTCTTAAAATGTGAGCAACATCTGGGTTTGTTTTGAGAAAGCTGGTTTTGAAAAAAAAAAAAAACTCTTGTGTTAACCCTGAACCCTTGGAGTTCTCAATACCACAACAGCTGATCAGAGTTTGTTCAAACAAGGGGAAGTTTACTCAATTAAGTGGATGAGTGGTTGAACACATTACAACACTATCAATATTAAAATTGCCTGCAGCAGGGGGTCAGTAATCCAGAGGATGTAAAAATGTGACAGATAAGCATGGCAGCAGCAGAGAGAGAGGTGGAGAGGAGGAAAAAGAAAGTAAACTCGGTGGATTTATTCATCCTGCAATTCTTGTGTTTGTCATTTAGAAGACTTGCAGTTCCTCAGTGGACGGTAAAATGCTGGAACCCAAAACCTTGATGACTGATCTCCACAGACAATCCTAATAATAATATTCTTAACATATTTATCCAGCTGACTGGAACATGGTGCCACTATGAGCCATGACAGACAAATGAGACGAGGTAAAATCCATTAATACCCTGTTGTAATGTCAGTCTTTAAACAGTGGGCTATTCATGATTTTACATAGCTCAAAATGAAGCTTTTATTCACTGTTAAGAAATTGGTCCTGTTCACAGATTTAGTGGCACTGTGATCATCACATTATTCCCAGTTTGGCTTAATAAATATGGTACAAGAGCTCCATCAGTGAAACCAATCACAAAATAACAATCCGGTTAGTGTGTCCTAATGTTCACACTAACTTTTTTGTATTGGTCGTGATAACTAAACATATTAGTGCAGAGGAAATGATTGTTCACCTGACTGTTTTCTTAATGTCCTCGGGGCCATGGTGTCATGAAGACAGTTTTATATTTTATTGCGAGCTGGGGGCGAATATACAATGCGTTATATTTGGATGTGAGGACGGAGCTCGCACCATCTCCTTCCTCGCACTTCCTCGTACTGGCACTGGTTTGGAAGCGGAAACGCTGTGTCAGATCCTTCGTGTTCGGCAGGACGGGAGGAGGAAGAGAGAAATTAGGGTTAAAGTCATCTCTGTTTTTGGAACGGTCTCCTCAACGCAATGCAACCGAAATTTTAGTTCTCAATGAACCCAGGTTCTGTCTGTTTTATGACACTATGCTGATTAAATGATTTATTAAAAATCTATTTTTAATCAAAAATATTGCTTCAATTATTCTACAATAAAAAAAAAACTAATAGCCAGCCATAGTTGGTATTTCACATTTATATTGGATAATATTCTGTTTAAAAAAAAAGCAGATGTCCAACACCCACTTGATCATTGTCTGTGACAAACAAAAACTAACAGAAGATTGCTCAGGTACATTTTGGAAGGTGAACTGCTTCAAAACAACCTGAATTATAAATAAAACACCCCCTTAAAAATGTTCCACGATGAACTGAGCAGATATGTTGTACTGTCACGCAAAGCTTCTGCATGCAAGTCAACTCCAACTAAGAATTAACTAGAGGTTATGACAGATCAAGACCTCTCTGACACGCAATTCTTGGTCAATCTGCAGGTCAGGAAAACGTTCCTCCCCTGGAACATTCAATGTGTTTGATGAATGACGCAGCAATAAGAGAAAAACTGTACTAAACATGAAACAAAACAGACTACCTTGTAAAATCTCCACTTTTAGATCAGCCCTCAGCCCCCCCTTGTAGGATCCCCAACTAAGTTAATTCACTCCATCCTCTTTCCTTATCGTGCAACCGTCGTTAATTTGAGTGGGATGGGACAGACCAAACAAACACACACAAAATAGGTTCCAAAAAACCTGCCGTCCAGATGCGTTCAGCACATACCACAGCTGCACTAACATTGCTTTATGCAACAAGATGGTCTGTCATTAACGTCCAGAACAGCGCCGGATGCGCTCTGTTTACCCCTCCATCTCCCATCACTCCCAAGTCTTTCCACAACCCCTTATAACCCCCAGCAGCGTCTGTATCCCATCATCGCGCTCTCTTTTAAACATCCTCACAATCATCAGCCTGAGGGTTATGAGGCTTGTGGCACGCGTGCCGCATTCCTGGGCCGTGATGCGAAACAGAAATGCATTAAATTCCAGATCTGGAATCCATCGCAGGGGGTATTTGTGTGTAAATGTGTGTTTGTGTACGTATATTTGAGGGCCAGAGGGTGTGGGTTAAGTAGTCGTTAACAGGTCTCACTTCCCCCCTGAGTATAAGAGCATCTGAGATGCTAAGTGTCCGAAGACGCCTGAGGAATTCAAAATATATAGCGTTAGAAAGTTTTAGGAATTCAGGGTATTTAGAAAGAACAGGGTTCTCGGGAAGTCTGCTGAGGTTTAAAAAGCAGAAGGTACTCTTGGGACAGTAAAATAAAACGCCTGTACAGCATTTACCTTCCATCGGAGTATCGCACATGACAATTCATGGACCCCATGGGGGTGATACAGGAGTATTAAGAGTTCAGGAAAGCATCTGGTGAGAGAGTGGACAAAAATAGCATATCACTGCATCTTCACATTTTAGATCTCTACGGATGATTAAAAGGTCCCTGGAGAATTTCCGTAAGGGTCAACAATGCAAGCAGATGTCCTCCTCCGCCTCATAAAAATGAAAAACACCGAGAGCAGGTCCAGAGAGCGAGGAATCAACAGCAGCATTCCACTTTGCAAAAACGACAATGACTATTACTGTAAAGACTGCCTTTTGCCTCACCGGTGGAATTTCACCTTCAACCTTATTTCACCTGCATGTCATCCCTCTTATCCACCCGGCACATGTTTCTCTGCACCGCCCTCCTGACATTTCACAACATCGTATTGCAGTTGGATTTGTGTAAAGTGGGACTTACACCAACGAGCAAAGGGTTTAGTTTAGAGATTTCGTGAGGTTCAAGGGTGCAAGGAGACGGAATTTGGGACAAAGGATCTGGCTCCAATCAGTGCATCTGACTGAGGTTGACTCTGCACCCACAGGAAGGCCAAGCTTGGGGCCACAGTGGGGAAATCAAACCCATCTTTCTCAATTGTTCATTCGAGATATAAATATCTTTTGACAATGCAAAGAGCCAAGCTAAAGGTGAGCCGTATGCCACTCTGACCTTCCACTTGTATTTTCACCCTCCTAGGTCAGAGTTGCTGCGAATACACGTAAAAGCAAATGCACACACAATCTTACCTTGTGTAATTTCTATGCAAACGCTTGCAAGCAAGAGGGCGTTCATGTATGCACAGTGTTTATGCATACATGCTTTCACACAAACTACACACCTGACCCCGAACACACATAGGAGCTCACACCCAAATGTGTGAATGCTGCATGTGCACATCCATGCATCAAAAAACATTTAAATGCAACGATTATACAGCTAAATGCCCACAACTAAATGCGCTGATGTAGCGGCAGAGGGACGTGCACATTTTTTAATTTAACTCAGCCACGAAGGAGTGAGGCAGCAGTAAGAGGTGACTGTTTGTCTATGTGGTTCTACTCTATCTGAGAGGAATGCTTTACGTGACAAGACAGAAAGGCTTTGAAAGTCAGTGTCTCATCCTCTTCCTCCCCCATGAACACGAAAGAATGTGTGGCAAGGCGCAAATATAAAACACAAGTGTTTCTGTGGAAAAAGAAAAAAGAAATGTCTGCAACCCCCCATGGACTGTGCTACACTCCTGCCAGCGCATGAAGTTATTCCTCCTTCAGCTGAAACCATCTGACTAATCATGACTGAGCCAAGTTTGGAGCTGGCTTGCTACCAGATCATTGTTTACCAGCATCCTACTTAATTGCACAGAGTATACAAATCATGCTAAAAATACCCTAATGCATCAGGCTTCAATGAAGCAAGGGAACACGTCAGCAGAGCTCACAGCCCTGTATCATCCTCCCTTCCCCGAAGACACACCCTTTCTCTTCCTTCTGGATTAGTCTGTTATCAAAGTGAAACCTTAGCTGCTTTCTATTTAGGACCAGAGAACACAACTTCCTTTGTCCTTCTATCAAAAAGGACATATGACTGAAAGGAGGCAATGGTACGTAATTTGAACTGTTACACTTCAGCGCCTCAACACGACCTCACTTATTGGCTTCGACAATTTAAAATCAAGGTCATTTTCACAATTCATGTCGAACAAGTAATGACATAAGCATCAAGCTGAAGTGGTAGCAGGTTGTAAAGGGTCCAACAACACACACTGAATTTAGATGAAAACAATGTGCGCTACCTATTACAGAGGAATTAGGTGCTTGTGATTGAAAGAGCATTGGTATAATCATCTTCCATGTACAAAACAAATACATAAAATCTGTATGGTCAACCATTAAAAGTGAACCATTTTATCATGTACAAATTCTTCTTCTCAGTTCATAACCACATCACATTGCCGCTACATATCTAACAACATTTTCAAATTAAAGAAAAATGGAGAATTGTCACCTACCAACCTTAAACAATCAGGTTAATTGTCTATATCCTTGTACGGTCTTCCTGTTGACCATCAAAGTTTTATCCTCCCAAGTCACAATTGACCCGTTCCATTTGACTATTTAGAATTCCCCAGAAGAGAATCAGAAGAAGTGTTTCTATTTCAAAGAACATATCTGAAAAAAAGTGAAATGAATTCTCCATGGTACGCCATCCATCACTCCACTTAATTTGAAAGTGATGTAACACGCCTTTAACTCTGAAGTCCTAATGAGGACAATGTGACAGTAAGATTGCTGTTCCAAAACTACAAACTCCGGTTCTAGTTAATGTTA
Source organism: Mugil cephalus (assembly GCF_022458985.1). Classification (NCBI taxonomy): domain Eukaryota; kingdom Metazoa; phylum Chordata; class Actinopteri; order Mugiliformes; family Mugilidae; genus Mugil; species Mugil cephalus. The sequence goes on from NC_061779.1 coordinate 23,034,514, forward strand.
CGCACTCATTTAGTTCAGTAAAGAGCCAGGGTCACATTGCAAAGTACCTTAGTCACTAAGCGTGGAAACTAGAGTGAGTGATGGCCAGGGATACTAGCCAGATTTACAGTTTTGTTCCGCTGTGAGTGCAACATTTTGGTGAAGACTGTGGCCTTTCAGCATGCGATGCTGCCGTGAGAGCAGATGACTCACGATAGCAGAATGTGATGGAGCAGGAAACATCACTTGCAATTACACTATTAACTTCAGAGGAAAAACTATAGTAAACAAGCTATTTTTGAAGCACATTTATGGGCCACTTGGGGGACATCCATCTGTAGGAATTGGAGAAGACAATGTGGAACGAAGGCCCAAAAGATTTTGCAAATGTGATCTAGGTTTGCTCAACGTGTTGCCTTAGTACAAAAATAAAAACGATAAACAATTGTAGACAGTGACCAGAAAACACAGATGAGCCAGAGCGTGGCAACCACTACTCATGGATGAAGGTAAAAACATTAGGACTTATTAGGACATATCATACAGTGGATGGACATTTTGCGGTCAGAGCGTTGGATGGGAGAGAAATTATCAGGTGCAAGGACCTGGGTAATCTGTCAAGGAGGGGACTGGGTTGAAGCACCTCAGAAATGGTGACACCTTTGAGGTGCAACTTGTTACCGGTGTTCAGTACCTACTTACTGACAGTTGTCCATGGAAGGAGAAACCATGAACACGATGCACATGATCCGGGTTTTCTCTGGGTACTCTGGTTTCCTCCCATCTCCAAAGAGATGGTTCGTTAAGCTGATTGGTGACTTGATTGGTGACTCGAAATTAGTGACTTGATGGTATTCATCTGTGGTGGTTCTAACCATACAACTGACTGATTTGGTGCCAGATCCCACAGTGGATCATCAGAGGTCTGGTAGATCCAGGACCCAGTAAGGCAGAGCTGCTGGCACACAGAGAAACAGATGAGTTTCAACTATTAGCTGATTAGTTTAAATTAAGAGTAATCATAAATCTAGAGAATTCCTTGGGTCCTCCTCCTGTTGTTACCAACTGACAGTCAACATGACTGACACAGAGTTGTTGACGATTAAACCAAGCAAAAGCAACCCAAACACACTGACAACACAATGTCGTGGAAGATTTCCATAAATATTTAAAATTTATTGGCATTTGAAATCAAGCCAAGTTTCCAAGTTTCCATGACGCATTCAATCGAGAAAGCATGAACAACTGTTTTCCTAATGTTCTCTGCGACTCAGTTTCAGAATCAGTTTTTTTTTCCCCCGGGAACAAGAAACTTTTTCTCTGGGAATCTTTTAATATTATTGCAGAGGATGGTACGGAAGAAGACACTTTTTACCATCTGTTTGCTGACATGGACACAGAGCCAGGCTATTTAGCTTTTGCAGAGGGGAGAGCAGGTGAGAGCTCAAGGCTGCAGTTGCATTAGCCTTGAAAGAAGATACAGCCTGTGGGCACCGTTTAGAAATTGAGCAGCGCATATCCAACGGGTGACGCTTTTGCTCAATGTTATCTTTGGTGCCAGCAGAAACTGAATCATTTTGCTGCCATGACCTTCAGCTAGGGCCGTTCTTGTGGGATGCTGACAACAGCCCCAAGGAAGCCTGTGTGTAAATATCTGACAATGCACAACTATTGTACTCTTCATTTGGACAGAGGTCTAGACAGTTCATCATCATCGCAAAGATAAATTGGACAAGACACTTAAGACCAGCAGAACCAAGAGGGCAGAAGACCACTGAGGAAGTCACATAATTGTCTTTTAAATGTTATGTTTGGACAACAATTTAATACCCACAGACTAAGGTGGTGGTTCACACGAATGCAGTCTCCACAAAATAGAAAGTGTAATAATGGCTGTGGGCAGGGGAGCAGCGTCAAAACAGGCAAACCAAGTAATTGTTTGGGGCCCTGTGAAAAAATGAGAAAGGGCGCCCCCCAGATGGCTATTTTGCAATGACAACCATTAATCCACTTAAACCTGCCAATGCCAGGAGTGCATCGACCATACTCCATAACTCCACATAGGGGCCCCTTTAACCTCTACATCCGTGACATTACTATATCTCTACTCCAGAACCGAGGATCACCACTGACTCACTGACTATGGGACTGGGAACGCCGTGCCTAATGATTATTTTAAAAATACATAACAAGGATGACTCCACATTTATGTAACATTTATGTAACGTTTCCACCAGGGAGCCAGTACCAGTCCTAAGGGTAATTGTAAAGTACATAAACTGGCAGCTCTCCAGAGAGGAATACAATCTTTCCCCAAATTCAACCTCAGTTTTAAACTTTGACTTCACTTCAGTGAAATCATTTACCACAAACTAGGTTCAAATAGGGAATAACAATAGCTAATGAATCATGTAATTGCAATTCCTCAAAGCATTCCCAGACAGGATGTAACCACAGACAAGAGCACAGATCAATCGATTTAAGTGACTTATGACAATTTCACTGTATGTTGATATGATTTAGAAATGATTTAGTATGGCCACTATGTGCTCCCTTAATTTTCCTAAGGGAATGATGAAGACCAGTCATTCACAACACTACTTCCAGAAAACTGGACTATCCACATATGCATTATTTGACACGACTGTTTCAATCAGCTAGGTTCTCAGGATAGCTGTTGAGACACTGGTTTCCGAGAATGTGTGAAGGAATTCCCATAGCAAACTTATCCATATCCCACATGGTGTAAATCTGAAACTCACAGTCTTAAGCCAGGTTCTCACTGGATAGCAACAGCCACATTTAGCTGAGAAATTGAGAAAATGTGAGGATTACTTGTCTTCTTTGGACCCCAATGGTAGAAAAGATTGTTCATTGTGTCAACAAGAAATTTATGCTGTTATTTTTACATTCCTTTGCTTTCACCAATTCCAATTTCCCAATCTATTCTCTGAGGAACTTCAGACTTCATACCTGATACAACTATCGTGTGTCCTAGCGCTCTTATTTCTGGGCTTTGTGAATGGTGCATGTCGTCAATTCTGCAACTTTAGGGCTAAAACAGACAATCGATGGCTGGAGTCATACAGCAGCTCCATTCCAGGCCATCTAATGCAAGGTAGACAACTCTGGACTTGTGAGAAAAGTGGGACCAGTTATACATTTAATGTATCAACTTGAAGCAGATAGTCTTTTTTTTTTTTTTTTTTTTTTTAACTTTTTTGTGTGTTTGTGTCAAATAGTGACTTCTATCCTGGCCTCCAACCTTAAGGGGCAATGATGAATGCCATTACAGCAGGCCACAACAGAAGAGGTGAAAAATGTATCTCACTCAAAAATATACAATATGACAATATGACACAGAGTCATAAGAAGTGTTTTCTGACATCACGGGTTGTTGCAGCAAACTAGCAGCAGTTCATCAAGTGCGTTGAAATACTTCATCACGTAACAGTCAACTCGTGCAGCCACAAGTTTCATCCAATAAAGAAACATTCACAACAGAGATGAAAGCTTTTATATTTGCAACTTTTACATTAAGTTGGCTCTGAATATCAGTTTGCTAGCTTGATTTTAATCAGTTATAACAAAACAACCAGCCTCACTCACAAGTGATCTTTTAAATACTGGTATTACAATGCAAACACTATTACTAACATTACATAAAAATATTTTAGAAACAAACACTAAGAACACTAAGTCCACACTATTACTGCTGCAAGGTGCAATATGATGGAATTTGAGCAGAAGAGACTAGCTGCTGGCCACTACTTTTGTGCCCATTTAACTTCGTCATTTTAGCATTTTATTAAACAGAGGTTCCTAAAAGACCACAAAAGATTCCATTGTGATTTTCACAGAAACTTCAGCAACATTTGTACTCTCTGAAAACAAAACCTCTGCAATGTATTGCTTTCGTAACAACAAACTGTTCAGAGAGATGGTTGTTTCAGAGCCACATGTTCTACAGATTTTGTGTTCAGAGCAGACATGGAGTAAATAGGCTATAACCTGATAACTGACCACAGCGGCCCATAAGATCTGTGCTAACATAATGAGACCATGGGTGAACTTTGCCACAGAAAGGTCATAGTGACTGATACCCAATGAGACAATCTGAAACTACAGATGGACATAAACACCAAATACATATCAACAGTTCAGACTATTAAGACTATTTTTCTGTAACTGTAGCAGTGAGGAATATGTGTAACATTGAATTTCCCTTGGGCAAATTGTTATTTTCCACCTGCAAATATCTAATCCTTTATTTTTCCACACAAAAAAAAAAAAAAAAAAAAAAAAGATCACATATTGTGATTTTCCGCTATTTGGAAAAGAACCTAGAGGAATATTTGGACCTCACATTTGCAGGGAATATTCTCTTTCAAAGCACCACGCTATTACATACCAGAGCAGCAGAGATAATAAAATTCCACCAATTCCCACTTGCCCATCTCAGTAGGAATAAAAACACAGAGTGAAATGGGGAACTATAAATAGAAACCAAATATCTAATAATATCACACACAATGGGTGCCTGCCAATGTTGAGCTCATATTATGTCCTACTGACCCCAAAGTAGTGGAAACTAGTCACAGATTCATCCATCACAAAACCAAATACCACATCCAGTGGGAAGGCTGGTCTATGGGTAGAAAATTAGAACCATCATTGAAATCTGCAAAAATGTTTTGAAACATTCAAAGTGTTTGAAGTCTAACAAAAAAAAAAAAAAAAAATGTTTTGCAAGTCTGAAAAAACATCTAGTATCTTTCCTTCTCAGCAACTGCAGCAGTGTTTTTACAATGTTTCTCCAGGGTTTCAAATTGGACACTGTTCTCTCAGTGTATTAATTTGTTTTTCATTTTAAAAGCCTTGTAATTGTAATTGTGATCTGGTTTTGAATGCTTAAACAAATGATATCATCATGATATTGTTAACTGTCCTTGCTGAAACAATAATAAAAAAAAACTGATTAAATAGAAAAGCTATTTAATCATAGGTGGTGACACTGATTCTGATATAAGCCCTCACTGTTTTGAAAAAAACTACAAATGGCATAAATTGCAACTAATTTACTTCACTTGTATAAGATGCCATAATAAAACACAGATCATTAAATCATCTTTTGGCCCATGAATGGTGCTGAGCGGTTGGCATGACAGCACTGTGTTTATTTATTTGATGCATCGGGAGTCATACTTGAACGGACTCGTCAACGCTGCTATTTGGTTTTATAACGTCATAGCAAACTGGATCTGGCTATTGCTTTGACAAACACGGTATACAGACATCTTGAACATGGTGACTGTACTCATTTCTATTGTGAGGTGGCTTGTATATTGCATCAGCTGCATGCAGGTTAACACAAGCTGGAGACAAAAGAGTGCGAAGCAAATGGGAAGGACAATAGATTCACTTCATCCCAAAGCCAGGGTGTGCTAAGCCATGTATCAAAGCATGTTCACACCTGCAGTTATGTCAGCGTTGGACAGACAATTAGAAAGTACGATCGACTTTTGCCTAGACCAGAATAAAGGTGGAGTTGTAGGGTAGCCACCTTTAACTCTTTTTAATGCCTGGCTCCTTGGTGCTTTCAGATCAGATCGTTCACTGTTAAATAGTTTATTAAACGAATTTAGTTCATTAGAGTGAAGGATTAAGATGTTTTATTTACAACAGGAATCCCACAGGGATGTACAAGATGCACATTTCTCTCTCTCTGCATGTTTTACCTTGTTTCTGTAATCAACTGAAAGTTCTTTTCTTCAGCCACCACAGCCCCTTGCAGACAGTTACCTCTTGCCTCTATTGAGAGCAACTCGTCATGTGAAGTGTGAACGGGGATGCTGCACACTTTTCTGCAGAAGTCAAAACAGCCAAACCACTGCATAACGTTTCCTTATCGCTCTCGTAACAAAGATGTCTCTAATGAATTCCAACCAAGTAAGTAAAGACGACAGCACAGACAAGATGCAAGATTTAGATAAAGAGAAAATGTTGGATATCCTTTTGAGATCTCCGTAGTAAAAGTAATCAATGGATAGATGGATAAGCACTGAATTACTGACTTCATACCCATTATTACATTTCAAAAATCCACATGTTGAACAACAGAACCTCAAGAATAGACTGTGCGTCCGTTGACAGCGAGCTGAGAGCCTCAGGTGGTCTCTAGCTATTAGTACCAGAATTGGAGTTTTCATATTAACTGGGCCAGGGCACCAGACTCTTAACGCACACATTGTGATAATAGTTTTAAAAGGAAAACACTACAAGATTTTTACACAAATTAGAGTAGAAACGAAAAGATCAGAGATCAGAAGAATGTATTCAGCCTATGTAATGGAAGGACTCTAAGGATTCTTAGTTGGTCAGAATGAATGGATGCGAGCGAATGGATAAATGTCAAGACAGCATTAAAATCCAGTGTAATCCATGTACCTCCAGGTCTCTCTAATACACAGGCCAGGACATGCACTATAAATTCATACTCCATGTTAACTCCATAATTACCACTTGTTTGCACGGCAACAATAATGACAAGACTGACCCATGTGCACTAAACCAAATAATGATCTATTTCTTTCGGCTAGTTTATAATTAAAGGCAAATACCTCAGATATTTAGACTTTTCATTTTTCCATAAACACATGTTGCAAATATTCCCTCACTGATAGAAAGAGGAAAATCTAAGATAAAATGAATGCATTATAAATGCTCTCAATTGTCAGAGACATAATAACACTTTCACGGATAATAGTGATTAAACTGTTGATTAAACCTGAAACTACTGCTTGTCCAAGATGTGAGGGAGAGAAAATTTTGTAAGAAACAATGTTTAGTTTATAATCAAACATTACACCGAAACAAGAGCTGTAACCACCATCTGACTGCTGTTCCTAAAAACACTGCATAGCATTTCATTACTTAGAAATCTTTTAAGAACAGTCCAAAAGACACAATCCATCCCAAAGTGTGTTATAGCGTAACACCTAATAAATCATCCTTAAAATGACTTGTGTATATGGTCAAATGAAACAACGCCTCATAATAAAACAGACGTTTTCATTTTACTTCACCGACCATGCACGCTCTTTTTCTGCAAAGCCCTGTTTTACATTCCTACAGTCAGTTTCATGCATTCACAGATTTGTCCAGTCTTTTGCCGCTGCCAACGGAGCATTTCCACCACAGCAATGGGCCATTAAGATCCACAGCAATTTCTGCGACTCCTTTCACGCCCATATTTCATAACCTTGTTAAAATTGGCTGAAATGAAGTGTTTGAAATCTCAATGCAATCACATCATCCCTAAAATGCTTAGCTGTGGGGTTCTGGATCTGATATCGAATATGTTTTCCAATACTTGAGTAGAGAACCATGACTGCTCTAGAGTTCTTTCGTTACAGCAATAAATCTGACATTTGATCGCTTACAATATCAACAATTAAGTAATTCATACAGGTAACCCAATACCACAGACATTAGGTGGCATTACATTTCTCTTTTTAGTATATATATCTTAATGTATAATGTCACTTTTGGTTAATTTGCAATACATTTCTAAAATGTGAAGCATTCTGAACTTTGTATGCATCTTAGTTAAACCCTAAGGAAATTCACTGCAGCACAATGAAGACCTAGTTGATCTTTATTCATGTCCTAACTCAGAATTCTTGGAAACAACTACAGCTGTACTCTGAATAATTAAAGCGGTCATCCGGAGGTGCACAAATTCCGTATAAAGCACACGCATCTTTCTTAAACTGTTAAGAGTGCATGTGGTTGCCATAACAACGCAATGTTAATTTAGACATAGTTAGCTCTTTGCATGTATTTAAAATCACAGATGGCTATCTCGGACTGGAAAAGAGCCTTCCAAAACACATCTTACGATTTATTTCCGCCGTTATCATTTAGACCACACGTAACTGCCTTAAAGTCAGGCTCAGCACTCAATGTAACCTCCCTCCAACAATCAGTTACTGTGTTATTGGAAGAAAACACAAAACAAAAATATGGAAATGGTCTTGATGAACATGAGTCTTCAATTTGCACAGGCATAAATAGCCCATCGACAGAGAAGAAAAAATAGTTAGGTCATTTTAAAAAATGCGGAAATACCACAACCAATTCTTTCAACACATTCTCAAGAAAAAAGGGCTGCTACACATCAAAATTAAGATTTACACAAACAATTAGTCACGCTACTTGAGAATTGTTGACTTGATCACAGTCTGTATCTGCATGTTTCTGGTTTGACTGTCGACATATGGGGTGGATGGGGTTGACATGAACTGTCCCACAGTCCCTCCCACTGGGTCTGGCATTCAGGTACAGCTCCCTCCCTTCCACCCTCCCTCTCTTTATAAAGCCTCTCATGTTAGCAGTGTACAACCTCAGACTTCAACTTAAGTCTTCACAGCATTGGAAAAAAACGTGATTCTGCAAAACAGTACACATTCACACTTGGGTGTGCAACATAAATCTTGTCCCTCAATTTCCAAGCTAGATCCTGAGGTAAGTGACTCTGTCCACATTTTGAATTTAATATTGATATTGATGTCCTTTATGGAAATTTATATTCCCAAATTTGGGATTCATTGACATTGCATGAACTGATGGATGGATGTTTATTTACCTTCTTACAAAACGCTTTCATGCTGATTTGTAATTGACTATGTTTGTTAACCACCAAGCTGTTGCAGATGCAAAAGCTATTCACGTGCCAATTTTAATTTTCAAACTAACAGCCATTGGCTTCATCACAGAACTAACTGCCGTGATGCCATTTCTGTATTTCTACCATTTACAGCTTTCAGCCAAAATGAGATTATCCCTGCAAGCTGTCATCTGCTGCTGCGTTTTTACCACCGTCTTACCACCAGTGAAAGGTGCCACAGGAGAGCCCAACACCAACCTGAAGAAAAGGTGGGCTGTCTGGTGAACAGGCACCCTGAGAGCACTGAATTCATCCTTTACAAAACAAAAACTCTTCTTCAGCATTCGAATTAAATGCTCAGCATTAAAAACTATATTATACGTTCATATCAAGTTGAGTTTTAAAATCTGATAACTATAATATTCAGAGTCTGAACAAACAAGAAAACCTAAATTGGTTCCTGCCGATCAGTGATCACTATAGTTGTGAACAAAGCATTTTTGATAAGTGAAAACCGTGGCAGTGAGGCGGCTCAAACATGTCATTAGACGAGCACTAGATGTGTGCCTGTGCTGTCAGCTAATCACAACCATGCCTACTTCTCAGTCGGAGGATTGTCCTTCACGAAAGGGTTAGGGACACTAAATCACTTGATTTCAAGTTGGTGGTCTAACAACATGTTCTGTTCTTCGTGGCAGGTTAAGAGTATGGCTGCAGGGCCGTCTGAAGAGAGACGTGCACAACAGCTTAGTGGCAGCCGGTGTGCACTGCCGAGACATGCATGCTGGCCCGCAGCATGACAGAGAGAGTACGCTCCCACCAACATCAAGGTACAGTAACAACAAAAGTTTTGCTCTCATCAGATGAAGACAGGAAACCTCAAGAGAAAAAACAGAATGAAATGGTCACAAAAGCCCCTAGAAGTAATCAAACCCAGGGGAGTCCATTTAAGTGTTATATCAGGGGTTACAAATTAATTGAATTTTAATTGATTTTCACCTATGTGGGTAATCTATGTTCTTCTGTGTGAATACATTTACATGAATCTAGATAATTAGGTTTTCAACCATTTCAATCAGTCAACATGTTAGGTGTCACCAAATCATCTTTTTAAACCCTTGAATGCATTGTCTGCTTTTTTTTTTTTCCCCCAGCGCTGGACTAAATGTAAGACCCAAAAGGTCACCGTCTGGCTGCTTGCTAATTACATGTTTATCCCACGACCTGATTGACAAAATCTACCGGTACCGGAGCAAGACCGAAACAATTAAAGTCCCTGAGGAGAAGTTAGGCTCGAAAGGCTATGGCCGCCGTCGCCGCTCCCTCCTGGATGCCTTGCCCTCCATGCAGGGAGACAAAGATGGAGCTCTGAAGCTGGTCGGCGAGGCAGCAGACACGACAGCAGACGCACGGTGCCCTAAGACAATCATGGAAAGGCAAAGGAGAATCTTTGCTGGGGTTGTTAGCTCAACAGCAGATGAAGATAATTCTCCTTAAAAGTTGTGTTCTGCAAATTTAAAAAGAGCAGCTGCTACGTCTGTGTCAACGGCCCAGCAGGGGAAGCTCAGGTCAGCCTGGATGAAAGCAAGATTCTAATAATACATACTGAGAAAATTGTCTGCTCGTGCTTCAGTATGTCTGAACAAGTGTGTGATTTATTGACAAATTCAAGTCAGACCTGTGGGACTTGACAAGAATGTCCGTCTCTTCTTCAGCGTCCAATGTGAGCTTGGCAGTCGAGACAGAAGACATTTCCTGTGGATCTTCTCCGAAAGACCCATTAACTGAGGAAGAAGCAATCCTGCAACTGGGGAGCCGTGCTTTTTATTTAAGGCCCCGAACTGTCAAATGCAGGATCCTCACACAAGTGACCTGAATGTACTGAACCGCTTGTTAGATGCATATAAACATGTATCAGGCTATATATAGATATATATATATATATATTTCAGTTTGTGTAAAAATAAGTAAGTAAGTATAAGTAAATCTATCGTATATTGAAACATACCACATGACTGTTTTACAAAAAATACATACATATAAAACACCCCATTCACATTTTAACTTCAACGATGGTATTTGATGTGTCTGAACTGTGTAAAGATGTTTGTCTTGTATAGTTGCGCACTAAGCATCTAATCGCTGAGTAAGCCTTAGCTTGTTGGAAGCTAATCCCATTACAAATGTCTTACAATGTTTGGAAAGCAGCTCAAAAGTGGCTAAACTTGGAAAATGATGGAGAGTCTATTTTTGACGCAGAAGGACTGATGGGATAATAAAAGAGTTGTGCTGCCACCTAGCTTTACAGCAGACTACATGTAACAAATGCGGTTTCAACAGCAAATCATTTACTGTGGTTTTCTTCATGCGCTTTATCTTAAAAGCTTCAAAGTGATAACTTACAAGAATTTACTCACAATTCAGCTGAAATAACCAGAAATGTTGTTTCTGAATCTGATTCGTGTCTTACGGCACACGCCAAGCATTGTTTTGTTTAGTTGTTTCGTTCTAGCTCGCTGTGATACCGAAGTTTCATGTTGCGGGACACAAATGAAATGTGTTATTTGGTATCAAATATTTTGACATGCCTGGGTGCGATGATATGTGTAGTTTAAAATGATTAAATTGTTGTGCTGAGTGCAAAATATTTGAACAAATGGTCCACATTCCAGTCCAGAAATAACATCGTTCGTCAGCTGCACTGTCAAAGCAACACATGTACTAAAATTAAATTTGTCTGGGGAGGACATGTTTCTAAAATTGCGAAATAGCAACATTTCAGAAAATTAATTATGTTTTGGCAAAGGCCACATCTAATCTTAGTTTTGCTAAATCGAGCGATAGGAGCAGCGTGCTGCTCTGTGCATCTCGACTCAACTGAGACAGATAATCACAATGGAATTTGACCTCCACTCTGCTATGAAAAGATAAACTAATACATAAAAAAAAATTCTATGGCTTTGTGATATGTTTGTTTGCAAATAAATAAGATTTTTAAATAAAGAAATTTTCATAAATAAGGAGTTGGTTGGAATATGAATGGCTAAAATGCCTAGAACTATCACCCTTTACTGTATTCTGTGCTCTAACACACGCTGTCGTAGTTTTCTTCTTCTCTACAAATCTAGTTACTCGTACTCGTTCTCATTTCCATGTTATAGCCAGGTCTCCTTGTAAAAGAGGTATTTGTCCCAAAGATGGTTTATTCTCAGAAATACTCAGGTAAAACATTTGCACACATAAAAACTCAACACATCTCAACGGATTTGACCATGTTTTTAAACTCGTTCATGGATACTAAGTTTTGAGGTTTGGAGAAGTAGGTAGTTCCATGCAGCAGGAGCAGAAAACCTAAAAACCCCAAGTATTTAGAAAGTGAAGAAAAAAAATTGCGAACCATTTCTAAACAGTGTTGTCAGACACTGATGTGTGCTTGAAATGGTTAAAAATCTTTGGTTTTGTTTCGGCAGTATTCAGTACAAGCTGCAGTTGACAACATTTTTCTTTTACTCTATCAGACGCATACTGAAGACAAGCAAAAGCCTTAGCAGGGCTTGGTCAATAATGGAAAGCTGAGTCTGAAATATTCTGTCCACGGCAACTAATATGTGATATAAATAAAAGTGGGCCCATAACTGAATCTTGAAGGAACCACTGGATTTGCAGCTACTCTAAGGTAGTACCCCCTAACTGAATAACCTGGCTTCTGTATTTGAGGAAGTTAGTAAACCACCCAACTGCATTTCCAGAAAAGCCAGAAGTCTTTAGTGGAGGAAATGTTCTTCTACTGTCCAGATGGTGGTGCTAGAAGCTTTGTGCCACCATCATGCCACCACTCAAGAACCAGCTCAGCCCAGCACTATTCAGCAACCTTTTCTTTTTCCTCTTTTCTCTCTCAAAAAAAAAAATAATCCTTTTCCTCTGCTCTGAATGTTATGAACTGTAACATTTATACTGGTATGAGTTCAAACGTAACAGCAGTTTCTATATTTTGAAGCTATATTTGGTCTATGACAAAAATAGCAAAAGAAAATTGTTTTGGGGAGATGGTAAAACATGAGACCATTTTGCTCTGTCATGCTAAGAGTGCTTCCTTTCTGTACAGTGTGGTGATAACCACCGTCTGTGGTGACAGGTGACAGGCATAATGTCACCTATAAAACCAGGTCAGACTTCCTACATGTTTTCACCAAAGAAGACAATTTGTTGCTGCCAAGTCCAATGAACTGACTTGTAAATACAAAAGGGGGTGTGGTTTACGTATAGTTCTGATGCACTTAAAAATCGTGACAGAGAAATACAAACTTCCTCCGATACTTCCTCTACTGCATTGAACACCACTGGTGCAGATCACTTCCTGAAACTAAATTTTGAGTCCTGGAGCTTCGCGCATTAAAACTGTGCACACTTTACACTTTGGACTGGCAGTGAAAGAGTAAACCAGCTGTGTGACTACAAGAGGCTGCTCTGACAAGTCCTCTGTCCAGTGACTAATAAGGGTCTCTGCATTCCCAGGAGGTTTTAGCATTGTGGACCACCCGCTTAACAGTGAGTACTGTCAAAACTGATATCCAAACCATTTCTTTGTGCTTAGGACTTCTCATTCTAAGCTTTAAGCTATTCTGTTAACTTAAATCTTTTCTATCTTTTATCACTTCATCCCATTTTCTCTTTCTCTTGCTGGCGCTTGTCCCGCTTTTCGTGGCAGTATCTGCTGCAAGGAATTGCACTGCAGATCACAGTAAAGATAACATTCCTAAAAGTGGTTTAAGATCTGCTTATTTTCCAGATTAGCATCAAACTGAGTTATTAGAAAACAAGAAGTAAAATGTCTTCAAGTTGTAGTTCTGGAGTGAAGTCAAACACATACTTTTTTAAAGGACCTTGGTTAACACTTCGCACTATGGTTAACACTGCTGCCTCACACCTGAAACTTCAACTTTTTTTTTTCACTGCCTCTGCTATTTAACTTGTTTTTACAACATCTCTTCATGTTCGTGTGGGTGTGCTTGTGCTTTTGTTCAGACACAAATGGTCAGGCACACCGCAGGCTACAAAGCTATATCCCACAGGTATGCTTGTGTGTCTCAGGTAACATGTTTTGTGCAAGCACTGTACAAAACAGCAAAAAAAAAAAAAAAAAAAATAGCAGCAAAAAAGATTGGGACTAATATTTGCATTGTTTTCACTTGTTAACTGTTCATTGGCACTGAACTGCTGATTTACACCTATAGTTGGATAAAGGCAGTAAAGCTGTTAAAAGCAGTAACAGTTATGTTAGCAGTTATGCAGCTTGATTATAATTTTCCCGATGTAGTAAGGTAAGCTGAATACTTTTACTACGTAGACTCAGATCCTGTCCCAGCATGAACTGAAGGCATGTACTCAACTGTATCCTTAATAGGAGGCTTTCCTCACTGACCCATTTTCACTATCAGGATAGAGTTTCTGCATGTGCCTGCTCGTTGAACAGCTGCAGCCAAAATGCTGACTTGTTTTCATGGGTAAAGAATATCTGCTACCTGTTGCCAGAATCGCACACCTATTACAAGAAAAAACACGAATGCATAACTGCCTATAAGCAAATGAGCCAACAGGACATAGCAGGAACTTTAAGCTCAGAGAATGCCAACTGAACTGCTTAAGTGTCAAACACTATGCAACTATTGAGTCCACTTGTATTAGTTTCCTCTGTTATCTTTGTGGCCACATCTTCTTTAAATATATACAGTCACTCTTAGTGTGTCAAACATATTGGACTCTCTTATCACAGTCGCAACAAGCACAAGAAACAGCAATAGTGTCAGCAGAACCATTTATGTTCAGATGATAATAGGCAGTACAATTGTTAAGAGAGATTATTCAGAATGAATTATTCTTAACTATAATTTGAGTTGCTCCAAATGCAAACTTTCGACCATTTGTCATACTTTATATGATGATGATCAATGATGATTTTAGATTTTTAAAAGATTTAACATTGCTCTACAGAATTGGTCAGTTCTTCTTTTATGCCCGTTAACATGAGATCAGTATCTGCAAGCTTACATTACCAACTGCCATTGTTGTGTTTTTTTTTCCCACATGCATCTCAGAAATTTTGACAATCTAAATATAAACAAACATTTTCATGTTGTTGCGAGTGCACTGACACAGCATGCCAGCGTAAGGCCTTCAGACATGCTAAGCAGCAGTGGAACGACTAGTGTTGCAATGTTGTGCTGTGTGCACAGTACATTAGGATGCTGAAAGAACAAAACAGGAAATTCCAAAACCAACAGAGCATTTACTGTGAAACTTTCACAGCATGCTGCCAGTGTAGTCTTCTTTGGTTCACCACTTTTTTCACTTTTGCTGGTCACCTCAACATTGCTGTACTTAACATTAGCCCTGTGTCGATACGATACTCAACAAAACACGCCACACTGGTGCACTTGTTCTCTAACACCTGGGTCCAGTCTCCTAGTACGCCCCACGCATCAAGAACTGCTTGGTGCTAAGGTTTCTGGAAACGTTGTAGCTTGTTGGATAGAGAGACAAAACGTCGACCAGAAATTCTTGCAAACACACACTAGTGAAGCATAAGATTATCTAGCACGGAAGCCAGACCCCTTTCTCACCCAAAAACTGTTTGTTGTGGAAAGTTGATTCAGAGTGTTTCCACGGGGAACCGAATAAAGGTCTACGAAGCAAATCAAACTGTTTAGACAGGCTTTATGCGGCACAAGAATAACAGGAACGTAGTTATAAATGTCATCTGAGCCCAGTGGAGTTGAATTAGTTCAAAACAAAGCGACTTTGGTTGCTTGTAGAACTATCCAATTGCATGCAGAGGTCATTTTTTTTTCTTCTCTGTGAAACCCTCCCCATGATGAAATCCAAATGACTACTTACCATACTCATATTCTGATAAGAACTGATTCTGTACTGGTGCTTCTAATAATGTTGCAGCAATTTGGATGGTGTGATGGATTCATGTTCTCACTTGAGCTCTGAGACCAAAAACTCAAACTCTAACAGCGTCTATACCTTCTATGACCACATCCATGGCCAATTGAATCCCAAGGCTGCCACTCCCACAGCTACAACAAATAAAAACTATAACTCCCCACCCATCATTCAGACCTGAAGGAGGATGAGTGTCGAAACTCAAACAAGCCTAGTTGTTCTAAGTGTTTTTTTTATTTTTTTATTTACCATAATCTGGATGACAGATAATCTCTACGGATTTGTGTAATTAAAGCTTTGTTTTTCCTAGGTCAAGTTAAAATGAGGAGAAGGGACACTCCCCTCTACAAGCAGCAGTCTTCACCATGCCTGGGGAAGGGTGAGTAAACAGGACAGAGGTGTGCACAGGCACAGAAGGCTCAAACAACAAACCGGTCATACTAAAGCGTTATTACTCTAGAGCTTCCACGGTTTGTTACACATCTGCTGGCACATGTCTGCCACTCAAGGATTTAACCGCATGACTCCACTCGACTTACATTTTCAACTTTTTGCAGTAATAGACACTGAAAGGGATTTTCACAAAATAGTAAAATCAAAAATATTTCACTGTAAATTTCAAACCTATACTTACTGCAGTTTCCTGCCTGTTACATTTGTAGAGCGTTTTTAGGTGAGAACAAGGTAACAGTTCACACAGTGGAAAGTTCTGCCCACATCGAAGCAGTAACTCAAAGTAAAAGGCGTGACAGAACTGATGCTAAATCCTAGATAAGTCGTAAACAGGCTATACTACACTAACTACACGAACAGGTTGAAGCTCTTTTATCGTGAAATGTACCTCGGTACCTTGAAAATGGAACAACAGCAACATCCTGCAGGTTACTTGTTTAATTATCTTAGTGAGAAAACATGACATTGCTAACACGAGAACAGGTATATTTCTTCTGTGATATTTTTTACTGTCATTCAGACTTTGCGCTTTTTTACTTAAGTATGAACAGCTATGAGTATGAACCTCTGCAAAAACACGAAAGCTCAACTTAGCTCCTTTATAACATATCACGCATAAACTTAATCAAACAATTTGTCTTGTCAAAGGTAAAGCCATTATAGTTAAATACACTTTCAAATTCAGTAAATGGGCCTTCTCCGTCCACTACAGTAGCTGCGTGGGCTGAAAAATTAATTCTGGTGTTTGTACATAGCCCTGGTTCTAGATGAAAAAAACAACAACAACAAAATAAAACAGCCAATCAAGGCACACCTACGTGTCCTCTCTGCATGTCGGCTTTGCCACAGTTACACACAGTTTCATAGTCTTCATCTTATCAAGAAACTGCCTGTTTCCTTTTGGTAAAAAAGTAGGCTCTTGAGAAAAAATGCAAACCCCTAAAAGGGCCTCAGGAAAAAACTGTTTACATTCAGATAATGTCCTTTCAAATAGAGGTTAAAGCTATAATAAACTCTGCAGTTTGGGAACAATTGCGTTTTTAAAATGTGCCTTCTCATGGCTTTTACAGTCCATAGAGAATCACAGGATTTCCTCCCCTCCATATCGCCCCATCAGAGACAACTGCTCACATGTTAGCAACCAGTTGTGACACACCAGCTTTGATTAGCTGCCCCTGTTGCCATGACGCTCCCAACACCCTAAAAATAGAGACAGAGAAGGACACTCAAGACAGCAACAACCAGCAGCTGCATTATACATAGAGGCACTGGACCACATAAACAGCAGACCGAAGTCTGACAGTAGCAGAAAGCCCAGGAGAGAAGCATCGTAGATACAAGAAAGTTACAGAAGCCAGACCTGTGGACAGTCTAAACAGTTTTAAAAGGTTTCGGCGACACCTGATTGACCTCACATCGGGTGCCAGATATATTCCCACGGTGGAGGAAAAGGTCAGATCTAGGGGGTTCTAGAAGAGACAGAAGCAGACACATGAAAGCTGAAACATTTGACTCAACAGGCAGAGACTGAGCGAGGCAAACATGGCCCATACCACGACGGAAGGTAAGAGACAGACAGTGATTCCCCTGCTGCTTAGAGAACTGTACGCTGATGCAGAGATGCAATGTAAAAACAACCTCAAATTTATAGGAGCTTCTCTCAGTGGCTACTGCCTGAGGCATGGAGGCAATTAGACACTTTCCTTTTTGACTGATAGTGAAATATGCTCTCAGTCGACAAACAGTGGGATATAACATATCCAAAGTGAGCGCTCTGAAGAATCTGTAGATGTATTTTTATACATGTTATGCCAAACGTAAATTATGACAAATGATAAATTTTAATACTAATGCTAACCGAGCCTGCCCGCATAATCAGACTGCTCTGTGCATATCCAGGTTTTCTATAGTTATATAGGTCAAGGTCATCAAGAGATGGCTCAGCTGTTCCAGTACAGAGAGAGTACACAAGCTGAGAGGGTCGTCAGTGATGACAGCTTCCCAAATGTGCTAGCCAAGAGAAAGGCTGCAAAATGTTCCAGCGTAAGGGCAAATGTCAATGCGTGATCTGGAAGACTGCTAGAAGCTTTCACACAGTGGTGCATGTAAACCACTCAGGATGCAGCTTAGATCGTTACTTGATACGGCGGTCATGCAAGACATACAGTATCAAATAACAAACTTGCTTGTTGATTCAAATATCTCATCCTGGACTTATCCTGATGACCTACAGGGACGGCATCATTGTTAGCGACAGTGGCAACGTGCTGATAAAAATAGCTAAACATTGACGTGGCTGATGGGACATTGGATGGCAAAAGTAGTTTTCAGACCAGAGGGATCAAGCAAGCCGACAGAGCTTTCATCTACACAGATCGAACTACACATTCACAGAGTCTTTGAGTTTAAAAATAACCCCGGAGCTCATGCCATGGGTATATCAGAGAATTAAGTCAATACAAACAAACATGACTGTTTTCCCACCAGAAAGTCTTGAGAACCAAATTGATAGTATGCTAGTTCATGCTGTAGTTTTAAAAATGAGGTCAGACATTCACATTCCATTTAGAGTGAAGGCTAGAAAAAACACGTTTTGGTAATGTTGGCTTACTTTCAAGATGATATCATTTTAATCTGGTTTAGAGTCTCTATAAAAACGATTCCCAAGCAGCAATGAAAAGCAGGAAAATATACTGTATAAGTCAATGTAAACTCAACCGACAACCAAACAAACTTCTAAAACCTCCATCGTTTAGCAATCATAAGCGGAGTTCAATTTCAACACCTCATATATATGTGCATGAGTTGCAATTTCAGTGTGACATGTTGAAATGAAACAAGCAGCTAGATTGATGCAACCCTCAGCGCACTCTAGAATAAGCTAAACATTGCCAAGCATCGATAAACAAAGAGCAGACTGCAGGACCTTTGAATGTGTTCAGTTTTCCTCGTGTTGTATGTCGTTCTCGGAGCTGCGAGTTCACACACGGGGTGAGCCTTGGACCCGCACGAGATGAGAAGATATACTAGGACAGGGCTGGTTCAGTGTGTTTACTATGATTAGCCTGACACGTTGGCAGAGCGCAAACATGAAACTCAAGACGTGTTTATGAGCGTCAGGTAAGATGAGGCGCTGCAACATCCCCTGACATCCATCATCTACTTCAAATTCATTGCCATCTCTGAGATAATGTTATTTCTCCTGTTAGCGCTGCCATATTTCATGACATTCATGAGATGAAACTCAACATGTCGACAACTTCTCAGACCTGTTATTTTATCGTTCCATCATCAGCCTACTTTTATAACTAATGCTCCCGGCTGCTGTACCTATTCAAACAAGCGTATCCACTAAAACTCAAACTTTCCCCACCCTCCTCAGAAATGCCACGGCTCTTTCCGCGAATTTCGATTAATGAGGTGGATGAGAAGGTACGCCTGATAGCAGAGAAGGTGTACGCCTCTGCCCTGAAAGAGGAAGACAACAAGGATGTTCTGGCACTGTTCACTGTGCCGGAGGACTGTCCCATCGGCCTCCATGAGGACAGGGAGAGGGCGCTGCAAAAGGAGCTGGCCGAGCAGAAGTCTGAGGAGTCTGCTAAGAAGTAGGAAATGAGAGTTTAATCAAACATGCGTCTCTTTTTTGATATGTAGAAATCCTAAATCAACAACCAAATCGGAGCACACTCTTAGTTTTTAAGTGGAAGTATTTCCTGTCCTTTTCTATGTGTCTAGGAAGAAGAGCTTCATGCTGAAGCGTTCACAGTCAGTCTCTTTGCAGACACCGGTCAGCAGTGACTGGGCCCAGAGTGGGGCTGCCCCAGTGTTCCCAGCAACCGCACCTGAACCTTTTCTCCCAGAGGGCTTTCCAGAATTCCAGAGAGTTACCATCAGTGGGGACTACTGCGCAGGGGTAAACAGTGCTAACACTCAACATGTTGATACACACCTACGTAAGACATGAATGATTGCTTTACACATCTCCCTGCACAACGAAAGGAAATAGCTGTGCACAAGTACAGGAATGAGCCTGGAGCGGTCATGAAAATTAATAAGTGACTTTTTAATTCGCCTCTTTCCATTATGTTTCCAGATCACAGTGGAGGATTATGAGCTAGCAGCCAAAAGTCTCCTTAAAGCGTTGCACATTCGAGAGAAGTACTCTAAACTGGCCTACCACCACTTCCCCAGGGCCACGGCCCGTTTCCTTCGCAGTGCTGAGAATCAGCAGTGGCGGATTGAGGACGAGGTCTTGCCAGGTACGGCCTTTTCTAAAAATTTCAGAAAACTTCCAAAACGCACGTGTGCCAAGTAAACATTTTGAAGTTTTATTTACAGCCTTACTGTCGCACACCTGAACAAGTGACGCTGTTTCTCCAGACCAATCAACAATCAACATGTTACTCTACACTTGAAGGAACAAGTAGCATTCTACATAATCACTCACACAGGTTCATAGAAAAAACAAGCTAGACAAACTTTGTATTTTAATGATTAAGCCATTTTAATGTAGTCCTCTACAGGCTTCCATCTGTTTACCAAAACAGTTTGAAACCAATGGACGCCAGTGCGAAAAACAGGCCTGAGCTAATCTTTAGTGCTCCACTAAAACAATCAGATAGATTACATTACCATTACCATTAGCCTAAACTTTTGCAAAAATAATTTGAAGTCAACGATTAGCTGCATACAGTACATACTACACTACATTAATCAACACATTACGTTGTGTGTTGTTGCACAGTAATAATAAAGCCAAGTGTGTCACAAATATTTGACACAGTTATTTTAAGATATCTCTGTATATTGTATCAGCATGACTAGGTTAGTCACACTACTCCTGACAACAGATAACAAACTAGAAGCTTCTGCTGTGTGTGATCCAGCAAAAAAACACGGGGGCCGATAGACTAAACATATCACCTTACAAGTGTTAAACTCAGAAATGCAAAAACGATGATGGATACCCAGGTTTATAAATCAAACAAACACTGTACAAGTTATGTAATTCTTTTTTGCATAGGGAAAAGAAGCAGCCCTCTGTGTCACAACTGTACTGTACAAGTCTGAGGGTTTTTAAATTTTAGCAGTACATATTTCTCCAGTAGCATCTCCTTTATTGAGACTTTGTTGAAGTCTTATTTATCTGTGTTACATTATCCAGCAGCTCCTGGCTCTCTGTTAAGTTGCTCATTGTTACTGTGGCTTCTTTGAATGCCAGCATAAATACCTACGACCATGTTCAGGCAAAACACACTCGCAGAATATTTGGCACTTATATTGATTGAAATACTGTATTTAGAACTTGTTGCAGAAGTTCCACCCTTAACCTTCACCTCCGTCTATCTGCACCGCCATGTTGTTGCAGTCCTAATCAAAAATGATTAAATCCCTTTTTAGGTTTAAAATAATGTTATTTTCTGGTTACGTTCCAGATCAGGAGGGTTGTTATCAAATGCCTCATTCATAGCATACTGCATGATACTACTGCATGATACTGGATTCCATTTTTGAATATTATATTTTTACAGTCAGCTTTTTATGGTCAGTGTTGTTATTACGTCTCCTATCTGTATTTGCCTGTGTCACTGACTGAAACACTGTCATATCTTGTTTTATTGACATACTCAAATCATCTGCAGACATCTGGCCTTCCCCTGGTGAAGGAGAGGACCCGTATTCCATCGAGGGTATTCCTGAGGACCTGAACTACGAGCTGCAGATGAAGGATGGCATAGTTCATGTTTATGACAATGCCGAGGCCCTGAAACAGCAGCAGCCCCACAGCCTCCCTTACCCTGACATTGAGACCTTTGCTATAGACCTGAGCCATGTGCTTGCTATGATAGCTGATGGCCCAACGTGAGTACACAACAATTTGCATATGATCTACCAGGCTGGTTTTCAAACTTTTTTTTGCCCAAGGCACACTAAATGCCGAGCCAAAATCTGAAGGCACACCTGTATACATATCCATGTAAAACAGCTTTGATAACGAGTGTTATCACTGTCAGCACTTGATAAACCAACTATGATGGACATTCATCATTTATTAACATACACTTACACTTAACACTTGATAAAACATGCCCCGAAGAGCAGCAAGTGAGCACAGGTTTTGAGCGATGCGGTTTGGGAAAAACATGTACACAGTTGGCCCTATTACATTTATTCATAAATTAGTGCATAGCTATATAATTTGGCAGTAATAACATACAGCTGTTATAAAATACCATGGCACACCCAGACTTGTCTCACGGTACACCGTTTAGGAACCACTGATCTACCACAATCCACGGTTAATCGGGTATTTCAGCAGGATAGTGTTGTAAAGTTTTGCTTTGCGTTGCCTCGCAGGAAAACCTACTGTCACAGACGGCTGAACTTCTTAGCCTCCAAGTTCTACCTCCATGAAATGATGAATGAAATGGCAGAGCTAAAAGAGCTGAAGGGTGTCCCACACAGGGACTTCTACAACGTTAGAAAGGTTGGTTGCTATTTTCCCATTTAGTGCAGTATGCAAGGAATTAATAAATACATAAGTGATGCAACACAGTTATTAGTCTGAGCAACTTGGGCTGAATACTCGTCTTACTGCTAACTTTCGTGTACTCGATCTAAATAAACACCAGTTTATGGACGTGCTGTTAGTCGTCCAATAAAGTCATGCACATTTTCACTGTTTGCTTTATGTTAAACACAGGTGGACACTCATATACACGCTGCTGCTTGCATGAACCAGAAGCATCTGCTGAAATTTATAAAGACCACTTACCATACAGAGGCAGATCGCGTGGTCTTGGAGAAAGGCAGTGAGAAGATCACGCTCAAGAAAGTCTTCAACACCCTCAAAATGGACCCCTATGACCTCACTGTGGACTCTCTGGACGTGCACGCTGTAAGAACAAATTCCTTACGGCAGCCTTCAACAGATTTACCTTGAAAATATATCTAAATAGACAATATCCTTGAGGCAAATAGGCTGGATAATCATGTAATGACTATGTAGCCAGCCAACAAGTTTTTGCTGCAAATAACTTACAGAGCGTTAATTTGACCTGTTCTTGTCAACATAAGGAAGCTGTTATGGGTGTTCATGCACTTCATGTGGTGTTACACAATTATTGTCTATATTTCAACAAAGGTTCAGTTCATCTGGAATATGAAAATAATGAATATAGTCATTTTGATGTGACGACGATGTCGTGATCGTCAGGAAGATTCACCTCCTCCCCCAAATTACTCTCCTAGGGAAGGCAAACCTTTCATCGGTTTGACAAGTTCAACTCTAAATACAACCCAGTGGGAGCCAGCGAACTGCGAGAGATTTACTTGAAAACGGACAACTACATCAAAGGAGAATACTTTGCACGTCTCATCAAGGTGTAGTATGAGTTAAAGCACTAAAGCCGCCTAAATATTCTGCAGGTTTTCCATCTAGAATGATGTTAAGCCAATAAATTCAACACAACAATGAATCATGCAGGATCATAATGAAGGTTGGGTAGAAATCTGTTTAGTCTTCAGAAGTGGTCTAATCTTTTTTTAGTGATGCCATTTTTTATGTTATAGTAGGAAAAGTATAAAAAATGAATTTAACAGTGGCTCAGTTTCCTGGAGGCACTTTCTCTTCGGTAGCTTGGTGTCATGCAGGCTGGTTAATATCATTAGCCTGGAAACCAGATCAGCTTGAACTGATGCTTTAAAGAACCTTCAAGCCAATCAAATTGGAGGGGGGGTTAATGTGGTGAGTTATCTCAGGGCTGTGGATATTTGTGTTCTCTGTAACGGTAACATGCCCCGCAGTGAAATCCAACTGGGGTGTTATCAGAATCATATGCTGAAGAATGTAGTCAGGCTATACCAGTCTAAACAAGCAAGTCCTTTTTAAGTGTCTGCAGCAGGAAGACGGATTACACAACATATATTAGGAAAACACAGTTGAGATGAAATGTCTTCATCAAAACATGAAACAAACTAAATACACTTAAATATGCTTTTTACTAACTAAAATGTTTCCTTAATGGTTTGACTTTGGTATATTTGGTGGATTTCTAGCAAAGACTTCAGCCATATTTAATTCATTTGATTGAGATATGCTGCAAATGTGCCACAGGTGGTGACCTTCTCAGAATGTTGCTCTAGTACATCAAGTTTCTGTTGAAATAGCATGGTGACAGCAATATCTGCTATGTGTCTATTGAGTCAGCTCCAGACGTTGCTTTATGGAGAAATATCTCTAACTTCCTGTGGTTTGTTTGACCGTTTCAGGAAGTAGCGCAGGAGCTCGAGGAGAGTAAGTACCAGCATGCTGAGCCCCGTCTGTCGATTTACGGCCGCTCTGCAAGCGAGTGGGAGAGCCTAGCAACCTGGTTCATCCAGCATAAGGTCCACTCACCCAACATGAGGTGGATGATCCAAGTTCCAAGGATCTAGTAAGTGTAAACAGAAGTCGAATGTAACAGGCAAGATTCCCTAGAATAAGACAACTAAGTAGTAGTAGATAACTAAAGAAGTCTGTTAACTTTGGTTCACATTTTGAATTACCAGACCATCCTGAGGTCCTGAGTGGAAATGTGTTGTGTCTGTGTGCTTGTGTGGGTGGTCGGACTAAAGTAATTCCTTTTGTCCTGTAGTGACATTTTCAGGTCAAAGAAGTTGGTACCACACTTCGCCAAAATGCTGGAGAACGTTTTCCTCCCCCTCTTTGAGGCGACAGTCAACCCACAGAAGCACAAAGCAATACATGTGTTCTTAAAATATGTAAGTACTTTATGTAGGGTGGAATAATAGCCATCTCCATGAGTTTCAGACAGACATTACAGATATATCGAGTAACAGTCCATCTCTGAAAAACGTGCTTTTGCAAATATTTGCTTTGCAAATGTGCTGATAATATCTCTGTTACGCTGTAGGTGACAGGATTTGACAGCGTGGATGACGAGTCCAAACACAGTGACCACATGTTCTCTTACAAAAGCCCAAAGCCCGAGGCATGGACCACAGATGACAACCCTCCCTACACCTACTACCTGTTCCACATGTATGCCAACATCATGGTGCTCAACAACCTGCGAAAGTAAGTCCCATCTGAGAATCTCAGGTCACTTGCAAGGTACTTCACGTGAACATACAGTACATGAGTGTAGAAGCCAGAATATTGTTTGCTCTCAATATTTGTACGTACACGAGTGGGGAATGGGCCAGGGGGTAGCTCAAACAGAGTCATTCACATACAATTGTGAATAACACTGATTCATTCTCTTAGTTACACAGCGAGGTGTGTCACCAGATGTATTGATGCTGTTGAAGTGTTGCTTTGACGCTGCTGTCGGTAATCCATTTACAAATGAAGTGGGGAAACAAACACATCTGACAGGTTGACCCTTCACCATCGTGCAGTCATGTAGCTTGTAGTTTGTAGCTTAGATCGCTTGCTGTCTGTGGATTTATTTATTTTTTTACATAAAGTCTAAACACAACACTGCACTGACACTAATGTTACCCAGGGTTACATTAGACTTCACCCTACTGGTACTCTCACAGATGGTAACACACCACTATAAGCAGTCCTGTTGCCAACTGTTGAAAGGAGTGAGTCTCATGAAATGCCACATTTGAATACTAGCACAGAATAATTACTTGCCTTGATACAGGGAACGTGGGCTCAACACCTTCCAGTTCCGTCCTCACTGTGGTGAAGCCGGCTCCATCACCCACCTCGTATCTGCTTTCCTGCTGGCCGACAACATCTCCCACGGGCTCAACCTAAAGAAGGTGCAGTTTCAAGTTCATACGAGGGTTTCATATTTAACCCCTTTTGGATGTTAATATCCTTAAGGTGCTGACAGATGATATTTTACTCTATTATGACCAATATAAGCCGTGCTGGTTTGCCCCCGTCAACACAGATTGCAAGCAGCAAAGTGCTCACTAACAAGGGCTTGTTTTAATGATTTTTAATGAGCAGCCGCAAGCTTTGGATCAACATCTCACAATGAATGGAGCTTACGGTGGAACATGATGGATGTGAAGCATCAAACAAAAATTCATTTGAATATTTAAATAAGAGCCCAGAAGTACTTTCATTGTGTTTTTTTAAATGCAACCTCAATCTCTGCAGGTGGCACTGTTTTCTGTGTTACGCTATAAGCGATGAACAGAAAATCTGCCTCCTACAAGAAACTATAAGAGCATCCATGTGCTGTAGATGAGTTGAATCGATGGGCTTTTAACAAGTAGGCATGGGCAGTATCCTATGATATTTAAATTTCTGGAAATGTTGCTTAGTTGGTGTATTTCTTCAGGATGAATAGCATCACTCACATCACTACCTCTCTACCTGTCTTCCTCCTGTGCAGAGTCCGGTGCTGCAGTACCTGTACTACCTGGCCCAGATCCCGATTGCCATGTCTCCTTTGAGCAACAACAGCTTGTTCCTGCAGTACTCCAAGAACCCCCTGCGAGAATTCCTACAAAAAGGCCTGTGTGTGTCGCTGTCCACCGATGATCCCATGCAGTTCCACTACACCAAGGTCAGAACCACAGGAACAGGAATGATCACATTTATTTAGCTAATCTCAGAATCCCTTTAATTACAGCAAATATTGAATTTGTATTGTTGACACCAGTCTGCAATACATCTGGGGAACAAATTAGCTAATCACTATGGCATCACTATGACGTCTAGTGTGTAATGTATGTGTGTGTGTGACAGTACCGCACAGCACAAGTAATTTGTATGGCCTTGTTTTTGAAAGGCATTAGAAAAATAAACTCGCCAGAGTATTACAATCTCAACAAAACAATGGATAACATCTGTTCCTTCCTCCACTGCAGGAGGCCTTGATGGAGGAGTACGCCATCGCAGCCCAGCTGTGGAAGCTGAGCACCTGCGACTTGTGTGAGATTGCCAGGAACAGTGTTCTGCAGAGCGGCCTCTCACATCAGGTAAAGCCAAAACTCCTTTCACCAAGTCTGTTGCATAACATGACAAATATCCAGAGGACAGAGCAACACGTTGTTTCACTTCCTACATCTAAAAATAATGAAATAAACCCAGTGACTTCTGACACTGGATACTGTCTTCAGATTTTATATTTACTCCGAGCCATATCTGTTGATTAGGTCACTAAACTTCGGCTACGTTCTCAAATATTTCATGAAGGTGAAACAGTCAACATCTTTTCAATCCTCCTTTCAACAGGAGAAGAAACATTTCCTTGGTCCAAACTACCTACAAGATGGACCAGAGGGCAACGACATAAAGCGGACAAATGTGGCTCAAATCCGCATGGCCTACCGCTACGAGACCCTATGCAATGAGCTCAGTTTTCTGGCGGATGCAGTGAAGACAGACGACGCCCAGTGTTCAGCTGAGTGATCCACCATGTGAGCGCGAGTTGTGTCAACGTGTCCTAAAAACAAAGGAGTATATGGGAGACAGCACTTTTTTTTTTTACCTTCTCCTGTAAATCTTCCTGACCACAATTAAAATGAATAAATAAAAGGATGTAAGTGTGACATTTTGGCCAGTCTAATGCAGTATGAAAACAAATTTGAGTTTTAGACAGCTGAGTGTATTCAGTGTGGAACAAATAAACATTGGCAACCAGTGTGTGCCTCATTATATCAGGATAGAGGTTTATTTTCCTTTGTAGAGTATTAAAAAGCATAAAGGGGCATTTGCCATAGAAAATGATTTTGAATTGACACCTTCAGAAAAAGGGAAATACATTTATTTTCATTGAAAATTACGTTGTCTGTATCTTCCATAGCCTATATGCATGTTATTAGAGACAACATTATCTGTATTAAATGTCTGAAATTAGGGACAAACATACTGCACAATGTGAGGTTGCTGTCAGATTAGCCCTTTCCTACCGATTTCCCTCAGCTGCAAGGTTCTGAGAAGCGAATAAGAGGAACATATTCACAGAGAGTGTGACAGACCGCGCCATCGAGTTTTGTGGGAGCTCTGGAGTGACAATCAGTATGAAAGGTCTTTGTTATACTCAGAATTGTGAAACAATGGAGTGATTAAAATAACTGTTTTTTATGTTTGTCATTTCTCTTTTTCTTATCTAAATAAAACAGAGCAGCCAAGAATAATTTGTGTCCGCCCATCAGGTTACACTGCAAGTGAACAGAACACGTCACAAAATATTAGTAACAGATGCTTACTGTGATGTTATCAGGGTAACATCAAAGAGGAACCAATTGCAGTCATTAATTATCAGTTTTATGGACAAAGTGCTGTCCGCTTTTATTAGTAGATATTTCATATTGAACCTTGGTCAGAAGTAAAACTGGAATGCAACTAAATTCTTACATTTAGTGCCTCTTAGTGGTTTTTGTACCTCTCAGGATGTGCATTAAAAAAATACTCAAAACATCATCAGAACAAATGGAATATTAACATATTTATATAATTAAAATAATAATTTAATATTAATATTATTCTTTTACATTTATTTATTCAGGAAAATTACCCAATATTACATATTTGTGGGGTGAAAATGTAAGTGCACCTCTAGTATCACTTCTAGTTATTTCAAGGACAAATTAAAGTCCATCTGTTCAGATGTGTTTCCAATCAATGCAATGAGACGCAGGTGTTGTTGTCTGATCTTTACAATACAAAACGTTTAAAAAAAAAAACAAGAGCTTGGAATCAACACATCCACATTCAGAGAAACCGTGAGCCAGTGAAGGAGATTGAAGAAAACTTGCTCTCCACAGGAGTGGTCGACCATTTAAGTTGAAGAAGAACAACCATGGCGCACAGTACACAGTGGACAGTTCACATCAGGATTTCCTGACCAGTGGGATTTCCTGAGCATGATGTAGGGCTAATGAGCAGCTCTCGCAGCCCTACGAGCTTCCACAAAAACAGCCTGATGGGCTGCCTAGTTACAAAATCAGAAAACAGCAGGTACATCAATGTCACTGGGTAATTCAGCGTGACAAGTTTCACACTGCAGGGGAGCCGAGACAAGCCGCTAGATTCCTGGGTCGCTTGAAGGGTCATTTGACAAAGAAATGCCCCAGCAACCCTTTCACACTGATGCAAAGACCCACAACGGCCCGGGACAAAACAGGATTTTCATGCATGAGAAAGGGGCTGTGGAAACAGCTTGTTTTGCTGCATCTGGCCGTGATGGTTTAAATTGCCCCACAGGGACAAAGTTTTCTGAATCTAAATGAATACAAACATAATCCAATAGAAATGTTGTGGAAGGACCTAAAGCAATCAGTTCACACGAGGAAACACCTCAACATCTTAGAACTGTGCTTCTGTAATGCTGAAAGTGCTAGGTTCTGGGGGGGCATCCCAGACACTGAAAACTAGGGTTCACTACATTTTCCACCTCATAAATACACCAATCAGGTGTATTAACAACATTCTGCTGCCAGACACCGCTGGACACCCTCAGGAGGTCCACAACTGTTTTGGTGCAGTGAGTTACTAGAGTCTTTCTACCAGTCTGTTGTAGTGAGTACCCTGTACTTTGCTGTGGTTTGTTGAGGGAGTAGTACCAGCAAAAAATACATCAGTAGGATCAACACACTGATCTGAAAGGCAAA
The DNA here is from genome assembly GCF_022458985.1 of Mugil cephalus. Lineage (NCBI taxonomy): Eukaryota > Metazoa > Chordata > Actinopteri > Mugiliformes > Mugilidae > Mugil > Mugil cephalus. The sequence goes on from NC_061779.1 coordinate 23,064,149, forward strand.
AGGCTGGACATGTGATTGGTAGGGAATTGGAGTTGTTTGTCTTAGTGAGGGACAGGAGGACACTGGATAAACTGCTCTCCATTATGGACAATCCATCCCATCCACTACACCAAACACTAGAGGGACAGATGAGCTCATTCTCCAGCAGAATGACTCAGCTCCACTCCCTGTGGCCTGCTCCACACTTCATTTGTCTGAGTGGGTTCTCTTTGTCTACTTTCAGAACTTCCACCTATCTTACGAGTCATTTTTATACTGACATGTCAAAAATTCAAAGGAGTTTGAAAGTGGCACCGTAGGTCCTATGTTCTGGCATTTTAGCTTACAAAACAATCATACTGTTAAATATGTTCCACAAATATTTACTTCTGTTAATCAATATGTATCTGCTCTGAGCCACATGTGTTGCAACAACATTTCACTTAAGTGAAACCACAATATTTATGTCCCATACTGTTAGCAATACTTTAGCTTTAGTTTTTAGAAGAACAAACTGTTTCTATAAAGTCAGCCAATACCAAAACACTTATCTTTTAATCCGAAGTCTAGACTTTGGTTTATTTTAGAAGAAACCCTGATATCAGACGCTAACTCTGCTCCAGTTGAGGCTCGCTAGCATTAGCTAACAAGCTTGTCCACACTGGAAACGAGACACACGCAATTCAGTAAGTTCACACACTCACACTTGACATTAATAAAACTCCCGTCGCCGCATATTACTAACACAGACTGTATATAAAAAAATGTAACCTTTATTTGATTAGTATACTAATACACCATCTTCGAACACTTCACCCTCGCGCGCTCACTTCAAGCTAAGGTCAAACTTGAGAGCCTTGCTATAAATGCAGTTCATGTTTCTTCCAGCTTTATAAAAGGTACTTACCAGGCTTTAGAAAGGCGGCTTTCCAACTGGTTTCCAACCAAGTCGGCCCTTCTCAAGACAAACAGACCATTTGAAAGCTGGAGAAAAAGTTGAGCAGCTATGACTTGGTAGTGAGTCGACCCATGATGACCGACATTTGCGGCGGCTTAGCTTATTTTAGTCACAGTACCAATCATTAAGCGTTAAAATCTAAAAACTCACCACCACAAAGACGAACCTCTCAATAATCCATCAAGTCATAATTCCCAATGGAACACTTTTAACTCAAGTCAACTAGATAAAGGTCAAAGATGGCGCAAAAATGATGCCTATGATAAGTAGTATTAGAACCACCTACTCCGCCACCATTCAAAATGAATATATTAGAAAATAAATTACAGCCGCACCAGCATGCTGAAAGTGTTAAAACACAATTATAAAATACACGACTTTAATCCACATCAAGATGATATCCTTGCTTGAAATGCTGTAAAATGCAAGCACAAGGGAATAGTTCATACAATAAAAACGTGGAAATTATGATAAAAAACATAATTTTTCAGTTAAATTTAATGTAGGTTCACTGACACATTACAGCAGTTCGTTTGTTTATTGCATAAGAGTTGTCTTGTTTACATGGGATTGAAAAATGGTATAAGCTATATATGAGTATAGACATTTATCATTCGATCTATCAACAATAGATAAAAGACACTGTAAAGGAAGTAGAGTGGTGTAAACTTTTCAATTCAAAGTCATAAAGTGCAAAAAGTGAATATGTCTTTATTAATGACAGTACAGTAGGAACGCTTCAAAATTAATACACCTCCTTCTATTCAGCATGGCACACAAACTGCCTCCAAAATACCCAGAACTCCTGTCAGCACAATTATAGGATTATGCTGCCACCCTCAGGTTGAAACTTCACATTACACAGCAGTTAGTCTATTCAGGACATGCTCACATTTATACATACAATGTGTGTATGTATAATCAAACCCACACATTATAAGTACTTTTATATACTTTTGAATGGACCATGCAGATATGCAACCACAAGATCAAATTCATCTCTCAATCATCTTGGTGAAAGATTTCTCTTTCTGCTAGTTTCAAATGCTGTGAAAGGTTTACAGTATCAGATAACACTTATCACCTCAGGGATCTAATCATCTGTTTGTTGTAGAACTTGTGCTACTTGTCAGCATCAATGACAAAAATTGAATAGACTGATAAGTGAATAGATCAATAATCCTGCTTTGTTCTATTGACAGAAATCAAAACAGTTTTTGTAAAAGGCTTCTGGGTAAAATTTAAATGTTAATATTACACAGCTGAATAACATACAGCTACTCTCTCATGTTTGGGAAAAACTGGTTCAAATAGCTGAATATGATCAAATGCAAAACTTATTAACTCAGTGAATATCCAACCAAAACATGAATTAGCAACTGACCTCAATACAATTTTAAATAAAGCATTCAATTTCAGTTAACTAGAGACACCACCAGTGAAAATTAAGGATAACACGTGTTCACATTTCATGAAGAACCATTTTGTGGTTTTGAATTCTACATAACTGCAATCCTACAATATGCAATATGCCAGGTGCCATTGAAAAGCTGCCGCTCTCAGTAAGTCAGTTATTTTTAACTACAGGCAAGTGAAGCACGGGCTGCGTTTAGAGCGTAACCTAAAGTGCCTCTACAGCAATCAGATAATCTCGATAAAATTATGGAAATTAATAAACAAAACAAGTAAAAAGATGATAACAGATGACAGCAGTTATTTCGTAACGGTGGAGAAGACACCGCAACAATCCCAGTCAGTAAGATCGAGTGAAACCCATTTTTAATCCCGTACACTCAAGTGGACACGATGATGAGCTCACATAACAAGGCTCATATGGCATGTCATGTGGCATATGAACAGGTAGGGTTACACCGCATGCTAGTGGTGCAAGGGTAAATAAAACTGATATTCTGACTAATTGTTGATATATGAGTTAGATTCCACAAAATATATATATATATTTTTGCATTTGAAGAGACAGACATCTCTGCCAGTTGATTGTAGCAAAAAAAATCAGCAAAAGCCTGATGCACTTTTATTTGGATGAATATTTATTTATTTATATATTTAAAACCAACTGGCTTCAGGATAATGTTACTATGTCAGTACAATCACTGAAAAATAATGGTAGTGTGAGATTTGGCATGTGTCTCTGTACTGGGGAAAGTAATTCGCTTGGCTGGCCTGTTTTGGGTCGAGCTGTGCATCACTAGTGCATGGACTACTCTACAGCTTTACAGTGGAAAAATAAATTTGGTCAACAGCTTATGAATGAACTCTATCATGTCGGTCACGGATTTGGACAAAAGTTGTATATTTTGGGAAATGTGTTTATTCGTCAGAGAGCTCCACTAGAAGAATAATACCAGCTACACCAGAGTCTAAGCATAAAGACTACAGACGCAAACAGCTAGTCTGACTTCGCCCAAACTTCACATCTCACCTCTAAAGGTTACAACTGTCATTGAATCTATAAAATCTATCTATCTATAAAAACAGTCTTACTGGTACAGGGATATGAACTCCGTGAAGTGTCAGGAAAAGAGCACAACCCCCATAATTGGTAAAAGTTCACATTTACACCTTAGTTTTTGTGCTGAAAACAAAGGTGTAAACAAATGAAATACGATGCGTTAATCAGTGAGTGCTTAGAGGTGTTGGCAGGACGACATGATACCAGGAGACAAACCCTGGATGTTTCGTGTCTTGCCAGTCTCAGCTAGGTGACTGCTGTGACAAGTTAACAAAGTAAAGTAGGGCCCGACAAGAGTAATGGTATCAATATTCTTCTACAACTCTCCCCAGGAAGTGATCATGCACATTTCCCATAATGCTGAGTCATGCTTCTCAGACCTCTGAGGTTGGCCTTAGTTTACCGCTCATCTCTAGCTTCTGTCCCATTCATATTAATTAAAGGCAATGTCAGTACATGTTTAAGTGCCCAGTTAATCCCGACCCAGTGGGTTTTCCTCCTGCACTAGCGGTTAAATCAGTGGTACCTTAAAAGCTCTACTATGTTATTCTGTGTCTTAAATCAAAATATTCTAATTTATGATAATATACAAACACAGAATATGTACTCCAGACGACATATCACACACAGTTCCCATAAAGCACCACATCTACAATACTTGGGTTACAGAGCTCATCCTGGGATTTTCAGGATTTGTATGAGACGGGGTTTCAGTTTGGGAATCTGTCACAAAGAACTTAAGGAGGAGAAACTTTGCTGGCTTCGTCTGCATGTTACAAGGGGAAAAAAATACTCCTCAGAGAAAGTGACATTTTGTGTTTCGACGTGTACTTATAGGAGTGGATTCCCTCGCTCTCCACTTGGCTCAGTGTTCTGTGTGTTAAGGCCTGTGTGGGTACCCCGCCTCATCAGCCAAGTTGAGAATGTAGCCGGCTATGTCGTCCTCCGTGGGGATGTCAGACATTACCCATGATTCGTTGGCAGCGGTCACTTGCAGACGACATATGGGACAGTTTCTGCTCTGCCCACTCCTGCAGAAACAGACGACAGTGTGCAATAATCACAGGTTAGCTTTTGATTGGGAGACTAAAACCTTGTGGTGACAAAACGTTTGCGAAGCTGCAGATTGATTACTGTCTCACCATTTATCGATGCATTTCTGACAGAAGCTGTGTGCACAGGGCAGGATGAGGTCAGACTTTCCATCCATGCAGATACAGCACTCCTCCTGATCTGTCAGCTGCTTCACCCTGCATGGAGACAAACACAAACATTTTAATTATTTTCTTAGGAGGAAGGGACCACTTCTTCTTTTTTGGAATGAAAGACTGTGTGTTTGATTTGCCTGAGAAATATATCGTCTGGTGTCACAAAAATGCATGAATTTGAAAAATAATCCCATCAGCCACCTCCCAGCTCCCCCTGCGGATGGGAAGTCATCCAGTAGGATAAATAGTTGCTCATCTGCAGAATAAGTCGTAAAAATATACCAGTAATGGAGTGAGTGGGACATTAGAGAAAACATTTCCTGTAGTCCAGCTGTTGTGGCACCTGTGGTGAGCGGGAAAAGACTGCATTTTTGGGCATTTAGGGGCTGAAGATGAAAAACACGGACATAAAGTTTTTATTGCAAGGATGTTGACAAACTGTTTTCTTGTAACACATCCAGAAGACAGAGAGCTACATTATATGTTTTGGTAAGAGACTCATCAGGACATGGCAGCCATTAATCAGACGGTTGGCTGTTATATTGCAAATTCAACTTGTCCATGACTGGGAACCTTCACAGGCATAGATTAAACTATTGGTCAACAACTGTAATTTGAAGAAAAATAAATATAAAATAAATATAAAAATAAATCATGTACTTGTGATTGGTCGCATCAAGGACAACTTTGTGTGCACTGACCTGCCCATCCACATGCTGGCTTGGCAGGAGTCTGTGGAGGGGAGCTGTGCAGACGGGCCCTCGGTCGCACTGTCTGCAGACAGCACCTCAGCAGCCTGGCTGGTGATGTCGCGGTACAACTGGGTGAACTGGTACAGGTTCATGATCCGCGACGCTTCTACCATTCCATTTTCCTTGTTGATCTGGGAAGATGGATACACAGTCACATGACTCAAAGCATGCTGGGATAGTATACATTACATACAGTATGAACAGATGTAGTCTCAGTCTCACACTATGCTGTGCTGTGCTGGTGTCTAATCTAGTCTAATCATCATTTTGTCAAACTGGCTTCCGGATTAAAACAGGATGTGAGTAACCTTAGATTCGTGCAGAGCAACATTCTTTCATCTTCTCATTTTAACCTTAATCTTTAATCTTAAAGTGGCAATCGCAAAGATTTATCAACAAACAAATGTCTGTTAAGTCACTGAATTGTAACTCACTAACTGCTGAATAAATTAACAATACAGATATTGTTCATAAAAAATGTTTCTACAAAAAAAGATTTTGTGAATATTTGCAGGGTGTAGTGGAATGGGATTTTATATCAAATCAAAACCAAATTAAATAACTCTTATTAGTGAGTTTTCTGAAACAGCATTTGGATTTCATTATGGGATGTATGTTTCAGCAGCTGATACAGAGAAAAACAATCTCTGAATGCAACTGGAAAGTCCTAAAACTAACCAGACATTATTTCCTAAACAAGGTGATGTGTATATTTCTACTATCACTGTGGCAGACTCACAGAATAGTTTGCAATGTCATTTTAATTGACTGCTCTCCCATGCCTTGGACACATTGGCTGGGTATCTACTCATAACCTGGAACTACAAGTTTAATTAGAGTGACAACATGGCAATATTTTTCTCTCACCTCCTGCAACCGTAATCCTGTACAAACAAGCCCTACATCGGACTTCCGCAGACTATTTCCGACTGATAAACTCGTCAAAGCCTAATAAGCAGATATAAACTTACTCCAGTGTATTACTACAGCAGGTGTATGGTTCCACTTGCACCTGTCTCATTATCACGCCATAAACTCAAAGGTGTGGCCAGATGCTCCTGCTGGCATGTGCAGATGGTTGTTTGAGTCTCACCTTGGTGCAGACAATCCTGACGGCCACCTTCCACAAGGCCGTGGAATCGGATCCTGGCTGCACCTCAAACAGCAGGTGCTTCTGCTGTCCAGCAGCTAGTTTGGCCGTGCTGAGAGAGATCCAGAAAAGTAGAGAGGGTGTGTACAAAATCCATGAACTCAATACAGTGCATGCACATGAATGAATGCAACGTTACACTCTTAATAATATAAAATGCCTTATAAATAAAATAAATATAAATATATTTCTGGTCGTGCTTAATGTTGGACTACAAACTGACTCAAAAACTGCAATTTCATGAGCACTACAGTTCTTTTTTTTATTATTATTTCCAGTAATCACCCACTACATGGTTCAGTTAAAATGTCCTTATTGTTGTGAACTTGTACACTAATACTATGTCATATTATTGACTGTGACACTGGCTCACTTCCTCCACATTCTCATGCCTCCCAGTTATTGTCTCTGATGGCCATGAAGCTAAAATTAAAGAAGCAGGTCCTATTGCCAGAGGAATAACATGGACCAAATCCAAGATGGTGAAGTAAAGTTCAGTCAGAGCAGTCTACAATAACTAGTGGTAATGAGTACTTGGTGAAGAGGGTTATTTCCACGTGACCCGTCCTCACAATCGTCTGCATCAGAGGGAAGCTCCTGGAGCTACCATACGCCAGACTGTGACTTACACATCATTAAGTTCGGCCACTCTTGCCAGAAACTCCTCGTAGGTCAGATAGCCGCTGTCACGCACCAGTCCGGCGTGTTTCACCAGCTTCTCAGGCAGACGGGTCATCACCGCCTGACCTGAGATCTGCTGGCCCATCCCGGCAGCGGCGCGTACAAAACAGCAGAGGCAGGAGACGGAACCTCATTCAGTTGTGCAGAGCCTGGTGGGAGGTGAGCAGTTAAAATTCAGTTTTTTTGCAGTCTGGTTTGGACTATTTCACCGGGGCTGTATTTATTCCCCTGGTACAAAGATCTACAACACAGCCAAAGCCACACTGGCCTTTGGCTGGAGGGATTGATCTTGTGACAGGGGAAAAGACAATTATCACGAACCAAAGGCATTTCGTGAACAGAGTGCGCCACACTGCAGACTAAAATGTGAAAGTAACACCCCCTTATCTAAAACCCAAACATATGCTGTTAAAACAGCTAGCCTCACGATGCACACATACGGCGCAGTAATGATATTTCTAATCCCTTGTAAAAACTCGACGATGACTTATCTTCCAGTGGAAAAGATCACTGACCAAAACACTCACGGGGGCTGCTCATCTACTGTATCAGCTATATTAGCATTATGTAATAACCTCCAGCTGTATGCTAACGCTGCGGACATTAAGTACTGTACTTTCATCGCCGCAGTTACGTAGTGAATGGCAGTGGAAGTATTATTTTAAAACACTTAAGCGGCACCATCATTTTAGACACAAGCCACCAACAAACCGCCGTTATAATACGTTTTCTCAACCGTTGCAACGACGTAATACTTCTAAACAGCGCTCCGCTAACAGGGAGCTGAGCACACGATTCAACAAAGCACGAAATAAAAAGTGACTGAAAAAGACAAATCTAATGAAGATGATCAGCTGCTTCTTACCCAACCGTACACATCCGAGGCAGGGAAAGGGGTCCAAACTTCACCACTAGCTTTGACGTTAGCTTCTGTTTGTGTTGACACAACAGGCGGCGCCCAGTGATGGCGTCACTTTGCGAGAAAAGTTTCAGTTCGTCCTGTTGACAATCCAGTCAAAGATACAGACAGACGGAGTATATACTTTATATATTAGATGCAAAAAAGCTGTCTAGTTAAAGTGAGTTTTCATGTAATGACATTTTGTGAAGTGTGTAAATTTGTATCAGAAAGCCAGAGATACTAAAGTGAACAAATTTCTGAATTGAAATCCGGAGACATTTAGATAAAATAGAATTAAATGTTATTAAGTTGAAATGAAGAAACAGGGACACTTTTTTTTCATTTATTTTGACATATTTATTTTGTAAATTGCCATGTCCATAATGTCCGGCTACCGTAATAACTGTTATTGTAGTCAGCGCGCTCACTGGCGCTTTCGTGGGCTACCGTAATAACCGTCTACACGCAACATTTTTTTTTCTTATTCGTAAAACTCTAAAATCAGGAACATTTTCGGGGGCACTTTACCGACTATCAAACATTATATTCAAGTCAAAGCTAGACATCAACAAAACAAACAGGTTGAATCAGGGCTTCTTTCTCTTCCAGATCCATTAAAAAAACCTTACTGTTTCTGTAAGATGGATTTATAAAACAAGTTAAAAGGTTAAATAGGCAGCTGAAGTTTTAAGATTTAGAGAAACGAGATGATTTTGGTTGCAGCATAAGAGCTGTTTTATTGTTGCTGCGTTTCGTAATTGCAAGGATTCTGACAAAAGACATTAACAAAAGACAGACATTAAATATAACTATTATAAAAACTTTTCATTCAACTATTCATTTTTAATACAGACCCGGCACACATTTAGGTGTAGGAATGCCATTAGTTTTAACATTTTTCATCTGTTGTGGACAGACGCAGGATGAGCACCTTGTCTTTTTTCAACATACATTTGCTGACACACACACACATATATATGCAAATTAGTGCCCTTAAAATAACGTGCTATTTATTAAATTTATTTTATTATAATTATTATTATTTTGCACCCCCTTCCATCCCTTCTTTATTTTGCAAGGGGAGAATGGTAGGGATTGATTTGGATTGCATACACCAGTAGGAGGCCAGGGAGGCAGTAGGTGGTAAGGCCAAGAGGCAGTGGAGAATGCAATGAGGAGAGAAACGGGGTGAGGGAAATCACATTGGACTGGAAGGCAGGAGAGCAGCATAGGCCACTTGGGGACAGCCATAAAGAGAATAATATAAGAAGAGGAAAACATCAGAGAGTAAGGAGTGAAAAAACTCTGAAATGTTCATGAGCTGGAGTGTGAAGGAAAGTCCAAGACAGTGGCTGCTGAAGGTTGAGTATGTGCATGAGGGGATTAAAAAGAAGAAAAACATCAGATTACCCTCTGGCACATCCCAACGAAGTGTTATCGTAACAATGTTGTAGAAGTGAACTTAGTTCTCTAGTGGAGAGTGGATTTCTCAGCTGAAAACTTATTCTGGGTTTGGCTCAGCCTCGATGCAGACCATCTGTTATTTATTGGCAACACCAACACCAGAGGCAAAGTCATACAGAGAAGAGGCTGTGGCACAGATGCCACCTGTAACTCTCAGACCTGAGCAGAGGACACATTCCCATTCTTCATATTTGTGCTTACACTTTGGTTTATTTATACCATAATTTTATTACTGACATTCCTGTTTATGCAACAGTAATCTCATGTGTGTTCTTCCTGATGGAGATTCCTCTTCTCAGTTACTAAGTTTCTTCTACTTGTTAATAGTGACATCTGAACTTGGGCAAGGAGTGCCGTGAAAATGGAGAAACATTTGATGATTACCATGTGTTGAAGTACAATTACTTTAGAAAATGTGATAATTAATCATCAGTAGTAGATTTTTAAAAATCCAGTTTTCCCCCTGACAGATTTTTGAATTTACCAGAAGATGGCAGCAAAGGACAGCAAACCAAAATTAAAAAAAAGTTGAAGGCAAACCCATAAAATGTATCTGTCCCAAACCCAAAACTGGTTGGATCTCAGAGGTCAAAAAAGGAGAGTGCAGCTATGAAACCGTCTTACACCTTTAGAGAGAAAATGGGGAACATTTTTTTTTATCTAATTTGACTTTTTTCAGGCTTGTTCTGACATCTCACAAGTCCTTGGTCATAACATCTTAAAAAGAACCACTAAAAGTCCCAGACCCAGTCATTTTTCATAGTTTTCAACACAGTATAAAGTGGAATTATTCATTAATTACATATTGGTGCCCTGACTTCAGTGCAATGTTACAGTGTACTATTTTGATCACTGGTATTGATACAAAAAGCAAAACGGCACATTCAAGCTGCCATCCCTCTATAGTTGTTCTGACAAAACAACAACAAAACAAAACAACGAGATACCAGCCAAGTATCAACATCTTTATATACAGGTTTTCTGCAAATGAACATAGGTAGAAACAGTCCATACTGTACACATTCGTCATTTAATACATCATAATGAAAAGTTACAGCAGATCTCTAAACAACCCAAGAAAATATGGATTGATTTGAATTCACCAAACGGCACATGTCCAAAATGAACCCATAACATCGGTATTCATATCAACACATAATCATTTAAAACCCTTTTTATTTTTTCAACTGACTAACAGGTTGTGTGGTCCATAAACTGATAGTTCTTATGATGAGCCACTCTTTCTGACTGGCAGTGATGACTATTCGTACACACTCAATGTCAAAGCCAATCTTATGGTCCACGTTGTAAACCTCAATGCTTCCCACTTTAAACTCCCCTAATGTGATGTAGGACGTGCACTGTCTCCCCTGTTTAGTTTCTACAGATTTCTGGCCTACTTCCAGAGCTCCGTGGTGAAGAATGTCATTTTGTCGGTCCTCTGTGCCTGTCACAATTTTAATTCTGCTGATTTTTGTTGACTTGTTAAAGATTATGATAAAGAAGTCGCCAGTGCATGGAGGTTTCCCCCAGAAATACTCATCAGCAATGCTACTGTAAGCCTTGGTGGCGTCGTAGTTTTCAAAGACGTTGATGTTTGTGTAAAGGCTGGCCGGGGGGTTGTCAGGAATGTCTATGGAGTCTTCCTCAAAGTCGTCGTCCTTCAGCTTGTTCTCTGCTCCTTTATAAGAGGAGTAGTAGCCCATGTGCTGGAACAGCGAGGGCTTGAAGCGGATCACGTCCTTCTGGGCCAGCAGACCCCTGAAGTGGATGAGGAGCCAGTCGCAGGGCATTTCCTGGTAGAACATAAGCAGGAAATGGGCCAGACGTGGCAGGTCTCGGGAGTGGTACAGCTTCCCGATGTAGCCCAGCTTGGAGAACTCCAGCATCACCCAGTAGGAGCCTTCTCTGGAGGTGATCACCTTCTTCAGCGCCGTCAGGAAGTTCCTGGAGCAGCGCACGTCGTCTTCTAACATCATGTAGAAGTGAGAGAGGTTCGTGCAGAAGTTGAGGAGGAAAGCATAGTCTACGTTCTGCTTAGAGCGGAAACGGACCCGGTCCTCTGGGTCGTTGTAGTTCCTTTTCAACCCGTCCAGAGATGGGTAGTACTCCTCTGGGGCCTGGATGACCAGGAGGCGGCCCGCTATGATGTGATGAGCAAACTTCCTGGTGATTTCCTGAACCAAGTTCTCACACCAGACCAGGTCAAAGTCTGCCAAGTGGACCACAACCACTATCTCTTTCAGTTCTTCATAGCTGGACTGATCAAAGATGGATTTGATCGTCTCCAGAAGGTAGTTTCCCTTTTTCCTCTTGACAGATGACAGTCCAATAGTGAGGTACTCTGTGAAATGAAGTCACTTTAGTCAGTGCAGAACAATACCAATATATGTTTTGCTGTCATCAGTAAAATAAATTCAAACAGTTATCTGCATGGTAGTAATACCTACTTTTGCGTGGTAAAGGAAATCCTGCAAGGTAGCGATACGTCACATTAATGGTCCCAGAAAAATTAAACAAGTCTCTAAACGTGTGGACGTATCTTTCGGAGTTTGGTGGATGTATGAGCGCTTCACCCAACTGCCTTTTGTCAGCCTCCTGAGGGACGAAACAAGGACAGTTTCAGCAAAAAAAATTCCCAAAATCATCAAAAAGCACCACTAAAATACTCAGTTAGGGCAACTTACCAGCACGTAACCATCATCCAAGTAAAGGTTGAAAACGAGCAGAAAGGTTAGGAGGAAGCCGAGGAATGGGAGCATGGATCGTTTCCTGAAGCACCGCATCTTGTCCACAGACTTCCACATTAGCCTCATGATCACGTCTCTCACTGGAGGAAATCACAAATAAAACAGATTTGCTCAACAAAAGCAAAGAAAAATGTATGTGTCTGAACACAAGGCATTTTCAATCCTAGTGAACATTGGGATTATGCCTTTGTTATTAAGGATTAGTGGCGGACTTCTGTGAATAGAATAACAAGGACTTATAATCTGCTGTAATTAAATGGACTGGCTCACTCTATAAAGCAGAGTTGAGGTTTCTATCTATCTATCTATCTATCTATCTATCTATCTATCTATCTATCTATCTATCTGTTTGTGAAGCCATATCACTGACATAATGGAAAGAGATAATGGAATGTGTACAAAAGTTTTTGCACGAAAGCACTGACAGTGATTCAGTGTTTTTATCCCAAACTGTCATTAGCTAAGATCTCAAATAATCTAAGTCTGGTCCTTTCCTTCACTTAAACCAGAAGAAGATACAGCCTTCATTTCTTTTTTGATGCTAATGTATCACAAACATTTTCAGATTTCTGAGCCATTCTGTGGGATTCATAAAATAGTGACGCTCTGATTGTAAGTAACATCAAGGTGAACCATGATGAGCGTTTCAACCCGCAGCTAGTTGACTTGAAATTGATTGAAATCCGTTTCACAACAGTTGAGAGGTCAGAGACATGTCCTGCTAATTAAATGATTATATACACATACTTCTTATTATCTATTCATCGGACAGCCTCAGAGCAGAGGCTCTTACAGGCGGTTTATGTTTCTGCGTTGGCAACAGACCAGACCCTAAGAAGGCCCTAGCGCTGTATCCTGATGTGCCCAGAGATGTAACTACATGTCACAGTAACACAGACCGCAACAGCTGTGATTGGTCCGCTTGGTAGTAGTGTTTTTCACTTAAGTATTTCCTGCTGCTTCTCCATCTCTGCAAATTTCAAATCAATTATTTTGGATCAATAAAGATGGAACACATCGAGGAAAGGTTAACTTCAGAGGTAGAAACAGTTGCCTGACTTGACTATAGCGAAATTTTGGCAAAAGTTTCAGTTGGCATTGTTGAAAATGAAGCAGGAAGTAGTGTAGCAATAAAGGTGTTTTGTAAGCAGGAAGTACTGTAGAAACAAAAACTGGAAAAAAGACACAGTGCTGACTAGTGTTTGGGTAGTTTTTACAAAGTGAGCCAGACTGACAAGCGCACAAGTATAAATGGCTCACACTGGCCTGACTATGTTCATAGGCTGCGTACGTAGGTCACGACGTCTAGTCCGGCAGAGGCATAAACCACACTTTACACCTAATGACAAGGCAGACCACAGGTTGGGAACCATGGCGCAAAAACGTTATACTATGGCTCCGGGAATCTTTCACAATTTTATGACATTAAATTAACTGAACAGGTCACAGTAAAAAAATGACAAATTAATGCATCAATAATAGATTTTCCTCTGGCTATTGGTGGCTGGAGAACAAACTGTGAACAGATGGTATCAGCTGTTATGGCTGGTGTTGCCAACTCTTTGTGCATCCAGCAGGTAAAATTAGGACGAAACAAAGTTTAGTGGTTTTATCCATTTTTTTGCTGACAAACAAGATCATTGAGAATTAGAAAAAACAAAGGTGTGGTCCAAAAACCAAGACAATGAGCTGAAAGACGAGAGCTAGAGTTAAAGGAACTGTCGAGTTTGATAATAGCTTTTTACGGTCTCATTCATCTGAGCAACTCGTCTCCCATTCCAATCTGATTTGATCCAGTGTTAACGTGGATTATATTGATTGGTTCTGGTCTGAAGTATCAGTCACAAATCTGGGTGGATGTTCAGCTCTAATTAGGTTTTGATGAGTTACTAAATGTGACAGATGTGGCCAGCAGCACTGGCGCAGACGCACAGGAGGCAGATTTTGAGCTTTATCGTTGGATAAGCAAAATGACTGCGAATAATGTGACCGTTAATCCAACTGCTCTCAAGAGCAAACGTCAGTCATCTGTTCAATCTGGGCATAGTTAGCAGTCATATGGGCCAGATGAAGTTTCAGAAGTATGTTTAACGCCACTGACATCTCTTGATAGAAAACAAATGCGATATTTACTCATAGTGTTTAATGTCCTTTAACAAGAAATACTCTGCTTACTGTCTATCCTATTTGGCACCTTATCTAAGAAAACCACAGGTCCCATGACACCTTCCCTAATTCTGATGTTGCGTAACACAATAAACGCAACCTTCGTTATGCAGAACCTTGAGATCCCTAGCAACAGGGACAATTTCAGCAAAGGACTGCCTCTGGGCACAACAACTAAATAACTAACTTATTATTCATAGCGCCATTCATTGCCGGAGTTCCATTTTAGGAGGAAAACCATCTGCCAGAGAAGTGAGCCACTCTGTATTTCTGTCAAGAAAAAAAGCTCCACCTGAGAGTAACCGGTAGGAGTAAGTGGAAAGACAATGACAGATGTAAGTCAATATCAAAAAAGTTTCACGAAAACCACCTCCACACACACTGTTATTTGACACAGTAGGCTGTGAGATCAGATACTGAGACAAAGAAAGAATGTCTAACAAGGCACAATAATGGCCGCATGCCTTCCCTGCGAGAGCATATACGGAATGAGATTTTTGTTTGCTCTCCCTCAGCATATCTAAACAACAAACAATCCTCCTATAGGTCACGTACATTTATATGGAAATTAAGGTATGCCTGTGAATAAATAAGCACCATTTACTGGGTCTGTTTGCTTTAGTTTAAACGGCTTCAGTTGTTATTTTGCCCCCCTCCTTCCCTCGGCCAATTACCAGTGTGCATATCCTGCAAGCTCATTTCTACGACTGAAGTCATTTTAGATTAGAACCAGTAAAATAATAACAGGTAGAGGGTAATACCAATGAGCTTTAAAAATTGTAAATGTCCTGGGAGGGTTTATCTTCACCACTGCACATTAACAACAGTCTCTCCAAAACAAGAATGTGACATTTGTGCTGCCCACTAATCTTTTGTTTTCTAAAACTCTCCAGATAAAGGGAAATTACTACAGTACTTAACATTAGCGGCAGCCTGGCTGGAGCTGGCTCACAGTAAATCTTGCAGATGATAAACAAATGTACATAAACTGGACATGGAATTTTTCTGCACCTAAGCTGCATGAAGAATAGCTTGTGGGAAAACCATGTTTACAGGTGCAGGCTAAATCGTCCTGAGACACTGGAGTACTGCAGCAAATCTTTATTAAATTAGAAGTCGCTCTCTGCCAGCAGTCACACAGTCTCTATTTCGCAGCTGCAAAGGTCTTGAGATTTCTTTTCACACAATTGCTATTGTTTAAAAAAAAGACTTCAAAAGTAAGGCACTATATATATAGTGTTATATAGTGTAGAAATATAGGCACTCTGTGTATACTGCAATATAAAATACTAGGTTTGCATTTGCACTTACTCTGGTTGGCAATGCTTCTTCTTGTTGCTCTTCCTCAGGCATTATCTACAGTTTAGCTTACACACACACATATATACAGTATATATTACCGTCTTGCAGAAGGAAGCTGAAGGTCTAAATTGCAGTAATGCAAGTCAACATGCGTTGACATTTACCCATAATGGACAAATACAATGAAGTCATTCACAGTTTAAAAAAAAAAAAAAAATACTGTTTCATGCTGGTGTTGCCCATCACTATACTCAGACTATTAAAGAAATAAAGGTTCTACTCACAGGTGGAACACACAAGCTGGTAACTGTAAGGACCTATCAGGGCTTGAATAAGAAAAACTGTGCATGGAAACATGATTGTTTTGTCATTTGTCAGTACAGTACCTGCACAATTTGAAGTGACTGAGGAAAAACATGCTAAGCAAGAGCCCAGCCCTAATCTTCAGACATGGGAGACAGAGACTGTTGAGCTGGATATGCTCTAGGCTGCACTGACAATGTACACTGGGGCCGTTCAGAGATGCTGTTGACTCGGGTGTTGACTCAAATAATCCGCTTGATGTGTGCACCCGGTTTGCACAATGCGTTGTTAAAGTTTGGAAGCATGTAGACAGATGCCAACGTGAGAAGTGTAAATAACCGGACTTGTTGTGATTGTAGGAAACGAATGAGCGTTTCTCTAAATTAAACTACATCTATCAAAGCGCCTTTCGCCGAGGCACTTAATCCCCATTTGCTTCAGCAGGAGAAGCAAAGCCTCAATCAGCAGGAGACGGTGGTTGTACTGGGAGGTTCCCAAGTGGGAATGTGTGTAACAGTATAAAATACTGAAACAGAGCCTGCCTGCTCAGCAAAACCCTTCTCTGGATACGTTCAGACAGAAAATGATAGATGGGATACTTGTTGCCGCAGAGACAAGGAATGTGCAGCGTATAGCATGTAAAAGGATGTATACAGTATATAAAAGGATGTATATAGCATACAAGGTTGGGCATACATTATTTAAAAGGATGTATATAGTATATAAAGGTTAACATAGCTAATAACATAAACAGTGACCGTGCTACATCAGCAGATATACACATTTCTCCTTCACAAAGTGAACATTGGTCATTAAAAGAGTGTAGCTTAAAATACTAATGAGGGGAGAAAGCAAGTAAGAGAAATAGAGCATAGTCCACAAACCACTGAGAGCTGGCTATGAACCCACATGTCCACATTTCTGAATTTGTTTTTGTAAAAGACATCAAAACTATCGAGTTACCCTCCTCATTCTTTTATTATCCATCTTTTTTTCTCAGTTTGCCCTCGACCATTGCGCGTTTCATGCTAAAAAAAGATAGAAAACCCCGCCTTAGTGTCACATTTAGGACTGAAGAGTGTTTTTGAAGCTCAGTGTATGTAGCACCGTGGTCGAAATCTTGGCAGTGTCATTTCCAAACCAATCCATAAATGGCAGCACTGAAGCAAGCTGATGGTTTCCCTCTGGTCTCCCAAAACTGCTAAAACCATAGAAATCATTCAGCAACAAACTGCAACAGCCAACCACCACAACTACTACAACATCAGTGCATTTTGGTTTTGTTAAATTAGCTTTAAAAAACACCAAAGTACAATGTACATTTTATTTAGGCAACAAGGAACGCAGCTGTCACCTAAAGCGACCATGTGCCTAGAATTTCAAGGGTTGAGTCGAATGCAAATATTTACTTGTACAGCTGTCTTAACAGAAGGGTTAGCTATGATTAAAAACTAAAAGGAATGCTTTTTTGTTTTGTTTTGTTTTTTTAACCAGGCTGTAAATGTGTATTTGTTCGCTTTTGGAGCTACCCTCAAGTTTGAAAAGCAGTTTTTGTTCTGCTGTTCACAGACTCATGCTTCTGCAGCATAACATCAGGTCATTTTTGTCACGAGTAGGAGTGATGTTGGGATATCATTTTCAGCTACAGATAAAAACACATTTAGTGTCAGTGTGTGCTGATTAAAATAATTTGCCAAAATTCACTGTAATAAAGTCACCCAAGGCAATGGTAGTCAATGGAGTGTTTTTTTTTTTTTACTACTTCAGGTTTCTTGAGAGTCCACTGCAGCCTGAATAGTAATAATGACAACGCCTCTGCAGTAAAAGTGTTTCACTTCTGTTTTAGAGCCAATCATCATAGCGCTGAGACGTGCTTGGGAATCTGTGCCAAAGGCTGTTAATGGCTCCTTTTTTTTAAAATCCCCTCCAGTTTATGAACTTCGCACAGTCCCGCTGAACTATGTGAATGGAATTTAATACACAATGCGCGTCTCTACTGTATCCTGCTATTATTCTCCATCTCCATCCTGCCTCAGTGGGTCTTGAGCAGAGAGCTAATGTGGGTCACAGATCTGACTGCTGAGCAGAGGCCATCCTCTCTACAGTCGCCACCACTGGGACCACATAAGTCTTTCATGTTCGTCTTTGACCTGAAAGGTAAATACGCTCCAGCTGCAATTTACATGCACTGCAGGCCTGCTACATAGAATTGCCTGGTTTTATAAAGTACAGAATGATGTGTGCTTCGGGCTACGGCCTGCTTTAATCACGAATGTGGTTCAGCTGCTCTTTATAGTAACCGTGATCATTGATTTCACAGTCCTGATTATTTTAAACTGTGGCAATCTGAAAGGAACGCTGGGACTAATGAATCACCACTGTTTTGTAACTGTTTATTAAAAGTCTGCTTCAGGAAGCTGTACAGTGTTCATAGCTAATATGTAACAAAAAGCCCAACTTACTGTATATGTTGGCCTGAATGACATTGCCAGTCAAGTTTTGAACTTGTCACTGATCACAGATAAATGATAAGTGTACAGTGTACAATGTGTTTGCTGTGTAGAATCAGAAGACAGGTGAAGAGCCCAGTCAGTCATTGCAGGAAACTACCATCAAGTGTGAGGAAACACTTACCTTAAGATGAAGCCCATACTACCGTGACATGTCAGTCCTGAAATACAACTTAAGTACTGCAATGCACACTCATCTGAAAAGGCATCCGGAGAGGAACGGTCCATATCCTCTCAACAGCAATTAAATTAACAACTTCACTCTTCACATCAACTGGACTGTTGCTACACATTTGTTGACTTGAAAAAAAATAAAAAACAGAAGTTGTTCAAACCTTAGTGTATAAAGATGGATGAACCTCCCACAGGTTTCCCGAAGAGCAGTTTTGAAGCTTAGTGTGGTACCTCTGGCCTTGTGATCTTGACAGGGCCTTACCTCATCTAACTCTTGGTTAAGCCAGGTGTGAGGGTACCACCTGCCACTCCAGGCAGCCACACCTTTACTCATGCATAACATTTATCCACAACATAATTTGAACAAGCAACTGGACTTGAATGAGTTTTCTTGAAAATTTGGGGAGAAATGAAGAACCCACAAGGATCTGTGTTAAAACGTCTTCAAGACTTAAATGGAAGAGTTACATAAATGTTTGCCTCCGGTATAGTTGTCATGGAGGAGGAACTTAACATGACGACTGAGATTGAACAGCTTGTGGCAATTCAGTGTTCTGCTGGGAAACGTTTGGACCTGTCACTCATGTGGATGTTACTTAGACATGAACCACCCACCTAGACCAGACCAGTCCAGACCAGACACCCCCACCCCATAGCAATGACACTCCTTGATGGCAGCAGTCATCTCCAGCAGGATTCAACCTGACACAGACACAATGATGAGCATTTGATAATCTCCTGTACCCTACAAGTGAGTGCAGGTGAAGACGAACCAAATTCAGATTCTGTTTCATAAACAGCACCGGCTGGATTTGAGTGGTGCAACTCTGACAGCAAATACATATTGTCCAAAATGTCCTTCAAATTAAATGGCCTGGCCTCACACTAGTGACACTATTACTGTTTGATTTTCCAGATGTGTGTGTATGTGCAATAAAGAGAATTCTTATTCTGAATATATTCTGAAGATAGTCCTACAACCTGTTCAGAGAGCAGATGCAATAGTGTACTCTGAACAACTTGATTCTCCAATGGCAGCCATTTTGTTATAAACGTATACGATTACATCCTTTTCTGTCCATAACTACGTAAAAGGATTTGACTGGCACAGCAGATCTTTGCCAGACCATAACCAGTTCCTAATGGAGCGACTCAAGACCAACTTTCCACCACAAAGAAAACTTATTTGGGTTAGTTCCTCTGGCTTCCGGTCTGTTTTTTTTTGTTTGTTTTTTTTGCCAGCCCTGATTCTAGTTGAATTTAGGGTACTACTTTTAGTTGGAATCATTTTGTGATGTGCACCATAAATCTTTACAAAGAAGCTGTTGCTTCACCTGTGTTAAAGACCAGTGGAGGATAAAGTGTTGGACATTTCATTAATTTAGCAGAAAACCTCATGTTTAACCCTCTCTGCCGCCCTATGGACCAACACATCTCCACCTTTGGCTCAATACTGCTTTCTAAGCTTCCTGTTGTATGAATATGTAGGTCTGAATTCATGTGCAACACAGAATAATAATGAAGAGCACGTGCATTCAAAAAAAAAAATGCAATTAATCTCTCCTAAAATGGCTACCGAGTGCCTGTAATGATATGCCATTTTAATAAGCCTGTGTGTTGAACAACAAAGCCATTTGGCAAACACTATTGTTCACTTGCCTGTTGACATCCAGACAGCGCATGAACCCGCACAGACAATATTCAGCTGCCGTGTGCTTGTGTAGGTGTGTTGCAGTGTGTGCTGGGACAACAGGTGGCTGGAAGGCTTTACGGAAGCAAACAATTTGCTTCCTATCAGCTGTACGGTATTCAGTGAACACCGCTATATGATACATTAAAAAAAGACGTTCAGAAAAAGGCTATAGGACTTGTAGCGCTTACATTTGCTCTTTTTTTAAAAATACCTTTTGGATTGCCATGACCGAGATGACTGAGGGCGTTCACGTGATACATTTAAATATATCTGTTAGAAGGTTAGAAATATTCACGTGACTGAGCAACAACGTGACCTGTTATGTTCCAGAGAATGTGTTTACAATGGAGTTGTCACTGATTCGATTAATCTCTCAATAAATGAACGGACTCTGATTCATAGAAGGATTTGTGAGCATTAGATAAGAATTATTAAGAATTAGAAAAATAAACCTCAGACAAATTTTTCTTTAACTAATGTTGTTGTTGGCTGTTGGAAAAACACTAAAATCAAGGTACGAATGGTGAAAATAAATCACTAAGCATTCCTCTTAAAATTAAAAAGGCATTCATAGTTTTTTGGTCACTTGGGGGCAGCCTAATAATCTGTAAACCATAGCCGTATATTAGAGAGAGTCTGGCCAACTCCATTCGTGGGCACCATGTTAGATACGTCGGAGGGACGATTCTACAGTGTAACCCTATGGGGCGGATGTGCTATGTTGAAATAAATGTCTTATTTTCACAATTAATGGGCCTATAAATGTTATTGCAAACGTCTGTCAATATGTAAAAGGCCCTCACTTAAATGTCCCAGCGTCTACTTACTTTAAATATCTTAAATGAGTCTGTAAAATGCTTTGTAGAACAATAGCCTCATTAGTCACAGAGCTGTGTTTACTTACTCCTCAGTCTCCCGTGTTCACCCATTACCATTAAAAGTTTATAAATTATATGTAATTATAAATACTCAGAAATAGTGAAAATTAAACTAGTTTTACTGTTATTTAGTATTATCATTAGTATAACATTAACATTAGCATGCTAGTCATAATAACTTAGTAGTAACTGAGGCATAGATAGGTGTCAATTAGATGTGTCTATCTGCATGGACATAAATTACATGAACACATGAGTTTCACAGTATATATGACGGTAGCTGCTAGTTTTCTAAGCCTTTAGTCTATGATAACTAGCTAGCATAAGGCTTGGTTAACTTCAAACTTAATTAATTTGTGAGGTAGTGTTGGGCATTTTTTAGATCAAGGTTCACATCACACCACATCTTTTTCTTAGATAAAATCAAAGAGAGAAATTGACATCTTCCTCACATGATAGGGAGAAAACACTTGACATCCAATTCTTCCTTTTAATCTTCTGCTCCCATAACTTTTTCAGTTTTTGTTCACTGGGGAAACGCTGGTGTTTCCCCCGTGTTTTCCTGATCCTGCAACGATTCTGTGCTGGAGCCGTAGGCTGAGCACTGTGGCATATTATAACTTCTCTATGTCACTTCTCTATGGGTGAATATTGGTTAGATGTATCTAACATGGAGCCCATGAAACACGTGACCAGCTCAGAACCAGTCACCATAGCGGGATAGCTCAGACTGTCCATTCCCTAGTTGGCCAGACTCTTTCTAATATACAGCTCTGCTAGTAAACACGGCACTGATATGCACAGTATAATATAGTGATTAACATCCTGCAGAAAGAAATCAATAGGCACATTCATTTGTTTGTGTTCAGAAGTACTAAAAAACATTTTCAGATATAAGTCAGTATAAAAAAGCAAAGTCAGTTAGTTATTCTGCTCTGTCACGCTCCCTTCTCCATGGCAACGCAATTGCTACCACAACTCGTGTAATCAGATTCTTTCATTGCGTGAAATTGTGCGAAACCTCATCCTTTCCCAACTCACCTCGGCCGACTTCAAACCAAAAGCACGCGCTAAACTCAGAAGTTTCTTAAGAAGAAATATCCAGTACAGTTCTCCCCTTTGGACAGATAAGCTGGCATCAGGGTTTAAAACTAAGAGCATTTCAGGTAAAGGGAAAAAAGGAACTCCAGTAAATCTTAAAACCCCTCTAGTAAAAACCACATGTCAAGGCTGAGCTGGATCTTTTTGTGGCATGTACTTTGATTTGCTGCAAGCGTGACGGAAGCGCTGAAATGCAATCTCCTGGCCAGAATTAAAGTTGATGCATGAATCCAGACTCAAAGGAAGATGTTAATAGAGTTCAGAGAGAGCGAGCTGGGGAATCATCAGCAAGTAAACAGCATTTCTTCCAGAAGAAAGCAAAGCTTCTTGCCTCCAGCTGGGAATTTTACCGACTGCTCCTCTGCCGGGTTCAATGTGTTTACTTATTCATCAAGGTGGAGGGGGGCGGCGGCAAGTTTCTCAGACTCCAGGCTCCAGCAGTTACCCTCTTCCTGCTGCTGGACAACGAGGGCAGATGGGATTAAAAATGCATGGCGGCATGGGTGGCTGTAACACCCACGCCTAGCATTCATGCGTACATGCCGCATGCTCGGTTGTTAGTACTCAGAGATGTCGCATCTCCCTCGCTGCACTTTGGTTTTGTTGTCAAATTTCTTCCAAGATCTTCTTCCACATTTCTTCCAAGATATTTATGTAAATTTTTATATTTATTTATATTTTTATTTTTATACTATATTTTTACTTTTAATAAGGACCATGCAAGTTGCTTTACATTTTTAGGACAGTTTACCACGAATCATAGGTACTTTATTCTTACACACTCTTCAAACTATTTTGCACAGGAAAATTAAACATTTTTTGAAATGACTCAGGAGCCAAAAGTGTCTTTTAGCAAAACAGAAGCACAAGGAGAAAAAAAGTACGTCAAGCAAGTTTGACCAAAAATGAAGTGGAGAGAATAACTGATATTTGCGTTTTCATCTAAAATCACCCGTTACCATGAATTCTTGCATTTTAGCCTTTAGCCTTTAAAGAGCCGTTCATATCTACAGATGCAGTGGGTCCACGTCTGCGGCGCCGTGTCTCTATAGTGTGTCGGAACAAAGCAAACACTGGCTTTAGAGAGGGTCACATGCATTCATTGTTTAAGTACCAGCCACCATAGGTTCTCCTGCCTGGAAGGTGGGGTGAAGGATAGACATTCAGCTGGCTGCCACCTACAGCTTCATTGCTACAATGCAATTAAATCCTACACATAGGCCTTATTGTGCAGAATATGCAGAGTTTAACCTGAACCTGCTGCAACATATGTATAAGGGCACATTTTTAAACATTATAATAAGACATTATAATGTTATTAAATTCCTTTTACTGTGTGTGCACTTGAAACGTATGCATTTGAAACCACCACAGTTGACTACATTACAGTCTGAAAGGGAACAAAGTGGCAATTGTGTTATCATATAACACGGTTAAAATACGTAACATTAGTGATATAAATAAATCAGCACGCATACTACCAAGAACATGTTTTTAATTAAGAGAAAAGTTCATTTAGTTTTTTTAATGTCATTGATAGTTGGAGGCTGCCATATTGTGAACAGCACTGCAAAACACAATGAAGAACGCAATGGCACGCAATAATTCCTCAGGCACAGTGCATGCTGCGAACCCATTAGACACGCGCCGCATGACGTTGGGGCTTTCTGACACACCTCCAGGGGGTAGCTCAGACAGACATTTGGTTTGGCTACAGTTGAGCTCGTATTGACAGTCAGGTCGGGTATAACTCGCTTAACCGTATGAACTCCTGCAAGCTTCGGATTACCTGGGCCTTAGGGCTGTGCCATGCCACTATTTTTCCTTTTGATCCAACATCAAGAAATACCAAAGTTAATATCACGATACCGATGTCAATACTTTTAGATGTCTACTTGTGCATATGGAAATGATGACTTTTGCAATGCACGTTTTTGAATGTAGTTATATATTTTATACAAATGTATAAGTATTTAACAAGATGACAAACATCAGATGACAAACAATCAGTGCAAATCAGCTGAAGTCAAGTGAAAATTGGAGCAGATCACATTTAAAAAAATCTCTCAAACAAAAGTGAAAGTAAGAACAGTCACTCTGACTTATATAATTCTACAATATAAATCTTTTTGAAGCAGACTGAGTGGTTTTCAGGTTTGAACTTAACTTTCTCCAGCATTTCCCAGTTACATGTTTTTGTCAAGAAACAACAGCAGGTTGACACGATGTACGTGTATATGCCTGTGATGGGCTCTGTGAAGTATTTTCACAATATACCTGGATATTACCTGACTCTCTGGATTTATGGCTTCCATCACAGAGGTCTGTCTCAGGTGTGGGGATATTTCCCTGCGCTCTCTCTCTCTCTCTCTCACACACACACTTTTTTCTCTTTTTAGAATTGATTTAAGATTCGGTGTCATAAAAGTATTACTTTGTCTTGTGAAAGCAGACTTGGTATCAATACTTTGATCTGAAGATTGAATCTAAAAAAAACACACATTTATATCGGAAGTATCGATATTTCTGGATCGATACGCATATCCCTACTGGGTCTGTTCTAATAGACAGAGCAACAGTCTGCTGGTGTTAAAGAGGTAGAGTTTGTAATATCTTGTCTTCTTTTAGGTTGTTTGCATGCTAACATTCACTGTGAGGTGTGAGGGGTTCACCAAAGTCATCAAAAAGCTCACAGAATTTTACCATCTCATTGTAAACAAAAGTGCTTGTACTTGTAAAAGAAAAAAGCTTGAGGTGGTTTAAGAAAGACAACCACGGCTTTCAGTCATCAACAACATTGTAACACTGTACTGAGTTCAGTCATGAATGAAGGTATAATTAGGGAACTAAGAGTTGCACACATGTTATTTAAGGAAGGAAGCGTTGTCTTCGAAACGAATCATGAAGAATTTGAGAAAGCGGGGGAAGAAAACTCTTAGGTGAAGTTTGTATTTTTTTTTTTTTTTGACAACATGATGTTTTCTGCAGCCGAGGAATGACAAAAAATCACAGCGGGGAGGTGGTGATGCAAGTTAAACTTCTAAGGTTCAGGTATCAGCGGAGAGACAACCTTCAAAATAAGACTTGACAACCGAGAATTTCTGCTGTGGAGACCTGATTTGTGTAAGTGGGTGGGAAATAAAAACCACGCTGGTGGCTAACAGCAGCAAGTTTATGCATGTGTGTGTGTGTTTTCTTTTTTCTTTTTCCAGCAGAGTCACAGTCCATAAACCTTAACTAGGTAGCCATCAAAGCTGCAGTAAAGACTCTCATTTAAGTGTGATCTGGTGGGGCGTTGTGGTCAACAGGAAGGAGAGCTAAATGTGTTTATAGCTTTTAAATTTTGTCTCTACGTTTATGGGCACTCGTAGTAAAAACGGGCAATACTTTCCCGCCTTTTTAAAAGCTCCTATCTGGGATTTATATAACTCAGCACTGACTCAGTGTATTGGTCTCAACATTAAACATTCTTGAAAACTGCTGAATATGATGCACAGGTACAGGATATCAGAGCTATTCCATTCTGCTGACTGTTTTGTTCCAGAACTAAATAAGAACTTTTATCAATGTAAGGATATGCTAAGATAAGCTAAGCTAAGCTAATTATATTATATTCAAAACATAAATATTAGTAGGTGTGGCCAGGCAAGCTTGACACTCTGATACGTGTTATTCAGAAGTTTAATCCTTCAGGATATGAAAGTTACTACTAACGGTCTACAGTGTTTATTTTTGTGACTTAAGTCTGTATTAGAGATATGTCTAACACATTCTGAGCAAGACTGCATGACCATTTCTGACATAAATATGTTAATGACTGGTTAATAGCGACACTATTATATAAAAAGTCAGAGACTGTTGGGTCATCTATTTCTATTCAGCAGTTTTCTGAAGCCTTTCTTTTACCTTTAAAGTTCTAAAACTAACTCAACACAACATCTCTTTTCGCATTTGTTAAGATAGCTCAAGACGTGAATGGTGCAATCTACAAAGACTCCTACAGCAGTGGTTTAGTTGGGTGTTTCATTCAGTCATTTATCAGTACCTCTGATCCTCATTCATTCATTCATTCATTTTCTTTCTCAGGAGGGTTGTGGGGAGGCCGGGGCCTATACCAGCTGTCACTAGGGGAGAGGCGGGGTACACCCTGGACAGGATGCTACTCTATCGCAGGGCTAACACAGAGAGCCAGACACACATACACACGCACGGCCAATTTAGCATCACCAGTGAACCTAACGAGCTTGTCTTTGGACGGTGGGAGGGAGCCACCGTACCCTGGAGAGAACCCACGCAGACACTTGGAGAATTGTATTTTTCCGACACAAACTCCACACAGAAAGGACCCACCAAATCATCACCGAGATAAAATATTCATACTTCGTCTGTGCATCTTTTCTGCCAGCATTCGAAGCAAATTTGGTCAGGATTCAGTGTTTTTGGAATGTAATTTTACAAGGCTACATAACTTTTCAGAAGAAATCTTCTGCAGCAACTTCGACCGCACCGACACTCAAACGCCTGCCAGTAAACCAGCAGCGAAACGCTCATACAAGCGGAGTTAAGACAGGAAGGGATGAGTTTCAAAGTATATCAGTCTCCCACGACACACAGACTGCAACCCTGCTGTATACTTCAACATGTAACATGTATTTGTTTTTGATCATTTGTCTGTCAGCACAACAGTGGTACAGTGGAGAGGCCTTTCAGCTGAACAGCACGGAGAAGGAAATTTGTCACGACTTCAAGGTTGCAGCAGACAAATGTATATTACATAGAAGGCGATTTAAAAAGTGCGGGTTCTTTATGATTTAAGTGAACATATCAAAACTAACCAAAAGTTTAAAATGTTCTTTTTTGAATGGTGCCACAAGTGTCCGTACTTCCCTTTGTGAGTCGGTCTTTTTATTGAAGGGAGATCTGACACGTATACACGTCCACATGTACGTGGTATTTCTTCTATTCGTTTATCCCGCCCAAGTGAGCGCACTGGGAGTAGCGGACAACCATGCAAGGCCCACTCCCGCTCTTCCTCAGTGCATCTCAGCCCAAACCGGAGATAGGGGATCGAACCGGTGACCTCCCCGACCTGAAGCTTCTCCTCTAACCACCAGCCCAGTACTGAGAAATACTGCTCTATTATTATCTATATGGTCCAGTGAAATACTGAAAATACCCCAAACTGGAGACAGGAGATGAGAGCATTTTTCTCAGCAAAGTTGGAAGAGGAGAGAGAAAAAGAAAAATGAGAATAACTAAGGAAAGGGTAAGGACAAGAGGCTACTGATAGGACAGAGCTACTCCGTGAGCTTACCTTTGGTCAAAAGTAACAATTCCAGATAATCTTTAGCCACATGTTGTGTTGCTATATCTCTGTTGATCCGTGTCTATTCCTGCTTCTCCTCCTATTCACATTCTTTTTCACACACTGATAAAATCACTTCATTGCCAATTTCAGCGTCACCTCTTGTCTGGGATTTGTTTTCTCCGTGTTCTCCTAGTCAATCTCTCTCAAGTCCGTGTTTTAAATTTGTAAATCCGTCCCTCTGCTTTTCAAACCATCTCCACCTCATCTGAGTGTGCAGGCATTCTTTGAGGTCTCCAACAGACCTCTACTAAATCTGCTCTTCTCATCGGCCAAAATGTTTCACTTCGCAAATTCCTGTCACTTCACTTAATTTTTCGATTCACCTCCAGCGATCTCCCCCTCACTGAACCATCGGTCACGTCGTGGCGTCATGTAGGCTTTGCGTTGCTCAACGTGAGGCTGTGGACGACGTGAGTACCAAGAGTGTCTTCATCTGCTGGTAACGAGGTCACATATAAAAGGATTTACAAAAGCGACAAATGTCAGAATAACTCTTATTATGATGGGAGGATTTATTGAAGGATGAATGAGACTTGGTTAGATTCTGCTACTGTGGGTGTAACTAATAAAACTAAATGCATTTTTATAACTCACAATCTCCTAACAGGAGACCATCGGTCGTCTGGAACGAGACATCCTGCAGTTCCCTTTTTACTGCCTCAGGACTGACATGCCGCTGATCTACCTGGGTGGAAATTTGTTTGTGTGGCCAGTTATGGAAGCACTCTGACTCATTAATCATTCATCGGGCAGGGGAGCGTCTGCTGAGAGCTGCTTCTTGGCATTTAGACGAGAGGGAGACTACAGTAAACACATTTTCTGAGTGCTGCTCTGTGGTCCACATATAATCAATCCTCCCGTTATTGCGTTTCACTTGCTGTGGGGCAATAGGGTGAAGGGAAGTGATATCACCCAGGACTTGCCAATAATAAATTTCTGTCAGCGTGAAAGCACCAGGGGGGTACCGGGAAGTGTCAAACTGCTCTGAACCACGTTTTCAATAACAAACAGCCCCCCTGTGAGAAGTCAACGACGCCCCAAGGTGAGCAGCATGCTATTCGTCAGTATGGATGCATGACCATGTGCGTTGCATCAATTCAAAATATGTACTGTCTGTCTAAAGTGCTTAGTGAGATTTTACTTTTGAAATGAAACTGCCTGAGAGAAAAAGAATACAGGAGACGGTGAGCATTGTCCTCCGCCTCCTCCCAGCTCTGCAGGAACAAGGGAAATCTGTGCTGAGGCGGAAGGCGGTAAAAAAGGCGCAGCCTCGTTCCCACTAGTTTTAGAGGAACATATATGGGTAACAGAGAGATTTAGAGATGCTGCGGAGTATGGGGGTGAAGATGTTGGTCTCCATGGCGACGAGCATAATAGAAACATCAGTGCGAGCTCAGTGGCAGAGTGGCACCGAGACGCCCAGAATCTTTGTGACTCCGTAGTGATAACAGCTCGCCGTAAAATCATCCCACACCTCCTCAGAGAGAGGAAGGGGAGGTGTCACGGCGCACAAAGCTGTGCCCCGAGAGTGATGCACTCCGAAAATGTTCAAGTTTACTTCTCCATGAGACGATTATGCAAAGATCTGACAATGAAACAAAAAGCTGTTTGACTCACACAGCACGCTACAGCCAAGGGTGTTCCAGTTCAGATTCTGTGTTGGCGCATTATTAGAAGTGCTACAGAGAGACCGGGGTGACACAAACAAGTGCAATAACAGCGTGACAATGAAGACAGAAAGAAGAAAGAAGAAAACTATTTGATCACAGCTGAACAGTAGAGCTTGAAATCAAAGGCCGCTCAGTTCGTCTTTCTTTTTGTCTGTGATGAAGTGAAACGATCGCATCGCAGTTCGAACGCACTTCAGTAAGTACAGCAGTGAGTGAGCACATCACCATTCAAAGCCTCTTAAGTGCATAAGTAAGCAAGTGTCATTACTTCAGTCCTACAGTGTCCATTGCTCTCCTAAGATGCAACGCTTAGTTCAGAACACAACAGACACATGAGGTTAATCTCCCAGACTGAACGAGTTTCTCACATTAAGGCTGCCTCTGTAGCTTTAAGCGAGGAAGTAACAAAGTGTGAATCACAGCTGAGCTCAGTCACTGCTGAAAGATGCTGATGACCAACACACACTATTCTGCATACAAAGACTTCTTGTACATTTGCAAATGTCAAGACTGTGACACACCAAGATGATGTTCAGCCGTTTCACGGTGCCAGGGACGGACGTCAACGGACGTTTACAGTCCTAGTTTTTCCGGTGGGTCCTGCTCCGTGCAGGTCAAACCCCAGTTGGTTTCTGTAATTATCACTAAGGCCCAAGCTCCTGAATTATCATGAGAAACTAAATTTAATTTTAAGTTGCTTCGCTGGTTGAACCCCAGTTTCTGCAGTCATTGCAGTTTATATAACTTACAGTTCACATTATGTCATTATGCTAATTAGCACAATATACAGTGGAAATAATGCATCATTATAAGAATCATCAAATAAAATGATATGCTAATGTTGCCCTTTCTTTTTAGAGCAGTTCCAACCTGTCACTGCCTTGACTGAAGATGGAAGTGTGTCATAACAATGCCAGCAGTCCCAACAAGACATCCACACTGGCACAACAGCAATACCAATACCAATACCAATACCAATGCCAATACCAATACCAATACCAATACCAATGCCAATGCCAATACCAATACCAATACCAATACCAATGCCAATGCTTCAACAGAAGTTGAACCCTGCTCATGTTCTGCAACGACTTCATCTTGCAACTGACTGCATTGGCTTTGTCCGGCGTGTGTAGTCATGTCGCAAAAACAGCAGTTCCCCAAAAAGCCACTGGAGACTGGCTCCAAAAGTGCTGTCGATCACCGTAGACCCCTATGTTAAAACGTCCAACTTCACTATAGAAACAGACATGTTTACAACCTGGTACAAAGTTTTTGTCTTCCATTCATCGTAACTGAACAGGGTTCATTTTTAATTCAATTAATTTAATTAATTTCATTCAACTGCTATAGTTGAAGTAAGGCTTACATTTTGTAAATGTGTCATATTTCGATACATGAATTTCTCAGACTTCTGCACCAGCCAGACAACCAAGTGGTTCCAAAAGTGGGGCAGAGGAGCTACTGCAGAGGGGGCGCTGAAGGAAGTTGAATGAGGCTTGTTTGAACATTGCTAACAAACCATGAAGAGGTTTGTAAGAGGGTTCCCAATTTTTGTGAGAGCTGTGCCTTGTATTTGTTAAAACTGTGGTACACAGATTCCTGCTTCCTGTTGCACTGTGTCAGTGAAAGACACCCACGTCAGCGCAGAATTGCATTTTAAACGCGGCTCTGAACACAGCTCATGTCCTGATGCCATCTTTGACAGTGGAACACACTTTTCATTTAATTTGTTCACAACGTGCGGCCTGTTTTTCAGAGTTTGTGCTCGTTTCACTGTGCTCTCCATCCGTCTTCCACTTGACATGTGGTCATAATTTTGGTTATCACTAACTTGGGTGTGAATTTGGCAGCATACTTCCTGACACTGCTGTCAACTCACAGTGGTATCAGATATTTATTACATTCAAGCAGAGACGGGAACACTGATCCAAAAAAATCAGATAGGAGCAGTAATTTGGAACCGAGCCCAGGGTGAGAATGTATCCTGGGCGTGCAGAGCAACAGCAAACCATCATCACTCAGCTGCCTGCCAAGAGTGTACAAGTGAAGCTGCTACGATAAGATGAGCATAATAGGATGCTAATAAATCCTCTAGAGATCACTGGGAGTTCAGAATGATGTTTCCCAGAATGCTCATCAATCAGACAAGTGCGAGGCTGACTTGCTCTTGGAAAGCGTCCCGTTTCAGCGCCGCTTCCCGTCATCTAGTGTACAACCCACACTCGTGTTTTTCTCTAATATCAAAGTTTGATGTAAATAATTGTCATTAGATGACTAATGCTACAGTCCCGTACCGCCTCACTGTTACTCAGACTGGCAGCGCCTCCATCCTCGAGTGTGTCACTGTGCAGACTTGTTGAGGTTAGGAGCTTTGATTTGTCTGGGCCTCTCTCTTTGAACTCCAAAACCACATGCTCCTTTAAGGTTGCTCAGGTCTGCTCACCACTTGCTTCTGGTTCTCCCTAGAACAAGGTTGAAATGCATGAGAGATGGTGCTTTTGGAACAATTTGCCTCTGCGCAGCCTAGACAACACCTATTTGAAAAATCATTTGTATTCTTTGATGTTAAATTCAGTGTGAGAGCGGTGTTTTTATTTCATTTTAATCATTATATTATTGTGTGTTAATTTAATATTTTTTATTTCTACCTTGTCCTTGTCTTCAGGCTGCCTTTGGGTTTATTTTGTATGCTTTTATATCTCTGTTTGTAAAACACCTTGGTCGACTTATGTTGTTTTAAATGAGCTTTGTAATTAAAAAGAACACTGACCGTCCACGTTAAATGGGAGCTTTAATGTATGGAATATCCCATTAAAAACTTGAACTTTGTGAATTTAAGTCTGTGCAGTAGGTTTAATTTTAGTAGCTCCGATGCACACATTCATCCAGATATCATGCCACATGTGACACACACAAAGACTTAATCTGTCTGGATAGAAACTGCCGGAATTGAAAAGGGCAGAAATGATTTAGATTAGATGGAATTGAAGTGGAATGGATTGAATTAGACTGGATTAAACTGCATTCGATCAAATTGGACTGGAGAAAACATTAACAACTTAAACCCAGAGGAAAAAAAGAAAATAGCTAAATAAATCAGGGGATCAAATAAAGAACTGCTATTGTTTCCTCTTTTCAAAGAGAAGCTGACAGTCCACACCAGACGGTGCTAATATCCATCACCTCTACATTCTCTAAGCCCCTTTAGAAAATGAAGTCCAGGACAATGTAAAATACCAGCAATTAATTGATAAGATAAGGAGTTAGTGAGCCATTACAGAGTTAGTCAGTTAATACTTAGCGGCTGTAAGCCCTGTTGTTCCTACAGATTCATCTACATTAAACAGGCATTTCTTTGGGGTGGGATTTTGTTTTTGTGTTCTCAGGAGGATTAGCCGGGGACAGCGCTGAGTCTAATAGTTTATCTCTAAAGCGGCGATATCGATGTGCTGGAAGAAAAGATTCTTCCTTTTGAATTTCTCTGTTAGCTGAAAGAAGCAGCAGCAGCTCCTGTGCCGTTTCCCTTCACCGAGGAGCTGTTTTGATGAGGAGAGAATGTGACAGAGACGGACCTTCACACCGACCTCAGCTTCATCAATTAAGAGTTTAAAGCCATCTGAAGCCACTCTCATTTCCAGTCAGAGGTTTGCATGCCTGCCTGGGAGAATAATGACAAGCTGACACTGCCAAAGGTTTGCTTCAACTACCAACACCACCACAGGAAGTGTAAAGCATCTTCCTTCTGCTCACTAGATCAATTCTAATTCTATTCCTGAAGTCAATACACCTCCCTTATCCCTCTTTTCCAGCGGTCATCTTATTTACTGGACCTTGGCGTGCGTGTAGAAGGTTAAATCAAATCATACTTCTGACTGAGATCATAATGTGTATGTATGTTGTTTTGCAAAAGCTGGTTTTCACTTCCGTTGTGGGATTAGGGCTGACATCTTTCTTATGGTGTGGCAGGCTGTCTCATCCACTGTGATACCATTTCTCTCATCTCTCAGCACACCTGCTGTAATAAACCTTGCTGTACACTGCACCGAGAAACTCAGGGGAGAGCAGCTCCAATAACAGCACATTTACAAAAAGCAAACCCATAAAACTCTCAAAAGTATCCCTGGCAGGCTTTCATTTTAGTAAATGTAATATATATTTTTATAATTAGCCAAGGGGAAAAGGGTGGTGTGTTGATGACATACTGCTAACCTGTATGGAACATATTAGCCATTGCTGAGTACTATTCCTCAAATGAATATATGAAACAAACATAAATACAATATTTCCATCATCTGTCATTCGTCCTACTCTGCAGAAACATTGCTTATTAATAATGCAGCAATATGTAGTCAGAATGCATTCAGACCCTAGACCAAGACAAGCCTCTGACTGTCCTTAAGTGGTCCAGCCGAGCCCTGGATTAAGCCCCTCAGAGCAGCCGTGGAGAGACCTGAAGAAGATCACAGATGTTTCCCTATACCATCAAATGGAACCTGAGAGGATCAGCCACAAAGAATCCAGACCTACAAAGCCTGCAGAAATCTATCCAAGAAGACTACATGATGTAGTGAATGCTAAAGGGGCTACAAAGCACTGAATTAAGGATCTGAATACATAACATCAGGCAAAACATTATGATCACCTTCCTAATATTGTGTAGGTCTCCCTTGTGCCTCTAAAACAGGTGTGACTCATCAGAGAATGGACATGGACCTTCTGAGGGTGTCCTCTGGTGTCTGGTAACAGGATGTTGTTAGTGGGGACCTTTGGTTCCTATGGGTTGAGGGGAGGGGCCTCTGTGGATTATCCCAGATCATCAGATACAGATCAGTTTGTGCTGTTCTTGTTTTTTGAATAGTTCCCAAAGGCTGCATCATGTTCGGGAAAGACTGCCGCCATCAAGGAGTGTCATTGTTATGGGGTGGAGGTGTCTGGTCTGGTCTAGGTGGGTGGTACGTGTCTAAGTAACATATTATGCCTTGTTAGTGTATTAAATAAGAGACTTCAATTTCCATCTCAAATACATTTGCAAAATAAATCTGTAAGCTTGTTTTTGCGTTTATTTAGAGCATATTGACAGAAAAAATGCCCATTTCAATCATTTTAAATTAGTTTCCATTACTGGAAGTGTTTTCATTCTGATGAGCTGCTGCATTCAGTCAGGTTACATCCTTTGTACATGCTGACTGATATTCTGTTGAATAAAAATCAGTTGCTATAAAGCATCAGTGATAGTAATCTCAGTAACAAGTGTTCTTTGTTTGCTGTTTATTACATAATATTTCTGATTTATTTTGTATATCTTGTACAGGTCCTTAAATATTAAGACGCGGACATTCATTATTACGCAGGATAAGATGTTACAATAACTTGTGCCAAAATCACAGTGCAAACACTTTTAGAAGCACACTGCAACTGAAAACCAACCAGCAACTTAACCACCTACCATCTAGAAACCAAC
The DNA here is from genome assembly GCF_022458985.1 of Mugil cephalus. Classification (NCBI taxonomy): domain Eukaryota; kingdom Metazoa; phylum Chordata; class Actinopteri; order Mugiliformes; family Mugilidae; genus Mugil; species Mugil cephalus. Next base: position 23,099,094 of record NC_061779.1, read on the forward strand.
AAGAGGAAACCAGATACCTAGCTTAGTCAACGGCAGTTTCAAGTGGGCACATCAATGTTTTGTTCTTTTTTTGTTATGCCTTGTTATATGCATTTGCTTGAAAATGGCTTTTTGTTTCATGTTGCCGCCGTCACAAAGTTCCGTTAGGAAACTGTGAAACTGGGTCCTTCAAAAAGTGATGCCTGGCAAACCCACCACCCTTCAGGGAAACGGGCTCAGCTCATTAAGACTTGAGGAGCTGCCTACTGGGACATTTAAACATTCCAGCAAGTCAAATTATGGATCATTTTACATGCAATAATCTTTGAACAATTACCAAAGCTACAGCTCCCGTCACTTTAAACATAATCTTCTTTACATTATGTCACCCCAGCTAAAGCCGTCAGAGGGAAAACATTTGCTGCTGTAACACAGCATGTTCATTTGAAACCACACTGTCTGCTTTTATGTTTTCCCTTATTGTTGAGGTAGTTTTTGTGGCTTCTTTAAACCACTTTATGTGCACTGCTGTCAGGAATCCCATCACTACATTGGAGCACAGTTTCGTCTCATAGCTTTGTCTAAATTAAAAAAAAAATCATAAAACTGTATTTGTAGTCACATTGAGACTGAAATTGTCTACATCTGTTTGAAACTGCAATGTGAACACTCAGTCCTTCAAAAGCTTTCTTTAACTATAATGTCTTTGGTGCTAAACACTGCTGTCTGTGAAGCCAAACGTGAATGAAGCTGTGCTGCAGCAGTTAACCTAGTCAAGTCAAGTCAAATGGAATTAATAAAAGACATTAATAAAAAATGGTTCATTTGTTCATTAGACAGGTTAAGCGTAAAGAGTGAATTAGAGTCGTCACTTTTTCGTTGAATCTTCCTTTGCATGAAACATGATTATTGAGACTGGAATTGACTCTTTGTTTGGCTTCTGACTGGTCTGTTGGCCACCAACCAGAGAGCTCTCGACTGCCTATGTTCTTGTTGCTAGGTTAGACAAACAATAGCAATGCGAGGGTCCATTCCCATATAAATACACACCTGTGGTCATTGGCCCTGTTTTGGGAGTCGGCTTTCAGGGTCGTGACATAACTGGAGCCGAGGCATAAGACTCTACAACACAGCAAAAATTCCTGGAGCTAAAACTATATAGAATCAAAGAAGGAAGACGGTTGGATGTGAAGCATCGTCGCCAGGAATGATGACCACTAATAGATGGGGAGGAGATCAAGGTGGATTCACGTGTAAACAAAACATTGGTTACTGCGAGGTACTGTTCTGTTTACCAATGGAATAAGATGAGTGTTTATTGTTGTAACTCGAGGACAAAGCTCCCTAAAACATTAAGTATTTGTTTAATCTAAATTATGACATTCACTGAAAATACATTACAGAGTAAATCATAGTGTTGAATTTATTATTTACCAATGATTTATACTTCGTAATCCAAGAAAAAAAGATTGTGTTTATTGCTCATAGAGATGTGCGATCAATGAGTGTTTCTAATTTATGTCTCTAGGAGCCGTCGCAGGCAGTGGACACCAACAATACTTGTTGGATTTCATTGTTGATTTTGATGAAATGTGCCGACAAGACAATAGAAAATCCCTACCTATACAACTTATGTTTCAAAGAGGATGAGCTGTTGTGTTAATTTTCTACAATTGGTTGATGTGTCTGTTCTTTAAAATTGATTATGCTTAAGGAATCTCTCACAGACGTCAAGGATGAGAGAATAATAGAATAAAAAAAGTCAGGATGTGTTCCTTTGTACACTGTACATACTGGGTGTCAGGAGGAAAGAAAGCAGCTGCTATTTCCTGAGAGTTCCAGTACTTACGTGAACGTATTCAGAAAGGACACAGACAGCAACAACATTCTTTTGTGGAGGAGCAGGGAGATGATTGAGATGATAAACAAGTCTGTCTGGAAATTATAATATGGGAGAAACAATCTTATCTTCGTGTGAATTGTGGAGCAACATATTATTGTGCTCATTTAGGTTGTATAAAGTCTTGAAAAAATAACTTGTTCTATTCATAAGTTGTGACGGTGTGCAAGCACCCCGAAGCAGTGGGTGTTCAATAGCAATCAGCAATTATCAATTTTACTCTTTAAGTTTGTGCTTCTTCTTTTGTGACCACTCCAAATGTCTACGAATCTTCTACGAATAAGTAATTGTGTATATAAGACCTGGTGCCACATTATTTAATCAACTGCTAAAGAGGTGACTATTGCAAGAAATAATATTCCGAAAACACGCAAATTTGATGGTGATTCTAACTTGGTCATAGGTGTCAATGTGAGTGTGAAAGGCAGCTTCTCTCTTTGACCTCATTCATAACTTGCAGTGACATCCATCCTGGGCACCTTCCGTTAGAATGCATCTACACATGCATATATCCCCACTGATAAAGGAAAATCAAGATTATTGAGAAAATACATTACTTAACTCAAACCCCGCTGAGTGGTTGGTCATTAATAAGACCCAGGACTCAATGTGTGTTCACAATACCAAAGGACAACAATAAAATGTGACCCAGCCCACCTCCAAATGTGGTCTGAGATCAGATCAGATCAGATCTGTACTTCAAGGTGGCCACTTGACCAGGATGGAGGTTAACATAAGGTGTGATTGGGGCTTTTGTGTTAACTCTGTGTTAGACTCTCAAAATGTCTTGTGTGTACCCTGTCTCAGTCTATGACAGCTCAGATAAACTCCGGCCACCCACAACACCCCAGAGCATAACTGATGGATGAGAAAGTCACATTGATTTATTTGCTCAAAGACGTGTTCATACCCATTTCGAAAATTGGTGTGGATTCAATGCATTCAAATTGATTCAAATTTGACCCATGAACCCAAACTGTTGAAGACAAAATGCAGTATGCTATTTCACTGGAGCACCTCGGGACCCATTAGTGACCAATCTTAAATTATGTCAAACTTATCTTTCCTTCTTGAATAACTTTTAATTAGGAACTATGCTCCAACCAGGCAGACTAGCTAGTTAGCATTTAGCTTGGCAATTACAGTGCCGCACTCTAAAGGCCTTTAGACTTCAAAGAAATAGCACTTCTTCTTTTAACACAGCTACACTATCCCATCATACAACACGCTGTGGAGTACTATTAAATGCTCCTGATGGTGCTGAGTTCCAGCCTGTTTTTATACAGCCTGTACATATCTGCAGAGCAGAGTTGTTCCATTCTTACACTACTTAACCCATACGTTGGCCTGCTTAACTGTTAGCCTCATGGCTTCAAGACACCAACAGCTGCCTGGCAGCAGTGTTCTCATGACTTACTGCTGACGTTACCACTGAATGGCAATTCATATTTTGTGTACATGACTCCCCAGGTTATAACCACAAACTCACAAGCTCCATCTGAACCATCTAACGCCAACTAACTCAAATGGAAAAATGGAGGGTTAGTTCAATCACAGTTACACTAATGCTACGGCAGAGCACTAATAAAGAGGAAAAAAATTGAATTTGAGAGCTCAGTAGCAGGCAGGCAAGTGTCTGTGATGAAATCCTCTGTGGGATTTGTAAAATCAGGGGGGTAAAGCAAGCTCTGAATGTCAAACGCTTATCTGATCCAGTCACTGACGGGTTTCAGTTTTTGTCAAAGAAGAGCATATCCCTGCTAATTAGTGAAATAATCCCTGATCTGAGTCCCCGCCATAAGCGCGACACAGAGCATGTGTTGGGAATTTGACTTGTATGCTCTTCACAGTTCACCAGACTGACGATATAAATGGAAGATTGATAAGCCTCCATCTGATTGTCCTTCTGGCTCCAGATTCGAGACACACCCGTGATTACTGAACTGTTAAGTGGCTGAATAATTGCTCATTATAAGTAAATTATAAGTATTATTACTGCTTATCATTCATTAAAATATATATTTATGTTGGTACAATTTGACTGATAAATAATTTAGTCAAAGTTCTTTTCCGAAAACAGTGAAATTTCTTAAATCCTTTTTCTGACAGCTGAGATATTAAATACACTGCAGATGCACTTGTCTAAGCACTGCATTTTCATGACATACAGTAATCCCTTGACAGTCAAGTCTTTTTGGAGCAGTCTGTAGAATTTATGTAAGTGCCAGAAGCCCGGTAACGATCTACAGTATGTACCGTGCCTGAGAGCAAAACATTTAGAGTCCCTCTCCGCTCTAAAATTTGCTTTGGTCAGTGATATTTCTCTTGGATAAGTTTGAGTTTTTCTTACAGAGTGATATATCCTCAGAGTGCCAGTGTTTCCAGTTTTTTTTCTTCTGAAAGAGGAAAGTTACTCTGAGGTCACATAAAATCCAAGTTGGAGGCAAACGAGACGCTATCACTAGTTTGGTAGCCGGTCCAAAGGGTTGGAACCTAAAGCCTCTTTGACATCTTGTGTGTAGAAGTCGAACTTTTTGCATGATAGCTGTGTGTTGATTAGACATAAAAATTCATCTGCATATTTACATGTGAATAACGAGGATATTTTGTAACACTAAATGTGCACCCATGTACAGTGAGCTTCGATAGTGATACACATTTATAGTTAACACTTTGTTAACAATTCAATACAGAAGATTTAATTTTGAACTGATAATATCCTATAAATATACATTAAGAGTGGTGTAAAGAGCAATACTTGTTGGACAGCATCCCTCCAAGCTGAATGGACTCCACACGTCTGTTCTACGTTGTCATCCCAGTACAAGATGACAGAGTTTCAAAAGGCTTTTCATGTGTCAGGAATGTTTTGCTTTCTCAGGTTACAACTGCTCCATAACTCCTCAAAGGTGTCAAGGTGAGGTTACTGTGGATGAAAGTCAGCATTCCTTGGTCTTCTTTGGTCTTCCATTAGTTCTTTAAAGCTTTGAGGTGCTTCTGTTCATTAGCCTGCTGTAGTATGAATCAACCAGCAAATCGGTTCATTGTGTCCAGCTCCCACATTGCTGCCATCTAGTTTCATTGTGGGTCTGACCTCATTTTTAGATGGATGAAAAATTGGGATTGTATTCGTCCACTTGCCCCATCTGACTTTGTCATAATTTCTATTTCCGACCAAGTTTAAAACAGATTTTTAAATCACTAGACACTGACAATAGTCTCACCTCTTCTCACATCTGATATCAACTCTCTGTGTATGATCATAAGCAGATTTCTTTTTGGGATCAAGTCAAAGATGCGTAGCTGTGTTTTCTGTGTGTTAGGTTAAAATGGCAGCTCTGGTAAAGGATCAATTTATTGCTTTTCAAGCCGTTTCTCCTTCTACAAGAAAAAGAAATGTTTTACAGGAATGCTGAAAGAAAATAGTACACTATATGTTCCACCCTTAAAAGTTGGGTTTGAGCACTCTCAATGAGGAACTATTGATTGTATTATTCTAGGCTACACCTGTGGCATCAACAGTCTATTCTGTAGCTGACAGCAAGTATAATTTGCCTGAACTGACAAAAATACACGTCTGATTGCAGAATGGGCCTCATACTCGTGAGAACAGGATTTATTGTGGGTTTTATAGGGCTTATGATTGCCTCCATTCTGATTGTAGAGCCTCACTTAAACACTTTTTTTAACGTGTTTTCTAAATAAAATCGGAGAGAGAGACACTATGGCGGTTATGTGTGAGATCCTCTCTGCACGTGCACCAGTTTCAAACACCTTCAGAGCTGCTGTGTTTGTTTTATTAATAATTTCTAGTGACACTAAGATAAAACAGAAAGTTATTTGTCAAAACCATTGAACTGAACTGTTGAGATTCAAAAGGTGTTGAATAAAGGCACTAACTTCCATAATGGCTGAGTATGGAAATTAGTGGCACCAGTTTCTGGTCAAGCAAATTTGTGATGGTTGTACCCACAGAGTTTTCCTATTTAAACCTCAACTTCCCACTAGTCTCTGAGAACTGAAGAAGCTACTTGGATGAGTGGCAAAACATCTTCAAGAAATTTCAAGAAAGCCCAGTTGCCTTTATTCAAAGCCTTTTGGATTATGACTGAGAACCTTCGCAGACGAACTACTGAGATAAACAAACACAGACCAGATCAGAATTGGTGCTACAAAATTTACCATGTGATGTTTGACCTGAGCAACAAACCAGGAATTAAAACAACAGAAACAACAACACAGGTATTGTGATTCTGCCACTTTCATTAAAACAGCACACAAAAATACGACTGCATTTTCTGTCGTTCATTTATGCCCTTCTCCCTTTAAAACACTGCTTTTGTCTTTTCCTTTGAGAAAAGTCAAAATGTCTTTGAGCAACAACCCTATAGCATTTCTGAGAACTCTGAGCAGGCTTATTACAGCCTCTCGAGATATAGTCGAGAGGAGAAAAAGACGATGATGAAGGAAAATTGGTCCAGAATGCCGGTCGCCGTGAACTCCAGGAAACATCCACAAATAGCACCAGTAAAAGGGAACAAAATATAAGAATCATTCGTTTATTATTGAAATAATAATAATAAATGACTCATTCATTCAAAAAAAATGAAACAATGTAACGCTGCTTACTATTCTCCCCCTTTTTTGTGGCACCCTGACCTGCACACTTAGATGAAATCTTTACCATGGTTCATCCCCTCAGATGTATGTTTACAGCTGCATGAGGGGCTGGTCAGTAGCATCTTGCTCTGCCCACTGAGATACACAGCACCAGAGGTTTTTGGCACAGTTGAAAGAAATCTAAAGGATTATGTGCTCCGCCTGCCAACACAGTCTTTTGATCAGGGGCCAGGTAATATCAGACAATCTGCATTAATCTACATTCCTACCCTCTTCAGTTCCTGTTCTCATCCTGGCTGACCTCCCCCTCTTACCAGGTTGAAACCAGTCTGAGGGGTAATTAAGCCTTGTGGGACTGCTGTAGGCCTTCCTCTACTAAGTTGTCAAAAGTTAGAAAGAGGCATATCAAACGCCTTTGAAACACAAGTGAAATTAAACCAAAAGAGCTCATCTGACAGAGATAACACGCATATTGCTTTTAGCTGACCCTCATCCTGCACAAAAAACAGTTCTCTTAGACTCTGACCAGAGATGGAAATGACAGCTTTCTAAACAAAGCCGTGCTTTTAGTAGACGTAGATGCAACCATACAATAGCTCTTCATTTATAGTCTCTCGAATATATTTGCATATCCAGTCTCATCCAACAACTTGAAATGAACAATCCTACGCAGGAGGCAAAGCAATTATATTGATTAACAGGTGCATTTTTATCCCATCTTAACCAAATTGATGAAAAAAATAAAAATAGCCACTTAAAATTCCAGAGGTGGAGAAGAGTTGGATGCAACAGTGAAACTGTCCTTCTCAAATGAGCCCATTTAGAAAACAGTCATGGTTAGACCTGACCTTATCCCTCCTAGCATTAGTTCACCTTTCAGTGCGTTTCTGACTCCTCTGACCTTTTCACCGCGCTCAGTCCCAGGCCCACTGACTCACAGGAATAAGTCTTGAAAAACAGCTCATAAATACACTGTCTCGTTATAAAGAAAAAGAAAGAATACCAAGAGCAAACCAAGAGTTAACGGTTTTCAGTTCAAGAGTACCTTGAGCAGAGGAATAATTACCGCTTTATGCTTCACTAATTTGCACCATGTTTAACAGAGGCTTGCGGATGAAGTTTTCACTAGAGTGCAAGAGAATAACAGAATAAAAACGGAAAGTTGCTCTTTCTTTGTGTGTTTTTTCATCCTTGACTACCTCATGCATGGGAGCATAGTCGTCTCATTTTGCATCCGTATCATTTTGGAGCGGATCTCTGCATATGTGGCTGCATAATGAACAGAGAGACGTGGCCAGTGATGAGGTTTCTCCACCAGAAAAAAAAAAAAAAAAAAGGAATGAGAGGCAGCTGTTATTTCCTGAGAGGATCAGAGTGCTTATTACTGTGATCTTCATCAGGAACAGCGCCCAACAACAACCACATGTCTCAACGCATCAGCTGGGAGGAGATTGAAAGGGAGACTTAATTATCAATATGGAAAAACAAACACGAAGAAATGTCACCGCTTTAATCGCGGAACAACATTTCAGCAGGGGGAAACGGAGGGGTAAAATTCAGCTGTCGTTGTTTGGCATTGTGTATTTCATCTAATCCGACAGCCTAGCAAATGAAGACGTACGCGGCTCAATGTTCTCAGCACTGTAAGGCATCAAAAATAAATGTAACGCCTGCTTTAGTCTGATCTAGCCTGGTGTGGCCAGTCGGGTTAAGACGCCATGGGGAAAAAAAAAAAACCTCTGCATGTGATTTGACAATCCTACAATCAAACAGTCGTTTTGTTGCAAAAAAAAAAAAAAAAGATAATCAACGTTGACAGCTTTTATTCTCATGTAGTCGCCGTATAAAGCCGGCCCAAAACGATTTGCTTGGCCGTGCAGACCTTTTTTTCCGGAGCATAACCAGATATCAACAGAGCTAAAAAATATGTGAGGAAAGTTGTGTGAGGGGGAGTTGTTCTGCCTCCCAGGCTATGTCGGATCAGTTTGTGCATCAGCAACAAATCCCTGGACCACAGTGTAATACAGGTGCTGGTTGTGTTTTGTCATTTAAACAACTGAGCCCCGCATTCTCTACAGCATCGCACCTTCTCTCAACCTTGAAAGACCACCATGTCTTTACATGAAATCACTAAAAGAGGCTAAAGGCCAAATCAATTTGCCAGTGATGATGTCCAGCAACATTTAAATAAGATATAGAGGTGTCGGTGAGCTTTAAGAGAGCAGGGCCAGCTGTTTCCTGCTGTTTCAGGTCTTTATGTTTGACTTAGTTAACCCAGCTGCTGGTTGATGCTTTTAATTTACTGTATAGACATTACTGTGGTAGCAATCTCCTCATCTAGCTCTCAGCAGGAAAGACAATAACATTTCTGTCCTCAACATGACTGCATAATTATTAGTTTTAGGCCTCCTTTCTTTAAGGGGAGTTTAATGTTTAAAGCCAGGAGCAAGGGATTGAGGATCAAACACGGCACATACCTGCCAACACCGCTGCTGCTCTCTCTACACATTCAAACTCATCTGCACCAACCAAATTCACCCTCTCAGTACCAACAGCGTTCAAACAAGTCAGAATATCTCCCTTTTGTTCAAAAAAAAAGAAGCTTACATATCCAGAAAAACACAGTTTGGGAGATGAAGGCACGCTGTCCTGAGCCAGCAGCGGGTGTTCAGATGAATCTTTAATGCAGATGAACAGTGGTATCAAAACCACGGGAAACTTCGCTGTCATTTAGAGAAAAAAAAAAACGTGTTCTTCAAAAATAGCGCGATTTAACACTAAATATCTAGGTGCTAAAGTGGAAATAACAGGAAAGGTCCTCCTTCGCTGTATTTTCTGCTGCACAATACAACATTTCAACAGTGTTCCTTCCAGACTTCGCATACGATTAAAGCTGTGAACTGTCACATTCGGATGAAATGATGACACAGACCGCTGAGCTGAGCAACTCTTGTTTCCGGTGACCAGAGTAAGATCTGTGGCGACAACTGGAATGTGCCATTACATCTAATCTGAGCCCCCCGTGAGACAAAAAATGCTCCGCGTGCTGAACTCTTAGAGAAATTTAATCACAGACCACACGGAAGCCTCACCTGCGTGCTGGTGTGGTCGTGCTGCACGGCGCGTTGTTTGTGGGAAGGCTTCCTCTGCTTGTTGTCTGGGCTGGCATGGATCCTCGATCCCACAAATAAATAAATAAATAAATAAACACAAACGCGCAGCCTGCAAGGAAGGAGAAAGGAAAAGAAGAAACGGTGACACATTTTGTTTTATAATTTTAAAAGACCGTAATGCGTTTTCACCCACACATCCTCTAATGAACTGTCTGTCCATTAAGAGACGGAGGACTGCGTGTTCCGTCAGAGTTAAGCATCAGACTTTCGCAAACAGAGAGTCCCCTTTCCAAGACGCGGGTTGTCTCGTTAATTCCACATTTAGCTGCGTTCTATCATATAAAACACGCCCAATTATACGTCTGCACTCAAGCGCGATGGTGAAGAGCATGCTAGCATCGCTGCAAGTGAATACTGTGTGACAACGTTACACACTGGCCGTTTTAGCCTTTTTAGGACTAGACCACTCTAGTCACACTGTCTCTGCACACATTGTGACGACGTGAGCAATTCAAACTGTCAATTTAGATTTGAGCTGGTGTGTTGCAGCAGAATTGCTGTTAATAAGGGGTCATTTTGAAGGCACTTTGAAGAAGTGTCTGTTAGGGCGTGCAAAAGCATGCACGCAGAAAAGTAAAGTAATTTTTTTCCACATTCTGCTTAAACATGTATGTCAGCTATTAATAAATGTTAGAGAAACTCTAAGAATAAAAGGAGGAGCCGCTCAGAAAGCGCCAATCGGCAACTCTCTAATTTGTCAAACGCAGCATCTGTTTACGGCGCCAAAGCCACGCTTGGATTTCAACTTGGATTTGATGCGACTACCATGTTATGCTGTGTGTTCTGTTCCTGCCTAACACAAGATGCTAAATTGCAGGAGTGAGAGAGAGGCAGAGTCTGGTTCTTGCGAGGCTGCAGCCTTGATTAAAAGAAGATTCTGGTGCGAGCAGATGGCCGCGTAGACTTCGCCTGCTTGCTTAAAAGTAGGCAGTCCACCCACCTTCCATGTTTTTCACACTTTATTTTATTGAAGGGAAAGCTGAAAAAAAGGGGACAAGCCGCTCAAGGCCAGAAAAATACCAAAAAAAAAAAAAAAAACACTCTATTGTTCCAGTGTGCGGCAGCATTTTTCAGAGATCTTTTTAAGCAGTTCTTCACATATCAGTCGGTTCACACCCTGCGATGGTGGGCACAGAAAATGAATGAATGAAAGCTGTTTGGTTACAAAAATCGTTCAGCTTCCGCACTGACCATGGCCACGGCAGCACTGTGAGGTACGATTACAGTGCCGTCCTTATATTAAATTATATAAATGTATAAAATTATTCTGAATGTGGTCAAAGTGGAAACAGTCAAGCCACTTCCCACCCACTGAGGTTGCTGAGTCACTGCAATATCAAAGACTTTAAACGAGGTTAAACAAAGGTGACTGAGTCTATGACCCGCTACAGAAACTACTGCAGCATTTATTCAGGTACAGACACACACTATTTCCATTATGTGCAGACAATCCCAGAAAATAAGTTATTGTAAACTAAAACTGAACTATTAAGCCAACGGCTGCACAATCCGAAGCCGTTTTGCTGTCGGAAACGGACACTGTGCACTTCATAAACTCTCTTTCTTCTTCAATTTCGCGTTCGCTCGATGGCAATGTCGCTAACACAATGACACCGAGTTACTCCTGCTTCTCCGCGACTCTTTCGTTTCGTTTGCTCTTCGTAGTGCATCACCCACAGCAACAATCTCACCGCTGAACCTAAATCACGGCAGCCTTTCCTTTTTCTGCAACGCAAACAAATGAGGTCAGTCCGGGCAAAAGCCATTTCCTTTATTCAGTCTGCAGCAGTCACAGCGGAGGGTGCGCAGGTAACGAGAAGGAGACAAATCAATGAAAAAGGATTTGTTTAAGCTGCGAGACAACAAGGATGTGCAGAAAGAGCTCGGCGATCGATGCGAGGGTGATGACCCTCATATTTTGTGCATTCAATCACGGCCTGTGTTGAGGACTACTTTGCGGGCCAGCCGGCAAAGATAAAAATATCCTCTGGAGTTGTCCTTTACAGAGGGAGAGTGATGGAAGTCCTGGCTGACGGTAAATCCAGTCTGCAATAAATGTAATTTCTAATTTTAAGGGGTCCATTAATTCTTGTCCGGCACCTCAGCCAGTGGTAGTTTTGATGGGGGTCATGAGGAGAGCTAGCATTAATAAGAACTGCCATATTACAACTGGATGTGGCAGGCAACGGCGTCCCGGATGACAGTGTCCTCTTGGAAGTAACATATGATGCCATTAGTTGCCATTATAGGTCAAACCCCACGCAAACACATCCTGGCTGGAAGGGGAGCAACAGTAAATCACTCTAATCCAGGCGTGAGATGAAGGCAGGTTATTCCCTCATTGCCGAGGGGACGGGGATTTGTGTCACAGTCTGAGCTGCAGTTTACCAGCTTGAGTCATGATGAAACCTGTGATAGAGCTCAGCTGTCACTCAGGAGGGCTGAGCCACAAATCTCTGATCGCCCGCTTCCCGCACATCCCAGACACCGCGGACTGCACACCTCGTGGTGTTCAGGGCGGGGGATACAGCTCTTGAAACTGTGCGCTTTTCCCCTCTCTCACTCTCACACACACACACATAGAATCTGGGAGCGTTTCATCCCCATCTGTGTTACAAAACCGAAAAAAAACAGAACAAAAGTGTAAAATCTGACAAGCAGCCAAGGCGTGTTTGTGCAGGATTATCCTCTTCCTTCCTCTGCTCCGGTGCAGATCGACATCGTTGTGGCTGATGCTGTTACCCTCCAGGCCCCGCAAGCTGAGATTTGACTCATCTCCCTCTCATCCTCTTCCAGCCCTCAGCCCCACTGAGCCCTCCCGTCAATACACAGGCGCTAAACGCTGCTCCGACTGTCAGAGAGGAACAACATTCACACTTAAGTCCTACAGCACAGCCTGCGTGAGCACACGCTACTCCTCGACCCGGAGAGAAGGAGATGGAGGTGAAGTGGGGGGTGGCGGGGTGAGCGGAAGAGGGCGACCTGATCTGAACAAGACCCAAAAGTCTGCAGAAGTTGTCTGCGCCTCCTCGGGGGAGACGGAGAAGAACAAGCAGACAAAAGAACTGTGGAATTTACGTCCGGGGGGACGCGGAGCGGTCTTACCTGCCCACGGTGGAGACGCACACCGGCAGAAGAGCGTCTTCCTGCTGCCGCTCCACTCACCTACAGCAAATCACTTCCATGACTCACGCAGAGGGAAGATAACCGGCTCTCAGGGAAAGTGGAGTAAACACACGCTGCAAAGGCAGAGAGCTGGCTCTCGCTGCAGTGCTGCTATCTCCCATCCTCCGTTCTCCTCCTCTGTCTCTTCCTCTGCTTTGATCTCTCCCCCTCTCTCTCTCTCTCTCTCTTTCTCTCACTCTCTTTATCTACCCATCCAGTGGTACCCCCCCCTCCCTCTCTCTTTCTCTCTCTCCAACTCTGCCACCCCCTCACTCTCCAATACAAGGTGTCACAAACAGAGTGTGTCTGCACCCACCTCCTCTTATTGGCTCGCACTTCTCTCTCAATCTCTCTCTCCCCCACACACACCATCTCCCTCTTTCTCTCTTTCTCTCTCTCTCTCTTTCACTATTTGGATTGTCTGCCTTAAAGAGGCAATGCATCTCACCCATACTATCACAACTCCTAGCACGTTTGGAACAGCCACATTTAAAAATACAACATTGTGTGCGCGCAGACAACACCAAGGTCTCAGTTCACACCGAAACCAAAACAAAGCAGGAGGCGCTGTGATATCAGGAGACTAGTTGCATCTAATTTGAGTCAGAATTCATCAAACCATGAAATGACTGCTCCCAAATTGTTACTTTAACCGTGACCGTCAAGGTCCCGCAACCTTAACAGAATTTGTGTTTCCTACCAGAACAATAACCACAGTGGTGTCAAGAGTAGACAACAGACAAATGATGGCATTCTGCTCACGGAGGAGCCAGATTAGAAAAATGCTTTATAAACATTAGATGCAGCTGAATTCGTGCTAGCGCCGTCGTCTCACGGTCAAAAAGATGCCGGGTTCAACCTCGATGAGCCTTTTCTTTGTAGAGAGGATACGCGTTCCGTCATTCTCTGCCACGGTCCAAAACACTCAGTTACTGTTCATTCGAAATTTGCCATATAGGTGTGAATGGTTGTTTGTTCTCCTGTGTTAGTCCTGCGATGGGCTGATGGTCTGTCCATGGGGAACCCAACCTCTGGGCCAATGGCAGCAATGATCGACGGCCGCCCCCGCTAACGGTCCAGGCTGGCCCGCGGGATGAATTTGCAAAAGTGCGAAAATGACATAGAAGACATTAACTACGATGTTTCAATAAACCTGGCACCTGTTCCTAATTTGTCCACTAAAAGCGTTGCACTGTATTGATAAGAGTGGAGGAAGTAACACAAAAGACATTTTTTTTGCACTAAAACAAAAGGGAGAATCTGGAGTTGGCGTTATTTACAGGCTATTATCCCATCATGCTAGTGGTTCGGCCCACTACAGATCAGGCTGGGCTGTATCTGGCCCATGAACTAAAATGTGAGGGACAAGTGGGAACAGAAAGCACCACATAAACACAAATCCATTTACCAGATAACGAATGAATGAAATATCTGCATCGAATGAGCTATCACAATGGCACACTGATGAAAGCATTGCATTATTTACATATTTGTCTGTGGAGACGCTGCCAGAAAAGCTGTACCAAGTCACTGCTAATGTAATCTGTGTAAACAGATATCTGGATATGAAGGCACCGCTCCTAATGCAAACCAACTGCCGCAAATTCACATTAAAAGTGTTTTAATGCCAGGTTTTGGACGGGGCCTGGTGCTTCCTGTGGATGGATGGTCAGACGGAGCCCGAGTGTTTCTGATATTCACGTTCCCTCATTCGTGAAGTGACTGATCGAGTGCGCAGAGATGAAAAGGGCGACAGGGCGTGAACTTCTTTGTCTTTTTTTTTTTTTTTTTTTGCTCTTCACACGATTACTTCTGACACTTCTTGTGTCTACTAAGCACTGTGAACTTTATCATTATTATCGTCCCCACTGCCTGCAAAGGCCGGCTTTTTAAACAGCCTCTAAGTGTTGCCATTAGTTACAGCCATTCAGACGTTTTTGACTATACGATGCACCAGCCAGATCATTTCAAGCACTGGACTTAGCAGCAAGGACAGGGATGAGGAGTTAACCTTTAAACGGATTTTAATGGAGAGTGAATATCAGATGCTTTGTAACTTGACCTTCCTTCAGGAGATCTGATCAGACGGATCAAACTACCTCAAACACGAAGGCCCCAAAAACACAAATTAATAAACCTGTAAAGCCATGTGATATCCCTTCTTCCTCTCCAATTTCTGTCAGATATATACAGATAGTTCTGTATATTTTATTTGCCTTTTGACAAGTACAGTACAGACTTTCCGCATACAAACTGGGGGAACGGTTTAGAAAGTACAAGAATTTGCATGTGGCGTGCCCTATTTTCAGGGGCTCGAACGGAGAAGTTAAGGATGAGGATGTGAAATTGCATTTTACTGTATACGGCGCAGTTATAAAATATACATGCAGTCATCAGTGAGAGTCTGAGGGTTGTGAAATCTTAGTGGATGTCGTCTTTAATGATCAGTTAAAAACAAGATCTGAGCCGAAAGAGTGCCAGGAGTCAAGTTGCCAATTTGCAATTATAATTAGCCTCCAAGCCCCTTAAAATGTAGATTCCATATATTCTCCCTGCCGCCATGTCCTCGTGTGATATTTGTCCTAATTCGGCATGAAAAACACATTAATGGCAGCATCAGAGACGTGCTCCCGCTGTAGGCGTGAAGTGCTCCCCGTGTTGTCGTGTTTGGGTATCAGAAAATGTGCTGCAGCTGTTTTAAAATGTAAGTGTCCTAAATCATTCAGATCACACCGTGTAACACCACACACCAACACAAAGTCCCTGCTGCTGGTACAACACTCCTGGAAGCATCAGAGTCGAGAGCAGCGGCTTTGATATGAAGAGAAAATTAAAGAGGAGTGCTGGAACATCTGTCCCGCTCTTACTGGGAGGTGGAGTGCCGGTCGTGAGCGGGAGTCGTCTTACTCGGATCCTTGTATTCGCTTTTATTTTTGGGGATTTACAGGACTCGGAGTCTGTTTATTGGCATTGAGAAATGACTAATAAGGTGGACACATTTTCCTGTGTGGAGACACAGAAGCAGATTTCCACCAGTATTCTGGGATGCATGCACTGCACTGCACTGGTTTAACCTGCAGATTTTCATGGACCTGGCGTACAGAGTCAAACAAAACAAAACACATTGCTTTAACGCGCACCTGTAATAAACACACACTTCTTTTTTATTGGAGCAGCTGCTTAGCACATAATATATGTACATTTAAACAAGCGTTATATTTTATTTTCAATCTTCTAGGCATCCACTTGTTTGCGGCTGATAAAACTGTTCTCTGAATCACTTCATTTTCTTGTTACAAGCTTGAAGCAACTTGAAAAGTGGCCTTAGTGATGCACTGAAAGACGCGCTGCCATCTGCCATTCGCTGAAGCAGTAAATTGCAGTTGTTGGCGGCGGTTTCAAATCAAACCCAGGCATAATAAAACATGGACGTTGTGGAGAGCACAAATCTCAGATGTCAGTGGCCTCCCGAACGTGGCAACGGGAAGGATCTGAAGGATGTTCACAGCTACCACGCAGAAAAAAAATACAGAGGATGAAATGTGCACTGGGACGTTTAATCCATCTAAAGCACATTTAGGTCACCGCTAGTTGATTTCATGCTGTGGTGAAATGAGCTGAAGCCTGTGTCTGCCTGGATGTAATGAAAATCAGTGAACAAAGGTGTGGCAGGAAAACCATTTGTAGTTAATGGACAAAATGTGCACAATCGCTTTTATGGGCCTTTGAAATGTAGCGGTTTGTAACTGTGACCTCTCCAGAGACAATAACACAGAACAGTTATTATTTTTCAAGGATCTGAATCTGCATTTAAAAAAGAAAAGAAAATCAGGGTCATTTCTCATATTAAATTATTTGACCACATTAGCGGCACTGGTGATTGGTCGACAGCTTTCATTCACACTAAAATACTTCAACATTTATTGTAGAGATATCCATGGGGTGTTCCAGTTGAGGCACTGAAGGATTCACTTTTCTTGTGAAATATTTTGACAGCTAGTGGATGGATTGGAACAGACCTTTATTCCTGCTGGGGATGGCTGCTGCCATCAAGGAGTGTCATTGCTGTGGCTGTCTGGTCTGATCTAGGTGGGTGGTACATGTCTAAGTAACATCCACATGAATGCCAGGTCCAGAAGTTTCCCTGCAGAAGACTGGATTGTCACAAGATGGTCAATGGTGTCATTGGTTTTAATGTTGTGGCTGGTCAGCGTACAGCCTCACCCTTGCCATGATCATGGCTGTATACTCTTCGTCTTCAGCTACCTTAAACTGGAATTCATAATCTTGTCGTCACAACAAGAAAAACCGCTCACACAAAATGCTCCCCGGTCATGTAGTTACATTAGTGGCAAGTCGTGAAAATACTACTGCTAGGCAACCATGAGGACCTAGAACCCAACAGTTCATCAAGCTAACAAACGGTTAATGTAGGAAAGGGGAAGGGCAAAGTGAAAACATGAGACAGTAGGCATGTTATAAAATAACTAAAAACTCTAAATGACTAAATTTCAATATATTAACATAACATCAGCCTCCACCATTTCTGAAAACATCCACACACACATTCCAACTGGTGAACTAAGCCCTTTCTGAAAATTTTTATTTACATTGTGACATTGCGAATACCACGACAAGGTGACGTTCACTTGGGCTTTTGCGTTTTTTTTTTTTTAAGTGGGATTAAATCATTCCAAAGGAACCAATTTTTCTCATTTGATCTCTTCACACACGAGCCTTAATTTGGCATTGCAACAATTGCACACTTCAAGGCCAATTTCAGCAGTAAACGTTTGCTCTGCTGAAGCTCAGCACTAAGAACTTTTGTAAGTTGTGGTGAGAGATAAATTGGTGATTACATCAAGATCCTAAAGCTACTGTCAATGCTCAGTCCACTCAAACCGAAATTGAACTTCGGTGCCCAGAAGACACATCGATGCCTCAACATTCTCCACACGTCTGATTAAAGTCATTATTTACTGTATTTTGTCATGGGAGCTTAGCTGGTGATTCTCATTTCAACTATCTCCTCTAGGGACCAACTTCACTGCAGCAAAAAGTTCCTGGTCAGCTCCTGTGATCAGCAAACAACCTGGAACCATTAGCGGCAGGATGATGAGTGACAGTCAGCTGACTATTGATTTAACAAGGGAGTACAATTATACTTCAGGGACCCGGTGTGTACTTTAGATGTTCATGTGTGCTCTGGAGACAAGCTAAGCTAAGCTAATTCATGAATAGATGAATAAATCAATTAAAAATTGATGAGGCGATGCAAAGTCCAGCTCAAAGGCATCCACGGGTGACCGGTCTCTTGGTGTTATGCCTCATGACCTTCTCTCTGAGATATGAATATGGATTTCCTGCTAGAGAAATCAGCTCTGAATGTGTCAGAACAAGTCTTAATTAACAGTTTTAAAAGTTCAAGTTGCTCCGAGAGCCTTTCAAAGTCGACAGATGACACTTCACTCAAATGGAAACAGGAGGAGAGAGAAGGAGATCGGATTTTCTCAAGCAGTTTGACACGGCCTCATCTTGTCTTCCCAATAACGGACGCAAATGACTATTTCCTCCATCTGGGACGCATTAGAAAGAAGATCTTATCATATTTAGCTGCCAAACAAAGTTAGAACCATCACAACTCGGAGCATGGCAAGCCTCGCGGCTAGAATGAGCCGCAGATACAAACACACACGTAACAGTCTATAATCTAATGTTTGAGTCTGTTTCATGTTTTGAGTGTTTAAACCTATTTTCTTTGTTTCAAACTTGCTGAAGACTAGCTAAGTGCATTCAGTCAGGATGTTTACTTCAGACTAATTCACGTCAGAATTTAAATGTTTAACAACTACATTTTATAGAAATAGATGTGTGTAATCTAGATTTGTTTTAATTCCCAACAACTATCTGATGTCAGGAAGGGTTGAGGTGTTGGTTGAGGTGGAGTCAATAGCCAGGTTTACATGGAGACTTTTTCTCATTGCGACTGAAGTCATTCCATTTGAAGGTTTCAGGTCAGATGTTTACATGTGAGGTGATCTGTTCCGATCTGATGTACACGTGAACCACTACTTTGAATCGGAACGGCCGTTTTACAGATGTGTGACATGTGCAGATCGATGAAATTATGTGACTGATCAGCAGCAGTTGCTATTGCAGAAAGTCTGTGGGGTCATATCCACTTTTGCTATTGTGTCTATAGCAGCCAGTCTTCAAGGTTTTCCAGTGGTTCTGGATTTGTTCCATACTTCAGTCTATCCCGGCTTCAATGAAGCTGGATCTTTTTAAACTGTTTAATTTTTATATTTGTTTTATGCCGTCTAAGCGTGAGATAATGTCTAGTTTAGTTATTAAAATCAGGCCCCTGCTGAAGAACAATTGAGGAAATGTCACTGTGCATTTACATGAAGACAGAGCATGCGCAGACATAACAGAACTTATTCCGATTCACCACTGACAAGACTTTTGATAGGTTTGGGAAACCCTGGTTTGACCCTGTTTCTTCCGATCGAGGTGTTTACAGTAAATGGAGTATTTTTATTCGGTCTGGCCTTCTAATCCGATTGTAATCGGAATATATTGCCCCATGTAAACCAGCTAGTGATACAGATGAACATAAATGCTACATAAATTAGTGTTCCACCGAATACATATTTTCTACTCTCTCCTTCTCGGCTGATTTAAAAACAAGTTTTATTACAAAATATAAAAAGACACTTGATATTATATTGACAGTGGCATTGTCAGTAGGTGGAGAATAAATTACCAAATTGTCAGACTGAATATGAGTTAGTCTTAGTATATTAGTCTAGTAGCATACAAATCTCCTTTGTATAGGAAAAATCCGCATCCTCTGAGAGAACAACCTGCACAATGAAAATGTCAGGTTTCAACAAAGCGTTGGCAGCCCTATATTTACATACATACATACATATATATATATACATACATACATACATACATATATATATATACATACATACATACATACATATATATATATATATATATATATATATATATTTACATACATACATATACATACATACATACACATACATACATACATACACATATACACATACATACATACATACACATATATATATATATATATATATATATAGTTTCCAACGTCTGGTGTCAAATAGACACATTCTTGCATGTTCCATTTCCTGACATTCAGAGTTAAGTTGCAGCATCATGCATCAGTGACACTGACTTCATGTGTGCTTTTCTTTAAAACATCTCTGCAAGAGTCAAATATTGGCAGAAAACTGTCTGCGGTCTTGATGAGTCCACTGAGCTACTCTGCAGCTAAAATAACAAGAAGTCTTCAATTCCATGCAGCCAATTATATCTCGGTAAAGGTCATATCTCATAGTCAC
The DNA here is from genome assembly GCF_022458985.1 of Mugil cephalus. Lineage (NCBI taxonomy): Eukaryota > Metazoa > Chordata > Actinopteri > Mugiliformes > Mugilidae > Mugil > Mugil cephalus. The sequence continues at coordinate 23,119,319 of NC_061779.1, forward strand.
ACTGTAGGTCTTTTACTGTTTTGAGGTGTTTCCATTTTTGTAAAATAACCAACGGAGTTCGCTCTCTAAACTGCAAAAATGTTCCACCAAAATAAAAAATAAAAAAAGGTTATTTGGCAACGCTTTGCAAAGGCAAAGACACCATAGCTGGATTCTGGCCTTAAAGTAAAATTTGTGTTGGTCAAATAATAATAGATAAACTGAGTACTTCTACCGCCACTGAAAATAGCTTTAATTCTAAAACCTGATGCAATGAATGATTAATACTGAACCTTGGGGTAAGCAATGAGAGCAATGATTGTCCAAGGTATAAAAGTCAATACCTTCCCTTACCACCTCCATACATCATGAGATTTCCAAACACTGTGGGAGCGCGGACAATCATAGCAGCAGTTAGAGTTTTTTTTTGCCCCCTCATCATCGGCGACCAGCAGAGTTCTACATCACCACCACAGCTGAACCTGGGCCCCATCCATTAGCTTGTCAGAAACTTTGAATTGGAATTGATTCCCTTTGCCATAATGATTCATCTGTCTCGATTATTTATTGCTATAGCGTTGGGCTGACTGGTTTGATTTTTTGGCGCAGAATTAGAATTCAGACGAAGCTGCAGCCCCGATCTGTCTGGATGACGTCTGCAACCAACAGCTGGGGTACGGTCAGTCAGTTAAAACACATTGGTTTCAGCAATTGACTGGTTTGCTCTTCCTTCAAACCAGTTCACAGTCTTTTCTGTGTTATTACATTTCTGTTCATTCTTCATCACTGTATCTGTTCCAGCGAACAAAAACAGCCTAAAGAAAGTAAATAAATTGTGACAACTGAGTAATTAAGTTGACATGTTTCAGAGACATGGTTTCCCAGCATCCCTTTCCTTGCGCGACAGGCGATTGACGCGATGCAGCGCTGATTATGAAAATATTCAGTGAAAAACGATGAAACGTCCAACCAAAAAACACCCGCTCTGTGTTTACCGTGATGGATTACGGCGTTCAGGGGGAGTTTGAGTGAGCTGCAAATAGCTGCTGCAGAAAGGAAGATGATGAGCACCACTGTCTCGTGTTAAAGAGCTCCAATCAAAACGTCTAGCACAGAAGTAAGCATGGTGTCATGGAGGTGAAGTGGACGACACAGTCGGGGGCAGTAAAATATTTTAACGCAAAACGAAACACATTTTTCTTTATTATTTATTATTATTAGCAATTTTTTTTTTTTGTTGTTGTTAATTTTTCCATGTTGTGTGACTTACAAGGCTAGGTATGCACAGTTTACGCAGTCACACACACAAATATAATTATAAAAGGCGGAAAGGGGTGGGGTAAAGTTGAGGGACAGCACTGTTTAGGAGACATGTCACGGACGTTGCCACTCTTCACACCGCTGTTACACCTGAACGTTATGTTTAGAAAGCAGGTTCAAATGCAACAAGTTTACTCTCAGTGACTGATGAGCATTGACCAAGCCTCCATGACCACTAGGGGTGACATGGCCCTTTAAAGCCCCACCATAGCGCCGACAGTGGACACAGTTCAGGTGCCCTGCAGACAGGTGAAATGAAAGATCCTGGATGTCTGCAGAGGAACTGTGAGGCCTTGGATGGATGGATGGATGGATGGATGGATGGATGGATGGATGGATGGATGGATGGATGGATGGGAAATGTAACTTTTTGGATCCAATAGGTGCTGTGTCATCTAAAATGTCATTTTAAATTCTGGCAACCTCACCACATTAGTCTTCTTTCCAGTGTCAGCGGCAGGCTGCACTGACAGCCCAAACCCTTGACTAGTGGTGCAATACAGACAAATTGTTGGATTAAATTTTAAATTGAACTAGAGTCACTGCAGCATGTGAGGCACAGTAAAGGCAGGTAAGCCCGAAACATAGGGGGAAGTCGGTGAAAAAGAACGCCCAACTTGTTTTGAAGAATCTGGACAAATCTGCAGAAACGTCATCTCCCCGTCAGTCTGCTGTCCTCACAAAGAAGATGCTGTATATTCACAAATTAAACTCACACGAATTATGTTGTTAATGACCCACTGTTCTGTCTATGGGACTGTTACACTATGTAGAAGTTTAATGTACTGTTAATATCATGCATATGTTTATTAAGATGACGATGCAGTAGAGAGTAGTTTAGTTATTTATTGAATATTTATCTTTTGCACTGACGGGAGAGCTGTACCTAAATTTCGTTGTGCAATGTATATTGTTATATGTTACCGTGCAATAACAATAAAGACTCTAATCTGATCTAAAATGAATCCAGGCATAAGAAGCACAACACACGTGTACCTGTAGTTTAGTCTGACAGGCGGCATTCACACACAGTTAAATCACAGTTTAACCACATTATCTATATATAAGACTGACTGCGCTGTGATGAACAGCTTTGTCGTTTCTCAACCAAATGAGGAGGAAAAAGAACAGATTTGCCTGTCTCTGTAATGTCGTGGTGTTTACGTATATGAGATGAAATTACTAGACTGGGTGCGTGCAGTCGCCACAGTTCTTTTAAAGAGGAATCAATAATAAGGACCCCCAGGGAATCACAGCGTAAACCCAAGAGATTGCAGGAAGACTACCCTGATGAGGAAGCAGAAGAGAAATATTCACCCAAATATGCATGAATTATTCCAGAATTTCTGAAAATCTTGACTTTGTTCACTAAGGAATTCACTTTTCATTACTTGTGAAATGAAATTCACTGTGGGATCCCACGAGGGATCGCGGTGTTTCAGTAGACCATGAGTCAGATCATTTCACACATCTTTTATGTTTTTTTTTTCCCCATTCTCAAATCTCCACTCATCAGCTGCAACATTAAAACCACTGACAGGAGAGGTGACAACACAATGTTCTGCTGGCTCTGACTATTGAATTTCAGTTTGACAACATACCACCCAGCTAAACACTGCTTCAGAGCCCCAATGGCAACAGAAACACACAAACAATGTGCAATGTGTGAACAAAACGTGCTCAGGAACAGCCCGGGGAACATGTAACCAAGGTTTTTCTCCAGAACACCACATTCCCCAGATTCCAGCTTGAAAAGCATCCATTGCAAAAATCTCTGGCATGAAATATGCACGTAGACATTCCCCTAAGGTCCTTGTCTGTGCCTCAGTGGGTCAGACATGCTGTGGCTCATCAGCGTATTATCTGATCTTTTTGCAGAAGAACTTCCTGTAAATGAAAATCATACACTAGTTCCGAAAGCATCGAGTGAAGTACTGCGGCATTTGTATATGTAACTCTTCTCTAAGTGGCCACTTACACGGCCGTTTTTAGGTTTGACTATAGACCACTCTAAGCTACACTTCACAGCAACTTAAAACTAAGCGTGTTTTCTGCAGATCTAATGTCTCAATTTTTTTAAACTGACTGATTAACTGACTTTAATCTGTCAAAGTTGCCTTAAACTTCTCGAACATCAGAATACGCAGACTGGTTCATTTTGATTAAAAGGTCAGAGAGAGCACTATGATTTGAAGCCTCCTGTTGTTCTTGAGTTATTTTTATCACAGGTTATGGGTAACAGTTCACCCCGTAACAATGCACCCCTCTCTAAACTGGAAAAGACTATATTTTCTAACCGCCTGCACTGTAATTACATGCTTGAATGGCGTGAAGGGTATCCATTAATGCCAGCCCTGTCAGTGTAAAAGGTGAACACAGTTACAGTAGCACTAAAGACAAACTCCGTCACCCAATCAGCTGCAGGAGCTGCTGCCACTCTGCCACTCTGCCCCTCCGTCTCCATGGAGGCAAGGTCTGAATATTTCATAACCCATAATTTGAAGGGGTTGCAGGAGCTCCCAGTGTGACTACATATTCAGTGAGCCGCTACTCACAGTTTAACCCGGTGGAACGGGATGAAAGGCAGCAGCGTGGATGAGATGTGAAGCGCTTGTCTTCACCTGGAGGACCGGCCAGCAGTCCCTCTCCGTGGGCTCCCGGGGTCAGACGTGCTGAAATGAGATGCATTATTTAGTTATGATTTTAAAACACCAAAACGAAGAGATACTGTACGTAACAATAGCTTGGCCAACGTTATACCAGATAATCTAAACTATTAGAGGGGGACCTCAAGGCACACTTTGAATTTAAAATTTTATGGAACAACAGATGATAATAATAATCATAGTACTGACTGATAGATTATTAATCAAAATCTGTAGCGTAACTAAAATGACCAAATAAATGTAGTGAAGTACAAAGTACACTATGTCTTTGGGAAATGGAGTAGAGTGGAGGTACAGAGCCAAAGCAAATGGAAGTACTGCTTTCAGCCTGGTGTGACATTGCTCTGACCTCATACCTAAACCGAGCTACCAAACAGGGGGATCTGACCTTCATCAGACGCAGCTCTTGTATTCCAGCATCAGAAGGTAAAGCACTCTAGGAATAGTAAGCAAGCAGCTTTTACATCTGCATTAAAGCTTTAACTATTGCTTGTGGAGCGCTTCCACAGATCTGACACTATTAATAACCTTAAACATACAGAAGAACCTCATGTTTTCTCACAATCACACCAGCTCTCTCTTTCTCCAGTGAATCTTTTATTTGGTGTTCTCACAAAATGAGAACTGAGAACAGGCTCAACCGGGCTGCTCAGCCTCGTTCCAGGCCCGTAATACCACAGCATGGTTATTAGGGGTTGGACCAATGACTGCATACTATGAACAAACCCATTGTGACGTCATCCATAGTGAAATAAACTAAACATGTCACTGTGAAGTTGGGCTTTTTAACGTGGGGGTCTATGGGGATTTGCTCCCTTTTGGATCCAGCCTCAAGCGGCCACTCGATGAACTGCAGCTTTTTGCAGTTTGTCATGGGCTTCATCGCTCACACATGGAGTTTGCCGTCTGGGTTGAACCATAGTCGACTAACATGTGGTGAAAGTAGAGAGTCCACGTCGACTAGTCGATGACGTCACACATATAAACACAGTAGAAGGTAATACTTAGGCAATGCTGAAGTCTAGACTCTTGACCTCAATATGTTGTAGCGTTTTACACAAAAGAAGCTACGACTGAAGCATGAACACGGGTTACTGTCGGCCGTAGCCCACGTCAACACATAAACACAGTCAGTCTGGCAATATGCGGCTCTCACTCGAGGAAAAAAAAACGCTCTACAACCACAGTAAGAATGTCAACTCTAGTAGAACACGACATAACCCAACATAAACACGAGCTAATCAATGCGGTGAGCATTTTTTTTTTTTTTTTTTTGTTAAAGCGGCTCTAAATCATTCTCCTATAGTTGATGTGCTTCAATCCTGAAGTTAATTGACTGCTACTGTGAGGATGCCTTTTCAGATGATTGTGTATTGCAGTAGTACTTTTGTTGTATTTCAGGACAGACTTACATGTTCCTCCTGTCATGGTAGAATGGGCTTCATCTTTAGTTAAGTATTTCCACACACTTGATGTAGTCTACTGCTACTAGTTTGCTGCAGTGACTGACTGGTCTCCTCACCTGTCTTCTAGGCGTCCATGTTGTTATTGTCACCTGATCGTCGACCAGTCAACTTCCTCCTTAAAGCGTCGCGGCACAGCAGTGAAGTCGACTAGTCGGCCCAAACCCTCGTGGCTATTGTGCATTATTGTTCTGCATACTATTCAGATCATATCATTTAAACCATGCATTTGTGTTGTTATGGCGTCAACCGCCACAGCTTACTCAAAGGTCCCACACACTGTTTAAATGAAAAGAAAGCAATTGTCACGTGACAGGAAGGGGGGTTTGTTAGAAATGTCAAGGATGAATAATGCTCTTCATATTTACAGAATGATTTTCATGAAAAATAAATCTCTATTTTTTGAGTCGCTTGGTTTAAACAAACTATCATGGATTTCTATACACGTAAAAGTTTTTGTTTTGCGGCTTTGACTGCACAAGTCAAGAGAAAGTGAGGAAAATGAGAAAACAAACTTTATTTATTTATTTATTTATTTTTTTTTCGATAAAAATCATATAATTTAAAGAGTGGGGTTGATTATATTTCTGTTACTTTTTTGTTTTTGTTACTGACAAGGAAAGAAAACTCACATGCATTCATCTTTTCTGACTTCCCTACCCTAAGGTGAACTGACAGCCAAGCACGAGTTGTTTTGCTGCAGTACGTAGTGCATTTGTTGAGGAGTATTTTCAGCTGGAAATTACTAGGATAATGCAAATGGAATCGAATGAAAATAAACTGCAGGGTGTGTGTGTGTGTTTGGTAACGTAGCTACACACATGTATTTTTAGTATTTAGGACACCAACGGAGGTCTGGTAGCGGAGGTATCGTGGAATAAGTTGTGTTCATTGTTGTGTTTTGTCTTGTTCTTTTCATTGAATTTATTCCCAGCGAGGAAAGTTTATGTCAGAATATCTGATATGTTTTACTCAGACAGTTTCTATTCAATACGCTCCAACAAATAAATAACAAAAAAAATATTACGGCATTATCTCTTTGCTTTCAGGCAATATTGGACATGAGCATCTGCAAATAATATCCTTTAGGGTAAAGAAAAAGCGATTTTTGTAAATATATTGGGTATTTGTGTTAAGGAAACAGTCAACAACCACACAGAGGACACTTCACATCAGCCCAACATGTTCACTGGGTCCTGCACTTGTAAAACCCAGAGGGGTCCTCCACAGCCTTTTCACCGACATGCACCAACCCAACTGGCTGCACTGTGCCTCTGGAACAAAACATTTGGCTCGGCCTCTCAATGTGATGAGACCACTCAACATAATTGATATAGGATGTGATGCTTCTTTTATTCCCCCCCATAAACTCCAGCACAAACTCACATAAACACAAAGCTGGAGCACACGGCTAAGTGGAAACTGAAGAGGAGGGCGTTCTTGTAGAGGATAAGTTGGCATTAGCATATGAATAACTGGGAATAATGAATTCCTCCTACTTGTTATTGTTGAAGGGGAGCAGTACACGTGTCCCCTCTTAAATGAAGCCGCAGTGAACAGTGTGGCTCTCGCTGGTATTGTTTGAGATGTATAAGTACTATTTTAAGCAAGCAAATTTATTATAAAGTATGTAGTTCTATGGTATTTCTTATCATATCATATCATATCGTAGAAGTAATGAAATTTAACTTTAGTGACACTGCTGTGTTTTGCTTTATGCTCACAGTAGGACGACCGTTATCTGCCTTCGTGCTGATCTTGATGTTTTATGTGTATTGCATTCAGAGCAGCCATTAAGACGAGAGCAGGAGCAGAAACAGGCTGTAAACAAAGAGCCACATTTGTAACCAACAGTTGTTGGCAGAAAAGCAAAACATCAGTGCTTGGGGACTTGAATGAAAATGTCCCACAGTTAGTAACACCGCGCTTTTTGCTCTGAAAGAGAGCAGAACTCCCAGCGGGTTGTTTGACTCACTCATCTGAGCGAGTCAAACACAACAGAGCAGTGATGGACGTGGCTCCTGTCTCACAGGGTTTTCCCTCCCCTCTTCAATGAATTATGGATGAAGTATTTAGACTCCAGAGAAGACTTCTCAGCGCACAAAATCAAGCGCTGCCTTTTTAACCACGTTACGTCCAAGACCAGGCCTCACTGGCTCAATCAAGTTTCAAAACAAACAATCCAGCAACTATTCCCTCTTCGTGAAGCACTGGGTTGGGTTTGTGGATGAGAGAAAGTAGTCAGGGTTTGGACTTCTCCTTTCAAGCTCTGTTTCTCACAATATCAGGCATCCCTTTTGTGTGTTATGTGTCGTGTTATCCAGTTAAAGCTTCACAAAGAATACAAAACATCAGAATAGTTTATTTATTTTAAACTTGGAAGTTTATTGAGGTAGGTGAGGTCGTTGTAGCGGAGCTAATACAACAACAGAACAATCTTAATTCTGATGCTGCTCCTCTTCTGTCCTCCTCATAAATGCCTCATATTGTGTCTTGTGCTTTAACGTGAGGTGTTTCACAAGGTTTGGGGTGTTGCAACAACTCAGTAGTTTAGTTACTTCCCACTCTGTTCCTACATTACCTGGAATGACTGAACTATCAAAAGTTGACTGAAGTATCGATGTTTTGATGTGAGAATCGAGTTTAGAGCTTAAAGAACTGGTATCAGAAGTATCAATATTTCAGTATCGATCCGCACATCACTGGATACTGAGACGCAGGGCTAAACAGTAGACAACAGCGAGGATGATGTGCCCAAATTGCACTTATTTTTCCAAAGAAATTTCATTTTTTAAACATTTTCCTGGTTTTCTTATTCTTCTTTGCACTAAAACAAATGGGAAAAAGCTGGAGTAGTTGTTATTTATAGATTATTCGGTTGTGTTACTTGCCAACCGCTTCAAAGTGGGGTTGTATGTGGCCTCCAAACTAAATGGCGTTTGACCCCATTGATGATAGACTTAAAAATCAGCATTTAAGTTCTGGAAATTCAGGGGTCATAGATGGATATCTACGAAAAGTTCAAGAAGTTAGACTGAAAAGGATTATGGTGCAGAACGGTCACACAGCTAGGTTACTAAGAAGTCAAACCAGTACTTCCCTTACAGTGGGGGAAATAAGTATTTGATCCCCTGCTGAATTTGTAAGTTTGCCCACTTCCATAGAAATGATCAGACTCTGGTTTTTATGGTTGTTTACTGGTTATGGGTATAGACAGAATATCAGTCGAAAATGCATAAAAAACACACAATCTAAAAGTTATAAATTGTTATGTATTTTATTAAGGGAAATAAGTATTTGATCCCCAAGCATAACACAAGTCAGTACTTTGTAGAGAAACCTTTGTTGGCAAGCACAGCGATGAGACGTTTCTTGTAGTTGGTCACCAGGTTTGCACACAGCGCAGGAGGGATTTTGGCCCATTCATCTTTACAGACAGTCTCTAAATCCTTCAAGTTTCTTGGCTGCCTCTTGGAAACTCGGAGCTTCAGCTCCCTCCACAGGTTTTCGATTGGGTTAAGGTCTGGAGACTGACTAGGCCACTCCATGACCTTAATATGCTTCTTCTTGAGCCACTCCTTTGTTGTCCTGGCAGTATGTTTTGGGTCATTGTCATGTTGGAAAACCCACCCACGAGGCATCTTCAGTGTTCTTGCTGAGGAAAGAAGGTTTTTGTCCAAGATGTTACAGTACATGGCTGCATTCATTGGCCCCATAATGCGGTGAAGTTGCCCTGTACCCTTTGCTGAAAAACAGCCCCAAAACATGATGTTTCCACCTCCATGCTTAACCGTGGGTATGGTGTTCTTTGGGTCATACTCACGTTTTTTCATCCTCCAAACACGGCGGGTCGAGTTAATGCCAAATAGCTCAACTTTGGTTTCGTCAGACCACAGCACTTTCTCCCAAGCCTTCTCTGAGTCATTTAGATGTTCACTGGCAAACTTAAGGCGGGCCTGTACATGTGCCTTCTTGAGCAGGGGGACCTTGCGGGCACTGCATGAGTTCAATCCATAACGGCGCAGTGTGTTGCCAACTGTTTTCTTGGTGACGGAGGTCCCAACTGCTTCCAGATCATTAACAAGCTCCTGCCGTGTTGTTTTAGGCTGCTCCCTCACCTTTCTCATCATCATCCTCACTCCATGAGGCGAGATTTTGCGGGGAGCTCCAGACCGAGGACAGTTGATGGTCCTTTTATGGGTCTTCCACTTGCGAATAATGGCACCAATAGTTGTCACCTTCTCACCAAGCCTTTTGCTGATGGTTTTGTAACCTATACCAGCCTTGTGCAGGTCTACAATCTTGTCCCTGACATCTTTTGACAGCTCTTTGGTCTTGCCCATGGTGCTGTAGAAGTTGGAATGTAAGAAACTGATTCTTAGAGCAGGTGTGCTTTATATACATGACGAGTTAAGATCAGGAGTATTGGTAATTAGTTGACTGAGCACAGCTGTGTGCCACATGCGCACCAGCCAATCTGTAGGAGCCTGAATTCTAAGTGAATTGTTGGGGATCAAATACTTATTTCCCTTAATAAAATACATAACAATTTATAACTTTTAGATTGTGTGTTTTTTATGCATTTTCAATTGATATTCTGTCTATACCCATAACCAGTAAACAACCATAAAAACCAGAATCTGATCATTTCTATGGAAGTGGGCAAACTTACAAATTCAGCAGGGGATCAAATACTTATTTCCCCCACTGTATTTTAGTAGCAGTCGTGGAGCGGCAGACTGGGGCCTCTTGTCTGCATTAGTGGATCACATCTCTAACTGAACAGACTACTTGACTGCAGTTTCTCACCAAATTGACTTGATCCGATACTCAGAAGCCAGGGCATCTAAAGTTCAAGTACCTTCAGTTCGACATTGTGACTGCTGAGACGTAAAGAACGGTTAAACTATTCCTTGTACCAGGCCGCCCCCCGTCCGCACACAGACACACAGCTCCCTACTGCACATCATGAACCAATGTCACCTCTCTCCTGATGAGCAGATGATCCAAACTGATAGTGTAATGAACTGCTGTTTGTTTGGCTGCAGGCTGTCTCAGGTGAGACACGATGCCGTCACTTGGATTTCATGGCAGCAGCCCCGGTGGCATCGGATCCCCATCCGAGTCTCACAACATCCCACTTTTGACCGAAGGCAAGATTTCAGACAATATCCCTGGTATCACTGTTCTGATATTTCATTATGTTGGCTTTATTTCTTGTTTTATTATGGCTGTTAAACATTTTATTTACCCAGAGTCTGGAACAATGTTTTTTTTATTTTACACAAATGATTAATGGAAGTTACCTTTGGGGGAAGATTCATTATTCATTTGCCAATACTTACACCTACAGCAATGTTGTACTGTTGCTGCTTTGCTGGAGCAGCTGTTGGCAAAGTGTTCAAATCTGCACTGCAACCTAAATGTTTAAAGACATTATTTAAAAGTTCATGTGGCAATCTCTTTAAAGAAATGTCTGCTAACTTGTTACTGTGGAAGGGGTTAACTGGATTTCTGCGGAGACATTCTTCCATCCTTCCATTACCTGTAGCTGGTTATACTGTGGAGGGCTGCACGGAGCTCGAGACTGTTGCTTTCATTAGGTGAGAGGCGGGATGCACTGTGAACGGGTCAGCAGTCTATCACAGAACAAACCAGGGCAGACGAACAAAAATTCACACTCACCTGCACACCTACAGCCAGTTAATCACCCATTAACTGAACATGCGCGTCTTTGGACCGCGTGAGGAAACCGGAGCACCCTGAGCAAAGCCACAGAGGGACAGGGAGAACTTCCAACCGCACCAAAGACTGGAACACATTCCCAGAAAGAAATTAGTAATTAGTTCCTGCTAATGTGATCTTCATAAATGGATATGAATCTTATATTACTACAGAACGGTAACTCGAAGGATGGCAACTGTTTGATGAGGAGCTGCAGGCGGCGGCAGAAAACCAACGCCTTTCACCTTGTCCTGCCTGTGCAGTGTAAAACCAGATCACGGCTGCTCATGTTGACAAATGTTCAATTATTTCCTGACTTCTCTGTGAAAACGTCAATAGTTTGTTATGCTGCTTTCACCATTCGGTGAATCACAGTATTGAGCTACATTCGACGTTACCCGAACTACGGGTGCCGCCAAATCAACCAGGACTAAAACGTTTGAGGAGCAATTCTTTATATTTCTGAAATAAAACTCCCTGCAAAATGTTGTATTTAAAGTAATACATGACAAATCGAAGGTATGTCACGCATCAGCTGAGCCGATCCAAACAGCTGAGCGCGGCCACAGCTGCTGGTCCCATTCAAGGCCTACATCTTGAATCACCCAATGCAGTTTTATTTATTCTACATGAGCGGGCAGGAAGCCGACAGTCGTCCTCCTGAACTACTAGAGCACGGGCGTTTCAGTGGAAGGACATTTCACTCCTGGTGTGCCGAAGCAGCTCGGTGTCCTTCACACTACGAGTGTGCGATGAAGCAACAAAGAGCTTTATTAGACGTCCCCTGATGGATCTGGTGTGAGGCAGACTCCATGTCTCCAGCGCGAGAGATAACGTTTGGCCCAAACTCAACAAGGAGGGTCCACCAGGTATCTATCACCGAGGGGGACTGGCTGTCAAATAAAAAAGCAGTGCTGGGTAATTTTACAGGACGAAAGTCAATACAGGCAATCATCTAGAGGACGCTTCTCACCTCACCTCAGGCTACTCACTAAATAATATTTACAACAGTCTGGGACCAAATGGTTTTAACCTGCTCTGAAATGGGGGGTGGGGGATGGATTTGGCACTTTTACAGTAGGAAGGAACTCGTACAGTAGATATTGGCTTAATAGTATTCATTCATTCTTTCGTTTTCTGTAGCCGCTTGTCCTCTGGGGTGTCTCGGGGGCTGGAGACAATCTCAGCTGTCACTGGGTGTCAGGTCTCCACCACCACCACTCTGCTGCCTTCTAAATGGTATTAATAAAAAAATATATAAACGCATTTAAAACAGATGAAAGATTACAGGTTGGCATGTTGATGATGAGCCCAGCAAAAGGAACATTTTATTTGTCAGACAGCAAATTTAATTTGGGAAGCCCTCAGGCATCCCTGATATATACCAGTATAAAAAGCTCTCTCCTCCTCGTCTGGGTGCAATAGCTTTAACGGAGCCCAAAGACAACTAATCTGCAATTATACGTCAACTTTTGGACAAATCAATCAAACACGGTATAATATATTGCAGCGTTTTATATCCAGTAACACACTCAGTATTAGAACACCACTGTGTGTCGTGTGGTAAATGGTCTCGCATTTATGTAACGCTCACTACCTGTTGGTAGCAAAGAAGCACTGAGTTTGAATGCACGTGCCACAAAAGCAAAACAATTCCACCTGAGAGACAGAACATACATTAAGAGAGGCCAAAAATTATTTTGGGTACATTCAGAGGACACTAAGTAACACTGGCCTGGACAACGACAGAAGACAAAAGTGATAGATGATCACAGAATCCTTTACAGGAAAAACTAATCATCTACACAACATCCAGCCAGTGTAGAACACTCTACAAGAGGCAGGCACATCCTTATCCATGTCTACCAATCAAAAACATCAAAGATACAAAAGGAACTTGTTGGACTCTGCTAAAAAACCTATTAAAAAAATAATAAAGCTAGGTCGTGTGATACAGCCGGTAGCATGCATGAGCATACACAGCTTCTAAAGGCTCTGGGTCAGTTAATGATGTGACAGAAGCAAAGTTGACTGGAAAGTGTTTCAGAGTGCGGGAGGAAAATGGCCCAAAGCATACTGTGAAAGTAACCCAGGAGTTTATGAAACCAAAGAAGTGGAATATGCTGCACTGCACATTCGCTGTAGACGAAACCAAAGACACACAATAACTGGAGCCGGCTGTAGTAAAAGTAACACCTGAGGACGTGTATCGATTTCACACGTCAGTCATTTCCTGCATACGGTCTGAGTATTAAAAAGGAACATGGCGTTTTTTATGAGTAAAAGGGGTATTGAAAATGTTTGTAATTCCAAAACACTTCCTCTAATTTGGATGTGGGTACCCTGGTGTAAAGGCTGAGACTCTACATTGTGTTACGCTCGTGTGTCTACCTATTGTGAAGAACCAAGGAGAGTGAGTTTCAGGTTAGCTGATATTTTCTGGACTAGCTGCTTTGCACTGAGCTCAGCTACCCCGCTGACTTACCAGTCCAGTATCAGGAGTCATCAGTCAGTCTTACTCACAGAGCAAACTAACTACTATTCCAACTTTGGAGCAACAGCAAATTGTCACTACGTAGTTACGTAGGAAAAGCTACATTTTAGTATATTTTTGTCAAATTGTTGAATCAATTTGGTGCACATTCATTTTATGTTCACATATGAATCAACAATTGTCTCAACTCTAATTATATAAAATAAGGATATCCTTAAGAGAACCACAGGATTAGCTGCTAATCAACTTCCTGCAATTTAACTGAAACACAATTCGCACTGAGAACAAACGCCGATTATTTGGGCTCAGACACTGTAAACTTTACTATTAATTATCTTTTTTCTCCCATTTCTATGGCAAACTGTCTGGAAAGGGAAAATTCTAGTCGCAGGGATGCAACAGTGTCTGTTTGCATTACAAGATGATGGGGATAAGAAGCCTGGGCTTATTTTTATGTTTCTAATTTTGAGTGTGCAAAACAGGAAGGGAAAAGGCAGCAAAGCAGCATTTGATTTATATTCAAATGAGAACTATACAGGGGAAATTGGATTTCTCTTTCATTTCAGAGAATGGATTTCCTGGTGGCAGATCATATTGTATCATCTTGTGGCGCTAATATCCAGCTCTGAGCACCAGGGCCTACTCTTAATCACAAAGACTCAAGGAACTTTTACACCTCCTCTCCACAGAAGGCAGTGACAATTTCCATTTCTGTTCCAGTGTTCAAACAATACCCCCAAGGCCATTTAAGACATTTTCCCCCATTTTAATTCACACATGAAAGGCGATAACATATCAAAGGACTTCCACTTTAAATTCAAAAGAAACTTGTCTCTGCCTGGCGTCCCATATGTCAACGAGCCCGGCTAATTCTGTACCTCAAAGCGAGCCAGCCGGAGGAGGATCCTTTTGTAGGTGTAATTGAGTTCAGCGTGTTTATACACTGATGAAAAATTCAACAACAATTCTAATCACACTCCACTGGCTCAAGGGAGAAAAAATAACTAATCCAGAGAGGAGCCGCTCATCATTAGCAGCAAGACTTTTCTGGCAAAATCTTTTAATCCCTCATTCTGATTTGGTCTCACAGATTAGTGCATACGTACTGTTGTAAAAGCCCAAAAGAGCCCAGCAACTCCCAGGCCTCTGTGACAGTTCTTACCCACGTACACACCGAGGAAATAGACCGACTGAGCTGAAGCTCTCAAAGCTGAGACCAAAGCTCCCCGTGTAGTTGGACATGTAAAAGCAATGGGGCAACGTTTACATTAGCTGCTTTTTATGTTCAGTGAATGTATGTTGTCCAGCATCAAAAGAAAGGTGGTCTAGAAACTGTGGCAGGAAATTCTTAATATAATCATTAATTAAGATACATTGTACATCAATCAGTGTCAGACTCTTTGGTTTTGGTTAGTTATGCATTCTTGGTGTGGTTAGTTGATCTAGTCATATCACTGCTAGTTGTTACAAAAAAATGTTTTTGCTTTCTCCACATACACAGTAGAAAGCTGATGTAAAAATAAAAAAGATAAAGCTAATATTACACCAACGCAAGATGGATTAAAAGTGTATGAGAAACAAACTGAGTGATTATCAAAAGAGCTGACAATTAACTTTCTTTCAAATGAAAAAATGACAGTTTGTTGCAGCTCCAGTCAACGGTTAAAGCTTTGTTTATTTGTGAGCGTAAATATAACTCAGAGAAACACTAAGCTTTCATCTTTACAAACTGGCTTTGGCTGGTTGTTAGACGTGAGCATCCGTCGCTGTGCAGGGAGTGTGGTATTTACCTGTTTGAGCTGGCTGCTGTTGAGGAGCACAAGGTTTTTGTTTTTTTAAATTAAGCTTGTAACCACTGTCATAAGGCAATCTTAAAGTGAAAAAAAAAACAACAACAAAAAAACATGGCAGACGTGAATCACACATGATTGATGAGGGTTTTTGAGGCTTGAGCCCAAGTAATGGAAATGACAACAGGTGGCCTTGTAGATGTTCAGGCTGTTTAATATCTTTGAAGTCCTGCAACACCATGTGTCTGCAATGTAACAGTCCTCCTGCACAAGTGTCCTTCAGTATCACGCTCAAGTACATACACCGATCGGGAAAAAGATTATGACCACCTGCCCAATATTGACTAGGCATCCTTTGCTCCAGGCTTGTTCTGGTGTATCCCACAGATACTTGATGAAGTGTCAGGCTGCATCCTGCTCGGGATGGCTACAGTCATGAGGTGGGGGTGTCTGGTCTGGTCTAGGTGGGTGGTTCATGTCTAAGTAACATCCACACGAATGCCAGGTCTAAACGTTTCCCAAAGATGCTCAATGTTTTTCACTTCTCCTGGAAGTGGTTTTAATGTTGTGGCTGATCGGGGCACATACTCACTGAAGCATTTGTTGGACATTATAGAGTGTATTATTTTTGGCACCACCTAGTGTTTCTATTCTGCAAAAACAGAACGTTCACCTCTTTCATGTTGCCGCACTGTAAACTCCCCAGTGATTAAGTGGGCTGGCTCTTAGCTTTGATGACATAGAATCATGCAAATAGTTTAAGCAAGTTTTGAGATTTCTGATTCCACCAAATACAGTGTTAAGTGAATACAATTGAATTAGCGGTGGACACATTTAAAACATAATAGTAAATATTGGTCGTGGATGTGTCTTTCCAAGATCTTTCAAGATTATGATTAAAATGTAGTATAGATGGATAACATGAAGAGAACGACTTCTGTTACGTTAACAACTTTTCATCTGATTAAACTGACATTTAATATTTAATAGCTTTGCGGATGTGCAGCCTTGGTAGGTGAGATGTTTGGCTATCAGTGCACAAACCTACTAAGTTAATGCCAAAATGTGCTACAGTGTTAAAAAAAAAGCAAGGTTTGAGCAAAGCTTTCTCGTGGCTGGGGTGAAAAGGTTTTCTGTCAATTCTCTGTAGCAGTGTCCAGGTCTCTGTGCGGTCATCTGTTTCAAATTGTTCACTGCATCCATACAAGCAGGGTTGACACTCAAGCAAAAGCATCCAAATAAATTAAAAGTTACTTTCTGTGCACACGAAACTTGAGTATTTTAGTTCCACTGTGTGGTACGTCCTTTCTCCTCGTGTAACCCAGTGGCCAAAAGCCTGCTGATCTCTTCATAAAATCCCAAAGCACAAAAAATTCAAAGAATATCTTGCATGCAGTTCCCAGGATTGATCGTCTAGCAGCGAGCGCAACATACGTCGAGACAAATACGAGCATCACAAACAACATGTATTTGCAACGAGAAAAATGAATTCAGTACAAGATGTTTAGGGACTTGCGCACAAACCTCCAGAGCAGCAGTCTTAAATGTTTGCATATTGCTCACATCCTTATGGAGTCTATAAAACCTGCAAAACATCCGCAGGACAAGTTTTTAGAACATATTGATTTCCCTCTGACTCCTGAACAAATGTTTCTTCCTTCCCTGCCTTTGGATTGTGGCCTCAGGCTCAAAGGCAGCCAGTTTGATTTCCTGCAGTCAAGCGTATAGTTAGGGTACAGCGGCACAGCTCCTCGTAAGCTGGCAACTGTTCAAATAGAGCTGCTCAGGGGCCGTAGCAGAGGATTATGGATGATGTGGGCAGCTTGCAGGTATAAATGGATCTTTTGAGTGGGACGTTATTGATTATTGGGATGTCAGCTGGGCACGCCTTTAGGGGCAAAATAAAAGGAGGAGATTAATAGTTTCTGAGTTGGAAAGTCTACCATGAAAAGGAAAACTTCAACGGCCGAAGACGTTCTTTGACTATTTCAAGTCTTATATTCCCAACAGACCTGCATCCTCCCCTGAAGAGCAGCTACTTAGTGGCCGATTCCCCATCAGGCCTCATGCTGAAGGGTTCCAGGCGCTCACTCTCAGGCAGCATGTTGTTAAGGCGCTCCATCAGTGGCACCGTCTGGTCGATGCCCATCTGGATGCGCCTCAGGATCATGGACATCTCATTGACCTTCTGGATCTGCTCGGCGTACTTGGCGTAGCGTTTCTGACGCTCCTGCATTATGCTGAACAAGGTTTCCACTGATAAGTCCATCTGGAAAGAGACGGGTAGCAGGAAGATGGAGAGAGATGGTTTATGACTTTTGATGGCATTTTTAATTATCTGAAAACCAAGTTTGTCACAGTTTGAAACATTTATAACGTCATCTTCTCTGGTGAACTGTGCTCAGTTTTTGTTTCCAATAGTGGAGTGAATTGCTCCGTTGCTCTTCTGAGTAGCTGAGTACACTGGGCTCAGGAGCCTCTGAATCTGGACCTGCAGAATCCTCTCATGTTCCGTTCACACCTTGTATTAACATGATCTGATTGCAAATAGTCAGAGGTAAGCTAAGCTACAGCATCTGTAGCTGTCTGCAATGACCACATGGACCACACTGGATTTATGTTCTGGGCACAAAGTAAACAAACACAATTTCGAGAGTATGCACACCAACTCATCTTCAATAGTTAATTAATGGTTAACTCATTCTTGTTTAGGTGTATTTATTAGTTAACAGTGAAGAGACTAAATAAAAAAACTTGTGCTGACCAAATAAAAGCAAGTGCTGCTTTTGCCCTTTCTGAAAGTTCATGTGCAGGTTCAGGTTACACATCAGCTTTTGACCTTATGGAGAGGAAGTCAGTTGGGTAGGTGTTCCTTCAATGAAGCTGAGGATGCTTTTTCTCAGTGCATCTGCGATACGTCTTCACATCAATCAGGTATTCACACCTATACCTAATAGTGTGGACAGGGCTTCATCCCTGTACCTGATATGCAGGACACCATGTTCGTTTATTTTTGCTTCATGTTTTACATCCACATCTTTCTTTCAGACATACTTCAACATACTACATATTGTATTTTACATAAACGCTGAAAACATTTTGAGTTTATTTCAGAACTATGTCACCCATTTGTCAGCTGAGTGTCAAAATATCTAGCTACAGAAACTAAAATCGTGACATCCAATATATAGAATATATATCTATAGTATTGTTGTTTTGGAACATAACCAACAGCACCCTGTGTGTGCTGCTGTAAATGTCCCACACTGTAGCTTGCAGCCTCACCTCTTTGATCCTCTTGACGAGGGCATTCTGGTCGAAAGCCACAGCCTCAGCACATTGGTGTAGGTGGTCCTGGTATCTGATGCAGAGCTGCAGGACCTGAGCAGCATCCAGCCTCTCCAGACACACGCTGCTGGGGGATGTCTGGCCACTCAGTACTCCTGTGGTGATGAAAGAGGACTACTTACATGGACATTTCGAAAGACACTTGACACAGCGTTAACACTTGGTAATTACTGTAATTAGCAATGCACAGGATGTGACAGAACTGCCCATCTTGCTATTTCAGGAGTGTGCCTACACAGGAAGTTTGGCTCATTATCCACCTGCTAACACAGTGGTGGTGGGTTTCAGACAAGAAGGTCGACTCGAAAGGACTCGAAATTGTGAATGCATAAACTGATGTTAAACCACTGACAACAACTGTGAAATTAAAACATTACCTTTCAAAAGCGGCTGAAAAGTTGGGATCTCTTGAAGCTTGATGACATCAGGGTCGTTGTGGATATTTCGCATCGACTGGGTCCCCTGAGCCACAACCACGATATCATCCATCTTTGCCTTCTGTTTGGCTGGAGAGGGGACCACTGCAAGCACAACAAAGCCATGCTGACATCGAGCCACGTCACCTATAATATCTTCCTGTTAGAAGCTCAGGCATTTGACTGGACCACTAATTGTAACTATATTGTTTACACGATGCTATTGCTTTAACTTAAAGTGAATACCTTACCCACGACTAGACCACCTTATGTTAACACTCGATATGTACTTGTGTGAACAATGAGTTAATGATACATATGAAAAGCCACGGTGGGCTGAGGTGTTACCAGAGGAGCTGTAGTCGGTGTGTTTGTGCTCCGCGTCTCCGCTCTGTTCGGCCCCCATGGTGCTAGCGGTCAGTTAGCGAGCTGCCAGGTTAGCTTTCAGAAACCTTTGCAGAAACTACGGCAAATGAACCCGGTTAACTGTGATGAGCCGTTTTCTGAGGCTTCATACGGACTTCAAATCCACCCAAAGTGACCGCGAGGCAACCATGTCTACAGGAGGTGAAAGGTAGAGCTATCGGCTCTGTACTGTCCACCTAGCTAGCTAGCTGAGAGGAGGTCGAGCAAACGCTAGGCTAATCCAGAAAATACCCCTGTATAGGCTGAGAAATATCAATGAAATAGCCAGCAAATGTCGACTTTACACTATACAGCATAAATGACTGTACGCTTGATTTCTCTTTGACACTCGGGATACACTTCCGTAAATAATGGTCACGAGGTCTGCCTTAGGACCGGAACGCTACTGCCCCCTACTGCCGCTGTCTTATAGAAATAATTGCCTCAGTAAAACCATTCTTCTCTGTTACTCTATTTATTAGCAATACTAATAACAATATGAAGAGCAAGGAATGATATAACAGTTTACATCTAAATTAAAACATTGGCAAAGTATGACAGTGTTGAAACACTGACATGTGTCATCTCTCCAATTTAATAATTTGACATGTTTTGAAGCATAACTTCACACAAAATACATCAAGTAAAAAGAAGTTAATATACCAACATTTACCAACCTGGAAGAACTGAGAACTAACACATTAAGAAACACACGTTCTCTTCAAATGCTGTCATTTGTGTGTTTTAGGCTCTATATGGGTGTATTCTTCCTCCCACATTGACCAAAATGTAAAAATGTTAAAACAACTTGCTCATGAACTGGTTTGAAAATCCAATCAAGCAGAAACCGGGCAGTTCATTAAAACCCTACAGCAAAAGCAGCCAGTAGTAGAACATAGAGAGAAGAATATGGTATTTAGTATAACTACTTCTCCCTGACAACTAGCCCAAAGATATAAAAAAAACATTGAGGATATAGCTTTATGCCGGTGCTTCCACTTTTCTCTCTTGTCTTGACTTCTTTTCAGCATGTTTCCCGTTCTCATCTTCAACCAGAGGGTAAGGACGCAGGTCCAGGGTCAGAATGCGGCTGAACATGCATTCATCAAACTGTGATCCACAAAACACATAGTGACTACACTGTAATATATAAATTAGAACTTCCAACAAAAACTCTAACTTTCAACAAGGTTTCTCACATCTGAATAGACTCCCAGCAAAGCATCAGCCTTGGAGAAAAACTCCTCCTTCAAGGAGATGACAATGATCTGCGTGTTCTCCCTCGACACCTCTCTGATGAAACTGGTTACCTGGATGGATCAAAACACCCGCACAGAGCATGCAAAAAATATCAGCTATAAAATAACAACTGCTCTGGCGCACAACTAAACCAGTGCCCCAGTAGACAATGCACAGTAACTTTGCCATTCATTGATATGATGAATGTAGATAATAAATAAACCAATTCATTTTTTTGTGTATGAAATGGCAGGAATAAAAATGCTAATTTCTTTCATTTCAAGATGATAGAACATAAAGAGAAAAACACTGAATCTGCAGAGAGTGTAAAAGATATGTCAGTGCTGTGACTATTTTCATCACATTTTAAGTTATCCTCATAGATTATGTATTGGACAGATATGGATCAATGTTATCAGTCATGTTCGGTGTTGTCTATCCACCACAATAGCAAATATATATAGTCCAGTATTCAAATTCTTTTTTTCTACAGCATGACTGTAGATACTAAAAGTCAACCCGACCTGTAGCTGGAACCTAACCTTGCTGATGTTAGTGTTGTCCAGGGCTGCATCCACCTCATCCAAGATGAAGAAAGGAGCAGGACGGTAACTGAGAGGAAAAACATCTTCCATTAAAGATGAACCAGTATTTTCAATGCGTGATTAAAGATAAAAGAAACAGTGATGGATGGCAAGATGTCAAGTGTCTCTACAGAAGCTGGTTGATAATATGAAAAAAACAAAACCAACTCAGAACTACAAGGCTTTTACTTGGTTGGTCTTTTCATCAGTTGAGGAATTAATGGTTATTATAAATTTAGGATAATGTGGAATATTTTTTTTATGAAGTGTTAACAGCTGTGTGACAACAGCAATTTCTTTACTGGTGAATTTTGATTATTATATTATGATAATATATACTGATATCTAGTCTGTCATTCATTCATTTGATGTTTATTTTATTCATGAAATGTGACCAGTTTGATATAAAGTAATTTGCTTCAATCTATTAGGATTGTGAATCCACTATTACCTGTGTATGGCGAATAACAAGGCCAGGGCAGCGATGGCCTTTTCTCCACCAGACAGATTGTCCATGGACATGAAACGTTTTCCTGGTGCAACACAGTTGTAGTTGATGCCACCCAAGTATGGCTCATCTGGATTCTCTGCACTCAGAATAGCCTGCAGCAAATACAGCACAAATTTTCATTTGCCTATTTTCGCGGATTTTGTTCAACACTTACTGAAATGCTCAGCAGTATTGAAAAGAATCATCCCTAAGGTGTTTACAAACCTGACAAATAACATATATACAACACGGACTGGTTATACTGTAAACCTTTCAATTAAATTCATGTAAGAATGATTTTTTCAAACAACACTCTGGAAGAGGAAACAAAAATGACTTAAATGTAGGTAAAAACAATAAAGTCAGACAATCTTCGGTGTGTGTTTTTGTGATTGATGTTGTGTTGCCTCACCTGTGCGCTGCTGTTCCTGCATATTCTTTTATAGATTTGATCGATCACCACAGACACATGCTCAAAACACTGGCTGAAGAGGCGGAAGCGCTGCGCTTTCACCTGCTCAAACTCCTGACTGCATTTCCTGGTTGCTCTGGTGCTGGCATCAAAGGCTGGGGGAGGAAGAAGAGGCTACATCAGGTGGTTGACTTGTCACACCACAACACAGAAATCCCATGTGATAGAAGCTGTCAAAGAAGTTGTTTGGGTGGAAAAGCACTGTTCACAGAGCTTGAAAAACTTTATAAATGAAACACAAACACAATACCTTCTGTCACTCCCTGTAACTTGTCCTTCACCTCAGTCATTTTCTGCAGAGCTTTTAGATTGGGGGCAGCGGTGCGATGTAGCACTCCCTCCACAGAGGTCACTGATTGCTTCAGTTTCTCCAGATAGTCCTCCATCTCTTTCTCACTCTTTAGCGTCTGTCAACACACATTTTCAATGACTGCGATACATGCTGGAGAATAAAGAGCAGAGAGAGGGAGTGAAAGATGAGGCTTCATGTCTTACCCTGAGCTCTGCCTGCACTAGAGAGTAGTCGATTATTATCTGTGCCTCTCTCTCATAGATGTCCAAAGTCCAAGAAGAGCTTTCAGATTCTGTGTCCAGCTGCACAGACCAGACAAATCGATAATCTCAGAACAGAATAGAATAGAAGAAAGAGTGGACTGTGTAAAAGATAAATAATAAGATTAAAAAAGTGGAACAGAATAAACAATATACAATTAGTATATTTGCATGTATGCAAAAAGTATTGAATGGCAACAAAAAAGTATTGATTGCAAAAGGAAATATGTATAACAGATATTGTACGGGACCGTACACAGTAGCGAAATGATGAGTATTTAAAACCTTGAGGAGTAATAAAACATTCCCTTCCTTAGTTTTAAAAGTATTTTTCCAGGACCTGTGCTGAGAGGGGAATTGAGAACAGACTTCTTCAAGTCTTCTTCTTCTATGTGTCCTACCTGCACCTCAGTGATGTCATTCAGGTTTCCTGACAGCAGAGTGATGGGCAGGCCCTGGATTTTGCAGACCAGCAGCAAGTTATGTCTGGCCAAGCGTTTTTGTTCCAAAGCAGTTTCTGCAGTCATCACTTCCTGCTGAAGCTTCACCAACTCCCTGAGAGAAATAAAGACGGAAAGAATGTCAACATTTGCTACATTTTGCTGGTAATCTTGACCTCCTTAAATACAGAATAGCTTAGCTCATGGCATATCAGACCTTATAACTGTCAGAACTTAAAATAACTTAAAACATAGTTCTTTTAAATGGATGTACTACAGTTGGAAATAACTTTAAATGTTAGTGTCAGTCTATATTAGTATATTAACATTAGCATTAGCTTGTGTTGTGTCTGTGGGCAGATTTTGTCAAAATGACAGTGCCATGACCATACAACATAAAGTACATGTTGATGGGCCGACATTCTCTCATTGCAAAACAGTCTCTTGAGATTTATTGTTGCTGGTGCAGCTACTCTTGGATTTATATTTTTCACAGGTGACAGATTATTATCACAAATAATAATATACATTATTAATGATAAACACTCTGTATGGCAGCACTCGTGCTATTTTTATCAGTAGTAGTATGAGTGGTGACAGTAATATCTGCAGTGTAGGAAGAGTGGCAACAGTGCCGGTAAAATTAGAAAGAGATATACTTGTTAATCCCCTGAAGACTTCGAGCTCTCTGGTCCAGCTCAGATTTGACAGCAGACACCTGGCTTTTCTTAGAGAGCAGCTGGTTCTTCAGCTCCAGCAGCTTATTTTGACCCTCATCCACCACCATCAACAGCTTCTTCTCCTCCTGTGGGTGAACATTAACATTGGGCTAATGAAGTCCACAATGGCCTAAAGGGCCACCGAGTTAGTCGGGGTGTTTGCACCTACAGCTACAGCGTCCATTAAACAGCTGCACAAATACAGAATTTGTTAGTGACTGATATTCTAAGGAGGAGGAGGAAATTATGACCTTTCTCTGTTCAGCCATGGTTCCCTCCTCCTTTTTGATGGTCTCCTCCATTTTGTAGAGGTTCGTCTTATGCTGCGCCAGTTGGACTTGCTCATACTCAAGTTGTGCATTCAGGCGAACATACTGACTCTCAAACTCCAGGCTGAGAAGATACATGTAAAAGATGATGATGTTGGAAAACAAATGAAAACTCACAGATGGGATACAAATACTGAGTTATGTTTAGAAAAATAAGCAACACTCCTACACTAGAAGAAAAGACTCGAGTGTTTTGCTGTAATACACACAGCTGGTGATTACACTTCTTTATCATAAAACATTCATAGATTTGTATGGCTAGTTTTAGAAAATGTCGTACAGAATACTCTGGTGTGTGCGTGTACCGTTTCTTGTCAAGCTCTTCCTGCTGTTTCAAGTGCTCCTGCTCATACTCTCTGATGTTGTCGACACCGATCTCAGCACAGAAATCAGAAAACACCAAGTCCTCCATCTAAACACGCAGTGTGCTGTTAGATTCAAGTTGTGTTTTTTGCCACTTCCACTAAAACTTATGACAACACAGAATGCAAAAATATTTTCTAAACAGAATATATACAGAAACTATAATTTGAACTACAGTGTACACTGCTATTGGTCTACACAACTGTAAACTCTATATTATTACTATTAAATACCAATAGTTAAGATGTGTAAACCATCTGGTGATCACATTTGTCAAGAGGCCAGTGATATAGTTCGTTTGGAGTTTGGCTTTTGAAAGAGTTTATTATTTGTTTTATAGTTTATTTCGTATTTAGCATGCACCACACAACAATCTTAATAGCCTTAGCTAATTTGAAATGCTTGTTTCTGTGGGGGATGTATTTGACAAAATACATAGCCGTGGTGGCTAACTTTGTTTTTGTTTGTGGGAAATGATGAAACCTGAAATGATACGATGACAGTTCATAGAAATTCAAAATTGCACAATATAACATGCTAGTCTCATCAAGTTATTCCTTTTGATTTCCATTTTGGAGGATTTGTTTTAACTAAAAGGTAAATTTAGGAATTTAAAGACTGACAATTAAAAAATGAAATTCACTGGTAACGCTAGGAAAACATCCTAGTCCAGGTCAGCATGTTGACCCGTGTTGGAAAAGTTCACCCAGCACCAGTACCTGGCAAATCTGAAGTCTCATCATCTTCATCTCTGCAGTCTTTGCCTCCACACTCTCCTGCTGCATCTGAATCTGAGAGTCTAGGTTTGCTAACTCACTCTCCATACGAGAAATTTCCTGAAGACAGTTGTCAGGAAAAACAAGAACTGAGAAACAGCTGTCAGTTCATTTCTAAACTTGTCAGTATGTCTCAGTATATCCATGTATGCTTAACATGTGTTGGGATTTGAGTGTAGCTTTACCGTTTGGCATTTTATGATGTTTTTCTTCTTGAGATTTTCCAGCTCAGTTTTGGAGTATTTGAGGCGGATCTGAACTCCCTGAGCTTGAGCAATGATCTGTTTCAGGTCTGACTCCTTCCTCCTAAGCCTCATCAGATCCTGTCATAGAACCAAAACAAAACTTTTATCATGTGCTTGGCAAAAGTATTCAGCAATCACTATTTGTTTGACTGAATATAATGTATTAATATATTGAATTTAACATTATGATGCATTTGAGGCCACACAACATCAGTTCATCTCATCAGCACCCTATGAGAAACCACAGCAAGATGTGACTGTTTGTGCAAAATTCCCAACTGTGTGTGCGATTTAGAAACTGACTGTAGTGCGTCAGGTTAACAGAATTCCATGATAATCATTGACTTGATCTAGTTCCTAAAGTCTGTGTCGACTAACGCGTAACTCTGTGGTAAGCTGGTCTTTGCGTTCCTTCAGCTTCATCATGTCCTTCTCATCCCAGACCCGAGCTTTGGTCCGCAGGTCACTGGAGCCTCCAGAAATTACACCCGACTTTGCAAACAGTGTCCCATCCAGGGCTACTGTCTGCAAGAAGCACAACCAACTATCATGTATCAAGTTGTTATTTTATCAACCAGAAAAAGAAATAACACTAGTGCCTCTCTGGATCTTGATTGATCATCTGTGGAAAAGTTACCTTAACGCGTTCACGTCTGTCAAAGGCCACACTCCTGGCTTCTTTGATGGTTTCACAAACCAGGGTATTTCCACAGACAAACTGCACCACTTTCCTCAGCTGAGCAGCACCTGTGGCAGCCTTAACCTGCACCACATCCACCAGCATCTTAGCACCAGGCACCTCTCTCAGGTGCTCATGCAGAGGACTCACCTGTGCACACAGTAGTGATGGTTATTAATGACGCAGGGTCATGTACTGTATTTACTTCTCTGGTTACCACATAACCAAACCCACGTGATATAAAAGAGATTTGTCTTAAGGTTGTCCATTACTGACTAACCCAAAAAAGTCCAACTATTTCTGCTTACATCCAAGTAGTCGATGGGTAGGAAGGTTTCAGGTTCCATTCGCTCCTCCTTGATGAAAGCGATACAATCACGGGCTATTTTCTCTGTTGCCACCACGATAGCGTTCATATAGCGTCCAAAGACCTTAGTGACAGCCAGCTGATACTTCTTATGGATAGGGCTGCACAGGTCAGACAGTCTGCCACACTGAGGAGGAAATGTCACAGAAAGGTTCGTAATACTTGACACAAATTCAAAAGTTGGAAGACATCAAAGTTTTTAACAAAAAATTGGCTGGTTCACAATAACCACTCTTCAAAAATAATTATGCAGGCAGACTTATGAGTCTTCAACCAGGCTTAACATACTGTAAAGCTTTTGAATGGTAGGTGACTATGTACGTATCAGATATTTTGTTATTGTCTTCTGTCTAATTCTCACCACAGTCTCGGGGTAGAGTCTGCGAAGCTTCTCCAGCAGCTCTTTGCGCTGCAGCTGCCGTTTGCTCTCCTGCCGGTCCAGGCGAGCGTTCCCCAGCTCCTCCATCACCTGGCCCAGCTCCTGGTTCACCAACTCACTACGGCGGCGACCTCGATGCAGCTCTGCACTCAGGCTTTCCTCCTGCCGACGGTACTCCTCTTGGGATGCCCTGAGTCATACATTGCTTTTATAAGAAACTATAGTCTATACCAGGAGTATTCAATTATAATTCACAGATGTCCAGTTACTAAAATTTCTTCCCGGCAAAGGTCCGAATCTAATGTCACTTGAAATAGTGTACCCTGATGTAAATAAAATCAACAACATACACACATTTCCACATCATTTATTGTCAAATGTTTTCAAAGTAAGGGCCTATACTTTTAACATACCAATAAGTCTGAACTTACAGAACTACTATCAATTTGATTGGCTTGGCCACTGATGACACTCCTGATGTATTAACAAGATTAGCGGCGCATGCACGAATTAATTATCTTTTTATTAACCATTTGAAGCATAAACGGATCGCTGGCTGTCAGTCAAAGCACACTGATTTTGAATTACCGTAACTCACAGTTGTATGCGCTATTAACAATATTCAAAGTGTGGCTGAACACTGGGAAGTTGTGCTTTTGTCTGTAAGACATTCGTGACACCTCAAGGGTATAACTAACTTCGTTTTTACCCACAAATTCCTTCAAACAACTCTCTTTTCCTGGGGTTCCGCGATCGTACATGCAGTTTCTGGAGCCAGAAACAGTGCGTCATCATTACTATAATGGCAGCTTTTTTCCCAGACAGCACAACCCAGTGTTCAACCACACTTTGAATTCTGTCCATCGTGAGTTACGGTAATTAAAATAACACAAGCTTCTTTGTGTGCGCAGACAGATGATCAGGTCTTAAATTGTTAATATTAGAATTTTAATGCCCAGACCAGGGGCCGCAGTTTGGTGATGCCTGCTCTATACTATTTTATGATATTACAGTTTGATTTCAAGGTATTGTATTTGTTACTGATAAAATAGGAGCTCGACAAAAAAGCATTTTTTTCACTACAGGTTCAGTAGCTACCGTAATAATTCTCCGGTTTAGTCAAAGGTAAACACATGACATACATGCACGTCTTGGTGTACTCCTCTATCTTCTCTGCTCTGCATGTCAAATCATCCAGATGAGTTTGATTGTTCTTGATGGCAGCCTAAAAAATATAGTGACTTCAGTTGTGTATAATTAATGTTAAATTGATCACAGATTTGTCACAGTGTGATGTGTAGATAGTTACTTATGTAAACTGTTCAAAAGCTGCTTAATCTGTGCTCAGTAACACTGTGGAATATGTTTGTGTTACCAGAACTGTGTCACTGACAGTACCTCCACTTCCTTCTTTCTACGCTGGTCGAAGGCCATCTTCTCACCGTCTGCTCTCACCTCCCAGAAGAGCTTCTCTACCTGCTGGCTGAGGACAGCCCCCTGCTTCCGGGCCAGCTCCTTCAAATCCTTATATTGCTCCAACTGTGACAGAAATACATGCAAAAACCAGACGGGGATGTTACAATATTAGATTTTGGATTACAGTTTGTTCTTTCTATGTATAAGGGCATTTAATGAATACAGATTTTACATTGGATAAGTAGTAAAACCTCTTCAAGAAAACTCAACAAGTCGAACTGCCTTTGTTTCATCATTCTTTTTATGGATACCATTATTAATGTAACACCACCTGATCCTCATTCAGCTCAATGTCTCTCCCACTGGCTGCTCCCTGTTCTTGGACCTGCTTCTCATAGGTCCGCCAGGCCCTCTGAAGGTCAGTAATCTCCTGCTGACCCTCTGCCAGCTCCTGCTCTTTAATAGCCAACTGCTTCTGACCCTTCTTCAGGGCATCACGCAACTTCTCAGCCTTCTTCACATGATGAGAGGTGTTCACTTTGGCTTTGATGTACTGAGACCGAGACTGAGACAGGATATGTTCCTGGGCTCTGGAACAGTGTGAAAATATGTCATTTAACCCACGAAAAAGATTAAGAGAAGATTAAAGGGATGTGTATTTTCTTAGTACGCAAAAACAAACACACCGGATCTCCTTCTCACTGTGCTGCTGTTCTCTCATGAGTCGTCCATGTTCCTTCTTGTGGGTTTTGAATGTTTCCTCGCAGTTCACCAGTTGACTGTTCTTAGCAGCAGCAGCATCTTGTCTCTCCCTCAGTGTGTCACTGAGAGCACTGATGCCCTTCTCATTATTGTAAAGCTCAGCAAGGGTCAACTGCAGACGGTTTTGGAGGAGTTCATCCACCAAGGCCTGGTACTTCTGAGCCTGGAAATAGGGGGCAGTGAACAGACAGTAATGAGAAGATAAGGCAGAGATCAATCCACAGTGCCATTTGTGTGACGACATACATCACAATAGCTTATTAAACAGTGGTGGGACTCGGCCCTTTTTTTGTTGTATGTTACGTTACCTCGATTTTTTCCTGAGACACCTGTTTCCTCTCAACAGTGGCAGATCTCTTTTTATTGTACTGAAACTGCGTGTCCTCTTTGGCCTTCAAAAGGGCCTCTTTTTTCTTCTGGTATTCTGCAGCATATTCCTTAGACTGACTGATACACTCCAGCATTTTGGTCCTCTCCTTCGGGTTCTTCAAAGCTATGGACTCCACTGCCCCCTGGTGTCAATTGTAATGAGATGTTTGAAAGACATTTTACAAATCGTGACTATTTCTAAGGTACAGGTTACATAATTCATTAATGTGGTGGAAGTCCTGTTGCTGTCATTTTTTTATGTTTTCACAGTTTTTTTCTTTGTTATTTGTCCTTTCAGCAGTTAATTCACCTTTCTTTGTAATACACTGGATATAACATAAAATGTGCCATTACGTTGAATACAAAGAGACAGTTATACATATTTTTCAGTCTGCCATGTGTTTTTCTTGGCATGAAAACTCTTTCACACAAAAAAATAAAAATATTAACATCAGCTCCCACCTCTTTAAATAAAGTTCATGTAGCATTTATTCATGCTTTTAAAGATTAAAGACACTGACATACAGTTCAACTGGCATGTTACCTGGAACACAAGGCAGTTTTGAGCTTTGGTCACGATGCCAATCTTCTCAAGGCCCTCCATGTATACGGCAAAACTAACATGTACATCATTGATGCGATACTCAGAGGAGTCACCTGAAAAATACAATGTAGGGAAGTAAAGACCGATTTAGTGAAGACGGTATATTTCCCAATTTGCGCTCAGAGTCAGACTTGAACTGAAAGGAAAAGAAGACGACCATGACAACACTATCAGTAACTTATAGTATTAGTATTGTTTGGAAAATGTTTTACGATGTTTTCAGGCTTGCATATATTACAAGTATTTCCAGTCATCAGCAATTATTTGGTGGTGCACTGACTCAAATGAAATTAATCTCATTATATATAATCATATCATTAAGAGTTCCTTAAACATCAGTGTGTTTCGTCGTAGAGGCTTCGTTAACTGGCAAAACTCAACTGATCAACAGTAGAGTGTGAATTAATACAAAGACAATGCAGCTGCGTTTATCCCACTGACCATTGATAATCCGGCTAAAGACCGTCTCCTGGTCCTCGTCGTCGAAGTATCGCATGGCGACGCGGGCGGTGTTGGAGACTGGTTGGCGGATGTGAGCTCCGTGAATCAGGTCTCTGAGGTGCTTCACTCGGAGGGACACGGCCCTCTCCCCCATGACGAAGCTCAGAGCATCCATCACGTTGGACTTGCCTAGTGTCGTTTTACCATGTTAATGTTTTAGC
The DNA here is from genome assembly GCF_022458985.1 of Mugil cephalus. NCBI lineage: Eukaryota > Metazoa > Chordata > Actinopteri > Mugiliformes > Mugilidae > Mugil > Mugil cephalus. The sequence goes on from NC_061779.1 coordinate 23,150,371, forward strand.
CTTTAAGCTACATTCAGGCACACGTTAATTAGCCAAACTCGACAACACAATGCTACACAAAACTAATGTTTTTTTTTGTTTTGTTTTTAGTAGCTAGCCTACTATTAAGCTAGCTAATGGCTACTAAAGTTAGCTCGCTAAGAAAATTAACAATGTTCACTCACCAGAGCCATTTGTACCAATTATACAGCTGAACTGCATGAATGGGCCGATAACTTGCTTTCCTCGCCATGACTTAAAGTTTTCAATGTCAATTTGTTTCAGGTAACCCATATCAATCGGTAGCTGAGTTAAATCAAGCAGCTAGTCGTTGCGGGATGTCGGCAGAATGTCGAGAGGCGGGAAACAGAAACATAACATAATGGACGTCATAAGACTGCTATCATTTATCTATTTTTTTATTTATTATTTTTAATTTCATGGAGAAAATTAATGTTACTGAATTTACCATATATGTTTATTTGCCCTTAAGTGGTAAACTCATTTAAATATGTATTTAGAGCATTAGAAAGTGCTTATTCAGGCACTTGTCAACCTAACGTGTCCAAGTGTATTATTCCTTGTTTTTTTCTTTTTTCTATGAAAACTGTTTAGTTTCAATACATTTTCACATTCCAATAATATAGAATTTTGTCTGCAGTCTATGGCAGGGGTTGGGCAGACTGGAATTTGAGCTCGGAGGTCATCTTTCCACAGCCATCTTTTCTTTTATTAATACAGTGCTTTAAAAAGCAATGACCCACATTTTTGAAATGATTTCTTGTTGATCTAGTTTATTCTAAAATCTTATCAGAAGCTGCTTATTAATAATGCATTTAGTTTATAAATCTGTATCGACACTTCATGTGATTCTTTGGCTGATTTTATGTCAGTTTATATTCAATTCAATTCAATTCAATTTTATTTATATAGCGACAATAACAATGCAAACTGTCTCAAGATGCTTTACAAAAACCAGCCTGCAACCTCCAGGGCAAGCCTGAGGGCGACGGTGGCAAGGAAAAACTCAGAGGTGATCCTTTGCTGGTAATACTGGACATCACACAAGAAAGAAAAAATCAATCATACCTTTTCCCCTGTGCTGTGTGGGAGAAAAATTGATGGCAGCATAAATACATTACCATTTTTGAAGCTATGATTTACTCTGAGACACAACTTTCAAGCCAAGGACCTGCCTGCAGATGTAACATAACATTCTATCCAAGGGTCTTCATGACATGCATAAAATCAATGAATACTGAAATAAAGTGACACCTGGCCAGTAGTAATCATCTGTAGCATAGATAGATGATATCATATATGTTCTATGGCTGTAGTCATATGTGGTAAGAATTACAAATTACATATAATGAGTTCCGCCTCCTTTTGCTTACCCCTGCTGCTCTGTGCAACAGCCTCCACCAAATCAAGCTGTTGGAGGTGTTCGTCTCCTGCAAGATCATTTGGACAGTTTTGTTACCTCTGACACGATAAAAAAAATCATCCATACACTGTTCAGTAGCCTATACATTTGAAAAAGACTAATGAGCAAAAGGTTTATTATCATTAACAACAAATTAATAAATGAATATTCCACAGTGTGTACAGATAATTCTCTAATTCTCTAAGCTCACAGGTTGTGACCTATTGCTCCAGTACTTCCAACAAGACTTTATTTGTTGAGCAATGATCTGTAGATATCAGTATTTAAATGATTAGGTTTTCATAAAAAAGGTACGTGTGAAATGAGGAGTCCATTTCATACCATCAAAGGATTCATACGTGATCCGTCTCTGTCCATTTGAACTAAAAAGACAAAACATACAAACCTCCTAAATGATCATTATTGCATTGTCTACCGTGCTTATTTATTCATGTCTTCATCATGAATGCTTAACTCACATTCTCATAGTTCTCATAGTATAACTGCTGTTTGATCAGCTGCTCAGCTTTTCTAAGCTGACTTCTTAAACCCTCAGTCTCTTTCTCAGACTCCAACTTCAAAATATCCAAAATAAATGCAGTATATATGAGCAGCTTTGGGGTTTATTGGTATAATACGTAACAGGTAATACTTCTAACTTTACTGGAGACTTGTAATAATCTGATGATGTTCCTGGGCCAAGGTAAAAGAAAATGGAAAACTGTAACATCACCTTTACCATGAGTGATACTAATAGAGATAAATAGAAGCCAGAACCGGGGTTGCCCAGGTACTAAGCGCCCCTTTAGTGGCGTATCTGGTATGTACTATTCTTTCCGTTTGTTCACCCTGATGTATACGTAACCAGCAACCTCCTACTCGCACGTCTACCACAGCCCAAACTGGTATTGTTTCAAGTCCACCCAGTAAATAAACAGTTCACAGCAAACCAGCATCAGCTTTGTATTGAACACACTGTTTTATTTGACACTTGATAATATAGTAAAATCTCACTGTAGTTGTGTAGCTTCGTTAAAAGCAAACAGGAGTGTTCATTTAACAGTGAACCAGTGAGTGGACAGTGTTCAGTCGGTATCTGCCTCTAGACTTACCTGAGTTTATGAAGACTGGTCGTTAGGCCACAAGCTAAAGAAAGTTTTGGCTTATCTCTAACAAATATCTGTAGAGTTGCTTCTCTATCAGAAGTAGATAGATGCATTGTCTTGTCTTGTTTGTAGTGTGTGATATCTAAACAACAAGTTCTTAGAATGTGTGTTCTGTTCTCAGTGTGACATCACACATGTTGGTTCCAGAACTTTATACCTGCTCCCTCCACTTCACTCTGAGTTTGTTGTTTTTTAAACTACTTTTAAATCATTTTGTCCCTCAGATTTACAGTGTTAGAACATCAGAAATAATTACAAAATGAATAAATGAATAATGCATACACATACTGAATAAATAATCTCAGTTCATAATGAGCATGAACACATCAGTTACTGCATTAGTGTTGGGTGGAGATAATGTTGGCATCTTTTCAGGAGAATTATCACCTGGAAACACACAAAGAGAAAGTGGTAGTCTGTTCTTCCTTGATTAGTGTCTGATTAGCACCAGATAGTGCTGTGTCGTGTCTGAATTTTGTGTCTGGAAGGATGTCTATCTATGTAAAGGTGGACATGAAATGTACAAAGAGAAACAAATACATGTAAATGTACAAATACATGTACAAGATGCAAAAACAGAAAGAAATGACGTTGCTAATTTGGTATATTTTGATGATATAGGGATACAATTATAGTGCTATAATAATATATGATTATTTAACATGAAAAAAAACAGCCAGTAATAGTATACTAGTGTAATGACAGTGATGGATTCTGTTAATATAAGTAGGTAATGGATGATTTGTGTGGAATGAACAGACACGCATATATACATATCCTTAAAGATTCAGTTGGGATCAGGGATTAGGTACCATGGGAGCCCCATCCCAGTGTGGTGCAAGATGGTTAGGTCGGGGAGGCATTGTCTAGTTGTTGCCGTTTTGTTTTTGTTCTCTCTGAGCATTTTGTTTAGTTGAAAGAAATCTGATTTGGCATTGAAATTAATCTCGTCATATGTTCCGGTACAATAACAATAAAAGCTCATCTATCAAGAAATCATTTTCCAAGGCATCGGAAGAGACTGTAGGATGGTAACTCCAGTGGGAATGGCATGTTCTGGTCATAGTTTTATCCAGCAGGAAGCATCTGATCATGGGAACGCGAGTTCACACATCCAGCTGTAGTCATAAAGATCTAACGTCAACCACAAAAAGAACAAGCAATCATAAAAGGTGAGAACACAGTGACAAAACAGGGTCTGAACAGCCCCCAAGATGCTGACAACATACCTGCCTTAAAAAAAGGCAAAGGTATCCCCAGTTGTGCTGAATGGGTTAATGGGGTTGTGGCTCTTCTATGAGTTCACAATGAAAAGTGATGGGTGTATTCATATTGACCATTTTATTAATGGAACAAATATAAGTAGTCAGACCTCTAAAAACACATACAGAACACTTTTAACAATATATAGCGACTGATTCAGTTCTGGTTACACGTGGATCTTATCAGCAGTAGACTGCACTAGCAGTTTAAGACAAAGGTTAAAGTGAAATGTTTTATTGCTAAAAATAGATATCGGGCCATTTCCCTGCCCTTTCCTTAACCACTCAGGATCAGATTAGATATTGATAACAGCACCAAGAAGTGCGTTCAATCAGCCTAATAACATTCATCCTCTGGAACAGCGCCTTGTTTCCAAAAAAAAAAAAAAAAAACTATAAAGTAACACAATTAAGCACAATTAACGTTTAAATGGAGAAATATTGGATATTAAAGCCATTAAAGTGTGTAATACTGTATTTATCTACTGTACATTTACTGGTCCAGTCTTAGTGTCTGGTCTTTAGTAAAGGAAACTGGTGTCAGACTCAAAGTCACAAATGTTTCAGGGGCTCATCTTGTCTGCCAGAACTTCAGTTCACTCACAAGTAGGTCTTAAGGACACAGACAAAAAAACGGCATATTATATATATAATTATATACATAAAACCCTTTACTAGAGAGAGACAAACTTGATGAAACGTTTTTATTGGTCACAGAATAAAGCCACTACAAGAAAGCAGCAAAAATCTGAGTCTGTGGATTTAAAATATGATCATCCATCTACAAAAACCCTCAATAAGGATGGTCACGGACGTGCTCCATGATGTGCTTCAGAGCCAGCCAAGTCTCTGATGCAGTGGGGATAATCTGTTCGGATGGCAGGATGAAACCATAACGACCAGTGTCCCTCAGCTCAAAGGCAAAGGAGTATTTGATTCCCTGATCGTAGGACCAGTCGATGCTACCGCCGCTGGCTTGATCTGAGAGGAGAGAAGAGACACAGGACTTATATTACGAGCAGCAGCACAAACAACAATACTGTAATAAACATACAGATAGCGTACATGTACTAAATGTAAGTGCAACGAATAAAAAGTACCGTACCATAAACTGCAGTGCAAATATATGTTGTGCAACTGCTGCAACAGCTAATTATTTGTGGTGGCGCAGACAATTAGGAGAAAGGGTTACTTACAGATGATGTTACAGATGTTTCCAACCTGGTACTTGGTGCCATAGAGGGACGTGAGTTTCTGCACTGCTGCTTTACCAACAGAGTCCTACAGAGAAACAAAAAGTTCACATAAAACTGCCATGGGAGAGAATGAGCTATTGGTGTACTATTGCCTAGAAATGTGAAGTAAATGGCTAGTGTAAAGCTACACACACGAGTTTTATTGATATAGTCCCAAAATCACAGATTTGAGGCGTAGTTGTGTATGACTAACTACAGGGAAATGGGTCCATTAGGCCCTGCACCAGCATTCATTTGCCCTTCTGTACAAACATGAAGCTGAAAAAGAGAGTACATTAGGAAAGTAAGGAGAGATGATATTATATGATATTATGTGAGAGGAGTTTAGAGTACATCAACCCTGAAGCAAACTATTACAGTTTTCAGCAATAAAACTTTAATTGCGTGAGAAATTTCAATCTCAAACTAATGCTTTCAAACCAGTCTGCAGTCAAAGAGCCAGATACAAAGTCATTTTCATCTTATCTACCAGAATCCTCTGTCTCCATGAGACAAAGAAGAAATTTAACAGTCTCTCTGATGGATGTGAAGTCCCTTCCAACTGCATTTTTGTGGGACAGAATTCACGACAGAAAACGTGTCACATTTAACTTGCCACCTGCTTCCCCAGAGTTCGCCTCATTTGTTCTTTTCTTACCAGCTCAACCTGGTCGGGCGCACTGCCGCAGGTATAGCCGTAGGGGTACATGAGCAGCTGGGAGTAGGCGTGGACGGAGATGAAGGACTTGAAGTTGCCGTGGCTCGTGATCAGGTTGACCACGTTGGCCACCTCGATCTCAGAGTGAGCAGACGGGCCGTGGTAAGAATCGGAGCAGGGGTATGAACTGGCGCCGGGGCCTGAACCGAAGAAGTGATATTAAAATCATATAGATCATGGTCTACACAGCATCAAGGCTGACAAACTGCAGACATTGGTGGGGTGCCATGTAGCCCAAGCAGCGATGAGAAATTTCACAGATTTGTACGAGACATTAAGTGCACATGCCTGAGAAATCCAATACGACCATTTACAACTGTTCTGCCATAAAGTCTAATGTAATGATGCATATAATGTTCAGATTTTTTTAGCACTGAAATCATTGTTAGCTACGGTGCTCCATTAGTCTGCGTTTTATTCTGAGGGCCTCCACCACCGCTCAAAATCATCTACTCCAACAGTGCACTTAATTATGATGTTGTTGCTAAAACTTTCAAGCAAGGTATTATAGGCAAACGGTCGTTGTATTTTTGATCTCTTAAGGACAAACATGAAATCACACATCCCATTTTCACACATCGGTGATACTGACCACCAAAGCCTGCATTCCAGTTCCTGTTGGGATCGACTCCACGGCACAGATAGCCTGGGTTTTGGGAGCGGGTCTTACGCCACATACGATCCTGCACATCACACATAGTCAGTCACATAGTGTACGACTTTTCACAGGACTTAAAAACATAGAGAAAACTAACTCTACTTGATTCTTTAACAAAACAATGATTTAACAGCAATATTAGCACAAAAATGACGCTATAATGGCAAAACCGGATAATGGAGGAGAGAAGCTGACACTTTTTACAAATCCAGCAGGCTCTCAGTGAATGGTGAGGACTTACGTTGGTGTGGGTGAAAACGTAGCCGTCAGGGTTGGCCAGGATCAGCATGTAAATGTCCATGGTGTTCAGAAGGGAGGTCAGGGACGCGTCGGTACCGTAGTCAGTGGCAATCTAAGAAAGAGATCATATAGACATCCTAAAAAAGAGCAAGCTCTAATTTCTTATTTCTTATCTTATTTCTTTAAGTGACAGCTTTAGGCAAACAATGTCGCTGCAACAGAGGAAAGAGATGAAAGGAGTACAGGGAATGTAATACTTCATGAACTCAATCACTTATGACCCCAAAGAAGAGTAAAATATAATAATGCTATTATTAGGATTTCGTTTTTAAAAAAAGGCATTCTATGCACATTAATGTGTTGGAGTGTAATTCTGTCCAGTGGCTCGAATTTGATACAAAAAGAGAACTTTCGTGCCTGATTATGAATGGTATCAGTTGAGTAATACGAACACATCAAGTCAAAGGACTGAGTTTGGTTATACCTTGTTGGCTGTCCACACTCCTGTAGCCGGAGACACCCATTCTCTGGAGTGGATACCAGTGTCGATCCAGATAGCGGGACGCTTCACACCGCCAGTGCTGAACTAAACACAAAGTCAACACAGGCAGACTCATGTTACTTTAGACAGGCTTTATACAAATGTACATCATTTGAAACTGTAAAGGTTCCTCTCTCCTAATAACACACCATTGATGATATTTTCAAACAAACTTTTAATTAATTAAAAAGCGTTAATAGGTACATGACCTATGCAGGATTATCGTACCTTGAGGACATACATGGGCCTGTTCTCATAGGACTTCCCGATTTCCTGCTTGCTGACCAGATTAGGGTACTGAGCCACCAGAGTGTCCATCCAGCTGTAGATCTGTACGCACACAATTCAGTCATCAGACAAATGTAGCACATATGATACTAAAAAACAATCTAAAAAAAAAATTAAAAACAAGGCTGACCTGACTAGTTCAGGAAATGCCTATATCTGCATTAAATCATACAGCTGATAGCATGGCCTTTAGCATGGCGTGTCAAGTATCGGTGATGCATGTTGATCAAATAACAAAAAGGGACAATGTCAGTCATAATTGGTGGCTCACTGACAATATTGTGAGGTGAGAAACTTAAGTCCAGTTACCTGTTGTAACTACACAGCAGTGGTTTTCAGTAGTTACCAACACCTAGCATATGGGGTTCTATTTAGGTTTACCTTTAGAAACCACAGCATCCTGGATTGCATCTGATTTCATACTACTGGACAGTTATTCTTGCACTGTTTAATTACTTATCACACTGAAGCATCAACATATTGATTTTTTTGCTGCAGGAAAAGGGTATCTGTCGGATTTTTCCAAGCTGAGCAGAAGCATCACTCCAGTTTTTTAGCTAAAAATCATTACCTGGCCTCAATCTTACACCAACAGAAGCCAGTTTATCTCTGCCACTCCTAATCATAGCCTAACATGATCGTTCACTCCAGGCATATGAAGGGGAGAACTACAGGTCACGTCCATTTAACAGAAGGGAAAAACTAGCTGATGGCTCTGCCTTGATATGCTTTTCCCACTGTGTTTGGCATCTCTAGGTACTCTGTGAACAAATAAAGATTTGCTCAGATGAGCTCTAATCAGAGATTTCCAGAGAGTCTCATCTGGAGTGAATGTATTCCATCCTCATGTGTCAACAGCCTACCGTATCCAGAGTATGATAGGCTGCAAAGTTGAAGCTCTTGCTGCCGCGTTCCCTCATCTGGTTCTTCTCCATCTCGGCTTTCTCCTCATCAAGAAGCTCCTGAGAGTGACACACACAGGATTCATCACACTACTGGCATCATTTCATTCTTAAAATCAATTCTTGGACGCTACTGTCAAAGACAAAATGAGCATGTGAACTACATTCATGAACTAGTGCGCCTGAAGGATTACAAACCTGGAGGTTGTCAATCATGACGGAGAAGGGGATGTCGTGGACACGGAAGTACTCCTTCACAGCGCTCAGACTGGAGCGGGGCACTCGGATTTCGACAGGAAGCTCAGCTGAGACTGGGTGGAGCCAGAAGTCCAGCTGGAATCAGACAGCAAATGAGAAGTTACTCAAACAATTACAAAGTTCTGAAAGCTGAGATGGAGAAACGTGCACTGATTAGCTCAATGTGGTGTTAATATTGTGAAAAATGATGCAACGGAAGAATCAAAATGATTGACAACCTTCTCAAACTCAAACACTGTTTCCAACTAGAAATTGTTGCCACTAGTTAACTTCTAAATCTCGAAAGAGCAGATAATAGACTGAATAAATAAAGGTTAATCTCTGGAAGAATTACATTACAAGAATGTCTGAGACACGGAGACTTTTCCGACATGTGGAGTTGAGTTAACTTTCAGCCCACATAGGCCCTCAGCTGGATTATTTAAAGTCTATCAGCACTGTTGACCTTAATTTGCCGTTCGTACTTCTGGGAAGTGCATGAATAAATGTTTGGCACAAGTGGCTCACAAAGCTGGAACGCAGAGTAGTTGTTTGTGCTGTATACCCAAATCAATAATCGTGTGTGTGTGTGTGTGTGTGTGTGTGTGTGTGTGTGTGTGTGTACCTCCCACTCCTCTCGCGTCTCCAGAGCCTTCAAGAGCTGGACCTGTTCCTCCGACTGCACATTGACCCTGATGACCTGATCTCTGAAAGAAATTCATTTCAGTCTCTGAGCGTGATTATTTAATTTATTTATTTTATTTTTTTTTATCAACGTTTCTTATTATCTAATAACCTACAGAGAGTACAGCAGATGATGAGTATTCAATTTAGTGCCTACAAATATAACCAGCAATTACTGGTGCAGCACAGCGAGGGCCCTGAACTCCACACAGCTTAATAAGACTGCAATCTTGACTCAGTCTTAACACTAACTGAACCACATTCAATCCACTGAACATCAATGCACTTTTGCAACTTGAGTTATTAGCAAACTCTGAAAACTTCTCCGAAATCTTCAAAGTAAGATATGGTTAATTATGTTTTGGCAGTGGCACACAATGTACATTTTAGTCAAAGTCGCACGTGTGTATTTTATTGCATTTAACCACTCATTCTGCTGCTGGTGTGTAACACATATCCGTTTTCTTTTAGGTAAAGGATTATTCAGGTGCCACAAATGTTGATTCTGATGTGATAAAGTGCCCTTCATATATATTATTTGGGGATTCTGCCTGTTAAGCAAAAGGTTAACGATATAATCCTACACAGAAAACTGTTAAATGTTCAAATAAATACAAAATCAACCAATTAGGAGTGTTAAAACGACACAATGAAAACAAGATTAATGTGAACATACCCAATGAAGACCCTCTCTGCTTTGGCCGCAGCCACAAGCACCAAAAGCAACCACAGGCCTCTCATCGTTCCAGTACAAGTGGCACAAGTGTGTCAAACGCTGGCTTTTCTAGCCTCTTAATACCATCAGGAGTCAGATGGGCTGTTCTCACGGAAGAGAGTCGGCTCAGATAATAATGTAGCTCACCTACCTGGAAAAAGATTATTTTTCAGTGACAGAGAGTTGCTGATTAAGCTTTGTGTAATCTTTTCAGTGCTCAGCTGCAGATAGCGGTACATTCCCTAGACAGCCCATGTGAAGCAGTTGGTCTGCTGAAATAAGCTTGTTCGCATTAATTCAAATTAATTCTGCACACAGTGTGACTGCTATGTGTCAGTCAGGGTGTGCAGGTATCATTTTTTATTATCTTATAGTGTGCAGCAAACAGCAAAAGAGATGGTTAGGAAGCACACAAGCAGACCCTGCCTGTGACCAGCAGGGACACGGTGGTTTACTGCGCTCTGATCAACTGGGTGGAACCACATTAAAAGGTGACCTACGAGATGCATCTGAACTCCTCACAATTTTATTCAACTGAACTACTTCAAACCGTGTGCTATTTATAACTCAAAAGTCATAGCTTCAGTGAGGAGGAAACCTCTTCAGTAATTCAGAACTGTAAAGATTTGAGAATTGCAGAAGAAAAAAACATAAAAAACTTTATGGTGCTTTAAAGTACTGACCAGTTTAGCCACTGGGGAAAACATGACAACGTACCGAAGCACAAATTCAAGTCCATAACAGCCAAGAAACCAGACTAATGTCCCTTCCAAACAAGTGGGTTTGGAGTTTGGGAAGTGATTATACTCTGGCAAGTATCGGACAGGTCAATCAAATCGCATTGGGAGAGCTTTATGCAGTGATGGACGGAAGCGTGTTACCGGATCCACATTCTGATGATATTTGAGTCTGGCTATATCAGACTGTGTCTATAAAAAATGGAAAGACTTTAGTGCACAAGGCTTTGACCTCAATCACATTCAACATCTGTGGGGTTCACTAGAACACTAACTGCCATCTACTGGTTGCCCATATGCAAGGTTTGGTTAATGTCTTGTGTGCTACATACACCCAAAAAGGTATGTAGACACACAAACAATGCAACCTTAGTGTGTGAACGTCTCATGGTAAAACAACATAACATTAGTGTTGGATGTCTCGTGTGTTTGAGTGAGAGCGAATCCTTCAGCCGGGTCCAGGTGAAAGGCTTTTACCACAACAGAGGCATGCCGGGAGTTTTACCATGAGCCTTTCACACTATGGGTGCCCTGACCTTAATGAACACTTGCATGTGGGCACACTAACCAGTAGATGGCAGTACATTAACACCTGTGCACCACAGAGAACTTTATCATACAATGATTTACACTCAGTCCAAGGCTCTAAGGCTAAGAGTGACTGAGAGACTCAGCTGCTTTTGAAATTATTGAGTATACTGGCTACAGTCAATTATTAAAGTCAGAGCTGGTACCAGATTCCGGAGTGATAATTACACAAAACATGCACTTGTGGTATTTTGCGATGGTTCTTTGTTTGCCACTATTCTCTGATTTATTTTTCTTTTTTTCTTTTGCTTTTTTGTGCCATTATGAAATTGTACCAACAAAGACAAAACAGGTAGTCACAGGGATAGAGAGGGGATATGACAAGCGAAGGGTGCAAGATGGAACTGGACATGCACCACTGCAGTGAGCTATATAGCGTCTTTTTCAAGCGTGTCATCTGAAGACTGTATAATTGAACACGGAAACATTTAATTCATTACAGTATATGAAACCATTTTGTCATGTGGATGTTTAAATTAACATAACAGGAAAAATTAAATCCAGACAGAAAATGTGTCCTCCATAGTGTACGCCTGTTCTTCTGCTTGCTACAAGGACACAAACTTGGTTAAGTCCCTTGTTCCAGAGGTGCAAACACAGTATTTCAGTACTGCTAGCAGAGGATTTGGGGTTTATTCTGCATTCTGATATCCACTGGTATCAGACTGTGCACCACACAGCGTCCATGCACCCACCAGCTGTTGTGACACCCCAGCCAAACCCTCCCTGCTCTCAGAATTAATAAAAAGAGGGTTTTAACGTGTCACTTCCCTTCCCTTTCACTCCCTAACAATCCCACGACACAAAGTGAGTGGAGGAGGGGGTTTAATAGGCGCGGGAGGCTACAGGGCGACGTGGGAGTCGAGCTGGGACTTTCCATCTTTCGCAGTGTGGAAATTATTTATCACTATTCCTGCTGTGTGTGTATCTTAAAGTTTAATGTCCCCATGAAAAGTGCCTTTACATGCAAATGTTGATGCAGTGTGTGTGTTTTTTTTTTCCTCCTCTCAGTTCCCACTAAAAGCTATACGAACAAGGCACCCCCGACCAGCTTGTTCCACATGACTTCCTCTACGGGGCTATAAATAGATGCATTTACATTGCATTTCATGGCTGAGCTCTCCTTCAATATTTCAGAGCCCCAACAGTAAATTGATCATTAATCATTTATTGCACAGTTGTTCATCTCATTTTGCACATAGTATGTGCTAAGATTCTAACCTTCCTAAACATAGTCACATTTTTGATTTTCAAAGAGGAAGCGCTGTATGAGAAATGAAATGTGGATCTACATTCATTTTATTTCAGGGCCGGTGATGAGAGGCTCCTTGAATTGAATGTCGGTCACCTGAGAGCTTTGGTTACGTGATTCCTTCTGCCCAGTCTGGTGGTCAGATGACAGAGGTAGAAGTCATCGGTTAATGATGACATCTTCGCTCTACTTCTGAAACACTGTCAGATATGAGCCTCTAATCTTCCCTTTTATGGCTTTTATTCACTGCTGTACTGTGCCAACTTTCTTCCCTCCTGCATGTCTCATCAACAAGATAGGAACTCTCAACAGCAGGTGTGAACAAGATATAATGAGAGCAGGGTGACAGCGAGAAAGTAAATGTTTCTCTGCCAGTGGGAAAGAAAGTGTCAGATTTAAAATGCACCGAGACATGTGACTGTGCCTTCTGATCTATTTAGGCCACTTCTTCTTTTTCTTGCCTCTGAATGCTTAATACTGCTTGACGCTCGGGTGGTCTGATTGATTCAGTGGGACTGACACAGAATAGATCAATAAATATCATACATTATCATAGCTTACGCGTGAACTCAGCAATATCCTGCTGGATGTGTGTGGAAGGTTATTAAAAATTAAACCACTCAACAGCAGTCAGACTTTAGAAGGGACGCCAGCGATAGAGTTTCACGTAATTCTGACCACCAGGGGACAGAAAAGCTCCACAACAGACCTCACAATCAACTTTTCAAACCGTTACAATGATGTGTTGGCGAACAGTTGTTTACTTCCACATATGGCAGGCACAGCAACATTAACATCCCACTGGAGCAATACTTCCCACCACCTTGTGAATGGATGTCCACTATACACTTTTGTGTTGGCCCACCCTCTCTTGAGTCCAATATCCAGAAGCTCAGTGCTGGGAATGTAGCGGAACTGTCAGAGCCTGTTTAGTAAAAGCCATTGTCTTCAGTTTTATATGAGAAGTCAAGAGTAGAAAGATTGTTCTAAGTAACAGGGGAAAAGAGGTAAACCCAGGATAAGATATCATAGAGGTGCAGAATTGGCCTATTGAGGTGAGTATTGGCAACTCAAGGAACGAAATGAGTCGATAATCAAAGCAACTTTAGTGCTCTAACACAACATTTGGAGATCTGGCTTTTTTCTGTTCATGTTTTCAGAGTGGTAAATCACAGATGGACCGCTGCTTTAGAAGCAATAACAAAGGGATTAGTAAACATCAGCAAACATATTACAGAGGAGCAAAACTTAAAATTAACTTTTTTATCAAGCTTCATTGTCAGGGCCGGCCCTAACCAATTTGGCGCCCTAGGTAAGATTTTAGGTGGTGCCCCTCTTGGCTATCCTTATGGACTTTGAGCAAGTGGCTTGCATTTTTCTAGTCCTTTAGTCCTTCCCTGTTCAGTTTATAACCTTTCTTGGAAAACATTTTGCAGCAGAAACAGTGCAAGCTATCATCCTTTTACGAGTACATCAGCCAGCTTCTGATTTTTCTCCATTGACTATTAAAATATTCATTAATGAAGTATTATTATTATTATTATTTAATAGGCTTTGCTATGTAGTACCATTAATGTGGGCTTATTCTTTTCATACTAGGAAATAATAGTATCAATTGGTTTTAGTATAAAAATAACAATAAAAATATAAGTTGCCCTTTTTTATTAATTCCCCTCCATTGTGGCGCTCCCTGGATGGACGGCGCCTTTAGCATTTGCCTATACTGCCTATGCCACGGGTCGGCCCTGTTCATTGTTGACAGTGTGTCTCATCCACTCTGACTTTGTTATAAATATGCACTCAGGCATTTTCACTGATCTGTATAGATTATATGAGCAATGAAACATGTGAAACCCACCCTGGCACTGTCGCATTTACATTTTCCTTTTTCACCGATTGAGCCTTGATGGAGCTACACGTCTGTCGGATATCACGGATGCAAAGTCTGGACAGGCTTGTTTCTCGCTTTAAGAGGACAAGCAGTGACAGGTAACTTTCCCAGGGTCCACATTGTATTGCTGAAAATCATCTGTTGTGTGTTCCCTCTTAATATTGCAAGATGACACGTCTCCCTGAAGACTAACTCATTACATTTCTGTCTGTGTCAACCATCGGCGCTCACAGTGAGCTGACAAACTGTCCTTTGGGCTGTCAACATTCCAGACCACATTTCCGCATAAACAGCCACACTGCTTCACAGAAATCCCTTCAACAAGTCCTCCATCAAACCCTTTCAAAGCTGTCTCGTATCCTTTTCATTGTGATACATATTGCTCAGTCTTGATTGGATGATGGAGCACTTCATTCTGCATCCGACTCCGCATCAGTGCTTCTGCCTTAAGATTTATTTGTTACGTAATAGTCTAAGAAAAAGCCACCACAACGAAGGAAGGCCTCAGCTCGAGTAAAAATAGATTGCCAGGCACAAAACGATCCGGTTATATTTAGCAACACTCCTCCCATCCACATCTAAGAATAGCAGGAGAGACATTTCATATTCACCCCAAGACTAAGCCTTGTACTTGCCAGGACATTTTTACCCTTGTTCTTTCTGAGTGAAGTGGACAGTTGCTGCCTTCTGCAGGGTTGGTGCATGTTTGTGTGTCATAGCTGCAGGGTTTCAGAGGTGTGTGTCATCAAAATTTTACACACAATTCCTTATTCCATTACTCATCATCACCACCTATTTCAGCATGCAGGCATCTCACAGTTGATGAGCTTATAACGGGGAACGGGGGAAATAAAAGTGGCAGACGCGGGAACACGGAAACCTGAGCTGCTCGACATATCGGCTCAAGTGATATTAGGCTCATGCTGAGCTTGTTCAAGTCTGCTTTATTGCTTTAGAGTCGCAGCACTCTATGCAGACTGTCCCTGTAGTGAGAAAAGCTGAGACATGTAAATATTAAAAAGTCATATTTTGTGGGGGGAAAAGATAACTGGTTTTATGGGAACTATACTTTAGACAAATATTCTGCCCTCTTTTCTCATATTATGAGTTATTGCATGAGGTCAGATCAGACGAATGCATGCCTTTACTGTTTATATTGCTATTGTATGACCTTAGGGAAGCAAAGGAGTAGTCCAACATTTGGGAAATATATGATTTCCATTTCTTGTAGGAGGTAGATGAGGAGATCAACACTTCTCTCATATTGATCCACTAATGATAATGCTAGTGCTGCTGAGATCAAAAACGGAATACCACAGGGGACAATTTAAGGACCATTTTTATTATATGTTCTATCTCAACATATCAGTCCATATGCAGACGATACAGTCATGTCTCTCATTCAAACATTCTGACCATGACAAGTAGGGTGAGCTCCTACTGTGATGGAAAAAACTGGAAGTACCAGAACTTTTTATAACAATAGACATAATTGGTGTTGATGAGCTGCACTCAAAATATTAGCCCTCTCGTGTTTAATCAAATGAGGAATTTCAGAATTGGTCAAGTTACTATTATCACAGTTGGACATCTGTGCTTTTGTATCCTCACAGCTCAGTTACTGCAATGTCTAGTTTACTTGTCTGAAGAGTCAAATAGTTGAACCACTCCCAACTGTACGATACCTAGAAGTCAGACTAGATTGAAGTAAGTAAAAAGCATTTTTTACTTCTCACCTAATTTTTAGCTCATTGCACTTGCTGCCAGTCGATCTCAGAAAACTGATTTAATTTTTATCTCACATAAGTCCCTGCACGGCCTTTCTGACAAATGTTCATGTTGTTTTTGGTCATAATTCCAAACAAACAAACAACAACAAAAAAGAAGAATCAAGCTGTGCTCTATTGGCTGAAATATGAAATAATATCATATTGTGAGATGGCAAAGATCTGCCACGCCAATCAAATCATTTGGACAGGCCTTCTGAGGTGATGGACAGAAGAGTAAGAGCAGCATACATATCGTCTGGATTTAAATTTACTTACAATAAAATGTCCCTGTTTGGTTGGTTGTAATACTATCCGATGGTGTGTGCAGGGTTTTTCTCCCTCTGTCCTCCTGTACCCCATACGTCAATATTACATCCAAATGGTGTGTTACTGACTCATATTCTGAATTGCTCTTTATTTCATTAAGTGGGTTTCCTGCAGCCTATGTATAATCATTAATATAATATTTTAATTGCAGCAGTGTTTACTTAAACTGAATTCTTTATTTTTATGAAAGATGTTATTCACATATGTGACTTATATCAATTTACAGTGTAATACTGGTGTTCCCACCAGCACATACTACAGATGTCCAGTTACTGCAGGCTGTATCTTTCTTACATTGTTTTTGAGTATGTGGCACTAGGAATGCCAATTAATGTTTCTGATTATAGTTCTAAGTGGGAGGCGGCCATTATAATATAATAGCTCATCATGAAGTAAAAAGTAATATTCAGATAAACATATGGAGCAGATAGCAATGAGGGCTCATTAAAATCTTGGACAGGACTGAAAAAAGGCAGAGAGAAAAGTCTACTGCCTGTAATTAGCACACTGTCACTTGTTACACAGCAGCCCACGCGCTTAGCATGTCAGATCACTACCCAGCAGCATCAGCCGATTGTTTTGTTGCTATTCCGAAGAGCAGCAAGCAAACAATTCATATCCATCAGGGTCAGAGGTCTCTAACCATCGGACGTTTTCAGTGGATCTGTCATGGGACATTTGAGTGAAAGCGTGTAACAACCGTGCCAGATAATAAGCAGAACAGCCTCTGATTTAACAGAGAAATGCTGGAGTGTGGATTCATAAAGACAGGAGACTGCTACACTCATACACAAACCACAGCCTTTGCAGCTCTGACTCAATGGCCAGTTCAGCAAACGTAGCACACAGAACAAAATGTTCACGTGTGATGCTTTTGTGAACACATACTTTTTTTTCCTTTTTTTTTTTAATGTGCATTATAAACGCTGAAGTCAGATTTCCTGCACCGTGAAGCAGATGGTGTCATGATGTTGGCTTATTTCTGGCCTGAAAAGGCTGTGTAGTTTGTGCCTCTCTTGCCACACCACGCTACAATAAATAATAAAACGGAGACATCATCCATAAAATGGGAGCTTGCAAAGAACGCTAGTGTCATACAATGTAAAAAGTGAAAGGGCTTTGAGAAATCCTCCAGGAGTGAGCTCCAAATGGCTCAGAGGGAGAGAAAGATCCCTGGTATTTGACGGTGCTTCCACCAACATTTGACTGCTACTGTTGTCATAGTAGCAGTCAAAATGACGAAACCCTTTTAAAATCCCTATTATGTTTTTATTCATTCCTCAAAAGCTGAGATGTTGGACATACAAGTTTCATTAACAGTCAAGTGAAACCCATTTATTTGTCTTCATGATTTTGCTCTGCCCCCTAGATAGAGGTTGTCAAGTAATGTGTGACCTAGAGATTTTGTTTTGTGTGTGCCTGTCATTCAAATAAACATTAAATGAGGAGCAAATAAGTTAACCTTAAAAAAAAGTTTATGTCTCATGTACTTTATGATTGTTTGTTGACCACCGAAATAAGTCTTAAAATAAAATTAATAAGAATACACAATTATGGAGAAATATGCAGATCACCATAAAATCTCATGGACTGACCTTAAATCGGAAAGAAATATGTTTCTTTAAAGAGGCTTTATCATTTCCCTTGGGATAAATAATCTAATCTAATCTAATCTAATCTAATCTAATCTAATCTAATCTAATCTAATCTAATCTAATCTTGTTATTTATAACATTTGGTATGAAAAACTATCACAATTATCAGTAACTGTGTCCCCATTAAATAAGGAAAAGTCATTAAATATGAAAAAAAAAAAAAGTTCATCATATACTGTATTTAAAAACATTTAGAGACATTATACATAGAATGGGGTCAAACTGACCCTAAAGATAATGCAAGGGTTAAAGCTGTCGACCAGAGAGGTCAGCGGGAGGAGACTGGGGTGGATGGAGGGTCACTAAAACGCTGGAATTCGAAACAGGAGGCCAGTGTTGGTTTCCAGTGTTGAATCCACGACCGCTCTTTCATTTGAATAAGCCCCTTGACCTGACAATGAAAGTCCTCTCAGTCGTAAACTACACGCTTTTTTTCCCTGAATCTAACCCATCATTTACCAAAGCATCAAAGCAGAATCTAGGGCACGACTGTATTGACACTAGAGGTTTTGATGAATAAAAAACAATGATAAATCACTAGGACAGAGGACCTTAAGGCCCTGCTCAAATTACTGTATAAATACACATTCCTAGGTGCTATGATGGTTCCGTCTGAATGTATTTGGAGCAGAGAAGGGGTCCCTCAAAAGTTCAAGTTCATGATATTTCTACACAATCTGCCCTGATATTAAGAAGCTCAGCCAGTAACTGAAGACCACAGCTTCAGTCGAAATTAAACATGGAAAAGAAATTAGAGCTTTGCACAAATAAACCCGCTAGCCCTCAGATTTACCCAGTTATTTAACAGCATTTTTACTGTAGACAACAACAATTCTAGTATGATAAAAACACAGGACACTGACGCTGTTCCTGTCAACTCAGTACAAACAATTCATACTAATATGAATTCATTAGTGAATGGTCATTGTTGATGATGATCACATGAAGACTAGTCATGGAAAACCTATTAAATAACACAAAAGAGCGTGGCCTGTTATTACTTTATTACTGTCAATACACACTGTAGTCTATTTAGACAGAGTCCCACATTCAATTACCTGCTACTGGAAATACTCTAAAGAGCACAAATTGTGTGCTACTCAGCTGAAAATAGAACCCAATATAGCTAAAAGTTAAATCCATTTGCCTAATAAATTCAAACTGTACCTGCAACCAAAATTTCTGACTAGTTTTTAAAACGGGATTGCAAAACACTTGGCTGGGAAACATGGTGTACTATTCCAAAAGCATTTGTTCATTGCAATATAAAAGAAAAATATAAAGTATCACCAACCTTAACTGACTGGAGCAATATAGATTTTAGTACATGACTGTAGCAGGAGGCAAAGGGCGCACTATATTTGTACTCAAAATTCAAGCAAAAGAAGGCTGCACTTGTCCGCCACATTATCTTTGGAAGCAAGACAGCGCCTTAAACACATCTTGAGATTAGCACTTTAAAGGTGTAAGAGTGTGAAAATATTCCAGTGTGCTGGCTCCGTTTGAAGACATTTAATTGGCAGCATCAACCAGGACAGGTGTCTGTCAACTCTGAGAATAATGTGATATGTTGTTTTAAGGTTAAAGCACAGATTGTTAATAAATATGAACAACATGTCCCCACTTCTTTGCATCGGCCAAACTGAAGTTGATGAGCGGCGCCATCTTCTGAGCGGTACGATCTGAGAGTAAAGCCACACAGAGATGTAATGTTGTTGACCTGCCCGCACTCCATCTAGACTCACATGTGTTTTAGTTTAATTAATGCAGCACTCTTCTCCACCTCTACCACTTACAAAGTAATGTTGGATTATATGGTATTTATTTATTAATTTTTTTCCCTATTCTCACTGTCCTACGGGACCACTTTATGGAGCAGTTGGCATGGTAACTAGTACTAATCGTGATGTCACCTCCTGTTTCCATATGGATTGAAAAGAAACTTGCCTGAAAAATGAGCACTTGAATATACATCAGCATTATATTAACTACCTAAAATGACTGGAAGCCATGTTGTAAAAAAAATAATTTGACGTGCAGCTTTAGTGTTTTAGTTCGGCCCGAGTTCCATTCACCAATGTGGTTGGGGTGGAGCTTATGACCTACACTGCAGGCACCCACCAGTTCAACTTGGGCTTCAAGTTTGAGGAGTTGTTCCACCGTCCATCTTTATTTATATTCTACGCATTAAACAGGCACCCGCATTTAACACCACCCACAGCAAACAGATGTGTTAATGCTGTGTTAATTAATTCAAAGGATATAAAAAAATTGGACCTTCCCAGTGAATTGAATGAGAAAGTGTGTCCAGGCCTTTGACTGGTATTGTATTGTTACATATCAGCCAGACCGCCTTCCTCACAAACAAATCTTTCATGGCGGAAGGTTGGTCCGGAACCCCTCTACTAGAAACTGATCATGCTCCCAATCTCTTAATGTCATATATCACTGATCTGATTGGTTGTGGGACTGTCCAATTGTGTGCAATTGCATGTCTCATAATAATGAAACCTTTATTTAAAACAACATTTTTGTGTGTGTCTATTGGACTCAGCTTCAAACTCAGCAAGGAAACAGTGAAACAGTGACATGACTGCTTCTTGGAAGAATTAGGCACATTCAGTTCAGCATTCTGTTATTTCAAGCTCTGGGACATGATCTTGTTGATGCACTGACATAAGGGTCCCCGGTACATTCCTCAATGGGTCCTGGTTCTATTCCTTAGCATTACTTGGGTCATCTGCAATTAGAAATTGATCATCAAAGTCTGCCTAAAGCAAAGTCAGACGAGCTGTGATAAAGACGGTCAAAACACTGTCCCTCTCCCTTCCAAGGTTTCCCCACAGTGCCAGTTTGCGTTGAATGGAAACAATTAATCTGCCAACTTGAAGACAGTTGTTGTTCTTCTCATTAAACTCCGGCTTCTGGCGAGGGAAGGAGCAGCAACAATGCCACGCCAAGAATATTGTGATATAATATCCTATAATGACATGTGTCTGTTAATCAAAATGTTGTGATCTCTGCACCTCATGGCTGCAATTTGTTTTTCATAACGAAAAAACTTTCTGTCTCCATGTGATGCACGGGTTTCATGCACACGATGCGTCCTGGTAATAGCTGTGCAATAATGGCTGTGCAAGGAGGTCATCTCTGAAAACTCTCTGAAAAGTTGACTACAATAACGATCAACACCGATTCGATAGTCACAAAAACATGTCAAGTTTTCCTTTTTAATGAGGCTGGCCCCTGTGAACTTTGGAAGAACAACAAATTAGTTTTAACACGAACACAGAAGAAGAACAAAAGCTGATTTGATAAGAATATTTATTTAAAGACTTCAGTTCTTACAGAAATAGTCATTTTAAATGAATCAATCCTTTGTGGCTTCCATATTTCCTATTAGAACAGTAAAACCTGTGCTGTCATATCACTAACCTCAACAACAATATGTATCTATGGACAAATCATCTCTGATTGGTCTTTTGTGTACTCACGAGCATCATGCAAAAGTCATGAACCACCCCTTGAGGGCAAAATGAAAGAAGATGAAGTTTATTATCAAATACAGAGCTGTAGTCACTTTTAACATGGCTTTATGATGCTGGACGGAAGACTGGGAAGATCCCCCCCAGCTGATTGATTCTTTCCGCTCAGAGCGAGACATGTTTGGGTCGTTCTTGCTCTTGTTCACGTCACTACCAACCTTGCCGTCCAAGAGAACAATACTGAAATGAGTCTGACTGAGAAGTGGCTATGTACCAAAACAGTAACAAAAAAAGCATAGAAGAAAAGTCTGTCATAAAAAGAAATATCCGAAGGCATTACACAATTCCAGTGAGATTGTTAAGGCAAAAAAGTTCTCTAAAATACCACGCAAAGATGTCATAGTACAAGTAATTTTAGCTTAAACCCAACATGTGCATCGCTGTTAGAAAAAAAGAAAAAGAGTCCACACACGCTATGTCTAATGCATGCTATAAAAAAAACAACATCAGGATAAAACAGGATACTCGTCACAAGCATTCCATTGAACCACTTTGTCGATATCATAATTTACAGCACGCGGCATCCATGTCGTATTTGTGAAGATTACACGGGCGTTCGCATGGCCTGGCATGCTGACATGCTACCACCTCAGCAGAGTGGCGTGGATGCAACAACGATTGGAGGGAGGCAGCGAGGTGCGAGCCCACTCCATTAAAGCTGGTTTGACCACCAGTGGCTATTTTTCTTCTCCTTGTAGTCTCCTACACAGTACATGCTTCTGATCCCACACTGAAACAGCCTCAGAGGAACAAAGACTTCTCACATTGCAGCTGCAGGTTTTCTCAGACTTCCACTGGATTTCTTTACCAACTGCACTCATTTGCTCGTCCTGAAGGGGACTCTGTGCATCCCGACAAAAGAGATGTAACTGATTTCACATCTATACCGCCTATACAGCCTAGAGGAAGGCAGCAGTCATTTGCACCAAATAGAGGCGTGTCTTGATTTTTAGTTGACGTATTTACAAATTAAATATAATTTTACCACTTGCTAAACCCCTTCCTCCAGCACTGATCCCCTAATAATAACTCACCAACCGTAGATTTCACCACATCCCAAAGCAGTGAAAGACTTTCTTTTTTGGAGGGATTTCCTGAAATGTAAGACCAACAGTTCTAAGTTCACCATCTATGTCCCAACTTTTACACAAACATTTACACTCAAGCAGTAGAAGTATATAATCCAAGCCATCAATCAGGGATACAGGGATATAGACCAAAATAACTTTACATTTTTCATCATCAGGTCTGGTTTGGGCTATAGTTAAAGTCTGTAAACATAACATATGTAGTAATCATATACATATTTAAGACCCCTTTCATTGGCGTCTCTCAGGTAGAAATGAGGAGTGTGGTGACCGAAAACCAACAATTCATTGTTCAAACAAAAGGGTAAGAATTATTTTAAAAATACATACAGTTTTTGCAAAGTAGTGCAAATGTCGGGGTTTAGCAAACAGTAAACTGATTTTGATGCTGCACAGAATCTTATATTTTTGGCCCCGTCTCTTTGATTGAGAAAACAGTCGGCCCACGTTCCACATTTGGCAGTCTCCACACTAGAATTATTACAAACTGTTAAGTTTGTGTGTGTATCATTATTGCCTGTCAGTGCGCGTATCTTGGTGAACACCCAAAATCCAACTTAATCCCAAATCTTCATGCATGTAATCGATTCTGAGTTGCCTCCGAGTTGAAAAAAACAAACAAACAAAAAAAAAAACTCCACACTGAATAAGAATCCTCTGACAGCTTCTCATGACATGTGGAATCTAAAAACCACTGTTTCTCTGACAAAACAAGCAAGGAAACTCTTAATCTCCACACAGCCTTCACTGTTATGTAACTGTCATGCATGTTTCATATACAAATACATGTACCGAGTGTACAGTATATGAGAGTGTGGGTGTGTGATGGAGCTGACATCTTGTTGTGATAAATAAATGAAAGGCCCTGCCTTGTGTTTCAGGAAGAGAGTCCCAGAGTCCTGGCAGTTTGCTGCAAGTCAACTCTCCAGAAAGCAGATGTCTGATATATACAGGATATATAATTACAAGCGCATAGAAAAAGTCTGTTCCTGCCCAATCTGGTCCAGTCTGGTGTTGTCCAGTCTAGTGCCAGACTGGAGGCCAGTGCTACATTGTGCAATTCGACATCCCCCGCCATTTAGAAGAGTATAAAATCTATCAGGACTACCGCTCCCCACGCGGAGGGACCCTATTCAGTCAAACTGAAAAACCAGTTTCTCGGGGATGAGACGCTACACTTAACAATATGTCGAATTTTGCAGAGAGAAACTTGCTACAGAGTGTATTTGATCACTAGTTCTACTTTGAAATGTCTTGCACATATGAAACATACACCATTATGTAACGGTTGGCTTATAAAAAAATACAGGCCTGTCGTTCATGATTTAAATATGAATAACCCATGTATAAACATTAATAAGGCCTGTTAGTCATGATTTAAATATGATTACAGGCCTCAGTATAAAATGTAATACCTATATGAGCAGTAAAGAAGCAGCATTACACATTCGGTAAAATGACCAAGAAAGGCAAAAAATTTGTACAGTGTAGAAACGTCCAGGAAAACGTTTCTCAAGCAGTTCATAAGGAGACGTTTGAATGGAGCATCATCAGCCAAGAAGTGTTTTATGGTTTTGAGGCATGAGTTCATAAAAATGCTGTAAACCTTCTTTTATACTGATTCCTTGACTGAATAGGGCCCTAAAAATGGCAGATAAAGTCTACAGTATGCAGTACACAGATACAGTAAAACGTTCTTCACAAATTTACAAGAATCCCAAAGGAACTCTGGACACTGCGGTCGATGCAGTAAGAAAACTATTGTGCTTTGCTGAAAGTTACACTATAGAGGTTTTATATTGTACAGCCATTAGTGAGCTAAAAAAATGATTGTACTATTACCTGAAAAAGACGGAGCTTCACTTATCAAATGTTCACCAGAAACATGTGAAACATTTGTAGCCTCTTTCTTTGGAGAGGACAGCAGCTGTTGATTCGCTTGGATTTTAAAGAAGTCACAGTGGATTGCGATGGCTGGGCATTTTAAGGAGAACATCTTGAGAAGCTTCCACAGACAGAGGCATTAACTACTAACCACATTAGCAAGAAAGGGAAGCTGTGCAGACCAGAAATCAGATGAACTTCCAACACAACACAAATATATTGTCGTCGAAAGTTGCTCTGGAGTCTCTCTGTTGGGAAGTGATTGTGCTCCTGCAAGATCTGGTCAGATCAGTCAAATTGTTTGGGTGGGTTTCATGCATGCAGGAGAGTACATTTAATTTTGTTTAGTTGATTGGTTGTATGACTATCCAACTGCACTCAGAGGTATTTTTTTCTCTCTCTACTGTTTGAAACAAGCCCCATAGCCCCATAATGAAATCCAAATGCTGTGACACTATGCCCAGCCAGGAAGCCGTGTATTTATAAGATTTATTTGTGACATAATGTAGTGGCTGCTCTCTGGGATGCGGGTCAGTGGTGATAAATGTCCTTTAACACAAATAAATGACTAATGGCATGAGCAGTTTGGCCGGGTCAGTGTTTAGCTCTCGTCAGATCAGCAAAATTTCAGGTGAGATATTTCGCGGTGGAACTCTGCTGATTTCGAAGCAGAGAACAGAACCCAGACAAATCAGTATTTGCAGACCTTTATCACCGGAATGAACTGAAACTGTTTAAATTCCACAAGAAGAGATAAATACCTATCATTTATAGTAAGAAGAATGACAAAGGGAGAAATTACCAAGTAGTTGCCGTAAAAGCTGCATAAATTACTTGTGAGCAGAGAAAATAGACAATAGGCTTTAGCTAAGGAGTTTGTAATGCACCATCTACTGGAATCAACTGAAATAACAATTTTATAAGTGCACAATGGGCCAGATTAAACAGTCCAACAAGGCCGTATGGGCCCACCGTAGTTTGTCCACCACAGCTTTACAGGGTGAGCAGAGACAGGTATTGGAGAGAATTCTGACTGGCTAAATCTAATTTGGACATTTGAATTGCTAAAAAAAACAAGAGTGCCAATGTTGAAGTAGGGAGAGCGTAAAAAGAATCCACCGTGACCGATGTTAATCTAAGCAGAGAACAGTTGCTGCCTTCAGGTGTGTTTTATAATGAAATGTACGCGTTCGGTAGAGAAGATGCTGCAAGCTACTAAACCTTACTGATGATTACTGGCTTTAACCTTTAGTTACGACATGGAGTGATGGACAACATGGAACAAAAAGCAAAAAACAAACTGTCCCCACAGTCATTCCACTGATCCACATGGGTAGCTTTCCTTTTGTTTTCTGTGCACATATTCACAGTGTGTTGCTACCATAAAGGTGCTAGTCACACGATCCAATAGCAAACAAAGCACTAGATTTCTCGTCCTACAGTTTGGCAAACATTTTGTATAATTAGCGAGTAAGGTAAAACTTCTTTTTTTTTTTTTGGCAATATCAAACAAAGTGAGAGGTAGAGAGACGTAAAACAAAACAAAAATGCAAATGCTTCTGAAGTACAGTGTTATTTCATGAAAATAAATAAGACCGTGAGACGCGACACACAGTCAGGTTCGGTGGTGAGATGTGTGTTTTTGACTTCTGGGCTTGGATATCCACATTTCCAGAACCCACTGCGGACACTGTGCCTGTGAATGTTATCTGACAGAAGAATAAGGCTGGTTCAAGTCCCTGTTGCGTTTTGATTCGACTGGACTCCCAGAGAGCGCAGCTTCCTTTTGAGTCAAGGCAGGTGGATGGAGCAGAAGATCGGAGCGTGGGAAGATTCCAGGCTTGTGATGGGTGTGTTTGCAATGGAACATGGCAGCGGTGGTGGTGATAAGGTGGGGAGTTAGAGTCAAAGGGACAAAGCCCTGAGTGCGGGACAACAGTGCATGCTTCTCTTAAACTAGCACATGCTCCATTTAGTTAAAAAAACAAAACAAATCAAAAAAAACATATACACTCTGCAATGGCACAAGGGCCTAAATGTTTTTGTACAAAGTCATAACCCCCTGTTTCTGCAGCCGAAAAATAGTAATCTGAAAAGTTTTCACATTGATTGGTATAAATTTTCATCCTGAAAAAAATCTCCACTCCAGTCCCAAATACTGTAAACATTGAGATATCAAGATTGTGATAGGTAGAGGAAGTGGAAACAGCAAGCAGATGAACAGTGTTCTGAAACAGATCCTCCTCAGACTGGAGCATTTCAGTCTGCCTGTGGTCCTTTTCTGTCCCGCTCACGCTTCCTGGTGCGGCTCGGTGACCTCAGAACATCACCACGACTCCTCAGAACCCCACCATTTGTCCGCTCGAGTCCCCTCTCCTAAAATGCGTGTCTGGACCACTGTTCACCGCCAAAGTGCAACACGAGAGAGCAGGCGTAGACTGCCATGTGCTCGTAAGCTTCCAGTGAAGAGAAGCAAGAAGAAGAAGATGAGAGAGGAGAGCAGAGGCCAGCAGAGGCGGCTGACCGGCGCTGAGGAGAGGCCTTGGCTTTTAGATTCGGCTTACCCGTCTGGTGAGGAGGGGGTGGATGGCTGGTGGCGGACAGGGGGTGTAAGGAGGGGGCAACGGGCCAGGTTTGATCCCCCGGGTCCTCATGTAGGACAGGAACTGGTCGGGGATTTCGGCTAGGACTTCTTTAGCCAGGCGGGCCATGCTGAGGATGTGGTTTCCTCGCCGGTCGATGTAGTCCCTGAAAGGAACGAACTAAAGGGGGGGAGAGGAGAGGAAACGAGACAGGCAGTCAAAAAAATGGCAGACTCAGAACAAGAGCACAACAGTGGGTGAAACGCCGTGACCTTTCCACCATTAATCATTCGTCTGGAGACATTCTGCGCGAATGGCCAACGGCCTCGGTCTCAGGGCGATATCGCCTACCTGAACAATGTCCCTCTCTGCGTACCGTCCCTGGGATGAGATCCTCTCTTCGTCCCCGTCCAGTTCGATCATTTCTGAGGAGGGAAGCACATCAGTCACGCCCTGCCAGGAGACCTGAACAGCCACGTCAAAGCCACGGCGAGCAAGCACGACACACGCTTGGCGCGCCTCGATCTGCCGGAGCCATTAGCGTGCCACTGGCTCGCATTTTCATGCAGAGCGAGAGCGCAGAGTCTGCATGGCTGAGCGCGAAGCCGAGTGGATACGAGCTCCACGTAGCTGTGCACAAACGGGACTTTATGCACACTGTCTTCATAAGCGTGATAATCGTCGAAAACCTATTGACTGTGCTAGGCTCACTGCTCAACGCGGGTGAGCGTGCTTCTGCAGAGGACGGCTCCGTGAATTGTAAAATTGAATGTCAGGAGGGTGGTGAGTAATGTGGCCAACATCCATTAAAAAAAAAAAAGAAAAAAGAAAAAAGAAGAAAATAAAGCCCTACCTCTGGCCTGACAAATGGGTATTTTCACATCTACCTCAGCTTCCGTGGAGGAGGAGAGGAGAAATTAGGGGGAAGGAAAGTGGGGGAGTGCAGAAAAGAAAAGCTGTGCGAGGAAGGGCTGAACCATGTGGGGGATGAGATAGGAGGGAGAACGAAGGGCGAAGCCACATGTTCACTGCACGCTGAACACACACCTACACACATGCACACATACGCATGCACGTGATCTGCGCCGCTTACCATCAAATTCCGCTGGTCCAACCCCGACTATTATAATTGACATGGGCAAAGACGCGGCCTGCAAAGGGAGGAAAGGGACAGAATAGGCACATCAAAGGCGGAGAAGAAGCAGCGCTCACCCTTTTCACCATTTGCTATCTTAAACCCCGCAGGCTGTCAGTGAAAGACCCCCGCAAATTACTAACTGTATCTTACAGTAAGCGTAAC
Source organism: Mugil cephalus (assembly GCF_022458985.1). Classification (NCBI taxonomy): domain Eukaryota; kingdom Metazoa; phylum Chordata; class Actinopteri; order Mugiliformes; family Mugilidae; genus Mugil; species Mugil cephalus. Next base: position 23,179,037 of record NC_061779.1, read on the forward strand.
ACTCCGCCGAGGGAAAGCTCAATAGAGAAATTCAGTGCCGTTGTTAAGGCAGACGGGGCTCGTCCTTTTCCCATCTGCCCTCTGCAGGGTTTCTCCATAAAGCCTCTTGTCCGGGGCAGTTCTACAGTTTCTAATTTCATGCATCTACAACTTCGCCTGAATCTCCCAGAGCTTGACAATTTGAAAATGACTCCCATTTACATCTTCCTCCGCCCTGAGCTCCCGCCGAACCGCCGCCCCGCATGGCAATATTGTTTATTAAATCCGAGTTGAGCGGGACAGCAAGGAACGGCTTGAGTGATAAATGATGAATGAAGGTTTCCCAATATTTCATAACTTCCTGTGGTTATTGGATAAACGCCCAAACCGCTCGAGATGCGAGGGGCACGGATCCTCCGTGGGCTAGTAAATAATTGCTCTCAAATCTTAATTCACAATAACGTTACATCACAGGGGGGGCGTGAAGGGAGGAAGGGGAGGCCGGACGCGTGGTGAGGCTGAGCAAAGTGGAGCAACAAAGCGCGGGCAACCGAGGCCCAAAATACATGAGCTCACCCAAAACTGTTACACACATTAACTGTGATCACTCTAATTAGAAAGCGGAGTTATTAGAGCTGAACGTGGTGGGGATTGGAGGGGGAGGGGGGGGCTATGCTGATCCACCACCCCCCTCCCCTTACATTCCACTCACTTCCCTCATTAGTGGAGATGGGATAGAAGCACTAAAAGGCACTGCTGCTGATGTGCTCCCTTTCATATTGTGTTTGCTGGTTTATTAGGATCTCCGTTGACTTAATCATAGCTGGACCTCCAGGCTCCCTCGCAGGTTTAATAGCACATGAACTGAATGGTGCGCTGATGTATTTCTGTTCCAGGTCTTTACGCTCTGGAGTCGTTCCAGATCTCTGCAAGCTTTCCAATATTATTCCAATCAGCGGGCCTAATATCCTCGATGGCTTTCGGCGTATCACTTCACTAAATATAAAGAAAACTCTCGGAGAATATTGCGAAATCAGAAATGATGGAGGTAAGTGGATCGACGTAGTTTGGGTACGAGTCTGGGAGCGGGTTTAATGATTTATTTCGAACATGTTTGCGCGCGCCCATCTGGAACGACAAGGCAAATCCGATAACATTATGCCTTTAACACAACACCAGCTCACATGCTACTCTTTCCATTTAGATCATGACCCTATTAGGTGGATCATCAGTTCTCTCGCTAGCAGAACTCAGAGAGCAGTCATTAGTGGTTATAGATCTGAACCAATGTTAACTGGCTCACAGCAGGGCTGCGCCTTCTCTCCCTCACTAGAACAAGTATCTGCGCACGGCACTGTGTTTTTTTTCCAAATAAACATACACAGACAAAAGTGAAACGTAATGTGGTACTGTACATTGACTATGGACTCCTTGGTCTGCGCCATGTCCGTGATCACGCCGTCAGAGATGATGAGCAGGATGAAGTACTGCGAGCCGTCCGTCACCGCCGACGCATACCTACGAGTTAAAACCCAGACACAAGCAGGTGAAAAGCCTGAACCTCTCCATCACGGCGCACGTTAAACACTTCAGCTTCGAAGCTGATTTTATTCATTTCAGTTCATTTACCATCTTCTCCACTGACCAGTTTATTTACTCCAGGGGAGGAGGTTTATGGAAGCACCAGCTTTATGAAAGTGTGATATTAAATTGCCCTTTAACTCAAACTCAAGGCCCACTCATTGCTTCACTGATTACCTTATTACATAAAATCTCACAGTAGGTTATTACCCCTCAGAGATCAATAAAATTCTAATCACATCCTGTGGAAGAGGAATGGTTTAATTACAGCTCCAAGTCTCCAGGACCGTTATACAGCATGTTACGCAAAATGTAAAATAAGCATCTTATTTTGTTTTCGGCTTCACAAATTGTGCGATTTCCTTGGTATAAAGGGCAGTTCAGTGTACGGTTGCACTCTCTTGCCAGTTCATTAGGTACACGGGTGAAAACAGACCTGCCGTAAATTATAAACTCATAAACATTTATTTCAAATTACTGACAGAGCTGTTGATTCATCTGTGTGGTTTGTAGTACTATTAAATTGTATTGTGTTGCACCGACACATTTTAGTGGTCTACGAGCAGAAACTGGTTAGTGTCTAATTCAGTCCAGTTTAACAGCTCCACAAGCTACATCCTCCATAATGACCACCCAGATGATTTACCAGTTTTCCGATTCTGTTTCAACATTAAGTGGACATTAGAAGAGTCATGAAGGGTATTTAGTGTACCTAATCACCCGGCAAGTTTGAGCATTAGCAGCGTGGTTTTCGTTCAGAACTGCGCATTTCTCAAACCAAAACCTGTTACCTTTGTAAGACATGTGGTGACAGCATTGAAAGTTAATATTAGAACATTAGTAATTTTTCATCACACAGAACATGCAGCACAGTATACACCAATCAGGCATAACATTATGACCACCTTCCTAATATTGTGTAGGTCTCCCTTGTGCCTCCAAAACAGTTGTGTCTCATCAGAGAATGGACATGGACATTGATCCGTTTGGGATCTAGTGAATTTGGAGGCCAGGTCAACACCGCTCCTCATGTTTTTTGTTTTTTTTTTTAGTTGTTGCTGGCTGCTGCCATCAACGAGTTTCATTGCACATAACGTTTCCCAGCAGATCCTTGAATTGTCACAAGATGATCAATGGCTATTTATTTCTCCACTCATTGGTCATAATGTTGTGGCTGGTCAGTGTAGATACACACAGCATACACCATCTATGAAGCATATCCTGATAAAGCTCACACCTGCTACACTGATGTAACATTGTTATAGTGAACATGGTTTAAGTTTGAAATAAACACCCTGCTGTTGGTGTACTGTAGGTCTAGTTATTAACTCTTAGTGGGTAAATAAAGGGTTAAATGTTTGACGCGGAGCTGCAGGACACTGCTTCCAGAGTGCGCTGCATGTTTACCGAGTCTCTTACGCAAAAGAGTCGAGCGATCAGGAATGTGACGTGACTCGGTGTCACTTTTTTAAGCAGCGTCTTCCCGGGTTTTAGTCAGATGCTCCACAGAAGTGAGCGCTGAACAATGCAGCTATTCTCGGGCTGAGTGGGTGGACGGTGCTCGCAGAGATAGATGGGATTTGAAAGCCGATGATGAAAGGTGGGAAAAGTGCTTGTTACAGTCAGTCTTGAGAACCATGAGACAAGATCTGGCGATATGAGACGTCAGGTGGGAGTCGGGAAAATACTGTACTACAAAACAGGCCCCAAACTTTTCATCAGTGGGCGTTTGCGTAAATTAGGGGAGCGCTGCTGACAGTTTCTCTTAGCATCTGCTAGAAGTGTAAATTATCTGCTTGAAGTGTTCGAAACAGTGGAGGAACAGCTTCGTTGCCTTTGTTGCTCCAATAAAAATGTAACCGAAACTGTGCTGGAGGGCCCATATGCTGAAGCAGCGGTACATATTTTGTTCTGGTGTCTATAGGGATTCAGTCACTGTTTATCTGTGAAACGGTGGGAGGTGTGACATTTACTGTTATTCACGGTGCTGCTTCATGGGGATGTTATTTTTACGTTTTCTCGGTGCTTTGTGCTGCATCTCGAGGCGGCTGATCATCTATCACGCTAACCATCTCAAGCACTATCATGACCGGTGCGCGCACCGGCGCCGCAGGCATCGATCCCGCTTATTGTTCTCATTAGCACTTTTGTTTGAATGCCCTCCCCTCGCTTCACAAATCAGTGCACAGCAGCCCACGCGCCCGTCTGGAAATTCACCAAAGCCGGCTGATCTACCAGGAATTTCTCCTTCCGAGCCGATATTGTGTTTAATGACGTTTGCGCGCGTCGGCCCACGGGTTCCACATCCCTCGCTGTGATTACAGTGGACCTACCTGGCCACATGGTTAATAACAGGGGAGAAGTGGGTGGGTCCGTAGAGACGCACGGATTTGAGACTCTGGTAATAGGCCTCCATCACCCCCTCGATTCCATTGCAGTACGGGTTCTGTGGATTACCATTCTGCACAGAAGAAGGAAGACAAACACAGGAATGAGTAAAGAATTAGATGTGACAGCTTTTAAGTATTTTTTCTTCTGCACTTAAGTGTGTAATTCAGTCAGAATTCACAATTCACCTTTTTATGAAAGTGCATATTCCAAATATGAAGCATATCTTTGTCTACTAATCCCTGTGTCAGCTGAAATTGACACTGACTCATGGATAGAATTTGCATTGAGTGTGTCTTAGCTGCAATACAGTTCAAGGGTTGTTGCTGCGTGCTACGGCAAATTACACGATATCTGTTTATTCTCCTGTGATCATGCTTTTAAGCCACCTCTAGAATTCAACCGAAAGGATTTTGTTTTCGAGCTCTGCTGCTTTGTTTGCATTCATTTATCTCCGGTCACCTTCTTCCTTTAGGTGTTTAAAACCCCACCAGCAAATGCCGTCACCTTCATTGATTTAATATCAACCGGGGGACATTCTGAAAAATGTGTTAAACGTATTCAAGGGCGGTCAGGGCGTCTCGCTTACATTAGATTTCTGCCAGACACACAGGACCTGCGTGCTTTAACACTATTTAACATAGTTAGAATGAAATTGGATCTACGGAAGTTTGTTTTGATTTTCAGAGACAGTGTAGCTCGAAGGAATAATAAGAAGAGCATCGTCTTAAAGGAGGAAAATACATAAAACACTTGTATATTCAATCCCCCGCTATGTGGGAAACGGCTGGGATTACAATATATTGTCAAAACGGACATGTTTTGCATGCAAAGTGACGGATAATAGGATTACACGCAGGCATGCAGAGAGGCATCAACAATGGCTACCCCAGGGGCAAAACATCAGTAGTACTCAAATATTGTAAAAAATAAATAAATAACAACAATAAAAAAAAAATATTACCTTGTGTATGAGACACTAAAAGGCTGTAAGCCCTGAAGGATGCAAAACCGGAACTTATATCAAATATATTGCTCATATGTAACGAAAATGTCAACAGTTTAATTCTTCTGTCGCAGCAAGTTTGTGGAGAATATCCACAAAAGACAATTCATTTGACGTTTTAAGCTCTGCACTGGAAGTTATAAAAAGACAAAACATGAGATAATTCATCTTGGAATGGCTTTGTCTAATAGAGGCCCATCTGCCGGCTTCTAAATCACATTCCTGTTTAAGTGTATGGAACCAAAGTGGTAGTAATGCTTTTGTAACTCCTGCATTCTTTAAAGGACATTCAAACTGACGTGTGGCCGACTGGTTTGAAAAGGAAAGTCACAGAAAACACATAATGCATTATTTAAGCCACCCATATGTGTCGGGCTATTGTAATTACCTCAGCGAGAAACCATCTTGACTAACTCTGCTTGGTCACCCATGAGTATGAACGGCGCACATGAAACTACTTTGGTTTGTAAATGGAGCTTACATAATTACTGCGATTCAGTGGTGGCCTTATCCCACTGCGGCTACACAGCTGTAGTCTTCCTCTTTAAGAGCTGACTAAGTTGAATCCTTAATGGTTAGATTAATGCATATGCGCCTTGTCTCAAGGTCCAGTGCTTCTGGGGAAGCTGTTACCCAACGCTGAGCAGCTGTAATGGCTGTAAATGCCTCTGGAGAAACATCTGGAGGTGAGACTTGACGAGCAAAGGGATTACGGGCGGCTAAGGAGTGGTCAGGACGCAATGAGGCCCGGGCCGCTTGACTCTGGCAGAGTGGTATGGAAGGTTTGGATGGATGGTAAGTTTAAAAAAGTTTTCCAAAATGTTGTAAAACTTTCACCGAGAAATGAAACTACTATTAAAACAACAGTTTCTATCCTCGTTATCAGGACTAAGATTGGCATTACACAGCAAATAAACAAAAGAAATCTGGTGCGTTCTTGTGGTTAAAGTGGCTTGTTTCCTGCCAAAACTAAACAACTGATTTGGCTTGCATGCACAGGCAGGTTGCATGCATTTGTTCATGCTTTTGGACAGCAGGTCCCACCAACACACTGTTGGGAATTGTTCACGTGCACAAAAAGGTGCCTACTTGCATGTTGTTGTTTTTTTTCAAATACAGTTTTTTTGTTGTTTTGTTAAATTAAGTTTTAGAATAACAAAGAAACGGAACCAAAAACAACCAAAACAACTCATCTGTGGCTAACACAACTTTCTGGCCCATAAAGTAAAAAGAATCGTTACGGGGATTGAAGGTGTAAATGTAGGTCTGGTTGAAACATGATCAGGCTGAAGAAATATTGTCCATGTAAACTACTGGGACTTGAGACGCACGTGCTGCTCCTGACTTTCAATCAATCAATCAACATGATCAGGTCTAAATTATAATCTGTCTGGTTCTTTTATCTCTGACCAAGTGCCTATAAATGTGTGATTTGTGCTAATTAACAATTTTTAGCATAATAACTGATTACACAATGTAGATAAAGCACACAACGTGGTAAAGATGAAGTCTAAACTTTAACATCTTGGGACTTTGAACAAGTTTACACCTTAGCCTTAAAGAATGGAAGTACCTGCAGAATGAATTTGTGTACAATTACATAAAAGACCAATCGTATTTGTGAATGTTCATGAAGTACTGGGAATGTCCTACGTCCAACATGGATTCTGCGCACATCCTTGTCCTGTGTTGTAAATGGTATGGGCAGGTTTATCTTTCAGAAGAAACATCAGATTGCTCATAACATGTTGTGTAGAAGAATAGTTTATTAAATGAAAACATTTCCATTATGTACTTCTTTGCACTAAAACAAAAGGAAAAAGTTGTTGTTATTTCTAGGTTATTATGCTATAATGGTCCAGCCCATTTGAAATCAAGCTATATGTGGCCCCTAAAATAAATTTGACACCACTGATGTGGAGTCTTCTTTCACTGGATTTTACTACTTTCCATCCTCCCTTCAAGAAAACTTTGAGCTTTTTCTGACCTGGTGGACGCCTTGGAAACACTGATAGTGACAGTAACAGGTGATAGTGGTAATGGAACAAATGAATGGTCTGATATTTGAGGACAAATGGTGCAGATAAATTCAAATGTTTATACACCTAGAAATAAAAAGATAAAAGATCAGAGGGTTCGTGTAAATGTATGAAGAGTTAGGATGTTAGGAAGGTTGCCTCCTCACCAGGGCAAACTCATGTGACACCCGTCCGTCCGGTGGAAGCTTGGCACCAAAGCCCAGAGCGGGAAACATCTTGTCACTGTCGTAGTCCTGGATGATCTCCCCTACGGCCCGCAGCGCCATGGCGTAGTCATTCAGCTGGTACGGGCTCATGTAATGAAGCGAGGTGGGCTGGGAAGGATTGCCTGGGACCCGAATGGTTTAGCACAATAAAACACACATCAGCGTCATACTGTAATTATACCCGCGTCTCCTGGGCTGTGAGTCACGCAAAAATAAAAAGCAAGGGAGTGGGTGAAAGGGGTTAAATCGCACGCTGGAGTTTTAATTACACAAACATTTCTCCAAGGCGCAGCTGCACTGGAGGCACAAATAGTGTCAGCGGTTCCCAAAAACCACAGAGGTTAATGTGAGTTAAGACGGTACGCCAGAATGTGTAAGTGACAAGAAAGCGGCTGTAGCCAACACTTGAGATCCTGAACTATCCAGACTATCCAAACTGAACTAGTGAACGCAGGAAACGTGAGCTGAAAAAGTGTTTATTCAGAGCTGATGCATGATAAAAAAAATAATAATAATAAAGAAAAGTTTTAAAATTAAGAGAAATCTCTTTTCTTATTAATGTTCCTTCAAAGATTTCAACTTCAACCAAACTATGATGAACTGGGTGAGAATCATCAGTCAGTCAAGTCCAGCTTTAATCTGTCCGTACTGTGCTTTAAGCATTAGGAGACAAGTGAGAGCTGATCAAAATATACACACAAAAAGCGAATCAAACAACTAATGCCACGAAGATGATATAAAAGATAAGTCAGAACCAACACTATTTTCGCTTGTCTTTAAATACTTCTGAGCTCTGTCTGTAGCATTCAGTCCCAGTGGTTATTTCTGATTATGTTGAGCCTTTAAAAACGGCTCATAAGCGTAGTTTTATTTTGGTAAACGGTAATTTCCTTAAATAACCGGACACGGCAAATGTCGCTCAAGCAGGAGTTAAATATTTTATTCCTCCTCTGTGGATCAGTGCTCTAAACAGCAGGAGGATGTACAGATGTACAGATATGTAATTGCATAATTTGTTATTATTTAAGACACTGTCTTATAGATATATTAACTTACTAAATTACTCACTAAATCATGAGAACTACAATGAGAAAATCACTCATCCGCAGAAGGGCTAATTTTGTTTGCTCGTCACTAAAACAAAATTGCTCGAGCACGGAGCATCAAACTGAGCTCAGAAGTTTAAAGCCGGAGATAATGTTCCAACAGTCGTCCAACTTTTTTGCAGCTTTATCTTTTCCCTCTGAAGTTGAATTTAGGCTGAAGTGTCATTAGGCTAAGTCAAAGTGACTGATAATATGTCCCTTAAGAGTTCACTTCACATAAAGATCTGATTACAAAGTTTTATCTGTGCGATACACTTATGGGATTTTATTAATAAGACCGAAGCTTTGAAACACTTACCATTTGATGCCGTGAAATCGATTGCCACCGTGAAATTAATCTGAGTCCTACAAAAGAAAAAGAAGTCATGTATGTAGAAACATGGAGCCATCAATCATGTCAGATTATACCACAGCATGTTTCAAAGCATGCAACAGCGGGCAATTAAGCAGCAGGTTATCGGCAGCTGTCTGTCTTAATGTTGGAGCCGGGAGATAACGCGGCGCATTAATCCTCTCAGCTGAGTCTCTGCAGAGTCTACGCCGCTAACTGCAAGGATTTAATGAGAGTAATGCTGCCGCATAATCTAGCGCTATCAGTTAATGTGAACTTACCCGCCTCTGATGTAGTCCAAGAAGGACAGCTCAGTGTCCACCAGGCAAGACAGGAGGGTGACCTGTCAGTCAGACAAGTGTGGGAGTTAAACAGGAATCCTTTTTGCAGCGTGAGCAGAATCTGTTAATGCAACACTTGATTTTTTTGAGAATACACGTTTTAAGCCACTCATCGTAAGTATGAGCATGTTAAAAGAGGATCCCACTGGTTAGGGAGGCTGTCTTCTTTAGGGTTTGGTTTGGTCCCACTACATTTCATGCTATTGTGCAACTCTGACACACACGTAATATCGAAAAGAAATTGTACATGCATCAGCTGTTAAGACGTTCAAGTAACTGTTTGGGTTAAAGTTGAAGGGAAAATGTTTCTCCAAGTATCTGGGGAGAAAATGTGTTGCTAGTTCAAAATGAATCGCTTCTGGGTTGTGGATTATTGTATGTGTGAACAAAATAGAAGAAGGTTGCGTATGTAATATAAATTCTGAATAATGAGGGAGTGTTGTGAAGGATATACCACAGCATGTTTCAAAGCAACTGAATGTTTCAAAGCAACTGAAATCCCTTGCTCATTTTCCCAACACCAACACCACCCACCTCACTGCTCTGAAGTCTGAAGTGCAGTCGTAGTATTTTTTTTTTTTAACCATGCAGAGGCCTGTAATATGACCAGTGGCATCAAAATCCCAATGTACCAGTACTTTCTTGCACCTTTACAACTGGCAAAAACGTCTTTTCTATCAGAAGAAGCCAGCATAAATAAATGTGCAATAATGGTTAAAGAATCAGGTATTTTCAACTGCAAGTTCAGCTTCAAAATCCTGCCAGATGGTTCTCTCTACAAGACCAAAGTTATATGTATTATGATTCAGAAAACTTTATTTGTCCCCTGGGGGCAATTTAATGTGAGCAGCAGGACGTGCAAAAATAAGTTTTAGAGAAACAAAAAATAGAACAATACACATAGGATGTAAACATGGCTGTGTGAACAAAGTGAATGAAGTGCAGACAGGGTAAGAGTAAAGTGTATTTAATATTGATATGGACTTGAACAGGGAGCTGAGATTTTGAAAAGAGTAATAAAAACTGGAATATCTCCTCCAGCTCCTTCATTTACAACAGAAACCACAAAAAAAAAAGTATGATGAATTATCATTAACTATGGAAATCAGACGATTAATCGCGATTAACACATTTTAATCTACTGACTGCTCTACCACTGAAAACAGTAGTTACCTTAAACTATATGCTGAGCATAACTATGAGACTTGGTTCAAAGCTATCCAACTTATACTAGCAGTACAATAAGAAAATGTTGTTGTATTGGTTTTTCTTCTACTTTTCCCTTCCGTCTTTTATTGTGTCCTGAGACTTCACGTCTTCATCTGTCCAGAAAAAGGATTAATTTCCCAACCAGAGGTTACATGCATTTGTTTTTCTTCTGATTTCTTCCTTCAGTGTGAGCAGCAACAGAGATTTAGTACACGTTCTGAACAAGCCGACAACGAGTCGACTTGGTGTACAGTGGTGTAGTGGTTAGCACTGGTTAGCGCGGAAGCCTCAGAGTAAGAGAAGAAGGTTCTGGGGCTTTTCTGTGCACATGTTGTCCCTGTGTCATGCGTGGGTTTTCTCTCCAGCTTCCTCCCACTGTCCAAAGTCATGCTTGTTAGGATGACTGGTGACTCTAAATTGGTCGTAGGTGTGCATGAGAGCGGGCAGGTGGTTACGGAAGATGAATGAATGAAGGCTGACACCCATATTCTCAGCATAACGGACAACAAAACACACAAAGACATACAGAGCAACAGAGCTGATAAGGTAAGTGCATCAGGGAGTAAGTTAAGAGAGACCTCAGGCAGGATGTCAACCAGAAACAATAATGCACTTTCTTTAAACCATTATCATTTATTATATTGGAACCATCTAAGGTTAAAACTACATATAAAAGAAATCAGTAGCAAAAACAGTAGCTGGAATGTGATATTTTGAAGCAAGTCTAAGAGTGTAATAGTAGCCTTGGGGTATTATTGAAAAAATACAGCAATAACAATAACGATAATAATAATAATAAAAGTCAAAACTCACCGTTCCTGAGTTTTGGTACTTTTTCTTCTTCTTCCCTTTCTTCTTTGGATTTAGAACCTGGAAACAAATCATGGGTTTGGATTAGCTTTGTTTCTGAATCATGTCTTCTCCTTGGTTCAAACAACCCAGACCTTTTAGCAAAATGACATTATGCTGCTTCCAGCAGAGTCACCAGAGCTGATGATCAGAGAGCACACTCTTCCTGCCATTACACTAAGTGATCGAGATTGTGCTTTCACCAGCAGCTTTATGACTCTTAACGTTACTCACACGGCTGACTGACTAGTCAGTAAACTATTTGGCGTAAGAGGATGGCGCTTTAAAGGTAAATCAATCAGTCCAACAGCATAGACTGTACATCATAGTGCATAACGTCCTGTCAAATAGTTCCTTTTCCATTTTTACTTATATTAGAAATGATTATGGATGTCCTCTTAATCAAAACAAATGATTAAGAATGAAAAGATAATCTATTACCGACGGAGAGAAACAACACACATGTGATAAATTCTTAAGACATCAAGGGAATTTCTACTGAGAATAGATCAATGAGGTGACAAACTCATGTATGTCCATATGCTGCTTGTCCTCCACCGTTAGAAATACACAATGTTGCGGATTGGATTTTCCTCCATATGCTTCCTCCATTGAGTTTTACATTATCTTAGTTGTTTTTTTGTTTTTTGTTTTTTGATCCCATGTTCATATAAGAATGTTACTGCGTGGGCAGCACTACGGTAAGCACTCCTCTGTATGGTGCCATTTCTTCTGTGATTAACGATAGTGGAGAATTTAATTATGTGCATCTAATCTTCTAGAACTACACATTAACAAATGATCACACTCAGACAAAATAAAAGTCATAAATAAAATAAAACTACTGGCTTCTTGAAGACTAAGCATTTGGATTCATCTGTTACATTAAAACAGTTTGACTTTATGCACTTATTTAAAAGAAGATCTGGCAAAGACTCACTAACTAAGATATTTTTTGTCTTGTATTCTGCCTGTGTTCTTCACTTGGTAAATTTTCACTATTTCTTGCTGTAATCCTCCTTGTCACTTCCCACTGGTTTCTGCAGGTGTTCCAGGAGCCAATTAACTCTGGGCTTCCTTTAAGTCCTTCCATCGTTGCTAAACCTTGTTATTTACTGAAGGTTGGTCTCTCCTTAAACCGCTGCAAGTAACATTCATGGTATGCATTAGGCACACGGCACAGCTCTCATCTCTGTTAACAATTCTGTAGAGGACATCACATGTGCAGGGAGACATTCTGCTGTATTCTGCTTCACTTCCACACGATGCACCTCTGGTTAACGTCTGACTGACCATAAGGTGGAAATGTGAATACATTTTTTTTCTGCTGACCTGTGCTGTCTCCTCCAAAGCTGAACCTACATCACAGAGTTCCCTCTGGCTACTTTAAATGTTTGTAAGGGTTTTAGTTCTTTTTAGTTACAGATTCAATTAGGGTCAGGATCAGGCTAGGTCTGGAAGAGGACAAGTATGAATACACAAGTGTGTGTGTGTGTGTGTGTGTGTGTGTGTTCATATTTTTATCAAGTTGTGGGGACCAAGCCCTTGCAGAATACCAACACTGTGGGGGCATGTTGTCCGTGTGGGGCCATTCATCTGAACCCAACTACTTTTTGAAGGTGAAAACCGTCTGAGACTTGTTCGCATTCCATCACTGAACTGCACTGAACCAGTCATATATATAGTCATATATCAAATAACAATGTCCAAAATGAATAACAAAATGCAGAAGATGCTGGTGTTATAACACACTGATATCCGTTCAGGTGTATCTGCTCCTCAACTAGCTAAGCCACCTGTCAGCTAACCAATATCCATGCGTAGCCGGCATAGCCTGCACGAAAAAAAGTTGATCGGGAAAACCGTCAATCCAAATCTGACTGGACTTAGTTTTATTTTACCAGAGTACACCAATGCTAAGCTGACTTGTTTGGTATTTACATCCTGAAAACAGTAGCTTTGATCTTACTTTGTTTCAAGAGTGCATTTTGTTGATTACTGTATGCTACTACTACCACTACTACTACTACTAATAATGATGATAGTAGCAGTCATAGCAGCAAAACCACATAAAACAAGTGTTATTGGCACAATGGAAAAAAAAGAACCCTGGACGTTTTCTCGGTTCGGTGTGCTTCACAATATTCAGCCCGCAGGTGAAATGAATTTGGGTTACATGGGTTTCAGGTTAGATTAGGTTCAGGGTCAGCTACTCAGCTAAGATAGTTAGGTTATAGTAAAAGGACCTACGATATGTAACGTGTCCATGCAAAATCCTCCTTCCAATGATAAAAGCATTGTGTGTTTGTGTGCGTGAAGAATATCACCTCATATATGTGGAACTGTGACTGGCTTCTGGACATTTCCCTGTAGCTGGTGCTGAACTCGCCGATGAAGTCGTGGCTGTGAGAATCAACACACAGTCAGTCACACACAAGTGGGAAAAACGCCACAAGTATTACAGTGAGAGTAGTAAAGCAGTGTCAGAACAAGCCATTAATAACTGTACAGCCGCCTGCTTGAGAATGACTTGAGTTTACTCATGTCTTTGTAATATATTCCCGTCCCTACAAAGTGCAGGAGTGTCGCTAATAACCTCCTTGGTTACAGGAGGTGCCGGCGTAGCAACCAATTTTATAATTTCATGGAGATAATCAGCACAGTTGGAATCAGGGTCAGATACTGATGGGAGCTCAGGGCGAAATGCCCTTGAAATGTCAAAAACCATGTGTGAAATGAACAATGAAGGGACAACACATGCTCCTTAGTACCAAGAATTCACTTGCTTTGAAAGATAAACACTATTCTTATCCCTTATTGACAGTATAAACGTAGCCACGGAGAGAGCACTCAAGCAATATTAATAGTTAATGTATTTTTAAAGAGGCAGGGAGCGCTGTCACACGCAGGGCTCCACAGCGATATTTTTCTGCAGTATCTACTCTTAACAAGAGAGAAACGAGTGTGCTTGAGGACAGACATTTTGGAGTGGGATCTGTGACTATATTCCCAAAAGATCTTCCCTACTTTGCACACATGCTCTGATATTAGGACAAGTTTACTTATTTCATTATTTATTTATTTTTCGCATCCGGATCGCTGCGACTTTCATTCTCAAACATTAATTAGATTTAGAATAGATTAAATAATGGTACTAAACAGATGCATGGAGCTCTCAGTTGGGCAGACATTGACTCTCAAGCTTTTAAAAGTAAACATCGCTGCCTCACCCTCCATCTCTGTCCCAGTCGTACACCTCCACCTTGATGCTCCTGTAGAGACAGAGAAGAGGATAGAGGGAAATTATCAATGACTGGATCTATCAAGAACATTGGCTGATGGTATGTGGACAGGTTTTGGCTTTGCAAAATTGAGGATTAGGGTTTTGGGAAAAAGCCACTGTTAGATAAACAAAAGAGTATCTCATCTTATGTAATTTCAGTTGATGCAGTTTAGCAAAAGCAAAGTTTAACTTGGTTCAGTACGACTCTCAGGTGTGCCAAACACAGTGATGCAACATTGTCACAGCTCGTTCTATCCTAATCAGTTTGTAGTAACATTTTAAAATACTGGATTGTCAGTTTTATTTTTTTTCAGGGCTGCATCCGTAAACTAACAGTGGTTGAGCTTGGTGACTGAAAGCAGAAAAGTCCCACTGTCGGTCTCCTGCTGTTAAATTAATTACAATCATTGACCTGCTCCACTTTTATTCCTAAGTAGCTTTTAAACTGTAAAAATAATGTTCAGCTGTACTCTTCTATTACTTCTTTCTGCTCCGTATATTCTCATCCTCTCAGTGTACCGTAGACTTGGTCAGTTGTTTGTGTTCCTGGGATTCTCTTACTGTACCTGTCATAGTCTCCATTACAGAGAGCCCTGACGGGAATTTTAAAAGCCTGCCACACTGGATCCAGAGTATTCTTCACCACTTCTGTTTTGTGACAGATGGTGTACCTGTGAGAGACACAGAAAATGTTAACAGACGACAAATCTACCCCAAATTTTAAGTCACAATGTGTCCTGTCTTTGTTACTCTGGGGAATGTAAAATAAAAAAGTATCTGATGAATCCTGACTGACTTGGCTGGAATAATGGCATCCGGTTCTTTTCTACAGTATGTGGCATCTAGAGTGGCTCTTTGTAACCGCCGCGTGCTGCTGTTATGCCCTGCAGCTGAACATTTAGGCTGCATCAGTAAATACCCAGCTGCACTAAGAGAATGTGTTAAGTGCGAGAAGTCTACTTGAATAAAAGCATCTGCAGGGCAAAGAAGCTGTGACCTCCCCGCGCAGTTTTTTTTTTAATCATTTCTATTCCTCCTTCTATTGCTTTCTCTTGTCAAAGGATAGGAGGCATATATGCGTAAATCGCATATATGCAGAGGGTTACGTAACATCACATAGTTAGTTTAGATCTTATATTGTCTGTATAGGAGGTTTTGGAGCGTGAGCAAACACGCTCAGAGTCTGGATGCATCTCATCATACATGCTGTTAATGTGGAAGCGTAAAATCGACATAGCTGCATTTCTTCTTTTGTTTTTTTTTCACCCGAAGCACAGGAAATCTGCCTGTTAACTTACGATCCGTCTTCGTTACTGCGGTAAAAGACAAGAAATGGATCAGACTTCCCGAAGAAGTCCTTCTTGTCCAACTTGTTTCCACAAAACTGTAGCATCACCGACTCCTAAAGAAGAGGGAAGGAACCAAAATGCGGACGTTACTTAGGAAGCGATGCAAAATGTGACCTGCTGTTCAGGAAAAAAAAAAAAAACATGATAGAGAGTGATAAGCCACTTGTCCGTGTTACGTGTCAGTCTACACCTACAGGATATATTCTGTTTCCCCTCACTGAGAATTTGTAGCCGATATCAAATTCATCTCCACCTGCTCCAAAATCAACACTGGAAGATTACATTGAGATTGTCAGGGATAATTTCAGCCTTGAGCACTCCTCTGAAAACATGCTGTTTTTTTTTTTTTTCTTAATTAACTTCATTTGTTTCCATGGATGTCTTTAAGAAAAATAGATGTCAGCTTTTTTTCATTTAGCTCTGAAGAACTGAAACATTGGTTAAAAAAAAAAAAAAAAAAAAAGCTCGAGCTGGTCGGTTCCTCTGATTGCAGCATACATTACAGCACATTTTATATTGCCACAAGCAAAATAGAATTCTCTGTCTGCCTAATAATGGTTCCCACTCCTTTGTTCCTCAGCCCGGTCCTATGTTGGTGCACAATAACATCTCAGGGTCCATGCGCTTCGATTTCAGAGAAATGACAGAAAAACGTGGAAAAAAGTTTGCCGTTTCGACCTTTGAAACAGAGCATTCACTGTGAGGCGACCCGTCTATTTGCATGTGCCAAAAACATAAGCAAACAACAGAACGGACCAAGAATGGTAATGTACCCCCCCCTTTACTTTCTCCACATGCTTGAAGGAGAGGATATGAACAGACTCATTGTCACAGTCTGGTTCAGAAAAACATTTCATATGACAGCGATAACATACAGTTCGCTGCGTCTTGAGCTGAACACCAGCTCTCCTAAACCAAATGAAACCTTGAACAAAAGTTAAGAAACATGGCCGAAGGAAATAGAAAAGAGGAGAACGGTTCAAACCTTCTACAGATCTATGAAGTCAACACAAAACATGTTCTTTAATGTTCTTTAATGATGCTTGATGCTTCATCTGGCAGCACTGTAATATATTTAGAAACACACTTTTACATAATACATTTAGTTTCCTAATTAAAGTCAAACTTAGGGTGTCATGGCAACACTAGTGTCTCTCTCTCTCTCTCTCTCTCTCTAAATATATAAATATATATATATACACACAGTACATATATATATAATACATAACAGTCTGTAACAGCAGAGTGACATTTACGCCTTCACTGCTTTAGACAGTTTTTATTCCATTAAAAGGACAAAACCTTTCTTCTTGATGAGGAACACAGGTCAGATGAAGCCAGTAATTAATTAACTGTGTGTATGCCTTTCAAAATCGTAATAATACCAGTATGTACCAGATTATGGCTACCGAGGCTAAGTTCATACACACACGTGACTTAGTTGATTTTACTAAGTGTCTGTGTTGCTTCTTGCAGATGGGCTGGTGTTTACTATGCTCAAAAGAAAAATTTAAGGGTTTTAACCAAAGACTGTAAAAAGATTGGCGGCGGAACAGCTCCTAGAAAGTGAAGCCAAAGCAAGTAGAGCTCCCCCTGGTGACTGGCTCCAGTATAGGTCATAAGCTCTACCTCCTCCATGTTAGTGTGTGGGACAAATTAAAACACGAAAGTGCGTGTATTTTTTTTTCCAAGGACAGTTTCTATCATTTAAGTAGTTAAATATATATATATGTAAAAATATATATATATATACCTATAGAGTATAATCCAACATTTACTTGTAAGTGGTAGAAGTAGAGCAGAGTGCAATGTTAGTTAATCGTTGCTGATAATGTGGTTCCATGTGGCTCTACTCTTGGCCTGTATCCCTGGCCATGTTGAACATGTTGATATTCCCAACAACCTCATCTTTTGGTTACACCTTTACATTTCCTACATTAACTCAACTGTTCATTAGGCTTTCATGAGCACAACTAGTTCAGTTAGCCTCAGAAGCCTCAGTCACTCAGTAGCGATGTTACGGCTAATGTTATCATTTGTAAACACAAACTCACAGAGGCATTAGAAAGCCTTCTTAGCTCTGACTTTACTATATAGTGAGTCACAGGGAAAGAAGCACTATGGTCAAAAAGGTAGTTGACAGAAAAGGAAATAATAAGATTTGAAAATGCCAAGGAGCACTGTTCAAACTCTGATTAAAAAAAAAAAAAAAAGGTGCAGAACTGGGGTTTCTGCTGACACTAAGACGCAGTCAAATAAGCCAAACAAGGTTGCCAGCAAAACAAATAGATCGGGAAGAAAGAACTTCTTCAGCTGAAATACAGACTTCTGTGCAAAAGGTGTCGTGGATTCAATAAGCAGGAGGTACTTGAATAAAAATGGGCTGCACGGTCCAGTTGCTAAGATAAAAAGTGGTTATCTTTTTGTTCTTTGTGTGTGAGGTACGGCAGCACAGGAATGAGAGTCAGAACTAATTGCCAGATGAATGCAGCATGTTATCAGAAAATGCCAAAGGGTACTTTGCATTCATTAGTCCGTAAGCTGTGCATGGGTCACACATGAACTAAGAGTTCACAGGATCAAGAGCCTTTTACCAAGAAGAATGGGCCCAACAGGCAACTGTCAGTGTGAGCTAATCAGGTTTATCATTATGACCACTTCCCTACTGTGTAGGTCTACCTTGTGCCTCAAAAAACAGTCGTGACTCATCAGGGAATGGACATGGACCTTCTGAGGGTGTCCTGTGGTGTCTGGTAACAGGATGCTGTTAGTGGGGGTCTTTGGGTCCTATGGGTTGAAGGGAGGGGCCTCTGTGGATCATCCCACAGATACTTGATCAGTTTAGAATATAGTGAATTTAGAGGCCAGGTCAACACCTTGTGCTGTTCTTCACGTTGTTGGAGTTGTTTTTAAACCGTTTTTGTGTGTGTCAGGCTACATCCTGCTGGGATGGCTGCTAACATCCAGGAGTGGGAGTGTCTGGTCTGGTTTAGGTGGATGGTACATGTCTAAATAACATCCACATGAATGAATGCCAGGTCCAAAAGTTTTCCAGCAGAAACAGGATGGTCAATATTATTTACTTCTCCTGTCAGTGGTCATAATGTTATGCCTGATCAACATATGTTACATAAGTAAAGGTAAGCACATCACACATCACATCAAATGGTCAATATGACAATCCATGACAACATCTCAGTATTACAAATGGGTGTGTGTCTAATAAAAAGGAATTGGGTTTAACTGTGTGGAATATTGGATGGGTCAGGGAGGATTTGAGAGTGCAGCTCTTAAAGGACCAAAACTCTACTATGAATCAAAACATGTGAATCAAACTTTGTTACCCTGCAGTTGCTCAGCTCTTCTGCTCTCACTATGATGGTGCCACATTTCTTCCCTGGGATCCCACTAGAATAACAAATGACAGAGAGAAAACAGGTCATGGTTAATCATACATCCACGCTGCTTGCACTGTACGTATCATATTTAATTAGTCCAGTTCTACTGTATAGAGCACCATGAAAATAAAGTTGTGGTTTTGGTCCTAGAATCAGATCAGGACTCTACTTCCTCAAACACGTTGTTCATTAGTATGTAACAGAAAATCCATTTCCATTCACCTTGGAGTCATCTTTATTTACCTCTCAGTTACTCAGGCAGTGATTACTCACCAAGAGCTCGTATTCTTACTTCAGTTTTACGTCACCACACTGACTTCCGATTAGCTTTAAGATTCAATTAGAGATCCTCCTCCGCATCTTCAGGTCAGCAAACTCATTTTAAGTCACCTGTGTTTTTCTCCATTATTTTTATTATTGTGATTTCTAAAGCCTTTGTCTTATTTTTGGACATGCTGGTCTTTTAATGAACCGAGGTCTTGAAATGTGTTCTATACATGTAGCTTAACATTGTTTGTTATTCTGCATTATATTACAATATAATTCAATTTCATTTAATTCAGTTTCTTATACAGTGTATTTTTGATCTATGCACTTTACTCCTGTTTGGATTTGAAATTTCTAAAAAGTCTCATCTGATAGATTCAGTTCCCTGTTTTTTCTCCATGTGGCGTTTATTAGCCACCCATGAAAATTTCAATCAAACTGAAATATGTATGACCGCAATAATCAAGGTCTTTAAGACCGTATGATTATTCTGCCCTTTAAATATCAATAAAATGTTGGAAACGTTAAAAATGTAAATTCCTGTCAACTGAGACCCCTGCAGACCCGGATTCTAATTTCTCCTCATCTTCCTCTCAAATGCGTAGCCTGATTGTCACAATAAATATTCATTAATACGCAATGAAAACCATCAGAAAAGAACATCAAAATAATGTAACCACATCCAATGACATTTCAGCAGCAATATTTGTTTGCATCCTGAGCAGGCGAAGCGTAATATTCAGCCAATAAAGCCAGGGGAGACTGACCACTAAAAATAGACCAAATGAATGCCACAGGCCCCGGGCCTGTTACAGAACGAGGAAGGGCAAAGATAATTTCATTTGGCTAAGTACTGTCCAGTAACAATAGAGAGAGAGCAAAGAATTAAATTAAAAACGGAGAAATTGGTAGTAAATTGAGGCAAGGCTTTTTGAAACTGCCCCCGTCACCTGAGACTCACCGCCATCCTTTTGATGAAGAGGAGAGCATTGTTGGAAATTAATTCAATGTACAAACAGAGACATTACTCACTGAGATGGAAAAACGGTGCGGCAAAGACATGGAGGAAGTCACTGAGGCAAAGAGAGGAAGGATGGAGAACCGAGTGAGACGTAGTTGAGTGAAGGGAAACTAAGCCTGAAAACATCAGCACATGGTTCTACAAGTACTATCATTGTTTAGACTGTGGTGCTCCTTAGTGCTCATAGTCACCGTCCTGTATATATCTATCATATATGTAGCATCTATATGTGTACAGACAGTATATGTCCAAAAAGTAGCAGAAATGTTTTTGTGTGTATTGCTAGAAATACACAAAGTGATGTGTTCACACGTGTTTACCATCACTGCATCGCGCATTGTTCCCTCTGTGTGTACAGTAATTGCTATGGGTGTCCATTGTTAAGCAGAACTGATGTAACGCTGCATGACGCTTCCATCTGTGTTTTGAGCCACAGACAACTCATTATCTCCGCGTCCACACAGACAGCGTAGCGTGAGCGGTAGGTTTTTGCCGTGCGCCAGCGACTATGTCCGTGTCCACGCGGGAGGCGTTCAGGTACCTCACAGGCCACGAGGGTTTTGGAAATGCTCAGAACACACAACACACTGACTGTGGTTAAATGAAGACCATTACTCCGGTAATTATTGGAATAATCAGAACCAAAACGCCCCATTTAACCACGTCAGTCGGGACAGAGAGACGGGTGGTCTTAAAAAAACCACATACAGAAAAAGCTTCATCTGATTGAGCCGCAGAATGAATCCATTCTTTCAGCACACACTGACCTCACGGGACTTTGGGAAGGACAGAAACATGGAGGTAACAAAAACCCTAACGCAAGTCTTCTGTAACCACTTGTCCTCTAGGGGGCTGTGGGGGTGGGGGTTATTGGGCGACAGGCGAGGTACAAACTGGACAGGTCGCTAATCCATCACACCCAACACAGAGAGACGGACGAACATTCACACTCACACCTTAGGCCCATTTAAAATCACCAATGAACCTAACAAGCATGTCTCTGGACGATGGGAGCAAGTCGCACTACCTGCAGAGAGCCCACGCACACACAGGGAGAACATGCAAACCCAGTCGGCCAATGGATTCAAACCCAGAACCTTCCTGCTGAGGATAAAGATATACATAAAGATGTGCTTTCAGTTGGGGCTATGATAATATTTCTGGGTTGAAATGTTGCTTTAATCTCCAAATGTATACCATAGATAAATGTGGTATACAGTAGCTTGATAATGAAGTCATGCTGTGTGTGTGTGTGTGTGTGTGTGTGTTTGGAACATATTGTCATATCTTAATATGATTCACTCCCACTTGACTGAGCAGAGCTGTGCTGCTTTTGACTTGAACACACACGTTTGCTCAGGCGTCCAAACGTAAACAAATCCTACAGAATAATGAGGGCCACATAAAAATATCTTCACATGTCTAAAAATGACACAGGTGTGCACGGGCACGCACAAAGACACACGTCTGAAATACAGTGACTGACTGCAGGCAGAGGTGATTATGTAACGCCGAGACAGCAAAGCGTTCTTACATCATATTTCTTGCGTGTCACTCTTCGGCGGGCCCATTCAGCAGCCACCGCTCATTGATTCGGCCGCGGGAACCACGCACGCACACACACACACACACAGTAATGGATGTAGATGCCAGGGTAGTCACTTACTTAGAGCTCAGCGATTGCTTTATCTTCCTTGCACTCACCCCCCCCCCACACACACGTACTGGACATGACTGGAGGACATGGGGATGAGGCGGCGGTTACACTACTGATGGTTCACTGCCTCAGGAGGAAAACAAACGGTTCACTTCAGTATGCTCGACAGAAGAAGATGCTGTAATTGTTCTCCGTGAGTTACAGTGCCACTGAGATAATACTCATTGATAACTGTCCTTAAAGTGAGACGTATTTTTAGATTAGGCTGTCTTGCTTCTTTTTCGGGTGGCTGATGGACGGTGATCACAGTGAGGCATTTTAATATTGTTTTATACCAGTCTTGAGTAGTTTTACTCATTGCCAATTGTTTGATTGGTATATAGTATTTGTGTACATTTTACCTGATGGTAACACACATTTAAGACTTAAATATGACAAATCTATCTACTGACCTGCTTTCTTAAAACAAACAAAACTCAGGATTGGATTTATGGGTGGACTAAAATACATCTTTAAGTTGTAACAGAGATCACTGCATTTATTTCCTTGTAAAATGTTGTTTTCTAAGTATGTTAATTATTGTCTTTCCTGTCTGTAGAACTGTAAACCATCTTAATGACTGCCTGTTAAACACAGTTTTTCATGCTACAGATAAGTTGTTCCAGCATCTTTGAGTCCGCGGCTTACTGTCTGTGTCTTCTGTTTCTAAATGCAACCCAGACTCCATCAGCTGGACGAACCATTGCGTCTGAAAACAATCTGATGTGGTGCTTGTTTGGGGTAACTGTGAAAACTAATTTGGGGCTGATCTGTGATGCTGTGTGAAGAATTATAATCTATACATGTGACATACGTAAATCTTTTGCACTGAATCATATTTTGGCATATTGCTGAGGCTCAGTAGGATAATGTGAAACCGTTGGAAAGGCTTATCTGCTGAGTCACTGATGTGCATGGTTGCTTCCACTGAGCTGAAAAAGCCTACAAGGAACTGAGATTTAGTACTTAAAGTTTGCTAATGATACGTTTTTAATGCCTGACTTATTTTTCCTATTTTCTGTAATGACAGTTTTTAATTCCGTTTAATCGCAAACATAGATGACGTACAAAATTAACCACACTTTTAACTTTTAAAATCACATTTTATCTCCCATCGAGCAGAGAAGGTGCTGGTATCTGATTGTCCCACTAAGATCACATGAGGAGAGATGCTTTGATTGTAGCTTTCATGATTTCATGTTGTCAAAGGCTTTAGTTGAAGATGTTTGCATGTCTGTGGGAAACATGTAGCTGCTCAACTTTTGGTGTGTTTACACCACATAAATATGATGATTTGTTAATCAACATTAGCTGATATCAGAGAGAGTGTGAGCGGGAGAACTTCCTGTGCAAAAGAAGATATTTCTGAGCTAAGACAAACCCCACACTGAGCAGCCAGTGTGAAATCTTTCCTGAACTGGCTGCAGGTTTAATCACTATTTTGTGCCACTAATCAGCCAATGAGACTAAAATCAGACATTTATTCATTTGAAAATCTCCCTGATTATCCCTTTATGCATCATTTAGGCTGCGGTTCAGCTTAGGCCTCTTCAGAAAATTAGCTGGGAGCCCACCGCTGACATCTTTGCTTTGGGGCGAAGTGTCCCTTTTCACTGCATGCTGTTTACCATCTCAACGTGTTTACGGTCTGTCATTAGGGCCTGTTTCTGTTTAACTATTCATCTCGTTTGGCTGATGGAGACACTGTACGCTTTCATCAGCGCCTTGGCTCATTTTCATGTTCATTGCCCTGTTTCATTTCACTTCAAAGACAATCAGTGCTAAGTTAAAATCACATACTGATTTTCAATTCAGCCCCACTAAGGAACAGAATCTAAAATCCACTTTTCATGCTATCTAATGACGGACTAAACCAACATAAACTCTTTTTTACCATTGCAGTTATGAGTGTCTGCAGAAGAGTGTGTTTCCTTGTTTGCAGGTGCACGGTTTGTTGTGGTACTTACATCAAGGGTTTTTCCAAGCGGCTTCCCAAGGAGCCGACAATTTCCCCCAGCGTACAGAAAGCCTGGCCCAGGAAGTCCTGCATGGGGGACATGAAGAGCAGGAGAACATTCATGACGACGCCCTTTATATTACTTTATTCCTGGTTAACTGCTCCTAATACATGCACCCAATGTAAAGCAAAGGCACCCATTCCTTTTGCTCTCCTTGCAGCTTGACACCCCACTGTCTTTCCTTTATGTCACGCAACTGCTAAGCAATCAGTCCATCAAAAGAACTGACAGCGATTGTGTCATTTCAGGAAAAGTTTCAATCATGTTTTTCAAGCAAAAAAGTTCCAAATGTTCTCCAATTTCAAAGTGATGATTAGATTCTTTGTCTGTAAATTGAACCGGTCATCTTGAGCAGTGAGAAATTAAAACACAGCAGCATTCTCACAATTCTCCAGCACTTTCTAGGCCTCCTGTCATGCCTGATTGCAGTATCCTTTGTCAGTCGTGACAAACAAGGCAGCGCCGGTTGTGGCTGCTTCAAAACAGCCCCTCGTACGGATACTGTATGCAAGGCAATGCTTTACTCTGCTTTACTTGCCAAGCTGCTTTAAATGTTAGTGTTAAAGGAACAAATCAACATCTCCCCTTCACCATCCATGTGCATTTGGCCCTCTGACGACCCAAGCCCAGCATGCAAAGAGACTTGTGTCCTTGTTGAGCACTGTAGGGTGACCACAAGACAAGAGCCAGTTCAGGAAGGAGTGAGCCTTGGGCCAGAAAGAACAAAGCAGAGAGTGGGGAGGCTGTATACAAAATCTGTTTACAACAGGCGTGGACCGGCTGCTTGAGTACTGATACTGAGGCCTCCCCGACCAGATTGTGTGTGCATGTGTGTGTGTGTGTGAGTCACTGCGCATGTACATGTGCATGTGCATGTGTGTGCGTATGTGCCTGACAGATGAGTCGCGTTGAGTCCGGCGGGTAGAAAGCTGTTCCAAAGATCTTAGCCGGTGCTGAGTAAATTTCTCCCCCAGTCGAGGTCTCAAAACAAAAAGAGATGACAAAAACGCTCTGGCCGTTCCAGAAGAAACTGCTCCTAGCTAGCAGCGCCGGCCCAGTGCCTGATACTCCTCAGAAAATCTGAGGCGAGAGGTTGAGGCCCCTCAGACGAACGGACTCAATGGCGAAAGGGAAGAGAAGGTTTGAAGGGTATCTTCAAGTAAAAAGAAAAGATTACGGCTGACTCCCACAGTATATTAAGCTGTGGTCATGCAGAAAACCTCATGATATACTCATAACATAGAGATCGACTGCAAGCCAAAATGGTCTTGGTCAAAGTTAAAATGTAAAAAATGACTTTTTACCAGAGCTTTGATAGGATCCTGTGATGCCAGGTACAGTTAACTACACACATGAAACAGGGGGTCTGCGAGCCCTAGGGGATTCGTGGGAGTAATGCAAGGGGGTCGCAAAATCTTGATTGTGATTAGACATTTTCCATGTATTTTTTAAAATTTTCCCCCAAAATTTAAATTTGTTTAAATGCACATTAACATGAATCCAACATATTTTAGTGAAGGGATAAATCGAGGTTATCTTTCAGTCAGAGACCTGTCAATCTAAGCCTCCTGTACAAAGTAGGCCCCGCCCCTTTCGCTGCTGATCCAATCATGAGGCTGCATATTACAGTCCCCAAATGATATCCAGACGCACGCTGCAGAAGAGAAGAAAACAGTGCAGCTCGCTCCCATCAGCCAGCGTGATTCACTGTCCCTACTACATTTAGCAATGTTTAAAGTAAACGTATGCATGTTTATGGCAGTCACACAGGCACTCTACTGTTGAATAATAATAATAATGATAATAATGATAATAATAATAATAATAATGATAGATTATAAAATAATGTAGCATTAGGCCGAGCTTAATATAGAACACATATAGCTGGTAGGGGTCCCTACTTAATCTCTCCATTGGTCTGAAAAACTGCACTAGGACACATAATAAAATACCACTTAGCACCTCACAATGATCCTTGCACATTTAAAAGAATCTTACAATCTTACCCAAACTCTTCTTCACCTCTTTCCCTACAGGAAGTAGTCAATGGTAATGTCCCGTGCTATCAGGTAAAGCAGCAATAAGAGAAATGAGAGTAACACCCTCTTTTTTGATTGATTCGATGTATGGAGAAATATGTATCCTAGAACGTCTGCTTTTTTTCTTCCTGGTTTCTCAATTTGTTTCCATTGAAATTGGCTGAGTGGAGTTCAGAGTAAGTGCACAAACCTTCTCCATTTCTAACTATTTATCCTTTAATGGTTTTCCCCAACAACAATCTCCACAGACATAGAATTCTAAAATACACACATTTATTCATAGTTAAGCCAAAGCTAAAAAACGCTCGGCAGCTGTTCTCAAAATATTCCAAAATGAGCATTTGCAACATCTACGCAGCGTTTCTGAAAGACCTTTATGTCTGAAATGTCATGAGAAGTCTTCAGGTTGCCTCAGCTTAAATGTTTAAAGCGCTCGTTGTTTGTGGCTTCAACTATAAGTAACTCAACAAGCGACTCCTCAGGGTTAAGCTGAAAGTAGCAGCGGATGCTGATCTGACGCAATCAGTGACAACTATTGCCTCTTACTTTGTTTATTCAGACGACAACTATAATTTCAAGGGGTGATGGGGCATCATTTCATAACAAACCCTAAGAGTTATATTCACCTCCCTTGAAGGAGCATCAGTCAAGGTTCACCTTTATTACAGTGCCCGGCACTTTTTTGCAGTGTCATAAAGAAAATGTCACAGAATGATGTAAAGGTTGTGTGGGGGAATGCCACAAGATGTATGAGCTTTTCTTGTGCAAGGATATTTCATAGTGGAAACAAAAAATTGCAGTAAAGTTTGGACTTCTAAAAGAAAAAATGTGGAGGAACTTCAATAAAGAAGTTATTTCGTGCCTGGACTCACTTACTAAGGCTTGTGATAGGAGGGGACATTTGTGTGTTTTACTTTACTCCTTTTTTAAAAAGGAGTTTAATAATCTTGCACAGGGCTGTCTTTTAGAATAAAAAACTAACACTCAAACCATAGCCTGGAAAATGTAATTAGATTCTACTGTATGTCCTGTGTCGGCACTTCTTCCCCCGCAGCCATATCTGCATGAGGTATGCAAACCATATGGCACAGGAAAAACATCTGCTTTGATGGGAGGAAGGGCGCATCCTCAAAGACCGCCACTGAAGACGCCACGAGAAATACTGTACTCGCGTGCATTGGCATCCCTGCCCCCTCCCCACGTTCCCCGTTATTTATAGCCAGGAGACTGGGGACGGACTGGACAATGGAGCCATCACTGCGAGCCAGATCTCCAGTCCCACACATCTACAACGATGACAGGATGCAGCCAAGCGTCCCCAGCCTTCATGCTTAGAGTGAGTTGGTGCACTCACATTGCTCGGCGCTCACAGTGGAAGCCTGGGGGCACGATGGGGATGGGGCTATACTGGGGCGGAGGGAAACAACTCCCCCAGCAGTTACATGAGTGTATGAATTAAGGGAATAGGAAGGGACTTATAGAAAGATCTGGTGCGGGAGAGCTTCTGAGAGGGGCATGGCTGTGGGCCAGTGAAGTATAAAGTTAGAGGTTTTAAATAAAAAAAATCAGGTGTGGCAGGAGTACATGTGGAATGAAATCTGAAGATCAGCAGACACTGTTGGTGTCTTGTTTAATTCTGAATATCTGAAGTTGCAAATACTGACAGACAGCTCCACCTCAAACTAAGATCTGAGACACATCAAGCCGTTGACCAGCGCTGGGCCACAGACAAGCTCCTGCGGCCCTCATTTTTTGCAGCTTTTCAGGCAGTGGAGCATGTTGAGTCAGTGCCAGAGACCATTGGTAAGAGTCGCCACTGATTTCACTGCTCATCGTAGCGAACCAGTGCACAAGAAAAGAAACAGAAATGTCAAAGATAAGCAATGACAAAGCCAAGAAGGCACACTGATTCGATCATTCATGTCGTCCAATTCATAAATATATTCACACTGGCGAAGGCCATTGGGAACAATAATAATAATAGAGACCAACCGACTGATCAGTGTGATTCAGGAGAGGTTAGAACTGTACATTACAAAATTCCCAGCGGCCTAGCTAGTCCTAGCTTTTCTGGTTTCCCTTTCTGAGTGTCAAACACACTCTACTGCCACCTGCTGATACACCTATCTCCTCTCTCACTGATGCTGAACATTCACCCTAGTTACATGATGTGTGCTTCAGTAGAAGAAACCTACAATGGCAGGCCCTGGGCAGCAGTCGCTGGCTAGAAGCCACTAGCTCCCTTTTTGTGTCCAGAAGGTTTGTAGCATCACCCTTTCTCCCAGAGTGGAAGCAGCCTACTAGCTGGATTCTGTTTATAGACAGATAAATATACGCACATAAGTGACTCATTTTAAAAGTCATAGTTTCCTGTGGTATACATTGTTAACCACAGGTGAGCTGCACAAATGTTGCACGTTGCGTGAGGCATGTTTTGACACATTCATAGCAGTAAACTGTTTAGGCCTCTACAGCCCATTCACTGCACCTCCCTGTGGGGAGATGAAACATTGAAACCATACAGTCACCACATGCTGGACACAGGAGGCGCTGACAGTCATGGCTGTGTTCACTACGTCACCGGCGGGTCACATCGAGGGAGGACTCTACTCAACTTTCATTTGAGGCTGAACCATGTGTGAGGTCTTTGGAGTGTGAACAACACCCAAAGGAAACATTCAGAAGCCAAGAGTACAAACATATTTTAAGAATCCTATAGAACAGATCAAAGCACTTTGTATGGAATGTGGATTGTTGTATTTAAGGTCGAATATGCAGAAACACAGGAGCCTGAAGAACAACAATGAATTGTGATCAACTGATCATAAGTTTCATTCATTGAATGAATTGCTGGAGGCTATCTCAGCTGTCATTGGACGAGAGGTGGGGTAAACCCTGGACAAGTCTCCAGTCGATCTCAGGGCTAATGTTTCACTAATACCCAGAGACAGGCCACCATTCACACCTAATGAACATGTCTTAGGACGGTGGGAGTACCCGAGGAGAACATACCACTGTGCTGCCCTCAATTATAGCTTCTAATTCATTCAAGCCATATATTTAAAAACAACACTAAGATGGTTACAGTTTATCCTAGAAATAAAAATCAAAGCACTTAGGAAGAGTATTTCCAAACTAAAATAACACCGGTTTACTGACCACTGAATTGAACCCAAACTTACTGTTGGCTTAAACTGAACTGCACACACAGCTCAGAATTCAGACCTCAACCTCCTCCCCAGGTGTTTCAAACAATGGCAGTGTTCAGGAGAGTTTAAATGTCAACGTAACTGCTTTCTTTCTCTTAAATGACTCAAACCCCCAATAGTCAGATTCCAATCAGTCTACTGTTGCAAATGTAGTTGTGCAGTATTTAAATAAACACATGGTTGAGGTGAAGGAGACACTCACATGTTTGGAGAGGTTGTCACTCTTGCAGTCCAAATCGTACCTGCAGAGAAGGAGAAAGAGATTAATCACAAGGACAAAGGCCATGATGACGCATTGAAGAGCATATCTGTGGCGGAAAGCCTACCAAAACAAAATGTAGCAGTCCATGGCACTAGCACAAGCACTTCTGCGCTAATCACTGCAGAGAAGCTGTCTTAATTTAGGTCTGCGACTGCGACAGTTTTCATGCATACCAACATCAATGGCCTCTGTATTGTTAACAGTAACAACATTTTTCCCAACAAATTTAAAACTTTTGGTATTGATATTGTAGCGGCTGCCTTGGGATAAACATGTCATCGCCAAATTCTAGTTGGTTCTCACATGTATTCAAAATGTAAAGAGAATGAGTCAGAAATAACAGATAAAAACTGCACCTTCAGGGGGTTTGTAGATATTTTGCCACAGTTTAATCGTGTTCTACACACAGTCTACATCTCTATCCATCAACAAACAGGAACAGACCGATGCTATATATAATTCATTACATACAGTGTCTATACTAGCAGTCTTTGCACAGCTTCGTAACATTTCTCATGGCACAGCAAAACTAGAATACACAGTGTTTCAGCAATATCTTGTTTTATGTAACTTGTATTCTATATGTAATGTCATATCATCTGTTATAGCTTTGGTGACTTTTTAAGTTGTGTGCTTACACTTGCCTCTGGCTGTGCATTTATTCTCTGCGCCATATGTAAGCATATTGAGAGTTGCTAAATCACCACCTCATACTGCACAGAACACCATTATTCTTGATGTTCTTCAGATAAACTGCACTTTGTCCCCAAACACACTGACTTCTACAATGACAAACTCCAAGTCCAACACAGAACATTTTAAAATTACTAACATCGTTGATTCATTTACAATATAGCACAAATGTGAGTGGCTGTGGCTTAGGTGGCAGAGTGGGCGTCCACTAATTATAGAGTTGGTGGTTCAATCCCTGGCTAACAGAAGAGTGGCTGAGGTGTCTGTCCTTCCACCATTGTCATACGAGTGTGTGAATGTAATTAAAATTTGGTTTATACTCTCGGAACTGTCTATGTGGAGCCTATGCCTTAGGGGGATACATAAGTGGAAGGGTTTATACTTGTTAGCTGGTGAGTCATTGTGCTGTCATTGTACTGTAATTAAGCCACTAAAAGTATAGACGGAGACTCGTCAGGTGTGTCCAGTTTCACTTTCAACACACACACTCAGCAGGTTATGTTAAAATTACCCTTTCTCTGAAATCATTGCAGCACACAACACAGAGAAGAGATCTGAGTAGATGGTGTGCTGGAGGCTGAACAAGGAACTGAACAAGGAAATGCATTTCAGATGTGAAGAGGTGTTGGGGTCTGAGTCGCTGTGGGCCACTTAATGTTTCTGGGAAGGTGCGTATCAAGTTACGCACTCATGCCCTTGACTATGGTGCAGGGTCCAGAGCTATGCCGTAGCAAGTAACATGCAAACTATAAATTACGGGAGAACAGCAATAGATCAGTGCATACCAGCCCTATATATATATATATATATCTTATTGGCAGACTATTGACAGACTTGCTTTAGAAGGTGTGTCCAAACCTTTGACTGATACTGTATGTGTGCACCTACAAGGAATATGACTCCTGAAACTTTTCCTCTCTTGTACAAAAGACACAGAACTTAAACAAGTGCAAGAATAAATCTTGACCATCTGTACAACATAATAGCAGATATATACAAAGAACCAGGAGTTTGTACAGTGCACATATATACAATTAATTACAGTGACAGTCCATGTGAAAGGTCTCACACTCAAAGTGAGCTTGATCTCTCTTGTCCACCGAGCTTACAGTTGCAGCAAATGTACGTTTTCTGAAAATAGATATAACTGTTTGAAATAGATTTTCTAATGCAGAAAAAATGCACACTTAGCCTCACAAATTAAAGGTTTAACAATTCAACACTCTCAAATATTCATACAAACCCATAAGTAATGACAACTACTAAGTGTAGTCCATGTAATCTTCTTGCTCCCCAGAGAGCAGTTTGTCCGGCTTTCTTTATTTCCCGCAACATGGAACCTAATTCGGTGTGTCAATATGTGTGTGATGTGTGTGCAGCCGAGTGTGTAAATGGGAGAGCCCGAGCATTTCTTTCTTCAGACAGCATGCCACGTACGATAAGGCGCCTGCTGACAATACTGGGGGATGCTGTGTGTCACAACGGGATGGAGTCGAGAGCTCCGGCACAGCGCTGTTACTGGCACAGGAATTCCATAAGAGCAAGGAAACGCGCTGCTGTTACACAACCCGCTGCCAGCGAAATGCACAGGTGCGCTTCATGTTCTATTCGCCCCCTGCCTCTGTCACTCCCAAATGTTCATGAATGATTCATTTAATTTTATTTAATTATGAGGGCCAAAGAGGGAGAACGCAGAAGGGGGGAGGGGGGGAGTGAGAGGTTGGGATAAACCATACCACTGATGTATGTATGATGACTTGGCTGCACATGTTCGCCCACACATACACACAAACACCCATAAGAGTGCTCGCTGGAGTAGATGTCCCACGGCGCCTTGTGAGTGCGCATTTGCTGCGTGTGACTTGATGTGTGTGTTTATGTAGATGACATCACTCCGCATAGGCACGGGGCCAGACAGGATTTCTCTTGGTCCTGTGCTGCCTGTCTTGCGGGGAGGAGCGGCTGCTCAGAGCGCCGTTTCAACTGAGCAATGATGACTAATGATGGCACACAAACAAATGGGGCCAGAGAGGCGGGCAAACAACAGCAGACAGCAACAGCGATACTCGAGCTACATGGAGCCTTCATACCGAACAAAGAAAAACGTATACACAAAGCTGTAACCGGTCTTAGCAGATTATCCAGAACATCTCAACAGAAATACTGCTGGAAAAGGAACAGGATATCAATCTTCTATGTAGTTCAAGCACTTGGTCTACGCTGCATTGGACAAAAGCACCAAATTAAAGGAACTCAATGAAAATGCTCAACTAACATTCATGCAAAATAATGGTCTGATTGCCTACAATTTAAATGCAAATGAACAAATTGTGGCTTTAATTAAATTTTAAACCCAGGCGATGGTATCTCTCATAATTTTAATTACAGGAAAAATCGACTGATGTTCACATCGTATTGTTCCCGGTTCTGCTGACAGGTTTTTTAAAATAAGGTTCTACTTATAATATGTACGGCAGAGTAGTTGAATGATTTTTGGTATTTATCAAAATGGAAGCATGAGTTATATCCAGTGCTGTAAAGCCAGAGAGAATGTCGGGTTCCATGTATGTGCTTACTTGTGTGGTGTGCCAGGTTTGACTGGGCAGTGTTGCTTCTTATCAAAAAAGCGCTGGGCTCACAAAAAATTACAACAACAGCATTTGATACTGTGATCAAACACTAGCTGACTTTGCAGCACATAAGCATTAAAGAGTACTAAAATAACCCTGCAAACATACTGATTCTATCCAACTAATAATAAACCCTTTGATGTGTAGATATATATATAACTGAACATTTACATTGTTAAGTCCTCGGCCCTGATTTTAACGGTTTTGTAAATTTGTTGGTTTCAGATGCTCACCGTTCACCGAGTGTGAAGCCCTCTTGTTTTCATGTCTACACGATCCATGTTTATTGTTTATTGCATGTATGCCCATTAACTGCTGCCATGGCAACCACTAATCTTCCAGGGGTCCAGGACCCAGTGCTCCAGTCTTATGCACTCAAAATAGCAAGTATAAGAGCAGAAGAACTTGATTTAAAACATGCCTGAGATACTGAGTCTTACATACACTTTCAGTGCACAGTGAGTTTGCAAATACCAAGTGACAGATCCATGTGAGAGCAGAGTGTAATGTCTGCGTTTGATGTTGCTGTCCATGGTGCTGAAACCACATTTTGGTTTACATTGTTGGCTGAGTAAAAGCTCAGACTGCAAGGTTTAATAGAGGGGTTAGACTACACAACCTTATCATGCACTGTCACATGACAATTCATTTGGAGTCTTTTATAAATAAATATTCAACTTTTCGATATGAACCCACCGTTGGACTCAACGAAAGATCAGTCATGCCAGATACTGTACTTTTCTCAGGAGCCAGGACTTTAGGCCTTATTGTTTATTCCAGTCCAACATATACTAATACAATACAGCTTTTTGGGTGAGCATTTCACTCAGTTTATTTGTTTTATGTCTGATCCAATTTGCTACACCTGATAAGGGAGCCACCCACCCACGGTGGGCTTCCACTGGTTTGAGCATCTTAAGTTTCACTTCAAAAAAGAAAAAGAAAGAAAAGTGAGTGAGCCGGTGAGATGAGGGCTGAGGGGATTTCCAGGCACGGATAGCAGCAGAGGAAGAAAAATGTGTTGTGGCTTTGGGGTCTGCTGGTAAAGAGAGCGTGGGATTGTTCGGAATATATAAGGGCAGTTTTTAGTGCTGTCTGGGTGCATGGATGTCCTGAAGGAATCTGAACCCTAGTGGAGAATAATAAGGAAGGTGTAGGTAGCGGAGGGCTGCGGGAGCTGTAGGAGCTCCAAGTAAAATGTGTTCCAGACCTCAGGACAGAGCAGGAGGCAGGAGTAACCGCTGGTCCTATAATGAGAACTCACAAGCGTATGCATGTACATGCATGTTTCAGCTCAACATGAGTGGCGCAAAAGTGTCAGTGTACACGGAAGTGTGCATGCATGTGTGTGTGTGTGTGTATGTGTGTGTGTGCGTGTATTTTGGGCCATTTTTCTTGTTTTGAGGGGCAGGCGAGTGTGTGTGTGTGTGTGTGTGTGTGTGTGTGTGCATGTGTGTCGGGGCAGCCATGTCCTAGCTGCAAGTGATCATAGGGCCATCAGCCCAGAAGACAGTAACAAGGCCTGATGCTCACCCACTCACAACAAGCCCTGCAGGGAGTCAGTCAGTCCACACACACACACTCTCCATCATCCTCGATCACCCACTCTTCACTGCTTGTCAGCTTTCAACATCTTGCATGATACTCTGGCAAAGTCTGCACTAGTTTCCTCCAGCAAACCGGAATATACACACATATGGTAAAATACACACAAACACACACCAGACACACACAACTTCATGTGTCTATCACTGAAAGGATTTTTCTTTGACATAATGCATTCCATAGCCCCTAAGCCTAACCCTGGCCACAACCTAATTGTCAAAAAGCTGTGCGGCCCAGAAAAGTTACCCCACAAAGTTGGTATTCAGCAAGAGTTTGGCCCCCACAGCTTAATAAACAAAGATCTTGCATTGATGTTGGGAGAGTCTGACCACTGCACAAAGCCTTCTCCAGCTCATCCCAAAGATTCTCAGTGGAGTTAAGGTCTGACCAATCCATGTGTGAAAATAATGTCTCATTCTCCCAGGGAAGAAAAATCCATAGATTGAATAACTTGGTCATTCAGTATATTCAGGTAGTCAGCTGACCTCATTCTTTGGGCATAATTTTGCTGAACCTAGACCTGAGCCACTGCAGCAACCCCAGATCATAGGACTGTCTCCTCAGGCTTGTGCAGTAGACACTAGGCATGATGGGGCATCCATTTATCTGCCTCTCTTCTTACCCTGATGCCCCATCACTCTGGAACAGGGTCAATGTGGACTCATCAGACCACATGACCTTCTTCCATTGCTCTAGAGTCCAATCTTTATGCTCCTTAGCAAATTGAAGCCTTTATTTCTGGTTAGCCTCACTGATTAGTGGTAGAAATGCTCTAACATTCACTATTAAACATAGCCCTGAGTTCTACTGTTGTTTATTATTCCATTTAAGTGATCGCAGACGACAATCAGGATTTTTTCCCCACCACACTTCTTCCTCGAATACAATGGTTCCCCACTATCCTTCAAGTTATTAATATATATTTCTTAATACAATTTTAGAATTTTCTGCTTCAATCTCCTTAGATGTTTTCTCTGCTTGACGCAGGCCAATGATTTGACCCTTCTCAAACAGACTAACATCTTAACCACAACCACAGGATCTGTTTTTTCACATGGTGGTTTAAGACATGAGAAGCTACACATTGCATCAGTTGGAGTTAAATAACTTGTTGCTAGCTGAAAGATAATCGTCCATGCAGTAATTATCCAAAAGGAGGCATGTACCTATTTGCTTAGTTAAATCCAGGTGGCGACTTTTTTTTTTATTTGGCATTGTATATGTATATACTCTTAGCTCTTAGTATCTGACACAGGCTGTTACATATAACTTAGATACAAAGGTTCCAATGGTTGGCATCTCTCCTTGACCTTCAGTGTAACCTCCCACAGCTTCTGAGCAGCATGTAGCCAGGCCGACAGGCCAACAAGTAAACAAGCAAAAAGCCTTTCCATATTTCATGAGCTATGATGGGAAGATACAGTGAATAAATATAAGGCAGGATGCAGAGGAAGATCCACACTGGGTTATCATAATTACTGGACAGCTCGTCTTTTAGGGCTGTATGAGGATTTCTTGTTTTTTTATTTTTAACAGCGCCATGAGTTAAAATACAGGAGTCCATGTACATATTTTGTGGCCCAACAGACCTTTTATCTTTACACATCACTTGTTTTCATCTAAAAAAATTAAATTGAGTCAAGTTTGATTCACAGAGCAACCTAAAACATTTTCTATGACCCATGGGTGAATGCAACTGCAAATAATCTTGGCAGGACATTTCTGACCCTTAACACCAAAGATGACACTTTCTTTTCTTAGAGAATTTACTACAATGGTCAAAAATTATTTTGTAGTGTTAAAATAGCTGATCTTGAGGATTTCATGAAGCCTTGTCCCCATAAAAACAAGGATAATGTACTTTTCACACATTTTAACTTGCAAATATGTTAAGTCCAATGCGATCCTAGGGTTAAATAATGTCTTTACACATATATGTTACCATATGCACACACACATATATACATACACACAGAGAGACAGCACAGATGCACTAATCATGGGTGCACAAGCAGTACAAGATCCATAGAGGTCAAGAGCTACCAGTACACCGGGTCAGCGTAAATGAAGAGGAACAACCAAGTGGCTGAAACATCTGTACCCGGTATGGAATAATCCCAATGGGCCACACCACAGGAGGTGGTTATCTGACTGACAAACAGGTCCTGGTTAACCAACCAGACATGGTGGTGGACAAAGAGCAGAGAGGGTGGTGGTGATAGATGTGGCGATACCAGCTGACGCCAACATCAGAAAGAAGGAATATGAAAAGGTTGAGAAGTACCAAGGGTTGAAAGAGCAGCTGGAATGGATGTGGGAGGTTAAGGCGAACGTGATCCCTGTGGTATTAGGGAGGACTCGGGGCAGTGACCCCAAAACTAGTAGAGTGGTTCCAACAGATCTCTGTCTTCCAATAATACAAAATAAAATGCACAAAGGAGGAGAATAAGATTGTGTTTCAAAATAAGAGTCACAGAGCTGAAAAAGCTAGTTTTCCACTGTTAGTTGAGTAATCACATGTTAACCTAGCAGGTTCTGTTGGAGCAGTGGGGTCTGAGCAAGTCTGCTGACCCAGAGATACCCACCCAGTGCTTAAGGCAGTCAATTAAAATTGCATGATCAACTGTGTCAAACTGTGCCGTACTTTTTAAGAAGGCAATCTTTGGCATCTGCTGTCAAAAGGAGGCCATTTGTTACTTTCATCAGGGCTTTTTTTGTGAGCTACATGGCACTGTGAAACGTGACTCAAATTTATATGAATGATGGTGAAGACATACATTTGGTATGTAGAAACCATTAGCATATTACTGTGAGGAAAAACCTGTCCTGGACCATAATTGTCACAGAACGTGTGATTTTCCGTGGCCATCTGGTCCTACTCTGTCTCAAAGCGGT
Source organism: Mugil cephalus (assembly GCF_022458985.1). Lineage (NCBI taxonomy): Eukaryota > Metazoa > Chordata > Actinopteri > Mugiliformes > Mugilidae > Mugil > Mugil cephalus. Next base: position 23,216,437 of record NC_061779.1, read on the forward strand.
GTGTGAATTCAGCGACTTCAAATGGAAAAAAACAAAAAATGGAAACGCTGATGAAAAAGTGGCATGAATTCTTGTCTTTTATTTAGCAGGGAGAAGGCTTACATCTCCCTCTGTGCAAACCATGAATATTTCAGTCTTAACTTTGCTCCAGCACTTCACTCGCACCTACATGATACACAAAAATACACTATGACCAACACACACACACCAAGATGCATAAGTCAATTGTTAACTTACAGGTCAAAGCGTAGATTCTGCCTCTCCTCAAAGAAATAGTCCAGGATGAATTTGCGGACAAAGTCAGGGTTGAGGGTGTTGTCTATGACTTCTGTCCTGCCAAACTAGAAGACAAAAAAGACAGATGATATCTAGCTGCATAATTCATTTCATAAATGACTGTATTAAAAAAAAAAAAAAAAAATCCAGGACAAAAAATCTGCCTGAAGGGCTTATGATTACATTCCTGAGATAAATACTTACTTTGTACGCCTTTGTTTGGCAACTATAATCTCAACATATTTAAACACATTTCCTACTAATAATGTGAAAAAAAGGATCAAAACACTAGTAGTGTTTACTGTAATACTGTAGTATTCATGTACCAAAATCCCAATTTGAAAAATGTTAAGTAACATCCAGTTCACCAGAATAAGCACTGAGCCTGAGTTTAAAAAGGACATCTTGATGGAGATAAGCCAGTTGCTACCATTATGATATTATGATGATTAGTTGTAACTTTTCTCTCCATTACTCATCCACATCTTGATTTTTTTTCTCGAATTATAAATTAAAGCTTCAAAGGGCTACATGTGGGCGTGGTGGGCATGGTCAAATCCTTAATCTGGCCATGTGAGTACATGCTGACTTAAAGTAAGGACACACCAAACTGACATCAAACTATTATTGGCAAAAAGGAGCCACAGCGGCATCACCGAAAAGTTGCAATCAATTAAAATGCCAAAAGTTCGGCTTGGAGATTACTCTTCATATCAGCAGGAGGCAGTAGTTTGTATCCATCATTATAGTAGAAAAGGTAGGATTAGCTAGAAGGCTAAGGAAAGGAAAACAACCTGAGGGACAGCGTGTGTCTTATCTGCGCCACAAGTAGAACGGACATTACGTACGAGATTAAAAAAGCTGTGCCATTATCCATCTTGTCTGAAATGCCAGTCTGCCGCAAGAACGACTCCAGTTGTTGACTATATGACTAATAAGTCAACCAGAAAGGGGGCCGTATTAACATGGTATTAACCCACTGAAAAGACACATATCGCCACCTAGTGTGGAGGAGGAGGACATGTTCCTGTCAGTTATTCGACTTTCTCCATTCCATGTAAACTGTGCATGCATCGTCAGGACCAGGACCAGGACCAGGGTCATACTTCCTCCATTTTCTACTCACCCCAGACTCCTGTGTCCTCTCTCACTTTAACTTGAGGTAGCCTACTAAATATTGATCCATTTTGCCCCTCGCATGCACTGTAGTTAGCTGACCAGATTTTTACACTCTTGTTTTCAAGTTTATTTTTCAGATCAGATCTCTCCCTCACTCTGATTCGTTCCACCACCAATTCAGCACTGACTGAAAAGCCACCAACAGAGGTCTGACTAGTGGCAATGGAGCAGGACACACTGCCAGAACTAGGGTCACAGACCCCCACTGAACCGGAAAACAGCCAGCCATCAACTCAGTGTGTCACAGCCCTCAGTTACACAGATGAACTGACCAATCTGAAAAACGGATACTGACTCAGCATGAGAGGATATTTGGACTTCTTGGATGCCAAGTCCAAAAATAGAACCACTGGAAAAACTAGGAATTGGCTGGATAAGATTTTTAAACATCTGAAAAACTTAACATGTGGGATCATTTTATCGAATTTGCCTGAAACTAACAAGAGACAAAAAGATGAACCCAAACAGACTGAAATAGCAGTAGCACAAAATACATTATAATTGTAGAACTGGGATCCTACATGGTGTCTCACTGAGAACTCAGATGGCCTCAATAGACCTGTAGGGCAACTAATTTAGTCACACAAACTGCTTCATGGTATTCACACTTCATGAAAACAGCACAGCATAGAACAAGTAAATAAAATGACCAAAACTGTCTTGGGTTAATTGTGGGGGGAAAAAAACAAAACAACAACATTAATTGACATTGTTTTATAATTTAACAATGTGGCTCATGGGCTTTCCAAAAAGTCACACACCGCATCAGTATGGCTTGCTGAAGTGCTGCATTGCTGCCCTTTATGAGCAACTCCCCCACCACCCCACCCTTGTACTCACCTCTCTCCATTCCCTGTTGGCTATTCCTTGAGTGTACAGGACACAAACTGTTGAATTACAAACAGAGGAGAAGAGAGAAACAAGGGGGGGTTAGATTGATTGGAGCATTTAACAGCTGAGAGCGTGTTCTTTCCCTGGACCTCAACATGAGAGGGAAAACGCCCTAATTAAATGTCACAAGAACTCTGCCTTGCAGCATGATGGTATTTCCGAGAAGGGAACAAGAGGGAGTGAAGGGGAGGATGTGGATGTGGATGGGACTAGTGATTGTTTGTGTGGGCAGAGGACGAGCTCCCCATACTGACATTCATCTCCATCTGAAGGAGTCCTGGAGTGTTGTTTGACAACGGACAAGGAGCGGGAACAAAATGAAGCAATCAGCCGGCACTAAAGTGACATTTAATTTACGTTCCAAGAGCCTTCACTTTATTCACACACATCTGTCACATGGCGGTGACCGACAACTCTGAAAACCCCAGGGACCGCACACAAATCTTTGGTTTGACTCGTAACAAAACATGATGTAAGAGGGAATCTTTGACGTTCTAGATACTGTAGCTGCTGTACTACAGTGATTTTTACAGTTTTTCACCTTGAAGTTAGGGTTTGAGATTTTTCAGTTACATTCCAACAGGAGAGGGCACAATTGGGGATGAATGTAAACAATGTGTCAACATATTGTACAATAATAAACTTATTAACATATTAAATGATGACCATGAGTCATTGCAGCCTTACATTAGCCACTACATATTTCTGTGCTAACGCTTAACCACAATATTGACTGATGAAACTAACACATACATTTACAAAAAAAGATCCAGTTTTCCACAAATGTGGCACATGTTTGTCAATGGTTGTGGTACCATTGTACATCTAGACTAACAAACTTAGTGGCAGCTGGTATGATCCAATCCTGTTCAATGATTTTAAAAGAAATTACAGTGATTCTAGTTATTTCATTGCTACCTGTTATCCAGACTGGAAAGACCTCCAAAGAAACTACATTTTTATAGGGTTGGCTGTTTACCACTTTGAACTGGTCACCATCCTCTGGGAACCATCTTAAAATGCAGCTCTTAAGGAAGGCAGGGGAACATGTTTCCAGCCCATTCCACCTGAGCAACAATGATCGCCAACTCTAAAAGGCCGCGACAGCAACCTCTGCACGTCCTTGTCCTGTTCGGTTGCACAAATGCACTAAAAAGGTAAAGAGAAAAATGCAGCGGACACGCACACGTCAGATTATGCTGAGCGCTAAGTAACCACTAAGGTGCTCGGTCCGGCTGGTAGATCATCCATGAGAGTCCCTCAGTGGGTCAAGAGGTGTATGTATTTAAAACGTAGCAGGTTTAATTTCAGCAGTCGTGCTTGTAATGCCACTGGTGTGTATTGGTTTGCCACAGTCTTCATGTTATCCAAACACATCTGTTACATGGCAGGAACTCACATGTACAGAGGTCAGTGACAAAAGTCCATCACAACGGTGTGCTGTTATTATTATTATTATTATTATTATTATTACAACATGGATTAGACATCTTCATGTACATACACACACAAAGACAAAATAAGTTTCTTCATGATGAAAATGTTTTTCTTCAGCTTGCATAAAAAAAAGTCATTAATTTTGACAAGCTTCAGGAGATGAAGATGGGAATCCACGTTTTGTCTACAGGACAGAGGTTTACTGAAGCCAAGAGGTGAATCCATTCACTTCAGCATAACAACTCCACAATAAAGGGCCTGTCAGCGAGGCGCGCGCACACAGGTAATCAGATGCATCACAGCTGCATTTGAGTTGATCTCGTGACACCTGATTATGGAGGCCACTTCTTTCACCGAGCTGTCATGCATTATCATTAACTTGCAGCATTAATTAATTGCAAATTTATGCGCGACTTAATGTATGAGCTGAGCCACCAACTGATGAAGTGACACGACTTACTTAATCACGGATTCGTTAGCAGTTCTGATGGGGAGCGAATATCATCCTTTAAAAGTCTATCCAATGAATAAGTGCCTCCCCAACAACAAAAACTAAGCATAAAACTGACTTTTATATCATTTAGAATAGAGCTCAGACACACAGTAACAATACTATTTTGTAAATGGTATGTTTTTTTTTCTGACTCACACCACATTGACAGAGGGCAAACACTAAGACGGCTAATTACCCTGCGACCAGTTGCAGAAGTGCTTAAACTTGCCGTGTTTTGCCTGACGGTGGCTTGGGATGCAGCGCGCGCTGCACTGTAGACGCGCATGAGCGAGCCGGGGCTCAGCTGTTGGATTCTACAGCCGTCCTTTAATCTTGCCATGATGCATCGGATGACACATGGTTTCTGCGTTATTGTGCGGGGGGGGGGATACGTCAATCACACGCCTGGAAATAGCGATGCATCAGTGCTGGTGCACTTTCAGCTCTCGCAATTCATCAGGCTGATGATGAGGGCAGGAGGCTGACAATGCTTCGGCACCTCTTCCACCCTCTGCGCTTTGAAAGGAGGGAATACTGACGGAGCACACCTTCATAATTCCTGTCTGCTTAATGCCCTTTTCCAATCTGTTGAAGCGGACTGATCAAAGCACATCTACCTTCATGCACTGCAGGAACAATGGCTTTAATACACACACATATATATATTTATTTATATATATAAACAGATGAACGTGCACAAAGGAGAAAACACTGTTGTTGTTTAGCTTTATAAGCTAATGTGAATATGGTACGTGAGCTCGCCTGAGGCCCCCCCGGTTGTGTGCGCTTTTAACGTGTGTGTGCGTGGCTCTGCCGAGGCAGTCTAATGCCGTGTGACTGGGGCCAGTGCTGTCAGCAGAGCAGAGACATGGACGCAGCACAAGTGCCTCCTTGCATAAACGTTGGAGCGGCCAGGGATGTTCATCCTCCGTTCCCACCGTCTGACATTTAAAGGCCCAATCCGCGACTCTGGGAGCTCATCAATTATGGGTTTACACACCGCCTAACCCGGGTTAAAAACACCACAGGGGTCACAGTTCAGCGCTCGGGTGGCGCAAACGCTGAATGTCTAGGGAATCAAGCAGGACGATGCTGGAAGAACGAGCGCCAAAAGCAAATGGACAAATGAAGGGTAAAAAAAAAAGAAAAAAAGATATGTCAATGTTATCGTTTCAACATACCCCAAAAGTCAGCGTTTTCCTCCTACCATGATATTTTTAGGGAGCTGGGAACAGACAGTGGTGTCACTGTTTGTTACCAAAAGCAAAGGAATGACAGATGAAAACAGCAAAGAACATACTTTAAAATCCACAAGCTTGTCTTCTGCGCACACGTGTGCTGTCTGCGTGAGTATGGCAGGATCTCGTTCCATGCCTTTTTTTTGGTTTGTCAGAAAAAGAAAGTTAATGTATTAGTTCCTTTCTACTAACAGTGCACAAGTAAAAAAAAAACAAAAAAAAAGCTGTATTTCCTTCACTGAAACAGGAAGTTGCCTACATCTGGACCTCACAGACATGGATCATTACAACAGCCCCGGGCTACGTTCAACACAACATTTTCATATGTTTCTTGTGGAAAGACCTGGTGCTTCTCCACATACAGAAGAGACAAACGCTCAGAGGCAAATTCAGATGTCCAGTATCACATCTGAACATTGTTCTACAGTCATGTCTGTGGTCTGTTTTGGTTGACAGAAAGGTTTTTCTTAAAGACCCACAAAATCCCCAAATTCTTCTTCTTCTTGATCGTCATCTGTTTCTTCTTCACTTATATAAAACTTCCAGTTTTATATGAATCAAATAACGTCTGTTCAGTTCACTTTCTGTTGTATTTTTTTATATATATATGAAAGGAGGAAAGGCATGTTTCCCTTTTAAATTGAAAATCAAATAAACTCTTTTATTTTCTGCCTTACCAAAACTTGAAATACTAAAAAGTAGACGGGCCAGATCTGTTCTCAGTTTAGTAACCAGTTGGGTTCCATATAAAGTAGCCTAGTTGAGGAAAACAAAGCCGAAACAAGGGCTATACCATGTACATGCCAACACCTGAACGACTGAGAACCTTCACAGACTCAAATGCCCAGTGTCTTCTAAGCTGAAGTAGCCTTCGAGAAACCCAAATAAAATCATATGAAACTGGCTTAACTTAAATCAGAGATTGAAGACGCACAGATGGACACAAGTAACTGTTCCACCTGTCAACACTGAGACCTTTCCCCTGTCGTTTAACAAAAGGGCGATTTAATAATGCGCAGGCTCTTTGTTCAGCTCGGTCGGTGAATGTGTGGGACACTCATAGGATGAAATTATACCCACAGGTGTGATTAATTCGGTACGATGCGCCTCACCTGAGGGCTGAAGTCAAATATACGCTCAGTGACGTGAAAAAGCCTTCCTCTTTCCCAGCTTTCTTTCTTTCTTTCCTTCCATGGATGAATATTATGGACAGGAGAGGCTCCAGGGTTGCCTTCCACTTAATTTTCTTTCACGGTGACGCACGTCTCGCAATCAAGTCCATTATCTGGCTTTCAGCGGTGGTGGTATGACAACGCGTTTGAGTCAAGAGGAGCTTTAAGGTCTGACAGCGAGCCTTCGCTTTTACATGCTAGCCACACGCCCATCCAGTCCCTCAAATGGAGATCTCAGCGCGCACGTTTACAAGGCGGAATTTCGGTGGGATATCGTTTCACGTTTCCTCGCCATGGCCGATTGTTGCGGGGTCGCAGGCTGCGCCTTTAAAAACCACTGGACCAGTTGCCAAATTGAACCCCTGCTGTCAGGCGAGTGAGGAGTGTGTGTGTGTGTGTGTGTGTGTGTGTGTGTATCTTTTCATCTGTAGGAGGGAAATGACTGGTTTGTGTGTGGAGATGATCTGGTTCCCCTCACTCACACCGGGAGCAGAGAACAGTGACGAATACGACCCCTGACATATGCAAATGTCTCCTGATTCACACAGGCGAGGCGGAGAGAGACAGAAAGAGAATGCGTGCGTGCAGTTAAAATCTGCCCGCATGTAGTCTCGTGTCATAACTGTTATCACGTCCCTATAAGCACCGCATTGTATTGAAAACCTTGAAAAACAGCAGGTATGTTGAATGTGATTACACATGTGTGATTTTGAATGAAACCGAAATAAAAACAAATTTAAAATAAATAAATAAATGAATAAAAAGCTGCCTGCATGGTGGATGTTTGTCTGTGGATAGAATTTAACGTCCACGTGTGCCTGCGTAGGTGAATGTGAATGCGGGTCTGTGTTTTCAGCCTACTTGGAGCTGCCGTGTGGGTTTGTGTGTGTGCGCGATGAGAGGCAAGCTTACTTGGATCAGACTTGGAGAACGTGTCTCTATCCAGAAGGTTTCTGAAAAAGAAGGAAACAAAGAGACATGAATCTCCCGCGTCAACACGGGAAGTGAAACTAGAAAATCCATCGCATCATTAAAACTAATTAGCTCCCTCACTGACCCAGACAACGTGTTTACCCATAATCCCCCTCTGACTTGATTAACAAAACCCCGTTTCATCCCGTTGTTCAGGAAGCCACATTAAGCAGACTATGAAATCAAGCTTAAAGTGGAGCCCATGTATATTTCAAATGTACATAGAAAACAGCAGAAAAGAGGACCAGTTTTTCACTTTTTTGCGGCACAGAGGAGGCCGCCATCAAATTTACATGACACTCCAGTCTTTGCTCTTTGCACAGGGAGGAACAAATGCACCGAAAAGTCCCATCACGGAGCAGATGCTCGGCGCTGCTGAGGTACTCCACGGCTAAACAGCTCAGAAGGAATTAAATATGCACATAAAGATGACAAGTTCCAACTGCCCGAGACCAGAGACAAAGGAAATCGAGGAGCAGCTCGGCCTCGGAAAAAAAAGGGAGACCTGTCCTAAAGCGTCACCAGGTTTTAGCGGCTTTAACGTTGCGTCCAGGTCTCAGGCGGGGGCCGCCAAGAGTTCAGCGACACCTCTAGGGGCTTCAGTGAACCCTGCCCTCTGCTCGCTCACTCAGCTGAGTGAATGTTATATTAGAACTCCATGAACATTTCATAGAGTTAACCCAGAAAAAAGTAGATGAAATCATATGGATGCTTGGCTGTCGGGAATGACGTTGTGGGGCAACTGAAAGGGTTTTACATCCCATCAAAATATAATATAGACATAAATTTTAGAACTGCACTCTGTTAAATGGATATTTTAAATCGGATTAGGCATTCATTGGACTCGGCGCTGGGAAACACCTTCAAACCAAATCATTGGAACAACCTGCAAACAGCCTTACAGCTGTCTAAAGTTAAGCAGCTACTGTGTTGGATTATGTTTTATCTGCATGTTTTAAGAGTCGCAGGGTCGTCTTGTTTTTAAAAATCAAGACAAAGCTTTACAAGGTTGAATCTACAGGCGCTGGTAATTAACAGAAAATGTCACAAGTAAAACACTAAACATGTCTAAATGTAACTACATTAGAAACAAGGACAATTCTAAAGACGCCACATCCTCCAAAAGGACTCCAGCTTCATCGTAGGTATGGGAGAAAAAATGGGAGAAATTACAAGTTTCTATAGACAGTTTGTGTCCATTGTGAAATCTCACTGCTCTTACAACCCATTCTGGTGACTTTTAAAGCCTACTGGGTAGATGTGCATCCCTAAAAGACGGACTTTGTGCGTGGAGTATCACTTTAAGTGGCGTGATTTCCTCCACATTGTTCACCGCTGACAGAGAAAAGAGATGAAGGGAGAGAGCTCCAGCTATCATGCTGGCTGCAGGGTGAGCACTCCGTCCTCCGTCCCTTCCCGTGTGACAGGCGGCGAGTGTCTTGAAGCTGTTGACGGCGAGTGATCTATCTGGATCAGGCACGCGTGTTGTGCTGATCCCAGTGTGGCCCAGATGGTAAAACGGCCACGCTCCGCTGCTCAGCTGCCAAGGCACGCCCACCGGCCCTTCCCAAGCTTTGAGAAGTTAAATAAATCATAATACGAGATGGAACTGAGCCTAGTCATATCGGAGCTGTGTTTTATGACTGGCAGAGCATCTCAGAGGCTGTGTAGGAGTGAGAAGTGGGCGACTTCACCTGCCAAATGGGATAAATGTCCGATAAAGTGCAATACTGTACCCGGTTGGCTCCCGGAGGAGTATGCACGGAGGCAGGGAACAAGATGCAGTGAAGGAAGGAAAGAGGAATAAAAAAAATAAAAAAAAAAAAAGCTCTGAACACAGCACGCAACTGCATGTGCGTGTGTGCTCGCAGGCAGAAGTGCACACACTTCTACGGATATGGTAACCTCCACATGATTCATGCGCACCCGAGGGCTTCCACCTGGCCCTGATAGCAGTGGGCGACTCCGTAAAAAGCCCTTTCCTCCACGGGCAGCCTGGGAAACTTCCGGGCTGTCCGAGCAGAGTGCCTCGCAGCTCATCAAACATTTAGGAACGCGGTCCCTCCTCAACACCAGAATTACATTTTAAATCCCACCAGTTACATCACAGCCACATAAACACGGCAGCTGGAGCTTTAAATACCCGTGTGGGAGCGTGGGAGTGGGGACTTCCATCGCTGAGAGGATCTGAGAGGAAATTTTTTTTAAGACGTGCACATGGAGAAAAAATAAATAAATGCAATGCAGTGAAGCTGTTGTTGTTGTTGAAAGCAGTGCATTTGGCTTTAAATGGTAGGGCTGCTTATAGAAGAACAGATTAATTAATGCTAATTAATGGCAAAATGTAGTAAACAGCACCTCTACTAATTAAATCAATGTGGATAAATGGATAAATGTGAACTTTTGTGAAGAACAATATCTTTTCTCGTTTTCTTGTTCATGGATTTCACATTAAAATACGATCATTGCGAGAAAATGTTTGAATGAAAGGTTATTATCTAGTGGTAAGGAATCAAAACTACTTAGAAAACAATCCATAGATTAATCGACTATGCAAACAAATTTAATAACGCAGCCGATCAATCAACATACACCAGTTGCCTGGCTGCGTCTGAGACATTTAGTATGAAGGTCAGCATATAAATATGCCAGTATGTAAATAATGGAGTGACGGACAAGAAAAAAACAGCAGCAGCCAGAGACCAAGGCTCTGTCATAGCCCGATACCAAAACCTTGTGACCACTATATTAGACGCACCTGTGCAGCTTAAAACGATTTAACCCGAAAGCTCCGTCTTCAGAATTTGCCTACAAGCACAAACGCTTCCAGAGAGAAATGACGTCTGCCAGGAAGATGGAGAAGATTTATCCGTGGAAGTGCCAGTAACAATTGCCCATGGCAATTGTTGACCTGGCTAAAAGTCCAGGGGCCAAATTTGAAACAATGGGCAAATTTTAAAGGTCAATTTGCTACAAGCGTCCTAAAAAGGGGCAATTACCCAGCAGTGCCAAAATGTTTGCATACAGCTACGTGGGAATATAAAATGAGACATCTAAAGAAAGGATATGGATGTACTCGTGTTAGGTATGGGGCAGAGCTTAAACATCATTCCAGTCTTTTTTAAAAGACTGATCTGCTATACTATATTTGCTTGCATTATGTTTCATAATTTCTTCTGACAGATTTGATGCTAACAGATTCATATCGCTGTGCAAAAACTACCGTAAGTGCACAGATGAAAAAACAGAATGAAATCATCGACTGGTTCTCTTACAATTTCCCACCATTCACCTTCCTTCTACTCATTTAACAAACGTTACGAGATGGCTCTGAGTGCATGCATTTTTCAGCCTGCGTGGCCCTAGTGGGACTGAAAGCATTAACCCCAGCAGAGCTGCCGCCGTCAGCCTCCGCGCACTCGGCTCGGCGGGAGCACAAGTGGAAAGAAAACTTCCTCCCGTTCTCGCTTCTTAAAGTCAAAGAGCTTCCAATTGCCACGTGGGCGGTTACTCCCATTGTGTAACTTCACGTAAGCCCACCGGCTTGACATTTCAACCTCCAGGACGAATGTAGTTGAGCTTACTGTAAGAGAGGCCGTAGTGATCTGCAGAGCTACAAATGAGCTAATAAGAGGTTCCTTAAGTGAACAAAGGTGCGTAATGAACGACACAAGCTCGTCCTGCTGGCAGGATACGACCAGATCAATGCAGTAAATTGAGGCTAAATAAAACTCTGAGCTGGGACTGATCAATTCGCCTTTGAAGCACCTGAGACACTCTCTCAACTGAACGATTTTGCCAGATTCACTGTGTGAGTTTGTATGTGTCTTCAGGTTAAAGTCAAAGTGTGTCCAATAATGAACCAAAGGAATCCTGTTTAGCAGAAAGGAGCACAACATTCACAATCCATGTACATTTCACTCAATAGTGAAAGTGACTCTTTGATAGGGATGGGTACCAATACTCAGCACCATAATGGCACCAGTGCTAATGTAAATGGTAGTAACCAGACCGAAAAGTAATGCAGATTCCAGCAGCCACTGAATTTTTAATTCCCATCCCCTTAGTTCTTTGTTTCCCTCCAAGAACTTAATTGAAAATTAGTAAAGTATTTGACATCCGGTCAGTTTTTCACCTACATGGATGGAATTGAATCTTCAAAATGCCTAAGACCAAACGGTCAAAAGTCTGGTAGTACTTCACCTCAAAAGAAGCAGACTCTGTAAGAAGTGCTCCCTGTGCAAGGGAGGTAACACCTTGAATTTGATTAAACATCTGATGATGCATAGTATTTTCTTTAAAAGCCGACAAATGTATCATCTTTGATAGCCTGAAAGACCCCACACCAGTGGCAGCATCATGGCATGGAGAACAGTGTTTTTATCATCATAATTATGACAGTTTGAATTTTATTTTATATTGGTTCATTTATTTCTTAGTGGTATTTAGGTTATTTAAATGAATATTCTGATCAACTTGCAGGCCACAAAATGCCTTAAAAATAAAATGGCACCGTTTTTGGACAAAGTTTGTATTTTTCCATTCTTAAAGTAGCAGTTCAGGGACCATTTAAGCACCGGCACCATTACAAAAGTACCGGTTTGGCCCTGGACGGTACCAATCCCTACTCTTTGGTACAACAGATTTCTACAGGATGACCTTTGGAGCAAAATTCTTATTGTGTAACATCTGATTATTTCTGTCAATCATACTGCTACCTCCATCCCCAAATTTAGCCTAGAGTAGCAGCAACATAGTCATCACAATACAGTATAGCACAGGTCCTCAACGTTTTTCAGGCCAAGGACCCCAAACTGATGGAGAGATTAAGTAGTGACCCCCTACCTGCTATATGTGTTTTATATTAAACTCGGCCTAGTGCTATTTATAAAAATGCATTGTTATCACCATTTTGCATTCAATATTAAGCTATTCAAATAATACACAGGTTCAAATATTCATATTTTTATTTCAAACATGCAACAGTAGGGTGGATGTGCAATCTGGGGACTGAATAGGCTCTCGGCCAATTGCGGGGAACCTGACAGAGACAGTGTGTAATATCCGGCCTCGTGACTGGCTCAGCAGTGATAGGGGCGGGGCCTACTGTGTACAGGTGGTTTAGATTGACAGGTCTGGACTAGTGTGGCGCTTTGTGTGAAACAGTGCACTGTGAAGTAGATCCTGTTTCAATGAATGAGTGAAGTGCTGACTGAAAAATAACGTCTTCTGTCTCCATTTATCACTTTACTAAAATATGTTGAGTTAATGTGTATATAAAGAAATCTTTTGGGGGAAAATTAAAAAATATATATATATAAAAAAAAAACACACAGTACAAAAAAGATTTTGTGACCGCCCTGCACTACCCCTAGGGGGTCCACGGACCCCCTGTTGACGACGTCTGCAATACAGTTGCCTACTACAAAAGGGCTCTGATTGGTTGTAGGTCATGCGATTGCATGTGGAGACTTTTTTTGTGGCCCATAATAAAATGCGAAAGGTGTGTTACCAGACTCATATTGTGAAAGGAGTGAGCCAGACTACTCCAGGCTAACCCTATCTTCCAGCTCAGGTACACATGTGAACAATCAAACAGCTTTTGCTGAATATAATCATTCCCACTCTGCCCAAAGAAATGTTTCTCCCTCATGTGATTTCAAATGATGGGGCAAAAATTCAGACTTTGCTTTGTTCAAGCGTGAAATAAAAGTTAATTTAAAATGAGTTGGTCAATGAAGTGCATATCTCCCAAAGTTAAACGTTTTTTCTAGTACAAATTCCCCTACTTGTGTTCCCCTTGATAGTTTTTCCCGTCACAGCTGCAGCAGTAGAGAAAATCCTTTATACTAATACTTTTAACTTTGACAGACATTAGCTTCACTTTCAATTTCATCCCCTCTTTATAGAGGGAGGTATTTAATGTCCAGTATTCCCAGGGCGAGCAATTACAGAGACATATGTGGTTATTAAAAATAACACGATTGGTTCATCACACCCATAGTTACGTTCCAGCATGACAAGAACACGCAGAAACAACGTAGGCAAAGTGGAGGTGAGGGTGGACAGAAGGGTCAACAGGGCTGATTGTTTATCGTTTCAAACCAATTGTGCATGTGGCTTTTAACCATGATCCAACTTTCCATAACATAAACCTTAGGTTTATTATTGTAACATTGATGACAAAGGTCCTTTCCTTTAACCTAAACCTCCATCTTTTCTGTAACCTGTAAAGTGGGTGGTATTCAGGGGGTGGGGACAAATTGCCAGTATGGTAGTTCAGGTCAGAGCACCTGTTCTAGTCAAACTAACGTGATGAGATAACTGGGGTTCACATTGCTCCTGTACACACATTCAGACCAACTACAGACCTGCATGAAATAATACAGACCATGCAGGTCGGTCCAGCAAAAGGTTGAACCAGAAGTGAAGAAAGTTGATCTAAGCTACATTTATTTTCTTTCTTTCTTTTAACTACAACATAACACAACGTCATCAAGTAAGTCCGTGCCTTGATCCAATCAAATACGTAAATCTCGAGTTTGGATTATTTTGTAAAGGGAATGCTGTTGACACATTAGCCGCTTGCATCACGACTTTCCTTTAATGTAAATACATGACTATTTGACATCATTGTGTTACGGTAAACACATTGTATCAGCAGTACTTAAAACGACCTGGTCTGAATCCCTTCTTACACAATTTGCCGCCAGAGTTATGCTCTGATTATAGTTAAGTACATCGTATAGAATCTCAGGTTTCATGAAGGACTATAAATTACTCTGTATCTGCCTGGACTGCCACCTGTGAATATTTGCTCACAAATACATTTAAGGAGGTAATGTCATCAATTACACTGATGGGATTTTTTTTTAAAGGTTTTATACCTGGTAACTTTTAAATGTAATTTGCATAATTTCATTACACACTTATATTACATCCTAATATGATTTATGATGAATTATAATGGCTCTGCCACTCTATGTGGCGCAAGAGGCTTAAATCAGTCATTTATGGCTAGAAGCAGAAGTCATTATTACTCAGTCTGGTCCACACGGAGAATTCATTTCTCTATATAGGGGCACAAATCCATCAATTTAAGGATAGCCACCAACAGAATTACCACTTTAAATCTTTGTCTTTTCATGTATTTTACTGTTGTTAAAGACTATACCTTGAGAGTGTGACTGTCATTTCAGTATTTTATAGACAAAAAAAAAAAGATTATTCATTACGTAAGGCCTGCTGTCACATTTGCGACGCTCTTTCCTATTGAAGTTGGTCCGCAGTGGCAATCTGGTCATCATTTATAAACATCTAAGTACAGAGCGACCATTGGGAATCCACACCCCTTCGTACAGATCCTGTTATGATGTATTTACTACTTCCTCTGAAGCTCCCAAATTAACGCCATTGAGAGGAAGATTCTGCATAAATCTGCATAAAAAAAAAATCATTTTGTGCTGAGTAGAAAGGCATCAAACGCCGGATACTAATCAACATGATGTCTTCGAAATCTGGCCACAGCAATCACAGAAATGGAGGAAAGTGGCTACGCAAAAGATGAAAGCGGCGGTACGGCGGTGGGGGTGGCAGGAGGTGAGGTGGTTACTAATGTGATGGACAGAGGCATGTCGTCTCTCTGAGGTAACCAGGTGAAGCTACGGTGGCTGGCTGGTGCCTTAATTAGACAAAATGACTGCCTCAAAAAACTCATTAATGGAGCCACCCAGCATGACCCTGACAGGCCTCCTGTGGTTTGGAATCGCCACCTGAGACCGATTTGATCTGTTGGTTTTACGCTCTCTTGCTCTTTAGGAAATTCTTCTCAGATGTAAATTGTTAAGGATTTAGGGAGAAAAGCTCAGGTGAAAGGTAAATATGTGATGTGTTTAGTCTCATTAATTATATTTGAATTCATAGTATCAGTTGTCGGCAGATCTAACGGGTAATAAGAAGCGGGAGTGAATAAAAAGCAATTGGTGATGAACAAAGAAACTTGCAGGATAATGCCTCAGTAGTGACAGATTACATAAACAAACTGTAGCATGAGGGATGTTTGCACCTCATTATAACAGCGTACACAGCCGCAACAAGCCTCGCTGCTCCCAAACTATTCTCCTTCACAACGACTGTGCTTTTTAATCATTTGTGTCCTGAGTTCATTTGACTGAACGTTGAGTGCCGGCAATTAACTTGAGGAGTGGTTTCACAAGCTGAGGGGAAACAAACATGTTTGAGAATATTAATTAAATGATTCATTGATGGACAGAAATCTCTTCCTCTATAGTCACCCAGCAGTTAGGTAAATTACTGGATATGATGAATGCAGAGATGTATGGATCTCAAACAATGCGATGCTGTGCGTATGTAAACAGCACTGCTGCTGTAATGTGTAACTGCAAGACGATTACACCCAAACATAGACCGTCTATAAATATGGACAACGCATCCCCTCTTCCTTGCACTGGTCAAACTGACGCAAAGCCGAGAGCCATGTGGAGCCACGCAGAGCCGTGTTATTGATGACCCACCCACAGTTCCACTAGACACACTCTTGTCTTCGTTTCAGTTCTACTGCACTCTGCTCTACCTCCACCAGTTACAAAAAAATGTTGGTTCATACACATACTTTTTTTTTTTCGCCTCAACCTTTCACCAGGACCGCTTCGCAGAACAGTTGGCATGGCAACATGTAGTCATCATGATGTCACATCCTGTATTCATTGACCCCTGTACTCTCGCTCACTGGACGGACGATTTGACCACAGGAGCACACAGAGGGGACAAAGCATGGGCAGTCTTTATTAACTGAAGCCTCTCCTACAAAGGTATACACGAAATAACCCCTGAAACATACAACTAATGTTGAGGTAGCTAGCCTAGCAGTTAGCATTAGAATTAACATGTAACAAATAATAAATTAACTTAACATAATTTCAGCCACAAAAAAATAAAATGATTTGACGTTTAGTACAATGTTTTAGTTTATTCCCAAGTCCTGCCCACTAACATATAGGGGGTGGAAGTTATGACCTATATTACAGCCAGTCACAAGGGGGAGCTCTACGTGCTTTGGCTTCACTTTTTAGGAGCTGTTCTGTAGCTGTAGTCCTTCTTTATACAGTCTATGGTCCCAAACTGTTTTAGTATCCATTTAGAAAAAAAGTACAGTTACAAAAATGTTGCCGTCATCTTTGCTGGATGTTCTACTTAATTTCCGTTTAGCATTGTTTTAATCAAATGATTTTATGCTTCTCATTCCGGTTTTGAAATGTAAAGCATTTTGTATAATTGGATTAGATACAGTTGAATAACTGGCATACAGATATTTCACAGTTAAATTGACAAACAGCATCTCT
Source organism: Mugil cephalus (assembly GCF_022458985.1). Taxonomy (NCBI): domain Eukaryota; kingdom Metazoa; phylum Chordata; class Actinopteri; order Mugiliformes; family Mugilidae; genus Mugil; species Mugil cephalus. Next base: position 23,233,457 of record NC_061779.1, read on the forward strand.
ACTGTACCACATGATCTCAGTGTAGTATCATCTACTATGAGCAACCAACATGCTAGGCTAGGCAAAGATCAAGCTTCCATGCACACGAACAAACAAACATTCTACCACTTCATGCTTTTTGTTCAACCAACCCTGGTTTATGTTCATCCAGCAATTGTACGTTTCAGTGCCTTTCAGTGGACGGGTCATTTTGCAGCTTCAAAAACCCCAGTGTGAAGAATGTCATACGTGATCATGTGTTTACAGTGCACGTTGAGGCTATCATTGCCAGAGAAAAGAGGTGCAGTGTATCCGCTGCATTCGGGTCGCTCTCCTCAGGGTCCTAGGGTCAGGTCACTGATATCAGTGGCGAAAGCTGCTGTTGTTTTCAGCATTACCACTACTATTGTGTTGCTTAAGTAAGAAATATTGAAACCCTATACGTATGGGCTTTAAGCTAACCTAGGAACATTCAAAACGTCTGATTTGCAGCCCAGAAACCATGTGTTTCAATTTGGAAAAGAAAAATGAATGCTTTATATTTTTGTGTCAATAAATACAAATATCACAAGCATTCTTCCTAAATTTTTAAAACCATATCTATATTTACTTGCCAGTTCATTAGGTACACTAGTGAAAACAAATGCATTCTAATATAAGAGTCCTACACTAAATCTAAGCTTATAGTATTCAGCATTAGTTTCAAATAACTGAGAAAGCTGTTGATTCAACTTTGTTTTCATTGTGGAGGCTGTGGTTTGTAGCACTATTATGTTGCACGCTTCTATTTCAATTCTATACACGCTTTCTATTTAATGTTTAATTCAATTCAGGTTAACAACACCACAAACTGCATCTCCCATAATGACCATCCAGATGAAATATCACCCTTCTGACACTGTTTTAATATCAACATTAGAACATTTACGAAGGAGGATTTAGAACAGAACTGATGTATTAAAAGGGATTTGTTTTCACGGGTGTACCTAATGTTCTGGTAAGCCAGTGTACTTCAGCACAGTGTTATATCAATTAGAAAAAAAAATCTATTTGTTCACACAAGAGCAGGTAAACCTTCATCTGTTTAATTCAGCTGCTTGACATTGTAACAATTAACTGAAAGAAATAATCAATGAACCACAAGACAATCCCTACAGCAGCCTTTTAAAGCCAATTATTACAGGCTGTTTAGGGGCAGAACTAAATCATAAGTAACCTACAGACAGGATTCCTTCTCCGTCTCTACCTTCACCTCCCTCGTGGGAAGTGTCTGCATTGGCTGTGACACATCGACCGGCCCCTCTGCAGGTCAGCATCCGTCTTCAAAGCAGCCAAACTGCAACATGTCAATTCTTCGACGGGATACCGTTCTTACCTTTTGTGCCACAAAGGTCACTTCTATCTCTCTGCAACGGACCGCTCAGATAAGGAGACGGTAGACGTGAACAGAGGCGTCTCTCTGCACAGACATTCCCTCAATGGCCGAGGTTCTTTGGATCGTGCACCTCCAAGGTGCTTCTACGATCACCGTTTACTGCTTCACGTGTGTGTGTGTGTGTGTGTGTGTGTGTGTGTGTGTGTGTGTGTCAGCGAGGCCTCGCGATCGGGTGTGATGGGCATGGGGGATTTACTTCTCACTAACATATTGGAGTCGAGTTAGTCAATCTGTCAGTTCTGCTGCTTGACTACACAAGTGACGAGAACAGAGATGGTCTGGATGTATTGAGTGAAAGAGGGCTTTCACTCACTGATGGGATCTTTCTAGACTGAACGCTCCAGTGGCTTTGTCGACACGCAGACACACCAAAGTGAGAAAATCACACCGCCCACGCGCTGAAGGCTGGTAAATTTTGTTTTGGTGCGGCTGTAGAGGGTGTCGGCGCATGTCTGTTTTAAAAATACTCAACCTAATGCAAAGGATGTGTCAAGTAGTTCACTGGTATCTCCATCCTTTAGACAAAACTCAAGAGGGACTCAGTGAAACCTTGAACATGACGACCGTGAGCGGAACCACGATGATTAGTCGATTAATGGATTATTTTGAGTTAGACGTCAAAGCAAAGTCATCATGATCAGCATTATTCACCAAATTTATCAACTACAAATCAGCAATCATTGCATACTATTGTTAGTTGTAGCCCTAATCTAATTTAAACTGTGACTGAAGATGGCAAACACATTCTTTAGACCTACGCTCATGCCTTTTAAAATCTAAAACTCCAGTTAGCCTGGAAACCAAACATTTTATTAGCCTTGTCATAGCTCATCCTGAGCCTCTGAGCTCCTGTCTCCACACACTAAACTGAACCGTATGACTCCTGTGAGCTGATTCCCAGTTGCAAAATAAACGTCTATCTCGGTGTATTTTTTACCGACTCACTGGGCCAGGTATCGTGTTTTAATAACTTTTTTTTTTTCGGAAGCCTTCTTCCTGCCCGCTCCGGATTTCAACACTTCATTTAACAAACCGCCAGCAGCAGTTCTTGCAAAAAACAATAAAGCAACAACAATATGCATCGAGGCTGGCAGAAGTGTTGAGATATCCGCTCCTGATATTTCCACCCGTCAAATACATAAAGGGAGGTTAATGGACTTTTGCTTGTTCTGCTCGTGACGCTGAAGGCGGACACGAATCTCATCACGTCATGGCAACGACGTCTGGCTCACTCTGCAACCCTGCCCGTGAACACCCGGGGAATCTGTCCACGGAAGAAGCGGCACCGATGGAAATTGCTCTGTGACCACGCTGAGTAATAGGGACAGTGTTGCTGACTTGTTGCTGTCAAGTTTTCAAATGTCAATCTGTGATGCCTTGGTTCACAGGGGAAAAAAAAAATGACATTCACCAGTGCTTCAGAAGATACAGATATCTAACAATCTGCCGCACATAATCCAGGATTCCGAGTGGCGGTTCATACATGCAACATCAAAAAGTCAAAAGCAATGTTTTTTAATTCATATCTGGGAGCCAGACCAACTTCCCAGCGCACATAGATTTTTTTTTTGTGGCGGACAGCTGGTTCGGAACCGATCTGTTGGGGACTGATTATGCAAAGATCGGCAAGGCCAATGAAAACATTTGGGCAGACTTAATGTGGTGAGAGACAGAAGAACAGAAGAGTAGCGAGTCATTATCACCGTCTGAGCATGGCTGAGTTGTATTTGTTGACAACAATATGTCTCTGATTGTTTGTTAGACTATCAAATTGGGTGTAGAGGTAAGTTCTTCCACTGTGGCAGCTGAAACGCTCCTCATCATGAAATCCAAATGGAGTGTTAACACTTCTATTCTGCTAAGAATTGAATTGGCTATGCCAGGTTATTCTAATGCAGCACTACTGTAGTACAACTTCATTAGATATCTAGTTTTGTATCGTCTATAGAGGTTTGAAGTATTCTTACTACGTGCTTCATCCCTAGGACCTCCTTAGAAGCTATTTTATTCATGTAAGATGACTTTTCTAGTTCAGTCTATCACAGGCTCCCATAGGCTAAGCAGGAGACCTGCCTACATGGATATCTTTCCTAGTGGCGGCCGACACTAACAATGCATTACTTATTGGTCCTGTGACTCAAAACGCGTCTCCAATCATTAAAGAAATATGACGGGAGTTTGTCCATTTTCAGCCCCATCTATTTCCGAGCATTACATGTTCATCTTCATGGCGAGGAGTGCGCACAAGGCGAAGCTTATACAGTACGTTTGCATGAATAAGGGCAGCCTTTGTATGACTACTGAGGTGAGTCATAAGTGAAGACCGAATCTTTCATGATTTGTTTTTGTTGTTTTTTGTTTTTTTTTAGTCCAGATGGTTGTTTCCTCATTTTGGAAGAGATGCCCCCACAAGCTCTGATCTCAAACTCATTAAGGTCATTACCAGGCTGACTTCTTCCGTCGAGCTTTTATCAGCCTTTTATCTTAGACACGGGCAAAAAACAGCAACAGCAGCTCGGTCTCCGGCAACAGCTGGCTGATTGTAGGTCAGTGGAAGCGCAATTCAAGTCTGAAGTCATTGTTCTTCCGTCCGCCGAACGTCTAAAACCAGATTTACAAAACTGACAGCTCCTCAGACATAATATTTTAAACTAAGCCTAAATAGCTGAACGACTGATGAAGAAGTCAAAACTCGAAAAGGCTTGAAAACCTTGACCTGTGACATACCGTGACATTGCTGTATTATGGTGGCGTTGAAGATGTTTTAGATGCGACCGCTGCCTTCAGATATGCAGAAATCACGGAAGTAACAGAAAATTAAGGTGCAGCTATTTTTTTTAACTGGTAATTGGTTCCATTTTCTCAAATAAAAGGATACCCAGAGGGGCAAACACTCAGCTGCTGCACAGGCTCTCACAATATTAGCCAAAAACCAAGAAGATACTGTGTCATCACACCGTATTGATTTTATACAGACAGGCAACAAATTGAGGTAAGGCTACCTGAATAAATGAGGGGAGAAACAGTGGATTTAGACGTTTCCATACAGGGAATCCGTGTAGAGCTGCAACTGGCTGTTTTTTGTTTTAAGCTGAATACTATGCTGGATTTTTATATTTACGATGGTGCGAAATGGACTGTGTACAATATTTTCAGTTTCTGTAACAACAATACAACAAATCATCACATTTGAGAATCTGAATGCAGGCAGTGTTTGGTGTCTTGGATTCATGGATTATGTAAATATGCCGTTGATCGACCAGTCACGGTCTGTGGTACTTTGGTGAAGATATGCTGTTAAGTTGATGTTTTCCAGACTGACGTGTTACGCAGTGTTCGCAGTCACGACACAGAGCGAGGGGAAATCTTCAGGAAGACTCGGAATATATCGACAAATAGCACAGAGACAGACGCACAGCAGTTACTCCAAAAATGAACTGGAACTGATCAGTTGTTGACATACAGTACCTCTTCAGGCTCTGTCAGTAACAAGGACGCCGCCGCTTTTCTTTTGCTTGTTTATTGCAACCGAGGGTCCAAACCTCAATCTTGAAGGTGTCATGTAACGTGTTAGGAAACATCTGACCTTTCTTTGACCAAACAGTTGACTGTAATTGGGAAAATAATCTGCGGATCGATCCTCGGCAGCCGCCCTGCTCCTCTGGAGGTTTGCTTTGGACTGACACCTTACTAAAAATGCCCCAGATCAATCCACGCACAGGAGAGATCAATGAATGGATGGTTGGATAATTAGATATTTAACTGAGTTATCGATTGACCGCTTGTTGGAGAAAATGATCACACCGTCATATAGTGCCTCACATTTCAGAAACTACAACTCCCGAGAACGGCTAACACCTTAAACTGACTAGATACTGATCCTGTAGTAAAGCAGCCCCAACCTGGAGCATGCATCTGCATCCTCCCCCCAGCTCCCTGCAGGAAATCCTGACTTAGTCGAAATTAAGGGATGGCATTAAAATAAAAATAAAAAATGGCATTGTGATTAAGTGGTCATTTGCTGTGGTGCAAACAGAATCCCCCGCTTCTCTGCGTGTGGCAGCTGTATCAGCGCAGGGAGACGTGGCAGCAGAGTAAAGAAGACATGTCAACTCTGACCTCCATGTGGAGCTCACCCAAAGGCGAACTGCAGCCAGCGGCGGCACAGAATGCAGCTGGGTGCGTATTTGACTCCACGTGTAAGCCATGATACTTAAAAAAAAACAAAAAACACACAATGCTTTCTGGGCTCGAATCCACGTTAGAAACAAACAAAAAATGCACTTTGCAATAAAATAAATGAGAACAGTGGGAGGCTCTGGCCGTTTACTCCGATCTACGCAGCCTGCACTCACAGTCAAGTGCAAACGTTAGAATATTATTGGACACGCATCAGTCATATAACCATGCGCTTGGCCGTCGCCGTGCCACAGAGCTGCAGCAGTTCGTACTCACCTACAAGAAACCGTGAGTTCAACTTTAGTGGCAGGAATCGCAGCGGTGAAGGGGTCTGCGTCCCCGATGCACGCCATATTCATCGAGCTGCTGCCTGGTCGGTCACAAATCTCCACCTATCCAGCGGCGCCTTGACGGCGGCATGAGAGGGGCCGAGACGAGATGAAGGAGGAAAAAGAAAAAAAAGAAAAGGAATAAACAGGACGCCTGGGAATGAGAGCGTTTGTTTTGCTCGCTCGCGAAGCACCGGAGAGAAGAGGGGGGAGAAAAAAAACACGCACACGGACGCGGAGCTGCTGCGCTCCGGAGTCGCGTCTCTGTGCGTCTCTGTGCTCCGGAGGAAAGAGGACGGTGTGAAGGGGCGGGAAAGCACACATACCGACACACACAGGCACACACTCGCACACACACAGGCTACACGCTGGGTGGGAGTGCACAGTATCCATCCATTTGTAAGGACTAAATATAGCCGGAAAATGTCTCTCTCCAGCGTTGGGTTTAGGGTTCAGGAGATTAATGCGAGGCTCAGGTTTAGTTCAGGTTCAGGGTTTAGGTGTTGTGCTTGACTTGGGGAAACATTCATGTATGAGACTGGGGTTTGGAAATAAGAAATCATAGCAGCTGAAGAAAATAACAACCTGTGTTATGTCTCTATATGGATCTTGTTAGTAACCACACACATTCAGATCAATGAGTTTCAGTCTCTCAGATATTAATAATAATAATATCCACAATAATCCAGAGATGTCTAAAACCAATCAATGAGTGAATTATGGTTAGGGTAAAGGTTGTCCATTTGTACAGAAGAGAATTTTTCTTTTCCTTGCAATTTTGCCTAGCATTCTCACAATGACCATAACCCCTTCCCTACCTTTTTCTTTGGATGTAGGGGGTGAAAAATATAGTTCCCGCCACTAACAACACTTAGTATTACGTCTAATGTAACGCCAATCCAAAATAAGGACTTTGGGCATGTAGGTTTAGAGAAAAACTACTTTCAAGTACATATGTAGGCTCTTCAAAAGAATAGTTAAAGTTCATTAACTCTAAAGTAATTGATTGGGATTGAAATCTGTGCACCTCAAACCCCATCTAAGACTCTCAACGTCCCACTATTACTTTACTTTTGTTTTTAATGGGACTGTGCCTGGTAGTTGAGCAGGAGATGAAGGGTGAAGGGGTTGTCATATTATAATAAATTATCCTCTCTTATCCCAGCAGTAGTCTGACAAAACCCTGTTTAAATATTAACAGTTTCGCTGTATGACTGCTGTGTGCATTAGTGTTGGGAGCTCCTGTCACCATGTGAATGACACCGAATTACCCCAAAAGTGACAACTCGGTAATTGGGAGGAGAAAAAGAAAAGAGCAAAGAAAAATATCTATCAAACAATTAAGGGCTGCGCACAAGACACTCAGCTGTGGCAGTGTGTGGGAGATAATGTAACGATCGGTGTTCGGAACTTAAGTGGAGTGATGAGAATGCGACTATAAGAAGTTGAGGATCAATGCGACGCCCACTTGGTGCGTGGTGAGCCACACACAAATCAAGAGAAATCAATCGGATCACGCAAGGATTATTCATATATTTCTGTCCTTCAGCTTGTACAATAGACTGTGATCTGGTAACACTGCGACTGGACCGCGGTGTAAAGCCAGATGATGGTGAACACCACCTGAGCAAAACAAACTCAATTAAACAGACCAGCAGGAACGCTGAGCTAAAAATGGATTTTGTGTGTGTCAGCTCCAATTAGTCTGAAGGAACAGACAGAAGGTTCATTCAACAGGTCAAACACCTGTCTCATATTCCAGTAAATTGTCATATGAGTCTCACTGACTGTCAGTGTACACCTGCTGTAGTAAAACGTTTCTAAAATGTTCCCTCGGAAGACAAGACACCGTGTCATAATACATAGAGAGGCAAAATGATTCAAGAGTTGCTCAAATGGAGCTCGTGACACGACATGAGAGGTCGCGCAGACTGGTCTGGATCAACCGGCGGGCCTCTCCATGCTGTCAGCAGCATCACAGAGCTGAGACGACAAAGTCTCTTTAGGTTTTTCCTATTTCTCTGAGTCACATTTGGATTAAGGAGACAAACGGTGCTCCCACAATTTCTATGAAATTTTTTAGTCTAGAATGATGCATAGTCACACTGCAGCCCCCTCATCTCCACCTGCATTCTGCACCTGGTAATTTGCACGATATAAAAAATGACCTCAAGATGATCTCACTTTCATAGATATTAGATAAAAAATGAACAGGGCAAACTCCTGACATGAATTCATTTGACTATTAATATTTTTTTTCTGAGACTTTCATCCTGTGGCTACAGCATAGAGTCTTTTCCATGTTTGAGACCCTGATCCAGGTAGAACCCCAGAGAGGATAAACATCAGTGTCGGAAACACTTTGCCTTCAAAAGTGCAAGCACCTGCGGATACCGCGTCAAGTCAGGAACAAGCCAGTAGACATTTGAATACCTAATCAAGTGAGAAAAGTCTCAGCTTCACACATTTAGTGACTGTTTCTGTTGATTGCAGTTGCTCACAGGTACACTGTGTTCTGGATGACATCTCTTAAGAAACTAAAGTTAACAATCATAAACAGCTTTAACTCAGAACAAAACAGCAGCAGCTATGCTGGTTCTGAATCCAGCAGCAACAGATAGAGACATAAGGGACACCTTTGGAAAGGAATGACTGATGCCTAATGCCTTTAAGACCCTTGACTTGTCTTCTACAGCCACCAGCGGTGATGGATATTACTGCTCTTTAGCTTTTTGTTTTACGCTTGATTTATATTTGATTTTTTTGTCCACAGCCTCATTAATGTTTTAGAGCTAAGGTGCAACCAGATGCTACTGGGTGTTTGTGTTAAGCTCATGCCACCTGGCTAGCTACTCAGATTGTCCACTGCTAGTCAGCATGGGCGGTGTTTAGCCTAGTTTAACCCGGTTTATCACACACTCTCCCTCGAAAATCCACGTGTCTCTGCATCTATATTGTACCGTGCAAATCCTCAACCTGTGAGAAACTGCAATGACCAAAGGAGCGGCCGAAAAGGATCGATCCGTTCACAAATGTTACATCTTTCTTCAATCAGGCGTTCAAGTGGGATGCCTCTATGTCTACTGGACGGATTGATATGAGCTCTGGTACAATGATGGTAAGCTGAGTTTCTTCATCTAGACGACATGTGTCAAACATATGGCCTGTGGGCCAAAAGTGGCCCTCTACAGGGCCTAATCTGGCCGCAGCATGAATTTACAAAGTGGCAAAATTACTAACTCTAATTTGTCCACTGTCCACAAATAGACAGAACACAACACAAAACCCAGGACTAAGCTTTGCTCCGAAGGTTAATTAACAAGTTAGCATGCCAACATGCTAAACTAAGGCTACATAGGCCTATGTGGTAAAATCAAACATCAACATGTTAGCATTATATATACATGACCAGGAAATGTTTGTTACAATGTTAGCAGATGTAGTTCAGATACATTTGCTAAAGTGCAATGCAGCTTAGCTTCATGCTAAGTGCAGCTCTGCTACAGTGGCGTGTTTTCAGTCTGTTTTGTTCCATCGGGAGTTTATGATGGGTCAATTTCATCTCAGCCTTCATTGCCAGTAGAATATTAGCTTTATACAACCACAGAGGACGTGATCCAGAGGATGTGGTGAGCTTCATCATTTTTAATGATGAAGGGGCTAGTGGTTTGGAGACTGCTTTGTCAAACTCCTTGGTGTAGTTGCCTGAGAAATTAGCTTTATTATAGGGGGACTGTTTGATCATCATGAGTGCTTCCTCCACAGTCATTTCCATTTTCTACCCTGTTTTTATGTTGAGTCTCCGGAAATTAATATTGCCCATGAAACCTTGGACGGAAACAGTTGGACTACAGTTGAAAAACACCTGGGAATGCAAAAACATCAGGTCAAGGTTTATTCCTAACTTCAGTTAAACTACGCACACGACTTTGGCATAGTTTTAGTCCCTTAACTTAACTACTTATTGCTTTAATAGACATCATATTCATGCCCAAGTGCCACAAATAGAGCCCAAATGATCAGAGTGTGAAGCAGCTCCGTCTGCGCCTTAATTACCATCTCCTCAATCTCCCTTTAATTTGCCAGTCTTCCTGCTCTAGTCCTAATTCGACCACTGATAGAGAACAGTAAAGCATCTCAAGAAATGTATTAGCCTCTTCAACATGCAGAATACTTTAAAACCCAAGATCAGAAACTTTCAATGCTAAGCTCAAATTTGTAGTTCACGGTAATGATGTCATTTTTACTTTCTGACAAGAAAGACATTGAGGTCAAGAGCGGCTTTCGGAACAAAGAAAAAAAAGTTGCTGATCAATAGGCTTTTCTGAACGAGCACAGGCACTCTAATGAAAGTCCTGCATGGGAGGCACACTCTCAGTAAAAAATCTCCCGGTCTGATGCGACAGCGTTGAGTGTAAAAGGTTCTTTCATGTCTGTTTTTTGCTGAGGCCGCTCAAAACCCCTCTCTAAGGGTCGGGGATCTGCTCAGCAATGAGCAGCAGCACTGAAGGAAAATTGTGCACATCTCTGCATCTTGCAAAACAGCTGCTTGGGCTGTTTTTAAATGAAGATGAATAGACTTAAAGCACAGAATGAGGCTACTGAGCCATGAACACACATCTGATGCCTGTGAAAGAACAGCTGGATGCGTGAATGTGTACATTTAATATAGATATCACAGCGTCGGAGGCTGCTGCAAGCCCCTTTAAGTGGTTTAAGGCTGCGTATGCCTTTGGAGTCGTCTGAAGTGTTCAGCCTGACGTAACCTCGGAGACACACACGTACTTGGCCTATGGTTGGGGCAGCGGGTGCATGCCGCTGCCTGTCAGACAGTCCTGCAGATCATGACAGCAGGTTCGTTCACTAAGCATCCGAACAAATTCTCGCTACGTGTTCCCTCAACAAAGCATGTCTGTGTTAGACGCCGTGGCACAGCCTAACTTGTAAGTTGGTAGCTAAGTAACTAGCGAAGTCTGGGCGTCACAGCCCACACAGGATCCAGACGTACTACCCACAGACAATGGTGCTATCTATGACTTATACTAGACATGATCTTTGCCATCAGCCTTAATCTTTTGAAATTATTTCTTTTGAGAGGAATTACTTCACATCTCCATATAAATCAGTACTGGAAAACTAATATCTGTAATTTTGTGAAGCATTCCGCTGTGGCCCTGTAGCCCGGCCCATCATGAATAAGCTACGTACAGCGATACTGAACCTGGCTTGAAGGCCACGCGTCACTGGAAAAGTTAATTACCATGCACAAGGAAATATACTAGACTGCAGGGATCATATAGCGCACAATGGGGACGGGCGGAGCAATAACACTGTAATCATTACTCATTAAAAACCATCCATTAAAAGAATCAATTTCAATTTTTTTCCCTTCATTCAATCAGCTGAAAGCTCCCCGGACGGTGAAGGCGCTCAACAGATCGCTGCGCTTAAGTTTTTTACGTTTAGTTTCAGCCGTTTATTTTGCAATAAAATTACCACAGCGTCATCTCACAAATCAGACCGAGCAGTAAAAATATATCACTGAAAACAAATCATTTTAAATAATAGTCTTCAGCTGAATGGTTGTCGATGGTTCACGGCTCTCTCAAGCTCTTCTTAGAATAATATTCTTTATTCAACACCACTACACCACTACACCTCACCATTGGATGTCTGTAATGTCAGTAATGGCTCTTACATGGTGAGAATTCCTGAAGAAATTAGTGTTTATCCACATTATTCTGTGCTCAATAGGGAAGCAATATTCAGTTTTGCCCTGGGCCATGCTGGCATGTTAGTATGGAAGACATCCCGTTTCCCCGGTTTAAACAAATGTCTTAAATGTCAGTGAAAGTATCTGTGGACACCAAAAACCCTCCAGGACTACTTACTCTTTCTCTGCTTGGTCGAGTAGGTGCTGCTGCTGCCATCTTGTGCCCAGTTTTCCCCAGTTCAGACGTATGAAGACACCTCTTCTTTTCTCTCAAACCTCCACCTGCTTTACAGAAAAGTGGATGTATCTACAGGGAACAGAGGTTTGGAAAGAAACTCCGGCAGGAATGAAGCAACGTCTGTGTTGGTGAAATGTCAATGATACCCGCGTCTTCTGATCAGAGGTCAGTGTTCTGCTGGACAAGTTTTGGTACAGGCAGATGTTACTTCAACCACCCACTCCATAGCAAGAACACTCCCTGATGGTCGCTGATGTGTTGGTAAGGAGACCTTTGGCAGAACATTGGACACTGATCTCTTTCATGGCAAACAATAATATTTGTCACACATATTATATATCTGAGAACATAGCATGTCCTCATGCATTCTCAGCACATTATTTAGCACATACACCGATCAGGCATAACATTATGACCAGCTTCCAAATAATATGCAGGTCTATCTTGTGCCTCCAAATCAGTTGTGACTCATCACAGAATGGACATGGACCTTCTGAGGGTGTCCTGTGGTGTCTGGTAACATGATGTTAGTGGGGGTCTTTGGGTCCTATGGGTTGAGGGGAGGGGCCTCTGTGGATCATCACACAGATACTTGATCAGTTTGGGATCTAGTGAGTTTGGAGGCCAGGTCAACACCTTGTGCTGTTCTTCATGTTTTTTTTTAGTGGTTCCTAAAGTGTTTTTGTGTGTGTCTGTGTCAGGCTGCGTCCTACTTGGGATGGATGCTGACATCAAGAAGTGGCATTGCTATGGGGCGGAGCTGTCTGCTGTGGTCTAGATGGATGGGACATGTCTAAGTAACATCCACATGAACAACAAAGTGTTAGGCGATGCATGTCAAAAATGGAGGATAATGAAAGAAGATAGAAATACAATCCACATTTCTTCAGTGATACTGTTCACTGTAAAAAGTAAGCAACCTGCAGATTTACTAATATCATCTCATCACATCACAGTAATGAGACTGAATGCCTGATAGCACCAAGAAAGCCACACAGAGTTGATCATTTTTGACAGATGGCATTTATTCTCACCAGGCATCTGACATTAGAATCGCTACCGAGTCAGCCACTGAGAAATGGCTTCTTAAACGCCCAGGATATATGGAACAGGGAGAGCGTGACAACCAAAACAAAGAAAAGAAACTAACCGTAGGCCACTAAAACACAACTTGCCATCTCACTGGAGGTAAAGCTCAGTCCCAAGCATTTCTAATGCTGCCTCGTCGGTCTTCCTGCCAATTCTGGTCCTCTCGACTCTACTGTGAGACAGCGTTCACCTCGGTGGTCCCACAAAACTAACATTCAGTCAGACTGTTGTAAATACATCGTTTACATACATTAGATATGTATTTGAATAATGCCTACAGCTGCTGTTTCACCAAACATTCATAAGTGACAGCGCACACAATCGCGACAGTTACATCAGGGAGACCATGAGTGCCTCCAGGAAGGCCTCGCAAAGATCAGAATTGGGGGACAGACGTTGGTCGATGCGGTTAGGCGCACAACAATGGCGGAATCTGAAGGCCTCTCCTCTCAAAAAAAAACAAACAACAACTATTACATATATATACACATACACATAGCTACGGTACCGACTGGACCTCACCCGGAGTCCACGACGAGAAGCCCTCTTATAGGGTTGAAGAAGCAGCGCGGGAATTAGACGACAACTCAGTAGTGTAGGTTCAGTAAGTGTTAACACGTGAGAAGAGTGAAGATAGTTTTACACACGATGAAGCGTGAAAAAAGTGTAGAATATCCTTGATGCTGAACCTGCTGACGTTTAAGAAGTGAATATCAAAGACTAAATGTTTCCTTTTTCTTTTTAGAAGTGCTCAAGGGTTAAAGGAATAGTTTGAGAAAGTACATTAAGAGAATGTTTCATTGTGAATGTGAAGCTACAGCCCGTGGCCTCTTAGCATAAACTGGGAAACAGCTAGCTAGTTTTTGTTCAAGTTGACAAAAGAAAAAAAAGAAACCTTTAAAGCTCAGTAACTAAAATACAACAAGTAGTTATTGTGTTCAATTAGTTGAGACACTGTGTAGTGTATAGTTGAAACGATGAGATATGTTTCAATTAATGAGCTTCAGAGGTGGCTGTGGCCTTATGTTTAAAGCAGAGACATAAGAGTGGCGTTGAGCTAACTCTCAGCAAGAAAGCAAACTTTCTGCAAACTGTTTTAAGGATGGCTGTTACAGCAATGATGACAGGCAGCGCAATTTCAGTCGCTGATCTAAAGCTGCTGCGGAAATCGAAGAGAAATGAGCACAAAAGCAATAGAGGGATGTTAAGGGTACAGCGATTTGTCATTTTCACATACAGTAAAGACACTTTTGTGACTGCAGGGAATGGGCGTGAGGGGACATTGGTTCAGTTTCGAGTGCAGAGAAAGAATCCCAATACAGTGGCGAACTGGGTTGTGAAGACCAGCTAACAACCCATTAGATCTGCCACTTTTTCCTTCCTGTCTGTCCCTAATTTGACAGAACACTTTTACTTGGATGCTTTTCTGTGTAGTATGTTATCACACTGTGAGCGCAAGTTTTTTAATGAGCAAATCCATGATGGCGAACCGTGTACAGCACGAAATACGAGATAGAAGAGTTTATGCTGCAAAGAGTCAATAACAACACATGGAACTAAATCCTAAAACAAGAGGAAGAAAAGAACTGCTGTGTAAGCTTCAGCTGAGCAGACATTAAATGTTTCTCAGTCATAATGGCATGGAAGGTACACATGTGTTTGGGGAGTCAGCATTAGGCTTGAGAAGTGAGGGGTCAAAGTGCAGGGCAGCGGCATCAAAGATGGCCGCCGTGTCCTTCTAGAGTCAAAGCGAGCAGGCAGCGCTGTGCTCAGTTACTGGCCACCTCGTCCACATTGTCAACCGCCTCTAAGGTGCTGTCCAGTCCACCGCGTGCACGCCAGATCTTCACAGTCCGGTCACTGAAAGATGAGAGCACCAACGGTAAGAAGTGGCACAAAGAGTAGTTATTCCATATGCTCTGAATTAGGGCTGCACGATTCTGGAAAAAATGTGAGTCACGATTTATTTACTTAGAATTGAGATCACGATTCTTTGGCACGATTTTTTTTGCAAAATGTTTATTGCACTGACGAACTTTAACACAACAAAACGAAAAAAACATTCAAATGATCATTCAAGTAGAGTATCAATCACTCTACTTGAGACTCTAATTGAAATTTCCTTAGAATGTAGAGCATACGTTTGAACTTGTTAGCTTCTTAGCTTGTTAGCCATCCATTTAACTGTCTTTACGACTGACTTCTCTCTGCTTCTCTGAACTTGTTAGCTTCTTAGCTTGTTAGCCATCCATTTAACTGTCTTTACGACTGACTTCTCTCTGCTTCTCTCCCTCACTGTTTTCACACATTCAACTGGAGGCAGACTTCCTCCACTGACGGAATCACATGTTGTAAAGACGCTTTGCCATAGGTCGAGGGAGGAGTCAGCGGCAGTGCTGCCTTTAGGGGCACTTGAAAAAATCCAGGAAGAAATGGGAGCATTTGTTTGTGATGCTGCTCGTGAAATAAAATGTTTAAGAATTGTTGTGTTTCGAAATGAGATCACGTGTACATGTGAATCGAGATATCGCGATTTTCTAACGATTAATCGTGCAGCCCAACTCTGAATTACATCTAAATTTCAGTGAAATAAGAATCGTATTACATATTATATTATATGTAAATGTTTTACTGAGTCCTTCATCACATATATTTTAGGTCAGCGGTGTCAAACTCATTTTAGCTCAGGGGCCACTTACAGCTCAATTTGATCTCAAGTGGGCCAGACCAGTAATATAACAGCATAATAAGCTATAACTAACCACAACTCCAGAGTTTTTCCATTTGTTTCAGGGTTTTTTTCCAGACAGCAAAAGCTTTACTGTCCAAACAAATAAAACAAAAAACTATTTGCTAACACTTTCAAGCAGGCTGCAATTGTAAACACTCAGTGTCACCTCACAAACAAATTAGAGTTGCGATTCCCACTGGTCTCTGGCATGTAATAGAAAGTCCTGCAAGTCAGGGAACTTACCTCCTTCTAGAATCCTTGGTACCCTTAACCTAGGTTATTTACATGTTATTTACATAAATGAATTAAAACCTGTGCTGAGCTGGTCGTGCACAGAATAATCTGAGGAAATCCATATGCACTCAGCTTCTCCTGACTATCAATAAAGCAGTGATGAATATCTATTTGACTGCATGGCCTTAACGGTCATCCTCTTTTATTGACAGTCGATACCAGTCTCTGATGGATAAGTGGCTGATCAAATTTCCTGCCTTAAAATGGAGTTGAGTAATATGCCATCAAAGCTGTTCTGATCAATATTATATTTTCAAAAATGCAGAAGTTTGGACGCAGCAGTTTTTTGTAACCAGCTGAGCCTGTGGGTACGAGTCTACTAGGAGCATAGGTCTGTGAGTTAATTAATACCTTTACTGCACAGAACAGTATCAGGCTCCAAGTGTCGGTGTGTGAGACTCACTCTGAGGCGGTGAACAGGTGGCTGCTGTTGGCAGAGATGCTGTTGATGGGGCTCTCGTGGCCCTTGAGCTCCCCCAGAGTCCCCAGTGTGTCGGTGTGCCACAGCTTAAGCACCCCGCCTCTGCAGCCGCTCAGCAGGGCCGGGGAGCCAGGAACAACGCCCAGAGCACAAACCCAGTCACGGTGAGCATTCGGGACTTGCTATCAGATTAGATGGATAACAATACATTCAGTAGGCACAATGTCACATCAGGTGAAGGAAGTTTCTCTAAATTTCCATACACAGTACTCTCCTAGTAGAACAGAAGGTTGCTTTCCAGATGATAATGTACTTATGATTAGTGTGCAGCAGATTTTAAGGCGAGGTTTTCCAGGCCTTCACCTTTTATGATGCAGAATAAGAGTATGATTTTACTAACTTTTTTAAATATACCAAGGGGGAAAGTTTCTATGCCTTCAACCAAATGTGTTTTTGTTCCTAGCAGTAATGAAAAAAGTCAAAAAAAAGAATTATCTCCTAGATTAAACATCCGAATGTCTGGCTCCGTCCAAACTGATCAGCCTCCTCACTGTATCTTTTTGCCACCACCCTTCCTGTACCTGGAGCAGGTCTTTACGGTCCAGATCCCACTTCTTGATGCCGTTGTCTCTGGACCCACTGAAGAACATGTCCCCTTGGATCACCAGTGACTCGATGCCGTCGTAGTGGGGCGGTTCAAAGTTGTGTGTGGGGCTGATGCTCCCCAGAGAGCCTTCAGTCACATCAAACAGCTGCGTAGGTGAGAGCAGCCCAGGTTTAAATTGTGATATTCATTCTGAAAATCTTACGCTGTCAAATCCAAGAGCATTAATAATTTAGAGAAGTACTTTTAATACAGTCGAGACAAACATATAACCATGTGTTATACAGAGTGAATTGCATAAATCGTCTTTAGAATGTATTCATGCGTGACGTTTATCACGTACATTTGTAATCTTCATATTTAAGTGCTTTAAAAGCAGGAAACACACCTTGATGTAATGGTCCTTGGACCCAGTGATCACCAGGTCTTGGTTGTTTCCAGACTTATCCACAGTCAGACACATTACTGGACCAAGGTGACCAGTGAGTTTTCCAGTAGATGCAAATCTGTGAAGATGTTAAACACTTGGAGTCAGTCATTAGTGTCTAAATATATCCGGCTAGAACAGCAGGGACAAAGTAAATAAAACACCTAATAACAAGAAATGAACTTGCAGTATAGTCATTATAGTAATTTACTTAAAAACTGATTGACTAGTTAAAAGGTGACTTATGTTTGCAGCAGTAACTCTCACTGAAAACTGGGGTGTGTCCTTGCAGCGTGTACTGATCTAAAGTAACTTTAATCATCCAGAGTGTCAGTTCTCAACTGTCTGTGTTTTCTACACGGACCAAAGGCAGCAGGCTGTCAGTAACAGACGACAGCTTTGGGTTGAGTCAGGTTTCAGGCTGAATTAAGTTCTCTCAGAGTGCAGAGAACAGTGTGTTAACTGGTCAAGTGCTATGCATTTGAAAAATAGAGTCCTTTCAGGTGGAATAAAGAGGGAATGGGGAGAATGATGACCAAACTGTCAGTAGAGTTTGTGAATTGTAACTCTGGGTCCTAGATATATTGTACAGAGGGTTTGCATTGACGTCAGTGCCGCCTGGGGCCACGCCCCCCTGAGTGGCAAAAACACAGCTCTTCGCATTTTTTTCAAATTAATATCACTTCATTTGCGGTGACATCACATGCATACCCTCTATATGAACCTTGTGGATATTTTTGACATAAGACACATCAGCTGTAACAAATGTCGCAAGGTAGCTCACTGTAAATCATAAATGATCCAGTTATGTTCTTCAATCTACAATATAGGAAAGCGAGGTGATGATTATGTAATGCTTTTCCTACCTGTATGTCTAAATATTTAACTAGAAATAAAACGTTTCCATAGCTATATATAGTTCTGAGGGTTTCTAAACGCATCCTGCTGAATGTAGACGGGCTGCGTGTTCATCATGTTCCTATGAGAGGCTGTGCTCACCTCCTCAGATCCCAGACTCTGACCGAGTTTCCAGCAGCAGCATACAGGACGGTGCCGTTGGGATTGAGAGCGATCTGGTTGATCAGGTTCTCGCCTGCTGGGATGGTGACTGTGCGGCTGGTGTTAGAACTGCTGGCGTCCCCAACATTAACCTGACCAGAGGACCTGGAGACAGACGTGGGACACAACTATAAATCTGCAGCAGGTGACTAAGCATTAAAGAAGAAGACATGATGCTCAGCGCTAAAACACAAGATGTTTTGTTTGGATGTGACATTATTATGTATTCTGTTTTACTTTTACTAGTGAAGAAGAAGAAATAATTAATCAAAATAATTAAAAGCAGCTGTTAAAATGTTAGCAGATCAACAGATTTACTTAAGTCATGAATTGTTGATTATCTGGAAAAAAGCATCGAAGCACATTGACTCACAGTTTAGATATGGGCATGAGATACCTTCATTTACAGAAACGTCTACAGTAAGGTCTGATTTTTTACATACATTCCACAGATTTAAAAGATGTGAGATGGCGGCAGTCCCACTCACGTTAGTGTTCGGATGCACTTGGCCGAGTCCCGGATGTCCCACACTTTGATGTTGGAGGTGGACACGGTGAAGACTAAACTGGAGCTGTAGCGGACCGACACCACGTTGTTGGGGTGTCCTGCCAGGGACATTATCTCCTGACCCGTCACCAGATTCCACACCTTACAGGTCCGGTCTGCAAGAGGACACAGAGTCTGTCATCACCTTCACTATTTACTACAGTTCAGGGCACACGACATAAATGATTTTAATACATATGGTAGCAGGTATAAATATTAAGCTGTGAGGATAAACCAACACTTCAGTCCAGTTGATTGCCTTTATATATTATATCTACCTCCATTTATTATGATTCACTGGGAGAACGTTGTTGTGTGCTCAGTGGCACTTTATTTCATTACCTCATTTATCCATCTACTGTGCATATGACAATCCTAATAAGTCCCTGTCAGCTTTTATTTGCTGTTATATAACAGCTTGTGATAATAAATTACCAGAGTTGTAACAAGAGCTCGCATGATGAATACTGATCAGCGCTATAAAAAATTAACAGTCAAGTGGTGAAGGATGGACGGGGGACTGTGGGCAATAACCTTTAGATCCAGTGAACAGAAGGTCATCGGTGCAGTCGACGCATAAAACTGCTTTACTGTGTCCCTCCGCCACGTGAACGCACTGTAATGTCCCCGATCGACTGCTCTTGGTGGATGGAACCGGGTTAATAACGCCCCTGGAAAACACACACGGGACGCGATGAAAAAGGGGACCATGGACGCAGCACTGTCTAATAATCAGAAAACCACAACCACACAACCAGAAGCATGCACAATATATGGCAGGTCAGCACAAAGCTGGAAATCAACACAAAGAAAATAGAGAGATGATCAGACAGGCATGAGAAGAGTCACCCCTGTTGTGCTGAAAAGAAAGAAAAGGCAAGAATGTAAAAATACCTTTGCACATTAAGATGCTCGTGTTTAAACCTTGTAACGGATCAAATCACCCAAGCAGTCAAAGACTGGAGACTCCTGGAAACAAGCCAGCTCAACAGCAACACAAGCACCCTGATCGATCACTAATTGCCTTGTCATGTTGATAGTGTAATTGGGCTACACTGCAGCCGAGGTAGCAATCAGTGAAAAGCAGGATGAGCTGGTGGTGCACCACAGATTCAGGTGTCGATATTCAGGAGTGTTGATTGAGGTTTGAAAGTCCTGTAGTGTCAAGGATAAAAGATTCATTGAAATAAAGGGCTAATGAATGGAGAGGATTACTGAGGGCCCAGGCTCAATAACAGTAATAAGCCTAGTACTATGACACTGGATCACTGTAATTATATATTGATTGTACAAAAGGCATCCATTCAATGATCAGTAACCAGTTTGTCTGACTAACTTGTGGACGAGGACGTCACACCGGGGCATGTGACCAAAGGAGGCTCTGTTTACAGGACTGGAGGGGTGAGTGGGGGTCCCACACCATGTGACAGTTTTTTTAAGATTCACCCTCTCCCTCCACCCAAGGGGTGAACCTTCAGTGTTCCACATTTCAGAATGAAAAATAAATAAATATTATACTTCTGAGGACTGGAGAGAGGAGGGGAAATGGAGCGGAGGATTTTTTTGGAGGGCAAGTGGAGGCATCCATCCATCCTAGAGTGGAAGAGAGTATCCGATAAACCCGAGAGCTGATTAGCTGATGATTAAATTAAACTTCTTAAATTTTTTTAATTATTCTGTATAAGGCGCAGTGTCAAGAGGAGCCGAAAGTGTGAGCCTATGTGTATATATGCATGAAGAAGTATTGGGAAAAAGAACAAAAAAACATTTAAAGTAAATGTCACCCCTAGTATATAGTGAGCATAAAGAATACCTGTCCCATTGCAATAAACCAATTTCTGCCTTTTATGTAGCCATTATATCCAAATTATACAGGAGTTAGAAAACCATGTATAATTATGTGTATATATGTGGAAAACGCAGATTAAAAAAAACATTTCTTAAAAAAAAATAGCACCTCTGTCTCTTAACTACATTATCACGCAGCAATGTGCACTGGGCAATATATGAAAAGACTGATGATGGATCATCTGTTTGCATTTATTTCATTACAGCTGAAACGTACTGAATATACTGGCTACATAGAAGGTGAAGGTGCAGTATGCTTTGAGAATAACCAGTAGCAATGTGCGTTTAACAGAGCCAAACAAGCGGTTTCAGGACACCATTAGGGTCCATCTTTTACAACACTACACTAGACCGACGTTACAAAACATCAACTAATACGTACAGATCCGAAAGTGTGACGTGCCTCCCCGCACCTCCAAAGCAACGTTATCCGAATCTCCGGTGGCCTAGTGTCAATTTTACTTATCCGTGGTTCTTACTTATCCTGCAGGACGTTTGCAGTGCGCTCCAGATACCCTGGCATACGGCTAAACGCAGACATGTGCTGACTGGGGCGAGCGGCGGGGGGGAGAGGAAGTGGTGGGATGTTCTTAGGGTTCCTGATGACTGGGCTGTGAAGGAAGACGGCAGCGCTGCCAATTAAGATGCAGCATAATTAAAGTGTGTGCTAAGCTGTTTACACACTGCTGGCAGAAGTGTGGGAGGACTGCATGACGACAGAAGGGACAAGCATATGCTGCACTCATGTCATATGGGAGCAACATTCAGGACGGCTTGACAGCAGAACGTACACTTGATTTTTTTTTTTTTTATTTTACTGAAAAGCTGCTTAATCTATCTATCCATAATACAACACTGTCTACTCCCTTCGCTACTTACTAAAGAGTCTCTCTTGCATCTAACATCAATATAGTTTTAAATAAGCTCATATCTAACAATAGCCAAGTCTGCGTGAAGCCGTGTGTGACTGTCATTGTGCACCAGAAGGGGAAAAAAAGGTTGATAGATGACTTTCAATAAGAAATGTCAGTGTTAGCCTGCGGCAGTGGCAAAGTAAATGCCATGTCGTAGCCTAAAGGGTTTATGCTTGTAGCATAGTGCTCCGAACATGAACAATTTATTAAGCCTAATTCACATAACACGCAGCAGAGGGGTGTAAACGCAGCTCATTTCCATTTGGCCGTGGCAGTGAACCAGAATACACGCAGACTGGACCTCTGAATGAAATACACCCATCACTGATATTTGTACACCGGCGCTTTCCTGAACGCGACACGTCAAAATGTCTGCCGTCAAAAGGGTCCATGAGTAATCCATGAGTCATCCTTAAAAATTTTCAGTCTGCATAATTTGTCTTTTCGTCTTTTTTCGGCTATCATTAAAAAAATGGAAGCTTAAATTCCAGTCCAAAAACATGCTCACCATTTGTTTTGCTGCTTGTACAATAAGTAAATCGCGTTGTTGTACGCTGTGACGGCCTCTGCTGCTCCCACATGCCATGAATGCAGCTCTTCTGACCCCATGCACTCACACGCTGACCATGCGTGAAGCGGAAATACATAGTTATTGTTTTTTCAAGCTGATAACCAATGTACGCATGTGAAGCCAACAACGGCTTAAAACGCACGTACAAATCAGTTAGCAACTGTGTTGAATAATACACTGTAGTAATGCAGTAGTTTCTGAGACAGGATGACTGCAGGTCATTGTTTTTCAGTTTGTGTACAGTCAATTTTTTAACTGGTAACTCAGAGAATCTTCATTTTGAGGAGTTTAGTGATTAAAGAGAAGGGACAGTGATGTCCTCAGTAAGTGAAGAATGCAGATCAGAAATACATCAGAAGCAGAGAGGTTGATGAGCAAGTTGAACGCTGAATTCGAGTCAAAACTACCAGGATCCACTTGGCTCCATGATATGAAGGAAATGTGTGACTTTAAATTCAGCATAGAACTTGGCAGGTCGAAGGTCATCAAACAAGGCGCACGGCGTTATTGGTTGAGTCGACACCACATGCTTCTCATAAGCAGAAATCCGGAGGAGTATTAGTAGTCAAAGGGAAGTCATTTCTCTCCTTTCTTTTTTCGGGCTTCGCAGCCACAGTGTTGGCAACCAGCTCTTACTGTTTAATCTCCTTGACCTTTGCCCTGTCAGCCGCTGCTTGTGCCTTGTCATAGGTCTTCCTGCGAGACAGCGGGGAAGGCTCAGGAGCTCGCTTTTCCACACCTGACGAAGTTCTGGAGCCAGAACTGAGCCTTCAGTTTTACCAATTTAACCACAAACAACACAAAGACAGTACAAAAAACAATTATAAAACAACAGAAGGATACAAAAGTAAATCAAAATGATGGCAACAATGAAGAGAAACTCATGCTCTACACACAGAAACACAGTTACCTGAGATTTTAAGTCCCAAAACAGAGGGGGTTCTTCGCCAAGCTCGTGTATAGAAATGAGGACACCGTAGCTATGATTCTAATAATCTAATGCTGATGAATCACCGCCAGCTAAAGTTTTTACACAAAGTGAATGTGCACTGGTTTGGAGCGTGACCTTTTACAAGCTGGTTTAAGCAGCCTGGTTAGTAATTTTGCTTTTAGCGTGTGACTAAGTGGCAATAAGAAATTAGAGGGGCGGTTTTTGCCGGCGGCAGTAATAAACAAGCCATACGAAAGTTAATACATGCTCATCTCTACAAGCTTTTACCTCAAAAGACTAATCAGTAGGAGAAAAGTATGGCCATTTGTGTGGATGCTCGTGAATAATGGCAAACAAAATTCAATTAAGCAGGAGACAGCAGCAACATCAAACATGCAGGAGGGAAGGATGTAGCAATTAATCTGTTAGCGAAAGAGTGCCGGGCCTGGACTTACATGCTGCCCATTTTAGAGGAAAAGCCGGGAGAGAGAGCTGTGTAGTCCCTGACTGATGAGCTCGACAAGTCCGTGTCTCCGCCCCCGTCTGGAGTTTCGGCTAACGGCAGCATCGGACTCGAGAAGTCTGCAGTGGGTGCGTCGGGCACAGAGTCACTGCTTGCGTACAGTAACTCCATCTGAGTGGTTGTCCTCCTGCGAGCCTGTGGGACATTGATGAAAAACACACCAGGATGAGGATTTGGTAAATAAACAATATAAATTACATACAGTATAATATAAATAAAAGTACTAAACAACATCTAACCTTATTCCTTGTTTTGGTCTCTCCACAGAATTTCATGAGATCCGATGCCAAGGTGCTATAAGAAACACACACGTTTTAATGCAAGTACTAATTTTAAAAAAATGCAGCTCGGCATAACACAACAACAAACAACAATTATCACCCACAACTGAGGCATCGTATAATATAATCATATTCTATCGAATGAACAAATAACAACACAACAAATACTGTATACACTACAAGACATACAAATGAAATAAACATATGTACATAATGTGACACACAACAAAATTACATACAGTACAATATAAAACACAGGGTGAATGCAGTGAACAGAAAAACACAAAACGCTACCATAGCAACTACATCCACACTTTAGCCTAGAGAGAGCATAACATGGCTCAGTATGTTTGACATGTGACGTGTTGTTCAGTAACATAACAGATCACACATATTAATCATGATATATACATACTTTCCCTCTGCAGAGGGGCTTTGTGCCGACTCATCACTGCTGCTATCATCCCCATTTTCTGTAAATGAGATCCGTGAATGACATTAGAGTCGACAGATGAGGCTGAAATGACTGCTTAGAACTTTCTAAAATAGTCACACGTCGCCAACGACTATATTATTTCTCTGCCCTTTCTCATTTTTGCAGTTTTCGTTCTCACAATGGATGAAGAAAATGAAAAAGGGAAGCAGACGTGGGCGATGTCAGAGCAGCGCCATGCTGTTTTTATTGACAAACTTGGTCCTCAGTGAGGTCATTGAGATCAGGTGGATGGAAAGAAATGATATGTCCGAGGTCAAGGGACAGACAGAGGGGGACGGTTACAGATGGGTGGGGACGTTGAGGTGAAAGTAAGAGGCCTATTATGAGAAAATAAGGTGGTGGAGTGTGAGGAATCATTAGTCCGTTGCTCCTGAAAGGGTCAGCTGACCTACAGGGTTCGACAGAGCTAAAATATCCACGTTGTATGGTTCCTGTGGGAGGGTCTGGGGTTAGCAGGTGCTAAGCATGGAGGCTGTAGCACAGGTGAGCTGCAAGGAGGAGGAAGAGGACAAGAGGGATGAAGAGAGGATCCAGATAAGGGGAAGGCAAGGGGTCAGCCAACAGATGGAGGGAAGCTTGATTGCACGGCACCTCATGCACCTGTTTATTATACGTTTAGTTAGTTGTCACAGTGCAAAAGGAAGGAACCATGCATTCATAACACAGGTTAGAGTCTAATGTAGTTTCACTTACCAGCCGGGAGGTTACCTAGCTCTGTAAAACGTAGGAAAACAAAAAAAAAAGAAAAAGAAAACATGGGGGAACAGAAAAATGCAATGCATAAATCAAAAACACAGCCCCCTGAAATTCTACTGAAAGTAACATAAATCAAACCAAATCAAATTAATCTACTGTAAACAGAGCATCCTACTGAACAGAGGCTGGCAGAAAGTACATTACACACAAGAACGGGAAAAAGCTTTTGGCTCAACTCCAGTTTCAGGGTTTAATAGTGGAATTAACCATCAATTACACGATAATAAGACCAGCTTCTATTCAGCAGAAGGCAACAGGCAAGAGCCTCTCAAAAGGCCCAATCATGCAACTGACCAGTAACCCAGTCCACTTCCTGAAAGGAGAATGCTGTGAAACAAACATCTGGTACCAGTTTAGCTGTAAATGCAATGCTCTCATCACAGAACGAAATCAGAATCCTAGTTTATCTTGATGATATCACTGATCCTCTCAGAAGGTGGGCTGGGTTAAAACCTGCGGCCTGGTCTTTGTTTCGGGTCCTTTACTCCACCTCTACCTCAGTGCAAATAAAAGCCGTTGTTACCTTGCAGAGCGTTCCCTAGCAGCGCGTCCAGCTCCGGGTTGAACTCCGCCTTCTCCTTCAGCATGTGAAAGAGCAGCTGGTTCTGTGTGGCGCTGGTGATCTCGGTCTGCTTCAGCCTGCCCTCCATCACCTTCACCTGAGACTCCCTCTGAGCTGCCTGCAGACCCTGCACATGTCACACCGTATATTTAATGAAACAGATATTTCTGAGATGATGTATGACATGTTGCAAGCCACTAAACAACATTTTTAAACCTCCCATGTTGTAGTGTTATAACAGTTAAATTAAACTGTTTGGCACCGTCTTACTGTTGAAATGCATTGCTTTGTACAGGTTTCTATTATTTTGTCAATACATATTTAACAATGGAATTGTTCACTAAAGCGCAGAAACTGGAGAAGACATCTGAGCAGGTGGCGTGTAGGAGGGTGGAGAAGGGAGAATCTTCAGTGCTTGTCCAGCTGCTGCGAGACATGAACACTGAAATGCTTTCTGGGTCAATCACATCTAATGTGGTCTGTGCTGCCGTGACACATAGTTACATTTGTGTGGGGGTGCACCACAAATCCCTTCTGTATGATGAAACACGCTTCTAAATAACCCTTAAGGAATCTTTCAGATGAGCTTTGCTACCTTGTTAATTGCCATCGACATGAAGTGATCGAGCAGGAAACGAGCCTCTACCAAAGTGCAGGAACCAATCACAGCAGAGACGTCCACTGTGTCGCCTTCCTCCTGAAAATAATATACAGGAAAATTTCATTTATTAAACTCCATCAACATCAAAAGACACTAAATGTTTTTTCCAATGCAGTTTCTCAACCAATATCTACTAACAACAGACCTCACTGTATAAATGTTTGGCAAATTGGAAACTCCACATAGGATAAAGCTCCATCTATTTAACTGCACCTATCAACATTAGAAAGAGGTGCAGCTACCAGATTCCAGTCATCAAGCTTCTTTACCTTTGTTTCCTCCATCTGCATGATGTTAGCCTGACAGTCTGCTATGCTGTCATTAATGTAGTCAATGTTAGCTGTCAATGCGTCCACTTCCTCACTGAGGGGAAGCACCGTCTTCTCTGCCTCTGGCACCTCTCTGACCAGCCGGTCCCTCTTCCTGATCACCTTCTCCTTACGCTTGGTCAGCTCCTCCCGTTGCTGTAAAGATAAACGAGAAGGACAGGACTTAATGGAGCAATGTCTGATTATGAATGTGAAGGGGAAAATCAGAATCAGAAATCTTTCAGTAACCGTCTACAGTATGAAACGCTGTGAGTTTACCTTGAGGAGACGGTTCATGTCAGCCTCCATGTTGGAGATGGTCATCCTCTGCATGATGATGTCAGAGATCCGTCTCTCCAGGGACTGCCATTTGTTGCGAGCGACCCTGGTGGAGTAAATGCCTACTGTGCGCCTGTAAGAAGACCTGCACACACAGCACCAGTCATCAGTAAAGATCAGATCATCACATTGTTTTTGAACTTGAAGCACTTAGGGGGGTGATTTGCATAATTTCATAATTATAAGATTAAATCAAACAAAAACAATGAAGTCATGTACAAAGACCAATATCTATCTTGATTAAGGTCCTTCTTCTCCAGGGCGACCGACTGTGAGACTCGCCTTGCGTTGCTCATTTAGGAGCAGTATTGAAACTGCACAGTGAACGATGATGGACGCTGGTGAGAGACTAGCTTGTAGTATCTACTATCTATCTGGTAAACCTGTTTCCCTTTCCTCTTATTTTATTTTTATTTTATTTTTTATTTAATTATGGCAGTAGAAGAGGTCTGAGAGGTGTTTTTAACTTGCCTAAACCGAAAACTAGTGCTTTAAAAAGAACAGCAATGTATGGGGCTATCACCTATTGGAACAGACTCCAAAACAATTGATCTCAATTATCTGCAAAGTCAATAGGGGGATTGTCTTAGATTGTGTCTAATTATGTTTGTTTGTTGTACTCTTGTGAATTGTATGTTTTATTTGTAATTGTTATTATAATAGTTTTTATCATTGCTTGACTCTGTTTATAATTAAGTCAGTTATTACTTAATTTCTTATTCATTTCTTTCTCATTTAGGATAACTGTCAGTTTTGTTTTAGTATGAAGACAGCATTTGTCAGTTTATATGAATTTGTTAATTTTATCTGTACTTATAATTGTTGTTTTCCAACTGTATTTAATATGACCCCAAGGAGAATAGTCGCTGCTGAGGCAGTGACTAATTGGGATCAGAAGTAAAGAAATGACAGGTAGGGTGCTCACTGTCTTACCGTCTTAAATATGTATTTGGATGCACACGGGTGCACACACAGACTGACCGGGTGCCGTTGCTGGCAGTGTTGCTGGAGGAGTACATGCGTCCAGAGGGGGGGCGGTGGGAGGAGTCCTGGACTGGATCTGGAAGATTGACTTTCCTGATCACCTTTCCTGAGGTGGGCCTGGCCTGCCTTCTCAGAGCCGTCACCTGACACACACAGCAGACACAAAAGTGAGGGCGGATAAGAGGCAAAAGCATTTAGTGCTGATATAGTGTGTCTCCATCTGTAGTGTCCATCTACATAGGATTTACAGAGACAAACAATCAACCCATATCCGCTACAAAAATGATTAAGTATTTTCTGCTGCTGCTCACCTCTTCAGTCTTTCTCCTCAGAATGAGCTCCTGCTGCCTTTTCTGAGCCTCCAGTAACTTCAGTTGATGCTGAGGATAAAACGCAGGTAAGGCATCAACATTAATAGTTAAATAAAGTACTGAAAGTAAAGGGACAGACTGAGATGTCACTGAAGCAAACTAATATGAAATAAGTAAAGACAGAGGTCACTAACCTCCTGCTTCCGCTGGTCTTTCTTCAAGGAAGCAATTTCCCGGTTCCTGCGAGACTCGTTCATCCTGTTCTTCTCCTGCTGCTCCTTCATCTGCTTCATCAGACGGACCTGAAAGCAATTTCAGACTCAGTTTACAAGAGTAACTTACAGAAAAAGTTCTTTTTTTGTCAGTTCCATTTAATATCAATAGAAAACCCCTCAGAGTGTATTTAATCCCCCCAAAAATCTTCACAACTGGCATCATGTAGAATGATTACCATCTCTAAAGGAGATAAGAGAGGCACAGTCATATGCTTTTCCAGATGATTACAAACTCATCATACCTTAGTCTTCTTCATCTCCGCCACATCCATCTGGAGCTTCTTCAGCTGTTTCTCATACTGTGATTGGTTCTTCAGCAGGCGGGCGTGCTCCTTCTGAGCCGAGTGGAGCTTCTGAAGCTCCTTGTTCATGACGCTTAGCTTCTTCTCATATTCAGCCTTGATTTTGCGAGCTTTGTCTTCTGAACCACTTTCTACTGAATCTGAAAATATCCAATACCCAAAAATGAAAGAGTTACTACATGACCTATCTCTTTCTTGTACATTTGACAAGATTAAAGCTTCTTAAAGCTTTTAAAATATCAGACAAACCTTTGATCCATCAGTGCAGACTTAAATGTAAGTGCCATTATCTGATGGCCGGCACTCACAACTGAATTTGGAGCGTATGATGCACACAAAAAGTCTGCTGCAATATTTTTTCAATACTACAGAAGAAAGCCTGAGATCAAACATGTAGGGTAAGATATAATTCCTTCCTTCCAAATACAACATGTAAAATGTTAAATATAAACTTTACTTCTGAGGCTAGAATAAGCTGATCAAGTGCAAAAGTATGAAGAACCAAGTCCACATGTTCCTTTTGGTGGATTTTTTTTTATTTTTATTTTTTTATCCAAACTTCCACCACATGTAACTCCTGTGACTCTGCTCTTACTCATGTTTTGGAGGACACGGTCCCTCTCCAGCTGGGTGTCCTTGATTTTGCACTGCAGCATCATCAGCTTCTGTTCGTACTGCTGTTTCAGCGTGTGCAGTCGCCGCTGGCTGTTCTCCAGCTCGTCAATAAGCTTCTGCTTGATGGCGATCTCACAGGTGATGTTGGCCAGATCTGCCTGGAAATTCTCTGTCAGACACAGAGGGTCAGATTACAGTAAGGTAAGTTTATTAGTACCCGATGGTAGATTTGGTTTGTAATTAGGTTAGATGAGAAGGCTACTAAGAGACAGGTACAAATATACAAAAAAAATCATAGTGAAATTACAGTCAGGTAAATCTAAGGTAGCTGTATTGTTTCCTTTGTCTTATTATTAATATAGTTTATTTATTCCATTAATTAACTCATCTATAGTATGTACCATAAATTATTAGTTTTTAAATCAACTGAATCTTCTACTAGCTTCTAGTTTTTCAATAGAACGTACTACATGTTACATTCCTGTCTCAACTTTAAGCATTTTTCCAAATATATTAATGAATAAAATATGAAATGTTTTTTGATGTACTGTGGCGTCACAGTGACTAAACAGCTCCATCTTGTGGAGAATCAGCTTTTTTCAGCTGCACATTTGTGTGCGTGAGCAGACTTTGCCTGATACCTTTTTCATCTATATCCGAGTCAGAGTCATCAGAGCTCTCCTCCACATCCATCTCTTCTTCGTCCTCCTCTTCTTCCTCTTCTCCTTCATCGTGGTCACTGCCCTCCTGGACTTCCTACAGCAGAACATACGTACAGTACAGTCTCTGAAGGCACTGTTCAGTTTATGAAACAACAGGATGCTCATCATACCATTTCAGTGTCCTCACTGACTCGCTCAGTCATGTCCTTCTCTATGTGCTTTTCCAGCTCGTTGTCAGGAACTTCTTCCTTGTTGGCACTGAGAGATAGAGAGGTGGTTGTGATAAAAAGGTCATCGCAGTCATTATATGAACGAAGATCGCATGAAAGTTTTCTGTAGGGTTGTAGGGTGGACTGCAGGTATGTCTCCACTGCTACAGTAACTGTGACTCATGTAAACCAGAAACATATTTCTAACCAAACACTTGTGGGAAAGACACTTGTTCATTTTCTTTAGTCGAAATACCTAAAGATGTATTTATGTGTTGCACAGTTGTCATCGAGGTGGGTGGGGAGTGGTCTCACACTGTCTTTTTGGCAAATAAGCTTTATGACTGGTCTCATCCGAGTGAAACGATATAGGATTTAGTTGACAATGGCATAATTTTATGACATAAAACATAAACAAATTGTATACAATTAAACTTAGGCAAGAACAGAAAGAATACAAGTTGACATGCCTCCATTTTCTGAGCTTGTTTGAGGAAAAGACAGTGTTTTGATTTTTTTTTTTTAAGGGAGGGAGGCATCTCATCAGAGTGTGAACAAAGGCAGAAAAACAAAAGAAGCGTGGAAAGAAACGCAACACAAAAAAAGAAATGTGTTAAATCCATGACGCATATCTGTTGGATAAAGGTTTTATCCAAACATGGGGGGGTTAGCAATGTTTAGGTAGTGTTTCACACAAAACCACTTGGATTGACTGGTCAAAAAGAAAAGTAAAGATTAAAACAGAGAAAAGAAAAGGGAAATTGGTTGTTCAGCATACTATTATGTGAATACATTTTGCATGAGGGACGACGTGAATAACTGTTGGAACGTTCAATGCATTTGAGCCAAAACTCTATTGTTGAAAATTCCTTGTAAATTATATATATTACAAGGAATTTTATTTAAAATGGATCAGCCATTTCAACCCAAAACTGGTTCAGAACATACCTATAGGACATGCACTTCTTTGTGTCTGGAGACTTCGTGTCAGACAGAGAATGTATTATGTGGGGAGTACCACAAGGTTCAATTCATGGGCCACTACTATTTAATCTCTAAATGCTTAAAACTGTTCATATCTCCTGGTGACCTAGATCCCATACATTCACTAACTCAGTGTATGAATGACATTAATCTATGGATCAGACATCCTTTTAGAACTTCACAAGGACAAGAGCAAGATACTCCAGTTATGTTACAAAGAGGTGAAAAACTATAGCCATCTAAGTTCTGCATCTAGAAAGCAAAATTAAAACTAGAAATGTGGGTGAATTTATAAAATGATCTAAAATTTAATACTAACATCTACAATTGCTTTATTTAAAACTTGTGACACATTAATAAATTTGGCTTGACTATACTATTTACATCATAAAAACACAAAAAAAGATGCAGTAGAAAGCAGTGGTGTAGCATGAAGGATAAACGGATGAGGAAGAGCTAAAGAGAGATTAAAGTTTATTAAACTCAGTTTTGTAGAAGTGAAGTGCTTCTACAGCAGCGTGTCAAACACCAGGTGAGGAAATACCCGCCCAAAAATAAATTAAAGCTGAAATAAACTGTTGAATTAGGGAAAGCAAATGATGGGAATGGCAACAGGAGGGTGGAAGCTCTGACAAACCTGGCATCCTCAACCTCTTCCACCACCTCCTCCCTTTCCTCCCTTTCTCTCTCCTCCAACAGCTGCTGGAGTCTTCAGGGAGGGGTGACGGGTCAAACGAGAGAAAGAAGCAAGAGATGAACGAAGGAAGGAAAGATGTAGGGAAGAATGGTCAGAGGAGACTCTGCACTGGAAACACCACCTTCAATGCCTCAAAGTGCACCTCAGCACAATTCTGATCATTTTCAACATGGAGCCTCAGATCAGTCTGACTGATGTTACTGTGTTTGTATAAATGATGGTAACTGCACATAAATGTTTTAGAATCTAGTAGCTATGGTGTCTTATAAATCATGACTAAAAGTCTAGAGGCCTTTAAATATGATCCCATGTGCAATTATCTTCAACCGCTGCTATAGTTCTTATTAAACATGTATAAGTTGTCTGAGTAAACCATGGAAAATATTAAATGGTTTAGAAAAAAATCTAAAGTACTATATTAGGTTAAAATTCACAACTGTATTAACACATGCAACGCAGCCATCCGTCAGCCTCCATCAACAGCTTTCTTAATGATCCAGTCTGCCTCCAATTACCTTTTCTTCTTCTTTTTTTCTCGCTTCTTCAGTTTCTCCAGGTCTTTCTTGGCGAGCTCGATGATGTCAGAAGTTTCCTTCTCCGGGGCCATCAGCGTAGAGGGGAAGGAGCCGGGCCCTCCGTAAAACGACTGGCGGGTGGAGGCACGGGATAGATTCTTCCTCAGGTTCTCATTCACAGCTTCGCTCTCCAGGAGTTTGGCCCTGAGGACATCATCCAGAGACAAGGAGCAGAAAATGTTCAACACCCAAAGCAACGGAGGCAATCAAGGTCCTCAACCTTAAATAAAACTAAATCTCCTTTGCTAGATATCATTCCGTCCTAATAAAAAACATGTTGTGCTGAATACCTGCTTGAAATTTGGTGCTGAAACAGCAGCAACTGTAGCAACAGTTTGCTAACCCAATCCATTCCCATTAGTTACATTACTTGCTCTGTTGTTCAGTTGTCGTCTCACTTGGGTTGTACTCCCACAATCATCATTTATCTTGGTAAATAAAGTGAATGAATTAAGCAGCACCGAGAGTTTTTTTTGTTTGTGGGTTTAGTTCAAGTCTCTTTAAATAATGGCTGAGTCCACCTTCAAGAGCAATTTCTTAAGAGCGCTGGGGATTTATTTGCTCTGTCAATTGGCAATGTAGACCTAGCTAAAAATACCTAGGCACTGCCAGAAGGACAAACTTGGAGATAAATCACAGACTTCCTATCTTTTACAGTCAGACATATTTACCGGAGGTCTTCAATCTCTTTGATGTAACCTTGAATCATGTTTCCAATTTCCTCTGTGCCTCCTTCACCTACAAGAGAAACAACATTTAGAACAATGACTGAAGAAAAATCAATTACCAAATATGACTCAGTTAAAGTGATTAGCAAGGTAATCTTTGAGCTACGTTATCCTAACTTATATCAGTCAAGTATGAGAGACACAAAGAGGGACGTCATAGGAAGTAATGTAATAGGAAATAATAGGTCTTGGTGGAAAAAAAATCTGTGCCTAAACAAGACTAAAACTAAAAGAGTTTGTAGCCCTACCTGCTCTGGCGAGGGCCTGGTTGGCCTGGTCACTGAGCAGCTGGGTGAGCCGTGCCCGCTGGGCGTCAATGGTCTCCTGCATGGCTTTGACCCTCACCCTCAGGTTGCTGTTCTCCGTCTGCAGCATAGAGTTCTCATGGAACATGTCGCTAAAGCTCTCCACACCGTCCTCACCAATGAGGCGTTTACCCTGAATTGGGAAACAGACAATGTGAAGGACAGACTCTTACTTGCTGTATGCCACCGTTTACCCTTAAAAAGGCGTTTGAATAAAATATGAAATGCTGTCCATGTCCTTTGAACTCCTCACCGTCTTGTACTCCATCAGCTCCATCTGCAGTCGAGCTATCTCGGTCCTCAGGGCGCTGATCTGCTGGCTGGCTTTGTCCTGATTCACCATCACCTTGTTCTTGATGTTCCGGGCCCTGTTTGCGTACTTTAATGTGTTCAGAGTCTCCATGAAGTCACGATCGGATGGGCTGATGCATGCAATCATCACTGTTTGGCTGATACGGGAAGAGAAAGCAATATGTGTTAGCATTTTCTATTCCCTTTCATGGATTTAATTATGACAAAAGTGTGTGATACAGCTTGGATTAAATGAGATAATCATTTCTAAGCACTAATTCCTACTAGTAGCCTGAGTATAATTAACCACTGGACAAAACTTTGCATGTAATGTTAAATATCCTATATTTTCCTGTCTGTCTCACTTACCCTGTTATAATGAATTAGACTGGTTTATAAACACTGCTGTTTCTCTTGACCTGTTCCAATCATCTTCTCTTTAATAACACATTCAATACCACCATGGTGAACTTGCTTAATTGTATCTGTGACAGACTTGTCAGTGCTAGTAACCATGTACTTAAGGGCAAAGATGAAACCATCGGTCCACCAACCTGTTTCCTCCCAAAGAGTCCTGTAGAAGTCGTGTGAGTTTGGAGTCTCTGTAAGGCACATGTGAGGACCTCTTGCTCCGGTCCCCCAGAGCACTGATTACATTCCCCAGAGCGAGCTGAGCAACAGAGAAGAGAGCAATGAGGACAAAAATGTTTCATGCAAATACGTTTCAACAAAACATGTTGCTAATTATATCATAGTAATTTCTATGTGTCTATAAGGTCTTTCAATCACTTGAATCATTTGTTAAGTCTTTCTCAATGCAGTGACCCCAACTGTGTACCACATTTTCCTGTAAATGCTTTTTTGATCATCCTCCCAGCTCTTACTCTGCTCTCCTTACTTGTTATTAATGGTGTTGCCACAATGCTACAATGTACTTCAGAGACTTGAGCAAACAGAGTCAGCGATGATAAGCAAAACTGGACGGGTGAGTTGGTAAGAATATTTACTGTCTTCTGCATCAATCAATACAAGGTATATAGACTGAGGCTTGTGTATGTTTACACAAGGATGACTGATGATAAAATACATGTGCTGCTTTATTTTTTCCTGGTGCGTCTGCACATTTGAGCACCGGGCAGACGTTAATGAAGCTCAGCCACTAGATGGCAGTCTATCCCTGGAATATTAAAGCCTCTCTGTGTCTGAGCTACTTGAATCCTGCAGAAGAGAAGGCAGCTCACCAGCCCACAGTTGATGGAGATGCCTTCTTTGGCTCGGTCCCCTGTCGCTCCGGTTCTCTTCAGCCTCTCAGAACCAGCCAGGTCCACGAAGTGAAACTTGGCTGTCAGCGTCTCGTATTCGTCCATCTCAGAGTTACCGTTGGAGACTCTGTTATCAGTCTCATTTTCTTGCTGAGGGATAATGACATATGTAAAATCTGTGAGTAAGACAGAAATAGCTACAATAACAGTCTGTTTTAAATCAAATAACGGCAATTCATAGCGCCCCTAATGCAGTTCTCTCCATGGTTTTCAGTTCCATACTAACATTGTCAGAGGCACAGACGCGGACTTGGCACAAGTGGATGGTGAAGATGGCGTGTGATCGAGAGCTCTGGACGTTCATCTGAGTGCTGGCTGTGGTGCGGGACAGAGCGCCCAACTTCAAGCACTGCATCATCTGAGGAGTCAGACAGTTGTCAATACTAACATGCTGACTGAATTCACTGTCACTGTGCTGTTTATAAAAGTACACAAAGGTACAGCAAGGATAATACAACATCTGACTTCAAGTTATAGTTTCTACTTTTATCAACTTACTGGTGCTCAGTAAAAGAACCACTAACAGGGTACAGCTGATTGACCACATGAATATTTTGTCTGAATAAACTGTTTAATTGAGCATCATAATGCAAGATCCTCCTTGTTCATTTTGGGGGATTTTTACCTCAGCCTCGGAGGACACAGTCCGCGTGGTCACTCCTACTGTGTAGATGCCTCCAGTGGCGTCTTCGTGGATCTTGATGTGAGATTTCTGCTTCATGTCCCGTGTAGAGTCGAACAGGTCCAGGACTTCCTCATTATAAAGCTGCAGGAGGCAGATGAAAGAAAACCCGTTTTACATGGTGGACTGAATCACACGATGAAGAAGCAGTGCTAACAACAGCAGTTTATTTTTAAATGAACTAGAGCAGTAATAACAGAGGCTGACTTAGTGTCGCAACCTCTTCTATTCTGGCGGGAGAGAAACAGGAGGACGATCATGAAGACAAAATCAACTTTAAACTCTAAAAGTACCAAGGATATATTTATTCATTCTCTAGTTAAAAAATGATGATGATGTATTTTGGTTAACTTGTAGCTGTTCATGTAAGAATTTGAATAAAAGTGGCACTGGATGAGAAATATTTCAAGGCCAGGTTAGAAATGGTACGCAACATTTTGTGCCAGAAAAGGTCTGTTTGGAGGGATTTATTTTGATCACTGACAGCTAGCACGGATTTGTTTCTCTGAAACTGATTTTGTCTGTGGAGATGAATCTGGACTATGATGTAACGCATGGTCTGTATCTATCACCCAAACTTAATCCTCTTTCACCTTCGTCTGCAGGAATGTGAACATTCACAGTCTGATGGACCAGCACAACTGTCACCTCCCATCACTGCTATTAACTCATCCTGTCCGTACGGGTCCACCCTCCCCACACCTCCTAATCCCCCAGTGACAGCTGCTGCAGTTCAATTGTCAGTGTAGATATTTTCAAGTGATGGAGCACCGGTGTCACAGCTTGTTAAACGTGCAGTGTCAACTATATAAGCCTGACCCACGACCCATGTAGCGTGTCCTCGTACGACAGAGAGGAGCAACTTCTGTCTGAACGAAGAAGACAAAATAAATATTATTGTCAGCGAGTACCTCGAGGAACTGGGCGTTGATCTTGAACTCGGGTACGGGGCGCCCCTGCTCCTGGGCCGCCTGCCTGCGCTCCTCGATGCCCTTGAAGAGGTGGTGCACGGCTCGGGGGATGATACCCAGCTCCTCTTCTACTACGTTGACATCGAAACCGGTCCCCATGGTGTACGTCTTCCCTGAGCCCGTCTGAGTGGGGAGGAATATATGTCATACACGAAGGACTACATTCTGGATCAGCATGTGAACTTTCAAGTCACGGTGACCAAAGAGACATGGACTTGCTTCCCTTGGGTGATAGGACACATTGTCTGCACGAACTGCGACTTTATTCACAGTCTGTCCACAATTGTGTTAGTTTAACGCTGGTTTAAACTTAAGAAATACAACACAGGAGCAAAATCAAACTGGTATAAAGTACTAGATTTTGAATTATGCTATACAAATAAAGAATTATTATTATTTACTACTTTGTTCTGACTTCATTTTAGCTATAATAAGTGTCTCCTATGATTGTTTCAATGTGTTTTTTAATTGTCTTCTCATGTCACTCTTATTAGATATGTCTGTTCTGTTGTATTGTGTATTTACATGTCACTGCAGTTGGTTTTGAAATATAAATTTTTCTCGATAGACATTTTCCTCATTCTGCCATCTATGTTTTCCTAGAAATCCTTCTGGAGGGGGCTTCATTTCAGAAATGCATCGTTGATGTTTGAGAAGGCTCAACAGACATGTGTTAATATTATTTATTAGTACAACCCACACAATCTCTCTGAAAACTAAACCAGCACTTTGAACAAATCATTGAAAAAAACAGACGATAGATTTATTTTCTACCACACAAAATCACTGACTGTTTATATGTGAAACCCATTTTGTCTGTTTTCATGTGACACAGCCGGGTGGGTCGGTCTAAATCTAGATTAGTCCCTGTAAGGCCACTGGGCTGATCCAGGGCAAACTAACCTCTATGTGCGCTCTCTGTGTGGATGTGCTTCCAGAAGTAGGCCAGCAGTGACAGAAGCAGTTACCGGGGAGATACGGGTTAATACGGACACGCATTAAAGATGTACGGCTGCCTAAAAAAGGTGCGAGCTTTCACTTCGCTTCACTTTTGTGTAAGTGCCATCAGTGGGTGCTCCGTCGCCACGGCAACCCGAGCAGCGGGAGGGGTGTTACGGGGCTCGAACTTGCGTGTTATTTCCATGTGGTGGAAATGGTGATGGAAACAAAGAAAAAGGTGGGAGGTGAAAGAGAAGGCGCACTCGCTGGAGAGAAAGAATTCTCTTCTTTTCTCATTACTGTTCTCAGCGTCAGTTGACATTTTCGTTTTTTCCAATTAGTAGTAAAATCTCTTATCGTGTCAATAACATGACGAACAGAGGAAGACTGGCTGTAAGCTGGAAGCTGCACATCTGGCAATTTTCAGCTTATTTTTTATTTTATTTATTTATTTTTTACCATTTTACATAATAACTGAAATCTAATACGTCATTGGATTAACAGCAGCGGCCCTGTCCAGAATATTATTTTGGCTTTATTGTACATTACTTGCGTCTCTTTATTTTGTGAACAAATAAGCGACTTTTGGGGAAAATTGTAAAAGACAAAGAGATGTTTCTCACACACAGACATGAGGTCTTTGTATTGTTCTTGTTTGTCTCTCTCTTATCCCTTTCAGAATAAGTTCCAGCTCCCTATTTTTAGTTTCAGCAGTAATGCGTGTTATAGTTTGGTTTTACAGATGATTTTGCTTTAAAACAAAATGTTGTAGATCTGAATGGAAATACTGGGCTCACTGCCAAAAATATTACTAAAAGCAAGGGTAAATCCTCAAGTGTTCTTAATGGTACAGCATGGACCGGCTGCACTTACAACTCAATCAAATCAGTAGAAACAGCGATTTCTCCCCCACGAGAACCGGTAGGATTATGAGACCTGAGCTCCCTCGTCATATGAAATTCAGATTTGCATGAACAAATAACTTAATAAACTACCACTCTGCATGCAAATCCATTGGACAGACATATGACCCCAGATTAAAGACTATTTGTCTAACTGAGATCATATCTAGATAGAATCACTCCAGCACTTCACATTTTACAAGAGTCTGATTCTGACCACCATTAAGCACTAAAAATAAGTATTACATGAGAAATTAGTTTTACATGAGTGAAATCTAATGCAAAATATGATGCTACACATCAGCATATTTAATTCACATGCTCTGTTGAAGCCCATTTTGTTTAATGTGTCGGTTCAACATTAGATGAGCTCAAGTTCTCGATTAACCCATAATGCCCCACACACATACATTCAAACTGAACGCTCAGGTCTTTGTTAAACTATTTTTATTCAAGTTTTCTTGATCGTGATATGGAGTCAACATATCACAGCTAATGCTACAGTTAGCTAGTCATTGTGAGAATAAGTCAACTAAAGATCAGCTAATTATCTGCACTTTTATTTTTAACACTGACGTCTCTTATCGGCCTCTGTTGCACACTAGTGACGTCAGACATATCCACCGTGGAGAAGTAGCCCTGTTCTACTGCTACTGTGTACTCTGAATATAAATCCAGGCATCCCCTCTGCTGCTACTCCCTAACTTTCTCTTTCTTTTTCAACGTATTCTTCCCAATAAAAATTGCCATGTTTTCAATATTTTTAATCATAAAAATTAGCTTTAGAAAATACAATTTTTCGCCTCCCTCTCCAAGCTATTTCATTTCAACTTTAGTTGGACTGAAACAAGGCCACAGAGGTCCAAATTCAAGATCTCTATTTACGCAAAGGTCAACACTTGAGTTTTCAAACACCCTCTCCCCTTTCTTTCCTCAAGCACAAACGCAGTCACAGAGACCAGTCCCTTATCCACTCAGCTGTAGAGCACAGTCAGCACTGCAGCTGTGATGCCAAGGACAAAGACTCGCCTGTCCGTATGCAAATACGGTTGCATTGTAGCCCTCGAAGCAGCCCTCGATCAGCTTCTCCGTGCAGGTGGTGAAAATGCTGTCCTGCTGGGAGTCCATGTCGAACACGTAGTCGTAGGTGAAGGCCTTGTCTTTCCCCAGGATCACCTGAGGCTCCCCAGGCATCACATACGTGCAGATGTGACATCCCTCTATCTTCTCCCTGGCCAGCTGAGGACGGATCCTGCACCAAACACAGAAACAATGATGAGACAATGCACAATGACGGCGCGTCTGTCGTTGTTGTGAGCACGAGGGTTGAAAGTCAGAAATGCTTCAGTAAAAATGGCCACTTCATTTGATGTATAATGGAAACAATGGGGCTGAATAGTCTGAAATATGAAATGCAGGAAAAAGAAAAGGGCAAAAAAACAAAGAGATCATAGAAAGTGTAGGCAACGCACGGCCTGAAGTGGAAGAATGTTTAAGCCACACCAAAAAGAGTGGGCCAAGTTTAAAAAGAAAAGGACCAGCATAAAACCAATGTGAAAAAGTTACATTGATGGTATTTGACTTGGATGAAGCAGCACAAAATGGAAAGAGTCAAAATTGCACTTTGTGTAAATACAACAGAAGCAAATTTATTGTATAGTTACCGTTTAACATGAACAATATTACAGATGGTCTTAAAAGGCGTATAAATTATTAATAAAAAGGATTTATTTTTTTAAGTCATAAGCAAATCTGCACACAGAACAACTATGGAGCAACAGCACCTCACTGATTTTTTAATATGATGGTAAACTGTAATTTGTTGTCCTTTTTAAACGTGGTTTTAGAAAAGGTTCTCAATAAACACCAGAGCAGCTCATTAATTAAATAAAACAAAGGACTTAAAAAGCACAACTACACCACAATATTCACCTGCTACAACAGTCTAGTGTTCATCAGAATACAAACACATGTTCAAGGACACAGAGTACAAAGCTGCTGTGGATTTACTGTGGGTTTACCGCAATCAGCAATAAAAAGCAGAGTTGATTTT
Organism: Mugil cephalus; assembly: GCF_022458985.1. Taxonomy (NCBI): domain Eukaryota; kingdom Metazoa; phylum Chordata; class Actinopteri; order Mugiliformes; family Mugilidae; genus Mugil; species Mugil cephalus. The sequence goes on from NC_061779.1 coordinate 23,274,499, forward strand.
CGAGTAATGCCAGTATTTACACACTCAATAGCTTCATCCTCTGCTTGTGTGTTATTCTGACCATCGTCAAACAGGAACACAGTAATGTTACATATGTGCTAGATTTTACATAACGTCCTGTGCTGCAGATGAGACAGGATCAACATCCTTCTCTGACCCAATCCTCTGTCCTATAAAACATGCGCGCTGGGTTAATATGTACTGCTTTAGCCTGTCTGTGTGAATGACCAAGCTGATATGCTGAACGCTAATGCTGTCTTGAAAGGTAGCCAACTGAAATCTGGCAGGGATTAACGAGTTTAATATGGATGCAATGGAGAGAGAGAGGTAACCAGCCGTGCAGCAACACACTGAGGGACTGAAAAAGGAGCACGTTTTCAACACAGCAGCGCCTTCAATAAGACAAAACACACACAGCTAAAATATAACGTGGAATCCTCAACGCTTTGCCTTGTTGAGGAGGTCCAACAGGTTGAGAGTGACGTTGTTTTTGTCAGAGGATGTGTGCAAGGTTCATCCATTCACACCCCAGAGTATAACTGAGGCCTGGACATCACCGCCCCATGGTAACGTCTGGCAGAATGCAGCCTGACGCAGACTGGACACCACTGGACACTCTCAGAAGGCCCATGTCCATTATCTGATGAGTCATCCACACAATATTAAGAAGGTGGTCACAATGTTATGCCTCTTATGTTATAATTACATACTGAAGTTGAACTGTGAATCCAAAATTCAAAAATTTATAAATGCATAATTTTTGAATGAATGACTTGAATAACTAATGAATAAGCTTTCCACAAATCCACAATCAAAACCTAAGTAGTTTTTAGGGTTTGAACATAGCACTATTAATTTATTCTTTAAGTCTTTTGAAAAGAACCATTTTTTTTCATTATATTATTATTTACAGTGATGAAGGGTGTACAATAAAACCAAATTCTAAAACTGGAGATTTGGCAGCTTGAGGACGTTTTGCCTGAAAATGTTAAGACATTTAATTAATCATCTGCTCAAAGGTTGACTCCCTTCAAAACCTCCGTCTGAGTGGAGACTCCTTGAAAAACATCTGTAGAGACTTAATGATTAGTTTGATAATTAATGCCTATGCGGTTTGTGTGCAGGAATCGGCTGTTTGACAGAACAGATACTAAGCTGCTCTACTTCTAACATCATGTCCTCTATTAAACCAACTGATGTTCCTCATTGCCTCAGTGTACAACTGGTCATAATGTACAGTAGTTGTACCATCACACCAGGAACTAAATGACATTAATTAGCAACAATATTAACTGAATGGCAGAAGTCAGCCTTAATGTAAACTGTTAACATCTGAAACGTTAGTGTTAGAAGAGTTAAGAAGAACAAGTTAAGAATGTCTGCATTTAACTGTGACAAACTGAGCCAGTCTTTCCTCGAGTATCACTTTGTTTCTTCAGATAAATTCTCTTCATGGGTTCAGCTCAAAAACAATGTTGGAAGCAAAGCACCTGACAGCTTGCCAGTCTCTCTGTCCTGAGAGGATAAGGGCCTCATTGTGCCTCCAAGCTCAGGGGAAAACAATACTGTGAGTGGACTACAGTGCAACCATTGTGTCCGTCTGTGTGTCACTGGATCCCAGCGCTGACACCAACGGTACCGCTGCAGGATTACAAGGCTGGACGGAGGCGAGGGAGGAGAGGTAATGTCCTGCGTGGAGGTCACGACGTGTTTGAGAGCAACCGTCCAAACGGCCACCGAGTGTGGTCACGGATTTTAATCATACACAGCTTTCTAAGGGCTGCAGAAGAGCTACATTTTACATCTTCATCTTACATGATACTCGGTTGCTTTTAAAATTGGCAACCACTTGTCATTTGTTATGCAATTTAATTCATCTAAAGGTAAATTACAACTGCTGACACCCATAGTATTAATAGATTTAAAAGCCCAGTATAATGTGCCATATGAAACACATGGGACAGCAGAATAATTGTTGACACTCAGCACTTCAAGGAGCTGTTTCCATATTGAATAAAGGTAATTTTGCTCAGGTTAGCTATAAACTGGCTTATGTCTCCAATTACAGCACGCACAGTTTTACAAATGTAGGAGAACAGTATGTGATACTGTGATACAGAATGTGAAAAAAAAAAAGCAACAAAGCTCTATCAAAGGTGAATGTGGATGTTGAGAGTGTCTAATTTTACTTATTGCTTAAAAAATGAAAGCACTGTGATAGTTATGTGATTTTAAAAAAGGGACTGTAGGTCAACAGTTTGTTAACTTCAACTCCAACACGAGCTGCTGAGTTTCAAGTACTTCTTCAAGTATAGAGAAAAATTTTAGTGCTTCGGTTAAAGAATAAGGCCGACACACAGGATGAGTGCTTGCACCGACACAGGCACAGGCTCTGTGCAGAGCAGAGAATACACAAAACTTACACCCTGAGATACGAGGACATTGTAGATCTCTCTAGGTGTGAGTGTGAAAAGGCGGTGCTGAAATAAGGGCATACACGTTCAGAGTACACGACCCGAGTAAATGAGAGCAGTAATATCGTCTCTTTAATTGTTCTGCATAAATCAGCAGCTGTAATGACGCACGATAAACGGAAAATCAATTATCTTCCGTGACGAATTTACCGCATTTAACCAGTTACACGTTTCCTCAGCCCGTGAGACGGATGTGGAAATCTAATCCCTTCCAGTCACCACTTGGGGTGCAGGGCGTCTTTTGTCAGACCATTTAACTCACTAATTGGGTGTGTAATCCTGTCTGTTTCAACCCTCTCCCGCAGCACTCTGTCACGCGGGATCCTGATCGCATTTCCAATACGTACTCTCTTTTCCTCTGCATGTGAACTGTCAGGATTCTTGCTGCGCCATTAGGCTTTCTGCTCAGATGTCTGCTTTTCATTAACACATTTATTTACAATATTAGAACTGCATCCACATTTCTGCATAACTAGACTGGAGTTTTGGATTACTAAAAGAAACACACCATATTTTTGTAGGCAATTTAGACATTAAAGATTATTAGCACTAGTCACTATATAAATCTACATTACATTACAAATATATTATACATTACTACATATTAGGTCATTAGAATTGGAAGTGTAGCTCAAATGCCATCCATGTTTCTCATTAATAATTACTGAAAGCACAGAGGCCTTATTTGTAAATGGAGCCTCACTGTATCAGTAAGGGCCACAAACAGCAGCTGTAATTGCTCATCTATTTGAGGAGCTATGGGCTACGGGTTTTGAGGAGGAGCAGAGGTCCCAGGTCAGGTGAGGGTCAGGGTGAAGGGTCATGACGTCCGTGCAGCAGAGACTTGGTGTCTGGCTAATGTTAGCCAGATAAAATAAAACACGGAGGGAGGGGACAATTCATGCAGAGAAATGAGCGGAGAGTTTGTTCCTGCTGATTACGCTACACAAAAGCATCCACTTCATTCATGAATTATGATGAAAAGTTTCTTTTCCCTCGTCCCGCTGAGGCAGAACATGCACAATGGCAGCCCTGAAAGATGTATCTGTACCTTGAAACCCTTTCACACGTTCAGAGTTTGTTTCTGAGCGGCTGGTGTTCAGCTATGTGCACTGGAGCACGCCCAAACCTGCTACTGCTGCTCTGATCCCTCCAACCACCGCTAAACCACCTCCCCTCTGCACTCAATAAATCATTAAGGCTGCTGCAAATCACTGAAAGGGACGGATGAAGGATATAGATATGCTTGAGTTTGTGCACCTGTCTGAGGGCGCAGTATATCAACTCATATCATCTAGCTGCAGATTTTATCCAGCTGTTTGCAAAAAAATAAATAAATAATCCAAGTCAGTTCATTAGGTACACATTCAAATATTACAGTCGTGCATTAAACTTTGGCTTCATGACTGTGACAATGTTCAGTTTAAGTTGACGCAGCATTATAATTCAACTGGATTGAACTAAATGGCAAAGTGGTTCTGTTAGGAAACAGGATTCAACAAAACTACAAACTACAGCCTCCAAAAACACAGTGGAACCAACAGCTCTATGTCTCTGACTTAGTGCAGGGCTGTTACATTTAAATGCACATATTTAAATGAACTGGGAAATGCTTATAACGGACAGATACCAAATACATACAATGCTTGCAGTGCAGATTAGAAGGTATTACTAAGTAATGGTTAGTCTATGGTCTAAAAATGTTATTCCGCTTAAATGAATCCGTATGGGAATCATCTCAATCCAACGTTTACATGAAACATAGTTCTTTCACAATATAGGAGCTGTACTGCAAAAAAACACGCAGGTGCTCAGATAAAGAGAAGGGAAAAGACAGACTCAGAGCAGCCTTTGTTCATGCACTCTCAGCCAAAACTCAGAGCTAGAGCACCACTCCCGTGGTCTCTGCAGACTGGGGAGTAAACAGGCCGGATCTTTACGCGGTGGTTTGCTGAGAACAGCAGTGTAGCAGCTCGGGATGAGGTCACCTACTGCTGCTCTATCTGCCTGAAGCGGGACGTCTTGCTGTCCTTTACAGAGGAAACGATTAAAGCCGTATGAAGGACAGGGAAAATGACGGGGTGACAAAGACAGAAACGGTAACACGAGAGAAAGCGTGCGTGTCTTTGTCACAAACTTGGACCACTGCCAGACGCTGCAGGCTGATAACGCTGAGCCTGCTTGCAGTTGTAAACAAAGTGAAATGTTACTAGGGTACTAGTAGGCTTAATAGCTCAGGTGATTGTTTGAGGCAGACTGCTTCCCGTTCTGAAAATCATTCTTAAGACACCATGTGCCAGAATAGTGAGGTTTACAATTTCTGTGAGGACATTCAGAACTAGTCTTGCAAGTTGACAATTACAGGAACACAAACTTAACGACCTTTGCAGTCCATGGCTGTCATTTGTGTCAATCTTCCTGTAAGTGGATATGGAAAATCTTTTACCAATACACTGAGATATATGTGTGTGTGTGTGTGTGTGTGTGTGTGTGTGTGTGGTGGTTTGCTACCATACACCCTAAGTACATATTACAATTGTTAAAAACGTTTCCCTATTAAGACAAGCGGTGGTTGCATGTCACACATATACAGAAGCCATCACCTATGCAGTACAGGGATTATAGCCAGAGAGCTCGGCTGGTTTGAAAGGGGGTGAGTACGAGCTTAAAGAGAAAGACTTAGCACTGCAGGAGCTGGAATGATATCTGGGTTTCACAAAGACTTTAAACCTGCGTGTATATTTAAGCAGGAGTGGGGCCTCACTAGGCAGCCGTTACATTACATGTCTGGTGCATACGTGTTAGCTTCCCACAACAAATGTAACCATGTAACAGAGGAAGGAACAACAAAACAGATTTAAGAGAAGCTGAATATTGTGGCAATGCAAGAAAAATGCATCAAAAAGTCCCCTGAAGCTTCTATTCGTGGAATGCTTTGAAAGTGACAGATCCATGAGAAGTGACATTTTTAGAATCAAAACCTGGTTTCATGCTCTGCCCATTGCGCCAGACAGGACCACCTACAGCACCAGACAAAGAGCTCACAGCCGCGCCTACTACAACTGAGCACAAGCTGTGCAAGATGATCGGCACATGCCATCTGTGCCACAGTCGAGCACAAACTCATCACCGATAAATGCTTCAACTCCACATGCAGGGAGATTCAATACTTCCACATGCTGTATCAATGAGTCTTCCTGTGCACTCAGACTGTACCGTGCGTGACACAGAAGATGGGGTTGCCATGGCGACCGGTATTAGAAGCTAGGAATTAAAGTCATAATCCGATCCCAGCGGGATGTGATGTTGGTCTGGTGGAGCAAAGGATGCCAAGAGGAGGGGCAACGGAAAGAGACAAACTCAGCATCCTGACATTTGACTTGAGGTTAATTCACCCATTCTCTGACTGAACATCAAAAATCACTATTTATATAATTACTGGGATAATTCTGCCTCTGTCACATGCAATCACTAAACCAGGGCTAAAAAAAAAAATGACTTTCAGAGGATGTGACATGTGCAGACCTTGGTTCAAGAGCAAAGGCCTAAAGAATTAACTGAAGCTATGCTCCTATGCCACATCAGTTCAATGACCCAGTACTACTAACTCAGTTCCACTATGAAAATCATATTCATCAAGTTAGACTGTCCCAACCATTTTCCAAAAACTCATATTACGTACTTTCATCTTTCAAAAATAACATCATCATGGCACAAGATTAGCCATGAGATTAGATTTGTCATTTAGTAAAACATACACAACTCTCTACACTGATGCCCTCAATTCAAGCAGGAACAAAAATGCAAAATTTCCTAGAAACATCAAGCATACAGAGAGAGGGGGATGTTGTGTGCACCTCAGTAATATCAACAAAATATAAACAAATATATAAACAAAACCCAGAATCATAATCACTTGCCCGGTAAACAAACAGTTATGTACAACTTAATCCTGAAGCAACTAATAGTTTGTGAGGAAATCCCACCACAGCCTCTGAAAACCTTCCTACTCCAGTGAAGTCCAGGGCTGAAGCTGGAACATTCCTGCACTGACATCTGATCTGACGGAGAAGTGGGGTGCACCATGAATCCTCTCTGTAACAACAGCCCTAAACAGCCTCGTTACCTCACGCGTCCACAAAGATTAGCCTCATCTCCATTCACTTGTCACAGAGAGAAAATTCACCACATGCTTTAACGGACAGGGCACCGTGGTTGTGTTTTCATTGCAGATTTGTGATATACAGCGCCCTGCTGCTGTCCTCCGCTTATTGGTTCATCTGCCTCTGAAAAAGCTTTGGGTATGCACGCATATCCCACTGATCTTTCACAGCTTGCAAGCTCTTTGGGAAACGTGCCTTTAAAAACAAACGGGGGCGCACTGAATCCCTGTGGCACGCTGATAACAACTTTACTGCTTCCTGTGGGTCAGGGGTCGGGGAGCAGGCCACGCCGTCATTACCAGGGGAGGGAAAGGTTAGGCAACAGGAGGTGTCAGCAAGGGATCATCTGGAGCTGTCGACATGGGGAGGAAAGCCGACGGGGCAGGGCTCCTGGAAGGAACGTCGACCCATTCTTCGCCCAACAGCACGTTAGCTGCCGCGAAGAAAAGGGCCAGTATGGAGGCCTTTTGTTTCTTGGACAGAAGTGGATTCAGCTGCTTACTGTGTTTTTACTCTGAGCAGATTTTTGTGCTTTGTTTTGACTGGAAAATGATTGGAGATCTGTTGATTCAACTGGGTTTTTTCCATTGTGAAGGGTGCGGTTAATAGTGCTATTGAATTTTATTGTGTTGTATGTGTTTCTATTATTTTGACAAGCTTATTCCGGTCAGTAGGCTAGACTAAATACCAGAAACCAATCCAGTTTAACAGCACCACAAACTACATCCTCCAAAATGATCATCCAGTTGAATTACCACCCTTCTGATGCGGTTTCAATATAGACTGAACATTAAAATGGTCTGGAGGGGGGATTTAGTGCAGGACTGTTTACTAGCGTCCCTACTCGTGTAACAGTTATAATTATGGAAACTGGCGGTAATGCAGTAAAGCATCTCTCTTTTTCTGGCCTGGTTGACACACGTTTTATATGCGGACACACGAGTGTGCTGTGAATGATCCTTTTCAGGAGTGGAAAACAAACACGCATGTTCTTCCTTGTAGAGGAGGTGTTTAATTAAAGTTAGATCACCTGGCGCGTCAAATGAACCCGTACAGTCTACGCTTACACGGAATCACTAATTTGGATATCGTGTAACATCAGCACCTCCTAAAATCAACAGCTTGCAATCGCGAACAGTTAAACTGGTCAGCTTCTCTCACATGTTGCCATTAAAACTGATGCTGAAGATGCAGAATAAACCATCTGAAACATGTGGGAGAAGCATGTGCACCAGTGCAAGGCACATTTCCAGCGGCTGTTTGGTTTTGAATAAATATATTTAACCGTGCATGTACTTTACACTGAGCCTGTTTGCATACAGATAACATGGTACTTTGTGTAACACAGTTGTGTAAATGTTGTGGCACAAGTGTAGCTTTCCAGAGAAAACTAACTACTTTTTATACTGTACAAAATTTAGAAAATATTGCATATAGTCTCAAAACCACATATAAGTCACAGTTTGCCTTGTACTGGGGTAAAAATACCACAACCTTAAAGCAGTAAAAACTATACATGTACACAATATCAGCATTTACTGCAAGCCTGGTTGATTACTTCATAACAATAACAGACGACGTGTCCGGACAAAAGTAGATATAATTTTCTTGACTCAAAAAGACAAAGCTGCCAACAACGGGATCCATTGGATTTCCTCAGAAATTCTGCAGCAGAGTTAAGCCTGTAGTCGTCAGTGAACCCATTGCTGTTGACATAGGAATCCCATCTGTGTCAACCATGGGCCAGTGAAACACAAAAGCTAGCACTGAAAGAGAGAGTGTGTGTGTGTGTGTGTGGGTGGATGAGGGACACATCAGCCACCATCTGCAGCATTCAAGCCAGAGATAAGATAATAGGTTAAGTAAACACAGCGTTTGAGATGGAGTAGAAGTCAGTTAACCGTTCGCATCATATTTTCCCTGGCGTTATTTGTTAGCGGGACAATCAACACATACAAATTTAAACAAAGACATCATCGATTCTGAGTGTTCACACCTGCGTAGCACAAACTCATGAACTCATGAATATGCAGATTCAGCCAGCTGATACAAGACGCCAGCAGGTGGAGGGAGTTCATTTGCACATGGTGCCTTCAACACCATTTAATCTACGCCGGCAGTCTGGGTGCAAGACTGTCTGACACAGGAAGAGGTGGTGTCCCGAGTCAGGTAGCAATCTAAATGAGAGCAGAGCTTTCTTCGCCTTTTAATTTCTACATTTATCGGGTGACAAAAGCTTTTTCTGTCGATATTCTAAAACCTTAACGTCCAGTTTCTGATTACGGTAACGGAAATTTACTGCGGGAACATCATGTAGCCTTTTCTATAGTCAAACAGCTAATGGAGCCATTACCTAATACAAGCAGGGCCGCTCTACGAGGCCAACTGTATTTTAATCCTCAGGGACAAAGTTACATTTCATTAATTTGGGCTGCCACATAATGTCTGGCATTGTTCCCTAAAGGTTAACATTGACTGAAATAGTCTCACATTAAGTGTATGACGACTCTACCTGCATCAGTTCAATCATTGTGTAATTATTCTTTTCATAGCAACACAGGCAAATGAGAAATTACATTAAAACTGACCGAGGAGCACTTGGGAATACTGATAAAACAACCAAGTCAACAAAAGATAACCAGTAACGAATTGTAAGAGTTTGTTTTTTAAAATCTTATTTCGGGCTTTAGACTTGATAAAAGAAATGGGTGTTGTGAAGACATCCCCTGGGACTCTGAGAAAATGAAAGATGCATTCAAAAAATGATCTCTGGTTGCAACTAGATAGTCCAACAACCAGTCACAACGATTTTATTTGTCACTGTTACTCTTCTGTCCAGTAGCCAATAAAGCCCTCCCAACGATTCGACGGATACAGCAGTTTTCCAGAGCATAATCAGCTCCCAGTGGCGCAATTCCAGACCAACTTTTAAGCAGTAGAACTGCTCTTCTAACGTGGGGGTCGATGGGGATTTACTCGCCAGACTCAAGTGGCCATTTAAGGAACTGCATTTTTCTGTCACTTCCACATTAGCTTCATTTTTCAGCCCTGAATGTCGCCAGATGACCTGAAACTATCAGAGCCAAGCAATTCATGTGAGATTTTCCCTTCAGTCCTAACTTTCCTTGGGACCACAAATTGGATGTATTCTGAAACCTGTGGCATTCACAATATGAGATGTGTTAAATGGGTTTGTAATCCTCATGCTCTAAATTAAACTGGAACATTATACTTTAATTTCCCTCAGGCATGCTGTTTTTAATTTATACCAGGTATGTAATAAAAATACTGAGTTGATATAAAAAAACAAAAAAAAATCAATAACACAGAGAGTAACACAGTCACAGGATTTTAACAACCTTAGATGTGTATTAAATAGGCATGTTTGAAATCAGGGGAGTGACTGTGAAACATTTTAAATTTAGCTTTCACACATTGGAAAGACACAGTCTGACTGATAAATCTAAACCAGCTAACTTCATACTGAAAACACATCCCATTTCCATCAACTACACAAATAGTCTGTTGCAATAAATAACAATGTGGCAGCTTACTATGCAAACAGAGCTATTTGTGACTGTCTGAGTCCCGTTTGTGATGCTCTGCTGGCAGTTTGATGGTGGATGTTAAGTTACCTCCACATCCTATTTGTGGCAGCTGTTCCACATTTAGACCTCAGGCCTTAACTGGACAGATCACACACGGAGAGGAGAAGACATCAACATCAAGCAGGACGAGGCTTTGGGGAAATCTAAGGTGAAGAGGTAGGACATAACCCAAAAAAAAAAAAAAAAAAAAAAAAGAGGAAAGCAAAGTGCACCACAGCAAGACAGTGCCAACATTAAAGCAAACAACATATTTGTGAGGATGTGGCATACATACAAGCTATAATTACATCCAATTTATTTAGAATGACCAGCCTGCTTCCAAAACGCTACATAATGGAGGGGAAGGTGGAGGATGTCCACATGTGGTGTATGTGGACTCCACAGCTGAAGCTTCTCTGCACTGGTGCAGAAGAGACGGGCAGAAATGCGCTGACTCCCTAGGTCGCGATATAGATAACTGAGGTCTTCCAGCAATGCTGCGGCCAGTCGGAGTCTATTCTGGGCCAAGTTGAGTTTAAGTGTAGGCTATGCTTAGGATAATCTTGGAATAAAACAACCTTCTAGTTAGAAGGAACTTATGATGGCCAAACACTGGAAATGGATCTGGGTTCAACCCAAATTACTGTGATACAGCTCAGCCTGTATTATGTGCCACAAATGTCTTCACTACTACTCATGTAGTCACACCAAAATATACACAGAAGAGGCATTTCATGCTTATGGCATTAAGGCCTACACCTAATGTCGAGTAGGTCTCCCTTGCGTCTCCAACACAGTTGTGACTCATCAGTGAATAGACATGTGTCTTCTGAGGGTGTCCTGTGGTGTCTGGAGACAGAATGTTGTCAGTGGGGGTCTTTGGGTCCTATGGGTCGAGGGGAGGGGCCTCAGATATTTGATCAGTCTGATGAATGTGGAGGCCAGGTCAACACCTTGCGCTGTGCTTCATGTTTTTTGAGCTGTTCCTCAACAGTTTGTGTGTGTGTGTCACATTGTTTGCTGCTGGGGATGGCTACTGCCATTGCTGTCTGGGGCTGTCTGGTCTGGTCTGGTCTGGTCTGGTCTAGATGGATGGGACATAACATCCACATCAATACCAAGTCCAAAGGTTTCCCAGCAGATCACCGAATTGCCACAAGATGGTCAACGATATTTACTTCACCTGTCAGTGGTTTTAATGTTGCAGCTGATCAGGATAAACACACAATATCTATCTTTTGTCTGGACAAATCAAGATGTTAAGTGAGGTAAAGCTGAAAAGCACTATTTGTTTACATTTTATGCTGCCTTCAAATGGAACGTGTGAGCTTGTGATTACCACATGGCAAGTAATATACACAAAATGTTTTGGCTTTCAGTGGTAACAACAGTCGTTGACAACCCTGAAGCTAGCACATGTCTAGAAACCACAGAGGCTAAAAGTTAGCGAGTTAGCAACCGGGTAAAAATGTAGGAAATATAAAGACATAACGATAAGACTTCCACAGACATCTTATCAAATTAGGAAGAAAACATATACAATCTATACAATAACTTATAATGTATCAACATCCACCAAAACATCAGCAAACACGCCACCACTCATGAACCTCACACAATTGTGAAGACCACATGTGGACTTTTCTCATGACCCCATTTAAAGGCAGCATTATTGACGAACCAAGGTCTGGGATCACAAGTTACCCTCACAAATGGTATTTTAAATGGCAACACTATAAAGTCACACTGGATGGCAGCCTGAGTGCACTCCTTATGTAGTCGGACTATAAAATACAAGTGATGTTAGGTTGGATATGTGACACTGTAATGAAGTGTCTATTCAGAGCTGGCCTGTGCTGAGCTCCAGCTCTCTTGATGGAAACACACTAGCCCTTCAACCGGTGCTGCAGGCAAAGTAGGTGTTATTCATAGCTTCTGTCTGAGTAACTTGGCTAGCACGTTCACACTTTGGCTAACACTTAACAAGACAAGAGATGTGTGCAGAGATGTAATACGGTAGGATGAACGCTCCCTTTAGGCCATTTTCCTAACAAAAGCATAAGGATCATAGCACAACAAAGCAAATCTGGTTAGAAAATACACAACTCACAGGCAACTCATCGCTCCAGACAAAAGAAGAAGGAGTGAACTACATTCAATAGCAGAGAAGAATAACCTGAATACAATCCACTATTGTTGACCACACAATTGGGCTGTAGCCTAGGATGAATTTTCTCTAGGTGTCGGCCATGACCACGGTTTCTTGCCTCAGTCAAAGAGCAGTTAAGAGTTAGAGTTGTTTCAACAATGGCTTATGATTAAATCTGACTACAGGCTGGAGTAGACTGTTGTAAAAATACCTCCTGTTTTCTGTGGCAAAAGAGATGGATTGCTAAAACTATGGACCGCTATTGATCAAGCACTTCCTTTCTCCTTATTAAAATGACAATGCAACCGTTGGGAATTGGGTTGGACAACAGCATTTCAAGCAACCAACCGACCAGTCAACAGAGAAACTACAGCCCTATACTGTAGGAGACATATTGTTAATGTGAACACTTAAATGTTTGGGGGAATTGCCTCATTTTGTCTAAAGGCTCAACTATCAACAACCACCTGCCATTTCTATTTGTTATTTATTAATCTGATGACCATTTACGCTCATTAGTCATACAGTAAAAAATCCTCATCCCATCAACATGTGTTTAACACAACATATTTAGCTTCATGTGTGGTGTAGTGAGGGCACAGAGCGGTATAGTTATTGCTTCAGAATCACGGTTACTACAATAGAGAACAGCTAAGGACAACGTAAAGCCAAAGACATACACAGACGGATTCACAGGACCACGAGTCAGCGGCTACCTCCTAACAGACTGGCTTGGCTCAGTGGATGTGAACAAAGCCAGAGGTCTGCGGAGGATTTAAACCCACCGGGGCTTTTGTGCTTGCATGGCGCTGCCATGGGTGACGAACACGCATCTAAATGCTCTGCATCTGAGCTCCTGCCGGTCCTCTGCCAGTTGTCTACTGTCCTGCAATGTGTCATCATAACATATGCTTTTGTATAAAGAGTGTAAAACAAATCATCTATTTTTACGACTCACGTTTTTGAGACGATTCAAAAACAGACATAACGCTGAGCGGCCATCTTTCCGGCGATTTTCCAACCTGCCCCTCGTCTATCCTCTCAGTCGACAGGCCCCTGATCTCTGTTTGCACTGGGAGACAACCCCACCACGGCCAACGTCAGCTGTTGTCTCTTGTCATCCGAGTCTAGGCCTGTTCTGGTGTCATTAAGTAATAGAAGAGACTCGCTCTAATCGTGTAGCTCATTTTAACAAGATTTTTCTTCCACAGTTAACCGGCCTGTTCAATTGGCTTGTGAGCTACAACCTGAGGCTTAGACTTAGCCACTTATACCAGTTGCTGCATGCCTCCATGTCATTACATTAAAGTATGCCTGTAACTTAAGCCTTAAGAGCGCTAGGGACCTCTTTAATTTCATTATCAGCGTTGTTATGCCCTGCAGCTGAGAGTGAAAATCAACAAGTCCTTACAGGGAAAACACAATCACAGAATTTCTTGATTAGATATGTCTTTTTATTTTGCTGGTTGCCCCTTGCTAGTGTGTGCTTCACAAACTTGGCAACAGCAACTAAACTACACCGCATAAGTTGTTACAGCAGATGCAAACGTAGCCAGTTACTCTCTCTTGCTTTCATCTGTCACCACCCTGAATATAAATGACCTGCTTTTTGTTGTTGTATTGTAGTAATCGTCCCAGCAGGCAGGTTCAGCAAGTCTTCAGTTCAGCTGAGCCCTTCCCCTCAATGTACACCAACCCTTTGAGACAAACTACGGCACGGTCTTGTACTGAGCAAATAAGCCATCTACACCACAATCCATATATCGCAGCCACAGAGGTGCATTGTGGAACTCCTTCACGATGCACCTTCAACAGTCATCTTTCTACATGTGCTTAAACACATACTGTTGATGCCAATTGCAGGTTAAAAGCAAATATTTTGAGCTTTGAGGTCCTTTGTGGAAGTTTAAAAGAACAGGGCTGCCTCTGTTGAGATAAGCCGGGGTCTTAAACCGATTAAGCGGCCTCAGTTGGGCCGCTCCGGCCCTTAAAGCAACCCTGTTTAAGGTAGTATGCAATCTGGGATTATGGCTTAGACTGGACGTTGATTTGCTGGTCTCCCAGATAAGCTCAACACTTTTTCCATGTACAGGTACATTTAGGGCATTTTGTTGACACAGTCCTATTCCTTGGTTGGTTGGCTTTATTTGGGTTTTGAAGCAGCTGATATCTGCTGGTTGTGCATGTGCACAGAACATACTTTTACGGCCTTGACAAAACTATTTTGCTGGTTGGCAGTGGTTAAAACAAGCCGCTTAAAATCCATCCCAAGAGCTGCATGTCACAGATGAAAACAGGATTCAGTAAACCTCTTAGAGCTAATTACAGCTCTGGTTTTAACATGCAACGTTATATTTTATCAAGAGACATTAACTGCGCTGTTCCGAGTTCAAATAACTGGTTTTACATATGACTAAGTGAAATGCAGTGTACTAAAATCAGCTGTAATTTTAGTTCTCCGAACCACAACACAAACCGAGCAGTTCTTACTGAATGAAAGGAATTACTGGAATTTGCATCCTCTTAGAAAGACTCTGGGAAATTGCAAGTGATTTCAAACACAAACTTAGTTCAGTTCTGGACTTTATTTCGGTCTAGTGTCCATTCAGCTGGTTCAGTCAGATGATGTTATTTGGTGAGACATAATGTTCGGAGTTGACTTGTTCAGTTAAAAGGTGTTTATTTGCATTTTAACCTTTCCCAATGTAATGCACATCAACAGTAACGCACACTGCATCCTCCAAAGGAAGAATGTACCACCGAACTGAGGTGAAACACCAGCAATCTCAACATAAGCTGAACTTTTACAGTAAAGCATCTCCATTGTACCACACCTATCAACCAGTGTGTATCCTGTTTGCTCAGTGCATCCATTTTCCACTGTGCAGCTCCAAGGGGACAGTATTACAGGCCCCAAAAGAGGATGTTAGGCCTTTAAAACACACTCAGTTATACTGGTCACAGTAGATATCGATCTGCGACATGCGTTTTCCTCCAGGAACTGAGAGTGCTTACCCTCACACTTGCTGAATTACGCCTTTCCCTCCACTCATAAACAGATGACCATTCACATTTGTAAAACCTGAATTTGTAAAACTGTTAAATAATGGTGCAAAACATGTCTGTGAAGGTTCTCAGTCATGCAGGTCATGGTAATCTAAAAGGCGTTTAAAAAAGGCAGCTGGACTTTTAGATGTTTTGAGAAGACGTTTCGCCATCCGAGTCTGAGTAGCTTCTTCAGGTTTATATTGGAAACTCTGTGGGTAAAACCCATCAGAAACGCCCTGGACTTGTTTTTGTAATGACCAGAAACTGGTACCACTAATTGCCATTAACGGACGTATACCTGTTGTTGCTTTTTGGATGGCACAAAACAGCATCTCTAGAAAACAACCCTGCTAAAACAAACTTCTCCTGAGGTCTCTAAAGATCCTCCATCAGAAGATCTTCAGGAAAACCCACACCAGTCCTAAGTTTGGATTTTCCAGCCTTAACATCATCTTGTCTCAGCGCTTGAAATGCACATATCCCAGTCAAACCGTCACAGTCACCATCGAACGACAAAATTGGCACACAAATGTCTCACCAAAATGTGGACTTTCCCAACATTTTCCAAATGGGAAGTGGAATCAGGAAGATCTGCACAACAGGCACGCACAATGATGATGCATTTCTGTGCCATTATGGTGGAAAAATAACACGAGTCGATGCAATAAAGGAAAATAGAGAAAAAAAAAACAGGAAGGAGACAAGATATGAGCAACAGACATGTCGTTATGCATCATCTTCACACTGGCTGGTGAGGTCTGGAGATCAGGAGGTCCAGAGAGACAGGCAGACAGAGACACTGGTTTCCCCATTGTGCCAGTGTCGCCGTGCCACCTCACCAGCTGGCTGGGAGCGGCCTCCTTCAGCATGACAGCACGCATTAAGCCCATGAAAACAAAACCTAACAGGTCTGAATTAACTGTAACCGTCTTGAATAAATGAGGACCGAGACCGGGCTGTCTACTGAACGATTCCAAACAAAGAGCAGGCTTGACAGCCTTACAGGAGGTGCACTGAACGCTCCACTGTGCTTTCCTTGAAACCTGCCCGTCAGTAAAGCTCTTCTTTCATTGATTAACTGTCTCTCTGCAGGAGGCTTCGAGGAGAGGCCAGGCTGTTGCATGAACACAGGCTGATTGTCTCTCTATCCGCCCTCCACGTCTTCCTTTCTCTGATAGCTCAGCTGTTACCATAGATATCATCCTTTCTCCCGATGCATGCACGCACGCTGGAGTGTATGCACCTGTGCAATGGGCGTGATGCTCTTTATTTTTGCTCATGTCCAGACACAAAAACTGCATTTCCCAGCCGTAGTGAGCCACAAATGCACCGAAAACGCACTCTTAAAAGCCGATAACGGCACCGAGACGTGCTGGCTGGAACTGAGTCACTGTGCATACATGGACTGATATTTATTAGACACACACCGGGTGGGACCACGGATCAGCAGAGGCTGCTGGAGACCTGCAGGTGCTTGTTGGGCCCGCAGCACTGACTGACAGGTGGCGCCGGGCAATTAAGACAGCTACGCATTTTGCAGTTAATGGGAAATTCAGAGACAATTTGGCGACTTACCTCAGTGCCACGCGGACGGAGCTTTCGTCCTGTCCCGTCGTCATGATTCCTCACGCAATAAACGACAGAAAAATAACAAAAACCGTATTTTTGTGTGTGCGTGCTGGCTGCTTGCCTCTGGCAAAACAGCGAGAAAAGAGTGCGCACTCCCCCGGCAGCCGAGCTGACTCGAGCAACGGGGCTGTTTCACCTCGACTTCAGCGCCGCCATTTCAAAACACAAACAATATCTTAAAGGTGTTTTTGACCATGGTCACCGGGAAAGTTAGGCGGTGTGTGAGCATGTCGCGTCTAAGTGCAGTGCATCTCTGCGCAGCTCGGCCCGGATGCTTCAGCCTGCCTACCGCTGCTAGGTGAGCCATTGGACGCGCGCGCACACGCGTATAAAAACTCGCACACGCGCCGCGTGCCTCTTTCTGGTCCTTTTACGCACCGGGAGGGAGCCGCAATGCGTCAGCAAGCCACGCCCTCTCCCGGGAAACGGCTCCGAGGTGACGTCATAATAAGGTGTTATCCACATTTTATAAAGAGAATAAGTGGTGGCTAGGCTACACCCTCTTTTATCTATGTTATACCCCAGAAAGTGACAGCAATGCTAAGTTTTTCACCTTCTAATTTGAGAAAAATTTGACAATACAACAGGTGAATTGCACATGTATAGGCCTAAATCAAAAATAGCTGTTCCATTATTCTTATTAACCACATATTAGTTTGTAATATTTATTATTATATTATGTATATTATTTTATTCGTGTCATTTCTTGTATTTTGGTGTACACATGCAATGCTTTAGTTCCAGCTATGAGAGAAGTTATTTGGCAACTCAAACTTAATGACTTCATGTGCCATGTTGTTTTATGTTATTTCATTTTAACATAGCACATCAAGGCATAAAGGCCACCTGACGTTAGTAATACTTTACACAGCTCATTGTTTCCCCTTGTGATGAATCCTCATTTTTGATGAAGGTATATTAGTACTAAAAGCACAAAAAGATGACACACTGATGAATAGTATAACTGGTATTTTGAAACCCAACTCTGAGTGTCTCAGACTCCACAGATTAGGCGTCCTTTATGGTATTTGTGCACGAAATAAATCTGAATGCACCTCTACAAAATGTGAATTAGCTATGCTCATTTTAAAAAAATATGACATTAAAATGAATGTCTGGTTTAGAAATACTTGCAGATTACACCGTCTACAAGGTAAGGAACGGAAATAAAAAGTCATTAGCCATTCAGTTAAATTTAGTTTTAGTGCCACCTTGTGGCTTGATTCTGACATTGCATAAAGGCAGCAGAAGCGAACAGAAGCTTTAGTATTGGGACGATGACTGTATTTTTAGAAAGTGTATGTAAGTGTTGACACATCATTTCAACAGAATGAGAAGAAAAACAATCTGGCTGCACTAATTATAGCAACACTTTAGTTGGAGTAATACAGACCTGGAGTCTGGCTGCACAGACTCTGAAACAGAGTGAGCAGAGGGAAGCCACGTTAAGTTTTCCTGAAGCTGCATACAGAGTTTGGTTTGTGTGTAAAAAGCCTCCAGCACTCCACCCTACTGTTTCCTGCTGGGTCATAACTCCATGAATACAGGAGTCCCATTACAAGCCTCTCAGGTTACAAGGACATAAAGGCATGGCAAAATACAGGCCTTAGTTATGACTTCACACGTTGATGAACTTTAAAGTAAAGCCGAGTTAAAAGCTGCACGGTGCATGAGAGAATCTGACTGGTTTTTAGAGAGAGTGCTGAAATGAACTGTCCTTGTCCTTCTGGTCACAAATACCATTCAATCTCAAATCACTTGTCGGCATTTTACTTAAAAGTGAACGTGTTGGCCCAGCTCTAGATTTACTACTCTATTTGTGATTACACTTCAGATCATGTAGATGCTCCTTAGCTACAGCTTGATCGACTTCGAATGAATTCAAACAATTTGCGGTTTTATTGTTCCAGGTTTTGAGATATAATATGTGATTTTTTTTGCCTCCATACCAAAAACCAACTGCTTTTGTTGCTTCATGACATTTATAAAAAAAAAAAAAAAAAAGTTAATGGAGAATAAAGTCACAGTCTGACCCTTCTTAAATCCTGCTGACATGAGAGTTATGTTATGTTCATGGGGAAATTGACCTTTGACTCAGTACAAACATTGACTGACCTTTATTATCAGATTGCTTTAATTGTTTGTTCAGTAGCAAAATATCACAATCATAGACAGAGGATAATAAAAGAGACATGGAAGGTAGCTTCATCAACAGCACTTTAGAATTTTAACCACAAAACGAGGACTGAAAACACCTCATTTGTCACAATTGATTTATGGCCTTTTTAATCCAAACTGTTGCTAACAAAGGATTACAGTCCACCTGAGGCTAAATTGTGTCTCGTGTACAAAATGGCAGCATCAGTATTCTGAATAACATCTGTAAAATTCACAATACAAAAAGATATATTTTTTTTTGGATATCAGTAAGTTCTTCATGGATGCTATGAATGCTACGCTAAATGATAATGAACCTGTAACCACACAATTTAAAGTTTTTTGTGTTTCCATAATTCACTTAAAGCCTAATATGAAAAGAAGACGACTTGTAATAAGTAATATTGTACAACTAGTAGATGCCAGCTGTAGCACTAAAGCGAATAGTAACATACTGAAATGTACCAGTGTATAAGGACACATTGTGTTCAAAGGCGCTCCGTATTCAGGAGAACTTGGTCACGATTATCTGAGCTGCAACAACAAAGAGATGAAACTGAACATTACAAAAAAAAAACAAAGGCATATTTAGTGCTGTCGTAGCATAGGAGGAAAGCTGGCAGAGCTTTTAACACCCTGGTGCTGTACTTACAATTACATAGGATATAGCACTGTCTGATTCCACTGCTCCATAGTCTGTTGAGCTCATTTCCAAACCTTGCTAAAAAAAACAAAGAAATTTGGACATCTTGGTCTAACAATTCTGCATATATGAAACTTATTTTGAAGACACCTTTATGGCTTTTAAAGTGCAACCTCCTCTCCCACTGTACAGACAACCCTCAAATCAAGCGTCGTTTTACACCAGCACCCATTCAAAGATACCGCCAATCTTAGTGACGAACAAGAAAGTGTCATGAAAGAGTTCAAATGTGACAGAAAGTGATGCATGAAGTTGTCTCTAGTGCATGTTGTGGATCTCTGACTCTAAAATCTTTATGCATTGGAAGTACAGGGGCAGGCTGCACCAGCCGGGCATCAGGCCAGTCCTCAGAGCTGGCCGAGTGGAGTGCCTTTCGAACCATCTACGTGCTACGCTGCATGCGACTAAATCGTGTGCCTATTTCGAGGTAAGTGTAAAGTGAAAGGCCTAGACAAGTGGTCCGGGTGAAAATGAAATGGTTCGTACAACGGCGCACTGATATACAAAATATTCACAGACAAAGGAGCACGGTAAGAATGCAACAATCTCATGTATGGAAATAGAACCTATTAAGATCTTTGGTTTATGTGTGATGCAGACATGAAACACACTGATGTGGTGGTAAGTGTGTGTGAGCAGGGACGGTGATACTATGCAACAGTGCATACTATGTATTTACTGTAGAATTCATTGCGTTTTTATTTATTCGTCTTCGCCAGTGGTTTATAATTCGATTTCCTGGCAAAACTGGAAGTGAAGACAAGCTAAGTAACCATGAATTTCCCTCGGGATAAATAAAGTATCTATCTAATCTAATCCTAAACTAATCACGAGGCTGGGCGTAGCTGAGCATGACGTAGGGATTACACTCAACTTTTCTACGTCCGGCTGGTGCAACCGGCCTCAGATAGTTAAAGGGAGCACACTTCTTGATGGAATGTCAGTGTTTGGAGTTTCAGGGTGCATAGATGCTGAGAGCTGAATCAAGCAAAGAGCTCTTCACATTATTGGGGAACACATTTGTCTTGATGCTAGCAAAATAATACAGAATGTCAGCAACCAGGTTACTATTTGTGAACATTTTGAACCAGAACACAGACTTGTTTCTAAGGACGTGCTTTCTGGGAAAAACAAAAGTCATTCAGTCAGTTATTCTGATTTATGGTCTTTCGTCATTTGCTACAGTTTGATTATAAAACACTTAATACGGCCAAGTCTTGCTTTAGTGTTCCCTTATTTAATGACTGAGAGGATGATGGGAAATGAGGAAAATAACTAAACCCAACATGGAAAAAAATCAAAAGTGCCACATTCCCAGTGAGACAAAGGCAGACAGAAAATAATCATTGAAGAAAGATTTGCATGAGCCCGTTACCCTCAGTCCCTGGAGAGCTCAAGCCTTCATTGATCACAGCCACTAGAGGGCGACATGATTACATTTCCTCCCCGCGTGAGCAGCCTTCACATCCTGAAAGGACAGTGTGGACAGAGTGGAAAGAGAAAGTCCTCCCAGCAGTCTACTCTACATCGGAGGCATCGGTGTCGGAGGGCAGATAGTTGCTGCCTTTTACCCGGATGTAGTGAATGTGGCGATTGTCTTTGGGCGAGGTGCCTCCGCAGGAGCAGAGCCGACCGGTGAACAGGTTCTCGATGTCCTCCAGCTGCAGGCCCTGAGTCTCTGGGAGGCAGCCCAGGACAAAGACGAGGCCCAGCGCCACCAGGGCTGTGTACAAGAAGAACGCACCTGGAGGACAGAGACTGTCTGTTAGGCTCTGAGCTCGGACGTTCAACTGGCATGGTGCCTATAATTCTAACCAGGGTGAATGTGAAACAAAAATGAAGATGCAAACTGGGCTCATTTTCCTATCATGCCATTCATATTCCCTACTGAACCTAGTGAACAGCAGTAATTTTCCCAGCCACTTTGCCTTGTTTATTTTAGACTGAATGTAGATCACATCCAGAGCAACTCTGTGCCTACGTTTGTGAGGATTTATGTCATAATTTGACAGTACACTGGTAGATAACGGAACTAATTTTCTCCCGTACAGTTACAGTTTGCATTCTACCACTGAATTATACTACGCAAATGTTTTATTTTATGCACTATTAGCACACGATTCAATATAGTTTCACACACACGTTAAGCAAACCTGAGCCCTCGGCACGGTCCCAATGCTAAAAGCAGGACGGTATTTATACCGTAGAGACCACGCCCGGTTGTACAAGGACTACCAAACGTTTCAGAATCTGACTAAAGCAAAAGAGACTCTCTGTGCAGTCACAGGAAACGCTTTCACCGACGACATATTGTCACATTTTATTTAAAACACAGAGATAAGTCAGATAACAGGAACCGGTGAAAAAAAATTCCCACGGGTGCCACAACCAGGAAGCCTGCACACTAAAAACAAAAGCAGAGCTCATGATGGTTTACGGATGAGTTTCGAATGGAAATAGCACATGAAGACGCTTGACACGACAACATAAAATGCGTTACGATTACCTCATATTTCTCATAGTCTTACCATAGTAGGTGAGGAACTCAGCGATGTGGAGAAAAGTCAGAGACACCAGGACATTAAAGATCCAGTTGACACCAGCTGAGCAGGCGTTGCCGGTGCTGCGCGCCCACAGCGGGTAGATCTCTGAGTTCACCGTCCAAGGCATAGTGCCCATACCTACAATACGTATACACAGTTTCATTTCTCAATCAAGTACTTTATGTGGCAATACTTTGCACAAACAATCATTTTCTTTTCTTCTGGAAACTATTTCTGTCATTTGTAAATATTACTGTAAGCATTAAGGGGGCAAATCTACTTTTATAGCTGTTCTCAAGCAGTTAGGCTGTGGGTAGAAAACAACATTTATAATGAAAAGGTGCACTGGTGCTGCTGAGCACTCTACCAAAGATGCATCAAGTAAACTCCTTGAAAGCACCTGTAGATGTCATACCTGGAGCAAAGAATGCGAGGTACAAGATGAGGCCCATCAGGACGATCCAGGAGTAAGATGTGGGACAGTAGTTGTAAGCCCAAATTGGAGGCTCAGTCGCCTCTGTTTGATTGAAACACCTGGATGAAATAAATAAAAGAAAATGCTTACAATTCAACCTGATTTATCTAACAACAAAAGTCAGTTTTGATACCATTTTTAGCAATATAACTGTAGTCACATGAACTGGAGGTTGAGAAATTTGTTGTTCTCAAGGTGTGCAAGAACAAGAACAAACCTCGTTCTTAGGGACTTCCCACTGCAGCATAGGTCACACACGTTAATGGGAAATGGACATGTTATTTTTGGGTGTCAGCCAGTTGTTTTGACGACTGCGTCCGTCGGATCACGCCACGTCATCATACACCTCCTGTGTGTGGGTTCATGTTGAATGAACGGTGTGACCCGACAGACATGGTCGCCAAAATGACTGGCCGACATCTGAAAGAAGAAAAGTGCCTCTCGTTGTTTATCTATTGTATCACCCTCAATGCTTAGCGCGTGTGACGTATGCTGCAGAGGGAGGGCGCTATAAGGACTTCCCCAGAGTTCGGCACTTTACAGTCTATGGTTTCCCCATGGAGTATGAATAACTTGGCCCAAACTATTTTTTTTTTCTCACAGCCCTTGGAGAGAGAATAAATCTCCCGTTTGTAGCAGAGTATGTAGCTTTAACTCATGTATTTTCGCAAGTATCACCCAAACATTCAGAAAGCCAGTGTCTGACCTTCCCCAGGCGGCGTGATCTGTGGACGTCGGACTGACAGGAATGCAGGAGGAGTCGTATACCGCGGTGCCGTTTTCACGGTAACAAAATCCACAATCTGGATCCAACATGCAGGATTCACAGAACCTGGAGGACAGAGCCGAGTGTCAGTTCTCTCACAGACACGCACACTTAGCTCTGACTGGACCGAGGAGGAGGGAAGAAGGATAAAATGGACTACCTCGCTTTGGCAAGATCATCTCACAAATGAATCAAAGTAAAATGTGAGAGTTTAAGAACTGATATACCTATATTAATTAACTAAATCATCATGGAAGAATATACAAAGAATATCACTGCGATAAATGTGACGCTTTCCTTAAAGACACCTAATATTCATCTTCGTCTCTATCTGAGTAATATGTGGGTGGAGAGAGAGATGACCTGCATTCTATATATTTAAAAACAACACTGACGTAGTTTCACTCGGTGTAGACGTTGGTTGTTTGATGAAGGACCTCGTCCGTGTCATGTGCCTATTTTATTGGCACAAACGCTGTATAAAGTACAAACTTATTCCACACTTCGTGGGAACATAACAGAAACACTTTAGTGTAATTCAATCCAGTTAAACAGCACCACATACGAGATCCTCTAAACGATCACCCAGTTGAATTACCACCTCTCTGATGTTGTTCTAAATGAAAAGAAATCTCTTTTATTCTTACCCATAAATACTGCAGGTTGAGTTTTGAGGGTCGACTGGGTGGAGGGTTATGGGTGGAGAGCTCTGCGCAGACAGCAAGAACCCGACCGCCAGCAAAGTCAGACTCAGCCCAGTACCTGCATCGGAGAAATACAAGCTAAATGAAGGTCTGAGAGACAAGGAAAATATTATTCATATAAACTACGAATGACTAAAGCCTGTAGGTGCATGTGAATTAAGTTACAACTAAAGTCACTGGCACAGAACCACTGATTCACTGCAAGGAAGAGTGAAGTAATATTTAAAGAATGAATAACTTAAATAAGTAAACAATAGAGAATCGCAGATGTTTAACTATAGTGAAGTAGAAAAATGTCTGTCCTACTGTTAATCACTGTGGCAGAATCTCAAACCTAAAAGGCTGCCCAGGGTCAGCTTCCTGCGACCCACTCTCTCCACAAGCCACACCCCGACCAGCGTGAACACAAAGTTGGTGGCGGAGGTGGCGGCGGTCAGCCAGATCGCCTGTTTATCGTCCCGCACTCCCGCCATCTGGAGAATGGTTGCACTGTAGTACCTAGATAAAACACAGATTAACTTCCAGTTAGACGGATTGGGTGGCGGTAAAGAGACACAAAGCTCTGCCTTATCATTCGAGGTTCCACGCGAGTGGTCAGCGTTATCGGAGAGGCAGGGAAATGGTTGTGTGGGTGTGTAATGCAAGCGGTTGACGTACATGACAGTGTTTATCCCAGATAGCTGCTGAAACATCTGAAGGCCACAGCCGACGATGAGAGCCCTGCGAGTGGGACCGTGGCTGAGGATGCGGAAAATAACAATACCTCCTAAAAACAACCAACCAAACGTTTTAACACATATCCAAATTGATCATACTTTCATTTCAAAGCAAACAAAATGTCACATTTACAAAGTCTAGATAAAACTTCTTTTTTCATTCAGATCATTCACCTCCACCCGCCCCTCCCTCTTCTTCCTCAATGCTGGTTCTGATGGTGTCGTACTCCTCGTCCACGTTCTGGCCTCCTCTGATCTTGGTCAGGATTTGACGGGCCTCTTGGCTCCGACCCTTTTGGAGGAGCCAACGGGGGCTCTCCGGGAGGAAGAGGAACCCGAAGAACTGCAGCACGGCAGGAACGATGGACAGGCCCAGCATGTATCTACAGCACGGAGAGAACGGAGAGGACTGTAGGGGAGGGGGCATGTATAAAGAAAACTAAAAACCGGGTGGTCAAAATAACAGAAAGGATGTGGTGCAACGCAACAAAATTCAGCCTCCAAAATTAAAACACAACTGAAACAACAGCTCTGTCAGTTATTTAAAACAAATGCTGAATACCGTAACCTTCATCACAGACTGAACATGACAACGGTCCTAGAGGGGGACTGAGCGCATTGAAGGTAATGTAGAAAAAATACGTACCTCCAACCGTCATGGCTCAAGTAGCTGAAAGCCCCATCGATCACGCTGGCAATGAACTGGCCGCCGGTGATGAAGAGAGAATTCACAGTGACCAGCTGACCTCTCATGTGGGGAGGGGAAACTTCTGCGATGTATACAGGAACGGTCATTGAGGCAATGCCTGGTGGGGTTGAAAAAAAGGTTTCATGTTGACAAATACCCAGATTACCACAAAATAATGTCAAATTGTTAAAAATATATAACGTAAGACATGTGAATCCTTCTTCAAGTTGGTATATAGTAGGTGTACAAGCAATAAAAGGAGAATTAAAGCGGGGGGGACCTTGTATTTTCTCATGAAGCATCACACAGTGTGTGGAACTGTATCATAGTGGCCGATCAAGAGCATGATTGCAATAGTCGTTTCATCTCATCAGATTTACAGTGTGCATTAAAACGTCCTTTTATTCAGAATATCCAAACACGTACTCACCTATTCCCAAACCAACCGTGATCCTGCCAACAAGCAGGACCACCTTGTCCGGGGCAACAGCCAAGATAACGCCACCGATGCTGAAGATGAAGCTGGCGATAAGGATGCAGATCCTCCTCCCCAGCCAGCCGTTCAGGGGGCCTCCGCACAGGGCTGAGGCGGCCGCTGCCCCGACGGTGCTGGACACCAGCAGCTCCTGCCACAGGGTGTTCAGGTTCATCTCCTTCTTCAGCAGCAGCATGGCCCCAGAAACAACGCCGGTGTCGTACCCGAAGAGGAACCCTCCCAACGCAGAGAAGAAAGCCAACACATAGACAAAACTCGTGGGGGAGTCTTTATCCAGGAGGTTCCTGGAAGAGTCCTCGGGGGTAGTTTCAATGAGACTCCGCTCTCCATTGTTCACCGCTGTCTGTCTCCTGTTGCTCATAGGGCTCAGGCGCTGCAAGCTGCATTCATCGTAGCTGCTGGACATAGGATTCAGGAGTTAACCTCACCGGGGGCCAGTTTAACAACCGCAGCTAAGCATTAAAAGAGGGCTCAGACTACATCAGACAGTGGTGTGGCATTATCTCGTCCCGCCATACGCCATACAACTTACAGAACCGCGGGTGCTCAGCTGTCCAGCTCCAAACAGAAATCAGGAAAAAAAAAAAGCAACGCGCTTAGACTTTAACAGCTATTCGTAGCTAATGATAACGTAACGAGCTCCTGTGGTTAACCGAGGTCAGCACCCTGTTCAGTGACATGTCGGGAATTCAAACGGCCAAAACGGTGCAGCTGATCGGCTTTTAATGGGACTTGAAAGGTTTGTTTACCTAGCTGACAGCGCCACGGCTACCCTCCGTGTGCGGCCATGATTAAGTGACGTCAAACGACCCGCTGTCACTTTAA
The DNA here is from genome assembly GCF_022458985.1 of Mugil cephalus. Taxonomy (NCBI): domain Eukaryota; kingdom Metazoa; phylum Chordata; class Actinopteri; order Mugiliformes; family Mugilidae; genus Mugil; species Mugil cephalus. The sequence goes on from NC_061779.1 coordinate 23,301,622, forward strand.
ATGTGGCGCTTAAGCGTCAACGTAGCGCCAAGCTCCATTTAAAATATCCGGGTTTAACTAATGCTTATTTATATGACATTTTTACAGGATCAAAACAGGATTTAAGAACATATAATGCGTCTGGTCGACTATTCGGCATCAACTCGGAAAACGCCTGCCCATCCAATTTTTATACCAAGTAGTTTTTAATGTATCCTAAAGACGATGTCCTGTTTATCTATCCTACATGACAATTAACGCTGACAGCTTACAAAACCAACAAGTGGCATAGCTTCGAGCATAAGCTAATCTAGCTGCAGTGCCAGTTTCAATTTGTCAGTTTCAATGTGTCAGTTTCAATTTGACACAACCAACATGGTATTGTTTTGGAAATACGCTAATCCATCTTACCTGTGTAAAGGTGTGGAATGACTCAAACTAGGGCTTTTTGAGGGCTCTGTAATCGAAGTGTCCTCAAAAAATCCTTTAAAAAAACGGAAGTTTTCGTCATGAATCATATGATACTACCGCAGGAAAGAAGAAACACGCCCATTTAAAGGATAGTTTACCTGCTCCTTCTATGACAAAACACCATAACAGACAACTGTGGTGGTCTGGTGGTCTATAGATAGATAGATAGATAGATAGATAGATAGATAGATAGATAGATTCATTTACTCAAAACACATGACTAGGGTCTGTAACGACCACATAGGCCTACTTATATGTAACTGATATCCTTTTTTTATTTGTTAAATAAACACACATAAATATCCTTAACTTCTTAACTTTGAATCTCGCTCATAATTTACAGTTTATTGTATTAGAAAAGATTTATTACAACGCAGCTGTAAAACAACCCTGCTTGGTATGAGAGTAAATACCGTAATGATGCCACTAGATGCGCAACACGTATTAGCGTTGACGGCAGCGACGGAAGGAGAGCCGATGGGGAGAAGCTGAGATTTGTTTAACGAGCTCCGGGATTGTGACATGTATTAGCCAGATTTTAAAACTCTTCCAAATAAGTTGCGTGGCATTTTAATATGAAACCTACGAACCACGAATCTTTGCCAACTTCCAAACAAACATAAAATGAGGGATTTTTTTTAAGCGGAGCACGGCACAAATCCCGTGTCTGTCCCTAAACAGTGACACACGGGTGTGGGAGGCGGCGTGCGGAGTTCACGTATAGCTCCCAAAGGTGCTGCTGCTTCCAGCGTGAGTTCAGGACGTATAATATTGGTGACAGAATATAATGTGCGCGAAAAACATGACCGTTGAGCTGAGTTGAGTCTGCGCGACAGTTTTTCCCCTGACACGGTGCCGAGCCGTGTCTTTTCCCAGCTTCCTCTTCGGAAGTGTTTTTTTTTTTTTTTTTTTTCTTTTAATGACTGGAGTCATATGATGCGACCATAGGGAAGCAGGAACACGCCTGTCAAGAGAGGACCCTCTGGCAGAAACTAGACAAAATTCTCCAACTGCGGCAAAGAGGAACATAGCGTCGGGCAGAGGAAAGTTGTTAGCCGGGGACGGTGATGTCAGCGTCGGAACTGACCCCGACAACTTCCCCATTTCACTCACAGCTGCGGTTGTAGCTACTGTACTGTGGTGTAACACGTACAAAAACGTTTAGTAACACGTTGTGGCGATATGAGCGGCTGCAGTGGACGTTTGGTCTTTTCTCTCCGTGCCGCTTTAGCTGGCGAAGCAGGGAAGCTGCGCGTTCTGGTGGGAGCCCTGCAGTGATTGACCTCAATGCACGCCAAGTCCTCCGTCGGAAAACAGCTTTTCAAAGACCATGGTTAACAAAGAAGAGTTGGAGGAAAGGCTGAGGAAACTCCTGGTGAGGTTGAATACTCCCCAAGAAGACAGACGACTGGATACGCTGATTCAAATCATCAAGGATTTGCTCTTCCTGGCGCACACGGACTATGGTAGGAAACACATTGTCCCTGCATGGGCATCATGCTGCTGTGCTTTCACTGAGCCGAGTCTGTAGCAGTGTAGTCACTTCAGTGAGTTAGTACACCACAATGTGACTATTGTGTATTCTATTCCATTAATATAATCAATTACTAAATGTAATTGAATATATATATATAGAATCAAAGATATTTAACTTCTGAAACTGGTGTATTCATGTAACCACTCAGCAGAACCACACCTGGCCTGTAACTTCAATATGAAAGTGATGCACCTAAATTTAATTCAGTGTATAGTTGACCTTCTGTATTAGTGCAAACTTGTGCTCTGTCTTGTATCATTAGGTTTTAGGGAGTGATTGATACGCTCACTTGCCAGTTCATTGTGTACCCCAGAGAAAATGGATCCGTCCTAGTATAACGTCCCTTCACTAAATCTACTGTATCGTCGAGAAGGTTGTGGTGTTCAACGTTTGTTTAAAGTAACTGAGAAAACCGCTGATTGAACTGTGTTTTAATTTTTCATTTTGCGTTTCAGTTTTCTTTTTTTTCTTTTTTTTAATGATCATACATTTGAAAAAACACATCTCTTACACAATTTCAATATGAGCTGAACTTTACAACAGGGATTTAGTCCACGGCCCATTCACTAATGTATCTGATATTCCAACAAATGCGAGTATACCATATATTCATGAATTTTATTTCTTTACCCGGTCTTATTCAGATATTTTGTCAGTGCTTTGGCTGACTCATTTGAACAGTTCACAAATGAATGAAAGTCAACCAATTCCTGCATCTTTACAATAGGATCTTAGTTATTGTGCTATTGTCCAAGCCGTGCTGTGCCGAATTCAAAATAGGTGTTTGTAAATGTACATAACAAGGGTGAAAGACTACATTCCTTTGTCTTCTTGTGCGCCCATCTTTGTTGCAGCAGCAGAACTGTTTGAAGACAAAGAAGTCCACGTCCCCCTCACGCGGGTGCTGTCATCATACATCAGCAGCGCAGGAGTTCAGCAGGTACTCGTACAGCGTCGGGCTGTTTCATTTCTATTTTGCATCAGCGGTGTGTTTTTTTGTGACAGCAGAAATAGCCCATGGTGAACATTTATTATTAGGTATGATTTACATGTGCTCAGCAGCATTACTTAGCCTCCGGTTCGTGTATTTGAAAAGTCATCCTCAACTGACTATTCATGTTCTAGCATGTTTATGGGATCTTGTGACTGCTGTGTAACTGCATCTTATCAGAGGTAAGATTGCAGCACGAGACAAACTGAAAGTCAGATTGAGAGGCTGGGTATATGGGCTCAGTCACAACACATTCAATTATAGGCCCCTTTACATAGTGCACCAGAAGCCAAGACATTATTCACAGTATTTATTTGAATGTTTGTTTATTTGGATTGATAGCGTGGCATGATCATTTGCAGCTTTAAAATAAAATGTATCTTTCTTCTTTTTACAGGTGGGTTGGTCATTGCTGTGTCAGCTGATTGAAATATGCCCCACTACACTGGACCAGCTTACCAGACCTTTGCAGTCGGCCCCAGAGTCGGAGGTTCTGGGATTGCACCAGTAAGTGACGGCCGCTGCAGCGTTATGGGACTGGTTGTGTATGAATAATAAAATGCGTATTTCCATGTCATACCACAGTGATAGGTTGTGTCACGTGGAAGTGCATTACAATCACTTCACAATAGTTCAAATTTATACTCAGAGAAATAGCATGAAGTCATTCATACATTCGCACAGGATTAGTTTTACCTTGGACGTCCTGTGATTCAGGAATTACCCCTCAACGTCTTTGTTTACGTTTTTTGAGAACTTAGCTACTTTGCAAATTATAATGGATAATAAAAAAATATATTTGATCTGTCCAAAGATTGATTTATAGCACATCCTTTAATTCTTAAGTGCGTTAGGGTTAGGCAGAAAAAAGCCACAAATCAAACAAAAATCTTGGAAAAAGTAAAAACCCTAAATCACAGAGATACTGCTCTGCACTGGATTAGTATTATCACAGGACCCCTGTGTTATGAGAAATAGGGTAGGTCATTTGTGGTGTAATTTTTACGATTTGCATGAGATTAATATCACAGATGACCTCTGCTGTTATTGCAAATTACTGGAGGTCCCAGATAAAACTTGTCCCATGTGAATAGGGCTTTAGTCCAGACAAAAGTACATACAGGTTTAAACAAATTCATTTTTGATTTTGCATTTACAGAACATTACGTTCTCCAACACCATTTTTCCCAAAAGAAAATGGAAGACCTCAGAATTTTTTTTTTTTATGCCCATTTTTTAAATTTGATAATATACAAATCAGTAGCATCATCAATAATACAGAAAGCATTCTGTTCCAACACCGAGCATTTTCTCCCAAGTAACCTGGAGGGGTCATCTTAACAATACAGTGGTTATGTATATCTCAAGTAAGTCTGAAAAGTCTTCTTCCCAATAGAAACAGTGCAGAGTCTTGAATAAGACAAGCCCTCAAATCCCTTGACATAGTTTGGGAATTACCTCAAACTGTAGCCCATTCCTCTATAGCCCAACGTCTCTTTACCAGGAAAGTCTCAGGGCCGAGATCTGTATCTCCACCTCACATTCCATCAGCATCCTATAGTATTTATCTGATTCATGACCTTTACCCAGTAGCTGAAGGATTGTGTCTAACTTATCTGCTGATTTGGGGCATGGTGTAAACTCGATCCAAAAACCCCTATAGTGCTTGGCAGTGAAACATTTAATATTTCAGAAACAAGGATCATACTTAAATGTTGTATTTCTGGATTGTATGAAATCATGTTTAGTGGACAGAATTTCTCAGAATTTCCGAAAAGATTCCCTTCACACACAGAGAGGGTAGTTAAGTAATTGCCTGTGCTACAGACCTTGTTACATTTTCATTTGTCTTTACATCTTTCCAGGCAGATCCTGAAGGTGCTGTCTCAGTACAGCACAGACTGTCGAGTGACCATGGTTGGACTCAGAGCCCTGGCTCTACTGCTCAGATCAGGTACATGACTGCACAGGAAACTGCTCCTGCCTTGTAAGACACTGGTAAAGCAAGTTGTCCATGAACCAGAGGGTGATACTTGGATCACTGTGTCTGTTTGTGTAAAGAAATGGGAAGACGTGTCACATGACTGTAAAGCGCAATGACTACCAGTAGGTAGAAACGAGTACTATTTACCATTTAGATACCAACTAATAAATAGGTGAAAGGAAATTCTTGATAGATTAAGACGGAAATAAAAATAAATAACTTGATTACGGTTCAGTGTGTTTTTAAAAGGCGAGTATCACTTCTGCTGTTTTATTAATTCTTCTCTATGTTTGGCTCATATAAATGTAACACTATGGAAGAGTTAAATAAGATAAAACACAAGAGATTAGATATAAAGGGATACGGTGAGGATAAAGTCACTGGTTGATAGAGTGGCCGATGCTGTTTTCTTATGTAGACACGATTCCTCTGCTGGTGCTGGATGAGGAGGAGGATGTGTTTGGCCTCGTGGTGCAGGCGATGAAGACGTTTCCCACTAGTGAAGAGGTGCAGTTCCAAGGATGTGGAGCTCTGCAGCTGCTGCTGGAGAGAGGTGAACGCATGCACACATGCATGAATGCACAAACACACACTCACACATTTTTGTATGGTCATGCTAACAGAAGTCAGCATGCCTCTGTCTTGTACGTTAATGCCAACTGCTGTTGTAGGTTCATTTATTTATAGCACGTAGCTGTCTAATGTTTTATCTGTCTGTAAACTTGTGCATTTTAGTTAGTTAAGCATTAACATTGCTTGTGTGTAGTAGCTTAATAGCTCTCTTGCTCTTGTGTTTCCAGTAAGTGACGACCACCTGGTGGAGTTTGTGGAGAACCAGGATCATGTTGTGGTTCTGGCGGCTCTGCGGAGGTTCAGCGACAGCCCGGAGCTGCTCCAAAGGGTGCTGAAAGTGCTGCTGCCTCTGGCTCGTCCTAGTAAGGAACCATAATCATGTTCATGCTTTGTTGTGGAAACGTGCCTCTATGTCAGTGCTCCTTTAGTTGGATCGGCGTTGCTCCAAATCCTACTGCAGAAGATGTAGCAGATGGCACATTTCATTTTTATTTTAGTTAAACAACATGGAAATACAAAAGATCGACTGTAATGTTCTCACACACTGAGATTCCAGTTAGAACGATGGGTGATTTCTGCTAGAAAAGTGGAACCAGACATGAAAAAAAAAAAACCTAGACGCGTGTTTGTCTTAAGTCTTAAGTCTCATGTTCATTTCCAAAAGTACATAAATCTTAAAAAGATTTTCACATCTAAAGGAACTTTGCGCTGTTCAGACTGCATGTTTTTATATTTCCTGCTCTGTTTAACACAGCAGCATTATTGCTAACCGAGACGTTGAGGCGACATGCTTCTCCTCTTTAGGTAGTAATTTGGAGGTGCTGATGTCAGGAGGCACTCGGTGTTACAGCATGATCATCGCCGCCATGGACGCCTTCCCCGAGGTGGAGAAGCTGCAGGAGACGGCCTGCTGCCTTTTCAAGATGTTTACGTCAGGGCACAACAAGAGCATAAATGGTAGGAAAGGATAAACCCTGTAATAAACCACAATCAGTATGTTTTTCTGTAGTTAAATTCTACAATGTTCAGATACTTTGTCAATGGATAACGTCAACGTATATACTCAGTTGTTAACCCTTGGTGATGAGAACACTGCTCGCAAAATCATTGCAGCAGTGTTTGGATTTTATTCATTCATATAAACTCGTGTTTTCTAGGTGGCAGATGAAAATTGGAAAGGACAGTAGAGGCGTCTATTTAATCCAGGGTGTCTTGTTTTGTGTTCCAGAGAGTTACTACAACATCCTGGTGCTGAACGGAGTCCAGAGGGTTGCACTCAGAGCCTGTCAGACCTTCCCTGACAATGCCCTGCTGCAGGCTGCTGCTCTCTCCTGCCTGGCTGACCTCAGTGAGGACACACACTCGTATACTATATTTAACTTGCTTACTTCCACACACACACAAATGGATGATGTCCCTTTAACTCAGAATGAACACATACTGACATATACACAAGAAGGATGATAATAGGATTCAAGGAGCACATTCTCTATAAATACTGACTGATTTTGCGCCGTCTTCAGTTTGTGCCACGAGCTCGTGGACGTTTTTCATGCCTCTGAATATAGAAACTTTTAATGGTGGGTTGTTTTTAAAGCTAGATTTATGCCTCTGTGTCGCATCTCCATAGATCCGTACTCTACATTATAACATACACTTCAAAGTAATGTGCACCTCAGCAGAAATGCAGCTACAGGTTGAGTCAACCACCGAGGCTGTGCCTGGTCCAAAATGCATATCCTCATCTCAGTGGTTAAACACACACAGAAAAATTACCCACAAGCTGTGCATTTGAAGGTAAAAGATTTAAAATGCTAAGTTGAAACGTGAGTCTTCCTCCACGGTCAAATCAGCCAAAGTACTACTCAAAAAGAAAACCAGACTTATCTCTAGTCTTTCATCCATTATGTGAAAATGATTTGATGATGGGAAAAAGTGGTTCAATTAGCATAGCAGACAGTCTTTATTTCTTGGTGCTACTTTGGTGACCCACAGGGCGAGCAGTCGAAAAAAAAAAGGCACAAACATTAACTTGTGTCTGTGCTGCAGCTGCTGCTAAACACAGAACACCTCAAACATTGTCCACCGCTGGATCGTTTGCAGCTCGGTAGTTACATCAAGCTCTTTCCTTCCGTCAGCTGCCACCATCGTGCAGAACAAGGCGGTGGCGGAGCAGGGCCTGGAGGACGGGGAGGAGGAGGAGAACCGGGGTAAGGGGGAGGTGGAGGACATGGGCCTGGGCTGGATGAAAGACTGCTGCGTCGCACTGGAGCTTCACGCTGCTGAGCCAGAAGTTCAGGTGCGTCTCATTCTAGCTGTTGAACTTGAGCAAACATTCGACACAAAAAACCAAACTCTTGAATCCCCTTTCTATGTGCTTCAGGAAGCTGCAAGCTGGGCCATTCACAACCTGTTATTGCACGGAGCCGGTGGAACATTTACAGAAGAGGAGCAGAATGAAAGGTTCACACTGAGGCGGTGACAGACCACACACTTCGTTTGCATGTGTTTAACGTTTGTTTATGATGAATATGTTTGTCTTTCAGAGCTCCTGTTCATAGACAGTTAATGGCAGCGATGCTGCTCCATTCCTCCTCTCCCAGTGTGTTTGAAGCTGCTACCAGTGCCTTGGGCACACTCATTACAAACAACAGTGAGTCCTCAGCAGCACATAAACCAATCAGGCATAACATTATGACCACCTTCTTAATATCGTGTAGGTCTCCCTTGTGCCTCCAAAACAGTTCAGAGACTCATCAGAGAATGGACATGGACCTTCTGAGGGTGTCCTCTGGTGTCTGGAAACACAATGTTATTAGTTTGGGCCTTTGGGTCCAATGGGTTGAGGGGAAGGGTCATTGTGGATCAACCCACAGATATTTGATCAGTTTGGATCTAGTAAATTTGGAGGCCAGGCCAACACCTGGTGCTGTTCTTCATGTTTTTTGACTTGTTCCTGAACAGTTTGTGTGTGTGTCTGTGTCGGCTGCCATCAAGGAGTGTCATTGCTATGGGGTGGGGGTGTCTGGTCTGATGTAGGTAGATGGTACATGTCTAAGTAACGCCCACATGAATGAATACCAGGGCAGAACATTGAATTATCACAAGATAATTGAATGTTATTTTGTTCTTCTGTAGGTGGTCATAATGTTATGCCTGATCGGTGCACACACTCTTGTGCGTGCAGTGGCATGTCATTAAATATATAGTGCGGCACTGCAGGTCATTCAGTGTCAGCATGTTCTTATCAGTAGTGAATGAGTGGCTTGTGGTTGCAGGTAAAATGCCTTCTCTGCTGCTGTCCAGTGGCCTCCACGTCAATCTGGTGGAGATGATGAAGAGACATTCAACCTCAGTAGAAGTTTCCATCAGCGCCTGCAGACTGTTAAACCTGCTCTTCCAGGGAAGGTTGAGACAAGTTCTATTGCTATTTTATCATGCCCGCTTCATTTTTAGAAGATTGCATCAATCACTGATTATTTGAAAGAATGTTAATAAATCTAATACGACACGAGCAAATAAGACTGTTTTAAAATGTATATGTAATATGGGATTGACACCAGTCTCCCCGTATTTGCAGGACAGCCAGTTTGGATGAGTTGAACATGGCCATGAGTCAGATCCTCAGCAACATGAAGGTCCACAACTTCGAGCCGGAGGTTCAGCTGGAGGCCCTGCAGGCCAGCTTGGTCTTCCTTTGTCCAGGTACGCTCAGGGTTGGTGGTTTGGTCCCCAGTGCATGGACCACATGCTGAAGTGTCCTTGAGCAAAACACTGAACACCGTTGCTCCCAGTGCGTGTTATTGGTGTGTGAATGGGCGCGTGCTTGTGTGGATGAGTGGGTTAACGTGACGCTGTGAATGTAAAGCGCTCAGGTAGAAAAGCACAAAGACCATTTACTCTCAACTCTTCTCAAAGATGTTGTGCAATGTAAACCTTGTTGCTCCATTCTATGTCTTCAAAACAGTTTTGGTGATTTTGAATGTCTTAAATTCAAGCAATGAAATATTGGTGAAACCGCTCTAAATATAATTGAAATACATGCTCTGACTGTATTATCAGGATTCTGCCTTGTTAAAAATGTTGTTGAACAGTATTTGAATAAAACTGTGTCACATTCTTTGTGGTGTGGTAACAGTTTGTAAGACAAACATTCCATTTTCCGTTGCGGACTTATGTCATAACATCTCCCCCGTCACGGCAGAGCAACGATAACATTTTATTTGTTCAGCAGCGTAAGTCTGTGTGAATAATTTTACTTTCCTCTTTGTCTTCATTTGTTTCCGTGGTGTGTGTGTGTGTTTCCAGACAGGAGTTTAAGGGAGCACGGCGTCTCAGTCTCTGATCCTGACATGGCCGACGTGTCTCTGAAGGTCCTGAAAACCCAGTGTGTGGTGGAAGGAGCTCACACTCTCTACCTGGAGGTTCTCAACAGGGTATGAACAAATGTGTCTCTAATTCTCTCTCTGAAACTTCTCTTGTCAACAATTCGCGTGTTGTTATTTTGTTTCTGAATGGAATTTCATATCTATGGTGCTTCAATAACAATAGCTTAAGGAAGAAACGACTGAGTGAAGTGCGTCTTAAAAGCATTTCCTCTTCCTCTTCTGTAACCGCTTGTCCTCTAGAGGGTCTTATCCCAGCTGTCACCGACCTTAAAAACATCCTAAAGCAAAGTTTGTTTTATACCAATGAGGAGAAAAGTACTGAGCACTGTGTAAATACTCAGGGGGTATATTCTTATAAGTTCTCATTCATGACTTAAATCACGCTACAGTTCATCCATTCATTGTGGAAATAGTTCAGTAGGTTGTTCTGTAAGCAGAACATGGGAAGGTTGTAATTACATTTCTAAAAAGGAATTTTGAATGAATGAATGGAGAGTGTGTGTTTTCCCCCGTGTGTCTATTGGTAGTCTTCTGCCTGAGGGCGAATGGTGGACATCGACCACATCGGCCTCTGAAATGGATAGAAACCAGAAAAAAAGCCCATCACGTGCCAGCGAGGAAATCAGAATCCAATGACAACATAAAACTGCCTTCTTTGTCACATGGGTTTTTCCATTTGAGAGAGATCCCATCCACACTATCACTCATGGCAACAAAAGCAACACTGTTTGACTACTAATACGACCGACTAACTAACTAACTCTACTACGAGTAGCCATTCATTCTGTGTTTTTGTGTGTGTGCACAGTTCATCAGCAGCTCTGCCATACAGAGGTGTGGGTTGAAGGTGCTGTGTGTTCTGGCCGACTGCTCTGGTGCAGTGGACCTACTCTGCCAGCAGGGGGCGATAGACACAGTGCTGCATACACTACAAATGTTCCCACAGGAACGAGGTACAGTTGACACAGTTGACATTTGCAGCTTAAATAATCCCAAATCTTATTTTTTGTAAAACCTACCTTTAACTTTGTGTAGTAGTAGTAGTAGTAGTAGTAGTAGTAGTAGTAGTAGTAGTAGTAGTAGTAGTAGTAGTGGATGCATTAAAAACTTTGTTCCTTGATTTCTCCAGAGATACACTACTGGGGCCTGACCCTGCTCAACTACCTCGTAGCCAAAAAGAAGCTGTCAAGAATGATTGTACCTGTTCTGGCCTCTGTTGTGGTGGCCTCCCTCATCCAGTACAGAGAAGACTCAGAGATGCTGCTGAAGGTGAGCTGGTTGGCTCAAACCTATTGTTCTAAAACAGCCCAGAGACTCATTTACAATCACATTCTGACTCCGTGGTGCTTTTTATAAATGAGAATATGTATTACAGTTGCATTAAATGTTTAGTATTTGTTTCCACTGTCTTACAGTTTCCCTGTTATTAAGAATTAAGTCAACGTGTCCCACCATGGTGTCAGTGTTTTCTTAGAAGTTGAAACAATAACTTCTGCTTATATACTTATACATTAAATGTGTATAAATGGCATGATTACCATTAGTCTGGAGTTTCAGTCAGACTTGTGACAAGTACGTTGCTTATAAATGGATGCTCTCAAGGTAGAGGATGCTCAGACCAGACAGACGTAAAGATCTGAGAATTTGTACATTGTGTTTTTCTCTATGTATTCATAATACAACTGACCTAACATCGCTTGTATCCAAAAAGTGGAAATGAACTTGTTGAGTTGCTTTGTCAAGTTGATTTTTTTTTAGTCACTTTTTGCATATACCTTGACCTGGACGATTGAGAACCTTCACAGACACTTAATATCTCTTATGTGCTCACGCTTTCATGCTTGTAAACTCATGAGCCGTCTCTGCTCTCAGTGTTTCCACGTGGCGTTGAGGATGCTGGACGCCTGTTCGGGAGCAGCTGCTGAACTGCACAGGGAAGACTTTGACAGGCAGATCTTCCAGCACCTTAGAGACGAGACGGACCAGAGCTTCAGCCCAGTGAGTCTGAACTTTACTGTGACATTCCTCATCTTCTGGATTTATACATTCACGTCCTTCTCTGGATTCAGTGTTGAGACCCACATATATGAGCTTGGTTCTGCTCAAGGAGTCCTCCTGTTAAAAGGAAGCTTTATAAATGTCATGTTTGTGTCCACTCTGGGTGTTTCAGGCTCTCAGTCCTGTAAAGCACCTTGAAACTACTGGATATGCATTACATGACATTATATAAGTAAAATTGTACTGAATTGAATCAGATCTCTTCTTTAATCTGTGCAGGAATTTGGTTTATATAATATACAAATATTTATCTTTGGTTTCCGAGTAAATCTGTTTTCCCAGAAAGGCCACTTAATGCCCTCTAACCTCCTCTTTGCTTTGTCCACCAGCTGCGGAAGTCCGTGTGTCTGGCTTTGTCCAAAATGTGGTGCAACTCTGACCTACACTACAGCATGCTGGAAAAGGCCTGCAAGGAGGGAGACACGACCATGGCCGAGTGTCTCATCGAGCTGGGTGCTGACATCAACAGGAAGACAAAGACTGATTCTCTCATTTACCAGGTCAGATGTCATAAAATCACAAAAACAAGAGCCTCAGTGTAGAATACAGAAAGCAGCTGTCAGGTCATGTCATTAAATTGTTTCACCACCACCAGTTTGTTTTCTCCGCCGCTTTGATCCAGACTAATGATAACATGAAATTTCATGTTCCCGGGGGATGAACTCCGCATGTCAGGTCAATGAATGCCTCCCTCAGGATAACTTGTAATAACTTGTTGGGTCCCCTGATTTTCTGATAGCGTCGCTAGCTGGAGGACATTTTCATTTGTTTATCACTAAATATCCACGAAACTCATTTTGGTTTAGCGATGCTCAGATGTTAGTGTGGTAAACAAGGACGACGTGAACAAATATCACCATGGAATTTGAATATTTCAGTATCCCAGCGTTTGTATTTAGGTCATTTAGCTCTTCATTGTCAGAGTTTCCCATACAATGCTAATACTATGGTGACTAGCCAGGTTCTACTTTACTCAATTTAACTTGGCAGCACGGAGCACTCACGTAGCAAGGGAAGCTATTTGTGTTGTACACTAATAAAAATTTTAGTCACCTCCACTTTTTAAACCCCAGTGTTTGTGCTCTTGATTTTTCAGACCATGGAGATGAACAATTATTTAAAGAGAGTTGGACCAAAACCTAATTAAACAACTCCAGTATGAACTAGTCTGACTGTGTGAGCGCTACCCAGCAAACGGACTTAAAAGTGAACTGTTTCCCATGAATTAGAAGTATTCGCCAATACTTCATCTTCATGTTACGTACGTTTAGCCATAAAATGCCACATCTAAACAGCATTAGTTAGTATTAGTACAAAAAAAAAGGATTTGCACTAGACTAGAATTTCTATTTGAGGTTATTGTTGAAACCATGAACTGGTAAATCCAGATAGTTGCTATTTTAATAAAAATAGTTACTTGTTTTTTTCTTGTTTCAGATTTTTCTCAATTTCACTTATCTTAAAACTGAGTAGTAAATCCACTTGATGGAACACATTTTTGTATTTTTAAGCCTAATCTGCACCAGGCAATACATTTTATAGCCTCATAGATTACACATGTTTGATACAATGGCAGTACGATTCATTACAAGTAGTAGTTAATTTTTCCAACTTCACTTTGTTTTTTTTACTACAGTTATTGAATAATTCTAATAATATTTGGTCATGAGTAATGGCATCCGTGCTGTGTTTTTCAGGTGTGTGAAGGGGGTGGACCACTAGAACTGGTGGAGCTTCTACTCAGCCGAGGTGCCCACGAGCAGCATCTCCGCCGAGCTCTGGCAGTGAGCGTGAAGAAGGGAGACGGGCCCACAGTCATCCAGCTGTTGGGCCGTCTGGGACTGGACCTCAACAACAGCGCCCTCTGCCTGGGCGGCTTCAGGCTGGGCCGCCTGGAGGCCTCCTGGCTGAGCCCCCTGCTGGCTGATAGAGGCAGAGCTCAGAGTCTACGTTTTAACAATAGTGAGGATGCTTTTCTCTGCTTAGTCACTTTACATTCACAATCCTCTGGTTACACACAAAACGAGAAATATGAAGACACAGTTTTCATGAAATGAATCACTTCACCTATTTTGAGATGCATCATGTCTGTGTTCAAGCTAAAGGTATGAGCTTAGCCAGGTACATCCAGTCTCTCCAGAGGTCCAAGAGTGTGAGCTGTCCTTCCAGGACAACAGCCGACCCGTGTCTGACATCCGGCTACATTTCCGACGAGAGTGATGACTCCAGTTTCAGCTTCGTCTCCACGGAAGACAGCTTGTTTTTTAATGACGACTTGGAAAGTGATGGTAAAGAGATCACAAACCGATCCTGTGTCACAAAGTTAAACATGTCCTCCAGAGCAGTTCAGTTGAAAAGTTTGACTTGTGATTAGTTTCCATGTATTTAATTTTGCATGTGACACTAAAAGCAAAGAGAATATTATCGGTGGCTTAAAATACAATTTAGAGCACATTTATTAATAATTAATGAGCTGGATTTAGCTCCATCATCAAACATGTGTTCCAGACGGATGTCACAGATATCACCGTCCAATGAGAATTCATGTCTGTGCTGTTTGTTAATGAGTGTGTCATCATAACATCTGTCAAGTAATTCATTTTTAATATCAGTGATTTAATCGGAATATATTATGTAGAAATGTCATGTGATGTCCACAGCACCTCACAGTTGAACAGTGAGAAGCTTGGACAAACCTGAGGGAACATCATAGAAAGAGTCATGAAAAAATATGCCTGTCACATAAGATACATATCAGATCATTTTCTCTGACCAAATGAAAGTAATTATTTTTTATTTGTGATGTATATAATATATAAATATTGGATTTTGATTAACATTTTTGCTGTTTGCTATTGTTTTGGTAGGAAGTGATTCACTGTCCGGTGCTCTGTCTCCTAAGCCACTTAACAATTCAACAGAGGAGCTGAGGGGGGAATCCTTCAAAAGGAAGCAAACGCGTCGTAGACATGCCAGCGCAGAGGTTTTCAGCAACTTTTTTTGTGATTTTTCTTTTGATCATTGTTATTACCTTTGTGATATTGTGAAATCATTAAATATTGCTATGCTGGTCTTTATTAAGTCATTGCTCAATTTACCATTGTTTTGCATTGCACTGTAAATCTAATCTAAATATATTCCTGTTCTCTCACCTTTTTTGTTTATATGATTTTACATCCAGAATGGTCAAGCTGAGAGTGAACACACTGAGCCTGTACCTACGTCTAGAAGATATGGAAGGAAAAGCTCGAGTCAAAAAGGTAAATTCATGGGATTGAGTTCAGATCAGCTGCTGTATATTTACAGCCCCCCAGGTCTGGTCCATCCTGTTCTCTTGAACGTTATAGGATGGAATTACACATTACATTACACACAAATGTTCCTTTGGACCTAAAGATAGACTGATGGATGAAGGTATGATGAATGAATTTGATGGTCAAAGGTCATCAACTTGACACGCCACGCGTTACATAGAACCGTCTGATAATGGAAGAGGGGAGGCATTTAAAAAAAAAAAATTGCTGATTCGATTTCATCAACAATTAACAGTCTATTATCATCTATTACAAGCTTAACACAACAAGCCACAGTCTGAGGGGCTTTGAAAGGAAGCAGTGGCAAGTCTGGCAAGATGGACTGACTCATGGTTGTGTAATGCGGAGGTCTCACAAGAATCTAGTGTCCTCGCAGATTCACATGCTGAAAAGAAAGTTCACACGGTTTTGTAATAGAATGAAACGATATGTGATGATTTCACTGACTTAGTCCTCATTATGTTCAAAAACACTTTTCCAGCCATTACGCATCACCGTAACACAGGAAAAGGGGAGACGAATTTTCACATTTCAAATGCAGAGATTGAGGCATAAAGACATTTTATTTAAGTTGATGAAACTAATATTGCATGCTCCTCTTAAAATCAAAGTCATGTGTAGCTCTTCTATGCTTTCAGGTGTGTGAAGCATTCAAATTTTATCTACAATCTTTGCTGCATCCCTGTTTGGACCAGATATTGTGTCTGTTCAGATTCTGTGCTTCTTGTCTGGTTGGTTGAGGCATACAGTTGCAAAGCAGATGATTTACAAATGCTGATAGTTTTGTAACTTTCCCTCAATGTTCTTAGTTAATTGCGTGCTGAATGCTTTTTATTCATTGATTACTGTGGACCCTAGTAGTTGTTACGCTGACAACAACTTTTAGACTGTAGTAATCAATAGTAGTTATATAGTCATCTATTAATGTGTAGTGGGAAGCATTTGTTACACCTCAGTTTCTGTTGTGTTGAAAGAGTGCAATACAGGATGACAATTTCAGTAACACACTATTATGTTGGGGTGTTACCTCGTCAGTGCTGGGATTTGGTGAGAACTCTGCTGCCCTGCCCAAAGAGAAGGAGAGGATCCGCCTGCTGGACTTGTCAGGGAACGAGTTGGACTCTCTGTCCTGTCTAATGGACCACGGTTTAGTCCAGCAGCAGCTGGGGCAGCTCCTCCGCCTGGACCTGAGCCACAACATTCTGCTGGAGTTTCCCTCTGTCCTGTGCCAGGTAGTGCACCTGACCTTTGCAGATGTGACATGACAGAAGTAAATGCACGTTGAAGCGATATGTATATATATATATATATTTTTGTTTTTGATTTGGCACAGTGTTTGAAGAGCCTGACTCGACTGGACCTGCAGGGGAACCACCTCCAGTCTCTGCCCACGGAGCTGCTGTCTCTGCCGTCACTGAACATGCTGAACGTCTCCCGGAACTGTGTCGGACCCGTGCTGACCTTTGACCCCGCTGTGACCTGCCCGTCACTGAGGCAGCTCAACCTTTCATTCAACAAAATCACCACGTTCCCTCATGAGCTGTGCCGCGCCACCGATCACCTGGAGGAGCTTTTCTTGGAAGGGTAGGCTGCTGGGAAGTTGAGTTGTTTTTCAGTTTTAAACCAAAGAAAATTGATGTAAAGCAGAGCATGTCTCCAGTGAGATGGGGAATTTCATGGAATGAATCAGTGATTTATAAGGGTTTGGAAGTTGGGTCCTCTGACCTGAATAATATTTCAGTGCTAACTTACAGTACCATTTATTTTTTTTACAGATTACTGCTGTTCTCTGTAATAGAAGCCTAGCTAGAAAGCTTTCACGAGTGCATCATATCTCTCAATGAGTGCTACTCTTAGAATGGTGTCTGATGAGTTGTTTCTTGTTTCTTTCTCTTTCCAGTAACAGTGTAACTGAGCTGTGCACTCCGCTGTGTCTACCGGAGATCAAGCTGCTCGATGTGAGCAAGAACAGCGTGGAGAATATTTCTCCAGACTTCCTGACTGGCTGCCCCAAACTAGAAACATTTAATGCCTCCATGAACAAAATCTGTGAGTACTTCCTGTTTATTAAATTCAAAATCTGCAGTTAAAAGCGCTATGTTTTCTTCATCTGCCTAGTTTGTATTGTAGAATATGCACAACCACCCTGTGACCCCAAACAGGATTGGATGGACCAACAAATCAAATTCACAAACATTTTCATTTATATTTCAATTTCTGTTACCATATGAGGTAACGGTTTCGTGATTGACGCTTTAACCACCTGATGAAATGTGTAATGTAAGTGCATTTATAGTGCTGGATCATTATCGGCCGATGTCACGTGGAAACAGTTTGATCATCAACCTCTATACAGCCCGATCAGAAAAGCTGATCAGATGACCCAAGAATTGTGACATCATTTCTTAGTGCACATCCAAAATAGACTGAAGCTCCTACTGTACAGTCTGCTTTGTGATGTTTGGAGCAACAGGACATGGCAGCCTATGACTCCAAAAACAGTACCAGCAACTTTCTTGTTGCATGCTGTGTTTGCTAGAATCTTCACAGATAAACATAAGCTGTAGCTACCTATCAAAGAGGATAGCCACTTATGTTTTTGGATGGACGATTTTCTGTGCTGTCCTAACCAATACGAGGTCTCTGTGCACTATGCATAGAAGGCTGCTTTTTAGCACTTATTATTCCACAGGAAGTCAGGACCATATCTCTTATGCTTTTATTAGTTACAAATGTGTATGATGCACTACTTTCTAAAAGCAAATTATAGTGATTTTTTAGCTTTATTGGAATCACACGCTCTCCATGTTAGCGTGCATGCAAGTTAGTCAAAATAAATATATATTATATTTTTTAAAGTAACCTCAGACAGACCTTGTTCTTCAGTATCGGTCAATAGCAGCTCCCATAATCAGCCATTTTCGATTGGCCATGTAGAATGTAACCTCTGTCAGAGCTCTGAAATATGTGCTTTTATCCAAACTGACAGATGTGATCATGTTTGTGGGCTTCATTGGCCCATATAACCATGTGTTATTTGCTTTCATAACCTATGATCTAATGACATGTCCACTGTCTTCTCCAGGTTCCCTGTCACATCTTCCATCCAAAATTACGACACTGAAACTAGCCAACAACAGCTTTACGTACATCCCTGAGGCTATACTTGAGCTCCCAAAGTAAGTCAGCTGCTGCTCAATGATATGCAGCTATGTCAGTGAGTGAATGGTAGTACATGTATCTCAAGTAGTTCACATATGATGCTTCTATCTGTCCAGCTTGCGGTCACTGGACATGAAAACCAACGATATTGCCATCCTACCCGCTCCGGGGTCCTGGGCGTCCAGCAACATTAGAGAACTCATCTTTAGTCAGAACTGTATCAAAGCTCTGGATCTGAGCGGACCAATCAACAAATGGGCCAGACTGGAGAAACTCCACCTGAGTGACAACAAGCTCTCTGAGGTACAGGACAGCGAACAGCGCTTCATGGTAGCGTAAGTGACTGCAAAGAAATCCCTTTGATGGTTCTGTATTTTTCCTCCAGATCCCTCCACAGATTGGGCTGTTGGAAGGTCTCACCTCCCTAGATGTGAGTCGTAACACTAACGTGCGGTCGTTCCCAGATGAGATGGGAAAACTGTGCAGACTCTGGGACCTGCCGCTTGATGGCCTTCAGCTGCAGCTGGACCTCAAACTCATTGGCAGCAAGACCAAAGACATTGTTAGGTCAGAAGCTTTAGAGCGTGCAGCGTTTTATTGCTGTTTGCTCAGCCTCCATTTTGCAGAATAATATGAAAGTTAATGAATGAAGACAAATATGCAGTGTTTGCCCTAATCCTCTGCTCAGGTTCTTGCAGCAGCGTCTGAAGAAGGCGGTGCCGTACTACCGCATGAAGCTGATTGTGGTGGGGAATGCTGGCAGTGGGAAGACGACCCTGATACAGCAGCTGATGAAGATGAAGCGCTCCCAGATGAAGCAGGCTGCGGTTGGCATCGACGTCCGAGACTGGCCCATCAGGGATCCGGACAAGAAGAAAATGGTGCTGAATGTTTGGGACTTTTCAGGTTGGTCAGTCATCTTAAATCTGAATGTACTCATTTACACAGCACTTTAAATGTTTCAACAACATCGTGGTCATGTTACATGTTGGTTCTGCTTGGATGTGTATTAGTTGATAGTAGTATATTATACTTTGTGGAAGATAGACAGTAAAGTAAACTGAACTTGATGATTGTGCAATATGCATGTCTTAAGAGATTTAATACTTTTTGTCAGCACCCAAATCCAAGTTATCTACAACAAGTTGCACAACTGACCTTCATATTCCCCATGATTAAAATACAGCTCTTGTAGCCAGAAGGTCTTGCTTAGATGAGTGGTTTGTTGATGGTGTGTCGGTTTTGAGAAAGCTGCAGTATTTGGTTGTTTATTCACACCTTCTCTAATTTAGTGACCCCCTCTTCCTATTTGCCCCACAGGGGGAGAGGAGTTCAGCGGCTCTCACCCTCACTTCCTGACGTCCAGAGCTCTCTACCTGGTTGTGTACAACCTCAGCAAAGGAGCCAGTGAGGTGGATGCCCTCAAACCCTGGCTCTTCAACATCAAAGTGAGTCACACACCAAAGTTTAAATTATTCATGATGGAGGTCTGGGTCAGAGCTCAGCTGAGACTGCTGCAGGTTGGGACCAGAAAGAGAAAATGACTGTTGATCCTGAACTAGAATCATTTGAAATTAAAATTAATTAAAATTTCAGTTTTTGATAGTCTACTAGGTAGCTGACTTAGAAGGCTCTTTGACATCATCAGGGCAAATTTTTAATATAAAAGCTTTAGGGCTCACTTATGAAAAGATCCATAGTCCATAGTCCATAGTCCATAGTAGTTTTGTACTCAACACTAAGTGGAAAATCATTTTACTTTCACTACAGGCGGTAGCTCCTCTTTCCCCGGTCATTCTGGTGGGAACCCACAAAGATGTAAGCGAGGAGTCACAGGTGCAGGCCTGCCTGATCAAAATCAAAGAGGAGCTTCTGAACCATCAGGACTTCCCTGCCATCAGGGACTATCACATGGTCTCCGTGTGCGAGGACTCGGATGCCTTGTCCATGCTCCGCAAGGCCATCGCGAGCGAGGTCACCAGCTTTAAGGTAAAAGGAAACCAGCATGAAAATTTCACCTCCATGCACTACCTCTCAACTCATTTGCTCTTCCTCTCCCAGATCCAGGGCCAACGTGTGATAGGTCAGCTGGTTCCAGACAGTTATGTGGAGCTGGAGCGCCGGGTTCTCCAGGAGAGGACCAGGGTTCCACCAGAGTTCCCCGTTCTCAGGCACCGTGAGCTGCTGCAGCTTATCCAGGACAGTCAGCTGCAGCTGGAGGAAGCAGAGCTGCCCCACGCGATCCACTTCCTCAGTGAAGTTGGTCAGTTCAGTTTAGGCTGGTTAAAGTTGTCATGTTTTTAATTATTATTAAATAAATGTAAATCAACCTTTACTTTTACCATCACATAACATTTATAGTGTAGCCGAGATTTCCTTAAGGTCTGTAGTGAGACTTAATGTTTTGTTATATTTGTTATATATATATGAATGATTGATTAAGGTTTTATTTCATGCATCTGTGGGTCAACACTGTGTTGTGATTTCATCTTTGTAGGGGTTTTATTGCACTTTGATGATCCTGGACTTCAGCTTCAAGAGCTCTATTTTATCGACCCACAGTGGCTGTGCAACCTCCTCTCCCAGGTAGGTTAGCTTAAACGATTCTCCTTAAACTAAGCAACATTTTGCAACATGTATATGATATAAGTGATCATTTTTGTAGCTGTAACTTTGCATATGACAGTATGTACAAGCTTACATTTCTTTAGAGAATTATTCAAGTTACTCTTGTCAAGAACCAAAGACCTGCTGTACCTGTTCATACTGATTTACATATTTGCTTGAAAGTGATGCATGTTATGTATTTCTGTTGTACAGAAACTGACTTGGAAGAGCTTTGGCTTGAAGGGCAATCCTAAAGGAGTTCTGCAGCGCTCCGCTGTGGAAAAGTTTCTGTTTGATACCAAATGTTTTCCAAAGAGCCACCTGACGCAGTTCCTCAAACTGCTGGAGAAGTTTCAGATCGCTCTTCCCTTCAGCGAGGACCAGCTGCTTGTACCCAGCAGGTGTGTTCATCCTTGTGTGCGTTGTAGAGATTCTGAAGGAAGATGGCTATGAGTAATTGACTGTTTTACACTCTCTAACCACTTATGCCATAATCCACAGTTTGTCCAAATACAGACCAGTAATAGAGCTGCCTCACTGTGAGAACTCAGAGGTGATTGTGCGCCTTTATGAGATGCCCTACTTCCCCATGGACTACTGGTCTCGGCAGATCAGCCGACTACTGGAGGTCTCCTCCTACCTGCTTTGTGGAAGAGGTAAACTGAACGTACACTCACTGCTTCTTTAAAGCGATTTAAAGAAGGAAACCAGTACTTTATTAAATGTATTGCATGCTGTGTGCTATCCAGAAAAAGTGGTTCGACCCAACCAGATCTACTGGAGGAGGGGAGTTTACCTGCACTGGTCCACTGAAGCGTACTGTCTGGTGGAGGCTGCCTCAGAGGAGGAAAATCCCTCCAGCTTTGTCAGGATCACTGTCCCCTCTTCCCGTAAAGGTGCTGTATCTTTTAAACAAATAAGTCTTGCCACAAGAGTAGAAATGTTCCTGTTAGATGTGTTTCCTGTTTATATGAGATAATTGGACATTATACCACAAGTATTTCCGACCAAGCAATCTGATTGGTCAATAAGACATTTAGAACGTGCTCAAATCAGCATTACAGCACGGCTGACTCATCACTAAAAATATCACTCTGCCATCTCCAAACTGTCACGTCCTGAAAATCTGATACGCAAACAAATACGAATAAGTCCACTGGAGGTCAACATCAGTAAAGTAATACATCTGAATTTAAAATTTCAGCTTTCTTTAATAAATATTCTGTTACAAATCTGTTAGACCGCCTTGTTAATACAGGTGTAACTCATTTGTGTGCAGCACGTCGGAGATTAAACGGTTCAGTGAGCGCAGAGAAAATATCTTTACAGGCTAAAGGTGGACTAATATGGACTAAAGAGGAATATTCCGTTAGATAAAAACATGATGTTCATGTTGGAAATTATTCCATCGATCTTTGTTCAATACATTTTGACTTTACAACTCTGTGGAGTTACTGGAAATGTTTGGATCGTGAGCTGTTCCGGTGAGTCCATGATACGGCGCAGGCTCCAAAATAAATGTGAAGCTAGGAGGCCAGTCTGTCCATGGAAAAATATATTGTGTTGTCAATGTTAGTCACTACAAGACTAAACTAACAAAGCAGTTTAGTGTTTATATGTGTGCTATTTATTCAGTTTGGGCAACTCCACGATCTCCATAAACTTTGACGGTACTAGAAAGTTTCTCCGTTGCTAGGTCGTTACTGAGGCTCGGGCTACTTGCTGGAGCAGTTATTGGTCAGACCCCATTTATAATATTGCTTAAATAGATAATTAACATATCATAGACAAGGTGTGTGTAAACCGTACCAGTCCCATGGCCGCGTCAGTCTTTCTGATGATATCGATGATAGTTTTGCTTCCTTTTCACATGTTAACCAGAGTCTCTCTCCTCCCAGGCCAAGTGTTACTGGGTCAAGTGGTGGATCACATCGACTCCCTGCTGGAGGAATGGTTTCCTGGCCTGCTCAATACTGACATCCATGGCAGTGGAGAATCTCTGCTAAAGAAGTGGGCGCTGTACAGCTTCGAGGACGGGCAGGAATGGAGCAAGATCCTGCTGGAAGACCTATTCGCTTGTTTTGACAACGGTACGTACTGTAAATCACTCTACACGTCAACACCTCTGTTGTCGAGACACAATTCAACTGATCCTTTGCTAGTTATTAGAAAATTGTCTAATGGGAGTAGACCCTCTCCACTTCCTCTCCCTGAATGACCACCAGGATAGGGGGCTCTTTGCTTGTGTCATTCAAAAACTATTTGTTAGGAAAGAATACATGGGATAAATAAAGGATTACCTTATCTTATCTTAAACAGTCAAATCTTTTGTTTCTTTCATCCTCCTTGCGTAGCGCCAAGATCCTGAGTGCAAGAGGAAATAATAATAAACAGGTTTATCAAGAAGACTTGTCCACTCCAATGCAAACCAATGCATCATTAGTTTACACTGGTGATGTGGTGTGCAGTACTGCATCTGTGTTTTGCCCGTCCAATGTTCAGGGCAGAACTCTTGTATTTTATTGAAACACATACATGACTGTAGCTGCTTTTATTCACTCATATAACTTGTTTCTATTATCAAACGCAGATTTTCTGCTGGTGAACCCAAAGGATCCACGCTCCACACTTCCCATCTCTCAGATTGCCCCAGACTTGGTACTGACTGACCAGCCTGCAAGTACAATCCTGGACAGTGAAGAGCTGGAGGTAGATATGTCTAAAGAGAACCGTCTCGGTAAGCTGGTTGTAGAAAAATTGTTAGAACAATTAATTTTGCTATCCTATTTTATTTTATTTTTGTTATTACCTGCAAAAACAATGTATTGTGTGCACAGGGGACGGTGGCTTTGGGACTGTTTACCGAGGTGTCTATAAAAATGAAGAAGTAGCAGTGAAGATATTCAACAAGCATGCGTCTGAGCTTTACATCTACAGACTCCTCAGACAGGTATTGTTACTACTATTATTATTATTATTATTATTATTATTATTATTTGCAATCAACGGTGTTTAAGGCATTTGTTTCTTAATGTCATATACTTAATTGCTGTGATTGGACTATCCAGTGGCTCTGTACTTGTTGAAAAGAGCCCCATAATGAAATCTCAATGAGGTGTTGCCACACTCATACTCTCATAAGACTTGAGTCTGGCTGCGCAAGCCTGCATCTTTCCTTCATCGCTTGAAACTTCTCACTGGCTGTTTTGCAGGAATTGACCGTTTTGGGTCATCTCCGTCACCCCAGCCTCGTCGGCCTCCTGGCAGCCGGCTCAGCTCCTCAGGTCCTGGTGATGGAGCTGGCTCTGCGAGGCTCTCTCGATTCCCTTTTTGAGCATGAGAACAGTAGCCTCAACCAAAAGTTGCAGCACAGGATTGCCCTGCAGGTGGCAGATGGACTCAGGTAGAATGTTTGGACTCACTGCAGTATGTCACTTACACAGTATTCATTTCCTCTGTAGTCTGTTTTGTGTAAATTCCAACACAGAAATAGGGATATGACTTTGACATCATTTAATGATGAACATATAAATAAATCTGGTTTAAATATTGGAAATAATGGTTTAACTGCAAACAAGTTTTTACCCACAATACAGTTTTAATAGCAGCTTGTACACTGCTTACTTTAACTTTAACTCACTTCATTTACACAGTGTATTTACCCTCTGATCTACTGAGGTACAGATACATGTACAGTGTGTAGGTGTGTACAGTGGTACATGCATCAGGCAAGATTCATATAGATAAATAGCTCCATTCAGAGACTACAGTCGATTATAAAACTGTAAGGATTGACAAACTGTCCACTAAATGCATACAGCATGGGGGTATGCATGACTAAATCCACTGGAACATTGCTTAATGTGTGTGATCAGGTACCTTCACTCCACCATGATCATCTACCGGGATCTGAAGCCCCACAACGTCCTCCTGTTCAACCTGAAGACCGACTCTGAGATGATCGCTAAAATCACTGACTATGGCATCGCTCAGTACTGCTGCAGCATGGGAGTGAGGAGCTCAGAGGGGACACCAGGTCAGACACCTCCTTAAATCTCATGTATTGTTTTGTACTGTACATACAGCCACCACATGAGTCATTAGACATCTGAGCTGATATTTCAGTTCAGAAAATCTAATGGAAAGGTCCAGATTGACACACTGCATGATGATTGTAAAAGCGTGGTCTGTAAAGGTGTTCTGATTTGTTTGTCTGGCAGGCTTCCGAGCACCAGAGGTTGCCCGAGGTAATGTGACTTACAACCAGCAGGCTGATGTGTTCTCATTTGGCCTGCTCCTCTATGACCTCCTGACCTGTGGCGAGCGCATTTCTGATGGCATGAAGTTCCCCAGTGAGTTTGATGAAATCGCAGTGCAGGGGAAACTGCCAGGTAAATGCAACCATTCACCTGGAAATCTTTAACATTTCAGACACTGTGTCACATTTTTAAAGCTCCTGTGAAAATCCTTCAATTCAGAAGTGTTTTGTATTTGATGCGTCTTGAACTAAAGTTATCCAGACCAGTATCTGGACTAACATTTCCCCCAAATATCTTTTTATAGGTATCCCTAATATAGTTTGTAATTTGGGAGAGAGACAGTGTCGCTAAACAATGCAGCACTAAATAAAATAGTACTAAACTAGCTGTTTCATGGGAATTCTGTATTTTGAAGTTGCCTGACACTTTTCTCCCCCTGTACTGTCAACACAATACACTGACTAATAATGGAGGAGGAAGTGATACTTTTAGGAGAGATGAGATGAAATCAATATATATACGTTGGTTATAATAACATATTCATATTTATACATGAGACAACAAAAAAGATTTTATTGTTCTGACATCTTAATTAATGTGTGATTTATAGTGGTTGTTGTCACACTTGGCTCCCAAGTGGTCACTTGATTTTATGACAGCAATGTACTGTATAACAGCTTGATAGGTAAAAGAACGAACAGATACACAAACTCTGTCCTTCAAACCAGATCCAAGACAAAACATTGACAGTTGAATTTGTTAGAGTGAGTTTGATGACGTTGGGTATGTTGAATTTGTGAGACCCAAATGCAACATACAGTCAAGAACGGCGGTCAGGTCAATTTAATGAGAGCTAATAAAAAGGAGAACAGAAGGTGCACCGTCTCCCAAAGCATCCAATTAAAGGTGTAATAATCCAGGGGGTAAAGCAAAAAACAAGGCACACACAACCTGGGAACTTAGGCAGGAACAATTGGACAATATGCAAGTAACTCGACAAACACACGATAAGGGATTATTTTTAAAATACAACTGGAAACACAAGGCCATTTATCCATGTCAAGTATGGGAACAATAGACATAGACGAGACCCACAATAGTTACTCTATAACTGGAACAGCAATTAACTTGAAACCAAATCCACAGAAATCACCTCCTGAAGCATCCTTGATAAAAACAGCTGGGTGTTTGGGCTGAACTTAGATCAGTACTTGGGCAGCGAGTGATAAGGTTCCAGACAAAAACATACATCAATAAACTCTGAAGAAACCCATACTGACAGGATACAGGGATCACAACCTTTTTCAAAATAAAACGGGAAAACACTGTGAATTACACACACAAAGCCATAAATACAGACATTGTGACATTGAGAAGACTATTGCTGTTCGTAGTATGTCCTTTTAAATGTTTTTTTTTCTGCTTTTCCTCATGTATTCATTGAAACATTTCACACTTCAAACAACATCTACATACATTTTCACTGTTTCATGAACAGATCCGGTGGAACACTACGGTTGTTCACCGTGGCCAGGTTTTCAGGCCCTGATGAAGGACTGTCTGAGGGAAAACCCACAGGACCGACCCACTTCTGCTCAGGTAAGTCTGAACCTTTTCCTCTGTGAAAATAAAACCATCATCAGCTATACAAAGACTATTGCATGACAGAGAGAACGTGATTTTGGAATCGGTCCAGTTCACGTAGCAGGCGACTAAGAAGCAGCTTGACCTTGTGTTTGTGATGTGCGCAGGTGTTCGATCGGCTGAATTCAGGTGAAATGCTGTGTCTAATGCGGGAAATCGTAGTTTCTCGGCTGTTCAACGCCGAGTGCTTCACAGTGAGCTCAGGCAGCAAAGCTGGGCCCTCGTCAGACCACAGGGCCTGGCTTGGTGGGGGCAGCAGCACCGAGAAGCTGGGTTCCATCACAGAAGTGGACCTGGACACCAACGCTGTCAAAACACAGGTACAGACACACGGACAGACCACAGGACTAATATTGTGACACTTCATAGTTCCCGTTCAAGTGCCGATTCTTTCTCTTTTAACAGGAGGTCGACACCAGTCCTGTCCTGTGCCTTGTGACGGTCCAAATCCCAGACGAGGCCTGTGACTGGCTTGTAGCGGGCACCCAGTCTGGCTCCCTGGTGGTCATCAGCACGCGGGACACATCCACCTGGCACTACCTGCAGGCTGTCACCGATTCTGTCACCTCACTGTACTTCCATGCGCACCCCCAACCAACGTGAGCATGTGTTACGGCACGCTGAAAACCACATGTGCTCCTGTAGAGAAGTGGAGGGGGTTGTGCAGTCTTTTATCTCAAGTGTCCTCATGAGGATAATCACACAAGCAAGAAGTTCAACAGACCCAGTCCTATGCAATTTTGATAGAAGTCAGTTTAACGATTTGATTTAGGCAACAGTTACAAATCCAGGTTGTGTGGATATTTTATACTGTAAGTGAAATATGGTACTCAACTTTCAGGAGTCTTGCTTCAATCTCCCCAGGCGACATGGCCTGGCACTGGCAGGAACTACTTTCAACCACAGTCACAGTGTGATAATTGTTAATGTTTATCCAAGGACCTTCTCAGATGGTTAAAAGGAAGTTTGAGTTGCACCAAATACCTCATATACCACTACGTATATTACAGAGTGGGCTACAGAGCAGGATAGTTTGCTGACTTTATAATCAAGTCTTGATTTTTTGGGGCTTTTTCATTTCAGACACAGAAAGAATTATTTGCTGGTTGGAACAGCAGATGGAATTCTCAGTGTTTACGAGGACTCTGTGCTCAAGGTAAATGCACACCAGGTCGTTTTCACGTTATACGTCTTGTTTCCATAAGTTTAGCACTGTAGCAGTTAGAACCTTATTTTCCTCTCCTTCTCTTTCCAGCAGGGGAACGGGCAGCCAGTTAAAACTCTAACCGTGGGTAACGTCAACACTCCCGTCATGTGTCTGGGGCAGTCGGTGCATTCGCTGGACAGCAAATCTGTGTGGGCTGGCTGCGGGTCCAAGATCCTCTCCTTCACCATCGACTACAGCGTCTGCAAGACCATCGACACAAGGCCAAACCTCATCTTCCCGTGAGTCTGCGTCATGTGTGAAAGTGCCAGAGGGTGGTTGGTTGAAGTTAAAATTGTGAAATTATTCTCAATACAAAGGGCTCTGTGCTTTTAGATATAATTGGTAAATTCCAGCCTGTAGAGTGTTGTTTCACATGTGTGTGTGTTTTTGTGTGTGTGTCCTCCAGGCAGCAGCGGTCACTGGGCAGTGAGGTGTGCGTGTCTCGTTTGGTTGTGGATAAATACGTGTACCTGAGCAAAGCCGGGGCATCCACTGTCGAGGTTTGGGACAAGAGGAGTGAGAGGATGGTGGACTCCATCGACTGTGCTCAGATTATTAGGTACACACCCACACAACGCCTACTGGGATACACAAATTATTCAGCAGTTGCTGAATTGTTTCCTACAGAAGCCCTAAGGGGACATAGGGGGAATAAAATAAAATAAAAAAAAAAACGTATTTCAAGCACGAGCTGCCTTTAGGGGCTGCACGAGATGAAAAATGTATCCGCGTGGGACTAGTTTCACCTAGGATGTCCTGTGATTCAGATATTACCCCTACGTCTGTTTCATGTGGCGCATTCGCACGGCGTGATCTCTGCTGCTTTCTGCCTCACTACACTGTGTGTCAGAGGGCAGTTTACACATTTGACAGCTTCAGTTACTTTGTAAATTATATGGATGATATAAAATATATTTTTGATACTATTTATCCCCGGAAAGAAATTACCAACAACCTGTCAGTATGTAAATGATTTAATGATTTCATCCGTGTAAATGGGTGAGTGGGGAGTAATATCTGAATCACAGGACGTGCCAGGTGAAACTAGTGTGGTGCAAACCCCTCTAGAGGCAGCTCGCGTACGAGATGGTTTCTCCTGAGCACAATATACCCTTTTTATTATTTTTTATCCCCATGTCTCCTTAGGGGTTCCGTAGTTTCCTAAAGATGATGGCTTTTTTTAGAGACAACAGAAAATGGAATCTCTTTAATAAATGTTATGTTTTCTATGAGTAAAAAAGTTGCAGTATTATTATTCAAATAAATAGTTTCCCTGTCTCTCTCACAGTTTCTCGCTCGTGATTAAAAGTAGTACAGTAGACAAGAACTGATTTTTGACTTTTAATATTCCTATTAATTGGAACATTAAAATAATGAATGTTGTAACTGTTATGAACATGAGCGAGCCTGAAACCCATTTAGTTTTAGTGTTTATGTGTTTGCCTCATCATTATCTACTGTACTGCTACAGATACACAGACACAGACTGAAGAGATGCTTTAACTTGATGAGTTTGTTTCTAACTTGATGTGAGCCTATAATTGTAATGCAGGCACAACACATGCCCCACACACCCAGAATACATATGTAGGCCATTTATATATAGAGCGTGTGGCTGAACTTAAAAAAGCTCTGTGAGTGAGAAAGATAACACCATGAACAGAAAATAACAGCACAACACTTGAGACTTTTAGACACACTGACACCTTAATTGGCACAAAGGAAGAAAATAAGCAATAGAGATATTCTCTCTTCACGTAGTTGTCTTTCAGCTGTCGGTGTCTGATAGGATGTCACAATCAGGCAGAATCAAATCAAATCAGCTGTATTTGCCACACATACACAGTTTGTTGTTCATTTTTTTAACGTGACAGTTGCATACTAACGTGTCCCCTCTCTGTAGGCATGAATCGTCCAGCAGAGGCAGGCAGGGCAGTGAAGCCGGGCTGCCCACCGATGCGTCTCCCCACTGGGTCACGGTGAAGGCCCTGCTGGTGCAGAGCACTGCAACTCTCTGGATCGGCACTAGGGGGGGCCACCTGCTGCTGCTGGAGCTCTCCAAACACCAGACCCTGCACGTCATGAACCCCCGCTGTGACTCCATCCGCTGCATGGCCTCCGCATTCATACGTGGGTCCTCAACTCGTTTGACTTTTATCTTTATTTGGTGCCACCACGCTGCTGGATTAGTAGGTCATTAGTGCTTCACGTGGTGTCTGATTGAGACGCGACACGTGTAAACCCACATTTATGTGACCTCATTCTCACACCACAGGTCCACCTTACGCAGTGAATGATGTCACTGATTTTGGAGGACCTTGTTGCCTAAATTTGCATATTAAAAATGAAATGATTTGTGACATTAAGCCAGTTTTTCTTGTGGTTTTCTGGAGACTAACTTTATCTGAGCTTGGAGTTTGCTTGTAACATTGTACACATGAGGTGAGGGTGAGAACAGATAAAAACAAAAAATTATAGAACAGCTGGTTTTTGGTTTGTTGTGGGTTCATGGTTTCTTAGGGTTTGTGTGCAGAAACAACCCAGCATGCACCTTTAGACTATCTCTGTCTTTTTCTCTCTTTGTGTTTAAATGCTACATGTGTGCCACGAACAGAAACTCTTAACTGGAAGAACGTGGTGCTGGTTTTGGGCCGAAGACTCTCACAAGACAAAAACAGAGATGGTGAGTCCGACGGGTCATTTTTGAGTTTGTCCCACACTTAATGAAAGCAGCTGTCGTGCTGCGCTGTGTGACTTTCTCTGCATTAGTCCCAAGTGTTTGTTTGTCTCGGCTCTCAGACAAGGAGTCCGTGCTGATGGTGTGGAACAGCATGCTGCCCGTGGAGGTCAAGGACCTGAAGAAGCACTGCGAGAAGAGGGAGCGGATCGCGGCCAAAATGAGAGAGCAGCTCCATCACAACTGAGCCCACAAGGTTTGTACGTTTTTGTGATATTCCCTCTTTAACAAGTCGTTCTCTTGAAACCTCTCCTTGTATATGTGACGGCCAGATGTTGGAGTTGCCCATGTCTTGCGTGAAGTTTGTCCCAAAGGTGGACTGAAGGATGACCAGTTTAGATTCTGGTCACAGAACATGTCTTTTGACAATAGCTAAACAAATCGAACTCTAATTATAACTGCATTTCACACGCACATGATAAAAAGATGATATTTTATATTCAAAACATCAAATTAACTGTGACCTTTTTTTAAATAATTCTTTGCTATATGCAGTACTTTCTGTGACATGGATTAAGGTTAGAACTGTAATAATTTGATGTTGCTGATGTTTCATTTGTTTTAATGCTGCACATAAATCTACTGTTAAAGGCAGCAGCTTAGCTTAGATTGATGTGGGATGTGGTTTATTCAATTCAATACAACTTTATTTGTCCCCAAGGCAATTCAGTTATGACAAAGATGTTGACCTTAAAAGCTGCAAAGGCCTGTTTTCTTAAAATAATCTTCATCTTTCTCATTGAATTGAATGAGAAGGTGTGTCCAAACATTTGCCTGGTACTGTACATCTCATAGCATTCTACTGTGTACAAATCAGTGTATTTTATTAGGAATGAAAATATGATGACAGACAGTGTGATGTTTGGACGCTGTCACTTACATGAGTCCCACCCGTGCAGATGATGTACTAAAGCAGAGTAACAGTGTGACAGTCTGGTAAAGGCCGAGAACACAGATTCCTTCAGGAAATGGAAAAATCGAACTAGACGAGACTGAAAGTCGCTGGTGGGTCTGGATTGAGTGTGTGTCACTGCTGTGGGTCGCATTTCTGTTTTGTAGAAAAGCAATTCATTCAGATTTAATACATTTTCTTTCCACATTTGTTTTTATTTTTACAATCCAGACAGTGTAATATTCCAGTATTTTGGGTGTGTTGCATTTAACCAACACACAGCCCCCATGTATGGGTTTTTTTATTATGTCAAATGTAACTATGACTTATTATTTTGTTTCTTTTTTAATAAAATGAACAGGCTTTTGTCCACTAGATGGTGTTGTTGCAGCATTTGGGTTCATCTGAGTTAACCTAGACCTCAAAACAAAAGGATCTTGCAGAATGTTTAAAATTGCCATAATATCCTACATTAATATTGGGATTATTTAAGGATTGTGAGAATATTGAATATTGTGAGAATATTGAATCATGGATGATTCAAATCATCCATGATTCATTTTTTTCTGGGTTGTTATATTGTCCATCTTGAAGCTTTAATATTGAGTATGATCTGTGTTTTTTCAGGATCATTAAAAGCAGTTATATCATTATAACTGACTTAACAGCATCAGTGGATGCAGGTGCATTAGTGGTAGGAATTGGCTTTCGGACAATCGAGACGGATTAAATCTTTGGAGTATGTTAATTTATTCAGTAACAGCAATTTATAGCCAGAAAAACCATAGCAACCATGACTTACACAACATAGCGACCACACACAGCGACCTCAGACCACCCTTAGCCTCTCCCATTGGTGCTCCTCACCTCAGTTGCTTCTTTTTGGTATTTGTTAACTATGTCCTCTCTCACCACTTTCATTTCAAATCATCTCTATGAGTTGATTACTTCCTTTGACAGAAGTGAATATCAGCTGAACAAAAACACTCAGACTCACATGATATTGTCATATAAAGTCTGTTCATGTAACGCCGGAAAGTGGAGCAAGGTTAATTTATCTGAACCTCGTTGTGATTATTATTTTACAGAGCGTTCACTGAAAAGGGATCAACTGTCCAGAACATCCACGTGTCAGCACTACACTCAGAGGAGGACGTTTTACCTCCGTATCTGACAGCCATATGCACTCTTCAATTCACTGACCCTGCAAAACCCAGAACTAATGAGGGGAGCACACTACTGGGTTCATTTCTTTTTTGGATGTTGCACACTTAAATAATGCGCCACGTGAAGACAATCTGAAGATTAAAAAGGGACACAGATAGTCTAATTTGTGTTTAAGAAGAAGAACCTCCTGCTTCTAATCAATACAGGTATGTGTTAGCCTGCAGTAAGAGAGGAAACAAGCTGACCAAAAAGCCAAAGGAAAAAAGCCTATTTGAATGTACATTTGGTTATTTATTTCCATGTCTGTGTTTACCAGAGCTCTATCACTCCACATCACAGGACTTCTCGTAATGCTGCTTGCTTTGTTCTTGTTATTTTTGTTGTCAGTATTTGTGATTGAGTCAAACTGAATAAGTAAAAAGTCTTTTATTTACAATGACGACTTTCTGTTCATCTTGTCAGAACATTTTTTTTTTTTTTTAAGTATCGTATTTGTAGATGGATGCTGTACATTTGATGATGTGCTGTAGTATTTAAACTGAGATGTTTTGGGTAAATGAGCTTATTTATCGGGGCTAATCTGTAATGTATCCCAGGGAGAACCACCAGAGACGAGACACGGGCAAAAATGAAAACAACATCTGTTTCAGGGTATGGAACACATCGGCTCTTTAATTTAATCGGGGAGAAAGACATCGTATTAGAAGCAAATTAATGGAAAAAATATATTTACAACAGGAGAGCGAGGACTCAGTCCTCAATAACATTGACAGCACATTAGTAAAAAAAACAAAGAGACAAGAGTTAAGGATTTGAAGTACGTCTGAACCTTAAAAACACTGGTCGGATATCCAAACTAACAAGATAAATATATTTATAATATTTATATTGTATTTACAGAATACTTTAAATATACAGTGTCCATTGTGTATTCTATAAACAAATATAAATTACTTAGGCACACTTTTGTCTCAGACAATCACGGGAGTGGTTTTTAAAGGTCGTAGCTGTCAAAGCCGACCTGAACTTTTGCCGAGAGAAAAAAAAATATGTTCTATCTTGCAGAGCTGAGCCGTTTAGTCTCGGTAGTTGTTGGCCAGCATAACATCATATGTCAGGGGTCATAATGTACACGGCTATTTTACACAGCAGGACTTGATTTACGCTGCACACAGACGGACACTGTCCCAAGAAGACCTCTCGACTCCCGCTCCTTTGCAGACTCCTCTTTGCAGATTGTCGTTCGAGTCGGCCCCCTCCTTATTGCTTGCCCCTACTCTCTCCCGAAGGATCTCCAAGGAGGAGGGAGCAAAGATCGCAGGGGATAGAAATGAGTTTGTGACACAGCCAAGCAAAGGGGAAGGGGGATTAGACAAGGGTGGCGCACATTACAACCCTTTTTTTTTTTTTTATGGTAGACAGTCATGTAAGGTTCAGAGACAACAAATAAGAGAGCAGCTACGATATCTACAAAGAATATATAGTACATGTGAACTATACACTGATGATAACAGCTGACTAGACGCACGCAGAGGGGTGGAGGGTGGAGGTGGCCAGCCGGTATGGCCGTGCAGGCTATTACAGTCTATAAGTCCGACTCGGGCATGTCCGGCATGTCGGCCATCAAGTAGCCGATGCCGTAACGGCCGTTGGGCGCGGTGTCGGCGTCAGTGCCGCCGCTGCCGCTCTGCTTGCGGTAGATGCTGTTGCCGGGCATGGGCGACGGGGCCTCGCTGGGAGACTTGCCGTGGATCAGGCTGGTGTCGTCGTCCTCCCCCGGGCGGGCGCTCTCCTTGATGATGCGCCCCTTCTTGTAGGAGACGGTGGTGCTGGTGTTGTCGTCGATGATGTTGAAGTAGCGCAGGCAGAAGACCACGGGCACGGGCATGATGGCCATCACCACCAGGGAGATGCAGACCACAATGCCCCACGGAGGGAAGCGCAAGGTCCTCTCCGCGGCCTGGAGGGCGGACATGACACAAACGGCAGGTTGTGGTGAATACAGAGGACAGACAGGTAAAACAACAACCTACTACTGGTGATTGTTCGGTAGAGGGTTAGTAAAGGGTTGACTAAAGTAATAAATCTAGGGAGAACAACCATCTAGACAATATTTGACTTCTTTTGGAACAAGTTGCAAAAAGATTCAAAATGAATGATGAAATCCACCTTAAAGTGGGGCTTAGTTCTGCTGCAGGTGATTGTTAAGTAGGTGTTTTGGTGACGTGCTGGCCTCACTGGACAAATTAGAGTACAGGTACACCTCGTCTAGTTTGAACTTTGCTCCACTTGGTGAAGTTTTTCAAAATAAACCGGTGCTTGGGTGTCTGCTCGGTGGACCACACATCCCGTTGATTGTCCTCAAGCCTAAACACGTCTCTATCAGTAAGAAAGGGTTCGCTTTTTTCTAACTTCTAGCGGCCGCCTCGCTTCCTTTGAACCCTTAAATGCGCTTTTTAGTTGTTCCAGGTCCACCTAGTGGGAGAACTTCCACCCCCATTGATCCCCTTGGTCTCGGGGGAGCCCAGGCGTAGACATTATCTCACCTCTTCCTCTATCCAGGCACTGTAGCTGGGTGGCGTCATGGCCAGCTGGATGAAGCTGGAGCACAGGAGAACCAGCAGCAGGATGGGCGTGATGTACTTCCACATGTAATAGTAGAACCGGTACGGCCTGAAGCCCAGCATGTCCTTCAGGTCTTCAAAGAATCTGAGGAGGAAGGAGAGCGAAGCAGCGGGAGGTGAGATCACATGGCCCTCGCGAAGAATTCACAATAGCTTCAGGGTTCTGCTTTATAAACCTGGTGGCCTTTTTACATGTTGTTTCGATTTTGCCTTTATGGATTCATTCAGTAAAATACGCCAACACCTCAGTGCTTCTGTTTACTCACTTATCGATCCCGTACAACCAAGCGATCGCCACGTTCTCCAGTACGACCACGATGAGCAGAGGCAAAGTCGCCGAGTAGTCATCGAACATGGCCACGTAGTAGTTCCCTGAGCGCTGAACGAACAGGAGACCGATGGAGAAGGCCAGCACGCAGCATCCCACTGCAGGAGAGACACAAACACTTGCTTACATGCATGTATTTAATGAGCTTTTCAAAGCTAACATACGCAAACTCCATCGAAAGAGTCCGTGTGGTGGCACGTTATGGTGATTTGCTGTCAGCCTGTCCCATCTAACTAACGGGAGGCGTGGGGATAGTTAGGCTAAATCGGAGTGTGTTTAAGTAGAACGGGACCCATTTAAAGCCGTCTGAGTCAAACGACCAGCTGGATGGCCTACATCTGTTCACTG
This sequence comes from Mugil cephalus, assembly GCF_022458985.1. NCBI lineage: Eukaryota > Metazoa > Chordata > Actinopteri > Mugiliformes > Mugilidae > Mugil > Mugil cephalus. The sequence goes on from NC_061779.1 coordinate 23,337,892, forward strand.
TAGAGCCGCAGCAGTCACTGAGCCTCGAGTGCCATTAATCAAAGCTGTGGTGTTGTTTGAGTGTTTCTGCAATCATTTCCTATAATATTCACTTGCATCTTCTACTCTCTCTGAGGGAACAGCTTCATTTCGGGGACACCTCAACTCAATGCATGACGGGGGAAGGTTTATATATGGAATCAAGCAGCAGCTATTCTCTACTGTAGAACAAGATTCACTTCTTGATATTGATATCTTCACTATGATATTGATATGTCTATTGGTTTTATGTAAAGTCTTTAAACATCTACTATCTAAAAGATACACATTAGTATTCAGGCATTACTGGAATGTAAATTTCAGCATATAGTACATATGTGCATATAATCTAGAGAACGTGTCTATCTCTGGAGTAGATCATCAGTCCATACAGAATAACCTTACCTCAACATGTAACACATAAGATGTCTACACTGGACTATTTTGAGTCCTCACCCAGCCTCCACGACATTTGTTGGGACGTGTGTTGCTCATAACCTCAATCTCCCTCAACAGAACCCTATTAAATAACCTTAACCCACAGTCGCCATTTAAACATGTGTGTGTTTGAGTCGTCATGACGTCGCATGGCTGCGTTCAGTCTCTCTAACCTGTAAGAAACTCCTTGCGCACTTTGAAAGTGTCTATCAGCGGAGTGAGGATGCCCTCGATGGTGCCGAACATGCTGCCCAGGCCGAGGTTAACCAGCATGAGGAAGAACATGACGGACCAGAAGGGCGAAGCTGGGAAGTGGGTCATGGCCTCTGTGAAGGCAATGAAGGCCAAGCCTGTGCCTTGGACTGCCTGTTGGCCGGGGAGAAAAAGCACTTCATGTTAACGGACACATTACTAAGTGAGTATGAGTACTTTCCTTGAGTTATCTTACGAGCCTTGACTGCTAATTCCTTTATATCACTAAATCCCTTTTTTTGGAAAGCTTTCATTGTGAAACATCTAAAGAAACTAGTGAATATTAATAGTAAAATAACAGTAAAAGTCAGATCAAACATATATGGATCGATGCATTTTTCCAACCATTAAAGAAATAGTTCAACATTTTGAACTGTAGCTATTTGGATGTTTTGGCAGAAGCAAGCAATAAATAAGGAGAAGTCACATTTTACTCTGAATAACTGAGATATAACTGTTTTGTCAGTGAGCTTCTGAGGTGCTGGTGGGCAGATTTTTTTTTTTTTTTAAATTTGTTTTGTACAAAGCCTTTTCAGCTAAAGTCAATGGTTGTTAGCTGTCTTGTACTCTTTTAAATTAATATTTGGTCGTGTAACAATGACAAACTTTTTCTATTTTGCATCTACCTTATTGAGCTCGTCCGTAATGCTGCAGGATTCCAGTCCCAGCTTCTGGTAGTCGTCCTCTTTCACCCCTTTGATGATCTCAATCATGTGATGGTAGTCCTCCACACTGACCTGACTGACCTGAGTGAGGTTGATGTGGTGAGGAATAAGGCTATGCTCAATGCCGTTCCCCAACAAAGCCACAATCTTGTTGGTGTTCCTAAAAAAAATGGAAACAAGGTATTTATAACAAAATTATCTGAAGACCTAGGTACTAGTTAGGAAGCTGAATATCACACAATTGGTAGGAAACAACATGCTCAGAAATTGATTAAATTAGACTAAATCTGATTGTTTCACATTTTCGTTTAACAGCAGAAAATGTTCAAAATGTCTATAATTGGAGTCCAAGGATAGCTTATCCTGTCCAAAATATAACACTGACAATAATAACAGCTGCGGTAGGAAGCTTGTACTCACAGAGCGACACATTTGCTGTTCATGATGTTAGCTTTGAAGCCCAGCACGGCAAACACCACCAGGGTGGCCAGCACTGAGGTGAAGAAATTGATAAAGGACACCAACACGGCGTCGAAGTGGCAGTTGTTGTCACGCTTGTTGTAGCTGGAAAAGGCAATAACGCCTCCAAAGCCGAGACCCAACGCGAAGAAGACCTGCGTCGCTGCCTCTCGCCACACCTTGGCCTCCAACATGATCTCCAGCTGAAAACAGGGCACAGGCAGATTTGGTTCAGTTTGGTGATGCAGCCAACATTCTGTTCATTATTAAGATATGCAAATCAGACCAAAAAAAAAAAGAAAAAAAGAGGAAACACAATGGATGGACAGGTTTTTGGTGCACCGCGTGGTATAATTAGGCAATGCATTCAAGTCAATGCTTTAATGCTTGCTCTGTGGCCTTCAGGTTCCTTGTTCTGTGAAGCATCTTGAATTTGACATCACTGGCTTAGTATACATGCATTCATGGCGCCATTGATTCCCATTCAGGTCCGTCTGGGATCCAGTTCTTGCTTGACTTTAACTTTCTAGATTTAGACTTTAGTCAACCTGTTTTTTGTGAACCAAAACGTTTCAGTGTTGGTAGAGGAATCCTAGAAGTGACTTTGAAAAAGGGTTCGTTGTTGGGAAACGGGCGCCAGGAACATCCATAGATAGGGCTGTAAACTGTGGTCAACGGCACACATTTGATGACTGCGACACTAAAGCAGTAGACCGATATTTAAGGAGAAATAAAAGAGCAAATCCTTCACAGGTGGCTGAGAACGCCGATACAGGGCGTGATCAAACTGTGTCGGCAGTAGAACAGTGCATCCGCAATTACAGAGAGAGCGATATCACGGTGGGGGTGAAGAGTGTAAACCTCTCATTACAAAGATAAATGCACACTTGAGAGTTCAGAGGTGGTAAAAAACAATGCCACTGGTCATCCATCACCACATTCTCATCAAGTGGGCACAGTAAATGCGGGCGCGAAAACCACCGCCGTGAGAACGGAACAGGCCTGAATGATCCGTGGTTATGCTGAGCACTCACAGGCTCTATCAATCTCCTGCTTTATCTTTTGATGAGCTATATGCTGAAGGGAGTGGTCTAATCCAGGATTACAATGCCCCATTCAGTGACATAATCAACTGCCTTCAGGCACCGAGTCTAAACACAAATATATCAACCCTGGAAGAGTTTGTGTGTTTAAACATGCGTGCACAAAATATTACAATGTCCTGTTTTTTACTGAGCATTTTACAGTTTTCTGGCTGAATGAGATGAATTTGAAAGTTAAAAGGTGACATTCGTGGTCCAGTAACATGCATTTAAGAAGCTTTATAGTCCATCTATTTTTTATAATGATCTACGTATTCGTAGGAATAATTTCTTTCTTTCTTTCATTTCTTTCTGTGTCTTTTCCTCTTTGCACCGGCGTGTCAAATGACGCCTGGCATCTTTACAGTTTCCACGTGCTGGGTTTCCATTACACAACGCTGTTCGGAACACAGAGCAGAACATACACGCAGCAGGACTTTGATGTCCGCAGGTATAAGGAAGATGGTGGCACAACGCGCCGTTTGAAGTCTCACGATGTCATCTGACGAGACAGACCAGACACACAAGACAGACGCTCTCTGCTGTGAATCAGCGTCTTAGGCTTGGTTGGTTGCACCGCGACTCAGTGAAGCCCTGTTTCCATGGCGACATGATTCTGCAGCTCGAGGAGCCATTGGCCGGCCGGCGCTGAGGAGCCAGCCTATCACTGCGCAGGTACGGTCGTTTGAGTTCACGCAGTTTCATTTAACGGAGGTTAATGATGGAATAACAGAATGTGTGCGCACTGACACACATGCTGGTCTCTGCAGAGGTGGAAAAAGCAGTCAGACCCTTCACTCGTGTAGCAGTGGCAACGCAGCACACCTCAATGCTGATTCCATGGCTGAAAACTGCAAACCGGCCGATGCAGTGGACCAATACAATAGCAGTGTATTGGTTTAAAAAATGGTTCAATTGAGGCTGCAGTTTAGTAACATAAAGGATGTTTCAAGTTACACTCATATTTTTCATGTAATTTCAATATCGTTTTCAATATTTAGGGATCCAGTTTGTCTTTTTGTCCCTTCTTTTACCATGGGCAATCCATGTGCTCTTTTGAGTGATGCATTTTCAAACGCTTTTTAAGAATGTTGGTGTTGAAACTGGCAATGCTTTGCCCTCATAGCCACACTGCACACCTCAGAGTTTTCCTGCATACAATAGGCTATTGCTAGACTGCTAGATCTGGTTAATGTTACTGTGCAGGATTTTAAACCGGCTTGTGTAAAGATTGTGTAAAATGTGGTAGGCTAACTAAAGCAAGCACAATTTCTGAAGTATGACTTCATTTTAACAAGAAAAAAATACCATTTTACGCCTCTGATATTAGATCACTGGATGATTAGCTGTAATAATAATTTGTAAGCAGAATCGTAAAGCTCTGGACTGTAAACATTTGAAGGAAGTATAAAGCAAATGACTGGAAGTAAATGGATCTCTGTGATGGAAACATGCAGCATAATCAACAAAATATGTGCTTCCTTGTTGGATTCTCCAAATAGCATTGGTGCTCCGAGGCCGCACTTTCACATGTTTTACCTTGGGCGTGAACATGTGGCGAATCCCGTCCAGGGAGCCCTTCAGGAGCAGGGCCCGAACCAGGAAGCAGATGAGCACAACGTATGGGAACAGGGAGCTGAAGTACATCACCTGCAAGCAAACAGACGGGCCGTTTAGTTCCTTGTTGTCGGACGATATGCATCTTTGGGAAAACATTGGAAAGGAATGAATCTCACTGCCTGGTGTGAAAGGCAGCTGTATCGTGGTCGTGTGATAATTCCTGCAAACTGAATTTATGACACGTCATTTCTTTTTCTTACTTAGGCACGGCAACGTTTTGGCACAGATGGTTGGTCTGGAGTTGGTCTGTTGGGAACTGTTAATGGCAGAAATCTGCCAGGCGAATCTTATGCTGTAGTGGCCAAGAGAGTAAAAGTAACACAACTTGACACATCTTAAACACATAATCTGATCACAGAGGAGTTGAACCTGTTCTCTAACTGGTTGTAGGACTATCCTGTTGTGTGCAGAGGTATTTCTTTTCTTTCTCTCTCTCTCTGACACGCCCCTAAATCCTAATGGAGTGTAAGGAGACTCAGTGTTCAGTGAGACTAAGCCAAGCTAGATGTTGCCTGTTATTTATTCAAACCTGTTCTGTGTTTACGTGGCTTTCTGTCAAAGATCTCAGTTTGCTTCAGCGAGTCTTGTTCAGAACACACTTTACGTTTTGGTGACAATATATAATTATGGTAAAGTTTGCGGTCCCAGGTCAGAACTGGTAGCTGCTGGATCTGTGAGAGGGTCTTTGTCCCATTACCACGTTAATCAAAGGGTGGGCCCCCTTTTTTTTTTTTATCCCCCCATGTCGTTAACCGGAGGTCCTCTCTGCATGGCCTGAGTGAGCCGCTACTCCAAAGCACGTGGATTTATGGGACTGGCTGTAGGGTGTGGGTGCAGACACTGGGAGATGGTTTAGGGTTGAGTCATGAGAACACTTGGTAATTCAGAGACTTAACGTCTCCTACTTGGTGGTCTTATTATAGAGGAAACTCAGTTGGCATATCCTAAAGCAGAAGCAGAAGGTTCTGTGAAATATCCCGGTTGTTGTAGAGACCACAAAGTTGTCCCTTCCTTTCATTATCAAAGCGACATTTAAGCCTGATGACACTGCCACAAGGCATACAGGATTACTTTTGAGGAAATGTGCCCAAAATGGAACACAGATCAACAGATTGGAGGCAAATTTTATCTCAGTCGTCAATTTACATACATTACACAACATATTTACAACATCTGTCCACAAAACCGCTCATCCCCGCTCACACCGTGAGACTGGAGTCTCTGGAAATGAATGGGTTGTACCATTCACTGGATCAAATCTAATTCCTCAAATTACAGGTGATCGTTACAAACGCCAGTCATGTGAGTTCCAGGTGGGCACCACCCACACTATCTCCCATCCAGTCGTTTAGACTTGATGAAGCTACTTGGATGCACGGTGAAATGTCAGGCAAAAAACAATAGACAGAAATTATTTTAATATCAAGATGAACGCTTTTGAAGTGAAGATCCATAAACATCAAGTCAAAATTGGAATACTTTTCCATAGTCATGTTGCCACTCACCCAAGTACCCAACTAGTGAATCAAATTTAGGATGGGCTCCTCACACATGTATTTGAACCTCAACTCCCCACCAGCCCTTTAGAACTGTAGAAGCAACTTGGATGAATAGAGAAACATCTTCAAGAAACTCCAATTGCCTTTCTTTAACATTTTTGACTTCCTTTTCCTTGTGATCCCACTTCTGTGCTCTAGTGTGAAAACAATTGTAGCCTTGGTCAGTTCAAGGGTCAGTTCTTTCAAAGGTTGAGTTTGGGGAACTTCACTGTCGAAAATTGATCAAAAAGTTGGCTTTTCCTTCATGACATCCAACATCTAATTGTTGAGAGCTGTTTACTATGAAGCTGTTTTGCATCTAACAGATGACAGTGTTAGTTATTCCACATATGAGATTCCTGATAATAAAGATGTTGGATATTAAAACTTTAAATTTGAATGTTTCAGTAACTTTCAAGTTCTTGATGAATTTCATTGTCAAAATCAAGTCAAAGCCAAAATCTCCACCCCCACCCCCCCTTTTCTTCTGCTGCGCTCTCAACAATCACGAGCCAAAAGAGCGCGTATAACCATGGCAACCGAATGGCCTGATCCCTCTTCACGCCCACCCACAAGCACAAATGGGACAGAAATGCGAACGCGGCGGGGATATTCCTTGGAAAAGGCTTTTGTGCGAACACGGGTGGAGTGGGCATTAATATTCTTTTGTACCGCACGGTGCCGATTAAACTTCAAAGACACTTGGAAGCTGGCCCCTCGGAGGGGGGAAGTTAATGCCCAGTACTCCTCTGGCCATCTCAGAACGGGCTGTCAGGACACATCGGGCAGTTGGAGGATGACCATCTGGCTCCAACTGTACGGTTCACTGGCAGCATGGGTGGCTTCTGTTTATCTTTCATAAATGATATAAAATATATTTCTGTCTTTGTTTCAGTGATTCCTTGATGACAGCGGAAGGACCTGAACATGTTAAATGCTCAAGCAACCCCTCTGACAGACCGGTGCTTCCAACGCACTGACTGTGGTCAGAAGTGGCATTTCTTGCCAGGCAGTAGGGTGTGGCAGCAGGGAAAAAAGAGCAACTCAGAAGCCAAGTTTAAAGCACTTCTGTTGCACAAGGCATCCATCTTGCTTTGTCTGTGGTCGTTGTGGTGAATGGAGAGCCAAACAAAGGTCAGATGGCGGCTGGGATAAGGCTTGAGCTGAGGACAATGTCCGGTTAAAAGGTGGGAAAACTCATTTGGCCACCGACGGCCACGTTTCCTGCACCTCATCTCAGCAAACCGCACTCACAGGTGAATAGCAGGGCGGTGTACTCGCAAAGCCGAGATTCAACAGTTTTCAGTGGTTAACGTTATGCCAGCCAACAGCTGCCAACAAACCAGACAGTTTTTTTTTGTGTATCTGCCGTTTGGTGCTTGAAAGCTTATTGGACAGTGGATTTGTCAAAGGTTTTTCGTTGGTCCCAATTCCCTGCAGAAGTTGCAGAGATACCGTCACATGATAAACGTGCTGTAAAGCCAAAGCAATAAGCTTCATTGGGCTAAATCAGTCTTGAACTGAAAGCCCTGGCTCTGATTTCATGTTGACCCCACACTTTGCTCAGCTCATGCATGACCTGATAATACAATTAAATAACTTCCATATCAAAGCTCATTCTAGAAAGATTAAAAAAAAATATTGCTTCTGATTAGCACAAGTTTGACTCTGACCTGAAGAGTATATCCGCCTAATCTTTGTCATGTGATATGGGAAAATACGGAGCGAGGATGATCACCTGTAAAAAAAGAGACCAAGAGCTCCGCAAGTTTGCAAGCGGATGGGCTAATCCTTCCGGATGACTGTCACGCCACAGTCAGCTCTGCTCCACTGAGCAAACGTAAGCCTTGAAATCACACTCAAGATCACATGAGCTCCCACAATCATATCTGAGGGTGTATTATTAGAAAAATTTGGCAAGTCACATTTCCCTGGTCACTTAGCAGTGTGTTTGAGCCCGGTTAAAGTGAGCTAAATATGTGTGAGAGGATTTTCCAAAACACTTGGCAAGAGGAGGCCTTTTGTTTCGGTACAAGAGGTGTGTCTGAGTAGTTATCACTTGCAGGGTGGCAGTAGTAAGCCGTTTTCCTCTGCTCTCTGCTCTGCTGAATTATTTTGACTCCGACCTATTCTCCTTACCTTCCCAGATGACTGGATGCCCTTGATCATGGCGAGGCAGACCATGGACCAAGCGACCAGCAGGCACACCGTCATCTTCCAGTTGAGTCCTCCGCCCTCCGAGATGTCATCGGAGATGTCCAGGGCCTGGCGGTACCAGTAGTAGGTGGTTGCCGAGCTCTTCTCACACTCTGGCACAACATCTGCGGACAAAACCGTGAGACATGTCATGGACCTCCTGTTTACTGAACAAGCACTTTAAAAGGCTCCACTGTGGCCGTTGTGTGCTTACATGTGCTGGTCTTGTTCTTGACCAGCGGACACTCGTGCCACGGCAGAGGCTGCTGGAAGGACTGGGAGAAGTAGAAGAGACTCCAGCTGATGATGACATTGTAGTAGAGGGCCACGAAGAAGCACACCTGCAGGCGAGAGACACACGTTTCACCCTCCGAATCAAAAGTAAGAGGTGGGATTTCTCATGAAATCGACTACAAGGGCGCTCACACTACAATTCATTCTGACTGAGGACGTGAAGGCACAATATTGTTACAAAGATACATAGTCCTGACACACCCTCAACATTATGCCCTGGCTAACAGTTTTGTGATTGGTCATAATTAAACTTAATTTGTAATGGAGGGTCGGGAGCGGGTGTGGGCGCTGGCATTTATTGCCGTTCTGTGATTCACGGGGCAGCGTGCTCAGTTTGATCGAGCATCCAGGCCACACACATCTGCAATGGAAAAGCGCATTGCTGCTCCTCTTCCAAAGACACTCCAGGTAAACTATGTATGTAACTAGCTGCATCCACGAGTAACGTGCGTTCACTCTGGAAAAGGGGCCGCTGTGACAGAGGCCACCACCTCTCTAACCGGGCTCGGCTCGGTTGATTTGTTGCAGGGTGTAGTGTGACTGCTGTGATCACACCATCCCAAACTAATCAAAGCCGCCCAGTTTCAGAATGACTAAGGTGTGAAAGCACCCTGAAACATCATATACAGCAGCGGACATGAAACCTATTGAGAACACAAGCAGACTTTATTTTCCATGCAGTGATGAGTGGTGATGGTAAACTTTTAGGGGTCACACATAAGAGGTAGTGAGCACACTCAGAACTTAGTCCTGATCTCCTCTTCACATGTTTAGACATACATCTAGACTTTTTTATTTAAGTATTTCTTCCTTCACTTTCACCAGAAAGACTAACTTGACTCACCACAAATGCCACTGTCTAGTTTAGGTAATCAAAAGATTTTATCATTTTGACAAATCTAACCTATCCTTGACTGATCACACTGCTGTCAAATTCCCAACTTATCTTTTGTCCATCTTTTATACTCCCCCAGCGTCTGACTTACCACACAGCTGGCGAAGCCGATGCCCCCCAGCCGAGGGCTGATGTAGTTCCACACCCCGATGCTGCCCCTGCGGATTCTCTGCCCCACTGCAAGCTCCAGGAAGAACAGCGGGATGCCAATCAGTATTAGCAGAATGAGATAGGGCACCAAGTACGCTCCTGCCAATCAAGACAACACAGAGAGAAAGGGGACAGAGATGAAGGTGCCGCAAGAGAGAAACGCATGTCATCAGAAAAGTTGAAAGATTTCAGTTCCTGAAATGAGCACACGGCGACAGGTCTTACATCAGCTTTCATGTAGGTGCCACATGCTGTTCTAAACACGCACCCAGTAACAGACGCGGCCGCCTCCTACGCTTTAACCGCACTTGTACTTAATATCTCCCTGATGGGTCACACGTTTGCCTACACATCTGCCGCAATCGTATGCCTCTACCTAGGGTGCGTGTGGTGCAATGACATCATTCTGGAAACCAGAAAATATAGTGAAGTCTAAAATTACCTTAATTACAGTGGGATTACTTCAGGGTATATTACAGGGGCGGCATTCCTTCTGAGAATTAAGGTTTCAGGGTGAATAACTAACATTAAGACAGACTGTAATAAAGCGGTGCCATAAAATTCGGGGGGGGGGGGGGGGGGGGGGGGGGCGACATCTCTTGTGACAGTCAGAGCACTTGTGAGCAGTGAAGCTGCCTGGCGCATGACGGTTTACAGAGGACGGGAGAACCTAAAACTCTTTGTTCAGAGGAAATGGCCGGTGGTTAGATGTGTTTAAAGTAACATGTTTTTTTTATTATTTCCCTGTTTCGTGGAGGGAAATGTAGACGATACCACTCTGCGTTTTTTTTTCTGTTGACCTCATGTGAAATGAAAGTCCCTGTGGGTGCACTGTTGGTTTCTCAACCCGCAACCACGGCAATCTGTCTGGGGCCGTTGCATCACTTCCAGCCGATTCCTTGGTCAAAGCACAGATTTGAAGGTGTACAGTAGTTCTGGTCTAACCACTCTGCAGATCCATTTTCTCACATTCTTTCCTCTTTTGAGGTGAAACCACGACATGAACAGGGCGGATGCTGTGACTCACTGATGGCAAGGGTCAAACCTCACACACCATAGGCGTACGATTCATCTCCACATTGTTCCAACAGGGTTTGTTGCTTTGTCTGACGCTGTGCTCATTCAGATCTTTTCTCCAGAGCCCCACCCCTCCCCACAGATGGGAGTGGTTACACACACACACACACACACAAACACACACACACACAAGAAATAAATGCACGTGTGTGCAGTCGTTCTGTCTATTGTTTCAGGCGCATGTGTTTGTGTATGCGTGCTATACTTAGCAGCTTCTGATATTGAAGCATCTAATTCTGGTGCACAGTTCATTCAGTTGACATCAAAACCCCCTCTGGTCTCCATTGTCTTCTAAAAACCTTAACTCTTTCCTTCACATATGTAGAATCTTGAGGGTGGCGCTGTCTTTCTTGGACAGGACGATATCTGGTTTATCCGGTGTAGGCATCGTTCTGACAAAGATGACATTCAGACATGCAAAGTAGGGCAAAGATGATTCATGATTCATCCACCTAACAAAAGAGAATGTAAATAAAAACAGTGAAGCGAATCGCAGGTCGATATGCACGTGTTACTGGCATGATTTCTGATCTGTTTCCATCTCTGAAAGACTCAGAAACCCTGACCTTGAAGGTGACGCTGGGAAGAAGCGAACACAAGCTCAGACATTTAAAGGGCAAGCATTTAAAATTCCACGCTGCCGCTGGTGTGTAGAATCACTCAGGGAATTCAGCATAGTTCGCGAAATTAATATCTGTTATGTCTAATGGTGAGGATCAAAATGATTAAATAATGGACATTCAGACCACAAATGGGTCACAAATACAAAATAAAGGACACGATGCCCCTAGATGGAGGTGAAAAGATGAAGCACATACATGTTTGTATGACTAATTTTGCGAAAGCATGCATTGGCAAAAGGCATGCCTTTAATGAGCACAGTCTTAACTATAGTCCTCACAAATATAGCCATGCAAGTAGACACACACATACACAGACACACACAGACACACACAGACGTGCTCCAGGCTCAGATCTGCCTGATCTGCCTCATAATCTAATTACAGCTGAACACAGCAGGGTGACCAGAGCCGTTTAAAAGGGACCTGAAAGCATGACAGGATCTGGAGAGAGGTTGTGATTTCTGCTGAACCCACCTGCCCTCTTACACACACACACACACACACAGATGTACATCATCCTACACACCATGAACACAGGTAAGATTGGTAGTATGGCTGCACAGACACACACACACACACACACACACACACACACACAGAGCACGGCGCCTTCAGTACAAAATAACCCAGACTTCATCTATCTCCCTGCACAGAATCCACATCCACTGACTGGCTGAGATATTGTGCAATGCATTCAGTTTCGCTACTGTACCTAATGTTTTGGCGAAAGAGTTCATGTTACATAATAACACATAAAACTGTCAAAATGACGTCTTTGCAACAAGTGCCATTGCAATTTTCTCAACTCCTCACATGGAAACTCACAGAATTAACAATCATTTATCACCACAGTGTGACTGCACCACAACGTTATCACACTGACAAATACATGACATTATTTACAGTGAAGAAGGCTTTTCTGGGGACTTTTCCTTCCTCTTTATGAGTTCTTGAACTCAATGAGGTCTGCAAAGCTCAGTGAGACGCGGCACACGACACAACAAGCTTGAACTCACAGTCTGGCAAACCTGCCTGAGACGGTTTCATTTAATCAGCTTTCTGGAGCCAGTCAGAGGCTTTACATAATCTCCAGATGGGAAGCGCAACACCTTATCACCTCTCAGGGACACACGCGCATCAGGGTATAACCATCACGGTGCTCTGTGAGAATCCAGAGGTGCGGCGGGTTTTGATTGGGTTAATAAAAAAAGTAGAATCTAGAGCAGTGGAGCTGCTCGCAGAATGATTTCCTGCATGTCGACTGCAGTGTTATCAGGCTGTCAGCGTGCTCCTCTCCTTCCTGTATGTCATTTAAGATGCACGTGACGTTTGCACTGATGCAGTCTGAACAGCCACAGACATGAATCGCATAAAACTTTCTCTACACTTTTTTTTTTTCACCTCTTAGCATATGGTCAAGTCCACTTTTATATTTTCATCCCAGCTTCAACCCATGCATCCTGATGCATATATATATATATATATATATATATATATATATATATTTTTTTTTTTTTTTTTGTTATTGTTTTAATGCAAACTCAGTGTCGTATTGAGACATTATTCGCTACATCTGGCATCATTTCTGTCTGTGCTGTCTTGTATCAGACTGAACAAAAGCCCATTCAGACAAGTTTGGCTTTATGTCTTTTTTTTTTTTTTTTTTACAAAAAGACTTCTTCATTGTGCAGCCTGAATGACATTTCCTTGGAGCAACCCCAACTTGCATCTCTTTCCTGTATCTGCACAGGTTTCCTCTGCTACTGACACTTCAGTGGCTTTTACTTCAGGTTTTACCTTCCAAAATGACCATGAAGTGGACAATCTGACTGACGTGAGGATCAGGTCGTCTTGTTCCGCCGTGTTCCTCAGATCTCAGTGTTTAACTTTGGTGAGTGAAAATAGTTTTGGTTTTGTCACACACGTGTGATAAGCTGCAGCTACGAAAATAAGAGTGGTGATGTAGTAAACCACAGTTATCATTTAAGTCATGCACGCAGCTAAACTGTTGACTCTTCTGTCATTCATAAGCTTAACGCGTCATGGTAAAATGGATAGCCTACGTATTTTCAGGATCAAGTCAGTAGTTCTTTGTTTCTCCAGCCTGCCTGTCCTCACTGTGTACAGCATGTGTGTTAATAAGAGCTTCAGGCAGTCACTCACCCCCTCCGTTCTTCTGACACAGGTAGGGGAACCTCCAGACGTTGCCCAGGCCTACAGAGAAGCCAACCTGGGCCAGGATATACTGGAGCTTGCTGTTCCAGGCCGGGCGTTCCTCCTCCTCGCCGTCCGAGCCGCCTTCCTCCACGTCGCACTCCTTCCCTTCCCCGTCATGGTTGTCGACGATCAGCGAGCTCTTCTTGAAGGAATCGTCGCAGGCGTCCTCGTTGGAAAGCAGGTCCTTGACAGACTCTGTGACATCGTCGTCAAGCTCTCTCTTGACGGCCTTGCTGTTTTTGGGCATTTGATAAAGCAAACGGGGGCGAGGGGGTGGAACGTCTTTCTGGTCAGGGCCGTCGTCGGGGAAAAGTCTCTTTAAGAGCTCTGTGGTGTGCTAAGATTGTGTTTGGGTTCGAGGGCCCGTGGTGTCTGAGACAGTTTGTAGAGGTGGGAGTGATAAGGAAGGTGTTTACTTTTTCATTATCACCAAATATCTGTGGGGCAGAAGAAGAGATACTGCAGTGAGAAAACAGCTGTTAAAAGAGAACGGCAAGACACTGGAGAACGTGCTGCTGAGAGAACAGATAGAAGTTTTAATGTGTCGAGTTTCACCTTCTGTTCCATCTTTCATAAACAGCATAAATAGCTGTCCGCTCTGATTCTACCTTGAATCTAAGTCTATCTTCAAAACTCTACCTGCTTTGGCCAGTGATGGAGAGCTTTTAAAGACTTTCTTAAAATACAAACTCTAAACCTACACATGTGACGCATGAAACCCATGCAGGGAATTATTGCTTTTATCTGAGTGATGCAGAGTCATTTCTCACATGGAAGTCACATGGCTGCCAGGGACTACAACATGAATGAATGGGGATCATTTTATTCTAAGTCACTGTTGTGGAAAAAAAAAAAAAAAAAAAAAGCAGCCTGGGAGCATTAGCCTGTTTGTGGCCGGTGACTTAGACAGTGACAGGTCGAAGGCAGGGAGTATATCATGTCTCCGGCCTCCTGAATAATTGAAGGGACAAAGACAATTAGCATACACACCCAAACACCTGTTTTCCTCCCGCAACTCCATGGGACGGGGGAAGCCCTCAGACACGAAAGCATACACAGTGTTGAAATTTCGGGGTTCAACATTTTGCACTGTGTCATTTTAACACATTCTGATTCAAAAAGTGTTCAGCGTAGGAGTTATTTGACAGAGTTGGTCGAGCCCAAGCAAATGAACTCTGTAGAGATGTAATTAACCTCCTCTTAACATCTCTACAGAGTTCATTTGCTTGGTAAGCCCCTGGGGTTCAGCCCAGGTAAACCGTGGGTCACCTAATAGTTTGCTCTGCTGCGTCATTCTTCCATGTGCTTCTGCTGCTTTCACCACTGATCAAGGCTGTGTTGTATGGAGAGTTTTACGCAGATGGTAAATGGGATGGGAAGAATAATATTAAATGAAACGCGGTGTATAAAATGCAATATCTACGGAGAATATATAAACTATTTTTCTGTGCTCTGTTGTCGCTGGTACTGAACAGCTAATGTGTGGGATTGTAAGGCTAGCTAACAATAACACATTAACAAGGTGAAAAACGGTTTCTTACATTATCCACTAAGTCTCATGCATGCTTGAAGTGGTGTAAACCATAGCTTCATCTTTGTAATTCTGTGATTAGTTTTGGCTGGAGCTAATACGAGCTAATATGAAGTTCACAGTCTTTCACCGGTGCAGTGTAGCGTTTCGTTGACAAACCAACGGCATGTTTGGTCGCTGAAAAGGAGCTTTTTCTTTCTAGTTTTCACTGAAACGTGTTGTGCTTTGGCAAAGGAATACATTTTGAAGTATTTGCAGTTAGTTTCATTCTTGTGACTCTTTGTCCATAGCCTTTGACTAAGAGGTGGCCTCCCTGTTGTTACTGTTCTATCTCCTTCCGCCACCACCAGGAGGATCGAAGCATCCAAAAACCAGCGCCTCTGATGCACTTGAGTGACTTGTAGTCTTTCATAAGGTAATTTAATATTTAGAATTTCTATGATAATTTGTCACTAACTTAGCCTTACATGCAAAAATGGGTAAAAGGTGGATGAAACTTATTACAGTCGAGTTTAGGATGTTTGAATAATCACTTCTGTAACGCTGTTTTCTCTGACTTGCTCCTGTGTCTGATGCTTAGTGTCTTTGTGTTAACCCCAGTCTTGCTGCAGTTTGGAAGAGCATCTTCAGAATCAGCAGAGCCAGCAGCCGTACCTCCCAGCTAGCCGTTAGGCGCCAGAAGAGGAAGATCGACAGCTTCTCTATCGCCATGGAAAAGCGTCTGATGCACTGCCAGGTCCACCGCTCTCTTGGGGCATTTGATTAGCTTTTTAAAGCTCATTTTGTGTTCAACGTGTCTTATGATGGTGTGCCTGGATTTTTTTTATTTTATTATATCTTCATTTATTATGTTCTAATTGACTGCTTGTGAAAAAAGCCTAACAATAAATTTGAAAATGTATTGTAGTTCTCAGAATTAATTCTCTCATAATTTTAATTATTGTTGTATTATAAAGTTGTATTAAATTGTTACATATTAAATCTAGGGATTAAAACTACCTAAATAAAAAGTTAAGTAAAAATAGCGTTATTTTTCTTAGTAGTGTTAATTTAACCCAGTTTGGAGAGTTAAAAAGGAACTCTCAGACAGTGTTAATGATAAATTACTGTGTTAACTTAACCCAGGTTGGTGAGTTAAAGAAGGAACACTGACATAGTGTTAAATAATTAACTCTCTAATTTAACTCTGTAGGGTGTGGAGCTATATAAACCCTGAAAAGCTGTTAAAACCAACTCTGTGGGAGTTGATTCAACACTCCAGTTTTTACTGTGTACCAACATCCAACGATACACTAATTATTTGTAGCTATTTATTTAGTCTATGAATAATGCAATGTTTTATTTATTCACATGTGATACCACTAACGATAGTTTTTGTTTTGTTTTGTTTTTTTTTTTGTCTTGTTTTGTCTTGTTTTGTTTTTAGAAAAGGAGAGACAAAGAATGATGCTGTCTCTTATGGTTGCCTATCTTTATTGACCTTCGTATCTTTTAGTTTGCTTTGCACTTACTGTTCCTCCTTAATCTTCTCGTGTGAACACAGTTTCTTTTAGTGATACCTTTGTGACACAGTAGTTTGACAATAAGGCACCCCTAAAGCTCTGACCCTAGAATCGCCTCTGCCGCGCTACTCAAACTGATTCCACGGGCGTGGACGCGAGACCTAGATGCGCGTCAAAGTGCGCAACATCCCCGTCTTCTAGATTTCAGCTTTTTTTTTCTTCTCCTTTTTTTCTCGGCGCTTCTTGATTTCACATCCTGCTTAAATAATTATTTAAATGATTTGGAAATGTTACGATGCGACGCACGATGCGCCGCAAGCCTCCCTCCCGTCGCCCATCAACGGATTAAGTGATTAATGGGTCTCCTCCACCGCTTCCAGATTAGCCTGGTTTGGAGGGAGGCAAAGGCCGCGGCGTTGCCTTCCCTGTGTCAGGAAAGGACCCCCGATGATGCTGCTGACGATGCTGATGCTGAGTAGCCTTCACCGCATTTAGTGCAGATGATGAAAGAGGGGTTTGCGGGGGAAATTAAGGCGTGACTGCGTTAAGGCTGGGGATGACTCAACACACAAAGAAGCTTGCGCGTTTAAATACATGGTTTCTGTTCGTCCGTACATGATTCGGGAGGGATGGAGAGGAACGGGGCGTTAAGAATGACAAAAATGAGGATGCAATAGATAGAAAAAAAAAGAAATAAAAGAAAGGAGAAGCCACACAGATTGCCATGTGGCTCGTTGCTTTGCCTGGGCACAATCTGTTCTCAGAGGAATAAATTATCGTCCACCCTCCCGCTCGGTCCACATGACATGTATGTGAGGTATTTCATCATTCGCCTGGCCATCTACATCCTCCGCCAAAAAATCACATCATGCACTTTGCACACTATATTATTAAGCTTACAGCAGAAGGCACTCACCTGTGCGTAACAACCAGTTGTCCCGTTTTGAAACGTCTCAAGGGATGAAATTGTGAGAGCACATGCACGGTGCAGACATTATCACTGTTTCAAATCCTACCGGTGAATGCTGCTGCTCAGGGGCCCCGTCTGACTACTATCTTCAAGGCGGAAATGATTAAACTCTCAGAGGGGAGGTGGTGTCTCCTCCTCACCGATATGTGCCTGTTATCCACTTCCTTTTAAGGAAACTTCAACCATAGATACCATCACGAAGCCCACACAGTTGCTACTACACTTTGTGAATTCCTCTATTCCAAAGATTTTCGTTGAAATTAGCACACTTGTACACTGCGCCTCCCCCGTAATTGCTAGTTGGTACGCCCCACTACGATAGAAGAGGAGTCTCGGGCATGGATGCAATGTGGCTTTGTTTATAAATCCTCATATTAATTTTTTTTTCTATATCCATTTGGATATTAACCAGATTTATTTTACACATTTATTAACAGTAGAATTTGAACTGTGTTTTGTGGGTTAACCTGTAAAAGGACAGATTTTGGTTCAAGGTCGGCATCTCGCCTCCTCATCCTCCCTCCTGTGTGTTACTGAAAATCTATATAGAACACAGACGAGACGTGAAACTCTGCTTTACGAAAAAAAAAAGAAATATCCCCAAATATATATTTTTTAAATGACGTATTTGATCACGAACGGCGATAGAATGATGTAACACACGCACAGGAACCCGTCATTTCCCCTCCAGTGAACATCTGCATTCATCTCCCGTCTGTCAGCGTCGAAGTTAAATGAGTGCAGCGTGTCCATCAGTAACCACTTCCCTTCTTTTGTCATGTTAGTAGACGATGATAGAACGGTTTCTTTTGGTATGTCTTGGCCCTGTTTTTTCTATGAGAAGTTCCTCTGTTCTTTAATAAAGAGGGTAGCCTATCTACAGTATATTATGAAAGTCATTTTCTGCTCATCAACAAGCATTGTGCTCATCAGTCTGCCAGTATTTTGGACAGGTCACCACTTAATGACTGGTGACCTGTCACTACACTACACCATTGTGCAGCCTAGAGTATGACTGGTTACGATGATTCCGCTGCTAAATGAAAGAATCAAAAGAAGAAGTATGAACCATCCTCTCTTTGTTTGACATGATGTGTGCAAAAGAAATAGAGATGACATGTTTCATTGTGAACGTTAAGGTGCAAGTTCCTCCTACTGTTTCTAAAGTTTCTTCTGTTTCTAATGTAGAGCATTCACTGTTAAAGACAACACTATATAGCATCTTCATAACAATATGTATATTAAGAAGCCACTTGTAGCATGGTAAATGGTTTTGCTTGCCAGAAAAAGAACATGACCAAAAGTCAGTAGGGAACAAAACTTCTCTGACTTGAAAGAGACCTTAATTGTGAAAACTATAGTCTGCTCCCTGAGCAATGAGTGGGAGCTCATTCCCAAGAATATGACAGAGCTGTCCTCTGGTTTTCTTTTTCTTTTTCCCCCTTTTTTGGCAAAACTTCTCTAACTTAACACAGAAACATGTTCCTGAATGCCGATGACTTGCCGTGCTTTGATACTGTCAAAGTCCTTTGGACTGACTCATGACTTAATCTCTGTTTGTTTCACAATATCTTAGAGATTCGTGTCCTTGCTTGTCAAAATGCAGGAGAAAACCTGCTGTTTGAGATGAGTTATATATAAGGTGCCAAACCCTGAGTTTTATGAACTGTCTGAGAGAAGATGTGTTTTCTGTTGTCTTACCTTTAAGATCGACACCACCCATGACTGAGCCCTGAGTTTCTCCACTGTATGCTCAAGTCCACTCACCATCACAGAGCTCCCACAGTAGTTGGTAGGAAGTGTTGGCCAGGCAGAAAAAATGTGTGTGTGTGTGTGTGTGTGTGTGTGTACACATTTGATGTCCACACAAATCCTATTTCTTCCAGTTCATAAACTCCACTCTCTTCTACTGTAGGAGGAGTACATCAGACTTTGTCTATCTCCATGTTCCTATGAACACAGCCTGTTGGCCTGGTTAGACAAAGAAAAAAAATGCCCAAGGATACTGCCTGCTCACTCCATTTTCTCTCTCTGCACAAGTTGAGTGAGAGCAGACTTATTGATTGCTGCTAATAGCCTCCACCTCATCAGCAGGGTGGCACAGAAACCCTAAGAGCAGTGAAAGAAAACCGATGTTAGTTCTGTTGGTGCGTTTAGATTTCGCTCGGCTGGCGACGCTTTAGATCACAAGAGTATTCTTTGGATGGCTCCCACTAACGTTTCAAAAACCAGGAGAGGTATAGTAATTGCATAATTGCAGTAGTCCAGACTGATATTGGAAAACTGGTTAAGTAATGAGCCACCGTAGTGTTTTTAAGCAAACAACTGCAAATCCTTTGTCAGTACAGTGTCTGTGTATGTGGGCAGTGTTGAAATATGTCCTAAGAGAACCTGCAAGTAATATATAAGGCTTTACAAGACTAATGAATTCAGTGTCACACAGCTACAACACTGATATACAGCTGTGCTTTAGGCTAAATGCCAACCACGACAAAGTTACCCTGACGTAGCCTGAATTAGAGAACTGCATTATCCATTCAACAGAACTTAAAGTTCAAATAGAATGAAATTAAATCTGATGATGGCACTAAGTTTGATGGATGCTGTTACCTAGGGCCATTTGCTAAGCAAAGGGTCGCTAATGCTAACAGTTAAAGTAACAAAATAACCAAAATAGCACGCGTTTGGTTCCAACATGTTTGTGTGTGCAAACCTTCAAGGAGATCTGGTAGATGCATATACTATGAATTGGCTTGTGGGACACAAGTTAAAGTATTAAAGTACAGACCAGACACCAGAGAGCACATACAGTTTTATACAAAGTGCCACCAACAGAAACCAGTCAAATAATGAAACAGAAATATTATACTTGTTTATTCAGGAAAATTAGCCAATATCACAAACGTCAGTGCCCCTGTGGGATTACAAGTTCATTTCAAGGCCAAATTAGAGTCCATCTGTTCAGTTTAAGTTATTCAAAATAACTGTTACTCTCCACAAGAGTAGTCAACCAACAAAGATCACTCCAAAAATACGACACATAATAGGTTGAGAGGTCACAAAGGAACCCAGGGTGACTTCTAAGAAACTAAAGGCTCACATTGACTAATGTTCATGACTCCATCATCAGGAGAACACTGAACATCCATGTGGCAGAGTGGTAAGGACAAAGCCACTGCTCTCCGGAAAGAAATTTATACGAAAAATGATTAAAGAAGTACAAGATTATCGGTAAATGGACAAGTCAAAGACCTGATCTTACTCGAATAGAAATGTTGTGGAAGGAGCTGAAGTAAGCAGTTCATGTGAGGAAATGTCTCGGAGCCGAATGGTGTAAAGCTCCTCCAAGCCACTGTAGACGCACCATCAGCAGTTAATGGAAACCTTTAGCTCCTGTTCTTACTGCACTCGGTGGTCACACCAGATACTGAAAATAAAGGATCGCTTACTTTTGCAACTGACAGGTATATGCAAATGATGTATTTTATGTACACATTTTCATGTGAAAATTGTAGGCTCTCAGTGGCATTGTATATTCCAAATATATAACACATCAAAAAAAAAAAAAAAAAAAAAAAAAAAAAGGAAGAACATTGAGATTACAGTGAAGTTGATCAGCCAGTGAGTGGTGGGGGGGCTATTTGCAGGCCTCTCCAGGCAGGGATCTCATCCAAGCTTTGTCAGATGTGGGCAGTGAAATCAGAAAAGACTCTTACACTGACAAAGGAAGACAAGAGAAGAAAACCACATCTAATTCCTTGAAGTCAAACCATCGTGGTTTCATAAAGGAAGGGAAAAGAGAAACGAAACAGAATGTTTACAGTGGAGACTACCCACACCTTTTCAAAAAACGTATTGCTCTGTTTCTAGTGCAACAATACAATACAAAGAACAAGCAGATGAGGCTGGGTTAACCTCAGGTGGATTTAAGACGTTAGGTTTCATGGCAATGGTATATGATAGATGATTCTAAACATTTATCACTGGCAGAGCAGCTTTACTGCTAGATTATCTAGATTAACTAGATTATCTTTACTATTGTCACCATCTTAGTTTAATAGAGTTTGCTAAAAATGAGTGATGCAACCAGAATGACCGCACAGGTCATTGGCCCCTACTGTCTGAGACAACTCATAGGAGTGCACCAACATCAGGAGATGTAACATGTAACTATACCTTTAGAAGAAAAAAAATCCAATTGGTTGAAAACTAAAGATAAAGACTAAGATCAGATGAAGACTGGAGCATCGTCGGTTATATGTTTGAGATGGCGGCCATGTTACTTGCGTTAAATTGCCACAGCCACAAGTACTGTATGTAATGATTGGTTTTTATTTACTGAAACTGCTGACTCAAGTCGCCTGTAGAAGTCACTGAAAAGTAAAACTTAACTCTAGATTGTAAATGTTTGTTTCTACCGAGCTGTTATCAGGAGGTCAGTGTCACTGAAACGTGCGACGACATCAACCACTGAATCCGGAGCAGCTCACCTCCTCACAAATTATAGTTATTTAGGTTTTCTAATGTCTGCAAGAAAATAAACCTTTAAAAACACACCAACTTAATACAGTTAATTATTCGTTTATATATATATAGCTGCACTGTTAGCTTCTCTTGTGCTAATATTGCAGCGTGCCTCTAGGATTTCACCTGGGGACCCGGCCAATAGCAGGATACCTGAGAGAGTCAGCGTGTAATATGCTTCCTTGTGATTGGCCTAGCAGCGATATGGGCGGGGCCTATTGTGTACAGGCTTAGATTGACAGGTCTAGTGTGGTGCTGTGTGAAATGGTGTGCTGTTGAGACAGCTCCTGTGTCGCTGAATGAGTGGTGACTGAAAGATAACGTCTTCTGCCTCCTTTTATCCCTTTGCTGAAATACGTTGGTTTCATGTTAATGTGTATTCAAAGAAATTTAAATTTGTGTGGGAAAATTTTAAAAATATATTGCACTGTGATGTTGTCATCTGTAGACAAAACAAGTGATGGTTTTACTCTTCTGATTTATTTCACATTTAAACTGCTTGATACTAACCACTGTCATCATGCCTCTGGACATGAGCAGAATAACGTGTGTGTGTGTGTGTGTGTGTGTACTGTGTAGAGTATATCTTTGCGTTGATATCAAGGTTCCAAGGAATCCTTGCACTGACTGTCTCAAGGAGGAACCCTTCTTCGTGGAGATGCTTTGATGGTGTGACGTGTTTGCTCATGAGACAGATGGACTGTGTGGCACGCTGCAGACATCTGAAAAGAGAAGTTTGCCTCAAGGAGGAAAAAGCATGATTGTACCACCAGACTGGGAACATCTAAAAAGGCTTTGATGATATAGGTCAAGAACATTCACCACTACTCATGTCTGACCCTGTTGCTCTACAAGGAAATGGATTTGTCCAGAGGGTTTTTTTTTCTTTTTTTTTTTTCTGGTCATGATTTGTCCATTTAACAGCCATGTAACATCTTCCAGGATGACTTTGTCCTCTTCAGACACTCCCACTCCATAGCAGTGACACTCCTTGATGGCAGCCTGACACAGACACACACAAAAAAACACTTTAGAAACAACTAAACAAAAACATCAAGAACAGCACAGGAAATTCACAAATGCACTAGATCCCAAACTGATCAAGTATCTGTGGGGTGATCCACAGAGGCCTCTCTAACCTCAACCAACAGCACCCAAAGACCCCCACTAACATTATTCTGTTCCTCAGATGCACCTCAGATCCACCCTCAGAAGGTCCATGTCCATTCTCTGATGAGTCACGTGTATTTTGGAGGCACAAGGGAGACCTCCACAATATTAGGAAGGTGGTCATAATGTTGTGGGTGACTGGTATTTGTGTGATTTTCACAAATTAACTCACTTAAATTAACTTAAGTTGAATCGAATGGATTTACTGCATCCCTACCTCTGTTTCCCTTGGAGTTCAGATTTTATTTTGCAAAATACAAGTTCCTGACTGAGACCGGTTGTTTTGAAGCAGACACAAACCATGTGATTAGGTACGTGGTGTTCCCCCTCCTGTGTTACTGTTTTGATTTTGCGATGCTAAACACAGAGCCCGTCACAAAGGACAGCTTACCCAGCTCACCTGCTGAATACTTCATGAACTGACCCTGACTTTGGTAACACGACGCCATTCGCCCGTCACGAGTTTACCCCTCCCAGACCTCTGATGGAAAGTCAAGGCATATTGGTTTTCACCATGTCACAGAGACGCAAGTCGTCAGCCAATGGGAGTCACGTGGAGCTGCCATAAAGGACTGAAATAATGGCTTTAATCTGTCCATTGAAACTAGTAGCTAACTAACAATCAGAATAATAACCTGTTAAGAACAAATATGCACCACCTTACTGACAATGTGGGGGATCTTGTTGATCTTCTTCTATTGAAGGAATTCAGCGTTGTCAATAAAGTTGGAGAAAAAAAAATATATTCCACCTTGCACACATTAAAAAATAAAAAGGTTTATGCTTATTGTGGTTATTTGGGGCTTGTAAAAGCTCACATATCACATTTTTACATGGTCGGAATCTCTGACAGTGTCCATATAAATGTCATGCTACAACTGATACCGCTTAAGTAACAATGTAAACAGAGAGGAGAGGAGTTTCATGATGGTCGGAGGAGCCATTCTTATTTTACTCAAATCAAAAAGAATCATATGACAGTGCTGATTTAGCAGTTATCACTTTGACTTTGACCTCATTGTATTAGTTTTCGGATGAAGTCGTTTGGAGTAGACAGCTCTGATGTGTAACTGTTGTGTGGATTTAGTGGGTAAAGAGACAAATATTTGCCCCAGGAGTTGGTGGAGACCAACTCCTGGGGCAAATATTTGTCTCCAGAGCTAGAAGTGTCATCTTTTATGAGTCACATTGCAGTCACCCAGTGATAGTGTCATTTGTTACTCTTGCAAGCTATTTTTAAGTTCCTTCACTAATTTCTGAAGTGTTAACTGATTACAAACATAGCCATGTCAATATGTACAAAGACTTAAAAATACAAGCCACGTGATAAATGCAGTGCAAAGTTGCTTATTCTCAGTGTAGCAAATATTGCTTTATTTATTTTAATGAATGTTCAAATGTTCAAGCGAATTACTATTGCAAGTTTAGTCTCCTTGCAAATGTGTACCCATCTGCCGAGTGCAGAATTTTATATGACTTGACTTTATATAAAAAATGAAGAGGCTTTCTTGTAACCAACTAAAACCAGATGAACTTTAAACTTTCAGCAGTGTCCAGCAAAAAAAACAAAACAACAACAACAATACACAGACAGGATCACAGACACAAAGAGAGAGAAAACATAAAGAGGTAACATCCTGCAACTGTTATCCAGCCCTGTGATGTATATTTATATTTAGAATGAACTATTTATAACGCCATGGCTGCACACTGAACCCTTTACCCTACAAACTCTCAGTTTGTGCTATTGTCTTGAAAAGCTCTGTTTTCTCCCAGGGGAAAGAAAGGCTATTTCATGTGTTGTCTGGGAGCTGCTTTGAAACACAGAAAAGCCTGTCCTGTGCTGCAATAGACCACTGGCAGCTGAATTCTGATATGATAAAAGAAAGGAAAACAGTCAGTGACGAGGCAACGGTGACGCTCGCTGTAACAGCCTTGATGCAGCTTAGAGCTTTTTCCCATTGAAGACGAGAGTCAAGCTGAGCGTGCAAGGCCACGATAAGCGCTGATATTTGGAGTTTGCATGGGCAAAAAAAAAAAAAATGGAAACACTGGTTGGCACTACAGCAATCGCATCCCATCATGTTGTGTCTTGTCTGAGTCAAAATGTCCTAGTTTTTAATGACGGGCTACTGGAGTTTTAAATGTTTTTGTTTTGTTTTTTGTTTTGTTCTCACTTGTGGATTTGATTTCTAGATGTCCCTTTTCTTTTGGAGAACAGGCGAACAAAGAGCTAAGGGTAATGTCATGCCTCCTCATGATACAAGTCTATTATATATTATATTATATGGTTTTCGCCTTGTGCTATGGCTCTAATAGTGGTAACATTCATCTGTCCCCTTCTTTTGATACACCAATCAGGCAAAACATTATTGTGTAGGTCTCGCCTTCAGGTCTTTGGGTCCTATGGGTTGAGGGGAGGGGCCTCTGTGGATATTCCCACAGATGCTTGATAAGTTTGGGATCTAGTGAATTAGGGGGCCAGGTCAACACCTTGATGCTTTTTGAGTTGTTCCTAAACTGTTTTTGTGTGTGGTCAGCGCTGGTCTGAGTGGGTGGTCTTACATACTATTACAGCTCAGAGTGTTCCAGTTGTTTTCTCAGGTATTCTGCTGAAAAAGATAATGTGTGGGTTTCTATAGGAACAAAATGAATTTTGTTTCATTCACTCACAACTCCCTCCCTACTCCATCTCTGATCAGCTGGTTATTGTAATTTGGTAGCCTGGCAGAGCCAGATGCAATCATTATTTGAATATGAGTATGGTAACACTCTATTTGGATTTCATTATGGATGAAATGAAAAACCTCTGCATGCAATTGTATGGTCCTACAACCAGTAATTTTTGTAAACAAATCATTGTCACTCTTCTGTCCATCATAGTCCATCACAACCCATCCTAACAAGAAGTCCAGCAGATCTTCATAATCAGTTCCCAACAGACAGACTCCAGACCGACTTTTTTGTGGCGGAAAGTTGGTCCGACTTCCAAGCTAGGACCAGCTTAACCAATCAGCCAATCATCTCATGTCTGGAAAACTTTAAATCCCGTCATTTTAATCCAAACTTCTGTTACCCTGCTCCACTCCATTCTTCACATTCAAGCTCTAGGTTGACCTCATTGAAGCCCACTCATCATCCCTGCCAGACATTCATCATTCTGTTCTTCTCATCAGCCCAAAAATGTCTAGACTAGTGAGTTTCCTACACTAACCGTGCCCTTCCTTCTCCCCCTCATATGATGTCAGGATTAGATTTCCTCAGGCGCATAACTTTTTCCCTCTTCCTAATACTTTTTTTTTCTTCAGCATTTAAACCCTTTAGATTGATTTTTATCATTTCACTTGTCTCTTTTTCATTTAACAATATTTAATTGTGGTGCTCAGTATAGCCCTGCATATATCTGCCATATCATATGAATGTGATCACCACAGTTACTCCGGTAATATCAGAAAGTTTTTGATATTGATTGTAGCGTCATGACCTTTTGGTAAAATAGGTCTTGCACAGTAGCTCAGGTAGTTCAGTCACCGTAATGTCACAACATGACATCAGTGATTGTATGGTACCTTCACACAGCTTAAGACTTAGTGGTCAGTGACATGGAAAATCAGAACATGGCGGGGAGGAAGTGTGGTGTGAATACAGAACCGTCTGGCTGGGGCCTCTCTGTGTGTTGTTTGCTTGTTCTGCCCAGGTGCAGTGGACCTTTTTCACAGCAAATATTTTGACTCGTCACAGCGGGGAAGGAGCTGGGGTATTAGTGATGGCTCTCTTCCATAAAGTGTCGCAGTAGGCCATGACAGTGAGCCAGCATGTGCAAAAGCAGGACCTCTTCTGAGTGGACTGCAGCCATCATTAATACACCTGTGCTTTCCCAGCTGTGACAAACAGTCAAAACATCTCCTGTGAAATGTGTCACTAGTTTCCATGTTCAGTCATGCACCACTGTAAACTGACCATTAGGCTGATTGTAGGTAAGAACAGCTGTCGTTAAAACGTTTTAATGCATTTAACACATTTGTGTTTGTCACAACGGTTTCAGAACTACAGGTGCGTAGACAGAGTGTGGCTGCTAATGGCATCGAAGCCCATCAGGGACAAGAGAGTGAGCGCACACGCCAGTTTTTGTTCTCAAATCTCTGATGCGCTCTATGTTTCTGTATGTGATAATAATAATTATTATGTATATTCGGCCCCACACTTTTACAAGGCAGTGCCCAATTGTTCTCATAAATGTGATTTTAAAAAAAATAGCCAGTGATCAGAGTGATCTTCTTCTAATAAAGATGCTCCATGAATTTTTTGAGAGCTCTATTGTGAGGGATAGCCAGCAGTGAGTGTCCTCTGCCGTTTGCCTCTGTTCAATGAGGGCTATTCTGCCTCCTCACAGTGGCTTTCTGTACAGTGCATCTCAACACAAAATGCTGAGAATAGCTTGGGACATTCTTAGGACATGTACACCATTCAGTCCTTCAGTGAAATGAACAAAAGAGCTCGCAATTTATGTTGCCCCCTGGCTGTCAATGTAACCACTGATATCCCTGTAGGGAAGCACTGTCCTCAGCATGTGATTGTTAGATAAGTGTGAGGGAGACGGCTGCAAATGTTATAAACCCTTAAATATCTCATGTGGAACGTACAATAGAAATAACTGAGATGATGTGCTTAAGGTAGAACTGTTACATTCTCTGAACCTGTTAAACTAGTCCCAGGTTCTCCTTGGCTTGTTAGGGGGCTTCTGATTCCAGAAATCCCATGGTCATTTGAAGCAGATTTAAACGTAGTAAGGTCACCCTAGAAGCCTAACGTTAACTTTGAAAGGCAATCCAAATCTTAGTTTAAGTCTCACTTATTCAATGCTAATGTCAGCCGACTGTGGGGGAGATGACTTCAGTTAGGAGGATATTGAGTAGGACCTGGGCGAACTGCTTAAGTTTTATTCACTGTTTACCGCGTGGGTAAAGCTTTAAAAATTTGTGAAGACCCTACACCAAGTATTAATTGTACTAGCAAGAGCTGTTTTGCCAGCAACAAGAGCGTGATTAGGCTTACACTGGCATTCGTGCTGGATTAGCTTGCTTAAACACCCCCCCCCTCACGTGCACGTAAAATTTTCAAGCTACCATCAGGTCTGTAAACAAATCCCCTTACTCTCAGACACCTATAATCTGGCTCAGTGCATTGAGAAAAATCCACTTTCCAGCTTCCAGGTTTGAAATACTAGCGTGAGTTCAGGCCAAGGTCTTGTGGACAGATGTTAATTTCGAGTTGTAAGTGGCTGAAAAGGGGCGCCTAAATCCACAGTGCATGCAATAAATAAACTCAGACATTAAATCCAAGCAATTTGACAAAAGAGGCAGTTTCATGTGACACAGCATAAAAGCACATTTTAAAAATCCAAACTATGGATCATTAGAAACTGTTGAGCTTGTACCTTGTACATCCAGAGCGTGGAGAAATTTAAAGGGTAGATGGGGGTACTGGTAAATTTTCGTCAAAGCCCCCAGTTTGAAATGATAGGCTTGATGTACCCAATGGCTGCCAAGATAATGGCTACAGACGAGTAACAGAAAACCCTTGACAGTGTAAACACACTGCTGCTATCCAAACTGCTGCAGTGTTTGCGCCGGAGCCGCCATTGACTGGTGTAATCTGCTGTATAAATCTGCAGCTTGGCCCTGTCTGGCCGCTGTCTGAGTTCTGTGCACTCGGACAAAAGCGATGGACACCTTGCCCAATGACAAAAGGCCGGGTGCTAATTGAAGCAGACAAGGCTTGCTGATGGAGCCTTTTTGAGCAATTGAACTTGGTCAATGAATCTCAGAGGACCTAATGAAACATAAGGGACAGGCAGTTTGACTCCAACAACGGGGGCAGAACCAAGCTGTCCTGTATCTGCCCATCAGTCTCATCAGAAGTTGTGCTTTGACCCAGACCGTTTACAAAAGTATGTTTGCGCAGAACCTGCAAAGGCTGAAAGGTTAAAAGCTGTAGATGTGGTCATTCATTGTTTTGGCCTTTAAAGGAAAAATTGGTCTGATCTGGCGCCATTCTGTTGTTGTATTTTTGTCCACAAACATTACGAGAACAGAGGACAGGCCTTAATGTGTCTCCTGACCAATGCATTGGGATGGAGGACAAGCTGTTTTTCTTTGGATCTCTGAGGAAGGAGACTGGGTTCCTTTGAGAAAGCCGTCAGGAATGTGTATGGGAAAACCTGTGTGGGCCACTGGAATCTCCTCAAAGAGAAGGAGTACAACACGGGTGCAGAGCCCTCACCACGGGAGAGAGGAACCGGTCTTTGTGATCAGAAATGCTGTGGAAAAAGTGTGCATTGTTCACAGCCCAACTGATTTTGTTCTTCTGGTCCTGTGATTCCCCTCAGGTCTTGGGTTCACTGACCCCTTCTAGCTGGCTGCCCAAAATGCCCACAGAAGTCAGTGACACTACATTTTATATGATCTAAGCAGCTTTCTTGTTCTCAGATTGCACATTTTACCAAAGACTGGCATTCATTTGAAAGAGTGGAAAGTTTCACAACTTTTGTAGGAGAAAAATGTCAATCAATCATTTCATTTACAGTATTTTAATATTACTCTTGCCAATAAATTAATGCATTAGGAGGACTTACCTCTTACAATATGTCCTCTTGCCCAAATAGCAACAATGTAATACAAAAGTAATACAGCCACACATATCCAAAAGAACGGTTGTTTAAATTTTAACAGGTATGTTCAATTTAAGATAGTTCCACGAATAGTCCTAATGAAACAGACAATGTTATCGTTGTTGCTGCGTTGAAAGCACAGAGTATTTTTTCCTTTGCGTTTTGCACTGTGTTCCTTACGAGACCACGTAGTTTACTGTCTTGTTTCTATGGAGACTAAAGTACCTCCGAGGCACAAGGACCTTTCTGACTGAAGCTAGCAAGTGTCAAATTAGCTTACGTGCACAAAAACTTATTTTGAAGAAAAAAAAAAAAACGAAAAAAACAAAACGAAAACAGCAAGTATATTTTGCGGTATTTACGATAACTTCCCGACTATGTTATAATAGGGCGTTAACGGACCAACGAGTCACTGCCGTCTGGAAACCATGACGGATGCTAACGAGGTGTGTGAATCACTCAGCTCAGACCAGGACGAACTAGTCGGCTCTGATACTGACGATACTAAAGAAGAACACGAAGGGTTTTCATGTCACGAAGAGCCGGTATGTTTGTGAGTTTACCTGACCTGAAATAAAAATAAATAAATTAAAAAAATAAAATAAAACAGAAGAGGAAACAAAATGTATCCAAAATCAGCCATTAACTGTAGTTAACTTATTATTTTTTGCTGAGTGGGTGTTGGATTTTGGTAATGGTTTTACATGTATCTTCTTTATTTTAATGTGTTGTTTTTTATTCAAATCAGTGTTTCACATCAACAGTGAAGAAAATGAAATTGAATGCTAAAAAAACAAAACAAAACAAACTAAACAAAACAAAAACTCGACCAATTAGGAGTAACACCCTTGTGAATCCAAACTGGATAAAACAAGAGATTATTGCCATATTGTGGAAGTTATGGGGGTGGCTGGGGGGAGTGTTCTAGACCCATAACACACACATGTCATAATGGCACCACACACTAATATCTAAATCTTTTCTGAATATAGGCCTCAGGTGATATTCCTTCATCTCTACTGAGCTACTTTGAAAGCTCAAAGAGCAGAGCAGCAGCTTGTGAAAAGTTCATTCTCGAGGACCTTGGAGGTATGGAAACTTGTAGATTAGTATAAACAGAATAGATTTAGTTGTATAGATATTAAAGTGGCTGAGACTGATTCCAGATGATACCAGGTGATATCTGTGCTTTCTTTTATTGCATCACAGACATCACTGCATCCTGTCTCACTGAAGACGGGACGCCTATTGAGCTAAATAAGGAAATGATGAAAGTAAATGAGCAGGTCAATATTTCTCTTTACACTATATTCTCAAATGTCTTACTGTATGGTATCCAAATATAATGGCAAATATGTTTTTCCCTCTACAGGTCTTTCATTTAACTGAAAATGTGAATGACACGACTGACCACCACCTTCTCTATGACCCAGGAGAGATGCAAACACTTTATGCTCACAATGGGTCAATGAGTCCCAACAACGGAGGTAGAGTACATGCTTAGAAACATGAATGAAATATGTACAGTATATCTCATAGGATTTGTCTCAAATTTTGAAATAACTCCTTTGAATATGTAATTAAACAAAATGTGCACAAAGAATCCTTTCTTATTTGTCATGTGCGTATTTGAAAGGTTAAAGTCTAATCCGGCATGACTTGTTAGTAATTGATGTGAACTTAATTGTGAATAACATAAATGATTCATGGAAAACAATATTGTTTTAGTACTTTACAAAATCATCTAAAGTATTTACAGCCGTAATCAAATCACATTTTCATTTAACTCGTGAAACTCTGACAATACACAAGAATCTTCGACAAATCCACCCGACCTTATTCATCGCTTTGTTGGATTACCATGACCTGGATGACTGAGAACCTTCACAGACATACACAAGAATGCTCTTTGTACAACCACAAGGGAGCGCTGTTGCCTCATTTAGCTGCTTTTTGAGTGTTAAATTTACAAGTCTGGGACAAAACATAGAAAAGGGCACTAACCATGTGGTTTACATCTGGTCCACATCATAAATGGTGATGAGGATATAGATTTATTTATGCATTCAGTTATTTTTATATATTATATATAATATATATTTTTATTTTATATTTTTAAATATAGGGAAGGATGACAAACTACAAGCCAGATTTAAGGCCTACACATATTCCTGGTTTAGTCCTTGCTTGGTGAATTACCACAGTATATAATATTTAACCTTTTGCACTTGTCACAGGTGACGATGAAACTGATGAATATATTGAGGATCAGAATTATTTGACATTGAAAATCAATGAATTTGATGTAGAGGAGAAAAAGGAGCAAAGAAGACAAAGGGAAGTAGACTTCCAGGAGGAGCTGAGGAAGATAATGGAGGCAGAGAAGGTAATTGACCCCATCCTCTCAACACAATAATAATAATAGAAAAATCTAAGTGCAACAGATGAGCTAATATGAATTCATCTACTGCTACAAATGTGTTCCCTTAAATGTCCTTACAGAAAAACTGACAAGGGGATGGATTTTATTCTTTGTAGTGCACAGATAGTTGAATATCATGGAAAATATACATACACGATAGCTAATATATTTTTTTAATGTAAGGTGTACCACTATTTTCTCATAAATATATCACTTTCTGTCTCCAGCTTCAACAGATGGAACTTGAACTGATGGCAAAGGGAGCGCAGGAAAAACTTGAAGAGGAGTTTCTGGCTCAACAGGTGTGGATGCTTTGTTATGGTTTGTGAATTTCCTGCATTTTAGTAACTACTGGCCATTACTATTATTACCAGCACAATGCAATCATGTAGAGGGCTGTGTTGTTTTTGTAATATTTGAATGAAATCAGACCGTCGCCCAGCTAATAAATAATAAAGGGGGAAAGGGGGAAAAGTCTTGGGTAGTTTACAATTTCCATTTGGCTTGTTCAATTATTTCTGAGCTCATGTCAATCAATAAAATGTAACAACTAGCAACATTGTAAATGTAGTCTTTTCCAAACAGGAACTGATTAGTAATTTAAAAAAACGGGTGGATAAAGAGAGGAGCATGATTGAAGAGGAGCAAAAGAAGAGAAAAGAAGAATGAGAGGTAAGGAGGGAGAAGGACAAGGAAGAAAAGAGGAAGAGAGAAGAGGAAGAAAAAAGGAAAATGAAAGAAAAAGAAGAAAAAAGGAAGAATGAAGAGGAGGATAAGAGGAAAAGGCAAGAAGAGAGAAAGCAAATAGATGAAGAAGAAAAGAGAAAAATGGAAGAAATGAGACTTAAAGAAGAAGACGGAAGAAATAAAGAAGAGGAGCAGATGAAAAAGAAGGGGGAAGAGGAAAAGAGAAAAAGGGAAGAGGAAGAACACAAATTAGAGGAAGAGAAGAAGAAGGAAAATGAAGAGAGGAAAGGGAAAGAAATACAAATGAGGGAAGAGGAGGAGAGAAGAAATGAGGAAATAAAAGAAAAACAAAAAGACAAAGATGAGAAAAAATTGATAGAAGAGACTGGAAAAGAGCTGATGGAGGATGAAAAAGGAGGAAGTAAGGAGAAAGAAGAAAGAAAAAAGAAGGATGAGGAGGAGGTGAGAATAACTAAGGAGCCGGATGTGATGATGAAGCAGGAGGAGAAGGGGAAGAAGGTTGAAGAGAGAAAAAGTGAAGAGGAAAGAGGAACATCGCATGCTGAGAATAAGATGACGCACGACCAGATGAGGAGAATAGAAGGGGTAGGTGAAGAAAAAAGAATGGACACGGAGGAAAGACATAGTGTGGAAAATAAATATATGACAGGGGAGGAAGAGGAGAAGAAAACTAAAGTGGATGAGCTTGAAAAGAAGGGAGAAGTGGAGAGGAAAAGGAGGGATAAGGAAGAGTTGAGAGTTACGAAGGAGCTTGAGGTGAGGACAAAACAGGAGATGGTGAAAAAAGAGGTGGAGGGAAGAAGTGAAGAAGACGGTAGAAAGACAGAAGTTGAAAATAAAATGCTGCATGAACCGGTAAGGAGGGAGGAAGAGGGAGGTGAAGAAAAGGGAATGGTTGAGGAGAAAAGACATGGTATGGAAAATGTATATATGAGAGAGAAGGAAGAGCAGAAGAAGACAAAAGAGGAAGAGCAGACTGAAGAGTTGGAGAAAGAAATTAAGAGACGGAAAGAAGAGGAATGCAGGAACAGAGAAGAAGAAATAAAACTACAAATGCAGGAGAATGAAGCAGATAACAAAGTAACTGAAGATGAGAGAAACAGAAAAGATCAGGAGAGGCAGGAAGAAACAAAGATAGAAAAGGAGGACGGGACAAGAAGTGTAAAAGCAGAAAACATAGAAACAGGAGAACGAAGATTTAAAGAAAGCGACATTAGTAAGCATGACACAGAGAAAAAGGATAATACGAGCAGTACTGGACGCCCCCTCAAGTCTACGCTGACATCCTCAGGCCCTGCTCCTTCACACAGTGACTCTGCAGACTGTCCCAGCAACTCTGAAACTTTACAACAACACGACCAGACCATCAGCCAGACCCCCACGTATAAAACTACAGACCAACCACCAGCACTGTCCCCCTCCACTTCCTGCTCTTCAGCTGCGTGTCTTTCAGATCACACAGAGCAGAAGAGGTTGGCGTGGATGAAGGACTGCGTCCCCTGGTCCAAACTCTCCCTCCAGAACAGGAGGAAGCAGAGAGCATGTGTCCAGAGTCGGAGAGGGCCGAGGAGGGTGGCCGAGGCCAGCAGTCTGCCCCCTCTCTGCACACACACCCTGCTGCAGTCCACAGGCTGCACATGTCTGCAAGAGGTAACAAATGCTCAACCACTATACAGACACACAAGAGAAATCGTTTAGTCCCTTGACATATTTTGTGCCCACTGCTTGTGTAATTCAGAATCTGAAACAGTATTCCTCATACACTGGTCTCCACATTCAAATGTTTTTAGGTCTAGCTGACTTAAATTCTTTACATGGCTTAGCAGACATTACCATACAATTTGTAAGTATTAGTAAATGACCCTTTGCTGTGTTTACCTCTGAAAATGCCAGAAAACTCCTCAGATATCTTGCCTCTGTTTCAGTTAACCACAGTGACCTTGGAGGACTTGCCTGGCTGCAGCCTGTCCACTCTTGCCCAGTGCCCTCAGCTTCGGTCCCTCACTCTCAGACGCTGTGGCCTCCGATCCTTAGAAGGCATCGGCCAGCTACGAGAGCTCCGCTACATTGATCTGCGGGTGATTATAGCGTTAGAATAGAAAGAGTTGTGGCATCTGGTTTTCTTGTTTTTCAAATGATCACTCATTTGTCTTGTCTTAGGAAAATGAGATCTCATACGTGGAATGTGAAAACATGACCGGTCTACGAGTTCTTCGACTTGCCCACAACAAATTAACGTCCATTCATGGTTTAAGCGGCGCTGATAATTTGGACGTCTTAGACCTCTCACACAACTCCATCACCCGCATCGGTGAGAAGCAGTGAATTCCTTATACCTCATGAGACAGTGAGATTACCTGAGTTTAGAGTGTTTGTCAAAATGTTCTGGCCTCCTACTAAGAAGTCCACAAGAGGGCAGTATCTCC
The DNA here is from genome assembly GCF_022458985.1 of Mugil cephalus. Taxonomy (NCBI): domain Eukaryota; kingdom Metazoa; phylum Chordata; class Actinopteri; order Mugiliformes; family Mugilidae; genus Mugil; species Mugil cephalus. Next base: position 23,373,339 of record NC_061779.1, read on the forward strand.
CTTTTCTGGGACCATGGATTTTGTTGACTTAAAATGATTGTATCAATTCACTGTATCATACATGTAGACTGTACTTGGATTGTATCATTTAACAATTTTAGACATGCTTTGTCTTCTGCTTATATTCAGACTCATCTAGAACACAGAACACAGTCTGAACAAATGATTTCCATCTCTTTACTAGCTGGTCTGGAGTCCGTGCGGAGACTGCAGAGGTTGTCACTGCACCACAACCAGCTGATCAGCACCAAAGGGCTGAGAGACGTGTACACACTCCTTGACCTGGACTGCTCACACAACCACCTGGCGAGAGTGGAGGGTCTGGAGAACAGCGCGCTGCTCCACACACTGGATCTGAGAGCCAACAGCCTTTCTGAGGTGATTACAGAAATAGATGATGATTGAAAGCATTACATCTTATGTCAGCGTTGTCTGTATTTCAAGTTTGTGAGCAGTGTTTGGACATCTGAGGGGGTGAAAGGGCTTTTAAAAAGTTAGGCCCACATTGTTTTTTTGGTACTTTTTGCACCTTTTTGCTCTACTGTCGACTGTTGAAGTTCAATAAACCTTATATATGTTGAATGTGTTGTTTGTAGCAAAGTCATGTTTTTTCTTTTGTACACTGAATGTCAAATAACATAATGTTGTGTACTGAATTATTGCGACTACTGGATGTAGCATATCTCACAAAAGAAAAAGCATTCATCAAAATTAAACTAATAGTAGCACGATAGTGTAAACATGATCAGTATTTCTAATTGCACCACTCATTTCCTGACGAGCCTTCCTTGTGACTGATACTGACAACAGTTACCACAGCAGGACTAGATCAGCTGACAATGATAGATGGGTTCTTTAGATGCTGCGGGCGCAGCAGCAATGTAAAGTTGGTCTAACCTCACAGTGTGACTAGACTTAACTGACACCTTTACTCTGTTTCTACATCAGCCCCCAAGTCTGAACAACCAGGTCCTCCTCAGAGAGCTGCATCTGGACGACAACAGCATCTCGTCCCTTCAGGACCTCTCTGCCTGCTGGCTTCCCCTCTTACAACATCTCTCTGCAGCCCAAAACAGGTACAAAAGCATTCCTCCAGTCTGTCTTGGCCTAAGTGGTGTAAACGCAAAACAACACTATGAATTTTCTTTCTGTTTTCACTTTAACGTGATGTGGGATTTTTCCTAATGATTTCGACATCCACACTAGATTAAAATATGGTGCAGGTTTTAACTGAGTTCTAAGGAATCTCTTTGTTTCCCAGAATTACCCAGCTGCCCTCCATGTCTGATTTTGTTTCCCTTGAAAATCTGGATCTTAGGTTCAACTGCCTGTCAGGTAACATGATGTTATGATTAATCCTTATTTATTCACTTCCCCTAATACTAAATGTTTAACTGAACTCTCCTGTCCTGACCTAATGGTTTCAGTCTTGTTGATTCTGTTTCCCTGGCAGAGGTTCGGAATGTGTGTGACAATCTGGAAGGTTGTCAGTTCCTGCAAGAAGTTCAGGTCACTGGGAATCCTCTTCGGCAGGAGCATGGCTGGAGGTAAGTCAACGCCTGGATGGGGGAGGTTAACCAAATGACATGTGCTGCTGTTTTACCAGTGACCGCTATCTAATCTGTATCCATCTGCATCCAGGAGACAACAGGCAGTGCTGCTGCATTAAGCTAATTCAAAAATCCCAAATGCTCTGTCATTTTCTGGACGGCTGTTAAACTCTTACATGGGCATACTGTCCTCCTGTCCTCTGCGCTACCTGCGACACAGTTTCAAATAAAGTCATTAGAAATTCCCGTAGGTCTTTCTGGAATTATTTTGCACAATTTTAACTTCCTTATTTTGGGAAGCATCGCTTGCTGTGATGGTCGTTCAAAGGAACGCCACTATTTCTCCATCACAGATTGGGTCTGTTGACTCAGGTAGTCTAAACATTCCAGTTGAACACAGGTCTCCCTGTCCGCTCCCCAGGATTACCACTGTGATTCCACGCTGCCTATTAGATTACCGGGAGGTTCCTCACACATCTGTGTGTACGTATGCTGCATCGTGTGCTCAAAATTCACAAAATATTGATACAGCAGAAAAATCAATTATCTTTTCTTTGTCAATTTGCTCATGCAATTACAGCTGAGTGTCTAAATATTTTGCCCATGTTACGACATTCGCAGTGATTTTATATGAAAAATATGCAATGACCACTTGTATTTCTTTTGCTTCTATTCAACTGTGATAAGCAGTGATGTCAACTGTTGTAGGTTTTCAAAGTTATTTGGCTCTTCAGGGTGACTCACACCCATTTGAAACAGAAAAATGTGAAAATCAATACTCACCCCACCAGAAAGTCCTTAGTGTTTCAGTTTTACAACATTCTTGTGTCTGACAGTCAGACTTTTGTATTAAAGAGATCTCACTGGTCAGTTTGACTTAAAGCAGTCACCATATGTTAAACCACTCCTCTCCATTGTGTTCAATGAACCTGACAAAGAGTATGTAAAATCTTTGTATTTGTGGATTTAGTTTGTTGAATATTTTTTCGGTCCAGAATAACCTCAACTTGTGGCCACTTTTTTCCGTCTTAAGCCTCAACTGAAACGTTACCTTAATATTTCATTGAACTTTACTTAACCTCCAGTGCCAGCAGTGGAATTAACCTCCAGTATTTCCCTCACTCTTGCCCCGGCCCTTTCATCCTGAGCCAGTGATAACATCGGCTAAATTAAAGCACCAAAAGGCAAGCGCTAAGAATTACACTCCCTGTAGGCAGCCCCTGATCCAGGAGACATAGCTGAAGAAAACACTGGGCCTGATTAATCAGGGCCATTTTAAGGGCCTGTGTTTTGGAGGAAGTCTTCACTAAATGAAATACGGACTTGTGCTCAAACAGGCTGGAGAAGGAGGCTGAAGAAATCTGAGCCAAGAACAGTGTTTTCCTCTGATAGGAGGACGACATTTATATCAGTTTTGAAGAGATTCAACCTGCATCCAGTGTAGATATAACTATAAGATTCATATGACCTGAATTGTTCAGCTACATGGTGGCACTTAAGCATTCTATGTAATTCCTGATTCTTTGTACTTTGGAAACATCATAAAAACTACTGAGTACATTGCAGATCATATCACATTTCCCCCAATTCTTAAGTGAGAATCATCCATTGTGAGCATCAACAATTTACGGCATTGAATTATTTTGTATGTAGGTCTACCCTGCCACGTCACACGTGTGTCTAAGTGGCGTCCATTTCTGAACTGGATTACATTTCCCATCCCACCTCAGTGAGCTTATGTTACAACCAACAGGTCTTGTTTGGGTTTTGGAGTTTCACTTGAAGGCAGCCAGAAATCATGCCCAAAGGGCGGGGATCCCGATCTGTGTTGAAAAGTGCATACGTATACAGAGTATACAGCCACAACAAAACTGCACTGTAGTGACGGTGCACAGATTCAATCCCACGCCTTTGTCTCTGGGTGGTTGAGGGATCTTGAAAACTCTGCATTTTATCTGTGTATAGCTTTCTTATATATAATTCTACCTTCTTTACTTTCTCCTCAAGAATTATTCTCTCTCGCTGAACGTAAAATGAATATATTAATATGAAGTTATTGGTGTAGGCTTTTTAGGCTTTAAGTAATCCAGTGAATTTAGTGCATAAAACATGATCACCATGGGTCAATAAAACTTTCCACAAAAATCTATTACTGTGCCAGTGTTAGCCAGCTGGTTTATTTTTGGCTACAGTCTTCTGGTGAGATTCTGAAACCAATAAAGTGATGGTTAAAAATTATAGGCAACAAGAGGGGTCATAAAAACCACAATAAGGGTGGTGCATGTAAAGAACTTTACGTGCGCATTATAAAGTAAGACGGTCTCAAATATTCACATATGCACCCTTTATGAATCCATCTGAACCAGTAAATGAGAGGTTTCACCTCAGCACATGTTTTATCCTTCTCTGGTGACGTGCTAGGCAAGATTTAAGAGCATATGGTGCTCTGCGAATCAATTTTGAAAAACCCAGTTCTTGATTTCTGCAGCCTGAAGGCTTGTATTTTTTTTTTTTTTTTTGTACTGATTTTATTGTTGCCATTCCCTGGTGTCCTGTAGAGTTTCCAGCTCCACATTTTCCCACTGAACACAGACCACATTTGGCCAGTGCTCCTCTGGTAGATGCTCTGAGTCTGTTTCTCTGGCAGATAGCTGAGATTCCTCTGCTTGTACATCCTTAGCCTCAGGCAGCAGTTACCTCTCCCCCAGACTCACAGACATCCAGGGCTCCCCTCCATGTGAAGGCTCATACTAGCAAACATATGTCCGTTGGTAAGGTTTTAATAAGTAGCTGTTTAACTACGCATAGATCCCAGCTTACGGTTTTCATACCAGGGGATCATTAAGTCACTGTAAACGCGTTGATCTGCTTGTAGTTCAGAGGCTGAGGGATTCTGTCAGACAAAACACAAATGGTTGCTCTAACTCCTCGATATCAGCTTTCTAACCTCCAGGTAGATCTGCTGAATGAGAGTTTTCAGCAAGACACTGGTGATTATCTGACAAGTTACATTTACATAATAACTTGCTTGAAATATAGAACAGGTCAAAAATTAATTAAAGTCTTCATGTTATTTTGTATCCCTTCCAAAACATGTGTCTAATGTAAAAATGTCTCCACTGCGTCTGAAATTCTGGTTTGAGTTCTGTTCATGTTGTTTATCCGTTTAGGTCTCGTGAAGTAGTTTGTATTCACTGCAGTGTATAGTGTAGTATTGTTCCTTAAAAGACAGAAATGTGAATGTAACCGCAGATTTAAATGTGTGCAAATGATAAATGCAAAAGGAATTTTTGTGATCATGTTTTTTACTTGGGTTTAGTTTTGAATATGGTCTTATGTGGGATTAAAATACAAATCTGATTTGTGGCTGAAATATATCTTTTCCATCTAAGTAGCCTATTTGTTCAAAGATTTATTGTCAATAATACTGACATTAAACAACAAGTGGCTGCTATTTTATCCATTATTCTTTCTTTTTCAGAGCCACACTACAGAAAGCATTGCCTGGCCTGAGCGCCAGTGATAGGCAGCAGACAGACTCGTTTCTCTCGCCCCCTGCTGTTCAACAGGTCGCCCTGGCCTCAGGCAGCTTCCTAACACTCTGTCAGGCTCAGCTTCAGCACACTCGTGATTTACAGCAGCATCACAGCAGGGAGCTCAGGTAAGAGACATAATACTGTCTGGTTGCGTAGATGTACTGTCAGCGTACCAGCAGTGAGAGTATACGGTGGCATAGGTGCCTGACCTATAAATGTGTGGTTAACCCTTTCTTTTGTTGGTCAAATTGCATCATTTTCCTCATCATTATTGCATCACATACTGACAGTAGAGATCATCTGCATTTGTAAACTAAAATGTGTGGTGACTGACTTTTGAAGGAGCTTGAAAGCAGCTCTTGGGGAGGATGGCTAAAAGTGCTCATCTCAGATACATTTATTGATGTGTACTGCGGTTCCAGTGTTACAGATGGTATGTTCACTCATTATCACCCGCTATCCTCTTTGTCAGGTGATATAATTTCCAAAATAAATTACCTAAAGAACGCGTCTCAGCTTGGAAGTGCAGACACAAGCTCGGCCAGTCTCTGCTGTATATATGTTTGATTGATAGTGCTTCTACGGAAAAGAGGGAAGGAAATTTGATTAGACTCGCATGCAGGAGGCAAATCTATAAAGGGATTAGAATGCACTTTAAAAGAAAAACCGAGTTAAATGGTAGAATAAAACATAAAAGAATAAGACAGTATAAATGACTTCAAGCCTGTTTACAGGAGGTCATATTGCATTTTTGTAAATTTTGCTGATCATCCTGTTAGACATACAGACATCAAGCAGTGAGGAATGTTAGCTATCCCCTTGTTATGTCTGATACATAGGGCGTAGTGAGCCTAAAGACAACGTCCGTCTATTTTCACAAGTCCTTCAGTGTCACTGGCCTCCGCACACATTGACGCTCCTATGCAAGTTGGACCACCAGCACTTAAAACAGTGGTCAACTTTCTGCTTATCTTCCTGACCCTTCCAAATTACACAGCACAAAAGATGAAACGTGGCGGCCGCTACCCGTGCGGGTCACACTGAGGACTCCTATGGCTTGGGGGGGTAGCGTGGCGCTCCCCTCGCTTCACCCCTCACTGTGTGCCCTCTAGCCCCCTGGCCTCTGGACAATGGGCCATTTTTGGGGCCTTGCGAGAGCCAACACAGCCATTTAACCCCCAGCCTGACCTTGTGTCAGACTGGGGTTTAGACGAGGTGAGAACAGTGCCACACGTCAGTCTGCTGGTGACTGGAAGGTGGGATGCTAAGAGGTGTATTAAGGATGTGCAGAAGGTTGCAGGCTGAATACTGGAGAACGACTCTGCTTCACACATTTTACTTGTTGAGGTTGCTAAGGGCTCATTTTGAAAATTTGTAACTAAAATGTTTTGCCTTCAGGCAGTAGGCACCTACTTGTGAAACAAGCATCCAAAATAAAAGTTTATGTGCACTTGTGTGATTACATGAGATAGAAATGTTATTATTATTTTTTTTTTGGAAGATTATATTGGCGAAGTTGTAGACTCAGATTCATTCTAAAGTAAACTGGACTTGTCTTCAGTTCCCTCCCAGTAATGTTACTGCTGCAATGATTTCTGCTGGAAACACCCATATGATAAGGCAACGGCAAATACTAGAGCCTCTAAATGTCCTGAAATGTAATTAAAAAAGACAAGTCATCAGAGTTTGGTATTTACAAATCATATTAGAATTTAACACTGCTTTATTTTTCTATCGCCATCATAGCAGCTGTAATCTTGATTTTCTGCTACATGGTGACCCTGCAGTGAACCAGCAGGTACAGAGATGGAGGTCACTGGGGTCACAGTCTTTTGGGACCCCCTGACTCTTCTCTCTTGCCCCACTGAGAGTGAAGAGCTAGGTCTTTGTCGAGAAGGAGCTGTAATACTTAAAGCTACTGGCCTTCCAGACTGGTCGAGTGTCTCTGGCCCCTCAGGCTTGAAGACAGGGACAGGCATTGCTAATAGATTCATTAAGTTTCCATTGAGGTGGCTTTGTAGTCAGTTTATCCCCTCAATGAAAGGGACATTATATGGTATTAGGGCAGACACAGAAGAGACAGGGAGCTCTCACTCTCACACACAGACACACACACACACACACACACACACACACACACACACACACACACACACACACACACAGACGTATGAGCACACACTCACCTCAGGTGAACTGGTCAAGAATAGGAACTAAAAAATCTGATATTTCATTAATTCAATATAAGATTTTATGTGTTGCAAAAGAATGGATTGAATTAAGAGTGCTAATTTTAGCTCCTCTAATACTATTTGTAATAGCATGTTCCAAACTAAATGACTCTGAACCTAATTTAATTTCATGGAATCGCAAATCTGACTCTAAATAAGCATGTTTATTTGAACTGTGGTTCAACACTAAGCAAGGGTTTTGTAATAGCCTTCGGTGTGATTTCTATATTATAACTATGATTTGTAATCTGTTTTGGAAACAAAAACATTTCCTTACTTTTCGTACTGTACGTACTGCGAATAAACCTGAACTGTACAAGTTGTAACTGCTCTGCTTTCCAGATCCAATGATCCATGAAGGATTTACTTATTTTGGGCTTGGTGAATTTCCCAGTGTCAGAGCAATCTGCACCACAGACGTCAACTCAAAATCACATTAAATGAAAAAAGCTGAAAACGGCTTCTCTTAATGTATATTTGTGGGTACATTTGTGCAGAATTGGCACGATCCTCAAATTTAGCTCAAATTTCATAACATTTCCCCAAGTGCCGTCACTTTGCTGAGGGCTCACGAAATACAAATCACCATTAATGTGTTTGTTGACTCAGACTTTACACGCAGGAGGTTCTGTCAACATGATCCTCTGCAAACTGTAAATCCAGTGAGTGGGTTTGATTGGGATTAAAAAAAGATTTAATTTCACAAAATGATGTGTTGGACTAAGTCACAAGGGCACACTCAATCACAGTAACTCATTCATATTCTGAATTGAGTGCTTTATCCAAACAGTGATGTTTCATATGCTTTTGTTTCCAGCAGTGCTTCATCTTCCTTGGATGCTGTAATGAGGCATTTCACTCTGACTCTGAAGCTGGCCGAGGAGCAGAGATTTGCCCATGAATATGGTGACAACACTGTGTGTGATGAGCACTGGGCTACTGTCCAAACACAGACCGAAACACTGGAGGTGGACACCATCGTTGCTGATTACCCAAAAATACCACCAGCCATTCTAAGCAGGAACAAGTTGAGACGCAGCTACTGGACTTTTGAGGAGACGCCGGCTGCAGAGAGTTGCCTTGACGCTTTTGATGGTGTTAAAACGGGTCCGGAGCCATCAGTTAGCAAACTGAACTCTGGCAGTGTCCTCTCCTTCGCAACAAAAGGAAAAACAACCTCCTTTAATCCAGAAAAAGAACCTGTGTCCAACCAACAAGACTTGCACCTCAAAAAGTAAGTTTTACCTGAGTCAGTGTCATCTTCTTCTGTGTGTCCATTCCATTAAACACTACACTGCTGATGACAGGTCAGCTTGTCGGATGTATGTAATGAAAACCTCTACATTCTTTCATGGTACACGACTGAACACCAGTGTCTCAAAGCAAACACTATGTGTTTTTATATAATGCTTTTTATAGCAGCTCACCATTTTATTAGTTTCTGCTGCGGAGTATTTGTCATCATTGGAGCCTCCACTATTTGATTTGCAGCATATGATGTGGAAGATCTTCTTCATTTTAACACGCAGCTTTATCATTAGCACTGTGCTATCTTTGGGAGGACAATAGATCTTTCATATGAAGGGTGGCTTTGGACAGGCTTAAACTCTCCAGAGTCCTGCTCTCCAGATGTCTGCTCCGAAATAAATTCATGTTTTGAAAGATGAAGGTGCTATGACATCATGTATATCCCTCGCGTTGTGTGTGTGTTTGTCTATACGTGCATGTGTGTGTGTCCTTTTTGGAGCAGCACGGCAGCAGTCGTGATTCAGCAGCACTGGAGGAAATGCAAACAGAAATTTGGGAACATTCATGGCCCCCCCGTTGCAGAAAAGGGAGGAGAAAGAGGAGGAGGTGGGACACCAGAGCGGGGACCCTCCTTTATTAACCAGAGCGCTGTTGGCCGAGACTACGCAGCGACTGTCATCCAGGTAAAACATTTTGAGGTTACTGAACAGAAGGTTAATGCTGGGTCAAGAATTTACAAACTCTGTGTGTTGCCTTGTTATATAGCATATATACTGGTGCCCATAATGTAAATACAGTTCATATTCAGTCCATCCAGTCATTATATCCATGGATATCCTTAAAATAAAGAACAGATACATTAGAGAGGCTGAATTTTGCAATTGTCAAATAATAGATGATAAATGATGGAAGTTATATGTTGGGTTTATCAGTTACTCACTGTGTCTACATACATATGAAAAGACAGTAATAAACACCCTCCATATGAACTGGTTCCTGCTCAAGGTTTCTTCCTGTTAAAGGGGAGTGTTTCCTTGCCACTGTTGTCTTAGTTCCTGCTCTGGGGATTTTACTCTTTGGCTTCTGTGAAGTGTCTAGAGAAACGTTGGATCATTGTGAAGAATAAAATTGAACTGAATTATGGTTATGTCTTCAGAAGAAACTACTCATTAACCTCTCATTGTCTAATTAAGGACCTTACAAGACCCGCGACAACAACATTTTTCCAGTGTTGCTGAAGTCACTGTCACTGAAAATGTCAGGTCTCATCCTCGAACATTGATCTTCAGGCCACATATGCGCTATGGAGGCTTACTCGGCTAATCCTCTGCGCAGAGGTGTAAGCTGCTGTTCTGAAAAACATGCTACTCAACACCTCTCTCAAATCCCTTCTCAACACAAAAAGTGTTTGATGAGTTCTTTAGGGCTCTCCAAGGTAGAAAGTGTGGCGTAGTAGAACCGTGCATGTGTGTGTGTGCGTGTGTTGGGGGTGGGAAGTTACAGAGTGATTAATCAGATTCCAAAGAAGTGCGGTAGTAAGAGTTCTAGAATTCCTGTGCGGCTCGACTTGAAGTGAAGTGTGTCCCCCCGAGCCCATTGGGAATAGGAGGATTTAGAGGCACACTGGAGCTCCATTTGTCTCAGAACAGCCCAGAGTCACACAGAGTTCAGACAGCAGAACTCTCCGCAATTAAAAGAAGGCTTAACATGTTTTATCTCTCTAATGGGATAACATACCATATTTATGTTTGCTCTGTGATTCATGGAGAGTTTCTTTCTCTGGGTACCTCCAGGCACATTGGAGGGGCTTCAGTCTGAGGAGGAGGCTTGCATCTGCTCTTGCTGCTGTCACATGGCCCGATGCTGGCCAGGATGACACCTTTGAGGAGGTGAACGTGGATGAATTTATCTTCGATGAGGTATGCACACAAGTTCGTGTGTTCTTCACTTTCACGGTTCAGTAATTCTTCACCCCACACCCCTCAGAGACATAGGGGGTTGATACAAGGGGGTTGGTGCAAAGATGCAAAAAGCATATATATTTATTTAGCTTACACGTGCTTTGTGTATACATAAACAGGACACCAGCAAATGTGGATAAAATACAGAATAAAATACAGAAAGACTAATAAAGACAAGCAATAACAAATACACACATCACACACCAAAAACACTCATCACACATACAAAACACACATGTACACATGCTGAGTTATAATTTTTACCATTTTCTTGACCTTCATTATAACTGTACTGCAATATTACATGTGATTCTGAAGATACTTTCTTTGTTGTTTGTCCCTGTGCTGACACGCATATAAAAAGTATATTTTCTATTTTCAAAAAGGCAGTTCTGGAAAAAGGCTGGACATTTTCTGAGAACTCACCTCCCAGACACCCTGCGCCTCAGCAGCCACCGTCTCTGAAGGTAAAGTCTTGGGATATTATCTATTATTCTTAAAACTTGCTGTTGTCATAGTCATAGTGGCCAGTGAATTTTAGGATTTACCAGCCCAGTTAATGTTAATGTAAGAGTTATTCTCTATTCCCAGGTCTCATCTGGCTTATCGCGACCTCCAGTATTCGTCTCACCCTCCCTGATTGATCTTTGAGTTTATTCTCTTGAATAACAAGATTATTTTCTGCAGGGCTGAAGGTTGCTCAGCACCAGCAGATGTCATTTTTCATGCCGGCTGGACTGTCGTCCGTTTTTTTTTTTTCTCTCTCTTCATTTACCTCTCGTTGGATCTTTTCTTTGGAGCGTGCTAAGCACTGTACATCATGGTAGCCAGTTTAGGCCAGCTGATGGGGTGCAGCTGCTGGCGTGGCTGGCCTCATTGTGTTGACACTGAGGTGCACATCAAAGGCAGCAATGAACAATTTAGCGCTTCGACAAAGAGAAAATGGAATCTGGAGAGTAATTAAGCTGTTAGTTTGACTTACATATGAGCATACCACAAGTGTGAAAACTCGCTTTGGTTAAAAATGTCAGTCAAACACCTACAATGAAAATATGCTCTTGAGTTAAATGTGACTAGATATTATTGTATACATTATATTTCATTTTCCCTAAGGTATACAGAGGACATGAACTCCAGGCAGAGCTTAAATTCTACTGCTCTAATTCTTCTCCTTTTAAAGTGCCAATATCACAACTTTCTGAACACGTTGATTCAGCTTTTACTGGCACAAATTAAGAGAATACAAAAGCTGACATGACAAATCTACTAATATCAAGTAATAGGAGTGGTAAATTATTACTGACACTAATTCTTTAAAAAAATGTACTTCAGCCTCCTGGACCCTGTCTTGATCCCTCCCAGTACATACTCCCCCCGCTGCTTGCATGGAGCCCGATGCAGGCGTGGGTGGCTGGGGAGCATGTGGACTCTGCTGCACAAAGAACTTCACCAGAGAGTTCCAACAGGTAGGTTCTGCTGACATCACAGTAATGCAGTTTGAGTATGCACACAGCAGAAGCTCAAAGTAGAGAAATAAGATATTTGTGACAGTATTGATTGAGCTAGTCTTTAAGCAAACACACACACAAGCGGCTCTCAGCAACTTGGTTAAGTCTCGTGCCAGTAAACTAGTACATTTCTACGTCTCACTCTCTTATTAGGGACAATAATCTCTTAATTATTTCAGAAGCAAGTCTCCTGCTTCCACCTCAGTGCCGGGTGGCCTCTCTGAAAGATCAGAAAAGATTCTGGAAGAATGGTAAAACTTTATCTTTATACATTGTTTCTTCTTGGTTCCTGTTTTGTTATTTTACAGAATTTTCTGTTTGTTTCTGCCTTGTCTGCAGGGGCTTCACTGACAGCCACACAGCTCTTCTGATGCTGAAGAGAGCTCAGAAGATGAAGCCAAAGAAAGAGCAGAAGAAACACAGGGGTGAGTGTCCTCGCAACAGAATGATACCAAATATGCTCTCAGGATTTTTTTGTTTGTGCCTTTTTCTGGTGAGTGTGGTTGTTTGTGATGTGGGTATAAAAGAATCGTTTTCATAAACTGTTTATTTCTGTTTGCTCATTCCTAATCTTTATACCGCATCCGTCACATCAGCGAAACAACTGCTGCAAGTGCACAGAATCATTTTTCTTTTAAAAAGGGAAGAAAATCGCCTCTAATTTGGCCTCTTTTCGTTCTCATCTTTGTTCCTACCGCCATGCTTCAACAGCGCCGAACCTTTCCACCCCATGTACGTTAACGAGCCATAACAGACAGCAGAAGCCAGGGCCTGTCGCCTCTTATTGGGCCTTATTTGAACGCATGCAAAGGAAATAACGATTGCCAAGAAACCCCTTGACAAGTCATCCCGTGATGACTTTCATCCCGTTTCATTGTGGTGGTGGAGTGTGGCTCCACTGAAAGGTGACCTCACCTCTGCTCTGCTCCAAGAAACAGTAGTTCTGCCACGGATATCATGCCATGGTCATGTAGAGGAAGGCTGCTCTTTGATCAGAATTTCGAATGCACGATTCCAACAGCAGAGCTCTTGTCATCTTGCTCCACCAGCACACAGGTCTATGTCGGCTGTAACTCCTCGTGGCATCTGCCTCACTGGAACCAGAGCGCTGTTCTAATATTTTCCGAATGTTGGATTCTGGTTTTCTGCTCCTGGTTTTAGACCTCCCGTGTCCTTCTGTGACCCTCTCTTTCTTACTCTCTTAGATCCCTCCATCCGTCTTGCCTTATTCAGAAACAAGCAGTTACAGCAGAGTCCGGTGGAGGCACGAAACAGGCCTGCACGACAGATGAGAAATTATGTAAAAGGTAAGACCTGAGAAATTCTACACATCCAAATCCTTTCATCAATCACGAGTGATTAAGTGCAGCTTTGGCAGTTTGCGTTTAAGCAGTGCTGGTAAATGTCCTTCATGAAGAGCAGTAGACTTTAGATTAAAGACTGTTTCCCATGCTTTTTTCTTATCTTACGTAGGTGGAAATAGCTGCTAGTTATAAGCCACTTTGACACTTTTGGGGCTTTTTGATGACGTGACTGTTGTTATAGATATAACATCTGGACTCTGCAGTTGATTGTCCGAAAAGACACAAACTTCTCCGTCCATCTTTTTCTGCTGTGTTTCCTGATGGCCTGCCCTGAGGTGCAGAGATGATTTGGCATTGTGACACACACAGCCGGACTTGAAAGGGAGGGAAGCGCTGGAAGGGAGGGCACGAGGGAGGAAAGGGGGGAAAAGTCTGCTTTTATCATGAGGGCCTGTCTCCATCTTTCCTCCGCACCCAACCCCCACCCCCACCCGCCGGGGTCAAGGCCCTGTATCCAGAGAGCGCAACCCTCACGGTCATCTAGCAGTCAGAGGGACGGCGCAACAACAGGCAGCAAAGAAACTGGTCCAAGTCCAATGCTGCCATAAACACATAACACCCATTAATTATCTGGTGGAGTGATCTAGTGTATTTGCTTGTCATTTCCTGCACTTCACATAAAAACAGGACCACCTTTAACTCCTCTGTCTTAGGTGTAATCATTTTGTAATTTGTTTGTAGAATAGCTGCGGAGGAGTTTCCATTTCAAGTGATTCATTACTGCACGGTCAAAGATGAAGGATTTCTTAGATTCTGAAGATTTTTTTTCATTTCTGTCTAGATCGAATTGCCACGTTCGTCAGGCAGTGATGGAGAAACTGACCAGCGTTAGCAAAAATTGTCCCACTGTGAAGGTTCAACCCATAATTTATTTGTTGCATTAAAAGTTGAGAGTTTGGCTACGGCGGCATCTTTACGTTATCTAATGCTTATTTGAACTGCAGGTGCATTATGTCAACTTTCCACCTCTGTGATTACTGACGCTGGAATCATGAGTGAGACCGTACTGCTGTGGATAAGCTCTCAGCCAACAGTTTCTATCCGATGATGACGTATTACTGTACAATATTTCCAGCTCTGTGTTTTCCAGTATCCTTATCTTACCTCTCCACCCTTGTCTTGATAATTCATCATATGGGACTGATGCTCTTGAGCAATGAAATGAAGCAGCTACATCAGCTGATAACAAAACATGGAGTCTCTGGGTAGGATGTCATCCTCCCTTTTGCTTAATTCTCTGTATCCTCAGTCGCATCTTGATTTGACCAAGCGGATCCTGTTAACTGCATAACTCTAACCAGCTTGACTCCCGCTGACATTTTACGGGATGACCGCAAGGCCACAGCGACAGTGACTGGGTCTGACTGACTTGTTGTGATATGATCCTGGGTCTCGGTAAACGGGTCGACTCTTACCTTTTCCTTTCGTTCCCTGGTCTTGACATGTAGCAGGCACCCCCTCCTCCGGATCCATCCCCAGTGCCCGGGGCTTAGCCAGCCCAGCCCAGACCAGCCCGGCCCATCCAGCGCTCCCTGACAGGGGCTAACGTTTCAGGCTTTGACTCGAGCCCCTTCTGGAGGTGATTAGCCCCAAACCCATGACAGATTCTTTCCAAGATATCCGACGCGGCGTGTTTATTTTATCCGGGCTCTTTGTGTGGATGTGCTGGACATGAGTAACCCAGTTGAAATGGGTATCGGCTTACATACCCAGAGAAGAAGACAGAGAGGGAGAAAACAGTGCAGACCCACAAGAAAATTTCTTATAAATGCCAAAAATATAGATAATAAAGTGTCCTATTTTAAAAAAAAAAAATAATAATTTGTACTTTTTATCATTAGAGTTGAGCAGATGTTGAGGATGTTGTATGCCTTAAAGCTTAGGTCCTCATTCCTACTCTTACTTTCCACCAACGCCTTCCACCCAATGCCCCCAGGCAAACACACACACACACACACACTCATCCAGTCTTCCTCTTCCAACCAAACTGAGATCCAACCCCACCAAACATCCGTCCTCATGTCACAGGGACACCAGAGTATGTATTTTTGTTTCAGCCTGGAACCCCTACCTCCTGAGCACTTAATTCAATTTCACACTTCAAGTCATCAACAATGTCAAGCTGAAACACAATCATTTTGTTTATCATAGGCTATCCAAAATAACTTCATGTTAGACAATTTACCACCATTCATACGCACTCAGTTTCTCCGCCGTAATCATTGAGCTTTTATTTATCTCAAGCAGTGGAGCTCTCTCTTCGGAGTGTATATTTGGGGACTACTGGCAAAGGAACATGCCGAGCCAATGTACAGTTGAAAAGATGTCTGAATCACTAACAGAGACAGACATCCAACTAAAACACTGAGTCAGTCAAATTTCAGACACGCTCGGATTCCTCCTCTACTTTGCTAATGCCATGAAAACAGGATTCCTTAAACACTTTTCACGATGTCGCTCTATAGTTTCCAACAAAATGCCATACACACAAAATACAAAACAAAATAACAAAGTAAGGCTTCACTTTGCTGTTTTCATGGGATAAGTTTCATGTGCTTCAGGCATATCCAGTTCATGTCTTTATGAGCCAAGATGCAAATTAAATCCTTTCACGATAAAGTGTCTAAAAATGTGCACACTCCTGACTTTAGATATCGTTTCAACTAGGTGTCCTCGAGCACAACCCGACCCTTACAATAACCCAACATCTTTCCTCTCAAATCACCAATGTTTCTACTGTGCTCACAGATTCTTCTTCAAATTTTTAATGGTTAAATAATCATTTTAGCCTTTCTACTATTTTATCTAGTATTGGTCAAATTACCCCAAACGAGCCAGCATATTGGGAAGAGACGACTAAATTTATTTTTTGTTTGCTTCAAATTGGGATCATGGACATGAGTGTGGGGTAGTTTATAGAATAGTTTAGAGAAACTTTCGGTTCGTAGAAACCCAATACAATTTTGTAATTGTTCAGTGTGTAGAATAACACATTTTTGCCCGTAGATGGGTGTTAGAAGACAAGTGGTACTAGTTTGTTTCAAGCATACTGAGACCTTACATCTGTACCGTTCCTTTGTCTGTTGTAAAGGGACTTTGTGGTTTATATTGCCGTAGTAGCAACGCTGAAAGGTTAAGAAAGGTGTGCTCACTTTCCGTTTTTATGAAATAAAGCGCGTGTCATTCACACGGCTGTTTTATTTTTCATCTTGTTCTGCACTGGTTCCGATCCATTGCATGACCCGGTTGTTTCTGCTGTAAGATTGGAAGGGAGGAGGATGAAAAGTGCCAACATCGTCTCTTCTTAATCTCTGGTTTGCTGCGGGCCAAAGCCTCCACCCTCCTCTGTCCCAGCTCTCTGATACTGAGAGTCAGAGCGCTCCCCTCCTCAGTGTAGACGAGATCACTTAATGTGCTTAAGAGCGCCCCATAACAGGCGTGACTCCTACTGGCCCCCTCCTGATGTCCTGGAGGAATACTGGAGGGGGATTCAGGAGGAGGTCAGGAGGGAGCTTTAGTTGGGGGTTCGGGCAAAGGGGAAAACGGGAGAGGAGAAGTCTCTCCATGCTACTGGATGGCAACATAAATGTGACTTTTTCTCATCACTGTGTATACACTTCATTAAATGCATTCACCTCCCAGTGATTTCTGAGGTCTACTTTACAACCACGTTGGATCTTATCGTATGAATGTGATACATAAGAAGTGAAAATGCAGTACGGATTCACCACTATAATAAGTATATGACCAGAATTGTATATGCTCCATCTCTCCCTCAGCTTTGGGAACTCCAAGTAGCCGTTTCCTGGCCTTTGCTGCCCCAGGGGAAAGCATCTATCACTTGACATTTTTAGTGGGGCTTCTCAATTAACCCATGAAAACTGTAAAGCCTTTCTCTTCTCCTTACAGCTCAGCAAAAGCCAGTAAATGGCTTAAATAAATGCATCATTAGTTCCAGCATTGGGCTGTCAGAATTCATTATCAGTTCACACCCATCTACGGCAGCTTTACTGTCAGTTCAACATAAATGTTTACTTTGAATTACGACTTTATTACGGGATTTCAGCACGGCTCATAAATCAGCGGCCCTACAGATTTCTCTCTGTAACCAACTTTTGATACATTGCTTGGTTACAGTTTTACTGAGAACCACAAGCTTCACCAGGTCTTGGAAAAAAAAAGCGCAGCCGACCTCTGCTGCATCTTTCAGCAACTCTAAATATATTATGGCAATGCCCATGAGTCCTCTAAACAAATACACCACCTTAAGCCCCAACATAAACGCTGAGGCCTTCGACCACTTCTCTGCGCTAGCATGGGGAAACCTGGCGCGCTGTAATTACAACTTCACCGCACATCAAGCCTGTGAGCTGTTTATTTGTCGAGCTTGTACACTGGTGAGCGTCTGTTAACACAACTGTAGTATCGATTACGCCTCCTGTCATTTAGAAAAATGCCACTTTCTCCCCGGCGCCTGCTGATTCGGCAGCAAGCTTCTTTTTTTTTTTTTTTTTTTTTTTGCTTTTTTTTCTTTGTTAGCGCCGTCGTCAACACAAGAAGAACAACATAATGGCCTGTGACGTTTATTTGTTGTTTTGTGTCGGGTGCAGTTGGTGAGGCCGGGCTGGGCCTTCGGCGGGGAGAGGAGACGGAGCAGGCTCAGCACTGGCTGCACACGCAGGCTGCTCAGTCTGACAGGCACTCACAGAGGTGAGCCTCTTAATGTGGGTGGTCATAAAGTTTCTCTGAAGGGGCTTTTTTTTATCGTATGCATTTTCTAATTTACTGCCAATGACTATATCCAGCCATGAATATTTGTTTTTTTTTTTTTTACCTGAACTATCTGTTGATGTAAATTTTATTATAATTAAACATTTTAAAACTATAAGACATAGTTTTAGAAATTGCACAAATGTAATATTTCCAGTGCCTCTGTATTTAACAGATCCAGCGAGCATGTACATCTTTCTGCCGGCCAAAGACGTGGAATTGAAAGTCGGTAATGACTGCATAGATGTGAAGTATGCGGAGCGTTAAAAGCCTGAACGTTTTTGTCTTTTTGTCCCAGCGAGCGTTTCTTACCGGAGATCAACGCATCCATTCTGAATGGAGGCAGAGTGCAGCTTGTGGTGAGTACCGTCCCCGCCTATGTTTCCACTCCACTTCATTCACTTTTAGGAGAGTGACAGCGAAGCTTGATCTGAATCTTTTCTGAGGGGGCCGGTTTCTTGCATGCGAAGGTATGCAGTATTTACACCAGTCAGAGTCACGTCCCGTGCTGTAGGTCCCCTCTCCCGGAGCCTGTCTCATCAGCTTTGATTTAAAGGGGGGAGGGGGGGGGAGGGAGGTGGGTCCGAGCTTTAGCTCCACAGTGTGACACTTTCAATTGGATCAACCGGCTGCAATTTCTTCATTTCACTTGCAGAAATCCCTGTGTCACTTTGGAGCTATTTTGCCTGGACCTGAATGCGATGCTGACGCTCGTGAGGACTTTGAAGTCAGAAACCACAGGTCTCCCTGTGCCGTTCTAGAGCAGTTTGAGTTATGATTACTGGCAAGAGGAGACGCCCTCTTCCTCCTGTTCCTTAGATATGTTCAGACTGCAGAGCCGCTGGTTGTTGAATGTTTTTCAGAATGCTGAACTGCTCGCGTGAGATGTGTCCTTTCGGGCCTCATTTGTGTGTGTTTCTGTGTGTGTGTGTGTGTGTGTGTGTGTGTGTGTAGGCTGACCCAGCATACGCAGATCATCTACATCATGCCAGTGGATCGTTGGCCAACTGCAGTTTAGCTGCCCAGTCTTACAAAGTGAACAGTTATACTCGCGGAAACTCCTCGGGTCACGCAAGTGAGTCAACTTCACAGTCAGATTTCTACACACGATCACCTTCACTGGAAATTATCAACAAGAATTTCAGTCTGAAAAAAATGATTCTTTTTTTATTCAGATATTTATCAAAAGCAGCACTCAAATATCCCTCTAAAAACAATTACTGATGAGAATGTTTTTAATTTAAAATTAAAACATTTATCGGCCATTGTTCCCTTTTAGATTATTTAAAGAACTTCATTAATCACAGAAGACATTAGACATAGTAGACATACACACATGCAGTATTTATACAATATGGTTACATGAAAAATCCAGTATATGCACAAAACAAATATTTTATTTATTGCACTTTTAGTTCAATTAAATGCACGTTTCCAAAAAAGTTGTTCTTGGTTTTGTAGTGACATAACTGAACTAAACTCTGACAAGTGAAACTGGAAAATGAAATCAAAATACCAGTAATAATAGATACCAGCTCCACTCTAGAAAACGGAGCGAACTGGCACATGCAGCCGGTTGATGTGAAGCTCAGTCCGGGGAGCTGCACGGAGAGGCAAACTGAAGCGCTGCATATTTTTGTGTGCACATGTAACTGTACATTTATTACATGTGTGTACAGATGTTTTAGGTTTGCATACTTGCACACGTGAGTCTTGGGTCACACAGACCTGTGTGCGCAGAGCCAGGGGATAAAGGCGGCTGCTTATTCAAGCTAGACTGAGTCCACTGGTCAGCTGCTGCTGTGGGAGGGGAGCCACAAGGTCGGGCCGGGGACAGAGTGCCGTGAATTTCTCCTCTGACAGGAAACGGGCAGTAAGAGGAAAATAAAATCCGTCCTTTCAGTGAAGAATGACTGGCCCTTCTGTCAGAGAAGTGGGGCTCAGGAGTTTGAGTGACAAAGATACTACTGACAGGCTGACAGCAGATGACCACATTAAACAAGCCCAGGAATCCGAGTGAAGGGGAGCCCTGTCCACGTTAACGAAGCCAAATTGGATTCCGATGATGATTCTAAAATGCTATCCACGAGGTGCAGCAGCACCAGGAGCGAGCGTCTTCGTGCGAAGCAGGCAGACTGTTGTTCTCTCCGGAGAGAAAGCCTCTTTGTCCCTGATGAAAACACCACTTATCAAAATTGTCCAGGGCAAATTGAAATATGAATGTGTGTGTAAGGCAAAAGCATTTCTTAAAAAGCCAATTAGATATTTCATAAACTTGAAAAAGGTATCTAATGGTGTCAGTGGTGCTTATACCAGAGGAAATGGGTTACTTAACTTAAATCTAGGAATCGGGGAAAAAGGAATGGAGCTACTTTGATGTAAATCTTCATATAAAGCCTGTATGAGTGAGTAAAAGTGTGTGACTCACAAAAAGTTATGCAGCCTTTGCCTCTGAAGTGGCAGACATGCATCAAAGTGAGAGTCTTAAGTTAGAGGGTTCACTTAGTTTGCCATGGCAGTAAAGACTACACAAATAGTCTGTAACCGACTCTATAACCTGCTGCAATGTGATACTCGCCGCTCGCTGGGACAGTACCGTAAAATGCGTTTCCAGGCTCACAAAATATTTTCATTACGTGTGCAGAGGAAACCACTTAAGTCGCATATCTGTTCCCTCAATTTTGTCCGCTGTTCAACCCTAATAGGAGCAAAGCGATCGAAAACAATTTGTTTGGTCACAGCGGTCGGGTCAAGTGTGCGGTCATTTGTTTATCACCGTGCCTTTTATTAACGGAGCGCACGGCTCGGATCAAAATTAGCAACATGTGCCGCAAGTTCTGTGCTCTGTTTTGGATTTGGAACGCATGAGTGGACAAAAGTCTTTAATAAACTAAATTTAGCCACCTGAGCTGGCCCAAGGTTTCTGATAATAAACACAAGAGACTGCGGTTGGTTATCTTTAAGCTGTATTACACCAAACCACATCGGCTAAATCAAAATCTAGAGAGGTGCGATCAGGTATGACTTGCGAGTCGACGGATATTCTATACAGTGTGCCAGCTGTGCAGACATTTGGAGCTGGGTCAGTACCTGCGATGCGTCCAGGCCCCCCCACCTATAGAGACCCTCCCCGCTGTTTGGCTCCATGTGTGGGGCGGCCGGGGAGCGACGCGGGGCTCTGCCTCTACACGTGGAACGCATCATACTCGGTAGAAGCGCTGCCTTTGTTCTGCGCGCTTGAAAAGCTTTGTACTGATCCCCAGGTGAAATGGAAGGGCCTCTGGCACACGGCGCATCTGAGACACAGGGGACGTAAACGCAAAATACAAAAGTCTCTAGCGTGTGATTTAATAAAGGCAACACATACTATTTCAGAACTTAAATAGAGTAAAACCTTCCTATATTGTAGCTGCTTGTTATCAATTAATATAAAACAATGCAAATTAGACTGAAGTTAGACTCACGGTTTAAAAATCAACATGAAAATAATGTCCTTCATCTTCTAAGAGTTAATACTTTGTTATATGTATTTATTGGACTTTTTGTGAAAGAACCACACATTCTGACAGTTTTCTTTATGGGTAAAATAATTTATATATTTTGTTATTGCAGCTCCGCATACTGTTTGTTTTGGGAAGATTTCTTCTAGGGATGTATTTTGACTATTAGAGAGAACCCATTTTTATCACTGACTATAAAACGCTTGACGAGACGAAAAAGAGCAGACAGCAAAAATGTGCTCCAGCAACAAATAATATGTCCGTATGTAATAAAAAAAAAAAAAAAAAAAAATACACCTTTTATCAGTTACCATTTTGATTCACTGACACAGTACTCTTCCACTCTGTGTCCAGGAAAAGAAGTTCCGTCTCCCAAGCGAGTCACGTCTGCTCCGGTTAAAAAGGAGCGCATCTCCTTCCGAGACAACCCGGTCCAGCAGAGCGGCGGCTGGGGAGGAGGCAAGAAGAGGGACAGGCTGTATAAGTGAAACTCAAATTCCTCCACAGCGAGGCCTTTTCCCCTGCTCTGATTCCACACTGTTGTAGGCACTGACACATCTCCCTCCATCCCTCCCTAAGTACAGCAAAACGTATGAACGCTAGCTTATGGTCATGATATCTTTGCCGTGATTTGAATGTGTTCTCTGGTAAAACGGAACAAATTTGACATCTCAATATGTTAAACTTTAGGAGTTCAGCCACTGAAGTGTCAAAGTGTCAGGAAAAAGCAGCCCGTTTTATTTATTATCCTCTTTTATCACCTGCTCTGAATTCTCCTGCAGCTGTTCTTTTTAAACCCAGCTGAAAACACAGGCTCCCTCTTCTGAAAATTAATTAAGACCAATAGGACCTTGTCCAGCCCAAATATCTCCAGGCGGTTCCATTATGTCCATTCTGCTCAAGTATCAGTGCCTGAACTCGATCGCGGGCAGCCAGCACCGAAGCGCATGAAATAAAGTCACAAACCTTGAGCAAATGACACGCTCCATATGCAAATGATGACAGGAAATCAGAACCAGGACCTTTAGTACCTGCGGATGCATGTTTCTTTGGATGCTGGAATGCTGTTTCCATGCTGATTTATAAATACAGTTCGCAACCATGGGAAGAAACTTGCCTTTTCCTCTTCTTTCACGCTCTATTAGGAGTTTAACTTTAATAAAGCCCAGAAATGTATGTGCAGTTTCGCTATTCTGCGAGTATATTTAGCTCTTGCCCTCGGAATTACCGCTTTTATGAGCTGAGCACAAACATTGGTGTTAGAATTAGAGCCCTGCTTTCTTTATTTTTAGTCGTGGATCATAATGGCCCTGTCTGTGTATTTGAATTTGGAGAAGGCAAGACGTCCGTCCACAAACACTGCCGTACCGGAGGCGGCAGACCTCAGGCTCGGAGGTTCCTCGCTGGTCCGCCGCCTGAAAACGATAAGTTAATGAATGTCAAAACAAATAGTGAAAGCTGCAGAGTGGCTCCCTGGCAGGAAATGCATGTCTGTCTATTTTTTTTTCGATCTTCCCCTTACACATGCCTGGAGGCGTTGTTTTGATTGTACACGGGCTGATGGGGATTTTCGTCTTGGACAGTGGAGAATGTCAGAGTTGTGCTGATCCTGCCCACTTGGGGCTTGTTGTGAAAGCCAAGAGCGCTGTCCTTCTTTCAGAGAGAGACTGATTCTTCAATAACACTGTGATTATACCAGACCGGTCCAATGTTTATTGGACACAGGCCATTACTGGCCTTTACTGGGAAGTAACAGGTGACACAAAAATAGTGCGTAATAACAAAACTCGCCACGACTTCGAAATTGCCGAGGCTTCAAGGGTTCCCGTCCGCAACTGCTCCTGACGTTATATTGATAAGCCAACATCCACCTCTCTTTAGTAGACGTGTTTACTTTTAGATTAAGGGTAAATTATATGTAACCTAAGACATCCAAGTCCTGCAGCCTGGTGAAATGAGCGCTGCGCCACACATTTAGATAAGATGAAGAATGTTCCTCTCAGCTCGAGCCGCCCTGCCAACCTGACCTCAAGTCAGCGAATGCTGTCAAATGTCGTCTGTCAGAGAGAGGGTTTGTATCCAGGTCTATCAGGTGCAGTAAAAAACAAAAAACACACGTTTCCATTATGCGAATTATGTTCCATTACGAACCACTAACTTGTGTCACTCTTGCATTGTCTTTGTTGTCTATATTGCACCTTGTACGGGTCTAATATTTCATTAAAAAGTTTTGTAATTCATTTGCAACAGTGTCCAGTGGCAGCATGACTTTTACAAACATGTGGATGGTATGGTCAGCGTGCAAGAGTTTCTCCAGGCCACACTAATGCAAAAAAAATAAAATAAAGTAAAAATAACATAAGGCAGTGAAAGGCCTACAGCAGAGCATCAAATGGTTATATTTGACATCCAAGTGAACGGTAAATCGTAAAAAGACTAATAAAGTGATTTGAATAGGAGGTAAATCTTTTACACAGAAAATTATATAGCTATTTAATTGGTAGAGGAGTCAGTTTTTTCTTATTTATTTCTGCCTCGTGACACAGTTAGCTCCTTTAGCCAAAATAAAGAAAAAGGAAATAGATGGAAACTCTGAGGAATGTGCAGACTCTCCTGGAAAGGTGAAGCCAACTTTGAACGAAGCTGGAGACAAAGTCACACAAGCAGAAACTATTCTCCTGTGCTAATTTACTCACACAAAGACAAACTGAAAGCTCATTAAATCACTCATTAGGTCACACATTTATCACAGCAGCCATCCGTATATGGGCATACATGTGGAAATGTTTTTAGGTAAACAGTTTTTGATGCGTCATTTTTGTATGTGTTATAATGTATTGGCTCCAAATGTGCTGTATCTGATTCGGACACACTGCTAATGTGTGTAATTGCAGCATTTCCATTTAGCCTGAGCGGCTCTGCTGGCTCTGTGCTGTGGTGTCAGCCGTGGGCGACCTGTGGAACATGTTAACATGAACCCAGATGACTTGGTCAAGTGACTGAGAGTTTTGTCAGCGCAAGAATGCCTGGCTCCGGAAAAACAAAAACAAACTAGAGACACGCAAACAAAATGTAAACAAACTTTTAATTTTCTTTTTTTTTTCTTTTTGCTGCTTTCAATTTTTAATAAGTCAGCTTTATGATGTAAATGTTCTGCATGACTCAAATGGCATTCATAAGCTGAGTGCAATTTGTGCTCTGGGGGAAAATAAACTCTGGTCCTTTTAGCGTTCAGTGCCAGTGCTTGAAGACATTTGGGTTGATTGAATTAGACCTAAGCGTGACTTTGGGCATCATGATGTCATGTTTCATCCTTCTGAAGTGGCATGTTTTGGCCTTTCAGGCCTCAGCTTGGTTGTGTTGGACCCCGTTCAGTCGCATTAAGACCGAGATGGCTGATAATTAGTTCAGTTCAGTGTTATTTTGACCACAGTGTGCGCTACATGATGAAACAACCAGCAGTGCGTTTTTAAATATGGAGCGGTGGCTTCTACGTGGCTCATTTGACGTACTGGCTGTGGCACTTAAACAATTAGCCTGACTGATGAATCTCTACGGTGACCCTCTCCATCTTTGCAGACGCACGCCGCAGCTATCGTGGCAGGAATTTCTTCCAGCCGAAGGCCCAACAAACCACAGTGAACTTTTCACATTTTCTCCTCAGCATGGGCCAGCGTGCAAGGTCATCTTGGAGGACCAATAAGACACCCCCCTGCTACTTAAGAGCACCTCTGTTTATTTTTATTTTTTCTCCTCTGGCACCGCGCAGCCCCAGGTAACTGCCACTGACCCCAGAGCGAACCAAAGCTATGCACGGCGTGCCTCGCAGGTGGCGTGGCTCTGTGCGGAGATGTGGAGGTGGGAGATGGGCTTTGGTTAGTGGTAACATAATTCCTCCAATAAGCAGAAATAGAAGAAGGACTCTTCCTGTCAATTCCGAAAAGCTCCCCGTGGAGTGTCTGCTCCTGAGGGTTCAATGAAAACCCTCTTTCCGGCATGAGGAGGATGTTTGGTCTTTAATTCAAGCAAATAAAAAAAAAAAAAGCCAGTACTTTATTTATGGAACTCTTTGAAAAGATTCCTGTTAATATTAGACATACGAATGTCTAATATTAACAGGAATCTTTTCTCTTTTTTCAAAAACAAAGATGAATGCACTGAGCAAAAAGGAAAAATAGCAGTCAGAAGGCAAAGCTGAAGATATTTACCACATTTATTTATGTCATGTCCTGTTTCAAAGCTGGTTTTGCAAACGCGTCACTCAAAGCGCGAATACCAGAGCATCAATGATATTCAAAATCATTGCAGGCAAAATCTAAAAAAAAATGTCCGAAATGAGATCAATAGTAAAGGTTGGCGAAAAATAAGTTTCACCTCGCAGCCTCTGCTCCCTCCCTGACCCCGGTGGGCCAAAATGTGAGGGCTTAAATTTCACTGAATTCATTTCCAATTAAGGGAGAGATTTAAGTCTGAGATGTGCGTCCTGCGCGCGACAATAAAAATTAAATTGTTAAATTTATATCACCAAAAAAAAAAAAGAAGAAAAAAAAGTGTAATTTGCTTGTGCGTAATATCACATGTTAATTATTCATCTTAATGCATACAAGATATACCATGACTGAATTAACAAAGGCAAAACAGTAAAGTTTTTTTTTTTAAATCAATACAAATTTATTTTTCTCTCGAGAACAAACTACATTTTAAATTAGTAAGTGAATGGACTGAGTAAGTGAGTAACGGACCTGAAAATAAAGGCTTCGCAAATTTGGTGAAGCAGTTTTCATAGGCCGCAAATTCCATTTTATAAACTCCACTAAAAACCTCCTCGAAAGTAAACAAACAAAACAACAGCAACACACGTTTATTTTCATGATATCTTGCCTATATTTTGCTGCTGATTTCATTCTTGCTAAATGAAAATTAACAGCAGAGATCAGGAGTCGCTCAGTAAATCTCACTCTCAGCAGCAGCGTGGAGCTGTCGATAAATTGCAGCCTCATTTCGGTTGTCTAAACACGTTGTGAATTTAAGCCGGTTTTGATTGTTTCCACGGAGTGGATCGTGGGTCTAGGATCCCTTCAAACTGTTTGGTTTTGGATTCGGGGCGTGGGAGGAGTTGCGTGGCTGTTTCTTATGCGCGAGAAGGAGGGGGGCTCTTTAAGGAACTCATTCTCTTTGGGGCTATAAAGACGTTGTGCCTTCAAGACAGAGCAAATTAACTCCATTGGCGAATTATTGCATTACGAGGCATCTCTCCGCTGATCGATGCGCGACGGCGATTAGTTTCTTTTCCTTTTTTTTTATGGTGACATTTGATTAGAGCGAGCGCATTTCGGAGAAGATGATGGAGTACATGGAGGACAAGTTTGCGCTGAAAAGCCAGGTGATGAAGGCCAGCGATTACTACATGGACCAAGTCATGGAGAGTCTGGACAGCGCGCAGTACTTCACCAAGTCTTCCCCCAAATGCGTGCAGGCCTTCGGGCTTCAGAGCGGAGACCACCGCTCCTCGCCCTGCGGAGATCAGACCGGTGAGTAAGAACCGGGACTTTTTTCTTCTTTTTTTTGCGCACTTTCGTTTGGGTTGGTGCCTCTGTGCGCAAGTGGGGGAGAAAACAAAAACATACTTTTGTAGAAATTTTAACTTTTTTTCCATTTCATTAAATTTAATTTATGGCTTTTATTACCATTAGAGTATTTTGTAAATAATTTTTGTTTTCGCTCTTTTCAGAAACTTTTTTATGGTTGTCATATTTTCTCGTATATATAATATAATATAATATAATATAATATAATATAATATAATATAATATAATATAATCTAGTGTCACAATAATTCATTTTGTCTCCGTTGTTCTAGCCAGTTACGGTGTGCCAAAAACCGAGGAGGACAGTTTGCACTCGGACCTCGGGAGGTCGATGGACAGTTGTTGCACCCTCCGGGCGTCCCCCGTGACCACCGGGCAGGACAAGACCGACCTGGAAGACATGGGGGACAAGTGCGACAGCAACGTTTCCAGCAGCAAGAAGAGGAGACACCGGACGACGTTCACGAGCGCGCAGCTGGAGGAGCTGGAGAAAGTGTTTCAGAAAACTCACTACCCAGATGTTTACGTGAGGGAACAGCTGGCCATGAGGACGGAGCTAACGGAGGCCAGGGTGCAGGTAAAATGGGTCACACGCACGTCACACTTACGTCTGAGTTTAATACATACAAATATTATATACGATTTTTTTTAGGCGATAAGACCAAGTAAGCTGGCAAATCAAAATTCATCAGCGTGCACTACTATACAAATATATCACGAGTAACAGAAGGTGTTACACACTGCCTTTTATTATATGTATATATATACAATTAAGTATTTCATTTGGTTTAAATTTAAATTTATTTTTAAATTTGATTAAATCCTGATTTCTTTTACATTTCATCAGACTACCCTCAGATCCAAATGGAGATTGCAGCTTTGTAAAAACAAATAATAATAATATTAATAAAAAAAAATAACATGATGTGATATAAATAATCCAAATGTAAATAACGTGTTTAATTGTGTCTCCAAGGTGTGGTTTCAGAACAGAAGAGCCAAGTGGAGGAAAAGAGAGCGCTACGGGCAGATCCAACAAGCCAAGACTCACTTCGCAGCCACCTACGATTTATCAGTGTTACCGAGAACCGACAGCTACACACAGGCGAGTTGTGTTCAGCTACAGATATATATATATTTTATTATAACAACCCCTCGTAGGAATTTAAGCCTATTTGTCAGCGGCACGTTTTGGGCGCAGTCCGCGCGTAATGCTCAACGCGGCCTGCGATCTTCCTCCTCTACCTTTCTCTCAATCCTCCCTTCTGAAATGTATGTGAGTCGCTATATAAATAGCATAAAGCAGTCTCCAGGCATCACTGTTATGCATTACTTATTATGAAGGCCGTCCTCAGATAAGAGCGCTGATTAGAGCGCGGTGTCACGCCTGGATTAATGACCTTGTATCAGATTTCGTGGTGGCTGACCATTTATCTTTCTGTTCGGACAAAGGTCAGGTACAAGATGAGGTGAGAGGAGATGCGGATTGTCAGTTTTGTTCTTTTGGTAGGTGTTTCCTATCAGAAACCGAGATTAGGCCTCGGTGTGCTGCAGAGCATTGCAGGTTATTTCGCTTATGGAAATACGCAAAGTCGGGCGGCTCGGGGGCGGTTTTGCGCACATTGTCTGAGCTGTGAAGAAAAGCAACTGATGTGTTTAATTTAAATAGTCACTTATACATATATTTAAAAAATAAAATAAAAAATAAGTAAGAGTCACAGCTCTGCTATACCCTGGCTCAAGACCAGGTCAGAAAACTGTTGGACTGTCTCGCATTTTCCTCGCACATGTTTCTGATAGACTCCCTTGGATACCAGCCATGCCCGTTCATACAGCTGATCCCCATTACTGTCACTGAGTGGACGCTCTTACTCGTAACTGTGTTGGCACCGGCCGCTTTTGTATCCCTAAGCAGACTGGACACGGCTTACATTCTCGTGGTTTTTAATGAATTTTGTTTCCCTCTTGTTGACTGTGAGGTTTTGGCAAGAGCCGTTGCTTTTGTGCAAAAAATATAAAATTAAAGAAAGGAGGAAAAAAAACGACGTGGCACATGTTGTCAAGAAGGCACTGTTAGGAACCATTCGGCTGGCCAAGTCGATCCTCATGATATAACCACATTTCTATGCTACAAAGGAAGTTTATCTTACTGTCAAAGTGAAATCTGACTCACAGCTGGCTTGCAGTGTTTGTCATTATTTTCAGAAAGCCATACTTTAGCCCAGAGGTGTTGAGTAAATAGCCAGTTGGTTCAAGTTTATATACTTCCAGATTTTGTGCAACGATTTGTTTCTAATTTTCTGTTGTTTTTTCGTTGGTTTGTTTGTGCGTCTGTTTTGTTTTGTTTTTGTTTTTTTTTTTTGCCGTAGTGGAGGAACTGGCACATTTAGGTGATTCTACCAAAAATAATTAATGAGCAAATTCATTTGCATGCCACTCACTTCCACTGGCCTGTCAGTGTGATTAAAACTTTGGCAAATGAACTGATTCAGAGTGAATGGAGGCATTTAGATGTGATGGAGCGGTAGCTACATATTTACACTTTTGGGGTGTGAAAAGCAGTTATGTGGTGGTAAACGTCCTCTCTGCGAGTCTCTCTTAAAATCAATTTAAGCACTTCAATCACATGTGTGGATGCCCAAAGTAAGATATAGATTCTCTCTCATATCCTCTCTCTTGCTCTCACACCATCTCCCCTGCCACTCTCTGGAGGACACATCCACACATCACCATTAGACTTTCACACGGGCTGTTCTGGAGAGTTTGTGGAACAGTTTATGGAAAGATAATTTAAGGAAAAAACACAGCTTTTTGAGTTTCCACTGTGTTTATAAAGTCTATTTTTACTCAGCTATTAACAGATTTAACCCCCGTATCTTCCACCAAATTGTCCTCACAGTTTGCTAAAAAAATATTTCCACATGTTGCTTTTGTTTTTTACTATTCTTTTTTCTCTAACTGTGACTCCTCTAGTTTTCATCTCAAAAAGGCCCTGTGTAAGTTTTTAGGTGAATAACCACAGTGTACATAGATACCTCTAGCTTTTGACATTTATTTGTGTGTCAGACTTTTAATAGTCCACTAAAACTAAGCCCAGGAGCTTTCTACTGTGCCCTCTTGAAGTTTGAGTCATTCCCTCCTGTAGCTAATGTCGTCTTTGCCCAACAGATCCCCAACAACCTGTGGCCGAGCCCGGCTCCCGGCGGCTCCGTCGTGTCCTCCTGCATGCTGCCCCGGGGTTCCCCTCCCTGCGTCACCTCTTACTCGCACTCCCCCCGCTCGGCCGCCGGCGCCGCCGACCACGGCTACGTGGGCTTCCCCGGCCAGCAGAACCAGTTCGGTCACGTCTCCCTCAACAACTTCTTCAGCGCAGACTCCCTCCTCACGCCGGCCTCCAACCCGGCCTTCGAGGCCAAGCCCGAGTTCGAGAGGCGCTCATCCAGCATCGCCGTGCTGCGCATGAAGGCCAAAGAGCACACGGCCAACATCTCCTGGGCCATGTGATCATGGGTCCTCAGCATGTCTGGGAAGGCTGGACAAATTTCCACGTTTTTTTTTTTGTTTTGTTTTGTTTTTTTTACAAAATGTGGAGGTTGCATAAAGGGTCAAAATCATATTTTTAAACCGGCTCACCAGTCATTCAGAGTGACACAATGTCACTGGCCTGCTTTTCACATCAGACTCTGACCACAATGTTTCTGCTGAGTCTAGAGAGTCAGTGTGTAAATATATGCCAGGATTAATGCGTATTCTAACAGCGGCTAGGATCCAAAAATGTAATTAACCCAGTTGTGTGACAACCAGCTCTGTTTCTGGTCCGAGGCAGATCAATGAGCAGGGCAGAGCAGCACTGGCATAAGCTGACAAGACACTTTTGTCTGAAGTGGGAGACCCTCTTATAGCTTTAACTGACTTCTGTGAGTTTCAGGGTAACGTCCAGTCCGGTCAGAGGAGACTTTTGATGAACTCTGGTGATCTCTGGACGCTTTCTTCGTTGTTTTTTTGTTTGTTTGTTTGTTCTTTTAAATGGAGCGTGGCAGTGAAACAGTGAAAACTTGTGTGACTGGATCGCAGTGTGAGCACGTGTGGATCCTGAGCGAGGGGTCCCAAACCACTTCACTATTTCTAAGCACTGCGAATAAGCTTTATTTACCTTTCCTCTTCCTCCCTCGTTCCAGCTCAGGACTGAAGATGAGCAGGGCAGAGAAAAAAAACAAAAAAACGTACTAACGTGTCCGTGCTTTGCAGCAAAGCTCTGTGATCTGGGGTTTGTGCCTGCGTTCCGTATCACAGGTACGTGACGCGGGCAGAGGAGGCTGGTTTGGAAACTGTGTTTGTGTAACAAATTTGTGTGGTGGAAGCATAATAAATGAATGCCACTTGATTCTGGTATGACTGCACTTTTTAAGAATTCTACACATAGGTTTGATAGGTTGTTAAACGTGAAAATCAGCAGCGGAATATTTGCAGAAAATTCAATTTTTACTCGAGTTCGAGAAACGGCTAAAATAACTACATTGTCCAGCTGTTAAAAGAAAAATACTCCTTGCTATTTATTACCTGAAGATGGACGAGGAGTTGGTGGGCTCTTAGCTGGGGAACCGAAAAAATACTGAGCAGCGGAATAATGCTGGATTTTTTTTTCTTAAATTTTTTTTCT
Source organism: Mugil cephalus (assembly GCF_022458985.1). Taxonomy (NCBI): domain Eukaryota; kingdom Metazoa; phylum Chordata; class Actinopteri; order Mugiliformes; family Mugilidae; genus Mugil; species Mugil cephalus. The sequence goes on from NC_061779.1 coordinate 23,405,255, forward strand.
TTGGATTTAAAGAACACACTCAGCAGATGTTTTGAGGTTTGTGACGTAGCATTTCCTATATATGGAAGGAATCTGATTACAGTCAGTTACACTACACAATGCTGTTTATTACTGTAGAGCTATATATATATATATATATATAGCTCTTTTTTGGATCAACCTCAGTTGCTTCACTTAATCTGTGAAACAGTTTGGCATCATGCTGCTGTGCTTTAAAGGATACGGTTAATTGATGTGATCTTATTGTAGACAAACACCTGATCTGCCATGTGTCAGCCTGTCTTTGGCGTCAACATGTAAACATGACAATATTTGAAATAAGGCCACAAATATAGTAAGAGCCTATGACACATTTTATAAAGTCGAAACACATGTAATGAGTTAACGTTCACGTGTTTGCGACTATTAGTGTTGGACTAATGCACATCTGATAGACTAATAAAAGGAAGTGTGTAAGTACATGGTCTTAATGGTCATAAACATGTCATCTGGTGAGAAGGTGTGTTTTTATTCTATTTTTTTTACCACAGTGGAACATAGAGTAATAAGTACTCATTAATAAAATGCATTCAGTGCTGGTCTTTAAATGGGATTTAATGACAAAAAAAAATTATAATATAAACAAACCTCATTCTTCATTCCATGTCAGCTCAATAAAGTTGCAGTTAATCTCTTCATTCATTCATTCATCAATAGCTGCCATTTCCATCAGGCCCCAGCATGTTCCTGTAAAACGCACAGCCCTTGTTCTTTAATCCATCACGCTGTCATGTAATTGGGAGCATGTCTTCTTCTCTCCCTTCTCCCTCCTTACTGACATCATCCTTTTTGTTTTGCTCTGAGATCACAGTCGGCGGGGAAAGGATCTCAGGGAAACCCTGTCCATAGGAACAGTGGGCTTGATTCAATTAGGAGCGTAACTTGTGTCAGATGCTTTGGTTTGGAAACAAGTTTGTTTCCTTGGGGTACTTCCTGGTTGTTGCCATCCAAGAGCACAAAACCCGAGCGCTTTATCGGCACGCATCACAACACGCAGGCTTTGATCCCGAGGTGTCCACCCAACACTTGTTGGATGCGTTTCCTAATGTTGCACTATGTATTACTGAGGACGCCGAACACAGGAAAAAAACAGACACCAGTTGTATATAGTAAACATGACATTTGCAGTATATTTGCAGCCCTGCGCTGTATGATCTCTGACGAGGGTTAGATTTTAAGCAAATCTTGGACACGGATCTTCTATTCAGCACTGAAACCTTAACAGGAGCTCACAATGGCTGCAACTCAGTTTGATAATAATGCATCAAATGTCCACAAGTAATATCTGCTTCCAGGAACTCTGGATTGAAATGGGCTGAGTGGTGTGACGTCGTTGTAGTGCCACAAAGCTTCTTCTCTGTTTTTCTAAGCATTTATTCTGACTTTGACACCGGCGACTGTGTAGTGTAACAGGGTCCAACATGAACATCATATTATAATCACAATAAATTGGTCGTATGCGTAATTTGTTTCTGTCACTTTACATTCCTCAGACATTTCTTCTTCTGTGGTAGCTCCTATATATCATTTTTCCCCTTTTGTACAACCCATCTGAGGGAGTAGTATGTGTCGCGTTTTTAATCACAGTTAGTCCTATATTCATATTGTTTTCATTTGTTATTACGTCTGTTCCTGACTTATCATCACAACACTGTGACCAATGCTAAGGCAACTTTTTCTAGCTTGGAAGTCAGTGTGCGCTCAGCTCACTTTCAGCTAAATGACATGGTTGCTTTCTTGTCGTTGTGTTAATTCGCCAGATCACCTCCTAGAGCTAGTGGTGTGTCAAGTCTTCAGTAACGCAACACAACGACCAAGCCCGTCGGTCACACTCACAGTTGATCATTTTGACAACCTCATTTTAAATAAGAAGAAAAACTCATTCGGTCCAGTTTAATAGCTCCACCTTTCTGATGCTGCTTCAACATAAATTGATCATCAATAGTCATGAAGGGGGATTCATACCTCCTACATTGTCATGATTCTTTTGTGCTCTGATACACATGTAGCTGTAACTAAAACTACAACCTGCCGTTTAAATGTGTCCGTCAACTTTTCCTTTTTTTTTTCCATCTCTTAGTCCCCGTTGCCCTCGCCTCCACATCATCTTTTACGGCGGTGAGCATCAAATTCTGAATGGGCAATCAGAGACTGATGGTGCAGCCAGGCCTGCACTGTGTGTGTGTGTGTGTGTGTGTGTGAGAGAGGGAGAGAGAGTTCCTGCAGACCAGATCCATCAACAGCTCCAATGGGTTTGACCCTTCCAGGTTAACCGCAGCCATTAATATAAGAGCTTCCCTCCCTTGCCTCCCTACTTCCCGCACAGCCTCACGTGGGGGAGGACAGGGCCCCCGCGTGTGTCTGCGCACACACATGCACTCTCTCTCCGCTGACATGAAGAAACAGAGGTAGATCAAACGCCGCGGTGGCAGGCGGCTGAAAAATGGCGTCGGCGGTCACGTACGGTCCACAGCAGAAAGCTACGCTGGGCGTCTGCCCGCTGTTGTTATTCCAATCACTCAACACTGATGTCCTACTTCTTCTTCTTCTTCTTCTTCTTCTTCTTCTTCTTCTGCTGCTGCTCTGGAGTGGGAAGACTAGCTCTCCACTAGTCATCCTTTTTTTCTTTTTTCCTTTTCTCCCCCTTGCTCTAATGTTCTCAGACCGATTCATGTTTCTCTAGATCATTTAGAAGAAGGCTTTCCCGTTATATTTTCATGAATTACAAACCTGTGCGACCCAGTAGATGCAACGTTTTGTTTGATTTATATGAATAAAATAGAGTAGAATAATAAACTGAATAGACTTCAGAGGCTTGATCATGTCCTCTGTGGGACCTCACCTGACTCGAGACCTGAGGGCAGACATATGACCTGGTCAAAACCAAATATAAAACAACCCCAGCCAGACCTTACGTATTCAATTACTAGGCATATGACTCTCGGTTTGGCTAATAAGCAAATTAATGAAGGTAATAAAATAAAGACGTTAACGTTTCAAATGTTAATACTCACGTAACTTCCACCACAAGACTCTCACTCTCACAGGTTCCTCCTTTTATTTAATCAACACATTCTTTTTGGATTTATTTTTGCTGAATATATTTGATGTTATTTATTTATTTATTTATTTTGGTCACTTCTGTTGTACACTGGCAGAGCAGTGTGAGATACAAACTCCTCTGGCTCTTAGTTGCGACTCTGGAAGCAACAGCCTCAAAACATAAAACTAATCCAAACTGAAAATCCTCAATTTGAAGTCCCCTGTTGGTCTAATGTGGTGCAGGTACATCATAAGACTCCATTCATGCCACTACAGTGGTGTCCACAGATTGTTTGTACAGAGGCTGAGAGAGCTGAACTCTAGAGAACACAATGTAAACAGACAAAACTCAGCAGGAAACACCAGGGAATACGGAGACGCTCTGGAAATTCTCACAACGTCAACAAATACAACACCAGAAAATACAGAAACACACCTGTAAAAAGCCAACACAACAGTAAACAGTAACAACACCAGTTAGTAGTCACAACACCAGCAAACAGTAACAACACCATGGAAATGTTTCCATTGGACACCAAATAGGGATGAACTCGCTTTCTTTCATGGTTTTATGTCTTTTGGAGTTGTCAGTGTCAGTGGTGTTGGAAATACATTTCTTTGTTGTTGCATTGGCTGGTGCTGCGAGTATTCGCGTAGCCGGCTGTGTTGTGAGCGTGCGTTTGCGCGTGTTGTTGAATGTCTTGCTGTGCTTGTGCTTCGTCTGTTGCCATGTGAGTTGAGCTCTTCCTCTTCCAGCCACCGTACATTTAACCGCTGCCTGACTGAATGGGCCTCGAGGCGTTCAGCGTGAAGACTTGTTTATTTAGTTCTCCGCGCTAATTTAATGTAGACATTTCCATCTCATGGACTGTTTTATATATATATAAAAAAAACAACAACAACAACCTAATGACCAGTGGAAACGCTTCAGAAATATTGTGTTGGCTTTAGAAGCATGAACATATTTCACATGACTGTTTGTATTTAGGGTTCTACAGAACTCTGCTGTGTCCGTCAAACTGTTTCAGCAAGCGTCTTTTTTAGGGCCCTTTTCACAATTTCCGGGAGTTTTCACAATACGCAATATTGTGAAATGTTTTTTGTGTTGCAGGGAGCAAGGTTAAATTGTTTCTTCTTTTTTTCATGTTTGTTGGCAACATGTTCCTGAGCGACCCAGACCTTATTCACTTTTCTTTTTGTTCCCTGTCTTTGTATATCATATATACACTACAATAGATCTGGCTGAAAGCCTATAGCTGTGGAACAAAAAAAATAAATAAATTACATATTAAAAAAAATAAATAAAATCACTCACAGTGACGGCTGATGTGCCCTGCAATTGTTTAAGGTTAACACAGCACACTTATCGTTTCTTCTTTTTATTTCTCATTTCCTGACTTGGATTTGAAAGTCAAACATTGGTTCTAACATTTGAGGAAACATCCTGAATTGAACACTGTTCAAAAATTCCCAACCAACAACAGTTGGCGGTGGCTCTGCCTTTTATTAATGATACCATGCACTCTTTTTTTTTTTTTTTTGCCTTTCAGTTTTTTCAGCACGTGTCCTGTTGTTGTCAAAGCCCCTCAGAATCTACAAGTGCCTCATAGCCCAGAGGAATCAGGGTGTGCAGCCAAAAAGGCCTTTCAGGAGGTCTCTTATTCTCAGCGCGGGGAGGAAGTGGCCCACTACAGGCCTGAGGCGGCTCACAAGAGGCTATTAGAGGCCTGTGGCAGGATGCCTCACAAATCCAATTAGGAAGAGCCGGGGCTGGATCTGGACTTTCTACTGCGGGCTGTCAGTCAGGGCAGCAGAGAGCAGGTGTCCAGTTACCAGAGACGTCAGAGTGGAGCACGAGTGCGCGCGCGTCCGCGTTCTTCGTCTGAAAGCACTTAGAGTGCATTGATGTGTGTTGTGTACTCATGATGTTGTATCACTACCACAAAGGGCATGTGCTGGCAGTGTTACTGTGGGAAATCTGTAGGCCGGGTCCCTTGGTAAATGTAGTCCAATCCAGCGTAACCAATGGAGAATCTAGCTGACTATTACCTAATCTCTGAAGTCATCTCCCCGCTGTACGTGAGCTTTGACTGACATCACTGGAGGCTGCCACTCATTCTTTTTCCACGTTTACACCAGCACTCTCGCTAAACTCCGTGACAGCCTCGTTCTGAAACTTTGACACATTTTCTTTTGTTGCCAAGTGCTATCAGAACTGCAAATATGGTTTGATTGTTTCTCTGGTGTTGTCTTTCTTTTCAGATGTAGTGAGTTTGTCTTATGTAGGTGGTGGTAAATTGTATTCAATGACAGATCTAAGCCTCCAAGAGAGAACATGTTGAGTGTTGAGGGTTTTCTTTGAGACTGTGGCAGCAGCAAACAGTTTTCCCTGCGATTATACACACACATGGTGAACAGGGACCATCAATAATAAATACAATAGAGACTGATAGAAAACTTATCTTCTTTGAAAGAAGACACACACACACACACACACACACACACACACACACACACACACACACACACACACACAAAAAACACTTCAGGAACGACTCCAAAAAAAACATGAAGAACAACACAAGGTGTTGACCTGGCCTCTAAATTCACTAGATCCCAAACTGAGATGTGAGATGTGAGATGATCCACAGAGGACCCTCCCCTCAATTCATAGAGTCCAAAGCCCCCCCCCCCCCCCCACAGGAGACAACTGTGTTGGAGGCACAAGGGAGACCTACACAATATTAGAAAGGTGGTCATAATGTTATGCCTGATCAGTGTATGTCCTATAGTAAATGTGAACGTGGTATTAACAGTACCTGTCTGAGTGATCTAAGGATGCAATAACAATATTCTGCCCAATAAAGACAAACTTGTATGAATATTATCGTCACACATGCTGCTGAAAATCAGCACATCACACACACACACACACACACACACACACAAACACACACACACACACACACACACACACACACGCTGGGAGGCCGTGAGTCAGCCATCGGTGGAAGAGCACCACACTGTTTCTGGCAGCTGCTGCACTAATGAATAGTCAGATGAGGCAGAAGCCCCGCAGAATAATGATGTTCACACAGGCAGGGATCAGTCAACAATTAACAACAAGCAAACAGCAGACAAGCCCCCATGTGATGGACGACGTTTGACCTCAGATGTGGGCAGAGCGCAGAGTACGATTTATTAAATGTATCAGCTGTGATCTGTCAGCGTGTCTGTGCTCCATATTTCAGCAAAGTAACTCGAGCTTTTAAATAATCTTCGACTGTCGTCAATGTTTTTAATGGGTGTAAAATGAATTGTCAAGTGAACAGGTTGCTGCAAGGTGAGAATTCTGATTTGCTGCCACTAAATCACAGGACACTCTGTACTGTGAGCAGGGAACAGGCAGAACTAGTGCAGCAACTTCACTTTGAATCAGTGTCCTGTGCTCTCCAGAGGAAGCTCCCTCCCTCAGGATGATCTTTATGCCACTCTATTACTTTCACACACAGTAGATCATCTTTACTTGTTTTCGGTGCAGTTCTGCTCCAAGGCCTCGGGGGGAAAGCTGTAGATCACCGTGGACGAGGGCTCAGGTGAGGAAAAACATTCTGAAATCTGTGATATGCAGTCTCAAGTCGAAATCATTGTTATGTTTGTTCTTCTGTGGACTTCTTAAATACACATAATATGTTCAGACAAAAATGTCCAGACAATGGGAACAAAACAAATCCATCTTTAACAAGTAAAACCTGTGCAGCACACTAACTTAGTACTGCATAAATGAGTTTTAAGTTCATTAGTAGGTACTGATTCCTCATTGCCTCTGTACTTTCATGTCAGTGTGACCATCGCCACAGTGTCTTCTGGATGAATGACAAAGATCTGATCTCTCAAGAAAGATTGAACATCTTTCTCTCATTTTTCAAGGAAAAGCACATGGTGACCAAATCCTCCACTGACAGGACTCAAAGGTTCAAGGGAATCACACTGTTCCCTGGTGAAGTGGTGAAAGACTCGACGTCGACGTTCCTGGGTGCTAGTGTCCTGCATCCAGACCCTCGGGGTGGAGCTGAGAAGGGGAGAAGATGAGGAGAGTGGGTTCTTCCTGATCCTGCTCAGGAACAGATGACTCATTACCACTCACGTTGGAACAGTCTCTGCCCGGCCTTCACGTTGAACATGAACATAGACATATGGATATACTTGTTTGGTTCAATTAATCAAGAGTCTCCATCTCATTAAATCCTGTTCTTCTGATAAATGATTCACTAAAGCGAACGGGCAGATTTTTCCAGCTGTAGAAACTGGACCACGGAGGGGGAGCATTCATCAAGCTGTAATCCTGTTGCCTCCGTAGAGATGAATGTCTGCACCACATGAAAGCTGACAGGGGGAAGATGGCTCCTGCTGCGCGGTGGCCAAACCAAACTGCAGCCAGACCCGCCAGCGGCCCCGCAGTGGCCCATATATCTGACATGACTGTGTTTGGTTTACACCTCCAGATAGTTCACATACACCATAAATAAATATGCGCTGGAGAACATACACACAGGCTGAGGGAAGGGTGGAATCTTCACAGCAGCTATGATGTGATTTCTGACTCATGCAGTGAGAATGCATAAACCCTGGTTGGCTCAGATAATGATAATATAGTTTAAGTCACATATGTTACATCAAATCACACTAAACTGGGCATAAATCTGTAAGGCAACTCAAATTATCTATATAACAGTACTTGAACGCAGCGTAAAACCTGGTTTATGATGAATCCAAAAATAAGGGTTTTCTGTGTTAGTCCACTAGATGGCAGCACCGGATCACTTCAGTAAAAGAACCAGCACTGACTTTTCACGCAGGCTCACAGGCTGCGACCCCACCAGGTCAACAACGGCTATATGGGTTTGAGATGTGGTACATTTTATTTGCGTGACACCTACGAAGCGAATGTGATAATTAACAATCAACACTTCAAAGTATGTTTGATAGGACTTAGAAGCTAGATCCCTGAAACCATGGGGATTCTCGGGCTAGGGAGGTCTTATTTAATTGGAACAGCCTCCATTCTTCAGAGAGTATATTTCACAAGATTTTGGATGTAGGAATCTGCTTGTAATTTCAGTTCATCCAGTTCAAGATGTTGGGTCCAAAGAAAGTATTTTATACACCTGCACCAAATTGGGGAAACTCTATTGAAACAGTTTGAATTCAGATTTAACCTCTGTGCCTGGTGCTTGTTGGGCAAGCGGTGACCCATATCTAGCCTTTGGAAAAGAAACTTGTTCTGAGCTAGCACCAGTCCACAACTACCACGCAGTTTGTGTTAACTCAAGGTGGCTTTTTGAAGCCTGGACCAACCATTAAAACAAACCAAAAAAAAAAAAAAAAAAAAAAAAACAGTGAACCTGTTTGTTCAAGTAGTTTTGGCTATGTAATGCATGTGTCCTCTTCAGTGCCAAATGGAGATGATACCTAGGATTTGAAAGAGCTTTTGGGTGCACGTTTCCAACACGTGCACCATGAGTGTAGCTGCAGCATCTTCGCCTTGTGACTCCAGTGTGAAGTGCGTCACTTGAGTTTCGGGGCCGTGCACAGCAGGACTGTTGTCCGTCCTCCTCTGCTCCTCTGAAAGCGCGGCACAAGTGCCTCTAAAACCACTTAAAGACAACAGAGGGCAGCAGGTGGGACTCAGCGCGGCACTCTCTCAACTTTTTTCATCAGTGAAGATGGAAGACGGCAGAGCACTGGCGCTGCAATGGGGCACTTAGTGTGTGGAGGCAAAGAATAAAAAGAAACATGATTGCACTTCATACCCAACACTCAGGGACAAGAAAGAGTAGCAGTAATGGCTGGGTGGTGGTATACAACACAGGGGGCGCACTGGTCAACAGCGCACTGTGATTTCTGTACGCAGTTCAACAGTGACAAACATATCAACCTTGCCTTTTAAATTCTGTAAAAAACAGAGGAAGATCCTCAGGATTACAGAGCTATCTATTCATATAGCCTGGATGACTGAGAACTTAAACAGACTACTTACTAGGAGACCTTGTGATGTCTTTCTTCCTTTACTTTACCATCCATCAATATATGCACTGCTGTTTACATGACAACTGGAGCACAGAAGCTGTTGTGCTAAACTAAGGCTTAAAAGGGTTAAAGTCAAATCAAGCTGACCTTTTAAAGCTGCTCTAGTCAATATTTTAATGCCAACAATGAATCAAATGGCTACCTTCGTTGCAAAAGGCATCTTTCATGGAGTCAAGTACCCTAAGAATTATTACCTAGCTCTGCACTCTTCTCAGATTTATTTACTTTGAATTAGTGTTTTATTTTCTCACATTGCAAGTAATTTATATGTTCCATACCAGGGGGCGAGCCAAGAAAAGTTGCATTCAGAAGTTATGCAGTTGTTTCTTAATATTATTCACATCAACTTAATCAAAGTGGCCAACCAGGGAATGGACCGTCTGAGCGATCCCACTATACTGATTGGTTCTGAACAGTGCTGGCGGCCATTTTAGATTTAGTCTTAGTCACATATTAGTCACTACTACAGTATATGCGACAGTTTTAGTGGACAAAAATTAAAAAAGGTTTAAGTCAAATTATAGTTAAAAAAAGAGAGAGAGAGAGAGACAGAAAATATTAAGCTTTTAATAAATTCATTTCTGTCAGTAAGTATTGGAATTTGGAATCAAGGTTGACAACTTAACCTTAACGCTGTTGTATAATAACCAGATTCCTACCAGATTTATAGCTCTAGTCCAGGCTTTCCCACTGATGGAGATGCACTGCTGCCGTGCTGTACTTCATTGCTATTTGGCAAAAACCTTTTATCGCCATATTTCAACTTTATTTCATGAATTTATGTCCTACTGCATCAAGCAAGAGTGTCACACAAAAGTTGTGAAAATAGCAAATCTACAAGATCAACACATTGTGAGCTTGTAGATCAGCTATTTTCAATAGTAACTACGATAATAAAGGAATGGTTTTAGACATACCGTACCACACAACACCAAATACTTCCTGATCTACTGAGGATTATGCCTTACACAAGTGGTAACAGTGGAGCAACAGGTCTGAAATGTTACATTTTCCTCCATGTTTCAGTAACTGGGACATGGGTCAATATGAAAACGTATTATACTTGTGTGGACAAAAATCCCTGCATGTTCTACACATAACAGTACCACACATACAGTATAAGCTAATGAATGACGTTAGCCCAACCAAGCTAACTTTAGCTTGATGTTAGCAGCCCATTTGCACCAGGAGTTATGTGGAAAACTTTAAGCTTGCCTTTTTTTTTTACTATGTTACTAGCTTACTATGAAATTTATCACAAGTCGATTGTCAGAGAGTCAAATAGTATGAACATCGTATAGCAACAATGAATTAATAAACTCAATTGCGTGTCTGTGTGTGTGACTAGTGACTGACTGACCAGCTGCAGGCGCGTTGTGCAGAATGAGATGGGCGTCACGTCACGTTTTAGTCATCAAAGAGCCATGTTTAGCTCGTCATTGTGGGGCGTTGAAGAAATAATTTCGTCAGCGTTGACGAAAACAACACTGGTTCAGAGCATACAGTCAATGGTTCTGAGTTGGTCACGTGTTTCATGGGCACCATGTTAGATACATCTAACCAATATTCACCCATAGAGAAGTGGCAATAATGGAGAATAAAATTGGGTTAAAAGATAAAATATGCCACAGTGCTCAGCTTAGTACAGGATCAGGATAACACGGGGGAATATCCACTGTTTCCCCAGTGCAAAAAAAATGGGTGTTATGGGAGCAGAAGATTAAAAGGAAGAACTGGATGTCAGCTGATTTCTGCCTATTATGTGGGGTAATGTATGTAATTGATGTGGGGGTCAATTTCTCTCTTTGAAGTTTGTTAAGATTTTATACAGGAAAAATAAAGTCATACCATCATTAATCTGGACCTTGATCTCAAAAATGCCCAACACCGCTTTACAAAAGAGTGTTTGAAGTTAACCAAGCCTTATGCTAGCTAGTTATCTAGACTAAAGACTAGCAGCTACCATCATATATATATTGTGAAACTCATGTGTGGATGTAATTTATGTTAAACTGACACGTAACTTTACCTCTGTTACTACTGAATTATTATACCTAGAGTGCTATGACTAGAATGTTATAATGATAATACTAAATACTGTAAGACTAGTTTCATTTTCACTATTTTTGAGTATTTATAATTTTTCTGAGTAATTTATAAACTTTTAATGGCTATGGATGAAAACAGGAGACTGAGGAGAAGGTAAACACAGCTCCATGACTGATGAGGCTATTGGGCTACAAAGCATTTTAGAGACTCATTTAAGATATTTAAAGTAGACCCTGGAATATTTAAGTGAGGGCCTTTTACATATTGACAGACATTGGCAATAACATTTATAGGCCGGTTAATGGTGAAAATAAGATATTTATTTCAACATAGCACATCCGCCCCATAGAGTTACACTGTAGAGTCTTCCCCCCGATGTATCTAACATGGCGCCCATGTTAGTGTTGGCCAGACTCCAGTTTCCGGTGTGTTCTGCTGCCTCCTAGTGGTTGCAAAGTCAACAATTTAGCTTTAAATGAGAGTGAAAAAGACCGTTTTAATTTGTATCAGACTTTTCTTTTTTTTTTTCTTTTTTTTCATTTGTTGTGCAGTCCAGTGGGCAGTTTGCCTTAGTAAAAATGGCGCATGATAGAGCCTATCCCAGCTGTCATTCGACACCAGGTGGGTACACCCTGGACAGGTCGCCAGTCTATCACATGGCTAACACACACAGAGACAGTCAACCACACTTATTTAGAATCACCAATTAACCTAATGATCGTGTTTGGACAAATCTTTAACTAATCTTATTGCTCTGTCAAAAAGATTCTATCATTTAAATGTTTGCAGTGTGTAATGTATTACTCAGACTAATAAATAAATAAATAAATAATAATAAAAGAATAGAATAGAAGAAAAAAAGAAAAGAATGACACCTATACAAAGCGTGACACCATGATTCAGAGGAGAGAAAAGCAATTCTCCCACATACACCTCATCCTGATACCTTGTTAAACGTGTGAAAGTCTCACCTGGCGTGAGGCCACCAGTTATAGTCTGACATTTTACACACAGACTGGTGTACTGTCAGGGTGCAGGGGATCTAGTACACAGGGGTAAATGTAGGCTTCACTGTCTGTGTTTGAAAAGACTTAAGTGGTAATAATAATTACCATCATTACTTAATTATCTTTAATAAACAATAACAGGGATGAGACAACTTTAATAGCATTCACGTTGGCATTAGCAGGGATTTAGTTGCAAATTTGATTTAAAACACAGAAGGGCTGCTCTGTCTAGTACTTTCTGAGTTTCAGGTAATGGCAGAGAGTATGAAGTTGTACAGAAAAAACATTGTAACTGATAGGTATTTTTCCTCCTCAGGACTTACCAGTGTCAAAGCAAAAATGAAAAGCTGGATAGCAACTGCTGTATGGCAGATCTGATGGGTGAAGATCTGATGGCCAAACACTTATGACTCATACCACATGAGCAAAAACGCATTTAGTAGCCAGCAAACTTCCCCAGTTTGTCTCCCAGCCGGCTGGACCGGTACTGCATGGCATGTAGTGCATTCTCCTCATATTTCTTACCTAGGGTTTTTTCAGTTTTTCACTTTACAGTATCACGTATTGTATTGGACGATGGAAACATGATCCTGCCGAGGATATGAGGATGCATTCTGATGACTGCATATGCAACTTATTGTTTTATACTAAACAATAGCTATTGTTTAGTATAAAACAATAACTTTTAAATGTTCCCTGGAGCCAATGACCAAATAATATAACAGCCAGTGGAAACCTTTTAATGTGAAGCAGGCTAGGGTTAGGTTTCTTCTTTTTCCTCACAAGTTTAACAGAGCTCCACTGCATTTGGAGTCCCCAGAAAGGGACCAGTGAACAATAAAGTGATGCAGAACCACAGAGATTCAGGATGAAGCTACCAAGGAAGCATCGGCTGTTTGTTTGAACACCTGAAACTACTTACGCAGCAGAAGTAACATGTTACACAGGATCTCTCAGGGCTGGTAAGCTCATTTGGTCCTAACTTGGAGAAGATTTGGCAGAATATTTAAGACAGTTCTGGTGCATCATTCACTGGAGGTCTAGCACAAGAATAACTCACAACATTCAGAAGCGGTAGCTCATAAAGTCACCAAAAAAAGTTACATTTCTTAGATTTCCAGGATGCAAGCATCCAGTTGTGAAGCGACAAGGGATTATATAAGGGTAAGGGATCTAGGAAAGTGTCAAACGGAGATGTGCAGAAAGGATTATTTATGGTGTGGCTGGCTGAATCACTCTGGCATCTTCTTATATCATTCCCACTCTCCTGAAGAATTCAGTTTTCATGCTTGTGGCTGCGATGTACAGCAAAGTAGATAAGATGAATCACTGATGTACATTTCTTGGATGAGCAGTTCGTTCATGATGCATCTTCAGCCCAGATGAACAGAGAAGGAGCAAAAACATTACTGAGCTCCGGAAAAGCTTATAAATAACTTGAAGAAAAATTCTGCAATGAAGACAAATTCCCAATGGATGCAGGAAGTTAAAGTTAGAAGGTAAATTATATGGGAAATTGGGCACATACAAAACAATACACATGCTGACTCTGTTCTGCACAATCACTGGGACTGGGTGGTGATTGGGTTTAATTAACCTAACCAGCCACATCTGAGAAAGTGTGGATACAAGATGGGGCTAGAAAGGACAGAGGAGACGCTGCTTTTTTGCTCACTTTGTCTCACGTGTCAACTTTTTGCATCTAATGTGAAATAAACCATTTAGTTTTGTAACCACGTCACCTGTCTCCACTTTGTTTTGCAGCCCTTGAGCTGGATCATAAGAACTCTTTCATTTGCCATCTGGAAGTATGTGGAAGCGTGTTGATAAGGTAGAACGGGTTGTCCACCATCTGCCGGATTGGTCGCAGCTCATCCTCGACATATAAAAAGTCCTTAAGCAACACAGGAACTGCTCTCAGTGTTTAAGCAAGTACCAGAAAAGTCTGAACCATCTCTATGAGGTAATCAGCCAAAACTGTTAAGTAAATGAAATGTTTGGCCGGTATTCATTCATTCATTCATTCATTCAGTTAACTGTTGTAAATGTGAGAATGTCATGCTTTTACTTTTTGCTATCAGCCTGTCAGGATGTCTTTGGGGCTGGTGGTCAGACAAAACAGTCCGCGCGAAGTTGTCTCATTAGGTTGTGGAAAATTGTGTTGTGTATTGGGTATTTTTTTTAATATATTTTATAGACCAATATCTCTGCACTCTCTTATTCCAACCGGGTGAGGAACAAACTGAAAATTAAAACACAGAAATAATTTCTCAGAGTCCCCCGGAGTCAGGGGCTCTTGAAAGTAAAACAAACATTGTGTTTTCTTTCTTCTTTACTGAACTTTTTTTTCCTGGCAAAACCCCTTGTGGTTATGTTAATGACTCTGAGCTCAGTGCATTCTTACAATAAACAAGTCATCTCGGGAAATTCTGGACTGATGTATCCCAGCTTGGCAATGTAGGCAGCAGTTCGTCTGTAATTGTTAAGACGCCTCTGACAGATCTACCGTGCAAACTTACTAAGAAAACTGCCTATAAATGTTTACCTATGGCTATACCTTATTTTCCTTTAGCCTTCATTTTTTTCTCCACTTTGTTAAAATAACAGTGTGTTTAAACCATGTGTCTCTAATTTAGTTACTTTGTCCAGTTGGACTCAGATTAGTGGGAATTGTCTTCATGATTACTGCATTAAAAACTAAGCCATGGAGCGATTCCAGTTACACTTGCTCAGACTTCCTCTTCTTCTTTTGGATTCTTTGATCGAGTCAAACATTAATCCCCTTAAGGATAAGTACACAGCGGGTCATCCAATCCTGACTGGCATAATTTGATGAGTAAAACACTTGGACAATGTGTCAAAGCACAAAGAGTACTGTAGAATTAAGTTGCTTTTGGATTTTTGGGGTGGAATTCAATTATATATTTTGTCTTGTGGCTATATCAATTATTCACATGTTGTAATATGACCAAGATTTTCCAACTCCAAAGGCAAGTCTTATCTGAACCCTGGAGGCCTCATGTCCTCAGCTGCACCCATAGACTCTGCAATGATTTTAGTTCTTTCAGGCTGATATGAAGACACATGGAAAATTATTGAAGGAAGGACAGTGTTCAGGTATCTATGAGGACTTTCTATTGTTTTCTCTTGTGGGTAACACATATGAGCAACACTTGTATGGAGAACAGGCCTAAAGCATTTTGTGAAACCCTCCCACTGGGTGTTGTAGTCCACAACAGAATCATGTCAAAGTATACAAATATGGACACTAACATGGCTTTTTTGTGTTTCAGAACAAACTGCTTTCCGTAGGACCACACTTTGTCCAACGCTGGTGGGCATTTCTTTACGTCAAGCAGCTCACATTACTTCTAGGCTTGTTCGTACATCTGCCTGCTACCCGAAACGTTGATAAAATCATTTTGATACGCCACGAACTGTGACGCTCGAACAGTTTGAGGATTTATGACCACAAACAAAATCTTAAAGCAGCATCTGGAGGCTCGCTGTAAAACGTGTATCATTTCTCCTAGAAATAATAAATGCTGCAGCCTGTCCCCTGAGAAGGAAGTTTTGGATTCTGTCTCAGGTCGAAGAAGAAAGATGGGTCAGATTTCCCAGTTGGATCTGTGCCTGCCAGTGAATTAGCTTGTCTTTGTGTCGTGTTGCAGTACACACTGTGTAGAGGAGATGACAAACATGATTTGCACGTTCACTCAAGTTGAAGACTTGCTTGGAGTTAAGCACAGTGGTCGTTCTTACTTGAAGAGAACAACTTGTTATTTTCTTTGCCAAATGAGCTGCTAGCCTCCTTGTTACTGATCTCAAGTTGTCAGAAACTCAAAAATCATCTCTTGCTTTATTTCTGCAGTTCAGATTGTACCTGGTATAGGTGCTGAAGTGGTAATAAAAGTGGTCCTTGTTAGTCAGACTTTGTCCAAGAGGACTGACAGGATTGGGTTTAAAACAACAACACTAATATGCTTCAAAGACAAAATCTCAGTCCATTTTATGGGAGGATATGATAATTGCTTCACAGACTGGGAGTAAAAAGAAGAATAAGAAAAGAAGAAGGAAACTATTCAGATGTGCTACTTTGCTTCTTTGTAAAAGTTAAATTATTTATTTGCTTAAACTCCAAATGTGGTTGAATGGAGGCAATAAATAGATTAAAACATCAAACACCATGGTTTTCAGTATGGCATCCTACATTGATTGTAACAATCCAATTATGAAATTTATGACAGAATTATGCAATTAACATGAAATACCTTATTTAAAGGAATCTAGAGACAGTAGATAAAATCTATATATGCGTGTGGCATGTGTGTGTGATGACGAATATTGTTATGAATATTGTGGATTAGCATTTTAAACGTTTCTGTTTATTTACACTGATTGGTGCCAGGCCTGCTGGGCCTCAGCTGCTGCGCTGGTCTCCGGAGGACTCTCCTCTGCAAGCAAAAAGCAGCTCATTAAGAGTCAGTAAGAGGTGCTGGAGATTGACTGATCAGCTCTGCCCACAATGTCATTATTGATGATTAGCAATGCAGTAGTATGAAACATTTTATGGGGAAAAGCATGTAAATGGCATGAATGCAAGAGCCATCGACGTCTTACCGATTGTGATCAGCTGGAGCTGGATCCGCTTTTATGTTTGAGAGTTTATCCTTTAAAACAAGGACTTTAAAACAACTAATCATTCTACAGATTTTTTTTAAAACATTTTTTTATTGTATTTCATTTTAAACCTATTTCAGTTGGGATTTCAAATAGCTCTTGTTGCTTGCATGTTCCAGTAAATTATATGTCAGTTGGCATCCTGTTACAACATTTTTACAAGCTGGACTCTTTTCAGTTTGAGCTGTGAGCACAGACATTTGATCCAGTGATGGGAGACGTATAGGAATAGTATGGACAGTATGGGAAACTACATATGCCCTGAGCCTTTGGGTAAGATGATGTAATTACAGTACGTTTATGGTGTAAAATGGTTCTGTAGCCCTGAGCAAAACTAAAATTGCTCAATCGCTGTATTTTCATTCTATTAAAACACAATTAGAGATAAACACGTAGTTTAATGCTTAAGTCTAATGTTACAGATCATATGACAATATACAAGGAGCAGTCGTCAAGGAAATGTCAGGAGAATGTGTCTCAAAGCACTCCTTGTGCCCTTTGTTCAGATCATTATTTTCATTCAGAAGTTTAAGCTGGTAGTCAGATGTCAGTAAGTGGTTTGAAATTAGACAGGAAATGTTAGATTATAAAGCTTACTACAGGTACAGAGGTGTTTTAGTGAGGAGCATACACAACAGAAAAAAACATCAAGGCTTTGATGATTAGACCCAAATGGGAGAATGTAAGGTTGTTGGTCTAGACACTGAGGTTGGTGATGAGAAGAAGACAAGGCTGGAGCTCTGCATGGGATGAGGAGTGGACTCTTGAGATAAACGGAGTTGAAGAGTGCCACAGCCACTTTGAACTAAAATGACATCCGGTGGCAGCGATTGCGAAATGTGTTCAAGTAAGGACAAGATGAGCTTACTCATTTACTCACAGACTAAGACAGTAAATAAAAATATTGCACAAGAATTTCAAATATGAAGCAGGGTTTTATCGCTACTCTTTGTGAGAAACTGAACCGGCTTTGGGGACAAAACTGTTCAATGGTCCAGTTGTTTCAGACCTGTATCGCTCCCCAGAGGGCAGGAGATCAAATGGTGGCAGAAGAAGAGTCCTTCAAAATGTTTTCTGCCCTTGAGAGGTAGTTTGCATCTGTGATGTCAATGGGGTTGAGGGCCCTCTGTGCTGTGTTCATGTCTTGTTGGACAGTTTTTCCATCTGCTGCTGAGCAGCCTGTGTACCACACTGTGAGGAAACATGATAATATGCCCTCTGTAGCACTTGTCCTCAATAAAATTTAATGTTGACCCATCATCATCACGAAATTATCTGAACAAAATAATAAAAATGCAACTTATGAGACTGAAGTTGAAGATGAATTTGGCAAACACTGGAAAAGCTAGTAAGCAAGCCAGTGCGACTTCTCCTGTCCACAAAGGTTTTGTGGCGGAAAGCTGGTCTGGGGTCACTGTGTTGGGAACTGATTATGAACCAACAATGATCTGAACCGTATATGGTAATAGACAGAAGAGTAACAGTGACTCTGATTGGTTGTAGGACTATCTCAGAAAGCCTGACAATGATGCAGGACTCGATAGGCAGGGTTGAAGAACAGAAGGAGGACTTTTTATTAAAAGTTGATTAACCAGACAAAGGAATAAAACCCAAAGGGAATGCTGAAACTAAGAAGCAAACCAAGGCTGGACCTAGACTTAGACAGACTTAAATGAGCCACAAGGGAAATTGCCTGGTCACAGTAGCTCAGTTGCATATAAAATCTCTCTTAAAAGCCACAAGTAAAAAGAAAGATAAGATAAAATAAAATAAATTTGTTGTTGGTTGTTTGGACTATTGCATGGCAAAACTCATGACATGAGGAACACAGGTGAAGATCACAGGGAGCATTTAGACTTAGACTTAGACTGAGACAGACTTTAATGATCCTCAAGGGAATTAATTGATCATAGTAGCTTAATTGTCACAAAAAGATGAGCTGTTATACAGCTGGACAGAATAAGGAATAAAAGAAGTTCTGTAGCGTTCACTGTGGGAGTGGATGTGAATCAGTGTGATGGAGAATGAGCTCCTCTGACCCTCTAGTGTTTGGTGCAGTGGATGGGATGGATTGTCCATGATGGAGAGCAGTTTATCCAGTGTCCTCCTGTTCCTCACTAAGACAAATGATTCCAACTCCCTACCAATCACATGTCCAGCCTTTCGGATCAGTGTGTTTATCCTACTGATGTCTTTTTTTGCTGGTACTACTCCCCCAACAAACCACAGCAAAGAACAAGGCACACACTACAGCAGACTGGTAGAAAGACTCTAGTAACTCACTGCACACATTGAAAGACCTGAGCTTCCTCAGAAAGTAGAGTCTACTACTAGGGCCCTGGTTGTACAGAGCATCACTGTTGTCCCTCCAGTCCAGCCTGTTGTTCATGTGGACTCCCAGGCACTTGTAGTAGTCCACTACTTCCACCTCTAGGCCATGGTGAGAGACTCCACTGATATCCTCTTCCTCCTGAAGTCAATGTCCAGCACCTTGGTCTTGTCCACTTTCAGGAGTAGGTGTTTTCCTGGGACTGCTCCACAAAATGCGCCATCAGTGTATTACACACCTCTTGTCCATGTCAGATACACCCTAGCACTGCAGAGTCATCAGAGAACTTCTGCAGAAGTTCAGAAATCAGAGTTGTAAAGAGTGAAAAGAAATGGAGATAGGACAGTCCCCTGTGGACGAACAGAGGGACTGGTTATCCATATGCATTCTTGTCTGTAATTGTGTTCTCTTGGACTTGTGAGTTACTACCATAGTAATCTTGTCCTGCCTGTTGCATTAAGGACACAGTGGGAGATAACTTGTGTGGACTCGGGACAGCCAGGGATCCCTGATTGTTTTTTGCCAGTATGATCAGGCATGCTCAAACCAATTACAGAATGACCGCACTACACCTGCGTACTTGAGCAAATGCGTCAAGTGTAACAGGTGGGAAACATTTATCCTTTCAACAGATCCAAACATCATATCGTTTTAAGGAAATAATACCTCATCAAAGTGGTAACAGTGGTGGACCCAGTCACACATGAACTCTTAATCCAAGGAGTGTTGGAGCCAGGTTGTACCTAAAATCCTCCCAGAGAAAAAGACATTAGTAGCCATTGAACTTTGAGCCGGGGCATAGATACAGGCAGCAGTCAATAGACTATTATGCGACACCAAGATAAGGTTAATGCCCCGGAGAGCTTAGGAGGCAGGCCCTCACCATGCGCCTTGCAAAAGGTCAAACATATTTATCGTCTCCTTTGTGAAATTTTATTCACACAACCCAGCACCCCCGCTGGTTTGATGGGACTTGGCGCTGTGGCGACGGCTTGGCTTACGTAAGCTTTTGAAATAGATTTAGCTCCTGTGGCAACTGTAAGAAGGCCCAGGGGAGTATGTGTGGGTATAAACACTTGAACGCTCTCCCAGCGCATTCAGTGCTTCTTTTCAGTTTGTGAGGAATGAGTTCAGTGAACACAACAGTAAGGGATGAATACGCTCTCCAAAACCACTAAATGCTCACACACCAGAGAGGAGGAGAAGACAAACCCACATGGATGCACTGAGCAGGTCTGCAGTGTATACAAGGACAGGCTGTCCTTGACATCCTTTCAGAAATAGTCCTTTCACCCAGTCAACCAAAATGTTCCATTACAGTGGAGGTCTAAAGGTGTCTGAAGATAACCAAATGAGGTAATATTTAGCCAAGAAAGTTGGAAGAGGTAAATACTTCTAAGGTCTGCGGAATCTGAGGTATGCAGGAGCCGGAACCGTATGTGTTACCAGAAACCACAAGTGAGAGGTGAGAGATTAGATGTCCTTCTTTGGAGTTCACTGCTCCCTCCAGTCAACAGTGGGGGGAAAACCTGTAATTGACTTTTAAATGGCATGCGCAGAATGTGCAAGTCAAACAGTACTACTGAGAATAGCTGAGATACAGCGGTGTGTTGTGATTGCGCGGCGAGATATTCGTTCCGTCAATCTCACCACTGTGACTGCAGCTGCTTCAAAGACAAACGCAGGCAGCCGAATGCATGAAAACTAAACAGGGACGAGTCAGGAGAAGATGGTTGTTGTTCAGGGGCAAATTAATCTGTCAGTGGAAACTAAAGAATGTACTTGATGCTTATTAAAAAAAAGAAGAATGAATTCACCACTGAAGAGACAGCTGGGATGTTGCATGCCAAACCAGCAGAACAAAAACATGATGTGCACCAAGAGGCTGAGAGTTTAATCTTAATGAATCAATCTTTAAGCAGAGAGTGATTCATAAAAAGAGCCCTGAGCATGATTGTAGCTTATGATCTTTAAATATAAAAATAAATAAATTTAAAAAAAAAGATTAATTTTAATTTAATTTTAATTTTGCTGCACAAGAGTAAAAAACTATTCACTGCACTATTTACTGTAGAACTTAAATGTTGCAGGCTTTTTCAGACCTACTGTTATATGTTATATATATACACTAAGTGGCCACTTTATTAGGTACGTCTGTTCATTGCTTGTTAACACAAATAGCTAATCACATGGCTGCAATTCAATGCTTTTAAGCATGTAGAGGTGATCGAGACAACTTGCTGAAGTTCAAACCGAGCATCAGAATGGGGAAGAAAGGAGATTTAAGTGACTTTGAATGTAGTATGGTTGTTGGTGCCAGACGGGCTGGTCTGAGTATTTCAGAAACTGCTGATCTACTGGGATTTTTGCACAAAGCCATCTCTAGGGTTTACAGAGAATGGTCTGAAAAAGAGAAAATATCCAGTGAGCGGCAGTTGTGTTGACGAAAACACCTTGTTGATGTGAGAGGTCAGAGAAGAATGGGCAGACTGGTTGGAGATGATAGAAAGGCAACAGTAACTCAAATAACCACTGGTTACAACCAAGGAATGCAGAATACCATCTCTGAACACACAACACATGGGCTACAGCAGCAGGTGCCACTCCTCTCTGCTAAGGACAGGAAACTGAGACTACAGTTCACACAGGCTCACCAACACTGGACAATAGAAGATTGGAAAAAATGTTGCCTGGTCTGACAAGTCTCAATTTCAGCAATTTCAGGGTCAGAATTTGGTGTAAACAACATGAAAGCATGGATCCATCCTGCCTTGTATCGATGGATCAGGCTGGTGGTGGTGTGATGGTGTGGGGGATATTTTCTTGGCACACTTTGGACCCCTTAGTACAAACTGAGCTTGGTTTAAATGCCACAGCCTACCTGAGTATTGTTGCTGACCATGTCCATCCCTTTATGACCACGGTGTACCCATCTTCTTCCATAATCAAACTGGTTTCTTGAACATGACAATGAGTTCACAGTGCTCCAATCGCCTCCACAGTCACCAGATCTCAATCCAATAGATAGAGCACCTTTGGGAAGTGATGGAACGGGACATTAGCATCATAGATGTACAGCCGACAAATCTGCAGCCACAGTGTGATGCTGTCATGTTAATATGGACCAAAATCTCTGAGGAATGTTTCCAACACCTTGTTGAAAGTATGCCACGAAGAATTAATGCTTCGGAAGGCAAAAGGGGGTCCAACCTTTTACTAGCAAGGTGTACTTAATAAAGTGGCCAGTGGGTATAGTATAGTATAGTATAGTATAGTATAGTATAGTATAGTATAGTATAGTATAGAATTTAGAGTGTTTTCTGGTATGGATGATAAATAATATTGGAGGCCATGATGTTGATGGTGTCACTGGTGGACGTCACTGTTTGCCATGATTCACAGATCCACGTTGTTCAGATAACAATCACAGGGAACATGACTCACCGTCACAACCACACATGATCACACATAAGTCACACAGGCATTTGTCTCTGGATCACAAACACTCCACAATATCTGGCTGTGATAGAGTGGCTTTTTCCAAAAGTAAGAGGCGCTAGCAGCAGGCTGAAGTACCTGCCACAGTGGCCATATATTTCCACTTAAACATGATGATTAGGTATAGCTGCCAACTATCTTGATGTTTATAGTTGGGTTTCTCCTGAGGGTTTTTTTTTTTTTTTTTAACAATTTACAAACCCACTGAAAATTCTCACCCTCCTCCCACACTTATTTTGGTGGCTTTTTTGGATACTGTGACCTTTCCAGCAGCAGAGTAAAAGCACAGATAAACACTCTCAGCAGACAGACTATTGAACATGTTGGACCGGCTGAAAAGACAGATATTTCCCTGAGGAGCTGGAGAGAACAGAGCCATAAGGAAAGTGAATACTGGAAGAACTCCAAATGAATCTTAATGTTGCTTTGATGCTGCGCGTGTAGCAGACTCTCACATTTTCTCATCTACACAAGTAGTAGCAGCAGTATATTAATTTTACCTATTGATCTGCCTTTTAATAAAATGAAGAAAAGCATGTACGAATTTATAAGGGGATGTAGAGTTCATTCATAGAATATGGTCCGAAGATTCATTTTGAAAAGATGATTGGACTATTGATGAGTATGTCTTTATGTTTAAAAAAATGAACACAGCAGACCTGATGCTTTAAAATGAATAGATTTTAATGAGGTACAAAAATAACTGGAAACCAGTGATAAACATTATTAAAGTGGATGGTGTGCATTTTTTTTAAAAAAGTGGTCCCTAATTAAAAACTTACAAACAAGTGTGGGGATTTTCATCTCAAGTTTTAAAGAGTAGTCATTCTATAGGTATAACTGGAATTCCTCTGCAGTTGCTTATAGCCTTCCCCTGGCTGAAGTGTTGAGTCTTAAAGGATGCAATGGAGATGTTGTGAAAACAATAAGGTCAGCCAGTGGATCCTGAGATTAGATATAAACCATATAAACCTGTCTCCATCTCTTCCACTTTCAAAAGCTGCTCCTGAATAATAAAAAAAGGGTTTAGAAACCAGCTCCATGAATCTGTCGCGGAGTGAAGTGAAAGTAAATTGCTAGAGCAGCTGTGCAACAATGGCCACATTTATTTTTGATTTCTCTGCTACTACTACATTTTAGCCTAATGCTCTGGTGGGAGGGAACCTACTAAATCCTTTGAAAGAGTTTTTATAGATCTGCACTAGACGCACGTATTCTATTTGAAAACTATTTACATTTCTCACATGGTTCCACAAAAAAAAAAACTATTAAAACTATTAAAAGATACAGAGCAAGAAATCTGAGCTGGTGAGCATGGTGTTCAGCCCAAGCATAACATAACAAAATAACATTTTCACAAAATGGTGAAATATCCTCAGCAGATGACACTCAAACAAGAAGCTTGAGGGATTATTTCATATTCTGACTTAGTACACATTGTTGCTTCATTTGGGTATTTATAGTAGCAGGATGATTTATGTGGGTTCGAGGTAGAACTGCAGCTTGTGCGTATTCATTGTGATGAAGGGACATTAGAGTATCATTGTGGCTTTTTTTTATTTTACCCAGTAATTAAGTCCGTGGTTCAGAGGAACACAGGGAAATGTTCTGTGCTTGTTGGTTTCGTCTTTTCTGAGGATCAGCCTCTCAGTTAATTGTTGAATCTTCCCATGCAGCTTGTTCCTCCACATCCAGAAGAGCTTCATAAATCTGCAGCTGGAGAGCTTAACATGAGATAGGTCAGATTTCTGTCTGTGAACTCTGTGTAAAAAAGATGACCACCGGCTGTAAACACAGAGGATAGAGCCATGTCGCATCAGCAACAGAAATGCACATTTTCAGAGACAAAATGCAGCTTGGAACAGACGGACGAGACAAAATAAAAGTGGGTTTCATTTGAATGTCTGTCAGTGTTGTCATGCAGTAAAAAGAACCTGAGTCGTGCTGCTCTGCAGGCAACATGTGTCATGTTTTACAACACACTCCTTGGGCTTTAAATCTGCAGATAGTTAACAGGAAAGCCACGTTAGGCGTATTTGTCACTATATTCCAACAATAAGAAAACCCTTCCATATGTTCCATCCAGTATCCAGTGATATTCCTTTCAACCACTGTTTAAAGTTGCCCATAAGCAAGGGTGCCCTCACAGGTTGCTAGCAGTCTTTCTGAGCATCACTCATTCATTTCAGATCCACTCACACTCTCTCCTCTTTGCCCATTTTTTGAATTAGCTGGCAGTCAGGCAGGGCTAAGATGGTGACGCTGGCAGCGCCCCCGTTGAGCTTCACAACTGCTTTTCCACAAATCAAATGGGATAAATGCTATTATGAACTAGCATGCTGCTGTTTAGTGTTTAAGCATGCTAGAACTTTGCTTATGAAATAAATGTACATTTTGTGTACATTAATCAAAGCATACGACATATTTTTTAATTTTATGCGTATTGAATCGCAGAGGACCAGCAAGGTCTGTGAGATTTGGAAAATGTGAGTACCATATTTTGAATCTCACCCAAAGAGATGGACTGACCAAGAGGCATGGCTACAAACTGCAAAGTCTTTTCAACGACTCGAGCATTCAAATGAAGCGGGTCACGTGCTACTCCGCTTAAGACCACAGTCCTGTAGTTGTTCTTAAATGAAGACGTGCTTGCACATGAAAAACCCATCCGTGCTTGGGTGTGACTTCACGTAAACCAACATGTTAAGACTCAGTACGTGTGACACGCAGGCTGCTGCAGAGAAGATGAGATGATGGCAGCAAGCAAACCGCGAATTAACACCCCTTCAGTCCTGACACAGACTGAAAATTACGCCATAATCACATTAAGTGTTTCCTCCCCTGCCTTTACTACTCGGCAAACAATTACCTGAATTAACAGAAAAGCTTTGCATAACGCACATCTGTGTGCTTTAATTAACCTAATATCTGTCAAAACACTCTTCGTGATTGCTGCTCTGATTTACTCACAGCCTATACAAGCATGGACGGAAAGAGGAGATCAGCTGTTCTTGTTAAAATAAAAACTTTTTTTTTTTTTTTGGGGTTGTCCTGTTAAAATCTATCTCAATAATTATGTTGTTTCATAATCATCCTTCACTGAACGCTGGCACCCAGCAGGAAATAGGATGCTTTCATCCTGACGTTGATTGTCATTAACTGACCATTTGTGGAAGCAGCAGCCATATAAGATGAATCATTTGATAATTTATCCCTAATTCCATTTACATGTGCTAAACTAATGGCTCACCAATTGGCTTTTGTTTTGACAAAATTCACAGCCAACCATTTCCTCTTGCCAGCTGTTGACTTAGCACAACTAACAGTGATTCATTAGTCAGTGTCGCATTTCCTGCATTGGTTGCTATTTTCAACACTGCTGATTGATTTCAAGTGCCTTTGCCATCTTCGTGTGAGGCTAAATAAAAAGTGACTGCTGTGCTTGAGTCATAATTACAGTTATCTACAGCAGTTTGCAGAGAAGGTGATTTATTTTTTCTTTGTCTCCTATGAACTCAAGGAAGTCAGCGTTGCATGAAGACAGAGGGCATATCTACATCTTTAACCGAGCCGCACGCTCATCCAGCTGAGTGAGAGTTTACCTGAAGTTCACCTGAGACAAAAGTGCCACGACCAATTACATCGGTGGTGGAACGGTTACAGGGGCGATGAGAAGAAGGAAGACAGAAGGATGATCGAATTACTATTGTTTTTACCACATCTGTGACTTTTGTAAGCATGTGAGGAAAAACCTTATTTGGATAACTCCATATGAACTAATAAATACACAAATGATCAGATGATTTATTTGACTTGTTTCACAGATTTATATGTTCTGAATTAAGAAAGAAAAAATAGAAAAGGAAAATATGTGAATGCATCGACCATGAAAAAGTTACATATTCATATAATTGCTTGGCATTCGTCATTATGAAGTGTTATTCCATATTCCTTGTTTTCACAAGAACACGGATTAACTATGCTTTTTTAAAAAAAAAAAAAAAAATCTGTCTGCTTATTTAGGCAGAAACCACAGTCAATTATATACCTGATTCTCTGATTGTGCCGTGCTTGTCTTGATTCACAGCCAAAGACTTCCTGGCGAATGATGGCATTAAGAAAATAAGAAAGAAACTTTGAAGTAAAGCCTTGTAAATAAAACACTGTCAGTTTTAGTCATCATACAATCACTTCATTATGCCCATTCTTCTCACTTGTTTTAAACACAATTTGTCGTTTTGCCACAAATACCTGAAGTATTGCTTAAGGGTTGGGGACAAACCTGTTCAAGCAGCTGTTGCTAGACCAGTTACATATCCTACTGTAAACATACAGTGAGTTTAACAACAGACTGCATGCAAATCTGTTCCATTTCTTTTCATAATGTGATCCAGACCTGCATTATTCTTATATTTTTTCATAACAGCAAAAATTACATTCATATCTGATCTTTGCTATTATGATTTGGACCACTACTATATGAGCTACAACTGTACATCCATGAATACCTCCGCACAGAAATTAAAGCTATTGCTCCATAAAATGCTATACCATAATTACGAAAAAAATGTCTGTTTTTGTCTTCTTGTTTCAGCATCTTCAGCTTACAAATATTAATAATACAAGAACGAATGGAAAGAAGTAATAAAAAAGCTGATAAAAGAATCAGTTTATAATAAGTAAAGTTTGGAAATCCAAACTGGGCAGTCAGGTTTTCAGTGCAGGACCAAGTGCAGCAGTGCTGCTTTACATGTAAAGCAGGACATCTACAACATAGCATAATTAAACCATATTGTAATTCCGTTTGATTGAAATTGATTTGACAAATTAAAATGAAGAACGCACGACACCAAAAAGTAAGGTTAAAACTTTTAAATTCACCCAGCCAAGCTTCATTAGGACGGGCCCGAAGTCATTTAACGGATGGACGGCATCAAGTTAACAGTGAAAGAAATGTGCAGTCATGCGTCCCTACAGCTGGCACTGAAGCTTGAACAAACAGCTGCATTAATTGTCTGCTCTGCATGCGTTAGCTTTATTGCTCACAGGTGACGGAGTCTGTTCATTAGATTTAACATGGAGGTTGTTGTTGTTGCTGTTAGTATTCAGTGACAGTCTGCCAGATCTTAACGGACACTGAGTTAATTGTTCCAAAATGGCCTGTGATATTTATAGTTTCTGTTTGCTGCTCTCTTCTGTGAAACTTACTGAGCTCAGAACCATGGCAGCAGAGAAATGATTGCAATCTGTCCGGAGGGTAGAAAGTTTGTTTGTCTGTTTTTAATGGTCAGACCTTGAGACCTTTGTTCAGAAAACAAATGCAGGGAGTCTAGCTAACAGCTCAGGACAATGTAAAGGGCACGGAGACATATACTATTACATTTTTGCTGAGTGCTCACTTTGTTTGTCTTTGAGTCACAGTCGTGCTCGGCAACAAATTACAGGCTTTCAGACTGTGAAACCAACACCCTCCAACCGCAAATGTGTGTAGCATACACTGATCAGACACTATGTCCACAATGATGCAAACCGAGATAGTCTGATTTGAGGTTCAGCAGTGACGTTTCTGATTTATAGCCTCACTGGAAATCTGCGTTATGATTGGACATTGGCAGAAGTTGACAAACCACATGGCAGTCAGTGACGTGAGGTGAACTTTTAAACACCTGAAAGACGCTCTGAGGAAAATGGGAGTAGAGAAATGTTTTCTTGGCCAGCAATGGTGATAAAAAACGGGTCGTTCCACTCCCGAGGCATAAGCCGTGAATGCGCCTGGACCTGCACACCTGCTTGGGTCGATTCCCAGTCGATGCACAACTCTTCATACTATTTATGTGCTAAAGCAGCACACAAGGCGTTCCATGCGCCTCTTGGGGAAGGCCCACCTCACATATTCACTCATCAGGTTTTCTGCTTTCAGACTTTTATCATTGGGAGAGGATGGAGTTGAATCAAAGACAAAACTAATTTGTCACTATAACACAGAGTTAATCCCTCCACTTAGTATCAATTTACTCATACAAGAACTGCATGCGCTTTCTCAGGTTGCTAATAAGCTGGAAGTAATAAGCTCCTGGATGCCGTGCCAGTCGTGCGTTATGAAGACACACTGCATCAAGCTTTCATATCCTTCAGTAGCACAAATGGAGACATCACAGTTGAGAACAGAGGCAATTTTAAAACTTATATTGCACAGTCGACTAATTAGGACAATGCAATGTTCGATGAGCGTGAGCAGCTAATATAGGAGAAAGACAGATCTGTGTCTCTCAGCGGAGTTGCTCAGCCGCATCATGTTCATTCCCAGTAAAAACCCAGAAGTCTATATTTTAAAGAATTTAAATCTTCTGTCTACCATCAACAGTACAGTTTCATTGTTATTAAAGGTTCATTTGGTAGCTGTTCTGGAGCTTTCTTTTCATCATATCACCTGACGTTCATCAGCAGATTTTTTTTTCTGAGTAATTTAAATGTATTTTGGCTTGTAAGCTGAGATGGAAACTTTGGAATGATGCAGAACTTTAAATAAGTTGATGAAACAGTTTGGAACTGCAAATTCTGTCTGATCGAATTCATTAGATCTCCAGGTATGTTTCCTACTGCATGCTTCAATAAATTTAAGTTGCACTATTCATTGTGCAGCAGAAGTCACTGAACAGCTGTTGAAATTGCATACAACCAATATGATATCTTCAAAACTGGATTTAGTTCAGTATTAGCTTCCATATACAGAGAGACAAAAGACACCAAAGCTAAAACAAACACAAATGAAGTCCATTTAGCTTCTTAGTTCAGAACTAAAAGAGCTACTTGGATGGGTGCTGCCACAGCTTTAAGATAACTCACATGTCCAGTTGCTTTCAGTCTTGTTCAACTTTCAAAGAACTTTCCTATCTTTAATGCAGATATATACCTGATATAGATCAGCCACAACATTAAAACCACTGACAGGAGAAGTAAATAACATTGAAACTTTGCAACCTGGTATTCGTGTAGCCGTTACTTAGAGATGTACTGTCCATCTAGACCAGACCAGGTACCTGCACCCCATAGCAATGACATGACAACAATGTGTTTCCAGACACCACAGGACACCCTCAGAAGGACCATGTCTATTTTCTGATGAGTCACAACTGTTTTGGAGGAACAAGGGAGACCTACACAATATTAAGAGTATAGTCATAATGTTATGGCTGATCAAGTTATTTTGACATGAATGCTACCAGTCAAAAATTTGGACACACCTTCTCATTCAGTTCAATGAGAAGGTGTGTCCAAACCTTTGACTGGTAATGTATATCTCCAAATTGTATGATTTGGAGATATACACTACCAGTCGAACTCAATAAAAAAAAGTAAAACGTTCCCCAGATATCTCTCATCGGTTTTGTTAAATATTGAAAATGTATTCTTTCTCAAATGTTCCTGGAGCTTTGTCCTCATCAGCCATAATTAGTTTTAATGTCTTGCAGCTGTGAGGAGCTCTTCCATTTCCTGCACTGCTCTGAGAGATAAGTGTCAAATTAATCTAATAAGAAAAACTACATCTGATCTGGGAGCAGATATGTTCCCACTTTGCTGTGTGTGTGTATAATAAATGTGCAAAACATTTCATCCCAAAAAACAGACATCATATTGTTATGTTTAGCATGCAGCACACTGAGATTCACGGCTCAGTGTAGTAATGAGATGAACACAGCTTCAGACTGAACATTGTCGTGAGCCAGGCCTAGCAAAGTGCATCAAACACTATCCTAAAAGCAGATGTTGTATAATCCTTTGCTCAGCGCAGCCAAGGGAAATTAGGTACAAAGTCGTGTTCTCCGTCTTCCTGACTTAAGGGTCGCATGCAAATCTCAGGGCGTTTAGGCCAAGCACCGCTGCAGAAAGCTACAAAATCCATTAATTCCTGTTGTAGAGCGGCTGTGGGAAGCTGGGATCTTGAAGCAGTGCGCGTAAAACGAGGCCTCTGTCTTTTTATGTGCGATAGAGTTTCTCACCCCTTACTGCCATTCAATAGGATTAGAAGGAGAACCGGTCGGTGGTTACTTGTTTGGCCTTCCCCCCGTGGAGCCAATTCTCACTCTCCCAAGACGTATGGCCACTCCAAAGCCTCAGGCTGAAATACAATCTTG
Organism: Mugil cephalus; assembly: GCF_022458985.1. NCBI lineage: Eukaryota > Metazoa > Chordata > Actinopteri > Mugiliformes > Mugilidae > Mugil > Mugil cephalus. Next base: position 23,436,124 of record NC_061779.1, read on the forward strand.
AGCTCTGCAAATCACATGGGCTCTCCGGGAAACAATACACCGTACACTGTATGATGGGGAGGGGGGTGGAGCGGCAAATGCTCATAAGATAAAGTGAATGGTATGGACTGTAATGGATACTTGCACGGTTTTGACAATTTCCATATTGAAACAATACATCAGTTGTGCCATATTGGGCCCTGGAATGGAAGGAAGCACTGTGTACTCATGGATCAAGAGGAATTTGTTTATTATCAGGCAGGTTAATCGTTTTCTGAAGCAGATCCTTCTGACAAAAACCCTTCAGTGTATGTAGTTTCCGACCATTACTATTCAGTAAACAAGACTGTGATTAATGACGCTGTTTCTGAGGGTCATATGCACCAAGCAGACTAAGAACCATGACAATATCATAGTTTTCAGTAAAACTGCCACATTTACAGCCAATCCAATCATTTTAATTATTAGTCTTGCTGGCTGGTTATGTTTCATTCAAGAACATACAAAACCCAACGATTAATACGATTATCAGGTGCTAATATTTAAATTTCGCTAAGAAAGACCACACCTTAATTGCGGCAAATAAGTTTATTGGTAGGCGGGTCGTGAGACAAATGGATAGATGGGTGAAAAAAAGGGGTGGAGGGATGAAAGAGGAGTCAAAGGGATGGGATGAAAATGGGGATGAATGTGTAGGCTGATGATGGCGTAGGAATCCAGCTTTGGATCCTGGTCCCCTGGTTCCTGTAATGGAAACAGGTGGAAGGTGCAACAGGACGAATGGAAAAGAGAGGGATGGGAAGGGTGGGGTTGAGAACTGAGCCCAACGGAGAGAGGGTTAGGATTCACTTTTATAGGTAAGTGCAGGATTACAATAAAATGGGCCGTGGTCTAGTTACTGAGGTTATTATAACTCCTATATGGTTTACCACTCCCCTCAATCTGACAAAAAAGGTTGAAGGTATGCACTGATAGAAGTGGTAGCATGCAACATTATCTGAAATGCACACCCAAAACAATCACAGTATGTTGGAATGTATCTTTGAGCTTTTCCCTCCTCTTTCTGTCGGACAGGATATTTTGTCTGTACTGGTGGCATCAGGTTTATCTCTAAGTGTCAGTGTGAGTCATGATGAGCAACAGGTACACTAGGGTGTCATATTTTTTTTACAAATCCCTTCCCAAAGGATGGCCCTGTGACTCTTTCAAATAAACAGAGTGTGTTTTTGTAGTGCACTATCTTACACCCAGACATCATAGAGAAACAGCATGTAGGGGTTAGCTACAGAACGGGGAGATAAGTAAGAACAAAGCGAGCTGTCCCATGGTGTCAAAACAAGACCTCCCATTTCACCCCTATAGACGGTGTGGCCCTGAACCAGATACCAGACACTCTTGAGCCTCTGTGAGATTAAGAACAGAGACTTCTTTAGACAAAACTATTACACGACCTGCTTTGGCACCAGGCAGGGCCTTTGGGCATGCTGAGGATGTGTTTGGTTGGATTCTGTTTTGCCAGCAGCCTGCATTCCAGAGAAAATTCTCATGAAACAATAATGAAACTGGAAAGATGAAATTTTCCAAATGCAACTATCTGATGTTACAGAAAGATGCTGGCATGAATCACAATAATAAATGCAGCAAGAGGTAGTTTTGGAGGTGGTCTTTGCAGCCTGGACTGTTGGCTCTTTATTGAACGTTAGTACATGTTCCTATGGGATGTTTTAAATATACTGTATAAGAATGGTTTCTTATGCATTCTCAAAGTCAGGTGTGGTCGTTCTACATCACCAAGTCAGTACAATACAAAGAGCGACAGTTTGCTTTTTTTGGCTATGTCTAGAGGGGGAACATGCTGTAGTTCTTCAGAAGGAGGGTGTAAATCTGTGAGTTGCAGACGACTGGCAAAATTATTGAAAAATCATTCAGGTCTTTTATGTTTATTGTCATCTTAAAATATTGATCACAGCGGTGTCAAAGTAACTTACAACCCTTTAATTCTCTGTAAGCAGAGAGGCAGGGTGACAGTACACAGGCCTGGGCAGTGTGCAAGCTGTTGATGTTTGAAACACAAGCCGAATAAATCGTGGCAGGGCCACGGAGGAATGCGTAGTGAAAAAGAATGTCTGGCCACTTCGATTGAAAAATACCATTCAACATGTTTTATTCTGGCTCCACCTCCTCTCTCCTGCTGCGTCATTTAACAAGTGGGAGGAATCTAATGAGCACTCCAGGTCTGGTGGCCCAGTCAATGACGGGAGGTATAAAGTAGATCCACGACCAGTGCTTGTGTTTCAGTGCCATGATGAAAGGAAAGTTTAAAAAAAAATCTCCTCTTGCTGCCCAGTGTAAACACAGTCTGCTGGTTTAATGTGTTGGTGAAGGCTGCTGGAGTTTTTCCCAGAAGAAGATTTTAAGAGTCTGCAGAGATCCTGATGCTCCAGTATTTTAAGCCCTATTTACTTCATCTTTTAAACTGTGCTGTGCTGCACAGTGTGTAATGTGCACAACACTTCATCGCTTTGAAACTTTTAAAAACTAAACCATCAGTGTGGCACAAGATTATTATTATTAACCTTAGCTGTACATTATGACAAAACAAGGGGAAATGTCGATTAAAAGAGATATGTTTCCATCACGTCTCCTTCACTGAACCCGACCGGAGGCGGCAGCTGAAATTCCATGAAGCATGTTCACCCACTTAATGTATATAAAGAGGTTTTCAACAATGTGATCGGAATGTGATTTTGTAGTGTGGGAATGAATGCCTAGTGCATGCATTCTGCCTCCGAAAGCGCTCATTTGATGAATCGGGCTGCCGATTGGCCTGCCCTTTGGGGGATGTTGCTGCTCAGGATGTAGATAAGTGCTTCACAGCGTAAAGATAAGGAAGAATACAGATATAAACATACAGCGGTCTCAAGATTACAGTCATTTGCAGACGCTTGTACTATATGAAAAAAATCCAGTGGCATTGGTTTTTGAATCAGGGAGCCGCCTAATTGGTTTAAAGTAATACACAGTAGAGATAGTGGCATTACATCTGCACTGAAAAACATGTCTGTTCATACTTCCCATCTAAAATAAATACCTCATTTTGCATCAAGAACAGAATACACATTTATATTTGTTCCTGCGAGCAACCAGCAATATTGACATTTTAATGGGATCGTTGGAGGCGCTGGATTTAGTGCTTGTAATCCACCCAGCATGTCTGACAGGCTGTGTGTCTGGCTAGAAGTAGCTCGCGTGCAATTTGCCAGAGGATTAAAATTACCTGCAAGTTACCAAGCTTTCAGCCCATACCATTCTATAAGGATTCTGTGTCGTCTTCTGCCAACACAACAAAGACGTTGCGGTGCAATATTTGAAAATCACCCATGAGTTAATAAAACTCAGGGACAACACCACAACCCATGTCAGTCTATTTCCCACACTTAACCCACTTAACCCTCTCATTGTTTGTGTCTGTTCTCAACCCTGCCATTACCCATTCCTGTTTTCTTTTCCTCCTTATCTGTCTTTCTTTGGTGGAACCGGGGGGACAAGGAGCTAAAGCTTCCTGGGACGTGGCCCCATCCTGAGTATCACTACCTGGCTTCCTCTACCAACACCCATCTGCGCATGTCACCCCTCTCATTCCTTCCCTTTAACCCATCTCAACCCTCTATTCGTTTCCCTCACATCCTATCGACCAATAAATATCCTTCCATCAACAAAGGCTTTGTATTAGCGGTAGTGTTTTTTATTATTATGTTATATTACATTTGAATCCATATTCCCATACAAGCACTTGTTTCACAACATCATCTTTGCATTCAGCTCTGGATTTCAGTGTCACCCTGACACCTAAAATGGAAGTGGAATGTAAGATGTGACAGCAGAGGCTAAATTAAAACTCAGAAGCTTGTCAGAGCAATGAAGAACAGCGTAAAAATGGCTTTTTAATGTGAGGTCAGCCCGTGGGCGTGGGTTAACTACCCTGGAAGAACAATGGAGGGTGTTTCCTGTTGGAATCAAAGCACCTCTTCTACCAGCTTCCTCTGAATACTGAAGCAGTGTGTCTGCAGTGTTTCTGTGTGTGAATAAGCAGCTAGCAGTAGACACATTTTAGTGGTGCCCAGCGCACAGTGGTGCTTCAGTCTGACTGTGGTTACATACAGTGTATGTACATAAGAGGCTGGACCGTCCCTGTACCCAGATGCTTCCACATAATAGCTGGTGAGGGGTTGTGACCCCGTCGGCTTGCTCCCTCCCTTTGTGCGTAAATCGCCAGGTGCGCCCTATGTCCGCACTGACATCATGTCCCGGAGTGCCACGGCATCAGGCGAGCACTGCAGCCAAAGAAAGCAGAGCAGAAACAATGTGAGTGTAAAAAAAAAAAAAAACATGTGTGGGAGCACTTTGATTTCATGAGTGGAACTGGACAGCACCTTATGTTGGCAGTTATACGACATCCGTCGTATTTTAGAAAAGAAGGAAAAATTTAACTAAAAAATGAGCTTGATTACCAGTAAGAGGCTGTATTCCTCTGAACTGACTGACAATACGGACATCCCATTATCTGGTGTTACAAAATCACTCAGACGTAATGTGGTGGCATAAAGAAGGTGCAGCGTGATTCTGTCTCCTATAATACACTTTCCTGACTGGCAGAATAATTTAAGTTAGGAATTTTGACTATATATCCCCAAAAAGTCTAATCTCTACCAGGACACTTTGACGTCTGGCATTTGATTTTTGTTTTTATACATTATTATATATACACAGTTTTCATTTGATCACCTAAATATTCTCTTTATATCGTGTACTTCTTCTTTCCTTTTTTGAATTTGTCGGCATATATTTGAAGCTGTGCTGTAACTCTGAAAACCATTGTGCGTCTGCACACTGTGTCATGCCCCGATGACAATGCAGAATATTTGTGCTCTGACCACATGAACAATCAGAACTACTCATCCAAAGCAAAACATTCATCGTTAGCTTCAAGTGAAACCAAACTCCCGAGCAGAGGCCTCTCTGGCATAAAACTCCTCAACACTGATCTGTTTACTGCCACGTTATCACAGTGGCCGACTGCATTCCAGTTTTAATTCTTCTGGCTCTCATTGTGACAGACAGGTTTCAGGGGGACTGAGAGGAGATTTTCTGGCCACAGGAAAGGGTTATGGTTTAAAACCTATTGTTTTTCAGCAGGCAGCTGGCTCGTATTGTTCTTCTGTCGAGGGGGTTTGGCAGTGTCTTAAATTCCGGGCCGACGGAGGAGGTGTTTACGGCTCCTGGACACTTGTCTTTGTCCACTTTAGATTTCTTTCTTGCTTTTCTGGTTCTGTTCATCAATGCGTTCCAATCCTTTGAATATTCTAATGTTTCTAAATTCATTTTAAAATTACAAAAAGGCCAGTGAGGCCACATTTAAAGACGTATTACACGTGATGCTTTTGTGAAGGAACTCTTGGATTATATGTATAAAAGGGATAAAAAGCCAAGAGCGCAATAATTGCTGTTTACTGTTGGCAGTGACTATTTTTGTGGCGCAATCAACTTTTGTGATGAGGCTTGATGGAAGCAGCCCACTTGTTTGTTTACAGTCTGCAGGGGTTGTTCATCTCCACTGTGAAATGGATTCAGCAAAGTGATAATTAAGATGAGAGCTTTTGACTCCAGTCCAGAAGGAGGGGATGGACGGAGAAGACAGTGATGTCACTGGTCCTGCAGGAGCTGGTGTTTACGACATACCACGTCTCCCTGGAGAGAGATAATGTGATGGTCAGGGCTAATGGAAACACTGAGGACATAGATGCATTAACCACATTCCTGCAGAGCGCAGGGAGGCTGTGATAATACTGCAAAGTGTCACGGCCATAAAGACCATGAAAGTCATTTAAAACAGTCACTACAATAATCGCTTCAGATCCCGCGGGGAATTAAAATCATTTTAAACTGAATTGCCTCACCAACTTTCTATTTACCATGGTAAACAGATCTAATGATTTCCATGCTTCTCTGACTTCACCGATCACAAAGAAACACATTTAATGGTTGTTGTGGTGCAAAATTTTACTCAAACATAAATAGTACCCAGAAGGCGATTCCTCAAAGCTTTGATTCTAAGACATTTGTCTAGAGCCACCATCGAGTACTTAGCCGGTTTGATGAGCATGAGTATCACCACATAAACCCCTCCCAGATGATTTGATGGCCTGACAGATCTTTGTCAGGGGATAATCAGTTCCCAATGGACCGACTCCAGACCAGCTTACAGCCGAATGTTTTGTGGCCAAAGACAGTTTGTGCTGGCTTCCAGGCTAACGTTTTAATGAATATGTCATAAACAAGATAAGCAACAAGTCAAACTGACGCACTAGTCTTGTTGCTCAGGAAACGCTACAAATCAAAACTGAACTGGCCTCAACTCTTTCAACTCTTTCTACAGTGATGTCTTACCACATCACTGTAGTTAAACAGTGATGTGATAAGACATCAACCAATCACATGCATCAATCCCAATTTCCGTGTAAAAGACCAGTTTAAATATAAATGTTTTCCAGCTTAAAATAGTATTTCTTCTATCAGTCCATCAGTGTAGGTGACTATGACATCTCTCCGTCGTTGCATTACTTTTAGCTTAATCTTTACTTTAGCGCCCGGGTTCAGTTTAACGGCTTTTACAAGTTGCGCTACTTGTTGTTGTAATGTCATTTAATTCCCTGCTGTCCTAACAGAACTTGCCCTTAAGTTTTCTTTGCCAAAAACAAAAGCCTTGCTAAAGAAAATGCCTGACTGAAATAGAAGAGCAGAAATGAGGGGGATTTTCCATTTGCTTTGTGACTGAAAACAGTAAATGCGTAACTACGGTGAATCCCCTGAAATAATCACTTCATACGAGAAAGCATGAAACAATGTCAGCCAGAGAAACAGGATGCAGATCTGGAATGCAGAGGGCAAAGGTCATCTGTCCAAACGATGACCTCAAGGCTTTTTTTGGGCATGCTGTTTTTTTTTTTTTTGTTTTTTTTTTGCTGAAGTGACAGAGCAAATGATTAAAATAAGGAATTTAAAGAGCTGGCACGACATCAACAGCACTTCATCGCATGAAATTAGTTACATCGTTTCCATGATTAAATAAACTGAAAAAACATAAAAGTGAGTCTGTGATGGGTGCTGGATTTTTATGTTTTTGACCCATTCATTTGCCAGATTTGAACACAGAATGTAATACTTTCCAGTTGCATTAAAGAGAAACAAGATACAAAACAAAACTGAATAAAACAAAGAAAAGGATTAATCACTAATCCCTAACGAACAAAAACCTGACCCCAAACTCAGAAACTATCCCCAAACAAATACTTGGTATATACAGTGTATACCCTGCGTGCATCAACAGAAAAGTAACACTTTGCCCACAGCACACACAACAGAAAAATTATTAAAATCTGCATACTGCTCACTTCGAGCTTCGTGTATTAAACATTAAACTTGGTCCAGTTGTCTTCATTGGACTTTGAGACATTTCTAAATGAGCTTAATGACAACATGATGTACCGTGCAGCTCTGATAGTGAAGTTCTGATCGAACATGTGATTGGTAATCTGATTCAGAGAGGAGATGACCTGAGCCGTCTCACGCCATCCAAGATATGACGAAGTATTTTTTTTTCTTCCTCCATAACACAACCTTAAAAGATCATACCAGTAAATATGAATCCTTCATTTTTTTTTAAAGTTCCACACCAGTGCAGCATTACAATACATTTTCCTTTGACCCCACAAGAAAAAATTCCAAACTTTCAATATGCACCATATATTTCTTTTTGTTCACTCTCGGGTCTGTGGTAAAACATTTTTATAAAAGAGATGGCAGACCAAAATGTGAACATGAAACTTCAACAGCACACTGAGTACATTAGGTCCCAGATGAAGAGAGGGTATAAATTTGGTAATAAGAAATAAGAAATAGACAGCAATCAAAATGCTGCTCAAAAGTTAAAATGTAAAGTAACTTAAGTATCTAAAAGATGAAAAATGATAAAATAATTGGAAAATTGTATTTAACCCCGGTGAATGATTCTCACATTGTTTAGTGCAGGGTTCTTCAAGGTTTTTCAAGCCAAGGATCCCAAACTGATGGAGAGATTAAGTAGGGACTCCCTACCAACTATATGTGTTAAGGTTGGCCTAGTGCTACTTATAAATATACATTATTATTATCAGTCTGCATTCAATATTAAGTGATTCAAATGATACACAGATCCAAATATTCATATTTTTTGTTCAGGTGACAAGTGATCCATTTTGGTCTCAGTAGTAGACTGATGGGAGCGTGCGTCTGGGATTTTACCTGGGGACTACCTGTGGCCGTGTGATTGGCTCAGCAGCGATAGGGGTGGGTCCTACTGTGTACAGGAGGTTTAGATTGACAGGATTGAAAAAAAAATATTTACAAATACCTAATCAACCAAAGATTTTACGACCCCCCTGCACCTCCAGGGTCATGAGTTAAGGCCTAATGTGACCTCTAAATTAGTAACTAATTGATAACCAGTTCCAGATTTCCATACAAAAAATAAAATCTCCGGAAAGCACTTGTGTATTAAATATAACACATTTTGTGTTAGAGGGTTAAGGGTCTCACAGTGTGGGAATTATATTTCATTCTCGTGGTTTAACAGGAAGACTTCCTTCTGGCTACTCTCTCGTGTTTGTGCCTGTGTACATCTGTCTCTCATGAAATCGTTGTTTTACAATGCCCTCCTCCAGACAACACACAGCCAGGCTCCACTGTGAATGCCGACCTTCCTTCACGCAAACACATCTTTTCCTGTGTCGCGTGGAGTCGGCCTCACACAGCCTATTTATTTATCATGACAATCAGCTACGGAAAATGTTGGACGGTACACAGAATTTTGCAAAAAAAACCCCAAAAACTGGAAACATGTGAGTTGTTATGAAACTGCATTGAAAATGCCATGTCTGCAAATGCAGAGCTGGATATCTGCAGGTGTGGCAGTGTATCCACCCATTAGATGTCTTTTTAGTGTAAAATAATGCCATTTAGCTAGCTCTAGCCAGCAGACTACCAGTAATCAGTCATTCATCCCTGCTCTAGCTACCAGTGGCAGCTTGCTGTGTGGGCTTTTCGTTTTAGAGCAGCAATGCAGAACCGATGTGTAATGTCAGCCAGAGGTAGCAGAATGACAACAATTTGGCAACACAGCAGTAGTTTTAAGGGTGTGGTACTGATGTTGCTAATTTCAACACCGGCAATTTTATAAAGCCTCGGAAGACTCTTCACGCTAAAGAGCATGCTAAGTAAGCGACAGACAAGGAGCAGCAAAGATTGATTGAGTTCTGCATGGCCAACGCTGAACATTTGTGTTTTTCCATTTGGAGTTTACCTGTCCCCAAATCCTTCTACAAATCTGCCATTTTTAACCTATGCTAGTGACGGAATACATATCACATAGGCTAAATGTTGTTCAGGCAATTCATAACACATCCACACACAGTTAGTGCAACTATTAAAATATACAAAACTTTAAAAGCACTAGTATGGTAATGTTCAGGCTATAAACTTTAGAAACACGTCAAAACTCCCAGAGCTTCAGTGCTGCAGCCAGACTGTGCTGATGAAGACTGATAACATATTCAGTTCACATTAACTGTCAATTACTTAAAAAGGCAGACTCACAATGACGAATTCCTGAAATGTCAAAATAACTGTAATTAGGTTGTGTGTTTTCCCAGAGAGTCACGTATGATTCACTTTGTAATGGTTGCACTTACTTGTGCGTTGATGTCATACTTGAACGGTACGACCTCAAGACCTCTAGAAGAGACTGAGGCATCCTGAGTCGCTCCCAGCGTCGCTCACTTTTTACTGAATGGTGTTTTACATTCATCCTCCACAGCAGTGTTTGCAGCCATTGTCTACACATGCGCTTCAGTGACAAATCCATGATAGTTATCGTGCTCCAAGCATTAGAACCAGGCTGTATCCTTTTGTTAAGAATGTCAAAATGCAAATGTGAAGGAAGCGATATCAGACACAGAATTGATCTTTAACAGTTTCTCACATTCTGAATGTGACAGAATTTGTGAAACACCAGAAACCGCAGTATTTTAAAGACAATGCAAAAAGGTGTCTGCAACTACAGGTTCTTGTACCTGGGCTAAAACAGTGAAAATGTACTGCATTCTGACATTTACTGCGTTTTCCCACAGCTCGTGTGGATCTCTAGAAACTAACAAACCGTAAAAATGACAATTTGTAAATACTTTTAAACTGTGGCCAGCTTATTTAACATCTTTGACATTCCTCCCACGAGGCAATAACTACTGACCTGAAAGCATTTTTTTTTTTTTTGACAGGAAACACCACAGGAAGCCACTGCCCATGAGTACATGGGAGCAACTGGAAAGATACCCCCCCCTCCCCAGCCTGCCAGGCCAGGTCAGGTCCCGATGCATCATACGACCAGAGGCAGAGGAATGCAGCTCCCTTTGTGTCAGAGTCGACGCAGCCTCAAATCTATAAATCCAGTTCAGCCTCTCTGTCTGTCCGGATAAGGACACAACAAGAGATTGTCTAGACTTCCTCAATGTATTTACATAACAAGCCATGGATTTCAATAAGTAATTTGGTCAGAAAAAAACTTTTTTCAAACAGTGCACCTTTACAGTTTCATTAAAAAAAAAAAGCCAAACTCAGGATTGACAGCTGGTTGCACGGAGGAACATTGGCTACAGTGAGAGAAGTTGAAAACAAAGGTTCCAAGCTTTCTCCTTTGGGACTTTTGGACCTTTTAAAGTATGTGAATGGCAAAAACTGCCAAGGAGCTGAGTGTGCTTTTAGTTGCCATGGCAACGGGCATTTAAAGAAACAGCTGCTGTTTCCCTCTGTGCAGAGCCAGGGTGTGGGCTGCAGAGAGACGTGTCTGTTTTCTCTGTTTGATCATACAAGCACCAGGAGTAAACTACACTACACGCCTGTGTGTCATGTATAGATGTGAGTACATGTGCATATCGCATGTGCATGTTTGGGTTAGTGTGCGTCAAGATTCAAGATTCAAGATCACTTAATTGATCCCCGCAGGGACAAATTGTTTTGTCCAAGAGTCTCAAGATAACAGAGAACATAAATATGACCAGACATAGACATAATAGTACGAGTCAAGGATAAGAATAAGATATAAATAATTAAAAAAAAAATCTTAAAAATAGTGTAAGAATGAGGTAGTAGTTACAAAAATATTCTGAAAATATACAGTCCAATCTACAATCACAGACATGAGATATATAGACATTTTGTCTCAGTCTGGATCCAAAGTGTCTCAGTGTTTGTTAAATAAAATGTCTATAAACTGTCAACAACAGGACTGTTCCCAGGAAGTAAATCCCCAAATCCTAATCTTACAGACGGGGGTCTTCAAAGTGGCATGTCTGGAGGGGAAGTGCATCTAGATTAGTGCTGTCATCCAGCTTCAATGTGACACAGGAAACAAGAGAGCCTCTTGCCCGTCTTCAAAGGCACAGCAGATCTAACAAAGTGTTGGTCTTCAGTAGCAGGCCACTTCAAACCATTTCTGAGTTGAGCAATTTCATCAAAGTCTCCTTTCTCCTGAGAAACAAGACAAATGAGTCAAGTTTATTAGCATAGTTGTGTTAAAAGGAACGTGTAAACCTCCACAAAGGCTCTTCTGGGTGCAGTGTCAGTCTCCAATTCTGTCAAAAGATGGACATTTCTGTCAGAGCAAAGTTTTCGTGTCATTTGGATACTGCATCAAACTGAGCAGGAGGAGGTTGGGGTTGATGACAGGTGCACAAAGTGCACAATTTACAAGATTGAATAGGGTTCACTGTAATCAGTTAAACTAAGGGAAAGATTATAGTTTAGATAAATATAAATAAACACAATCTCTCAAGTGACTGGACACTTTCTATATTAAAACAAACCACAAATGTTTCATTTTCAACATAGATGTCACATACTGTCTTCACATGTTTTGTCAAATATGTTGATTTAAAATGTTTCCTCATTACACTGATATAAATCTGACCGGAGTTCAGTTTCTTTCAAAACACCTTTGAGGTTTAAATATAGTTCACATAAAATGTAGTCTAAGGCTCTAAGCCATCTTTGGTTTGTAGACCAATGAACATCCATATGATATTATATACATAAACCCCATTAAAGCAGGGCTATTAACAGTTCAGATCATTTCCCAAATCAGAATCAGTCAATTCTCACTTGTCCACAGCATGCTATATATATTCGTACAGAACTGGAGAAACGCTTTGGGTGAGAGTTGTGAGAGCGCTTCAAGAAAACTGAAAAGTCCAGCTGCCTTTGTTTTTAGACCTTTTTGTTTACAGATTAATTGCATGACATTTTATTCCAGATGTTCCAGATCTTTTTAACTACACTGGTGGCATGAAAGCTGTAATGATATTTATCTTTTTTCCATCTAATTATTATTATTATTTTTTTCAGGCAAACACCAGGCATGAACATGAAAATAGCACAAAAGACAATGATGCTGACGAAGACCTACATCATTTGATTAAAAATACTGTTTAAGCTTGTTGCAATGGTGCTTGGAGATCAAGAAATTAATAAAATCTTAGCTCCATTTGGAGGCCACTTGGTTATTATTATTGTTGCCTTTTAATCAAATGAAGACCAGACTCATCACAGCTGCTCCCATAAAAAGAGTGGACAGACAGGAGGCCGCTCTACTCAGATATCTTTCATATTCTCCATAGAAATGAGTCCAGTTTCCAACACAAACTTGAATTTACATTCACATGGACACACCTGGCTCAAGTAAACACACACACACAGTAGCAGTTTGTCTCTCCTCCCTCTCAAACACCTGCTGCTTTGTGACCCCGGAGCAATTTAACATCTTCCTCAACATGGTGAGGTCAGCACTCAGGAACTGATTGTGGGAAGTCTCAAGGCACAATCAGAATTCCTACACAGGGGCGTGAAGGGGAGATTGGAGAGAACCATAGGCAGTGTTAAAGGGTGCAGAGATCACATCACAGGATCCTGAAGAGGTGTAGTGATATAAACGAATTCCATGTTTACTTAAGTAGCTAATCAGACAGCCACCGTCAGGCAATCACAGATAAATGTGACTCAACTGACTGGTGCTTGTCCTCACCGGAGACAATCACATCATCTCCATAGAGCCTGCTACGTATGAAATGGACCTGAAGAAAGCACGTACGTCCATACGTCTCATGTGAAAATGGACAGAGAGTGGATTATTGAGCAAATCATTTTATTTGCTACACTGTGTTAGACATACATATTTTCAGTGTTTATGTTAAGATTTCCCTTTTCTACCCCTTGTGATAAACAGAAGTCACCGCTGTTTCATTTTTTTACAGATGATGTTTGGATTTTTTTCCACTTCCACAATTTTATTTGTTCTAAATATTTTATTTGTTTATTTGTCCTATTTTACAGGTTGCATACATAATGAATATGGGCTTAAATAGTTGCTAGGAAAGTGAATTTGAATACTATAGAATCCTTTGCAGTCGGTGACCGTCTGAAGTCTGGGACAGCCCCATGGAGATCACCAAAGGACTGGTTTCCTCCTTTGTTTCCTTCTCCTTTGCCAGGCCTTTGCTGGAGCTGTCTACACTTCTTTATTTGTAGGTCTTTCGTGCCCCCGCTGAGTTTTACAGATGATGTTTTGTGTGCACTGGATCACGACCTGTTCAGTTCCTTATATATATATATATATATATATATTACATATATATATATATATATATATATATATATATATATATATATTGGCATTCTGGTTCAGGTAGACTTTCAGATGTTTACTCTAATCTACTCTAAAACTCTAATCTGGCCTTCGTATTCATGGGGCTTATGAATAGTATTCACCTCGTGGTGAACCCCCTGTATTTGCTCTCGTGACTCTTTATAGAATACTTGGACAATGAAATGCATACCTCCCAGAGAGAGTCCTTCTTGGCAGGATGTTGTGGAGGGGTATTTCTTCGACATGTAAAAGATCCCGAGTTTTAGTGTTAGGTCTAGTGTTGTTGCAGAGCTCACCATTGCGTTCTTTTTTTTTTCTTAGAATGTACCAAATTGATTTGTTCTCTCCTTATACCTCTCAGATTTTTTTTTTTGTTTTTTGTCAGCCTAAAGCTGGCTTGTTTTACTCCTTTGAACAGATGCTATTGGTTCACCGCATCAGATTTCCCAATGCAAATGGCATTCATTACAAAACTGTAACTTGAATATGTTTTGTTAAAAAGCTAAACTGAGACAGTTGTAAGGTTGGACCTCCGTGTGTTCTCCATATTTAAACCCTCATTTCTTTGAGGCAGGTTCAGAATGTGTTTTCTGTTGTTCTGCTTCAACGTAAATGCTGAACAGACCTTGATATAATGTTGCTTAGATGGAAGGACTGTGGTTGGGATTGATCGCGTCCACACTCCACTGAGATTAACTCAGCTTTCAGAGAAGCTCAACCCCAAAACAAAAAATTTAACCTCTGCATGTGTAGTTTCCTTTCTTGGTATCTGCCTGAACAAACTACAGGCATCTTTCCTGTGTGTCGGTCTATCTGTGAGCGTCTGTCTCAGCGGCAGCACCTCCACCTTCTTGTAATGAAAGGCTGCGTCCTGGAGGAGCAGCATCAGAGAACACCTGTGGAAAAGCAAACAGCCTCAGCCAGGGCAGCAGCTCTAATAAAGAGGAAAATTAACATCCAAGCCAAAGTAAAATGTGTTTGCTGGAGCTGACAGGGAGAGATGTGGGGGTGGGAGGATTCACGTTTGAAGTGTGTGTTTGCACTGAAAGCATCAGTGTTGCTGCTAAACTTAATTTGAATTGCTGAACATGTTAGATTTGGTACGATAGGAAACCACATGATGAAGATCACATTTCTAAAATTTCCCATCTTAAAAACAGCAGCCAGCGCACACAAACACTCTCACTTTACCCTGTTTGCTGTCTTGTTGCTACTTGGCAGCAGTGACATTTTATTGCTGTTTGGGCTCTTATATCAGATGATTCATGCCTCTTGGACAGGGTGGCACTGCAAATGTGCTTTGATTGATGCAATTAAACCTGAGGCCCTTGAACTATTTTAAACAAGTCCCAACTCGTCCAACTGAAAAACCCAAATGTGACTGGGAATGGCTGATGGCTGATGGCACAACTTGAAAGGCCACTGCATAGACGTCCTCTAATGTGATGGTTAATTTTGATGCGCTTTGCGTTCATCAGAACTCATACCCCCCAAATATAAACCGCCTCATTCAGAGTTTAGTTTGTGACGGGATAGAAGTTAAAATAATAGACGCAACAAGCGGTAAGATTTATGTTTTTGCTTCTGGCATAATCAAAAAGCGTTTACTGTCAGGTGTGATGTGGGAATAAACACAGTGCAGGGTTTTGGCCCATGCTCAAGACGTTCTCTTGAATAACGCAACGTATGGAGCCAAAGATGAAATACCAACAGCACGCATGACTCTTTAACTATTGCAGCTCACTGAACATAAAGCAATGGTTTAGAATTAGTTGATTTCGTGACAATCATAATAATTATTCTGCATTTGCGTGCATTTGATCCCTTTGTCCACACAGTGGTATGTACACTCGGAGCAGTGGTGTGTGTGGTGCCGCTGGCTGTTGGCCAGTACCTTACTTCACCTCACTCCTGACTAAGTCAGAGGTTTTCAGAGGTGGAGCGCAGGTGGAGCTGAGGTAGGTGCATTACCTAAGCATTAGGCTGGTGTTAACAGCTTGGTGACAGCACCCACCTGTCACTCGAAGCCAGCACATACTAATTACGCACATGTCCCTTCACTGTATGTATCTTTACCTTAATACAACTGAAACATGTGACTCCTGTACCTTTGCTGAGAATGGAGAGGTTGGCCAACACTTTCTTTTTCTTTTTTTTAAATTATTTCATTAGTTGTGTTTTTACCAAGCTGTTTATTTGTACTGTAACGTTAGACATTTTAATATGGAGGTCATTGTGATTTGGTTTGCGTCATTCAGGATGCGGGAGTCATACTTGTGTATCCCAAACTTTTTTTCAACAGTTCGTCTCTCGTCTCCAAACAGCAGCCTGTATAAACTAAAGCCTCATTCTTCACTAATCAGAGCTTGCAAATTGCTTTCCAAATTCTCAAATGTTACTGAGTGATGCATGTATTTGTTAAACATACTTGTTGACAGCCTAATCTCAAGTGTTACATTTGTTTCATGTTTTGTTTTGAATCCAGTGCCTGAATCTGAAAGACTACAACTCCCAAGGCTCCTGACCACGAACATATCTGCAAATCATAACACACGGCGACGTATCAGTTAAACCAACTGCTTCCTTATTGCTGTTCAGTGCGTTCCACAGTAAGACATAACATTTGTTGGGTCAGACAAAATACAAAAAAAATAAAAATAAATTAAAAAATCTCACGCTAAGTGAGAAGAAAAAGTTGCTGAAATGTATTAATTGCCAATTAGCCATGACGCTGCACTGATGGTAAACACTGCTAAAAGATTAAACGTTTTGTAGCCTCATCAGATTTTATAAACAGCGGGCTACACGTCATGTCCTCCAAACTCTTATCTCAAAGTTTCCTTCACAAGTCTGTGCAAAAAGATATGGTCACGCTAAAGGTTGAAAAAATAGCACAGAAAGGCCAAAAACATTTAGTCCCAAGTTTATAAAACTTCAGCTGCCTTCATCAGTGCTGCGACAGCGGCAGGTTATGATTTACTCTGACGGACCAGTTGTCGTAACTGGGTGGGCAGAACAAAGACAGGTTTGCAGTCCACCTAATTATCGTTTTGGTGGATGTAATTATTGTTGTCAGCAAAGTCTCAGGAGTAGGATTTCAAGTCTTTGAAAAGCTGAGAGAAGAAGCAAGTATCCATGGCGCATGCGGCCTCCAGCAGGGAAACTCATGTCTACTCCATTTTTTTATTGATTTCAGTGGTTTACAAGTGCCGTACACTGATCAGGCATAACATTAAAACCACTGATTTGCTGAAGAAGCAAATGACATTGACCATGTTGTGACAATTCAATGTTCTGCTGGACCTGGAATTCATGTGGATGTTACTTAGACATGCACCACCCACCTAGATCAGACCAAATTCACTAGATCCTAAACTGATCAAGTATCTCTGAGATGATCCACAAAGACCCCTCCCCTCAACCCATAGGACCCAAAGACCCCCACTAACAACATCCTGTTACCAGACACCACAGGACACCCCATGTCCATTCTCTGATGAGTCACAACTGTTTTGGAGGCACAAGGTAGACCTATACAATATTAGGAAGGCGGTTTTTGTTGTCACATTTTAGCTTAAGCACTGCTTCTGAGCATTTTACAGTCTGCCAAGTGTTGGAAATATAAACCCTGCACTTTGTGCAACACCTTTTGTTGCCCCGGTTGCCTGAAGATCAACTGTAGTGAGAGGAAAAGTACAGCCTTTAACACTCTTAAAAACCACTGCCAAAATCAATTCATTTCAGTATTTACTGCCATTTGGGAAAGCAGGTGCCTCAACTTGTTCACAGCGGAAAGGAGAAAGGAGGTTGTTTTCAAACCCTCCTGTACCCTCCCTCCAAGCCCCCAAAGTGTCACAGTAGGAATTTCTTCCGTAGGAGCGGATAGTATGTTGAGCTAGTGCTTCGGAGAGTTACGCAATACATGTTTAGAGAAGGGAGCAGTGTCACATGACATTTTGAATTTATTGCTCATTCCTCCTTTCAAATAACTTAAGCTGTGGCAGTTTGGAGCCACTGGCTGTGAGCACAGCTCCAGCCGTTTTGTGTGAAGCTGCAGATTTGCTTGCTTTGCTCTGTGACAACACAGCCTTTGCTGGTCCTGTTAATGTGAGCGTATGTGGCCTTGGCAATCCTTTCTCGAAAATCATAAAATCAATTAGGGTTAGGTACCACAACTGCATTCTCAAATCATTAATTAATTAATTATGTGGATTCCAATTTACAGGATCCGGATTTTATTCAGTGCAGTTCAGCTGAACTCAATCTCAATTCATTTAGAGATGTTTCACTTTCCAAACTATTTTACATCCAATTAAAAGTAGTCCAGTAGTCCCCAGTAGTTTCACAGTAACTTCACTTTTTGCACATGACTTTTCTTTTGTGCAGTTCTTCTTTGTTGTCCTACTTTTTAAATCCAATTCTTCTTCGTTTTAGCTTCTGTAATGTTTTGAATTTCCCTCACACTTGGACTAACCTTGTTTAGCAAGGTCTTGCAAGATTTGTCATGTGAACCCGTTCTCATGAGACTGCTGCAAGATTTATAAGGTGAAGATGCAGGAAATGGCCCGTGTTTAAAAAAAAAAATCTTTCTGACAGCTTTGTGAATACGACATCAAGTCTTCCAAATGAAGGAAAAATGAAAAAGGTAAGTTAAATTAGGAGTGCAGGGATACATCATAGAAAAAGTTCAACACCATAATCAGTCGCCGCAACCACAACAGTTTACTGCGCACAGACAGACATCCCCTGTAGGTCAACACCACATTAAAACAGCCTTTATTTATAGATCAGAGGGAATGCAAAATTAATTACAGCACACAACAGGGCTTGTGTTTTATATTTTTGCTCACAAATGCACATGACTAAGTGTTTGATGCACAAAGTCAGCGACCTGAAACGAAGAACCAACTTCATGCATATGGAAAAGGTCAAAAGTGATCACACCTAAGCACCCAAAGACAACCAAAGTGCTCAAATGTATTGTGAACCGTATACAACAGAACTGACATTCACTTCTCTAAATTATCAGTGAAATATTTTTCTTGCTCTACTGGAACCATTAATGTTCGTTTAAGGTTAATATTGCTGTTACACCTAAAATCAGACCGCACCTACGTGGCTTGTGGCTGAGTGACAGGTTCAGTTATTCAACATTCCTGTCACCTTCTCACCACAGGCCACAGGCCTGATTTGTATATTACTTCCTCAAAGGTTCATTGTTTTCTAACTCATGTCGGTTGGAGAGACAGAACACTTCTGAAATCCTGTCTTACGCTTGCTCCATCAACAAGTGTGGGGCACCAGTGCGAGGTTGTTCACATTGTAAGCTCGCTGGCCCTTCATGCTTTGTTATTTAGTAGCTCTGAGTGGCGGTGGGAGGGGGGTTAAGCAATTAGTGTGTGAAATAGATATCCCCTGCTTTTCCACCCGCCAGCTCTGCTCTGCCCCGAGTACAAAGTGTTAGTCTGTCAGCAGTACCTTGCCACAGGGAGAGTGCTCACTGTTGTTGGTGCTTGTCTGGCGACCATCTCGTCTGATTACATGGTGGAGTGGCAGGAGGGGGGCTCTGGGGTAGCCCTGTCATTTCTCTATGGTGACGCAGCGCTTTGAGGGATCTATAAGTTTCAGTTCTCTGTTTTTGGCACTTGGAACCATCACTTTTTTTTTCAACACTAACAGTAATTTTAACATTAACATCTTCTACAACACCAACACTGATAAAATGAGAAGGAAATACAGATCAACTCAGCAGTGTTTCTCAAGACAGTATTAGTCTTTATTATGAAAGCCTTAAGGTGAAACATACAGTTTACGTTCTGTCTAAGGTAGTGAGCAAAGATGGTACAGAGATTTGAGTTTGATTCAGTAGGTGGCAACTGAGCTGCGATTTTTTAAAAAAAAAAGTCACAAAATTTCTGTAAAATACAGTCTGAGAAATAAATATATATATATTTTGTTATCAAATTATCCTTAGAATTATATTTAAAAGCCATGCCTGTGTCATGAGAATTATTTACAGTACTTACAGCTGCATATGTATTTACAGCACAGTCAAGATGAATGTTAAAAAAATACGTTTAACAAATCTATATATATATATATATGTCTAAACCCTCTAGTTATTTGTTTTAATATAAAACAGGGTTAACAGACTTACGTTTGTACAAAGAAGTGCAGCTTCATTATAAGATTGAGAACTTTAAGGACAGAAAGTATACATTCAGTTTGATCTAGTGAGACTGTGACAGGATTTAAACATAGTTTCTTTACATAACTAAACTAGGTACAGCCTGGGAAAGGGTCTTTGTGTCTTTGTGTCAAAACCCCAGTCAGCATCTTGTGTATTATACATAAGACTTACCCAGATGGTAACTTAACTTGGGGATGATGTGGAAGGAATTTCCTTCTCTGTCCAACAGACTAAAATGAAATGAGCCTGCTCCCCAAAATTAACTCAATCTCATAAAAGAAATCTATAAATAGATTAATAATTTAACCCACGCTCTTTGGAAAATCCAACCTAATCGATCAATTTGATGATGAACAACTTTTTGTGAGATGTCACAGTAATTTAATATATGCATTTTATATTTTTGTTTTGTAGAACATCAAACAAAGAAACTGTAAAACCTGTGAGAAGCTAAAACCAAACAAAAGTCAATGTTTCATTGTTAGTCTAATGACCTTCTGGGTTTCAATAAATGTGAGGGGGTGAATATATATACACCATGGACCAGTGTTACATATCACAACATTTATAGCCTCAGCTAGTTTGCAAAGCCTGTTATCCTTCAGACTTATCTAAGACTAAAATTAAATGCCACCTTAGAGGCGCACACTGTGACTGGTGTCTATAGAACATTAAATTGCAGGGTCAACAGGGTTCTTCAAACGTCTGTGTCCAGTGGGGGAGGGAAGTCGAGACATGGTGACAGCGAGTCCTGACTGTGTGTGGAGCTAATCCCAGTGTCTGAGTCTGTGTCTGTGATGTCTAGAGGGGACAGGCTGTGTTTGAGTTTTACTGTCTGAGAAACGCTGCAATGAGTCTCACTTGTCAGAGGGACAGGTACGAGTTTCTGCTCCTCCTCCGTGCTGTCCATGATCTGCAGTGAGTTGAGCTGGGCAGCCAGCTGCCAGCACTCCTGGTCCTTGGAAATCAGTGTACAGTCAAAGTGCTTCAGCTGCCTCTCTATTTCTGCTGCTTGGTTGTGAAGGGATACACCAGTGAAGAGGCCGTGCCTCAGTTCATCCTGTAGCCTCTTGAGTTCAGCAGTATAGAATGCTTCTTCTGCGTCAGAGAGGGTCCAGGAAGCTGCCGCCGCTCCTTCCTGCTCACTATCCTCATTTTGGCTCGGAGGGAAGCTGACTCTCCTCAGCTCGGCATCTATATCCTGGGACAATTGTAGGATGAGCCTTTGGTGCATCTGAACCTGCATCTCCAGCTGTTCAACCCCATCACTGGTGTATAAGTACTCCTGAAGCTGCTCCTCGCTGTGTGCCGCCAAATTTGAACCACACGCCTGAGCCGGTGAGCTCTCAGCTTCAGCCTCCCTCTTCACTTCTATCTCAAACTGCTCGATATTCAAATCCAGCTCCCTGATCCGCTGGATCTGCTGCCTGATTGTGTGGTCCTGGTTGAGAATGAGCTGCACCATTCGGTCGATCTCTTCAGCGCCTGGGGAGCTCTTGCTCTCCTTGTGAATTTTCTCCAGCTTCCGGAAAGCTTTCTTCACCAAGCGCTTTTGTTTCTCCACTGGTAGAGACTGGGGGTACTGTGGAGTGCGGCCATGCTTTGGCTTGGCCTTCGCACCCTTCTTAACAGGCTGAGGCACAAAATCACTGGTTTTAACTAGAATAAACTGGATAAAGGGTCTCTGGTCTCCCCAGGCGTACCAGAGTCTCAGAATTCTGGTGAGAGGAGGCAGTGCTCTTTCAAAACCCTTCCACCGCTCAACAAGGCAGAAGTCTTTGGGTTCCCCATGAAGAAGCCGCTTGCTTTCTGGGATTGACTTGTGATCCTCCAGTAATGCCTGAATCATATCTGCACATGTTGTGTGCTTTGTTACTCCACATACGACCTTCTCTTCGTTGCAGACAGTGACTTGGATCTCCTTTCCTACCACAGGTTCTGCATCTTTCGTTCTACGAGACAGAAAAAACAAAGCTTACACTTGTGGGTTTAGAGTGACACATTTGGAAGTCTTAATCCTTCACATCCAACTTTCTCCACAGTGGTTACCCGAGAGGAATTCAATGTCATCTAAAACACTACAATGCTTACATTAACCCACTAGAATGGCTAGCGTATCTTAAATCCCCCAACATTTCTGGGGATTTAAGATATGTCAATGAGCAATGAGCTACATACATTTAAGGGTTGAAGCAGTACAAACATCAACATTTTTAACTGCTGTCTCAGACTGTGGATACCTAGCAATTGCATATTGAAAGGTTATTTTAACCAGCTAGTGAACTTGCCCCCTGGCATGATAGTGCTGGTCAGCAAATTCACCACTTTGATTTTGTCCCTCTTTGGATAGATTTCGGCAACTTTGAGCCCTGTTTAACAACCCTGCGTTAGTCTGTTCTGTTTATGGCTAATTAGCGAATGTTAGCATGCAAAATTGTGCCCAATTGAATCTACTCGACTTCATATCAGTCTTACAGAGTTGGAAAGACTTGATTTCAGCAATTTCTAAACAACATAGTGAACAACATTTCTACATGGTCGCAGTACAACACAGATGCCCTTCCGTGGCATGCTTTTACTTTCTAAGTAATATGTTTTCATGAGTAAATCCTACTTTGATGGGTTTCCATTAGGTCAATGAGCAGAAAACTACATTCGCTCATTTTGTGCTGCCTGGCTTGATTCTATTAGACTGTTACTCATCGTCTTACTCATCAGAGATGATCATTTAATGGTTCGGTTCTGAGCTATTTAACCCCAAGGCCCTCATTACCTTTTTGTCTGGACCGTAAAACTTGTTCAAAAATTGACCCCTGATGGGCTGACAGTATCCATTTTTTACATGGCTAATGGACCACCGGTAATATCCACTACCTAATATCCAGTCATTAAATGATGGGCACCGGCAATGCAGACAGCACACACAAGTAATCAAATAAGACGATAACGTTGCCAGACATTTCAATTTGATTTTAAGATAAAGAATGATGTATTAGGGTATTATTTATATGAAAGATAGCATGTTAGTATTATTCTGCAGCTCATGTGATTAACTGGGTTAAATTCTGACAGACTGTCACCGGCTGCCAAGATTCTGTCTTAGTGAATTACACAGACTTGAGGTTAAATCCTACTCTGAAAGAAAACTAAGTAACACATAATACTCCTGTAATTATATACAATGTCAAAGAAACCAGAGAGATTACCCGTATAATATCACCAACGGACAAAAAAAACTGTAGATGGATTTTGTGGGTTGAAGCAATGCTGGTCTGTGGTTTCTGAAACTCAACAGGCTCATTAATCTGTAATACAAGAGAGTAATGGGGAAATCCTGGAAAATTAAGGGTTTAACTCAAAAAGGGATAACAAATTTGGCTTCAAATGAACAGAAAACCTCACTGAAAGAGTTTCGCTGTGGCTCATCATGAGACTTGTTGACATTATGACACTGATGATCCGAAACCACTGATGTGCCTTTAAGTGGAATTTTCATTTAAGCATTTTTAAGTTTGTTTTATTATTTTCTAAATATAGGTAAGACCCTTTTAATGCCACAAAACAAATTTAGTGATGCATGTTCAGCCTGAAATGTTTTGTGTTGTTCCTTGGTTTGCTATGCAGTAATGGCTCAGATCTGAACCTTTTTATCGTGTAGCTGCTATCTGCCGGGGCGGACTTGGTTGACTGAGGCTCATGTTAACCACTGATTCTCACGAGAGAGAACTAGGACAAAAGTACACATCCTCAGAAGATGATACAGATACCCTTCCCCCTCCTTTACCACAACTTGGCAACATATTAAACAACCAAAAGGGAGAACATAGATGCTTCATTATCACAAAGAACAAACACATTTTCACCATGTGTTGGTTCCCACACAAACTAAAAAAACACAAAACTGGAGCAACTGCTTGTGAATATCTTCTCTGGAATGTGATACATACAATGCAAGACACTGGTTAATGGTTATTGAGACCCTTGGAGACAAGCAGTGCAAAGCAAATACCTGAGCAATGCGTAGGCCAAACAAATCCGGCACGCCTCCTGCTTTCATAGACGTCGACCATGACGACTTCAACTGACAAGCACCTACTACAACACCACACGAATGCTACTGCGACACAGGAAAGAAAACAGACCGAAGGCTGCAAGTGTACAACGTAACACAGTCAAATGCAGCGGCTCTGCAACACTTAGTGTCTGTGTTGTAACTGTAAATAATTAAGGCAGCATCAGAAATTCCAAACAGAATTCAACCACTTTAATTAATTATCACTGTATAAATGAGGATGCATTTTAAAATAACCATGTAGTTAAACAAAAAAGTGTTCAGTTTAGATGGCTCAGTTTCTTTGCTGTGTAGTTGCATGAGCCAATTAATATATTTCCTACTGCAGACGGTGGTGAGCATAACCCTAGTAAGGAAAAGTAATAAAGTAATAAATAAAGTCATCTTTTGTTTTAGATAGGTCTTGTTTAAGGTATCTAAAATATGTTATACTGGTGTATCCATCCACAGGAACTGCTTTCTGTGCCAAAATAATAATAAAAAATGGATGTGCCTATCACCATCTTCTGTAGATAACACGCTGATTATGATTAAGAACTTGTTACAAGCCTATTACCGTCAGACTGTATCTTAAAAGTTGTTTTCACAAACCCAATAAAGTGTCTGAATATGTCTTCCGCCACTAGAAAACTTGCACTGTTCAAACTCTCGAGGCTGAACAGGAGATGAGGGAATACTTGACAGGGTAAAGAAAATAATGCGCTACAAAGCTTTAAATAAACTGAAGGACAAATATTTCCAACAAACCCTAACTAACATGTGGGAAACGAGTTTCTTTGCTCATTTCTGAACGTACAGGTGGATAAACACGCTCTTTAGACAATTGGATATTTCAGGGAGGGTGACCCAGAACCTTAGCAGCGCAGGAAGAGGGTAAAGCAAGGCAGGGAAACACCTGTATTTGTCCCGGGCCACAATCACCAGCACTCAGGCTACATCCTGCCACCACAGTTCAGCGGACAGAGGGAGGAAGGGGAAAAAAATGGATTCCATATCGGCCGCTACGGTCTGTTTTCTGCTCCACTCTAAAGTGAAGAAAACGTTATCAAATGTGTGTTTTTTTGGCATTCGCACCAACTATGATAACATTTCTCACTGCACACCTCTCGTGTCAACAACAGATTGCTGATTACTGTTTTAAACTTGGATTCTGTAACATGTCTGCAGGAGGAGGTCCAACGGCAGAAACAACTGCAGCTGATTGTGTTAGAGTGTGCTACTCAAGCAAAAACAACCGATGAACAATGATGTATAGACCAAATGTTATGTCAACTATTATGTGGAACTCAAAGAGTGTTTAAATGATTTTTTTTTGTTTGCCGTAGTTTAACATCCACGTGTGGATTTTGACCCATTGTCTTTTGTCAATTCCCATAAAGAAGCTGCAAAACTGAAACTTTAAAAATGTTACGCAAGCACAAATATTTTGATTTCGGTATCGATGCCGCTTCTTGTGAAGTGGCAAAACTCGTAACACGTGCTGCCTGGTCTGACACGCACAGTGCACGCACCGTTGGGCTGATTGCATCGCAGCCAACACTTGCATAAGGGTCATCACTTTGGGTGCCATTTGATATTCATAGCTTGGGATTAAGCTGCACTGCAGATGAGGGTGCCCTCATAGGTCACAGCTTTGGTCCGTAAATACAAAGCTGTTACTGATGCTGTAATGAACTCGATGTGGAATTAGATTTACTAAATGCTTTAAAAGAAAACTGAAACATAGATTTCCTGTCACAATAGGAATGGGTGCTGCACTGCACAGTCAGCATCACAGGAAGGGCTACACCTCAACACTTGACATTTGAGCAAATCCTAGAAACCTGAGCGGACCCACTTGACCCCAGGTTGAACTTAGAGGTATCCAGTGAGACATCACAGACGTGGGACACAACTGCACTTAAATGTACAGGAATTCTGGTGCAAGTTCCTACGTGGGGATTACATTACGGCTTCACCGGGGTGGCATGGCCCTCTGCGATTGTAACATACATAATGACAACCTTGTAGACATTAACCATCCCCTCTTGTGTCATAAATTTGCAGCTACAAGTTGCCACAGAGGATGGCATGCCGGTGGTTTTAAGCAAGTCATAGCAAATTAGAATTATAGGTCTCCATGGCCTCAGCGGGTTTTGTAAAATCAGTGGTGATAGCATAGGGTGATGCTTGTACTCCATTTCAAACAGGAACAAAGCTTTGATAGCGCATGGAGAAATATATCCTGTAGCCAGCTCCTTTCAACAGGTTGTGATTTCCTTGCCATGGAATGAAAATTTGGTTTGTACCTGGATTAGTGTTGATGCAGTTCTCTCTTCCAAGTTAAACGGCACCGACTATATAGTGATGTACGGTTGTTGGATATACATTAAATTATTCCCGATTGAAACTCACTGACAGAAGCATCTAGCTAAAAGGTATTCTGACCAGATGAGGGTGCTGGAAGTAAAGTCAAGGGATCATGAAAGGGTCTAAAATTCATCTTGAGACGGAGATGGACGTCCTCTACAAATACGATGACGATCCGTACAATGGCAGACATGCTGCGGAAAACTACAAATGTCAGCCTCATTGTGGCACCAGAGGAAAAGTCAGAGGATCATCCAAGCCAGTAATATTCATCATCCGACCTCCTCTGGATATTTGTATTAAATTTCGCGGAAGGCAATCCAATTATTATGCTCAACTTGTTGGACCTTCTGATTGCGACATTACCGTCTGTTGACTCTCGCTAACATACAGTTGCTAAAGATGTATTTCTGAGCTCCCTAAGAATATAATTACTAGATGTACTATAAGTCAGGTAAACCAAGCCTTTAAACTCAGCTGATGAAATCTCTGTACCTGCTGGTAGACACGACACGCCACATTACAGACACATGACCTTTACTTCGTTCTCCATTAAGGAAATGTTAATAACATCAAGCCATTGCATTGACATCCGCTGAACTACTCAAAGCAGCTCTGACCACCTTGCAGCTCTTAGTTCATCCAGTCATGTAGAAAATGCATTGGCCTGTAATATATTTTAAGAAGTGCATGAAAGCATAAGCGTTATCCATTAAGACATGTAACGTGTTTTATTTATTTGTGTTTTCAAGTGTTTGTTCAGCGGAAGTTGGGAACGCAGAGAACAAACTCAGGGCTGGAAAAGAGACACTTCCTCTGCCTGTTATCTTAAAGAGGATGAGGAAATAACAACACTCTTCTATCTGGATATGTTGATCTCTGGGAAGACTCCCACTCTGATAGGCATCTGCAAGCAGAGACACAACACACCCCTTCCCCTCTCTTCTCTTCCTCTGCGAAACCACCCAACCCCTATTATTTTCTCCCCCCAGCGCATCTGTGAATCACCAAATAAGCTTGTGCTCGTTGAAAATAAATGACTTCTCTTGTCTCTTTCAACGTAAACAGCGCTGTTTTAATATTGTCTGCTGCAGCCTGCCGGTTCGGGCATTATGGCGTCGTCTCAGCTGCTAATTGGCCCTATGCACAATGCTGTAATGCTGCAATTGTGGCCAAGATCAAGAGGTCAGTGCATTGTTTCGGTCACGTATGTCACTGGCTGGCAACCATTTCATTTGAATCTCTTAGAGGCTTCCATGTGCCGCATCGCGACATCACACCCTCACGCCCTCACTGTGACCCTGATGGTACAGAGTATTCAATCACACATTGTCAGTCGTAACCATCTCCACTTTTGGGCTGCGTTTGTGTTCATGTGCCTCACATCTTATCACTGTTTGGCAAAAGTCCAGTTCAGTCTTCCAGTGCCAGTAAGAGCAAGTTTCTGAAACCAAGCGGTTGACATATCTACAGATCTAAACACTTGGGATAATTACAGGTGCAGGAATGGTAATTACTACGCAATACACACACAAAAAATTACACATCCACTGGAGACTGCTTCAGTCAGACTGTTTTTGAAGTTATCAAAGATAACTCTTGTCAGCGTGTGATGTGAAAATACATCCATTCTGCTGCTGGTGCCACTGTCAGCGAGGCTTGTACAGTAATTAAGCATTAAAGCTTGATTCACTTCTGTACTTAATCCAAAGTCTTTTCACTGGTTTTAGTGGTAAGTGAAAGTAATGAGTAAATCTCATGACATACTTTATTCATAGCTTTACCAGCAAGAACCCTGCAAGGGATTAGACCACAGCCTAGATACAGTCAAAGAGATTTTTTGTTTACCAACTCTGCTCACTAAAAACACGGAGTCAATAATCCAACCAGAGTCTCCTCCGCGTCAGTAACAGACGCCAGCTTGTGGCTCAGTCAATCTAATCTTCCCACCTTTTCAAAGCTGCGGCTGGACCTCAGCTGCAGACAAGGGCACATCAAAAGGCCAAGGTAGGCACTCGGAGAAATTGCCAAAGCAAATTATGCAAGTGCTGATGACAGGATCGCTGCTCTAAGGCTCCTCTGTCCCAGATGAAACAGTTATTAAAAATAGCACCTGTAGTAATTACAGAGCACGGGAGGTTGGAGCTCCTATGAGCTGGTGTACGGTGCAGGGTATAGTTTAAGTCTGGTTTAAGGTATGAGGATCAACACTGAAGGTAGCATTTCATGTATCTATGTTTTATATATATATAAACTCCCTCCCTACTCTGAATGTACACATACACTTGCACCTTCTTCTTCATGTTTGACTCTCAGTTACCACACAATTACCTCTAAATGGCAGCACACAGACTTTGTGATGTTGATTCATCTTGGTCTTACACACTAAGGTAAGTCTGTATTATGTTTATAAATGTAATATTAGACAAACAAAAAAAGAAAATTCTACACTCATAAGACTTAATTTATTTAAATGCGCATTTGACTTTTACGTCCCACTGATTAGTACTTTACTTACATTTGTACAGCAGCTTGTAGAAATATTCTAACATGAGCAAGTTAAAATATATGTGTGAACTCAGCACTACACTAACTACTTCCTTGTGTCGCTCAGACATAAATTCGATGTGCGCTGCGTTGTGCGTAATTCGTCTCCTTCCTCGACGGTTCACCACTGAATGATTTCCAACAGTTCGGACTCGCAGAAAAAAAAAACAATCTCAGAAGGTTTGAATTAACCTAATCGTGTTACCTGTTTTTCAGTCGAGCTTTCAGGAAGTTTTTTCCAAACGGAGCCATGACTCGGGAGCGCAAGGAAGCAGACGAGCGATCCGAAATGCGTTACAGTCCCAGCATGGCAGGACGTCGGACACCTAATGGAATGTTTCGGGAAAGTTAAGGGTGTCCCGGCTGCAACTCTGTCCGTCCCATCCGAAAAGCGGAGGGAGGTGTTTCCTTCAGCTTCAGAGATTTTGGTGGTGAAACTCTGCCCCCTTCCACCTGCAGTATCAAAGACAGAAACTCCCACACTGAAGACTAAAAGAGAAAAAAGAACTTCATTAAAATAAGTGTTCAAATATAGCCTAAAAAAAAGGAATTTTAAAGAAACAAATAATAACTAGTTTTTTAGCAAGTTAGGTAATGTGTAACACTGCAGACCGTTTTTGTTTATTAGGCTTTATTAGTCTCAGTGAGTTGCACTTCAGAACATCTAGGAGAAGGTATAACCTCCTGCAGGTCTGGTAACTTAATGTTACTGCTGGATTCTAATGGTTCACGTGCCAGTTATCTCTTATTGAACACACAAGTGTCTAAGTTCTTCTAACTGGGATATTTATATGAAACGGGGCTTATTCTCTGTGGGAGACAATTAGAATTATAAAGTTAGAAGAGTTTAAGAGACAGCTGAGGCTCAATGGCTGGGCATGAGCACCACTCATGTCTTTTTGTGTTATTCAAACACGGTTGGGACACCAGAATAAAAAAAATAACTACAATACATATTTATTATACACAGACCAGCCACAACAATAAAACCACTGACAGGAGAAGCGAATGCCAGTGACCATCTTGTGGCACAGTATCTGTGGGATGATCCACAGAGGCCCCTCCACTCAGCCCATAGGATCCAAAGACCCCACTAACAACATCCTGTTACCAGACACCACAGGACACCCTCAGAAGGTCCTCACCCATGTCCATTCTCTGATGAGACACAACTGTTTTCGAGGCACAAGGGAGAACTACACAATATTAGGAATTTTATGCTCGAAAGGTGAATGTTTATTTCTATTGAAACATTTCTATAACAAAACCGTAACATAAGCATTTCAACTACTTTAACATAATTCAGAACTGAGTGGTTGACATTGCAGTGTTTGACTTTTGTTTAATTGTATTTCATAAGTGTCCAGAGAATAATCTCAGCCTAGATGTCAGACCAGATCTGATTATTTTACTGCTTTTTGTTTTGACAAGTATAGAACCTGGATGAAACCCGAAACAACAATGAAGATGATAACCAAAATCTCCATGCACCCTTTGAATGTAGACAGAATCTTCCTCCAAACATATTCAAGTCAAAGGTATGTGATGAATATGGCCTCAAAGCGCAGACTCTCAGGTCTGATCTGGTGTTCCTTCTGTCTCTCTGATGGTTTTGTGTTGTTTTTACGGCCAGCAGACTTTCCGTTTCTCTGAGTGCTGAGCTCCTGTGAATGCAGGTTGTGGGTCATCAGAAACTATTCCAAAATCTTGGAACTGATCCACATTTCACCTGTTTAACTGAGGAATAAATCATGAAGGGAATATCCCACACCTGCCCAATTGTCCCTTGATAAAGAGGATGATGCTGCAAATAATAAACATTTCCTCTGAAGCAGAGGGTGTGTACTTTAAAAAAAGTCAGCTCAGAATGAAAATGCTCAAAAAAAACTCCAATTTGAAGAACACAATTTGAAGAGTTCGTGTGATACGATCAAAGTCTTTAGAATACAAATTAGCATTAAAAGTGAAGTCTGTGCTGATTTACAGTGCAAGAATATCAATAGTTAAATCCTATCCTATAGACACATTTAGAGCCCTACTGGTTTTATGAGGCATTCATTTAGATAACCACCTGTTGAATTAAAAAGACAGAAAAATTGCAATTTGAATAGATTTGCTTTATCTCCAAATAGTGACACAAAGAGAGAGTCTGATTAGTGCACCCTCCCACATCATCCGTCACTGGGAGACTTGTGCAAATCAAACCTCAGACTCTGCGCATCCATGACGGGAAACAACCAAATCTTCCGAGTCCTGACGCAAAAACCTTTCGCCTCGTGATGCCAAAGTGACGTCTGAAGAGCCGATGACACAGAGAAAAGAGGAAAGAGATGATATGAAGAGAGATGGATGGGTGGATGGAACAAGGAGGGGGGGCCGCGTTAGTAGTGGGTGGGAAGGTGGGGATGGAGATGAGGAGAGGAGGAGGTGGGAGGGAGGGAAAAGGGGGGTGGGGGGGTGGGAGACTGATCCTCTGACATCACATCAGCTCTTATATACTGAGGGAATGGAGCCCACTGCAGTTCATATCCAACCAGAAAACTGCTAACGCGTGTTTGGACCTGGAGGAGAATCAGAAGAAGCAGCAGAGGAAGGAAAAAGAGGAGCAGCTTTATTAGAACCCCCTCTCCAGCATCTTTAGCTGTCTGGGTCTGACCCTTAACCTTATGGACTAGATTCCTCCTCAGGTGAATTCGTCAGTGTGGGACCCTTTCATTTTCGGTTTTTATTTTGTTTTGCTCATCAAGATGCAGGCACAGTTGGCGTGTGTGCTTCTCCTCTGTTTCACATGTGGTGCACTCAATACAGGTAAGCAGTGGAGTTCTTTAAACGGGTTGTTCATGGATGTTTTCATGTGCAAAAAGAAAGAGGGAAACAACACGACACGCAGTCTCACCAGTTCCCTCTCACAGAAACTACTGCAACAGGTGCATCACTTTGTAATGCTGCTGCAAATATGACTGAATGACTGAAACGTTCTTTTTTTTCTTCAAACATTCTGTTATAATACGAAGGTCTTTATGTGCGATACCCTATGTGCCAAAAGTTCTTCATTCCCTGGGCTATTTTCTACTTTCTCAACTCACAATTTGTTCAAATATTGCGACCTGTTGATTCAGCATTTCGCCTTCTAATAGGACCACCACCCATTTTCCCTCACCGGTCCGATGTGGTGATGCGTCATTTATGCTCTAGAAGTCATGATTATTGCAAAACATGCTTTGTAATCAAGCTCAGATCAACTAAATTCATTTGTATTCCTTTATTTGACATTCAATACTCACTGTGGAATTAGAATGGTCTGCAAAGTCTACATTTGGTCAACATGCCAATGAAAGACAGAAACCTTTGGGTCCCTGTCTTGCATAGAAAGATGCATGAATAATTAGTGCTTTGGGCCACTGGGCCACATGGCGAGTGTCAGCACCCTTAGGAAGCTCAACGGTGGTTACCATCAAACAAGAATGTTGCAAATCTCTTCTCGTCAGCTCACAAAGGCGATCAAGTTGTCCAAATACCAGCTGATGCGCTGGACAAATTGACAAAGAGCATTTATAGCACCATACCTAATCTACACCTCATGTCGATTTTAACTGCTAATTGGATCTGGTTGAAGGTTTCTCTCTTGTTTTTCTTTGGCAGACGTCGACCAGGAGCAGCGAGCGGTAGAAGAGGAGCTACTCAGCAGTCTCTTCGCCTCCAAGGTACAGTGTGTTTTTTGCAGCTGTGAAATCAGAGACTGTGTGCCCGAGACACTTCAGTCCACCCTGTCAGTTGGTGACCCAACGTACCACCCACAGACACACACACACACACACACCCACACACACAGGCTGCCCAGGTGTTCTTTCATGTAATCTCCGCTGCACTCACGCCTCACCTTTCGCGTGTGCGAACGCTGGGCGCGAGATAAACCATTTACTACACCAGGCATTATTTGTGCCAGTCATGTCCAAATAAAAAACAAAGACATCACCCCGTTCGCCGCAGTCGTGAGCACGTCCTTCTCCGGATGAGGGGAAAATAAGATCTGAGGCCGAGGGGAAGTAACTGAGCGGTAACTTTTAGGTTTTTATTGCGTTTATCTGGCGCTGTGTGTCCGCTCAAGGCCATGCAAAGCTGGAGGAGGGAAGTGGGCGAAAGTGGACCCACAGTCACGCGGAAACTGATGGCCGAGCCTAATAGGATTCAGATGGACCTGACAGCATCTTAACGACACGTCTTCCACCTCTCTTTCTCTGATAAATAACTGCGGGGCTCGTACGGGGACGTGACGGTGACAAATCAGCCATGTGATTCATTGTTACTGATGCTCGGAGGTTGCTCAGGGGTGATGATTGTAATAATAACTTGCCGGATGACTGATGGAGTGCTGCAGAGCCTGGAAAGAGCAGCATTGTAGTGAGATACTAGCGGCTCTATCTGAACAATACACATGTATTTTTCTTTTTTTTTTTTGGGCGACAACTAAATAAACTGACCTGCTCGTCCACTTTTCTCAATCGGATTATATAAAGGCAGGAGGTAGGGCAGCCCTGTGGGTCTGGAAGATGATTACATTTTTCTACAGATGGTCTGTCAGGTCTGGTGCTGACCTCTGCACTCAGCTTGCCAACCTAAAATGCAGATTTAGCCTTTTCAGATTTTAAGCAGCTTGCTATAAAGACACTAATTGATTTCACTTATTAATTCATTCACTTATATTATTCATTTACCAACTAGAACTAAGGTAGTACATCACAGTGAAGCTACATAATCCTTCGTGTGACCTTGCAACACCTGGCGCCATTCACGCACTTCATTTAGAGCTAAATTAAAACCAGTGAGGTCTTTGATGCGTGATTGATTTCCAAATGTCAGCAGCTCATGTTTGATCCCAGGAGTCTTGTTCTTTGGGCGTCTCCACACCTTTAATTAGCCACATGTCTCCTTCCTGACAAACAAAAGGAACCTGTCTGGCTTCTGTCTTCACAACATCAGAGGAGACTGTGTCGCTCCACTGCTCATAAACGGCACGAGCAAAGCGTTTCTCGGAGCGCTCGTCGTGGCCACTTACAATAAGTCGCCGCGGCCAGTTTCCCTCCATCATCCTCGCTCACACCCAGAGGTGTCCACGCACTTGCCTTCTCTCCCCGTCAAACTAGATCATGACGCAACAGGCGGCAGCTAAATGAGGTTAGATGTGGATGAAATCTCAGTTGGGTGCTGATAAGAATGGTTAAAAAAAAAAAAAGAAAAAAAATATTTTCCAACTGCTGTCTAGGCCGTCTCGACATATGGCCGTCAGCATCAGTGCTGAGAATGTGGTGGTAAAGTGTCTGATGAAGCATGCTCAGTGTCTCTTCAGGGGAATAGCCACGGCCTTTATTGCTGTAACTGTAAAAAGCAGCACATTAAAGGACTGTGTGGAGAAAAGCTGCAAAATAGCATTTAGACCACAGTACTTCATAAAATCAAAGCAGTGAATAGAACATCACTGAGGTTTTCACAATTTATGAGTGTCTGGACGAGGACTAAGAGCAAAAACATTCTGAATTACTCTTTCACAGCCAAGGATGAGCTTATCGACCATGTTATTATTATTGCAAGGATGTTGGATGAGATTGCATTAGATTTCTTTCTGCTGGTGATCTGATGGTCAGATCAGTGCATTGATTTATTTACTGCTACTAACTAGATAAACCAGAATAGTAAAGACAGTTTTGCACTGAAAAATCTAATAAAAATGCAATAATGTAAAACTCTATGGGTATATAAGTGTTAAGACATCAGGTTGTTTAATTGTGTTTTCATCTTCCGTGGCCTCTCTCTCCAAGTTTCACTGCAGTCCTAAACATAAATCAAACCAGTGCAATGCAATTTAATATATTTTATTGTAGGAAACCCCCAGTCACATATTCAATTCAATTTGAAATATAATCCTTCCTCCCACTGACCATCCCCTCCTCCGTGCTGTTCCCTCATCCACAGATGAAACACAATAAGCAGAGTGCCCCCTACTGGCGCGTGTCGCTGACCAACCTGTGCAGGATGATGAGCAGCCTGAGGCAGGAGGCGTGGACCGGCGAGGAGGAGGAAGACGGTGAGCTGAGGGACGAGAGCCTCCAGCTGCTGGGGGAGCTGTACAACCTGCAACACATCTGCCGAGCGCTGCAGAGCCGGGAGGAGAGGGTGAGATGACACGCACGCACACCACAGGAAGAAGTAGTGGTCCTTGAATTATAAGATGTTTTTGCTGCATGCTCACTAAGAACTGCATGTTTCTGTGCATCCTGTAAGAATGGAAGCACCACATCAGCTTCATCCCGATAGCATGAGCTTTGCATTTAAGCAGATTTATGTGTATTAATTTTCAAATGAGAGGTGGTGGATGGTAAGTTTTTCTGTCAAAAAGATTTTATCCACAATTAGGGACTATATTTTGAAGTGAATATGGCATTTTTACCCAACGGCAGTAAAATATTTAATGAGCTTATTCCATACAACTTGTCTTATAAATAACTAGTATAAGACAGTACAACAGAAAAAAATAATTCACACATGGAGCTTTTTTTTTAAAAAAAAAAGAAAGTGTGTGGATTTACAAATAGTAAAAATATAAACTCTTTTTCTGTAATTAAACAGTCAGCTGTTCAGCTGAAGTGACCATGAAAGCCGTGAGAAAGAAGTACAAACACAACACATATAACCCAGTGAAGCTGATAACAGTCCATCTAGAGCAGAACAGCAGATATACAATCTCTTAAACAAAGTATTGTAGTACACACTCGCAAACACACGGCATCCTTGCCCAGGGTAAACACAACCCATTAAATCTCTCCCCCGTCCTTGTGTCCTACTCGTTCCCCTCCATCATGTTCCTCTCCACTCTCAGCTCCTTACACAACAGCTTTCCTCCTTTCTTTCTTTTTTTTTTTTTTTAAAAAAAAGAAAGGATCTTAACACAGCGCCTGCAGATTAGCACCTGTTTTGCCATGCATGAAAGCACCGGGCGGGAGCACTCGTTTAATCACAGCTACACCTTCGCAGCTACCCATTACGCTGCCACTCAGCAACAAAACATGTGTTTTCCTGCCGCGTGACACTCATCTGCAACCGTGTCTCCCTCTGCTTCCCACCCACAGCTACTCCAAGACTCTCTAGAATACTCAGAGGAGAACAGTGACACCCCGCTGAAACGAAAATCACCGTACATACTGAAGAGGCAAGTCGGGCACACCACCAAGTCCCGGAGGCCGTACATCTTAAAACGGAGTACAGTTTACTGACAGGGTCAGCTCGCAGACCGGAGGTGACGTTTTAGGGGACCAGACCGCATACCTTCTGTGATGATGTGACTGTGTTTTTAATCTCTCTGTCTTCTCTGTGGCTGCAGTGTTTTTCTTTTTCTTTTCCTGTTTTTATCCAGTCAGACCCTTTGATTGTTGATTGACACTGGGGCTCCTGAAAATAAAACCCTGAGCAACCTACAGACGCGTATCTCTGAGAAACTGTATTTATTTAATCGATTTCTTCACGGCACCATACGTCTATTTTGTTTGAGGATACGATTAAATGAGTCATGGTACAAAACCAGTGTGATGTGACAATTTGTCTTCAGTTCTGTTTTTCACACAATAATATGGGAAGGACTGCGTGAGTAAAAAAAAGAAACGTCTGTGTACAAAGAAAGGGGCTTGAAATAATGAGCTCATCACTAATATTTTGTAACTAACCCCCCATGAACAGCCTGAGGGCTTACCATTTTTTTTAAATTACAATTAATAAATTAAAATAAGTCTTTGAAGCATTTTCTTTAAACAAGTCTTTCGGTAAAATCCACAAAAACATCCCCTTTTTTTAAAAAAAACAATCAGCCATAACATTATGACCACCTTCCTAATATTGTGTACTTCTCCCTTGTGCCTCCAAATCAGCTGTGGCTCATCAGAGAATAGACACGGTCTCTGAGGATGTCCTGTGGTGTCTGGTATCAGAACATTGTTAGTGGCGGCCTTTGGGTCCTATGGGTTGAGGAGAGGGGGGTCTGTGGATCATCTCACAGATTCATGACCAGTTTGGAATCTAGTGATATTGGAGGCCAGGTCAACACCTTGTGAATTTCTTCATGTTTTGTGTGTGTGTCATTCCTGTGGGGTGGAGGCGTCTGGTCTGGTGTAGGTGGGTGGTACATGTCTAAGTATCAACCACTCAAATGTCAGGTCCAAAAGTTTCCCAGGAGAACATTGTACTGTCACAAGATGGTCATGCTATTTACGTCTCCTGTCAATGGTCATAAAGTTGTGGTTGATCGGTGGATACCATGTTTGAAATACATTCTGACAGTATAAGATACAGAGCACTTATCCTCTAAAGATCAAGGTAATGATAACGATGTCAACAACTGTCATTGCTGTCATTTATTGTCCATGATTCAGCATGAGTCATATCTGCATATGCCACTGATGGAATAACCAGAGTAACTGGAGATAGATGCAATAATGAATTCTTGGTATTAAAATTCAGCATGTGGCGCCTCACGTATCAGCGCCGCTCTTAGTGGCGTATGTTGTGCTGAACATTTTTCAAAGGGGTACCGAGGCCCCCGGACCGCGCCACTTAAAACAGACTTTCATTACCGCGAATGAGAGTCTTGGCCTTAATAAATGGCAGTTTCATCTCCAAATCAAAGTGTGCTGCCATTCTTTGAAAGTTGGTTCTTAACCCTGACAGCCACGGCGCTCAGATGAAGTGCAGAGAAACGAACAAACTGAGGCTCTGAGCAGTGTCTCTGAAAATTACCTGAAACAAATTCACACGCTAGCACCTGTCTGGTTTAGATTGTTATAGTGCCACTGAGCAGGTGAAGTAAAATGGCTGGATTTTAAGTTTTATGGAAAGAGGAGCATCCCCCTCAATAGACACTTAGGCTTAATATAAAGAATATAGCCTTTTAGATTATACTTTTCTCTCCCTGCATCCCCTCATCTAGCCGGCTGACTAGTGCTAAGATTAGCAACATCTTTGGATGCACATGTCTAGAAGTGTCTTACCACACATTAAAGTAGTCAGTCTGAACTCAATCCAGACAAATGTTTGGCACAAAATCTTCACTTTATAACCGTTTTGATGTCTGCTCACGGTTCGCTATGAATATAATTCTACAAAGAGCCATACCTCACAGCCACGTTCATAGTATGAGTCATACTGGGTCACTCTGAGATTTCATGTCTCTAAGAACAAATCTCGGCACAGACCTCGCTGTGACCACATTCCCGTGCACAGTTTCTTGGGTAGGAAAAGGTTACGGTGTAATTTCATCAACTCTATGAGCACCTGAAAAGAAAATTCCACCTCCTTTTTATTGGGATGGCATCTGAAATCTGGCTCAATCTAATCTAAACATATTGCTTGATATATAGATACAAGGTTGAATCTTTTAATGTCAAACGTTTAAGAGCCTTTCTAGGAACTAAGTAATTCAATTCTGTTTTATTGTGAACTTACGGCAGAAAATGATCCAGAGGTGGAGAGGAAGAGTGAAGAAATACGCAGCAAGTGTTGACACACTTTGAAGTACTTCAAACTCAGGTTATGTTAGGGTAAAGTCATTTGTTGCCTTCGCTGTTCAAGCTTTTTATCCACTCCAGGTACATATTTATCCAC
Organism: Mugil cephalus; assembly: GCF_022458985.1. NCBI lineage: Eukaryota > Metazoa > Chordata > Actinopteri > Mugiliformes > Mugilidae > Mugil > Mugil cephalus. Next base: position 23,474,695 of record NC_061779.1, read on the forward strand.
TCAGTGCGTTGCAAAAGCCGCTGTTTAAACATTCCCTTAACAATTACTGCTAACATGCATTTAAGTGACACACTTAGACTCTGTTAAGTGCTAGATGTCTGATTTGAGTGCACCAGATTGTTCAGTGTAGTGTGGAAAGGTTCACATGCAAGAAGGTCAAAAATGATATCACATAGCTCGCCTCCATTCTTCTCCTTGTTGCGCCGGATGATGGCAACAGTGCACTGTATGTACCCATCACAGGCAGCAGGTGGCGGTGTTGTTTAACTAGTCCTCTGGTCTCTGAACGCCTGCAAGGTGTCACAGAAATACAATAGGTGGCAGGACAGCTCATCGAAAACACAGGTGCAAACTCTCTGTCAGAATCAAATACAGAGGAAGTAATACTGCGTAAAATGAGAACACAGATGTTTTCTTTGGTCCAGTGCACCTTTTAACAGCATAATGTGTTTCATACGGTTGCAATGCTAATGTTCCCGTCCAGAGACAAGACAGAATCTTTTCCTTTTGTCATCTTACACCTTTAAGCTGAACTGATACATAGAAGCAGAGGATTGTTGTATCATTAGTTACTGCTGTAATTGGCCGTTGAAGAATTCTGCTCAGTTCATCAGTGTTTGGTAGGTAAGGAAAGGTACTGTAGCATTTGTGTCATTTTTTGATAAGTGCCCTAATACAGTTGGTTCCAGGCCAAAGCAACACAACTCTACATAAAATACGACAAAAACCCAAGAAATAAAATATAATAATTTTTGTAACGCATGCATAAAGAGCCATGTGCCAGCAAAACTCATATTTTCTTTTGAAATGAAATATCTGAAATTCAGCCTATAAAAAAGCTAAAACTGAAAGTAATTCACAATGGTAGCTGTTTGGGGGAACACTTTGTGGACTCTCATTTACAAATGAGTTTTAATATCCCACATTTCAGAGAGTCCTGGATCACGGACTAGAAAATTGGATTCTTTGAGAACGTTTCACAAATTCTTCTCACGTTCATCTGCTTGAAAAGTAAAAACTGAGCAAATTCTGTTCTGCCTTTCTGCAGGTTTTCACCTGTGATACATCACATCGCAGGAGAATCATCAGAGACATCACCGCTATGCTTGAACAGTGAAAAATAAGTTAAAACCTGTGTATAGTGAGTTATTTTTCCAGTGGGGAAAAAAAGTGTAAATGCAATTGCCATCTGCTAGAACATTTTAAATTTTAGAGCTCACAGTGTACCCAGAGGCCCAGCATGTCATTTAGCTTGAATGTTAAAGCCACTTTAAAAGCCTTGAAATCATCGAAAACTTAGAGGTGCACAGTCAGAGAGTCACAGCTATTTCAGTTGCTATCCAGGGAGTTTCTTTTCATAAGGTTTTTTTTCTTTTCTTTTCTTATCTCTCAAAGAAAACCTGCCCGGAATAAAAGGAACACATGGCAGTCTGCGCAAGAGATTGTCAAATGTCCTACCATGGTAAAATACAACTTTAATAAAAGTTAATCACTAGAGGATGGAACCTAATCCCTTTCTTTTCCCTATAGACCTCGACTCTTCGTTCTCTTAACAACGCACATGTAGACTCAGTACCAGCAGGTGGCAGTATGTCACAAAATGAAGCCAAAAGTTGACAGGAGCAGGAAGAGGCAAGGACATAATAGCATATCTTCGACGAATAACCTTTAAAACTTCATCAGTAATATTTTTCTCCCATACTGTTCCATGTGAACATCTATTCAGGATATAGAAATGCCATTATGACTGTTATTCATTTTTAACTTTTATCCACAATTGATTCCTTTTAGCCACATTCTGCAACAATTCACTTAACAAGTGACAGTGAGAGAACTATTTCAGATTAGTTTCAGTTTGAGTAGGAGCTACAGTAACATTGGTTTAGTGTGGTCCCCAATGCATCAAATTGAATAAATGAAGCACTATAATGGTATGATCAGTGTATGCCGATAAACATATGTATAATTTAGTACAACTGGATCCAGTTCATGTATGAATTCACTTCAAGCGCTCCAGTGCTGTAACACTCCAAACAGATGTGTTTTTTTTTTCAGCATCATCTGTCCTTCCCTATTTAGCTGTTAAAGCACAATCATTTACGGAGATGAACACAACAAGAAAATGAGTTGCCTTCCTCACTCACACTCACAAAACATGATTAGAAAGTCCTTTCGCTGTAAAATTGACTTACACATCTATAAACATGCAAAGCAACTGTAATCACTGGAAACTAAAAGTCAAACCACCGTTGGTGCTTTGCAGACTAAGGAGATTAAGAAAGAAGGATGGATGAAAATGACACAAATGAAGAGGTTGTTCTAAATCGACTCGACCATAATCGAGAAATTACAGCTCTTAAACTTGAACTCATAACTCAAACTTGAGTGCCTCGCAGAATGCCAGTACTGTCAAATAAAGTTAACATCCTCTGTTAGTAAAAATATGGACTGTTTTTAAAACTGGACGAAATAGGGCCAGTGTTTTTGATTAGTGCGAATTTAAATTTTACATCGCACAGTTTGCAGAGAAATATAAAAAATGTGATAAGAAAATTAATTGGATCATCATTTCAGTTGTGTCTGAACTTTAAAGGCGAACTTAACGTGAAAAGGTTTTAGGACCTGCCACAGCGCGGTGAGGTTTTGGTTTTGTTCTGTCCGATGTTTTATTTTGAAAAGTCACTCTCGTTTCAGGTCACTTGCCTTTCCTTCGTGTGTCTCGAGTGTGTCCTGCCTGATTGCTGATGGTTTCCACCTGTTCCCCATTTCCTGTATGCGTGTATATATTGTCTGTGTCTCCCCTTGTCCTGTGTCAGAATATTTCGTCTGTTCTGACATGCATTCACCCCCAGCCTTTCACGCCCATGTTTTGCCACAGCTTCAGCTAATCTTGCCTGTTTATTTTCTTTGTACTTTGTCTCAAGAGATTTTTTGTTTATTTATTTTTTCTGTGAATTTTTGACTGTAATTTTACCTTGTTGGTTTTCCTCCGTCTGGAGTGTTTGTTTGTTACAGGACCTTAAGATGTTTGGATTGTTATTGATCATAGATCACCATCAGAGAAGCTTCTGATTCTTCCCATTCCAAAATTTGCAAGCACACAGCCACAGTAAAGAACCATCTTCAACCACAAGAAGAAGAAGGAACGCTTCAACAGATGGCACGGTGTCCACAGCACACTGATCTCAGCATCACAGAGTTGGTTTGGTCACTGAGACGCTGAGAACGTCTGAATCCACGGATCTGTATCAAGTTCTCCTGGAATGATGCCTGGAACAATCTACTTGTCAAAAACTTTGAAAAATGCACGCTGTACCCAAACTGGTCCTGATCTAAATTTAAAAAAGTGCCAAATACTGACGTGTTTTCTTTATATTGGCAACTAACTTTCAACAATTTAAAAACTCTAACTTTCATTCATTTGGAAGCATCCTCAGTTACCTATTAGTTGGGGGGAAACTGCAGTACAGTACGTGGAATTCCAAATAATTCACCAAGTTCCATGTGGAAAATGAACGAGGAGAGTATTTCAGCAGTTTCTTCAGGTTTTTGACACTCTCCATTTCCAGAGTCTCCGCCAAACATATGTGAGGGCACAGCTTTGGCTCCACAACAAGCCTCGCATCGGAGCGATGTAATTTATCATTATCTCAACATCAGAACAGATCTGTCAGTTTTCACAAATTCGCAGGCTGCCTCAGCAGATGTCTGTCAATATAATGACTCCCATGACCCTGAAAAAGTTCAGGCTTAGTACGCCTCCCACATCCACAGGACAAATTACGCCCTGCGTGAATTAATTCAACTCCATTAAAAACCTTCATCGACATCTGCTGCTGCAGCAGTGCTCGGGCCTGCTTGTCTTGGCCTTTCTCCAGCCGGACGCCTCTTCAATTTAACTCCAATTTGGAGTTGGTGGATGTTGGCTGACAGTTTGAAGCTTCTCAGTGGGATGCTGATGGGCGTCTTCACTCCTGCTAAAGGAAAGTCATTCTCTCATCTGGACCGCATTGCAAATTGCGTAAAAAGCCAGTCCGATCAAGATAATGGCTTGTGAAGGAATGAGATTAGCTCCCTTTGTGAGAAATCTGATCGTGTGGATGGGACAGTGGCATAACAAGTGCGACCTTGGTGCAGGGGCCAGCTGAGAAAGTAATTAGGCCTCACATATGGCTGGCATTACCGAAGCCTTCAGCAGTGGCAGTGAAGGGAAAGCCATGTCTGAGCTGTTTATTGTCACAGGTGAGGCTGTTGATGTCACTTGTGAATAATTGTCTCTGGTTAGACAAAGGACAGCGTGAAAGTTCAACAAAAACACAAAACTTTACATTTTATTTGCCTTCACCAGACCATTGCATTTTTGCTAACCATCTCAAGAGGTTGGGTTGTGCTCTGAATCGGTATTTTTCCAGCCTGAGAAACAACAGAGCCAATGAAACATGGAAATGAGACATAGAAATGAGATTGACACTTCCTAAATTAGTATTAACATAAAAAAAAAACTGAGGCAGGCAAACATCTCTGATGCTTGTTTCCACACAGCTTTCTTTGGTGTCCATAACTCTGATAACTATATGGACTAAACCCACTGTTTAATGCAAGAAATACATTTCTTGCTACTGCTACTTTACTGCAGTCATAAAACCAATAGGCAATAAGTGAGGAAGTTGGTTTACCAAGCATATAGCCAGACTTAGTGTTAAAATACATATAAAGCATTCTATCTTTTACGTTGTCCTTCAGGCCAAAGAGGTCAGGGACCCTCCAACTTGTTATCAGTACACAATTGTAGAGCCAGCATCCATGATGGTATGGAGGTACATTGTTCACAGTGCTCATGGTATGGATAACCTGCACCAATGTGAAGGCAATGCTGATGCAAAACAATATATATGAGTTTTGGAGCAGCACATGCTGCAGTCTAGATGATGTATTCTTATTTCAGCGAGACAATGCCAAACATGTATTATGTACACTATTTAATGTCAGAGAACCCGATGTTTGACATTTACAGTGTACTTGTGGCAAATACCCATTACATTTAAATTGTTATTTTTTTAATCATGTCCTGACTTCAAATGCCTACCATGCTAATAAAAACATCCCCATGTTGTGGCATCCAGGGCATTTTCAGAAATGACAATGTAATTCTGTTCTCTACAAGCTTCTTTGTAGGCTAACAGTTGGCAATCTAATAGCATAATATATATGTTATGCCATTAGATCATCAACTGTTGCCTTGATGGTAGCAGTTTTCTTTTAACGTCTGGTTATTGGCACTTGAACGGCATGTTGTGAACTCACTGTGCCACTTTTGAGTTAGTTCAGTTATTATATAGTGACTGTATAAACAGTATTTACGGTCTCGGGAAGTGGTGTTAAAAAAAGTCAACCATCCAGTCAGCAGGTTCATGGTTGTACTTAATTACTGCTCATTAGATACATTGATGAATAAGAACCTCCTCCTACGCTTCACATTAAGAGCCGTTACAGCCTTGCTTATGTCTCAAACAGGTGGAGTTATTTGTAAAATGGAAATGAATCACAAAATATCCAAGAAAAAAAAAAAGTTAACAAAATACTGGAAAAGTGGTGTAATGACAATAAGACATCCACTGGAAGATCCCACAACTCACAAGATTAATTGGAAACACGTCAGTAACAAACACGACTCTGGAGTAAATATGAGGGGTTCACCACTGTTGGAGAGTCTTAAACGGTTGATCCGTTTGTATAGGCACAGTATGTGGGGGTCTCATCATATGTGGTACATGACATTAAAAAATTTTAGAGAATTCAATGCAAGGTACAAAATAAATGTACTAAATACAGACTGGCTGTGATCTTAAGGCCTCCAGTCAGCACTGCCGTCAAAACAGAGACAATTCTGTAGTGGAAATCATCGTGTGGCGAGCGATACTAATGGTCAATGGCCTAATGGCCAAGATTTTCTGCCCCCCAGGAATTTCACCCAGGGATTAATAATAAATCCCAATAAGGCTCTCCAGTTCATTATGCAAACAGGCAGCAGATCAGGTTGCAGTCACAAAAAACTGTTTTATTTGATACACAATATTAAAGAGCCAACTGTCACCCACACATTTGTTAAAAGTTGGTTCAGAGCTGAGGCTTACCATTGGAGAGGAGGGATCTTGGGGAATTGTCAATCCAAACGCATGCAAACAAGCAAACAGGTGGTACACAGTGAAGGAGATGCCACCATCACAGACGCCCAGTCACCACCACTTCAGGCTCTCGGCGTCTAAAGAGTGGGAGCTCACACAAAGAAAAGATTTACAAAAGAACACTTTTGAACACAAGTAAATTAACATAATTCTCAAAATAATCTACTTACGCAATCAGCAGCACAATTCAGCAAAAGAACACAAAATCAAGAAGAACAAAAACTAAAGACAAAAGATCCTTTTCAACAAAATATAAAGAAACTAAATACAAATCTACTGACGGCCGTCTGGAGGCCAAGCAGAACAGCTAGCTATGAACAATAAGGAAGTTAGCCTACGTCAGCAAAACACACAACACCTACAGTGAAGCACATCCAAGGGCAACACAGATAAAAGATGAAAATACCCAAAGGCCAGTGGATCCCAAAAGGCAGATCACACAAAACATGCAGAGCCCGCATGGCTAGTAGGCTCCAACAACTCTGATAAGCAGTATTTGGATTTGGGAATCCTGTAGGAAGTGGCATGCCAACGCCAGGCAGTGGCCAGTAGTGGTCTGTAAATAATGAAGTTCAACAGGACTGGACTTGGAGAACCTGCAACACTTTCAGAGGTCAGGTAACCTGGAGCAAAGGGTGAATGCACTCAGACTCAGGAAAGGGCTCAGCAAACTACTTCCTGTTTTTATAGTAACTTCACAGCTAATTTGCGGATGACAGACCAATTTTTCCGTTTTCTTGCTGCATTCTCCTCCTCTTTCACTGTCTGTGTTAATGTGACGGTAAACGTGGTAATGCAAGGAATTCATATCTACTATGTTTACAGTGTTTTCTGTCCAATGCTCTTGTATGTTCCATTTCCTGACAGCCAATTTGACCAATCTGTTGCCTTTACTGTGAGCTTTTGTGTCATCAGCTGAATAAATGTATACTTCTTCAGAGCTAAAGCACAGAAAGGCTTCACCTCTAGGCCATAATTATCCAAATACAGTATATGTCCGTTTCAACTTGTTTCCGTAATGAACATGCAATTCCATGGGACTACTGCTAATAATAGACTCAATTATTTAATTGTGATTAATCAAATGATTTCCATAGTGCAGAGTCCAGAGTCACACTTTTTTTAAAAAAAATCTCTTTTAAATGTAATTAGAGGGGATGTTTCTATGTTTCTTTTACTCTATGTTTCTTTTACTCTTAACATCTCTGTTCAAAAAGCTCTCTGCCCTGCTCATGACTCAGGTTACATCAACATGTTAATATTGTAAAATATTGATCACGAAGACAACAAGGTTACCTGGGTCACCCAGGTGCAGTTTTCAACAAATCATCTTAATTTTTCTAGAGATAATTAAACAATGTCTCTCATTTGTTTCTTTGGTAACTGTCAGTGGTGAAACAGTGATAATGCTCTGTCTGATAAAAAAAAAAAAAAAAAAAACTATGGACTTCAATTCCTTCTCATCTCTTATTTGCCTGCACCGTGACAACTTGTCATGTTGTTGCTCGTTAAAGGCGCAAACAACTATTGTACACACTTTGACAGTCATTCTCATTGCACTTGCGCTTTTGCTAACGCTACGCTGGCTGACACAGTTTCAGAGTTGACTGGAAATTACGTCAGAGCAATCTGACACTGTCACTGCTGAAGAGGGCACAACTGCTAACAAGAAGGCAACACCCGACTGAATTAATGGCTGACGTTCGCTCTGAATATCAGGCTACAAATCTGCTTTCACAGTAGCACTGCTTGGAATCATACAGTCATTTTGACTCCTAAAATGCTGAGTAAACAGTGAAATATTCAGAGAGTGGCTATAGATAGCACGAGTGTTAAAAGCCCTGTATCTCTCGTCTGCTGGTTCAGGCTGGTTCATGCAGGGTGTTCTTCTGAAGCTCCTTCTGATTTGTTATTTTAAGAATAGTTATTTAGAGAACAGCACAGTGGAGGTGTAAAGAAAAAGCTATATCACAGGGCTTTCAGACCATCAAAGTGTCCTTCTCTACACCTCCACATATCCCTTATTATATAGATTGTAAACATGGAAGCTGAAGCTACATGTCACTCTCTGTGGATCTCGTCCTTTCCAGCTAGGAGCAGCCTTGGGATGGTGGAAGAAGGATCTGTTATTAGGGAACAGGGAAACCAACACACCCCATGACGGCACCGCTTGCAGCACTGTGGTGCTTCACTGGAGCTGGTCACATCTCATCTTCATCCATTTGAAATTTCTGAAACACACGTTTGCATGAACACACATGTGAATGGATGTCTCTGGCATGCCCTGACATTATAAACAGGCTTCGTGAATAAGAAGAACCTCAGCAATTGTTGTGAGGGGTAGAGAGAAAAGGCAGTTGGTGCAGCAGGCCTTCAACTGACTGATTGTGTCACTTCGCCTGCCTGTGATAATTAAAATGACTCAACCCCCCCCCCCCCCTCTTTCCAGTCACACTGGTGGCATCGCAAAGGCAGCAGCGGAGCTGTTATTGCTTGTCCTTCAGCTGAAACGATCGTGTTGGCTAGAGAGCTGAGGGCTTTTGTTCTGAAAGCTGAAAAATCTGGTGTCCAGCCTGGGCGGTTTTTAGCAATGCGCCCTGGGAAATGAGTTATCTAAGCAGTGCATGCAAAAAATCCTGACATTAATCTTTAATTAAGGGCTTTACAATTTCGGACGACATGCCCGGAAGTACAAGAGTTACTGTAGGGATAGATATAAAAAGTGGGCAGCGGGGAGGGCCAGGCAACATATTATATCTTGCAGTGAGCTCATTTCGTCTCATCAAAGTCAAGGCTCTGTTTATCTGCCAAGACACTGCATGGCTTTTTTTTTTTTTTTGGTTAGATGATCACACTGCACTCTGTAAGGTAACGTTACCATTGAGGAAGCTTTGTTTTTAATCTTTAGAGAAAATAGATAACAACCGTGAGAGGAAGTGCTAGCGAAACATGTGCACGCTGACTGCTTTGTTTGCTACATATTGTACCAGATTACTACTGTATACGTTCCACTATTCATGTGAGATTTCTCATGTTTGCGTGAACCTAATCAAGGTTGCAGCTTTGAAAGAACAGTTATTTTCCCACTCCTCGTTTATTTTGTTTTCCTTCTGGTAATTGGTCGTGGATCTCTTTCTGAAAGAGCCAAGTGATAAACCTGCTGCTAAAACCTGTGCACACTGATGGTTTTCTTGTGTTGTGACAGCTGCTGCCTGTGTGATGTTCCGCAAAATGTTCCCAAGACACAACCAGTTTCATTCTGGTGGATGTTACACATTAAAAAAAAAAAAAAAAAAAAAAAGACCAGCCTCCTATGTAACAAAATGGGACTTAGGTAATTGTTTTGATTGCTCCTTTCCCCATTCCCAGATGAAAGCATTACAAAGCTGAAAGGGAAGGTTTTAAGGAAGAGGAGACTGAGTAAAAGCAGCGGCACATCTCCCCGTGGCAAGATTTATTCGCTGGCAACAATGAGAGACAGATGGGAGGGTGGTAGAGGAAGCAGGAAGGGAGGGTGGGTCACACCTTTGTGAGGCAAAGCAATTGGGAGCGATTAAACTCTCATTCGCCGTAGGGACTATCCACTCTGAGGCAGAAGCTGGCTCCAGCAGCGCTTGCAGCACTGTTCCTTTTATCTTCACTCCTCAAGAAGGCCCTGTAAATGCCATGGGAGTTGTTAAAGAAAAGCACATGGTGTTCTGCTGGGCTGCTTCACTGTTAATGTTCAACATCATGACAGCAAATGAAAAGAAATTCTTAGGTTTTCGGCACCGCTGCAATGGATCGTCTTTGCAATATGCTGTAAGTGTGGCTTAACTCATGTAATTAAACTCGTGACCTGCACAGTTATACCACTTCCCTTTTTCCCTGAGCCCAAGGCTCCGTTCTACACATGTGCAGATTCCACTTTCACGTGCCTTTGCTTTGTCACCATCTGCAAACAAATGATGATCGAATGCTCCGTGCGATTTCATCTTCGCCCTCAGTCATTTTCATCCCAGATTTGGCAGATAAGAATGCATCCCTTTCCTTTCCCATCATGAAACGTGCTCCATTCCCAGTGGTACAGGCTGGCGCGGGCAACTTGGTATCCATTATAACTGGCTTCTCATCAACCTCAAAGCACCTGAATGCTGAGGGGCCTCTCCATCACTGGTAGACACACAATCACAGGTTTCTAGCCAGGTTATTACGAGCCATTCATCATCTGCGCCTGCTACGTGTTTCCCGGCCTTCAGCTTTGCTTCAACATCAGTACTTTTAAATCCTTGTACTTACCCATTTGCTTGTTCATTACACTTCTTTTCAGCTCCCTCAGCGTGTTTTTTTCTTTTTTTTTTTTGTCTCTCCACCTCCATTTCCCCGGCTTAGCCCTGTCTCAGCCTGTGCACCTGGCTCATGTGGGTCTGTGCTGCAGACGCTCCTTAGAGCACACACCTAAATCAATCAAAAGCTACTCACCAGCTTTGATCCTGGACTGGTACGTGCATGACAACATACTGTTTTAAACCTTGAGAAAAGAAAACGGCAAAATGTTTAAAATCTAAAAGGCCACGTGTCTTGTTTTTTTTTTTTTTTTATTTGCTGCCACATTCCTGCAGCTTCTCAGTCCTTCTGCAGAGGTGAATCCTACACAAGAGAAGGATCAAAAAGGCAAATTAGGCAATCTGCACAATCCACATCAGCCTGGTGTCGTGTGGGGTTTTTCGTCTTTTGTGGGTACATGCTGCCAACACCATGGCAGCCACAGCAATTGATTGGTCGATGTCTCCTGCTGTGCACAGTGCAGTCTTGTTATGAGGGATATTGGGTTTTTTTACCTGTCTCCTTTGCCCCTTCATGGTGCACATTAGTTGCGGCTTCTCTGTGCTGCTGCATCATGTACACTTACCTTCCCTTTGGTTCTGGATGACTTTGAAGGGCAGGAGACGGAGAGAGGCAGGAGCAACTGTGGCAAAAACCATAAGAGCTCTGAAACTGATGAAAAGCAGCCCTCATTAAATGTGTAATGAATCCCCAACCCACCATGATTTTATTTACTAATTAACAACTTCACAGCCTAACATATTATCTTGTAATGTTTTGTTTTAAAGCCAAGTATTCTTAATTCCAGTTTCCAGTGGAAATGACACTGTGAATGCCCAGTCTGTTCAAATTACAGATCACATGCTTCTTCGTAGCTTAAGAGAACTCCACAAACCTCCTGGCTTGAAGAATACCTTTCAGAGCCAAGAGGACGTCACAGCTGAGGAGGGCATTGTTCATTTAATTTGATGAAATGTTGAAATTTTGATGATACGGGTTTTGCCCGTAAGCAATGAGCTTGAATCATTGATGCACCACTGGGAGTGACTTTTCTTCAGAGTATTTCCATCAAATCCTTGAGCAAATAAAACTAATAATAATCACGTCTAACCCCAGGCTGATTTCTATAGTTTTTCTGTTTCTTTTTTTGATACTCGGGAATAGACTGGCATGTCCAGAAAACACTGTACAGCTTTAAACTGGGGTCAAATCAACCAAGGATGAGCACCTATTGCATATTTTATAAAATTTGGTCAAGAGTTTCCCTATCTAACTCTATTGTCAGGATGAAGATGGAAGTTAGTTCATTTATTATAGTAGCTGCACTCTATCTCATTCATCGGCTGCAGTTGTCAGACCCTGATCAGCTTCACTGACAAGCATGCACTACATTTTCAAACCTGGTATCTCATGTGATCTCTCCCAAAGAGCTGGTATATATATTTTTAATAACTACTCATTCTTGTAGCTCATTTTATAGTTTCGCACACTAGTTATACTTTCCAGAGCACAGGTCATTGCTTCTATTCTTTAGATTTCTTTTCACACCAGTTGATATTACAGCTTTGGCTACTGCTGTTGTTTTTTTATTGTGTTCTCGTACGTGTTTTCAAGTGTTTTATGTTCAACAAATCAGAAATAAATAACAAATCTAAAAGTAAAAGTATGTCTAACAGTGTTACTTTAGCAGATAGTCTTTGTGTGGCCTTTCTCCCACTCACCTGTAACCAATGGCAGCGTACTGATGTTAACTGGTTTGGGAAATAAAAAACGGAAATTTTGTTAAGATCATCAACCATCATTTTGGCCCACAGGCCGTATGTTTGACACCAGGCAAGTCTGAACTAGTTCCTGAGCGATTTCATCAGGTATGTGAGGGAAAAGGTGGCATAGAGAATGATTGATTGACATGGGAAAACCAGCAGGGACACTTCAAACAAACTGTAGAAGTAATTAGAAAGCCAAATGTCATAGAAGGATACTTGCTGCTAGCTAAAAATGCTTAACTGACTTGCTGAATCTACCAGGTCTGGTGAGAGCTATGGATTCTATGAAGGTTTTGGATGGTTTCCCACCAAAACTGCGGCAATAAATGCCGTATTTTAAGTTTAGTTCATGTCTGTGGGTGGCTTTTACTGAATAATGTTTGTTAGGTGCATGTGTGTCACTTTGGGAATCACTGAAGAGCAGAGTGATGTCTTTGAAAGAAAAATGTATGTGTAATATTCCAAAAGAGAATAGAAACAGGTCTGGTTTTGTGTGGCTGACCAGTAATAATTAATATTAAACCTGTACCTGTATTGTCTGGGGTGGAGCTCAGTGCTGCCTAATACTAAACGATACTTTCTTTTGCACTAATGCGGCACATCTGGGATAAATTCACTGACACTGTGAATACATGCGTTCCAGTTTAGGCGCAGGATAAACTGATTGTTATTATACTGAGCATGTTGCGTCCATTTACACAGCCAATAAAAATATTTAGTAGCTCCTAGTGAATAAACACTGTTGTTTGTTCCAAAATGCATTTTATCTGACAGTGTGCCTCAACAAAATATATGACCCCTCTTGACAAATACACAAAGAGCATTAAGCTTTAAACAGTACAGTTGCCCCACCACCCTCCCCGCCCCATCACCCTCGAGCATCATCCCCACACCTTCATTAAATATGCAGTTAAAAAAAACTCAGAAAGCCTATGAATATTGAAATGAATAATGTATGTTTTTTGCTTTTGGCTACAGAAAGATCTGAACAGGAACAGGCTTGCTCTTGCTGTGAGTTTAAAGTAACTTCAAATGTATCTTTTCTTTTTCCTATATAAAATGTATGCTGCAGCTGTATGTTTTACTTTTATTTATCAACAAAGAATGCTAAGGCAGAGCAGCCAGAGGAGAGATATTTTTGATTCAGGGTTATGTAAATTGTGTTTAGTCCTGCGTAAAGCATTCAGAAAAGTATTCAGAGCCCTGATGCTGCAGACACATATTCAATATGTTGTGCTCTCTCGCACACATCACTCGGTGCACCGCAAAGTTGGCATTCATTCGTTTAATCTAATTTCATTTTAAATACAGTATGTACAGTACAACATTTGAAATGATACGTGTAAAAAAATATATGTTATCTTACAATACAGTACCAATCCGAGAACGATGGAAAGTAAAAGAAAACACAGAAACAACATCTTTACACACTCGCTCCACTAAACAATATACAGCACATGAACTCCGAACCTGCTTTAAGGTAGTTTCGGTAGGCTTCTACGTACAAACTCGGTACAATTCCATTAGCAGAAGCTAAAGAGTAATTCATAGATCCTGACGTACAAAAGGAGTTGTTTTTATCCACTGAAAATGCTATTGTTCATGCACTTTGTACATGCTCCACTGGAAGACGGCTCACGTTTTCATATAACTGAGGACCCACGCATCACATTTACATTCATCACTTGCTCTGAGCTTTGGGAATTGGACCTTCACAGCTAATATAATTAGACAAACTTAGATAGTTAACGTTCTGCAAGCGATTTTCAAACCCCTTGGCCTTTTTCTCACAGAGGTCTGCCTGCGGTTAGTGTTTTGACAATTACAGGTACCCAACAGGAGGATAGAACAGTTCCTCTTAGTTAGATGGATCGTCATCGTGTCTGCTCGCTGTTCACCCACGATTGTGTAGGAATTGAGTTTTCATGACATGCTGCGCACAGCAGTTTGCTAACATCCAGCTGAGGAATTTACACAGCTTTTGTTGTTATCCTCAAAATGTGTCCATAAATCTGGAGCTAGTTTTAGCTGGCACCCTATTTCAAACGAAGATCAGACAGCAATTCCTCCTCCGCAGATATCCGCCTCATAATGCGGTTGTTCTATCCGCCACACTCATACAAACGCTAACTGCCCTAAGGTGACATCATGTGGTTATAGCTCATAAGCAGGTAATACCGGGCGGAACTGGCACCATGGTGTGTGTCATAACGAACACCACACATCGCACAACGTAGATGGTGTTTCCGAGCGCCATCCATTCAAAAAACATCCCCCTCCGAGGAGCCGATCCATGCAGGTCATGGAATCATTCACTAAAATGAATAGTGGCATTCCAAGGGAAATGCTGAGGAAAAACAATAAGCCATCTTGCGAGGTGGTGGGCACTCTAATTTCATTTCAGATAGCACATGGGGGATTTGCTGAAGAAGGATTTCGAGGTGGCGGTACAAGCCAATCTGCGAAAAGGTCTCGATCTGTAACACTGAACAAGACCTTGAGGGAAAACACGGAACAGGTGGCTATCACAATGGCGAAGCAGAGCTTTACAAAACTGTCACAGCATGCTTAATGACAATCTGCTTCCACCGTGTGCTCCTAAAGAACGCCAGTATTATGTAAACATTTACCTCTTTATTGCATTGTTGAGTCATTCCTTCGCACCATCCTGCTGAACACTACTCGCTAACGGATTCTAATTACACCGGCATGAAGAATGGCAGGGCTGTTTTTAAATCACGCTCCTCGGCTGCTCTGGTGATGATGAGTTAACATGTCATGTGCGGAGTCAGTTGTTACAAATGTTAGCCTTACAGCGCAGAGCAAATTGAGGAGTTTGAAAAGCGCCTTCAGAGGAAAGCAGCGGGTGGCCTCATGAACGGAGAGCAAAGATCACAAGGAGGAAGCCATGTAGGAGCAGAAACGCTGGAGCCGTGAGAGCGCAGCGTCAGGGAAAGAACGAATTGAGATCCTTTAGCTGCAGGGAAGATGTTGTTTTGCTGGTGTAGAGAGTGAGGCAAACACAGACCAATTTACTAGGGGGGAAATTGTGTTGGGGAAAAAAGACGTAAGAGTAGACCTGGCCCATTCTTCACTGTGCAATCTAATCTCAGCTCTTGGAGAAGATGGGTGAAAACAAACATTGTTCTCCTGTCAGCCGCCCGGACAGAACATACAGTGCTAGTAAGAGAGCTCAGCCCAGGCACACATCCACTTCAACCAAGAAGATGATTAGCAAGGAATACTTAAACAGAAAATGTTTGGTTTGACATGATGAATATTCAAGGCAACAATGACCTCTGGCACTTCCTTGTTGCTTTTCAAAGAGGAAAATAATTACAGGTCAAGAGTGGACATTCTCAGAGAGAAATCCCAGGGCTACAAGCCAGCAGGTTCAATGTCAGTTATGTAAAAGTGCTGAAACACAGAATTTTTAATCAGTTGGTATTCTCAAGGAAAACCTAAAATGTTTAGGAGCACTTCATAATAAGTATTTCCCCTCCTTTATGAATAATAAGAGCTTCATAATGTTTAGAAAAGCAACGATTAGGTGTACAAAACTAACAATTAAAATAATGGTAAATGAGTACTCTGTTCCCTTAATGAGATTTATGTTCATGAATCACTTGAAGTACCTTTCTAAACACCCTTCAGAAACATTTATAAATAATAGTTAATTTCATCATCCACTAACGACTGGTGTCATCACAGTAGGGCTGGGCGATGTGATCGAAATGAACATCATGATATTAAATCAACTTTTTCTGACAAATGGATATGCAATATGGCTGTGTGTGTGTGTATGATGAATGCACCGTCATGCATCAGTGAACTCGATGTTCAGTGCTGGGGTTAATGATTTTTGTTTTGTTGTAATGATTTGCATCATATTAAATATGTGAAATGAATGAGTGAAGAATAAGGCAGATGTATATTCTGTATATTTGTTACTGTCAAGAGATTCCATTAAAAAAAAACAAAAAAACAACACCGCTTAGGCATATCTCCCAATACTTTATGACTTTCTAAAATTGTCAGTGGCACTCAAAACTAGAGCCCTCTACTTGCCACTGAAGACGCAATTCTAAATCTCGCATATTCCAGGATTCCAGGAACGCTAGGTTTTTAAGCAAATAGTGTGTTGGTTTGGGATTGTCTATAGTTGGGGTTTAGTGCACATTAATCAGCCACAACATTAAAACCACCTGACTCATACAGAGTGGATCCACCTTGTGCCACCGATACAGATCTGATCTGTTTTCTGGCACAGGACGTGAGCAGCAGATCCTTCAGTTCCTGTGGATTACAGCACGGAGCCTCTGTGGATCAGGCTTCTTCTGGGGTTCGGTCCTCAACAATGTTAAGGTGGTATATGTTGGATTGATTAATCCATATTAATCCCAGGAACAAAAGTTTGATGGTAATGACAGTTATTCACTTGTGCTGTCAGTGGTTTGACTGTTGTGGCTGATTGGTGTACGCTTGGTTGTGGCTCTCACTGAGTATTAGCGTCAGCAGGGCAGTAAGTGTGGGATTGACTGTGACGTGGCTCATTGTGCATTTTGTAATTCTGGGACAAAGATGGAGCACTATGGCACGCAGGGATCGCAGATATTACTTGGAAATAGGATCAATTCTTGGTTTTGTTCTGTTTGGTTACAGTAACAAAAATAGACCACTGTAACCTTGTTCTGATTCGTGACAATAGAATTGCATGATGACAACTAATTATGATCATATGACATCATTATGACTTAAGTTGTTAAAAAATAATTACTAAACTATCGCCCAGTTGTATGTTAAGGATAGATATCGAACCTGAAATTAATAAACTCCTGTGGAACTAAACACTAATGATACTCTGAGGTCAGTTGAACAGTCCTTGAGAAAGACTGTTAAGATGCTCCACTTAAGTTACAACACGCAGGTATAAAAACTATAGATTGATTTGGCAATCAAAATGAGTATCAATAAATACATACAAAATGAATAAATAAACCTGGAAATACATAAGTTACTAAATAATAATAAAAAACCTTTGCCTCTATGACATACTAAGAGTCTCTGTGTGTAGTCCTCATTGGCTGGGGGGTTGTGTAGTCCATAAACTTATACTTCTAATAATGAGCCACTCTCTCTGACTGGCTGTCACCACAATTCGTACACACTCAATGTCATAGGCAATCTTGTGGTCTACATCTTGAACCTCAATGTTGCCATTTTTAAATTCCCCTAACGTAATATAAGAGGAGCACTGTTTCCCTTTTTTAGTCCCAACTAATTTCTCTCCTACTTCCAGAGCTCCATGGTGAAGAATGTCATTCTGCCGGTCGTCGGACCCTGTAGAAATCTTAATCTTACTAATTTTGGTCGATTTGTTAAAGACTATGACAAAGAAATCTCCAGTGGAAGGAGGCTTCCCCCAAAAGTATTCATCCACTGTGCTGTAAGCCTTGGTGGCGTCGTAGTTTTCAAAGACATTGATGTTTGTGTAAAGGCTGGCCGGGGGGTTGTCAGGAATGTCTATGGAGTCTTCCTCAAAGTCGTCGTCCTTCAGCTTGTTCTCAGCTCCTTTATAAGAGGAGTAGTAGCCCATGTGCTGGAACAGCGAGGGCTTGAAGCGGATCACGTCCTTCTGGGCCAGCAGACCCCTGAAGTGGATGAGGAGCCAGTCACAGGGCATTTCCTGGTAGAACATAAGCAGGAAATGGGCCAGACGTGGCAGGTCTCGGGAGTGGTACAGCTTCCCGATGTAGCCCAGCTTGGAGAACTCCAGCATCACCCAGTAGGAGCCTTCTCTGGAGGTGATCACCTTCTTCAGCGCCGTCAGGAAGTTCCTGGAGCAGCGCACGTCGTCTTCTAACATCATGTAGAAGTGAGAGAGGTTCGTGCAGAAGTTTAGGAGGAAAGCATAGTCTACATTCTGCTTCGAGCGGAAACGGACCCGGTCCTCTGGGTCGTTGTAGTTCCTTTTCAACCCGTCCAGAGATGGGTAGTACTCCTCTGGGGCCTGGATGACCAGGAGGCGGCCCGCTATGATGTGATGAGCAAACTTCCTGGTGATTTCCTGAACCAAGTTCTCACACCAGGCCAGGTCAAAGTCTGCCAAGTGGACAACAACCACTATCTCTTTCAGTTCTTCATAGCTGGACTGATCAAAGATGGATTTGATTGTCTCCAGAAGGTAGTTTCCTCTTTTTCTTTTGACTGACGAAAGTCCGATGGTGAGGTACTCTGTAAACACACAAGTGAAGATCACTGTTTTAAAAGAAATTTGCACAGCATAGATAAAAATAAGTTATTTATTTCATTTTAGTAGCTGAATAAGAAATTGCTAGGCTGTTAGTTGAAGACAAAGCAGACATTTTGAGTATAAAACATCGAGAGAAGAAATGTGCATAGTGTTTTATGTTGAGACAAAGAACCACTGTGGAGCAATTTTACTTTATTACTGTGAGCGGAAATCCCAATGTCACAGATTTTAATTTTAAAACATCTTACTCTTTCACTAAACTTACTCTTGCGGTTCAGTGGGGTTCCGGCGAGATAGCGATACGTGACATTAATGGTTCCAGAGAAATTGCTGAGGTCTCTGAAGGTGTGAACATATCGTTCTGAGCTGGAAGGGTGGACTGATGTCTCCCTAAGCTGCCTTTTATCCCCCTCCTGGAACACAGCATGAAAAACACATTATGAACAACAGAAGAAAACAACTGTAAAGTTCTCTGCAGAAGAGAAAAGTCAAAATTTCTACTGTGAATAATTCATCGGAGGGATGAGACAGACCTTTGTTTTTGTAAAGCTGTCTCAGGCTTTCTGTACAAACTTGAGATAATATGTGTTGTGATGTGGCTGAGCAAACTCGTGTTTGGATGTTTGGAGACAAAAGGAGTCTTAAGACCTCTCCAGGCAGTTTGCACAGCCGAACAAATGGACTTGAGAAGAGCTAGCGAGCTGAAAATGCAAACTAGCGCTCAATAATTTAAACAACAACCATAGATAATGTTCAAGATTTGATGGCATCATGAATAAGAGATAAATCATGTGGATGATTTCAATGGGGGTCCGTGTTATGAAAATGTAAATGAGTTCGTCTCAAAAACAAGCAATTATGAAAGGGACAACATGGGTGGAGGGAACAAAGAGAACACAATCAGTTACATATCTGGACAGATTTGTCGACGAGGAAAACAAAACTTGAAGTTAATGGTCTTGTATTTATACAGCGCTCTTCTTCCAATGACACTATCTATCTGTTCATGTGTTCACACAAGCACACATACATTCACACACCACAGTAACTAATTTGGACAATGTTTGCAACATGATTTACTCACCAGCACATAGCCGTCTTCGATGTAGAGGTTCAGGAAGAGGAGGAAGGTGATGAGGAACCCAAGGAAGGGAATGGTGGAGCGTTTCCTCAGACACCTCATCTTGTCCAGGGATTTCCACACCAGCCTCATGCTAGACACACTCTCACTGGGATCTGTGTGAGGCGAACATGAGAAAAGACACGTCAGGCCTGGTTGCTTTGAATGTCGTCAGCCCGAAATGCTACCCGCAAATGATTTGCCTTTTTATCAAGCATCAACAGATTGCTGGGGAATTAACTTTAGGACCGTACAGTCATGCATCGCGTTATTATCTCTCACTAGCTTCATAATTGTTCTTCAACGGACTTCTAATGATGTGGATAGAGACAGAGGGAAAGATAATGAGCGTGGGAACCCAACAAACTGATTGGCAAATCACATGAAAGAAAACCTGTAGGCGCACCAGAACATAAAGGACAGTGATGTACGCAACAAAGAATAACCAATCTCCAATGTGTTTTTAATAATCATATACATCAAGAAGCAGCTGTTCAAGGCTTCAACATCCCACAGCATTGTGGCATTTTTAGCTGAAGCGTGGTGCAGCGTTTGACAGCCAGCACTTCAATACTTTCTCATAGAGCACTGGTAAAGAAGATGCTTCTGTCTACTCTTATTAGCTACAAAACTCGAAAATTATTTGTAGATTACAGGCCACCATCACTCAAATCAGTTTTCAATTCAGCTCACTTTACTTCGGATTTGGGGTTGACAGAAAAAAAAGGACAAAAGAGAAAAAAGGAGAAAGAAGAGAAATTAAAGCAGAAAGTAAGTTTTAAAAGAGATGTTTTCATATTGTATGAGAATACTATAGGGATGAAAGAAAACTTTCAGAAATCATTAATTAATTAAATAGATTTGGTTTAATCAGCCAATCCCTTACAGTAAAAACTGTAAAACAATGGTAAAAAGTGTCCATTACAACTCCCCCACTGTAAATAAATAAATAAATTAAAGGATTATTTTATCTCCTAACTACTAAGGTGGCCTTTCATATTATTCCATTTTCTTCAATCCAAAAGGGCAAAATTCAATGGTGCCAATAGACAATAGTACTTCTCACATGGGACTTGTAGTATCACAACTAATTAGTTAACTCATTACCTTGATTGCACTGTAACGTCTTAAAGTTACTATGTCAAGGCATCACTTTTCTCCCCCTCCTGGTGGTGAGAGTGATTACACAAACAATGTTGAAACAATGTATCGGTACCATGTATGACTCAAGTCTCCACTCCCGTCTCTTCGTTAAGTGCTCCCCACCAGCAGTCTGTGTCTATCCTCACCACTGACCAGTGCGGACTATGTTTTATTTTGCCTGGAGCATTAAGTGCTTGTTTTGACACCTACTTTATTCTCTTTCATTCTTCCATTAACCTTAATTGGAGAGACACACACACATCGACGGCAATAGGGTGACATTAGATGATGGGAGTTTGGTGAAATTCTGCCAGTTATAGTGACTGATACAGCTGATTGACATATGTTCTCCAAACATATACCTAAAGGAAACACTGTCATGACTTTGGTTCCTACCACCAAATTTGCGCTGATAATACTGGAGTTTCCACTAGCGACGAACTATCAGCAGCAAAGCAACGAGCCGTGACTGAATTTGTCGTTTATGTGGCTAGGGCTTCAGCTCTGTACATACTGTCTCTACCAGAGCGATGGTCCTTTCCCTGCCAGCAATTAGCTGAAGAAAAGAGCAACTGTAATAGCAAACAATCATTGCTGATTGACGTTAAGCAGTATTATGAATGTAACGAAAGAAAACAGATTATTCTCTATATTTTATATTACCTGACTGGCTCAGTCAGCAAGTGTATTTTTATTTTTTTTTTTGCTAAGGGCTTGAATGTAACAGATTTTCGTTTATCTGCAGCAAGCTGACGAATGGCTGATAAATGTCACATGGTGCTGTCAAAGATTGTTCTAAATCTTTCAAAGCTGTGGTTATATTTGGTAAAAAAAAAAAAAAAAAAAAAAAAAACATCAATTTGATTACTATGCAGCTGTATAGGAAGAATGTATGTGTCACACTAGCTCTCACAAGATGTTTTGTTGGATCCTGTGAACACTTCTTCAATGGGTTTGATCAATTCAAAGCTATGGTGAATAGCTGGGTTGTGTGGTGAGGATGGTTATTTACAGTCAATATAATCAAAATCTACAAAAATATTACCTTTAAGAAGCAGACTCCTTTAAGACTCCTGAGTCAGTTGTGCTTATACAAGTAGTAATTATAATATATTTTATTTTAGGCATCTTTCTAGCACTCAAGGTTGCTGTACATTAACACAAGAAATAAAAACACAACAAAAACACACGAATAAAAGTGAAAAAGAGATTTGACGAATGGGAGTGAACTGACGTCCAATAGGAGCGGGTTCCAGAGCAGCTTAAAGCTCTGCTCCCTATGGTGGCAAGACGAGCAGAGGGGACAGACAGGTGGATGGAGAAGGAGGACCTACGAGTGCGGGAGGTATAACACACACAATTTTTGGTCAGAACAAAGTTATTTTTGGCAACTGTACAACAGAGGTTGACCAAGGGAGGGAAAAGCAGCCAGGCAGCAGAAGTAATGTGCACAAAAAATCTGCACATGTGATGGTCCTTTCCCTGCCAGCAATTAACATCAGCATGTGCTTTTGTCCCACGGCTGTAAAGCATTCAAGATGCTTAATAGAATACAAACTACCTCTAAACTCAGTTCAATGACCACACACACATCGATCACTCGCACCAAGAGTGGGCTTCACCAGGGATTTGGCCAGTCGATAACCCTTTGTGCACACTTGAAAACTGAATTTAACATCTCCATTCACCATGGCCTGTTCTCAGCAGTTTTTATGCATAGGGATTATATGTCATTATGACATTTAGGGCTGTAGTTCTGCTTGCATAGTATGGCCAACCATATAAGACTAACGACTGTGAATAACTGCATTAATTGTGGACTGAACAATCGTTGCAGTTTTATACAGTGCTGTGCAAAACTTTTAGGCAGGGTGGGAAAAATGCTGCGTTCAAGGCTTATTTTCATCAATTAACACAGTGCAGTGAAAGAACAGAAGGGAAAGCAAAATCAAATCAATTTTTGGTGTGACCACCCTTTGCCTTCAAGACGGCATCAATTCTTCTAGGTACATTTGCACACAGCTTTTGAAGGAACTCGACTGGTAGGTGGTTCCAAACAACTTGGATTACGAACCACAGATCTTCTGTTGATGTAGACTCTCTCAAATCCTTCTGTCTCTTCATGTAATCCCAGACACATGCCATGATGTTGAGATCAGGGCACTGTGGGGGCCATGCCATTACTTCCAGGACTTGTTGTTCTTCTTAAGGCTGTAGATGGTTCTTAATGACCTTGGCTGTATGTTTGGGCTCTTTGTCCAGCTGCAGAATAAATCTGGAGCCAATCATACTCCATTGATTACACCGTTAATCCTGACCAAATCTCCAACTCCATTTGCAGAAATGCAGCCCCAAACTTGCAACTTGCAAGGATCCTCCTCCATGCTTCTCTGTTGCCTGCAGACACTCATTATTGTAACACTCTCCAGCCCTTCGGTGAACAAACTGCCTTCTGCTGCAGCCACATATTTCAAATTTTGACTCATCAGTCCAGAGCACCTGCTGCCATTGTTCTGCACCCAAGTTCCTATGTTTCCCTGCATAGCAGAATCTCTTGGCCTTGTTTTTATGTCAGAGGGGTGGATTTTTGGCAGCAACTCTTCCATGAAGACCACTTCTGACCAGACAAAATCCCTGACTTTGTGCAAATGTACCTATAAGGATTGATGCTGGTTAGGGTAGTAACACCAAATATTGGTGTGACTTAGATTTTTCTTTTGTCTGCTCACTTTGCATTTTGTAAACTGATAAAAATTAACATTATTCATATTTTGGAAAGCATTCTGAGGTTACAGCATTCTTTCCACACCTGCCTAAAACGTTTGGACGATTCTGTATATTTCTATATAATAATTCTAATCAAGTTGTATAATTTATGAAATTGTACCTACATGGTGCAACTCGAGATTATAATCACATTAAGAAAATAGTCAAAGACAAAGTGGTTAAACATTCACAAAACTGCAGTGAATAATGAACAGTTTCATATCCATCAAAAAGCAACAACATTCGAATCAGACAAATATGTGATTCATAATGTTAACCTTGGTCTAATGAGAACTGTGGGATGCTATCTTCTATAAAAGGACAAAAGCTGAGATTTCCAAAGTGAGAAATTATAGAATAACACCAACTAGTCAAATCAACATTTTTTGGTATCTGCAGTTTGAAAACTGTAATGAACAAAATTCTTCTCCCATATCTGTAACCCTAAAGACAGTCTTTCACACGTTTCTTTCACGTGCTCTGAATATCATGTGCTCTGTGCAGTGTGGCATACCTCCAGTAAAATGCAGAGCGCTGCTGGAGAAGGCTGAGTGCAGCATGATGATGAGAGAAATCATTAGGACCACTCTGGAGGGATCTCAGCTGATGGCTACAAGTACAAGAGTCCTCCTGTCACCACAGCTCAGGTGACTCTCTCAGCTCTTGTATGCCTGCCACATCCTCTTTAGTGGGAACTCGGCGGCGGCTCTTTGCACAAACATGAGCTGCATTGAGACGCACGGCTAACAATTAAACTAAATCAAATTCTTTGCATGATCCCGTGGGAAAGCTACAATTAGACAACTTTTCTGCTTCATGTTGGGGGGGAGATTTGATCTCTCAGATTGGAAACTTGAGCATCTATCTTGATGATACAAGACAAAGCGAGGCGCCTCTCTTATTTCAATAATTAAGCATGGGCTCAGAGCAGGAGGAGAGTGAGATGCTCATTCTGCCCAAGGCACAGTCGGGTAACAGGCGTGCTAACCTAGATTTTACTGTGACTAAGATGAATGGCAAAACAACTCAAACACTGTAATGTTTCTTTGCCGTCCACTTTATATTCTTGGATTAAACTAGATTATAGAATAGAGATGTATGGATGATAGCAGGAGGTGACTGTGAGCATCCATCAATGGGAAGGTGTGTGTTGTTGTGTTCCCGCGGCATGGACCCAGCATGGAAGTGCAGCAGTGAAACGGACTGAGTATGTTTTAATGGGTTTGTCATCCTGGCAGTCACACAATCCCTCACATGTCCCCAGCACCATTTCAGGACATAGCACACTTCCAGCAGGCAGGGGCTGTTAAATATCCATTATGCAGTGTGTGTGTGAACTGGACCAAATAAACCACAACGGTGCCTCTCTGCTCGCTTTTGCCTCGCAGCATGCTGTGCATTTAACCCGAGTCTGCTGTCTGTCCCAAAGTCTTTTTGAAAAGCGTGCTCCCAGTAAGAGGTTAAATCCTGTTAGACTGACAGAAAGTGTTTTGGTGGCAACAGAACCATAACCAAAGCCCAGTGAACGAGCTGTAAAGACCCCCAAAATTCTATTAGATTAGATCAAGATTTCTCGAGAACTGGAGTTCTAAATTCACATACTCTCCCATTTATTTATCATTTCCATTGTAATAAAATATTACAGAATGCAAGGTTTCAGTGTGATGGTTGCTACTGTTGCACCTGGACGTGATAAGATAGAGACTACAACCCAGACAGCCTCCAAAAATCCCCCAAGGAAACTGTCACCTGGTTGTATCACACCAGTGCCTTTGGGGTTTGGAAATGGCTCTCAGCTGGAAATCTTCTGCCCATCAATCTTTGACGTCACACCAAGCTGAGGGTTGTTATGTTGCTGTGCAGAAAGATGACTTCCCGGGGGGTGAAAACGATCAACAAGGGAATTGGGGAAATACGCAGGGACCTCTGTGTACACTCATCTCAGAATGAAGATGGAGGATGCACGTTCCTATTGTTACCACAAAGAAAAATTAAAAGCAAGACTAAACGAATGTGACGCCAAGAATATTTGGCTGTAATATTTTTAAGACAGCAAACTAATGGCTACTTTAATATTAGTCTGCATTTTATTATACTTGTATTTTATTTTATTTCACATTTTTAAAGAACTCTTGAACAAGTGGCGAAAAAGCTCAAGCTTGGTTTTACCTCAGTAGCAGCCCCAACTAAAATGAATCCAAGTGACCTTTTTCTTGGATTTTAAAAGAAAAACTTTATTTGATGAATAAATAATTAATCAGGTAATTTCAGCGCTAGAGCACTTAGAGAAACTAACTTGGTTTTTACACATGTCTTACAGGCGATAACCCATTTATCCAGGGGAAAAAAACTGCCCTTGTAAGCTATCTCTGAATTTCATC
This sequence comes from Mugil cephalus, assembly GCF_022458985.1. Taxonomy (NCBI): domain Eukaryota; kingdom Metazoa; phylum Chordata; class Actinopteri; order Mugiliformes; family Mugilidae; genus Mugil; species Mugil cephalus. The sequence goes on from NC_061779.1 coordinate 23,500,614, forward strand.
CTCCACGTTTCTTTGGCAGCGCATACAAGATGACTGATCCGGTATTGTCTTCTTTTCCCCTGCTACACCCGCTTCTTCTAATGATGAAATCTGACAGAGGCAGACTTCAAATGAAAAACAAGAAGCTCCCATGTGTGGAGAAGGCAATTATGTGCACTGGCCTGATGTGCAATCGAATGCCAAGCATTCCACATGAAATAAAAAAATAAATAAAGAAGCTAAACAAAACAAAAGACCTTCCATCCCCTCTCCATTTGTAATGGCTTGATTGCTGCGGAGTGGCAGCAGTTCTCCTGCATGCCAATGATACCTTCCTTTTTTTTTGAGTACTGTGAAAGGGAAACAAACTACAGTATATGGAAAAAAAGGGTGTCGGACTGGGCAGAACAGAAGTTACGAGTTTTTACACAGTAATTTCACATCCCATCTTCAAGAGGTTGTTCTTTCAAGGTTGTTTCCACAAGAGTCAAACCACAATGTCAGCATACCCCGGGGAACATGTGGATTTGTGCCAACACCTGCTTACCTGAATTTGAAAAAAAAAATGAATGGAATTGATCGCTCGTTCAAAACTGCATCAGTATCAGCTAAATTAATTGATTACTCTGAGCAGTGAGCTCATAAAGGCAGAATGATGCCGATTAAATTCAAAAATAAAATGTCCCACTCTGGGCGTCTCAGGTATGCACGCGGAATCTCTCCACGTGTTATTCAGGAATCAGAATAACCTCTTAACAAACACTTTTGGTGCCGGCTTGAATCAGCTTTCGATTTAGGCCACGTTTCGAGAAGGTAAAGTCGCATTTCTGTAATGGGAAAACCTAAATGGGAAACTCATTGTGAATAAGAAAAAGGGAAAAGATTAATAAAATGGGCAGCAGAAAGCAATTCTCCCACATTTCATCTTGTTATCTGTTTTACATTATTTCCCCTGGGTATCCTGCACCTTGCAGATATACAGCTCTGCACAAATAATCAATTAAGCCTGCAGATTTGCGGGGATTCAGCAGTTGCTTTGTGTCAGGCCTTCAGCCACTTTCAATGGATTTTCTTTCACGATAAAAAGCTGAGAGTAACAGAGGCTTTTGTTGATAACAAAATTGTGGCGCGGGGCGGAATAATAAATCCCTTTATTACGAAATGACTGTTTTGTTAATAATTCCAATTGGTCAAACACTTAACCAATTACCACGCGCTTACATAGCACTCAACAAAAGAATCATACGTATATCTACAAATATTTGGTTTGGTTGATCCAAGCCCCTTAAAAAAACAAAGAAATGATCTTAGTTAACAGGATGTAATGGGGAATTAGCAATGAGAGTCTTAACAACAGCCAGGGTTGGAAATTAAAGCCTGGAAGCTGTTATTAGGAGATCCACCGTGTACCTCAGACAAACCCACATGTGTCACATCAGCCATTCATGTTTGAAGCTGACGACCTGTCATCTTCTCACAAAGCTCTTCCAAAGGGAGTCATTACGTTACTTAAGGCAACAACGCAAACTTTTTTGCTGCCAAGTAGTCATCTGATCATAAAATAGTCCCAGATGCTGTACGCTTGATCAATCTTAGCTACATCAAACCCCCGAGACCAGACAGCTACGTCAAGGATCCAAACAGATGTATCGCCCCACAACAGCAGCAGCAGCAGCAGCAGCACTGCCGCTGTCTCCCTGCACTGGGCCTGTCACTGCCGTCAGTAGCTTGAGCTCACTCCCTCTAATGGGAGGAGGAGGTGGTGGTGGAAAGGGGAGGGACGTGTGTGTGCTGAATATGATACGTTCCCCACGGGCATACTGTCCAAGTGTGCCACCCTCCCCCCACCGCCGCCTCCAACTGCCACTGCTACCACCGCTGTGGCCCTCGTGGGAGAAGCGAGCAGTCCAGTGACAACGGCACTTCCAGCTGTTCTCCCATGAGGAACTGTTGTGCAAGGCAGGCCTAGGAGCTCCAAAAACCCCAAACAGTCTCATCCAGCCTGTCAGGAGCTCTGATAAAAGAATATTTCTAACCACTGACAAACAGCCTTTTGTTTTGTTTTGCTTTTTGTTTTTTTTTTTATCCTGGATGGTCCCTGTGTCCTTGCCTTTGTGAGCTCATTCAGTGAGAGGACATTGCCTTGTTCTAGTTCCAGGATGTGTTGGAGACATCCACAAAGCTTTTCAGTTCATCAGCACTGGCACAGGTGGTGCAAGCAACTGGAATAAATTCTCATGAAATATTAAGCATGTGCACCCCGTTGATGCTAGCTTCAGAGCAATCAAGCAACAGAACACTCAGAACAAACAGCTCTGGCACTCTCTCTGCTTTAGTACAATCGCTGCGGACCATTCAGCCAGGTCCGTAATTGAAATGTGATTGTAAAGAGCTTCCTCAGATCAGTCCATATTTTTTCCCCTCATTTGATGCCTACTTACTTGGCTGGCGAGGAGAAGGTTTCATATTCTTTATAGCCTTCAGTGGACTTGTGCCATTTCTGGACAACCAACCTTTAACTTCATCAGGATTATGAAAGGGAGACTGCATTTATCATGAAACCCAAACTGAGTGCAATCAAAGAGGGTAATGTGCTGATGAGGTGGCAACAGACACAGTACTTGCCTCATCATGGAGATGCTCTCAGGCTCTCTGCACCGACACAGACACTCTCAAAGCGAAAGATCTTTATGATGTGGTTGTTACTGCAGCTTTGCTAAGCGATGTGCATTTAGAGCATTGACTGGATGTTTGTGTTTAGGGTTAGTGGGAAAAATGAAAGGCTTTCAATGTTCCAGCTGTGTTGGGCATAATGAGTATGGAAAGGTGTGAGAAGCGATTCCAGCAAGCCTCTCCCAGGCCCTTCTAAGCAGTTAGCACTCTGACCCAGATTAGCACTGTGCCAGAGGTGCACTTGGGAAGGACGGCAATGGAGGACTATGATGCTGCCTGCTTATTTCCACTAGAAAACACACTTGACATGTGTACACCCCCTGTACACAAGCAGACACATGCATATGGTCTCCATTTATTTCCACATCCCTTGTGTGCTGCTGTGAAGATGTGGTCGGTGAGATAAATGATTACCTACATCTGGGCTGCAGGATGATTAGTACTTGAATATTGTGAGGGACTGTCTAGGGCAAAGATATTCAATTAGGTCTTTGTTATATCCCAATCAGCTAATGGAGTGTGGCTTCCCGACTTCAAACTCCCTGACCGCCCTCTGTGCTTGACGTCATGTGTCATAAACATACGCCGCTTCTCCCCTGAGGCTATTTCCTTCATTAAAAACATAGACCAACATGAATTAGTGGGCAGCATCCTGTCATCATGTCTCTACAACAACAACAACAACAACAACAATAACAAAAGGACAGTGGCTACAGGCAAGGGAAAGAATAGAAAACAAAAGAGCGAAGGCCGGACATTGAGGAAAAGTCCAGACAGCGATCCTCTCTACCATTCTTTCTCTCTCTCTCTCTCTCTCTCTCTCTCTCTCTCTGTCTCCATTTGGGAGACAGAAAAGGGGAAGAGGAGACTTGGCTCTGCCTTAAAAGCACTTAAACAGCCAAGGTCACCTCCTGGTCAAATCTGTGAAATGAGAAAATGGCTGAGGGGGCAAGAGGCCAGTGGCAGATAACATGAAAATGCACTATCTCCCCCCTACACATTCAGTGTAAGGGAGGATGGGGTACTGGCAGCCTTTTCAAAAGGCTCTGTTGAAATAAGGATTGGAGACACAATAAGATGGCCCAGTTTCGCCCAGTATGACAGCGCATACATTGAAGTGCTCTTAGGGAATGAGGTTCTTGGTGAAGCGGAGAGTGGGCAGCCAAAGAGCTGAATGTGAGCTCACACAACTGGGCTTTGTATTTAATCCCTCAGGTACATTTAAAGGCACCGCCTCCGATTCAATCTAAGTCAACAACTGTGGTCAATTGCTAGTCATTATGAAAATGTATAATAGAACTGATTTGAAACTGAGGTTGTCCCATGATATAAAGTCAATATCGGCTATAAGGAGTAAATTAAGCAGTAAAAGTTGAATTGATGTCATCAGGTGGTAGCATTTGGAGGTGGCACTTCAATCACTCAAATTATCCCTTGACACTAGGGGCTCGTAGAACCCTTTTCCTGTGATATATATACCAGCCAAATTACATCTATTTAAATAAAGGGCTTGCAGCTGTGACTCATAAAATGTGCCCATGACGTATAAGCCCTGTTTGTATGCAGGACTAGCGATGCCCGGGGTCCCACTGTGATTTGTAATAACTGCAGACGGACGTCTGCGCTTTAAAAACAGTGTGACTCAGCCGTGTCCGTGTTGTGTAAAATAAAACGTCAACCACATCTAGCAAAACTCATCTAATATGCGGCCCATCTAGTGAGTCGGCTTTTGGGTTTTATGTACCCAGTGCTGTTATCCATCAGCAAAGCATGTGACAACTGGTGGAAAAAAAAGTTTTCATAGACGTTTGTAGAGACCAAAACAGAGCTAAGTGTAAATAGGAACACCTGTGGGTGTTGTCCATCAGAAACCTGCATGACTAAGGCCTTTTAAAAAACAGGAACTGTTATGATCCTGTTCTCTTTCCTCAAAGAATTGTCACCCATTACTGGTCAGAGACCACAAAAGTATCACCATCAATCACACCTTGAGAGTGGGACTGTCTGAGTACTAAGGCCCTGTTCAGACTTTGCATTAACACCTGACCTGAGCAATCTGAGAGCTAGTGTCCAGCTTTAAGTGTCTATGCTTCCACCTGTGCATCAAAATGTGTTTCCAGCCAGCTCCAATCTCAATTTATCAGTCTGTATGTAAAAAACAAACAAATACTGTCTCTAACTGGATCTCTACTGAATCTTTTGTAATAAAGTTAAAAAAAAAAACATCAGTGATTAATGAGGAAACACATTTATCTCTTTTCTACAGAGACGCAAATGTGGATAAGGAGTCGATAAATATACTACACAGTAAAAATGTTAATGTTTGTTAATTATTGTTTAGATATATTTATCATTAAAAGCTACAAGGGCATAATATTTTAAATGGCTCTTATTACTAATGAACAGACACATGCTTAAAATGTTTTTTTCTTTTCACGTGACCATTTCTAATAGTGGTCTTTAATGCAACTCAGGACACATCGTGTTCACACTACCAAAGGGAAACGATCAAATGAGACCACCTCCAGATGTGGTCAGAGATCTGATCTCTCAGAGGTGATGTCAATGCATTTTGGGTTAGTTCCAACTTTAAGCTGGCAACTTGATCAAATCCCCCAGGATGTAAAGGAGAGGTCTGAATGGTGCCAAAAAGTACTACTATTTGAACAAACCAAACAGCTTTAAAAACAATTTACTCCAACTACAGGTAAGAATCTGGCCATTAACAGACCCTAGCCAGGCAAAGTTCCAATGGGTAACACCCACAGATGCTCCTATTGAAACAAACTATATTTTTCTTCAGCTGTCGCCTGCTTTGTCAGAGGAAAATAGAGACACTGGCTGCATAAAACCCAAGACGCTACACTGATAAGTGGCAATACCTTGTTTCAGCTTGCTTTTCGATATAAAATGGCCTGGATCACTGAGAACCTTCAGAGAGTGGATATTAGAATTACTTGCTAGCACATTTACAGGGCAGTCTTATGCCTGGTAGCTGTTTTGCAGCTCTTCTAGCACTATTGAAATGCAAGAATATTTTATATTCTAATGTGTTAGGAAACACATTATGTGTGAACAAAGCTGTAATGTCCCAACAGTTTTCCTATTATTACATTAAATCCTATGGAGCAACTGCTTGTAGATTAGCAAGGTGTGGTGGCCTGAAAGTAGTTTTGAAGCAAAGGTGAGCCTCTACGTATTTAATTAGCACATAGATAATGCAGATTTATTTACAATGACATCACCATGGAAGCACAGTGGAATGCAAGCAACATTTTGACAGTATCACCCAACAAGCTGTTGGGTGATATTGGATGGTAATACTGTATGCATGGAACCTCTGGAAACAAAACCCCTGATAGCAAACGAGACCAGGCCGCATTCTTGAGTTTACTACTTGCAGTGGATTGCAGCAGTGTTCATTTAAATCAAGACATCTGTCATCTTTAAAAGATATACTTTATAGGCAACCTTCACAGTTCCAGAGATCACGAACTCTCTCCTCCCTAAAGCAGAATGAGAAACAAGCAGAAATTGAGATGAGCAGTACAGTACCTTGGTGGAGAAGCCTGTGTTTCCTGCCAGCCCGGACAATCTAGAATAACAGAGCTCTCCCGGAGGCGACTCTCTGCTGATCCATTGACTACCTATCCTAGAGCCAGACTGATGGGAGCATATCCTATATCCCTGAATCCCCTGAAATCTCCCAAGTCTCTATCATGAATATTTGATGGGGGATGTGTGTTACGGCCAATCACTAAAAGACATTTATCTCCTATACCCCTGACTGGGCAGCCCTTCCTGAGCCTCTCCTTTGGTAATCAAAAACAAACGTGTCATGGATGAAAAGGCACTTTAAAGAGAATCATTGATATGACTGTAATGTATGTGTGGAATATTAGCCTTGGCTGCATGCTGGGAATTCATTAGGATTCAAATTTGATACAAACACAAGACACATTCTTTTTTGAACACTTTCATTTATATTTCCCTCTGCTGCCAAAAAAATAAAAAAGCGGGGGTTATTTTTTCTACATCTAGCCTGCATGTGTTTGTTGTGCCCAGGCCTCCCAAGAGTGTCCAGGAGCACGTGGTGTACATTAATTAGCTATTCTGGGACTTAAGTCTGTACTTATTCAACCCTAACGACCCTGTTTGTGCCACAGCGACGGTGCATTGAGTGTTCAGCAAATTCCTTCGGTCACTGCTCAGACCTTGAGTTTTCCATCATCAGCCTATTATTTTATAACCTTGGCTATGCGAAACACCGCGGCATTTGTGATGACAGAAATGAGCTCATAGGTCCTCATGAAAAAACTCCATTCCAGCTCTGCACCCTGTTAATGACGCTGCCGTGGAGCAATTTTACTACTCTGGTTCAACTACAGTTTGTTGTATCCACAACTAATGAGCTTGGGAAACTCTCAGAATTGCAGCTAATGTTAAATTTCAGATGAATTAATACAGCAGCTTTTCAAGGCTAGAAATGTAGCTCCTTGTCAAAGAGCCTGACATCGTTATGAATCTCTCTCAACCCTCCCAACGTAGGCATCAGAGTCAGGAAAGGTTTTTGTGTCCATCTCTTGCTGTGACGACTCCTAATATGCTGGTTGATAATGCTTTAGATTTAATTTGATCTACTGTTTCAACGTCTGCCTTGCTCTTTTCTCTCACTCATGCACTGAGCATAAGCATAACATTATGACCACCTTCCTAATATTGTGTATGTCTCTCTTGTGCTTTCAAAATAGTTTTGACTCATCAGAGAATGGACATGGGCCTTCTGAGCGTAAGCCCAGCCCAGCTCCACCTTTTGAGGGAAGGGGCCTCTGTGGATCATCATACAGACATTTGATCAGTTTGGAATCTAGTGAATTTGAAGTAAATTTGGTCTCCAATATCTGAGACCTGTTCCAAGTTGTTCCTAAACCGATTTTGTGTGTGTACCTGTGCCAGGCTGCATCCTGCTGGGGATAGCAAGAACACTGAATCATTACAAGATGGTCAATGTTGTTTCCAGGGGTTTTAATGTTGTGGCTGATCTGTCTATTTGAATCTGTTCGGGCAATTCATTGCTATAACAGGACCGAACCGAATGAGGCACCGAACCAACTGTAACACAATTGCACTTTAATTAACGAGTGTTTTACTGTGCAGTGACATTTGTGCTCAGCACTGAACACTGACGTCTGCACAAAGATGACTCTGGCTCACATTTCAGGTTTAATTATTTCTTTTTGTCCTCCAGAATACTCATCCTTTACACATCATATTGTATGATGACTGTGACAAGCTGGTGTGCCACCATTTTGCAGAGTTAAATATTGACATGTTTTTAATCAGTCTTTTTGAATAAATAACACCTGTGATACTCCTTCTTTTCCACTAAAGATGGATCCTTTATTAATGATATTAATGGAGGATCTATCATCTGTCCGCTTGTTACAACCCAGTAAAATTGTCTCTCTTGTCTTTGAATGTGTAGCCAAAGGGACTCCTTCCTCCTTTTGAATAGCAGTTGTCTGCAATTACTCTTGGGGTGGATCTGTTGCCGTCAGTTTGAGATGCTGACAAAAGATGCCCTTTGCCTTTGAAGTAGTTCATCTTGCCTCAGGTAAAAGAGTCCATAACTTAGCAAAAAGGGAAAACTTTTTGTTTGGTTCTCTGCCTCAGGCAGGCTTTCAGACCAAGTGGGCTCCTCTGATGTTGAAATATACACATTACACATACAAAATAGTATGTCAAAAGAAAAAAAGGAGGCAGAAACATCCCTCCTCATTTCATGAAAGTATAACTAGACCACTCTATCAGGAGAGTATGCTTCACATTTCCTCCTACCTTTTGAAATAGCAAATCAGAATCTACTAAAAGCTTGTCTGTGTGCATTATTAATGTCAGCAGAGTGGAAGAAGTAGCTAAGAATATCCTTTGAATCCAAACCTTCACCTGGCAACATGGGAAAACAAATACACATGCATCCCGTTTTGGGTGTGTAAATGTTTACTAAGTCCATGTTTTAAATAAGAGCCAAGAGATGAAAGCATGTTAAACCTAATACAGGTTAATTTTGAAGGCTTGAACACATTAACTGCGACATCTTCGATGAAGGTGAGTCGTGTTTTTCAGCACAAATGTATTCCGCAGACACAGCCGTTCTCTTTCACCTCCAGAGCAGAGGCTCTTGTGGTTTATTATTCAGCGTAAGTCGGCACACCAGCCCAGCTCCACCTTTGGCTCATTTCCGAACAATTTTCAAGCTTCCTGTAAAATGAATATGCATTGCTTTTGCAGTGAATCCATTTGCAAGACAGAATGATAATGAGGAGAAAGTGCTTTCAAAAAACCCAATTAATCTCATGTAAAACGGCTGCTCAATGCTTCTAATGAGATGCCATTTTAATAAGCGGGTATGTTGTACAACAAAGCCATTTGGTAAACATTATTGTTTATTTGCTTGATGACATGCAGGCAATGGAACAAATTGGATTTTGTGAAAAAATATATCACTTATCAATGTTTGATGTAAAGAAAGTGTGCCTTTTAGCTGGAGATGTGCACCCCACAGCTATTGTTACTCTGGCAGAACTGCACATTCACATGCATTGTGGTTTTCAAGAGTTTACACAAAGCCAGATTCACATTAAACCGATTCTTATTGAAAATAAACCCTGAGCGATCCTCGAGTGTATGCAATGAACGTTATAATAACTCAAGAAAATCAAGTTTGTCTCTATAGGAGGAAGCTGCCCTAAAACTGACACCATTTTAGATGGAAAATATTTATTGGAACCTCATAAACACAAGCTCAGGGAAGACATAACCTAATTTCCTTTTTATTGCACCATGAAATGCACCTTTCAGAGGCTTCTGGTTGGAAATGTCAAAAGGAGAAACACAAATGTGGTTGAACTAAGAGCCCGGCTGTATCAAAGTCAGGGGAAAACTGCTGGATCAAATTTGAGGAACGACGCTTTATTTATTTATTTTTTTTGAAGAAAACAAATCCACTTGTTATTGACTCAAAAGCTCGCAGGCTGCATCGCCGCCTGGTTGAATGTGTTTACTTATTCATCACGGTGCAGAGGGCCAGCTACTTTCTCAAATTCTGGGTCCCAGCAGTTATCCTTTTCCTGCTGTCCGACAAGAGGGGCAGACCCGATTAAATATGCATGGTGACTACTGAGTTGAGCTTAGAGTTCTCCAAGCTTTGCGCTCCTCTCGTCAAATATTCATGACCTCTACTCCGCATCTGTGCGGTCGTGCATGTGCATTTGTGTGAAGCCGTTGCATCTGCACCTGCCACGCGTAAAAACAAATAAATAAATAAAAAAGGATGTGTTCAATAGGCTGTGGGGGTTGTCGTCACATTATCTTAGCATCAATGTTGCCTTGCAAATAAAGAAGCGAGAGAGGCAGAGATCTCATTTGGCGTTGCTGGGTGGTTAGGTATTTCATGTTGGGCTGTCTGAACTGTACTCACTATAGATTGCTTGGTATTCAGGGAGACACTCACCAAATGAGAGATGATAAGGGTGTACGGGGCACGGAGATGAATGCAGAGAGATCGAGGGAAAAGACTTGCGGGTTTTACTGAGTACCCATGAGCAATACAGTCATACAAATTAGACAGTCTCGGAGTTTGAACAGGATTTAGTAGCGAGGTTGCAGATTGCAACCAAGTCAATACTAACAGGCCCTCTCTAAACCACTGTTTGCTTTGCCCTACTGTAGGAACATGTAGATTTTAAAGGAAAACAGAATTATGAATTATTAATATTATATTAAATTTCTGACAACAGGTCCATTCAAATTGTACACACTAGGCCATTAGATGTCAGCAAATCAAAATGTAGATGCACTGGAGACGCTTCCTCATCTCTGCTGCTAACGACAAGAGGGGCAGACTTTATCCTACAATAAACTGCTGCATGCGGTTTGTGAGTGCCTTTGAAGAAGAATAGTAGTTTCCATTTACTTCCTTAGCTAAGATAAAAACTCCCAGTAGTGTTCAGTATTGTCTTTTTGTAAAGTTGCTACTCACCAGATCCTAGTTTACACATATATGATATATATGATAAGAATGTGCATGTACAGATAATTTTTTTTCTTTTCATACATTATTATATAGTTCATAATATTATGTTAGAATATGGAGAGCATAAATGTGAAATGTGATATATTTGTTCTTTAAAAAGACAAATTTCAGTTTCAGTTTCACATAGTCTTATACAGACAACCTTCTCCTTTAATAAATATATTGTTTATTTTTCAAATGTATGTGCCACGTCTTGTGTTGAGTGGAGATTTTATTTTATGTTAAAGGCATCTTCTCCATTCATTTAATTCTGCCGCAATTTATTCTTGGTCCTTTGCCAACATTGTGATATATTTATATTTGGTTTTAAGCAACTCAAAGCATCCCAGTCCAGCTAATAAGCCATCAAAGACGGTCTAAAAATATCCAGTAAGCCTCTTCCCTCCGCTCCATTCATGTCTTGAAAAGAAATATGACAAATGGCAGACAAATCTCACTGTAACAGCTTTAAGTAGCTTCTACACTGACATTATGCATCGAGCCACAGTCAAATTACCTCTCGCTGTGAGGCTACTTCACTCTCCGTGGCCAACAGGAGAAAACTGCGCTGTTGTCTTTAGCAGCCACTGAACTTGACTTTCCACAAAGTACACAATTTTTAACAAGGGCAGTGATGCTAAATGTGCTAGGCGTGTCATTGAGCGTCCTTTCACATTTTCTCCCCCTGCAGTGGCGCTCATTTTCTCACCTTGTTTTATTCTCGGCTAAGATTGGTGATGCATGGGCGATTATTGCCTTGTGTTCAGGAAGAGTGACAATGGGCACTGAGCCATGGCCTGTTCGGCCGTTCGCTTTGTGTCTCACTGGCTGTGAAATACACCTAAAATGAACACCATGTGTGACAGTCCAGTCCTTGATGGAGGTTGTCACTATTTCTATATTTTAGATTTTGTAACAACATGGCAAAAAGAGAGAACGCAAACGAATTTGGGAACAAAATGAACCATGAAAAGGAAATTGCTGAGTTTTAAAATAAATATTGTAACACAGAACTAAACATTGTCCTTTGCAGTTTCAGCTGACCTGCCAGCACTTAAATGAGGCTTTACCTTAGTTTTCTAAAAGCCTTCTTCATTATTATGCCCCACTTATCAAACTGGGACAGAGTATCTCCCTCACACGGTACAGTCACCGCTCCTGTGAAATCATAAAGCAGAAAATCACCATCCATCTGACATTTTTCACTAGGGAAATAGTGGCAATAAACTCCTGACTGAGTTGGCATTTGGAAGTTGGACGTTAGCGCCTCAGGGACGGGACAGGAGTTGTGGGTTGAGAGTCGAGAGAGAGCAGAGAACAAGTTTTTTTCTGTCACGGAGAGGATCCGCTTTATCAGTCACAGCTGCCGTGGGGCCGGCCCTGGTGGGCACAGACGTTTGGTGAACCCCCTACATTTCACTCTACACACTGCACGGCGGGAAGTCTCTCAAAATAGAAGACAATAATATGCATGGTGGGCTCTTCATGGAGGAGATGTAACACACCATATGGGAGTCGGAGCATGCATAATACTGAAACATTGCTTTGGACACAGTTTTCTGATGCCGCTGATAGCTTTCATTCCTGACTCTGACAGCTTCAAAGCAAGGATTTCTTAGAATACGCCAGTTCTATGTGTACACATACAACATTGTGGTGTGCTGAACCAGATGACAGAAAATGATGTGTATTTCAGATCGTTTCATTATTCAAAATAAAGCTCCAATCTCTCCCACCGATAACAGATAAAAACATCAGAATTTCCACAGCTCTAAAATAAATGTGCGCTCACATTTTCCTTTTTTCTCAGTTCTTGCATGCATACCTCATCCATCCACTTTGATGCTTGGCTGGTGAGTGAAAAATGGCTTGAAATAAATAACAACCTAAAAGGCCAGCAGCAGGATAAGAGTCGGAAGATGGAAACAACAGACCTTGCTTTTAAACACAAGCATTTGCCTAGAATTGGTTGACTGTTTTACTCTTAAATGGAAATATATTGTGTGATAATTATCCTGTTACCATGATAAATTGCATTTCTATACCGAAGTGAGATGTTTAGGTAGAGAACTGATATACACTGTTAATGTGAATTATAAATCTTTCAGTACATTTGCTTGCACATGAAAAAAAAAAAATTACTGTCTTAATAAACATGTTAGTCCTAAAAGCACTAAACACACATGTTAGTACTAAAATCCGAGTCCTCCAATGAAGGTACCCAGATAATGCAACAGGAAAACATTAGTGGGACTGCAACTGGACAATGCATGTGTGCATGCTCCACAACTGCTGTGCTGGTATATGATCCCAGAACAAAAACATCCAAGAAAGCTGGTCGCCAAAGAAGAAGGTAAACAGAGCCGTTAGAAGAACTGTCTGATTGATAGCAGGCATGTTATCTGCACTATAAGTAGTGCGCATATTACGTACGAGATTAAAAAAGCTGTACTATTAGCCATCTGTTTGTTGTTTGCAATGCTGGTCTACTGTGTGAGGCCATATTAACCCCCGAAAAGATACATATTGCCACCTAGTGTGGAGGAGGAGGACCTGCCCCGTCAGTTATTCAATTTTCTCTGTTGCATGTAAACTGGGACAAAGACTACCTTCGGAAAGTTGAATTTCGAACATAGCTCCATTAAGCTCTGCATGTAAACGCACTGAATGAATCCATAAGAGAATTTAAGAGTAAGGTATCAAGAGTGTAACTTGCATTTGTATCACAAATTATTTTGTCTCTAAAGTCTCAATCTGCTATCCTTTTTCTTGAAATTGGCCCACTGTTGAAAGAAATGTTATATTAACTTGGACTCTCTATAAACAGATGTCTGGTTATGAGCGAGGAAATCAAAATTTCCGTCAGTTGAAAGCAGATGGATTAAGAGATGCAGATGCTGCTAAGGCCCTTTGAATATTGCTTTCATTATAGTCACAGGAAATACAAAGCTTCTATAAAATCAGATGCCAGACCAACATCGCTGACAGCAGATTAGTTTGCTAAGGGGTAACAGAGCAAGAGGAGCAGCTACAGTGAGCTCTTAGATGAAGAGCTGCCGGCAACAGGCTGCAAGCCTCCAACTCTTGTAAGTGTGCGATGCTGCTTTTTGTGTGCAATACAAACTTTTTCAGGTATCCACTAACATGCCTTCTGCTTACTTACATTCAGGGCTGCACAAGAGATTTGACATTCTGTCAGACAACTGATGTGTAAAGAGACGAAAAAAACAATAGCGCATATCATTCTACATTTCTGGATTTTAAAAGCTTTTAAATAAAAGGGGACAAAAACTCTTTGGCTGTCATCTTGAAACTTGGTGTATACTTCTGCAACCTGTCTAGGAAGCCTATGCCATAGCAGGCTGTGGCAGTGAAAGCATTGGGGTGTCTGCATTGTTCTGTAATTATGCCACTGAACTGCTAGACAGTGACTGGCCGACTGTGTTGAGTTTCAAACTTCACACAACAGCAACTAGAACTCTGCGGCTCACGTTGGAGTTGAAGACGATATGTATGGATCCACAGTTACTTTCTCTGAAATCACTGCAGCACAGAACATAGAAAGGACATCTGAGTAGATGGTGTGTTGGAGGCTAAGCAAAGGAGAACTTTCTGCACTGGTTTGGCAGCTGAGACACGTGAGCAAGTAAAATGTATTTCGAACCAATCACAGTGAATTGTCGCTGTGAGGCGTAGTTACATTTATGGGCAGCTGCACAACAGATTATGCTACAGAGTTCGGCGCTATGTCGTACAGGAGCTACGTCAGTGAAGTGACGTACGACCATAAATTAAGGTGTGACAAGGAATAATGCTGGGAAACAGTAAAGCACATTAAACCACGTCTTTATTTTAATCACAGCTACCCCTTGCACATTTCTCTTTAGCATAAAATACAACTTTTGCAGTGACAGCTCACTAAGTAGTGACAGTTACAAAGTACTCTTTCAACCCAACCTCTGCGCTATTAATAGTCACAATCTGATGAATGTCATTCCACACTGTGGTAAATGAATTATTTACTCATGCTCCCCTCGACATCTGATGTAATTCGCTCCCTCTCTATTTTGTCTGCCTCCCCCCACTCAGACATTAAATTAGATTAACATCTGAGCTTTGGGTAGGCTAACGAAATGGACATTGATCCACTTAGGCCAGTCCACAGCCCCCTTCCCCTCAAACTGCTCCTTACAGTAAATTATCATAAACTTAACCTTGTGTCTCATGTGAATTAGGCGTGTCTTCATGAGATAAGTTAGCCGGCATTCAACAGAATCTCAGCACGTGGGCAGAAAACAAGTGTTTCTTCTTGGTGATATGTTGAAATTATAGTCTTGTCAACAGAAAGGCAGGCTGTTCAATTAGACACTGGGCTCCCTCCTGCAAGCGAGCAGCGCCGCAATGATCCAATCAGGAGGAAAGTGGGCTGGTTAATATGGCTCGTCACGTCTGAGCTCCCTTATCTCTGGGTAATGCCACTCAACGCCAAAGGGGCCTCGCAGCCAACTGGTTCCAATTGATTTAGAGAGCATCAAAACCACATCACCTTTACGAAGGAAAAAACAAACCTGGCTGAAGTGCTCGATGCCTGAGAGGCGGCTTTTATCCAGCTTACACACTTTTAAAATGCCGGCATCACTTTGAGAATGTAACTGCTGACATTTAACAAAGACAGTAATGTGACCTCTGGGCCTTATTCAGAACATAAAGGCCACAAGCTGGACTTGGTCTTTCACAAGGTGAGAGAGAACAGCATAAACTGAGAAGGTTGTTTGTTAAATGTTGATGCTAGTTACGCAATTAAAGCCTGTGTTCTCCCTCTGCCACGGTGCTGTACAGACTCATAGGTGGCACTGGGAAAGCCAGAGATAAAGAGGCACGGCTGAAAGGTGAAAATGTAAAAGCTCATAAATCATGAAGCATAAGCTCAGCTGCCTTGTCACCCACCACTTCTCCCGAATTCAAACTACAATTATTATGCTTTTACACAAACCTGGTGACATTTACATTCTGTCTTTTTATAGCATGTTTACATAGAGGCCATTTCAGCGCAGAAAAAAAACAGAGCTGTTGGTACCTTGAACTGTACCCTTGGCTCTGTCAGCCATGAATAAACCATGCAGCGTTATCGAGATGAAGGAGTCAGCATCTCCCACTCATCGGTACACAGGGTCTGATGCTCTGTCTGTTGAGCCAGTGTCCCAGCATTGACTGCCGGTTGTAATTCTCTCCAGAGATTGGAGCTGACAATCTTCGACTTGCCAGGCACAAAATCCTGTTTATCTGTCAAGACGAGCGGCAGTAGCCCACCATTCTCTCCCAGCCCTGCCTGTAAGCTCTCTGGGTGGACAAAGTCTTAGACAACATGAAGACAGAAAGACAGGCCTGATAGCAAAACTGTCTTTGCCATCAACACTCCTGACACCGGGAAGTTTGGTCAATTGTGCCTTACCCAGGACTGCACAGGCTCAGGCTCGGAGGACTTGATTTGACTTTCATGTGGTGTAGAGAGAAGTCCCAGAGGTTAACTCAGACTTTGGAGAAACTCAATCTATTACAGACAAACTTTACTAACTGCATTGTAAGAAAGTTTTTGTGTGTGTGTTTGCGTGTGTGTCATCTCACTGTCTCTAATGTGCTATCATTCTGAATAAGAACATATTTCTTTTTTTTTAGCATTTGGCAACTGATTTCACATCTGACATCTTGTATGGTACACACAGTGTTTAGAAGCTCTCAGAGAGCACCGACAAAAAGTCAGAGATCAGTGTTTCTGGTGGAGTAGCTTACACACAGCTTGTTCATGTAAGAAGGACTCAAGACAGAGGGATTACAGAGCATAAAACATGGCCGAAGAGGACAAATGTGTAACTCAGACAGAGATGGCAGCTGTGGCTGCCTTTCGAGCCAAGGTGCCAGTGAAGAGTGAGAGGGGAGTGTTGATGGGCTTGCTAGGTGGAAAGGAGCGATGTGAGGCTAAGGTCGGGCAGATGGTGACCGATAATGAGGGTGTGGAGGTGTGGGGAGGATGGGAGGCGTGCTGTTCTCAGGCTAGGGCTCGGCAGAAAAGGCTCACCACTGAGGACCAGACAGACTGTGACAAAAAGAGTGAGAGGGCTAGGGGGAGAATTGGAAGAATGAGGCCTGTGATGAGGGTGAGCCCGGGAGCTCTGTGCAGCCTTTAACAAGCGCACCCATCCTTCCATGATGTCTATACTCGAATGCAGCGAGCACTCACCAAATGTAAGAAATATTCAGGAATTTGCTGTCTAAAAATTCTCCAGCCCCTTTGGGTACATTCAGTGCTGAAGTCATTTTTCCAGTGGCTTGACCTTTCCTTCATTAGTCAGTTGACATTAATGCATAATTAATAAGAAACAAATGAGTCTATGCTAATAACACAGCAAGAACTGTGGCATGGAGAGTGCACATCTTTAAGCTCTTGGGTTCAGCTGATGGATAACATATACTTTCCTTACACAATCAGATTATTTTTTGTGGAAAATACAGCTGAAATGTGCTGTCTGGAACAGCGGGCGACATAAAGAAACAACACAGAGAGAGATAACAACGAGAGGCACATTAACAGACTGGAGGAAATAGTTCAAGGTGGTTCCTTATGAAAATAATCGGTGTATACGGCCCTCGGTAGCACACTTTGTAGCAGCACTATCATCTAATCACTGTACATCTAAAGCTCATTTACAAGCCAACCAAAAATGTGAGCACAAGAGAAAAGACAGTCAGAAAATCAAATAAGGCAATGAAAACATGACTCCTAATGCGGCTTAGATGTCATAATTTGTGTTGGCAGAAAAATGTGTGCCCTAGCAGTTTCACATTAAGCATTCTGATAGGATTTCATATTGGCTTCGACAGCGCCATGTATTAATTATAAAAACGAAGAGAGTATCATAAGTTCTTTTTTTTTAACAAACATTCCGATTAGGCCTCATATTTTTGAAAAGAGAAATTTGTGCTTTTGTTAAATCCTCTCCTCCCACCCCTCTTTCTGCCTCATTTGGTCGTGACGACAGTTGACAGGCTCCGCTGATTCTTTCATTAACAGCTCATATCTTCACCGAAGTGTTGGTGGTACACAGGAAATGAGAGCTCATATCAATATTCCGGGTGACGTCTCACACACAATGCATCTCAAGCAGACGCCGGCTCCAACACGTAGTCTCCAGGGGCAAGCTATTGATCAAGGCCACATTATCATTATCGATCTACAAGCCAAATCGAGGTGGGATCAAAATCAGACGCTCCTTAAGTCTTTTTATATCGAAAATCGGAGTCAAGCGACGCTGCTGATGGTTGTGATAAGATTCGCTATGTTCATGATCTGAGGCGTTTCATCATATCTTCCATGATCTCACGGTAGTATATCATATTGCAACAGAAAATATAATTATAACAGTCGTCAGTGTGGTGCTTGATTTGGTGTTCCTTTAGGTTAGTGTAAGGGAAAGTTAACAGGATTCTTGATCTTCATTTATGACACTGCATCTGATATACCAGCATGCTCCTGGGGCGTCTGAGTCAATACCAGTATCAGTTTAAAACCTTTCATTAAGGTAGGTATAACACTTCAGTGGCTACCTTATTTTCCCCTTTATCTGGGAGGCTGGAAGGAGGAAATAAAGCACAAGCGAAAGTCTCAGCTCCATACGGGATAAAATCTATTCTCTATTATTGCACTGCCGTTGCTTGAGGGCCGTCAAGCTAAAGGTAATGGCATAGCTGGTGATAAATTTATGGCTGAGCTGCTCCATGTTCCATGAGGGATATAACGGGCTGGGAATTGTCCAGATTGTCGGAGTCACAACTAAAATGATAAATGAGCCTCCAGTGACAAATCAACAACGTCATTTACAATGTCATTCAAATGACTAAGTGTGCTGTAATGGCAGTCAACATTTTATATTTACGCAATGTACAATGAATAGAAGGGCAGGACGGTGAGCTGTCCAGCTTCCTGAATTATTGCATGGATGAGAGTAGTTTTGATTTGGGTGACTCAATGCAAGTTGCCTTGGAAACCTGAGATCATAGCAACAGGGTGTCAGTGGAGGTACAGTGGAGCAGCTGGTCAGAGGTGAGACCTTGCTACGGGCTCCATGCGGACCATCTGAGCGCCTCGATGTGTGTCCTGCTCATCATACCAGCTCTTAGCAGATTGGACACCCCGATTCTCCTTATCGGGCTGCATCAGTTTTCATCCATTCTTTTTTTTTTTTGTCTCCTTCTCGCCAACCCAGACAGTGAGACTTTCCTGTGCCAATTAATCAATACCCACGGCCAGAGCAAGCTGGCAGTGGTTCAGCATAGCTAAGCTAATAGGGTACTAAAATGGCTTCACATTTCCGTCTTTTATAGGGCACAAGACCGTCTATTAAAACAGGACATGGCTCCTCTAGGACCTAACTTTTGTCATCACGTACTAAATAATAATTGGTTTACCAAAGGTTAATTGCTCAATAGATACTAGGCCATTGGAATTTAATTGTGCTGTTAAATGCCTCGGTTGTAGCCTGTGCTTTTGTAATAGCTCATTTGACTGGGAATGAATGGAAAAACTGCTCGGATCCCAACTGACTATTGAAGTTGCTAACTGTTGCAGAGAGTCGGTTCAGATTTGACAGTGTGCATCGGTGGTTGATTCTCTAAATAATAGCTAGTGCTTGGAGAGCTTCCAGCTCAAGAAATATAAATTATCTTTCATTCACTAATTAAGCACTCCTCTTGATTTGTTTTCTACCCTTCAAGCTTTCGGTCTAGTCTTAGCACTGGTAGATATACATAAGTCAGCAAGATCAGCTGCATGTGGGAGCTGTCTCTCCCTCAGCAGATAATGGGAACATTAAAATGCCAATCTGGGATTTTGTGAGTACATGAGTTATGCATATTAATTCTTATTTCCTCAACACTAAGGGTGGTAGGATAAATGGAAAATATGCTCTCTTCAATATTTTTCTTTTTTTTTTCATTTGAAAGTCATTTAATGTTATAGCTTTATTTCTCCAGTGCTGCATTTAAAGTCAAAATAATTACACTAACTATAAGCCTTAGTAAAAGATAGACTCATCCTTTTAGTGTCCTTGATTCAGGGGTCCGTAGGTCACTAATTCACTTAGCGAGTGAAAAATATTCTTCTCTGGCGCCGCCATTATCCCCCTGTTTATTTTTGTAGATTACAATTTAGGTGTTTCACATTGAACTGCACACACCACAAGAAAGAAATGCGGAAGAGCTACGGTGCATTTTGATATTTAGGAGCATGTGTTTTTTAAAAATATGTTTTCAACCATCGGTGCCGTGCGGAATGAACCGTTTGAAGGTGCATCCTGTCAAGAACACAATATAATGGAGGCATCATAAATTATGAGGAGAGCAGCCATTCCCGCTATCAGCTCATTTCAAAGTGGCTGAGGCAGGGCTGTATCAAATGAACCTGGAGCAGACTCCAGCTCATTGCTGCTTATCAAACATCCCCTGGCAAGTCTGCTGGGATAGCAGACTATCAAGTCAACTAAAGCGTAATTACTTTGTTTATGTACCTCCTCTGCCCTGCCTCTAAGGACACATGTGACCCAAATATGACAATTATGATGGTTCCATACCCAACCAATGTAAATATACTACACAACACTACACAACACGACTAAACTACAGTGTGGAATATGAACAAATGACTGACCTTGCCTTTTAAATTCATACAATGCACATTAAACCAGCTGTCTGCCTGTTATTCACAGTTTACTAGAATTTTAAATCCGGCACCTCTGAACACACTCTCGTGCTTGATCATTGTAGAGATGCGTTTTACTTTAGCCCCTTGAAAGTCTTAAATTTAGCCTAAACTGCCTAAAAAGACATAGACATAGACAAAAAGGACATAAATTGAAAGCTGTTCTTGAACCATTTGGAGTACGGGCGTGGTTTTTGCCTCTTTTGTAAGATAACACTGTGAAATTTCCCCCTCCCAGTCAGAATCTGCTACTGGCAATAAGTAACAGAAGTTTGCATATAGTGAATGACAAAAGTTTTATGTATATGTAAATGTTTACGTGTATAAAGAGTGTGCCAGAGACGTGGTAAACAGGTGTCTAGTCTTGGATCAAGTGAGGTGTCAACCAAGTTCAGAGTTATTTTGCTGTGACAGCGTGGCTAACACATGCATGTCAATTGAAGTTACGATCAAGAAAACTTGGAAAATGTGATTCAAATGGAAATTGTGAAAGTTTACTGCAGCATACATTGTGCCACTACAGATCCAAGGCTTTGGTCTGGATTAACAATTTTAGTGGAGGACCCTTGACAATATAACAGGACCATTTTTGTTGGTGTTTATCTGCTCTTGGAATACTGCGAGGCTCAATAGGTGATTCATTTTTGTGTTTGCGCCTGGTCTTTACTGGTGTTTACTGAGACTGCAGTTATAATTCTGTCCTCAAATGGTGTGCATCATTCTAAACTCAAGAAATTGAGCTTCCTAGAAATGTATAACGGGTGTTGGCACGCAGACAGTCGCCAGAGTTAATCCCCGGTTAAGTCACAAATACAGCGGGCCATCCGCTATTTTCTGGCGGCTATTACTCCGACAACAGTTATTGTCAGGTTAAACTGCCATGACCTGTTCGCTGGAGCTGAAGAGAGGACGAACCTTAGCGAAACAAATTGAGATGTAGGCTTGGTGCAAAATCAAAGTGCAGTTATGACACATTTCTCTCGGCCCCTCTCTTAGGCCGAGGTTAGGACACCTTTTATCGGACGAGCTGGCTGAGCTGGACAGTCTGGATGTAACGCCATATTCTGTGACCCATCAAAACTGAGTCATACTCATGTGCTGAGAGTGTTTATGTAAGCACCCTCACTGCTACCTCACGGGAGACACAAAAGTTTCACACCGATGCTTCAACTAAATAAATTATCAGTAACCAAATATCGCTTTTTATTTAGTAGTTTCTGTCTGAGGTTCTAAAGAACTTCGCTCACAGAGCTGTGATATATCAGTACCTTTGTTAGTGTGTTAACAATCGACTGCTTTTATCCATGAAAAAAGGAATATTATCACCGCAGCAATGCTTTTTTTTTTTTCAAGGGCTGTCTGTTGCTGCTAAATTACAGCAGGGTTAAGAGATTGAACCATTCAGTAAAAAAGCCACACAATGAGCTAAAAGGGGCTGTGGAGCTCTTTACAGTTCAGAGATAATTCTCGGAGGGTTTAACACTGCAAGAGATTTCACGGTTTTGATTAAATGTGAATATAGGGTATATTGACTGAAATGATTTTAAATGAGTAGCACAAAAAAACGAGACACGAGAAAAAGAGGACAAAAATAATTAGTTCCCTCGCAAACCACACAAAGCTGAAACACTCCACACCCAACTGTGGTTTTCTTACACGTTGAGACGAGCAGGCTACCTCGAGCACTGATGATACATTTCCTTTCTGCGCTTTAAGGGACACATGCCATGATTTTCATTTGTGCTCTGCACTGTATGGCATGCGGTGGTTTCACGATAAAAGCAGCTTCCTCCGTGCTTTTAACACAGTCTGACGTACAAGAGACACAACAGGCGGATTTTTCGTTTTGCTGTGCACCTTTTTGTACGACTCCAAAGGTCGTCCCCCAGAGAAACATCCAGCGAGCACACGGCGAAGCCAAGACTTCAGTCTCCATACCCTCTAACATGTTATCGAGGAAAAACAACCCCCCCGAGGCCACGCGCATGTTTGGGCCCGGTGAAATTAGATTAACCGTCAACGTCCCGCTGTGTTTGTTGTGAGAGATCCTGCTGCCAAACGTTTGACAAGCATGTCACACGGAAAGCCGCCGCCACTCCAGCAAAGCTTGCCAGACCTGGCATCTGACCTCTCGGTACGTCCGAGCAGCAACAAGTGCTTTCCATCTCCTCTGACTGCTCAACCTGTCAATCTGCCTATTCAAAGGTTTCCCCTTTCCCCGGGAAAAGCTCATTTTCCCTTCCCCTTGGCCCAGTCACTCAGTGTCACTTCAGTTTAGATTTCACTGCCTCCCTGCAGCCTTGCACTAAATCTCCTGCAGAGGGAGTTCTGTCTGCTGTTGTGGACCTTCTGTCCAATTAACACTGTAGGGGACAGGGGATTAAAAAAACAACTTTCTGCTGAGTGGCGGGGCCCCTGCCTCTGCCTCTGCCTGTGTCTCTGCCTCTGGCTCTGCCCTACGACAGCGTAAAGCAGCAAACCTGTCTCCGTGCTGAGACTTTCTAAATGTGCACTTGAACCAAATGGGCTGAAAAACATTATGAAAATAACATTTAGACACAGCAGAGAACAGAAAGGCTCAGAGCAAATATGTATACCGCATCAGTCATGTAGACAGATTCTCAAGTCGTTCGGATCGGCTTGACTTCTTTTTTCTTATTTTTTTTTCTCCACAGTTTTAATGCTCAATACCCAGATGTCCTCTGATGAGCTGCCTTTTTACAACAATTCCGTTTGGCCGGTGGTCTGCCAACATCACAGAGGGGTTGAATCTTGTCTAGCATCCAATCTGCTACAGATTGCAGGCCTGTCTGTGAGAGTAATGAGAGACCGGTTCTGCCACAGAGATTTCCTCAAAGACTGCCGGATTAGGAATTCACAGGAGCCGCTGCTTCAGCAAGACGACAACCCACTTTTCTCTGCAAATCAATTCTAATTCTGCTCTCCGTGTCGATATCCTGCTCATGGCTCTCTTTCATTTAAGCTTATTTGCTGTTTCCCCTCATCCAGTCGTTTAGCTATGTTACTTTTGTTAGCTTGATAACAACTTCCTGGCTATCAAGCGATGGAGTGACACATAACTACATTAAGAGTATCCTGTGTAGCAACAACAATCACAAACATCCTCTGAAATGATTGGGTGGCAGGTTTTTCGGCTTTATCTGGTAGTATTTAATTGGATAGGTAGGCCGACAGTCCTTGTCTTTTAGAAAATCAGTGAATTTGGCTTTTTATGAAAGTTGCTCAAGGCTTTGTATACCTTCTGGCTTTCTCCTATGGGTGCCTCACAGCATCCCGTTGATGGATTGAATTTTATTCTTGGCCTTCACGTCAGTTGTCAGTTTAATAGTGTGAGTGCACAGAATTGCAGCAGAGAAATTGCCCGAGGCACCGCATTAAAACAGGGTCACAGGCTAGCTTTCCCCAGGACTCCTTGTCAAGTTTTATTTTTTGATGTAACAAGTATGTTTCAGGTGCGGGTGAAATGCTTGAAGAGAACCCTCCACTCACCAGAATGAGAAATGATGGCATTTAGAGTTTGACTGCATCAACAAATTATCTCCCGCTACATTAACTCACCTTGGAAAAATAACATAGCAGTGACACATTTGAATTTTTGTTAGATCTTGTTGGAATTTGGATTCAAACAAGAAGAGAGTGAAGAGATGAAGAGGAAATTGTTTTTGTTACTTCTTTGTACAACAGCTGGAGTCATGGAGATAAGGGTAAGTTTTCCAACTGTTCCAATCTGGATCCAATCATTGTTTTCTCACACTTTGCACATTTGTTTTTCGCATCATAGTCCATCATTAACTGGACATGGACGACAATACGCTGACCCCCACTGGCCAGCCACGCTGAGAGCATCAAAGAAAGTGGGCCTTTCAAAAACTCCTAATGCTCCACCTTGTCCCCCTGGGTACCATGTGCTAACCCCAAACACAGAAATCAGCAGTTAGTGTACCGTATATGTAGGATAAAAGGATTTGGGAGTGACATATCTGCAGAAAGAGAAGGCCAAACTAGCTTAAAAGGGGCAGATGTGCCTGTTATCAAATGGCAGAATGTAACTATCAACCCCATAATCACAAAATTGTCCTCAGCAAAGGCAGCCAATCCTTTTTTTTGCCATTTCCTGTAGGCTATGAGTGCCCGAGTAGAAAATTGCCTGGCACGGGCTCATAGTTGCGTACCTGCTTCTGAAGCACCTCTGTGAGATTATTATATTTTTTCACCAAAGCCCATCTCCAGGCCTCTGACTCACCAGGTTTCTATCACATTTTCAGAATGGCAACTTTTATCACAATATCACTAATCAGTCGTGTTTCTTCGAACTACAGTGGTGTGACACTAAAGAGACGTGACAAATGAGGAAACTCAAAGTGGATGTGGACTATGATTCGGAACCAAGCGAACTCAGCTGAATAAAGCACGAAATCATATTAATATTAAACTAGATTTTCTTATCTAATTACATTCTTGACCTTATTTTAGTTCTTAGAACAGCTTCAAAAGTGTTATGAGCACACAATTTTACAAATTCCCCAACCGGCCTATGTGAAAATGAGATGCATGAGACACAGGGGGTGAGTGAACAGCTGACCTTTGTCATAGGATGAGATTTCCTCGACTAGAAGAACAATGGGCACATACTCTGTCCCAAATGCTTTGTCTCAGGAATACCTAATGCACTGCTTTGCTCGAGAGAGGTCAGATAATAAAGCTCAGTCAGGATCAGTGAAGCCAGCCTCCACTGACTCTACCCCCATTGTTGGATGCCTCGCTTCCCGGGAGTCGCTGCACGTTATCAGTGATCATCAAAGGCACTGTCAGGAAAGTGTGGAACTGGGGCTTCCACGGGCTGTCCAAGACGCTAGTCACATTCAAATGAGACAGGCTTATTAATTCTTCAAAAGCCACACTGCTTCCTTTTCCCCAAGACTCATTTTGGTACATTTAAGGATGATAAAAGCACAGCCAGGGAGCTCTCCCGCCTCTCTCCGCTGTCTCTCTTTTTCTTCCTCACACATACATCATCCATAATGCAAGCACATGTGTTCAGTTGATCTCAAGAAGATATTACTTCTTGCTTTAAAACAGCTGTCATGTTTCAAAGTCTTTTGTCGAAATGGAAATAAGGACATTTCAGGGACAAATATTCAGAGTTAAAAGCACACACACAGAGACCTGTGGTTTGCAAGAGATCTTTGTTTTTATGGTTGAGCTTTTCTTGCTGTCGGTGGGGTCAGACTGCTCTCAGGAATAAATGTGTTTATGGTAGATACATATATGAAGAATAAACCTATCCAGAAACAAAAACTTAATATGGTTCAGCTACAGAGGTACACATGATGGAGACAGAGTAGTTCATTCTGGAAAATGAACCAACCAATTTCTCCCCAATTAATAAGAACTGTTTCAACTGAGGGAAATGGAATCTCAGACAATGAGAGCTGTTTTAATGAGAGGAAACAGAGGAGGACAAAGTCTTAAAATTCATTACAACTTTCTTCTTTTTTTCTTTTTTCCTTAGCATTCTCTTTATATTGCTATGCATCGGATTATACTGTATGGGGAACATCAAAAGCTTTAATTATCTTAATTACTCCTACAATTGCAAGCAGAAAAGCTCAGTGAAACCAGAAATGCAGGAGTGTCTGTGGCAAAACTAGTCGTTGAAATGCACATAATTTGAATGTTATATAAGAAGTTTAATTGGAGAATTCATGGTTATCAAGGGGCCTTCTTCATTACAATTCAAGAGGCTCCTTCATGGTGGCCATATTTTCACATTACGAATGTGATGCTTATCCTCCCTCAGCGCAATAACTAATTACACAGACTGGCTGATCGCCCCCACTCTACCTACACACACAAAACTAATATGCAAAGATTTCGTTTAGAACTGACATCCTGAGAAAAATCATTTACTTGTGGCACTAATACACCGAGTGTACAACATTTTCACAGTTCATTAATATCCACCATGATATCAATCTGTTGCCTCCACTACTGTTTAACGACTAAACTAGTTTTTTGGTAAAATATGGTTCCAGCGTGTGTTGATTTCACATGAAATATTTTGCAAGTTGACATGAAAATATTCATGACTCCCGCTCATGCTGTTGAGAAACAAAAACATGATTAAATCATCACTGGTGTACAATAAGCATCATTTCACTGTCAGTTGGTGGTTGCCAATAACACAACGGAGGCTGCCAGCTAATCTATTTTTTTTTTTGGAATGCCTGGAGCCTGCAATTGAGATAAAGCAAAACTTTATACTAGGCTGAGAAGCTGAAAAGCTGAAAAGTGGTGTTGACCGCAACCTCTAATTCAAAATTTCAAACCTGTCACACCCCTGACCACAGGCAGCATCTGTGATTGGGATAACTCAAAGTGTGCTCATGTTCACCCGTAACCAGCTCCTGCAGTGGTGTCATGCAGTACTGACACACCCTGGGGTGCAACAAAAACAAGATTTCCAGTTGGTGTTTAGTTGCTTTTTGCCCATGTCAGACGGTTCTTTGTATTTTGACCAGAACTCCTACTTACTTCCAGTGTGTGATAAGGGCAGGGCATTAGTCTAATCATTCTAACTGCAGTCAGACTTGTAATCTATCACACCAGTAGCCTGGAAGCCAGCCTGAACTTCCCCAAACACCAATTATTTTTCTGGGAAAGATTCATCTGGAGTCTCTCTGTGGTGAACTGATTGTGCCCCAGCATACATCTGCTGCGCCAAGCAACTAATCTGAGCAGAGACATAGTCACCCTTGTCTTCCCAACACTGGAGTTGAATATTTTTTACAATAAAATGGCTCTGACTAGTTGTAGGGATATCCAAATTCTCCACATCAGCTTAACACACCCAAATTGAAATCTAGACGGCATTTTACCAGACAAAGGTCTACGAAAATGAAGAAAGTGCCCTGCCCATTTGTCTCAGACGTGTGCTGGATAACGTAGCGTTGCCCACCCTGAGGTGCGACGGATCTTGCTACAGGAAGAGATGACACTGGTGCAGGTCGACTCTTTCGGGCTCAAAGCCCAGCTGACTTGCTCAGCGGAGCCAGCAGTGACTGCCAGGGGGTTAGAGGTTAGCGTAAGCGGCTCTGGGCCACTGCAGCCCACTGACTCTGAACAGCAGGGTCAGCTGCGTGGCTGGAGGAGCCTCCGCTTGGGAAAGCACTCCAACAAAAGCACACCAACGACACACAACATGACAAACGGAGGAGAAAGGGGTAGGGAAGCCTATAATATATTTGAATCTAGCGTGGAATTAGTGGTATTGTGGTTGTTTCTGAATATTTTTTTATTCAGAAGTACACGTTCACAGGTTTTGTCACAAGTAAAAGTGAAACAACACTGTAACACTGCCAACAGTAAACCTAATGAGCCTCCTGCTTCCTCTTCTTCTTATTAAGCCGCTGTGTATGGACACATCCACATACAGCACATGTTTGTTTTGCTCAGGCACTTCAGCATCAACTGACTAGTGACAGCGGAGACAATGCTAGGGTGCATGTCATTTTCATATTTGCGCAGTGGCTGGAAGGAAATGCATCATAAAATCTCGACCCAACACATCTGCTTGACATATTAATGAAGCCCGGTTGGCAGGAGAGACAGTGCAACTGTACAGATGCATCTCCTTAGCCCGGAGCGTGTTAACAGCAGTGTCAGTTTCTTGACGGAGTCCCTCAAGGCTGCTCGCACAAAAGATACTTCACATTGAGGAGTGCGGGAGTAGGAGGGTAGAGGGCTCCTCCCTCAGTGCCACCTCTCCGCACGAAAAGATAATTGTCTCCTCCTTACTCGGAGAGATTGGTGTATTTCTATGACCTATACTAGGTACTCTTCCCCTCTCCTGTGCAGCCTGAGATGTCACAGTGGTTTGCCATAATTACTTTTGCTGATAGAGGTGAGAGAGGACATTTGCATCAGATGAGGTGCCGAGTGGTTGGGTCTCCCCACTCACCATATGCAGCTTTTAATGTCACCGTAATCTCTAAAGGTTAGCACTGGCAGCACTGCTGTATATCTCCACAACTAGCTGAATCAGTGGTTTGGAAATAGGTTTGACATTGAGTTCGGGAAAATGCGAAAACACACAGTGACTAACACACGTATAAACACAAACATAAAGAGAAATATTTTTTTTTTGGCAGGAGGGAGGTGCTGTGTATCTTCACTGACTCAGATGTATTTTTGTCACACTAACATTTTGTTGGAGCACGACTGGCAAGGTCAGGATTCCCTCATCCCTCCCTTTACAAGTTCTTTGGGCTCTAGAGACAAATATTTAGAATGAGTCCTCCTTATACCTTAGGAGATTTTCTCCTTTTAGTATCTTCTTCATGCTGCTGTTTTCCCTTTCCTTCCACATGAAGGTACAAATGTAACCATAAAATCTATCAATGTCTTTCTACTGTTCAGGGCCACAGCTCCCACTGAGGACAACACTGTGACATTCTCTCTGTTAAAAAATAACATGCACTTTACTACACATCGGAAACCCAGACAACCATTTGTATAAATTTTATTTTTCATTATTAAGCATTTATTCTAATTTAAGGTTTAAAGTTAATTTAAAGTTTCTA
This sequence comes from Mugil cephalus, assembly GCF_022458985.1. Lineage (NCBI taxonomy): Eukaryota > Metazoa > Chordata > Actinopteri > Mugiliformes > Mugilidae > Mugil > Mugil cephalus. The sequence goes on from NC_061779.1 coordinate 23,529,694, forward strand.
TTCGAATATTGTTTGCTTAAAAGTAGTGCAATAAAAAATACAGATGTTTTGCCTCACATGATTAATAATCGTGATTAATAATCGTGATTACAACATTGATCAAAATAATCGCGATTATCATTTTGGCTATAATCATGCAGCCCTTCTCTCAAGGGGAAGCTGACCTGAAATATCTTATTAATTAACTTGAAAAAACACCTAAGTTCCCTTATATATGTCTGTCAGCTCACTCCACATTTCTTTCTATCACTAATAAAGGTGAAGATAGACAGGCAACAGTGCTTGTGTCTGGTAGCCCAGTGTAGCACTACTGATTTTCAGAATCAGTTTGTTTCCAATTCACAGAATCACAGGACCTGATTCAATACAGCTCTTCTCTGGCGTCAAACATTTAAAATCCAGTCAGCTTTCAAGCGTAGGCACAACTTCTGTCAAGTTTTGGTTCTTGCTCACATTCGAACTACTCTTGTCACGAGTTTTCTAATGAGAGGATGCATCAAATGGTCTGTATTTAAAAAACTGATCCAAGGATTTTAGGTGTCAATATTAGATGTTCCTTTTAAATCCAGATAGATTTGAACTGGAAAATCGATTTTTTTTAAACCCCAGCTCTGGCATCTAGATCAAAGATTTGAACACACTGCAATGCCTACTACGACGACAGAGATGGCCACAGCCTGTATTTGTCACTCACAAACTAGCAACTAATGACTGTCTACATTTCATTCGTTCCAGATGATCACGTCGTTCTAAAGGCAATATGTGCATCTGAATGTTCAGATGAGATGAAAATGGACGAGGCGCACCACTAAAACTAGGACTCTCTCTACAATGGTGAAGAAAACAGGAGTACATAAAAATGTCTATGAGGCCTATGAGGGTCTTGAGGGTATCTCTTGGGAAGTTCATGAGAAGATTAGAGCTGGTGCCGTTGTCAGAGGTGAGTTGTCTGGCTGGTAAATCTCCAAATTAATATGCATCTGTAGGCAAGGGACGAGATTTTGGACAGACCATAACATAACTATTCATTATCCAGATTTCCACTGGCTAGGCCCCCAGCATAGTTGCATAGAACAGTAGCCCTGGCGACTTCCTCAACAGAAATGAGACTTTCTGCCTTGCAAGTGTTTTCAAAGCAAAGATCCCAGACCTTCACCTGTCAGCCCCTGCCAACAAGCTACACTCCTTTCTTTACAGCTGCACAAGTAAACAGTGGAGCAGCATATTGAACCATTATGCTGGTATCAAAACTGGAAAGGAAGAAAGCACTTACAAACCTCTGAAGGCTGCAATTTAGGTATGTTCTTGAATCCACTTAACAGCTGCACACAGATCTTCCAGCGGTGTGCAGTCAAGAACGTCCGCACCTCTCTGTCTTTACGCCATCGCATTCCTCCCAGTCTCCCGCTCCGAGAGAAGGATTCCTCCCTCGCATAGTCTCCAAATCCCACACCTCCCAAAGCATGCACGTCTGTTCATCACACTTTCTCTTCTTGTTTTTTTCATTTTTTTTTCATTCTGGGATTCTGGTGACATTTTCACAGTGCCAGATCCTTGCCTTGAGACATTGTATGTGTGCCCACACCTCTCCGCCCCGCAAAATACGCACACATATACGCACGCAGCGAACGCAAACACACACACTCCTCGTCTGGAGCCAGGCCCCTCTGTGCTCATCTACCTCAGAGAAGCTGGAGCTTGGCATAGAGAGGAGGCTCCGGTGGATTGTGTGCTCCGCCTGCCAATGCTGCTCTTTTGATCTGCAGCCAGCTGATGACAGATCTACATTAAGCTCATAGTCTTCTCTCTTTCGCTCGGCTTCTCCTCTCCTCTTCCCTGACACCGGGGCTGCATGTTACTGTAAGTCCACGAGCAACAGTGGGAATCGGCGTTCCCGCGGGGTCGAAGCAGCGAGTCTCCGCGCACACCGGACTGAGAGAAATGCAGAATGCTGAGTGGGTTTCCAGCTTGCAGAAAAACACCATGTAGGTGTGCGCCAGAGATATACACAGACAATCTGACAATGCAGGAGGAAGCTTTACACATATCTGCTGTGTTCCTCCAACGAACAATCCTCCCTTTAATCTGCTCACACTTGAAGACATTGTGTGTATTTTGTAATTATGTTAAGTCGCGGCGTTTTGCTTTAGAACCGCTTCTTCTTTTCTTGTTAGAATGTCTGACCTCATATAACCTCTTGCCTAGCGTCGGAGAAACAGTGCTAAGAAAGTAAATCTGCGTTAGCACGTCTCACCCATTCTCAACACAGAACAACAAGGCTGCAGCTGATGTTTCTATCGTCGATGATGGATTTCTGTCTGGGTGAATGTTCAATGTGGATGATCTGTCTAGACAGAAGCCCTCAGGTCTGAGTGAGTGACACCTAAAACTAGAAGCTTACAGTCTGACAGCAGGCAGTGGTTCATAAAACTCTACTAAAAAAAAAAAAAAGATTATTAAAGCTTTTATAGCGAGCGAATTTTCATTTCACTGAAAAATTGAATCTTCTTAGGAGGCAATTTTAGAGTTGCAATAATTCCGTTAAACAAAGAGGCCAAACTACGGTGCATATTGTATGCCTGAGCCAGGCATTCAGCCGTCACCGATGAAACATAAAAAATAAATGAAAAGCTTTACAAATACAAAAAGGTTTTGATAAGTCTGAAATTTGGAAAAGTGTTAGGATGATTGAATGATGACGATGGCAATTTGAGAGATAGCTTTAAGAGGTCTATCAAGGGAACAAAATTTTATATTCTGCAGTAGTTTCCAACAACGTCCTTGGGTGCCACTCTGAATCCTTTCTCGTATCTGCAGCTCGTGATCTCAACGGATGCCTCCACAGGTCTCAGCCTTCAGCGCTCTAGCCAACTAGTTGGCCAAGTTTCTGGCAACTACACTTGCAAAAACTCACCTACCCCCAGTGTTATGGTGCATTTATCTGCCTGATAAGTGTCTTTGAAAAACAGTGCACGCCAGCAGAGCGGGAGCGATGGCTAGCAGATGTTGATGAATGAGGAGTGATGGGCAGCGAGCCTCACCATTAGAAAAAAAACACAACCAGCTGTTATTTCTAAAGGGGATCATCTGCCTATTACTGTGCTATCCAGCAGGGATAGCTTGCCATCACATTATTCAGCATGGCGGGCAGCTTTAAGAGAGGTGCGACTTTGTGCTGATATGTGAAAACACGGTCTTTTTCATTTTAGCCACTGCTGTTTTCGGTCTTTTTTTTCCCCCAGGGGCAGTGATTGCGAGCATAATTTTAAAGATAAAGGGGGGAACAACAGCAGATAATATTTGGTTGTAGCTCACTGTATTGTTTGTGTTTGTTATTACGGAGCTGTATTTTGATTCACTGGGTCAATACTTATGTGTGGGCTGCAAATTGGCAATCAGCCTGTCACATTCACATTCAAATGGTCACTGCAGGGGTCACGGCCCGTCTCAGTGGAGGGGAGAATGCTTTTATATTGCTCTCTTAAAGATCATTTACTATATTTTTCTAGGGCACGGAGAGCACAATAGCGCACACAGACCCACACACCTGGTGTTTTCATCTGCGTTGTGTGTTCATGTCATCACTGACGCAAACGTTTAATGAAGCTTTTTTTTTTTTTTTTCTCCTTTGTGTTCTTTGTGTTGTACCCGAGCCTCGCTCAACGCGGGAGCATAGAGTGCGCCAGGACACACGAGAGAGTGGGTGAAAGTGGTACAGAACAAATGTAAGTGTAAATATAAGAGTCACGTGGGTTCAAGAGGGAGAGAGAATGGTAACTCGTACCTAATGCTCATAACTGAGCCCCGGCCTTCGGTGGTTGAGTGGCTGTCTGGATGTGGCATACACTGTATCGTGAAACACCCTGAAAACGTCAGCTGAAACGCATGCGCATGTTTCTTTCGAGACTTCCGTGAGCATTCCATTTCACAACTGATGCTTCGGTTTGATTTAAGAACAGATTAGAAAGACTAGCTTTGCATTGTTCCTTTATGGGTTGTTTGCTCTGCTCCTACCAGTTTAAGGAGTGTGTTTTCAGCCTATTGTTGAGGCGAACATGTGTTCATTTCCTGCCTGCCTACAGTGTTCCTTTAAAAACCAAGCTCCTCTTGGCATCCCTGATTTGAAATCTAAGCACACAGTGGTGCTGAGCGCCATGCTGTCCTCTGGAAGAAACAGCTGTTTGCATGAATGTTTAATGTACGCCCACGTAGCCATGCCATTTCAACAGATGAGAATGTGAGGGATCAGCATGATCCCCTGATTTGAGCTGTTTCAAGTCCTTGCCATTTCGGAATGTCAAACGTCTCATTGACTGGAGCGCACCACTTAAAAATGTTATAGGTTAGAAAAACCAAAACAGCTTCAGCGGTTTAGCCTTGTTGTGATGTAGACTTCATTTATCAGCACGGATCATGTGGGAGCAGCAAAAGAGAGAAGAGAAAGTGCAGAAACTGCTTTAGGGAAGCCATTTGTCAATCACGGTGCTGAAAATATCATAAAACTTAATATCATGGTATTAGGGCTGCATCAAATGATTACATTTTCAATTGTTCATTCGTTTGATAAGTCAGTCAAACAATCAATTATTTTTTTGATTAATGTATAGACTACTTTGCTGACTCCTTTGCTTTTCCAATATAATAATAATAAACAGAACATCCCCATATACATTTTGTAACACAATATGAATGTATGAATGATGAAGATGAACACATTTCAACCATCACATCCCCATTTTATTATCTTCTGTGTCTAATTAGCATACACGGTGTTAAAATTATTTAAATTCATTGACTTGTTGTGAACATAATTGAAAATGGATCTGCGTTATTCTGTAGAGGGACACCGTTCATACCTACGGCTGATTCAGGATCACCAGTGAAGCTAATAGAGTTATGCTTCTGCACCAACTTGACGCTGTAGCTACAGCTACAGCGTCTGACAGCTCAGACCCTACAGAGACCCTAATGCCGCCACAATGTAAGACTCAACTTACAATGCTCGTTGCCATTGTTGAAAGTGTAGCAGGAAGTAGAAACAAAATTAACCCTCGGTTGTGTTTCTACAGAGCGAGTCAGACTGATGAGTGCACGAGCATAAATGTCTAGCATGGTCGTAGGCTGTGTTTAGGTTACGTCCTCTAGTCTGACAGAGGCATAAATGACGCTTAACTTGTGAGAGGAAACAGAAAGACCCCAGCCGAATTCAGGCTAGAACCAGGAACATTCATGATGCAAACCACTGCTAAACGTTGCTTACTCCTACTTAGAGCATTACCTTAATGGAAATTCCGTAGTTTAGTTTTATAGGTCTATATGTGCAGAAACAATCTGCTTGGATCTGGTAAATGAACTGGAAAGCTACACTGCCCTTCTAGTGCTTATCATCTGCTCTCAATTCTCTGTCGAGTTCCCTTCTCAAAAACAACTAATAAGGACACGACAACTCCCAGACTCTGACCACCAATCAACCAGCAGATTACATTCACTGCAAAAGCCAAATACTCAGGGAGGACAGCTACGACAGGGAGCAGTTTCTAATTTAGCAGTAGTGCAACTTCCTCTTTGGCAGTTTTGATATACTGGTTGTATTGTTGCCCTCAGCAGGATCAAATTGTTTAGCAAGACAAACATCTGTCAAGCATCTGGCTCTGTTGAATCCATTTCCTCACTTTTGATGTTTGGATAAGGACTCTCTGAAAAAACATTGATGTATTCCACACAAATCGACATATTTACGTAGTGGCAGGCCTGCATGATATCAATGCGATCATCACAATGCAGTAACACTGTCGTCTGCTCCCATTAAAATGTCTTTTTTGTCATATCACAAATACTTTCTGAGCCTCGACTGGCTCATCAGAGGAATAAAAGGCACTAAGGTATAAAATAAAATGCAAATATTGTGGTGTGGTTACTTTACCAGTGGGTCAGTGCACAAAGCCATGGCTTGATATACAAATAAATTAATCAAATAATGATTCAATAAATACAAAGCTCCGGTGCTTAGAGTCATTAATATGGATAACAACCTTTTGTTAAAGGAAAAAAAAAACAATATAAGGATTTATCATTGAAAAGAAAGGCTGCCCCTGCTCACCCCCCATGGTATTATCTGTCATATTAACATCTGTGTATTGGTTTTACTGACATCTAAATGTTGAAATATAGATACTACTGAATTCATAATTACAGTAACCGTGAGCCATGTGCAGCCGTGCTGACAGCTGATAGCTCAGAGCTACCCCCTCACAGGGAGGTGATGAACTGACTTCTCAACGGTGTGCGCACCAATAATCAGAGAGGCCAGGTTACCAAGTGAAATGTTGCGTCAGATTGAAAAAGTGTTACACACACACACGAACTCTGAAGCTGTTTTGTCGCTTTGTTTTGTGGTCTCATTTTAGACAGAAATTTGGAAGCCCGTTGGGTTTAGTGTCTCACCTAACCAATGAGTACTTTCTTTTGTTCTCACCATGTTCCAACACTTTCATATTCTGTGTCTGCAAAGGGCACTCCAGTGAAAAAAGCTAAAAAGTAAACACCATAAGCCGGATATGTTGCCCTGCATAGAAGAGCAATGCGGCTGTCAATATGGCTGCGGGTTTACAATTGTCGTGCTTGGCGAGTGCTGTCTGTATCACACAAGTGTGAAAAGCAATAACACCACCAAAGTGCAACTGTTAGCGGTCAATATTTTCTCTCCGTGATAAACCCTCTGGGCAGGAGCGTTCCTTCATCTAGCCAACGCAAACACAGCTTTGCAGTTTCAATCTGTCACACTGTATGAATCTGCAGTCTATAAAGCACAATTCATATATATATACATCCTTCCCTAGTTTCAAAGAGGAATCAAATATGAAATCAAATATGAACTTTAAATATTGCAGATAAAGTCACACTCTCTGCCGCTGTGATCAGGGTTAAAAACTCACTGCTAAAATCAAATTAGCCTCCGCTGCTGCTGAGCTGTGAGCTTGATTCGGTTCACCTGTTCTCATGTCACTTCTGTGCAGGGGAGCGTTTTTTTGAAAGCTAAGGCAGCCATGAGCCATTGTCTCATTCAGACACAAGCACAAAGCAATAGCACAAATTATATTTCTGAAAAGAAAAGAAAAGAAAAGAAAAAAACAGAGAGGAAAAGATTACCTTGTAAAAGTCAGATGTGCTTGAGGGAGGAAGTCTGGAGGCTGACCTGAACAGGATACATGAACACGTCTGCTTCAGCTGTATCTGGAACACAGAGGAACCCAGTCTGTCAAGGTTGCTTCGCAGCTGTTAAGATTCTCAGTGTATCGTGATCACACATCATTTGCACCATCTAACAGAATGCACACATCAATGTATCTAAGTGTGAGTTATTTGCGTAGCTCATAATGATCCAACCACGAGAGTGTGTGTTGAAACATGAGATTTACAAAGTTTGAACAGATACCAACTTTAGCGCTTATACATACACGCACACACATGTATTCACACACTCTTACACACACTCAATAAACAAGCATTCAATTCCCCAAGTGGCTGTAGACTCGGCAGACTCGGCTACCCAGTGGCTTACTTTTGAAGATGAATCTCCAGAGCCCCCTGAGGAAAACAGCGCTTCGCCAGGGATGTCCAGGAACGCTAACTGTCGCCGTCTCTCTCCACTCTCGTACACTGACGGCTGTGATGGGAAGGCACGGCGCTCCCACACTGAGGCAGGGTAATTGGCTAGAGATGATGGGCCATAAACATACATCACAGGGGCGGCGGAGCGCCAAGCAGACAGCTAACTAAGGCTCTCTTTCGACTGCGTGGCTCTTGTTTGTCATATGCACACGTACACAAGAGCTCCTCATTGTTCTCCCTTCCCTGGATGTTCACGCTCTTTGAACACATGGCCTGGCCCACAATTATCATAACACAGAGAGAGGGAAAACCTTGCCACTCCGTTCAATCTATTACCATAAGCCCACATGGAGCACTCTATACATATATTCTATGTGGACCTTTTCAGCATTTCCTTGGCACCATGACCATAACCCAGAGGATGCTCTTTCCTGCCATTATCCTCTGCTGATATATAATGGGCACTACCCATTGAAAATGCATCATCACCATAACAGATAGTATGCCCTCTGTCTCACCATTACTACCACCACTCAGTGGTGGATAATAGGCTATCCGTTCCTGCGGTGCTATCGCCACGGCGCAGACTTTCCTTCCATTACCATAACACTTCTGTCATAATAAGCAGGGAGAGCCTTCCAGTCATGACCACAGCTCTCTGAGAGAGGGTCAGTCGTGTCAGACTGTTTGCTCACACGCTGGTAATTGGGAGAAATAAGGCTGGGTGAGGAAGTAGGACTGGAGCAGCGCTTTCTTCTCAGTTGTTTGCTGAGCAAGGCAGCATTTTGTTATGATCCAGTGGTGCTGCTGAGCCATTTGACAAATTTTAAAAAGCAGGCAAATAAAAAAAGATATGGCGTAACAGTGGCAGTTAATTTGGCTCACATTATTGCAGTTGTTTGCAGCATCTCATGATGCACTGCCATAATGGCTATTTCCCCAGATACCACATGTCCTTTTCTACATTCTCTAATGCCGTGACATGGGATGAGGATTTCATCCAAAATCTACTTCGTTCTTTCAGTCCTCCTCTTCTGCTGGGCTTTCCAGATCTAGTTTGACAGGTTTTGCGTGACAAACAGCAACCTAAAGACCCCTTCACTCTCTCAGCAGACGGGAACTTCAAGGGGAAGAGTAAAACCGGTGGCAGGGAGAGCCAGAGACAAGGGGGGGTCCAGGCAATGCGCTCATTATTCAGAAAGACACTCGAGGCCACAGAAAATAGCACGCCTCATTTTTCTTGTCCAGCGTCGGCTGGTTTAATGGCGTGTTCACAGCAAGCGATGAGATAAAGGAATAGTGTGCCCAGGCCGGGACGTGGAAGCAGGGACGTTCTTGATGGAAACACGACCACAGCGGGCGGCTACCCCACATTCCTCTCAATGCTAGACCACATGAGTTGCTAAAGCTGCTGAAAGTGTTACAGCGGCAAATAAACATGTCTCATCATTCAAGGAAGCAGACAGCAAGGACAGTAAGGCAAGCTATCAAAGACCAAAATGAAATATGGTCTCAATTACACTGTAGCTATAGAGAGGCACAGATGTTCCTATTGTTCCTCCCATTCCACATCCTCCTGAACCTTCCCTCATTATTGCCTTCATTACCGGTGCCATCGATATGGCAGTCGACTGCAAGAAAACATGGATGTATCCAAAACTCATCATCCAAACACCAATTAATCATCCGCCCAGCAATTACACAACACACCGTGTATTGATCTGGAGCGCAGTGACACTTTCTCTACTCAATTCATACACCAGAAGCTCCTGCAACTGAGGCAACAGCGAGCTACAAGCCATGCAAAGTAATCTCCTCCTGCTCTATATACCCACTGGACTGGAACTGTGTTTTGATCAGAGAGATGATGGGGCAGGTGTTATGGTACAGCTTCATGTCAGCGAGAAGCCTCATACCACTGCACCCAATCTCCAAGCATGGCAGTGGGCTGTGGTGTCAGACAGCCTCTTTTGTTCAAGTCCTAATTGGGGTAATTTATTGTCCTAACAGGCAGAGCAGCTGTGGCTTTACAGCGTAGCACCAATTAAAACCAGATGCTGGAATGAAAAGATGGGGCTGAACGTGACTGGGGGAACAATTGCTAATATTAATTCAGATCCCTGCAAGATGAATGTGACAAGCTGGGGATGAAAGATTTTCTCCAATGCATTGCTGTCACTGTGATATTGACAATGTGGAATTTTAGTATTGATTCATAACAACCGTTACAAGCAGATATCTCCAAGATTATGCATTCTTTTTAATAACACAGACAATTTTCTGCCAGATGAAACGCCAAAGCAAATGTCAGTGGGGGGGCATGTGATGCCTGGTGCTAAGACTGTGACTGCAGTGCATCCACATTCACTGGACTTTCAAATTTTGTTCTAGTTTTAACATCGTTAGAGAAGTTTTTCCCTCACAAAATGGCTTTGACAGAGGATCAGGTGAATATGAGCACAAGATCTGGGGAATGTGGGGAGCAAATGAAAGAAATCAGGTCGCTGTGAAGATTTCTCCAGGGCAGGGCTAACCCCGGCATACTGTGCTTGGCCCGCCTGCCTCTTCAGTCCGGGCTCTTTAGACGAAGAGCCCCGGGGACAGACACAAATGTGAGTAACACAGAGGATGGAGGCAGTGTGAGGTCACCACCTCAGAACAGCAGCCCACAGAAGTAAGCAGAGATACACAGCGCCACAAGCCTTTGGCTTAAAACTCAAAGGGAGAAGAGAGGGAATAGTCATGACTACCCTGGCAAGGTTCTCCGTTTGTTGTTCATCTCGATTTTCTGAGAAGGTCTGATGAAGTGCATCTTCAATGCCATTATTTACTCTAAATGCATTGTGTGACACATTCATTCATGCTTATTTATTATCGTCATTTTTCATCCTACATCCTGCTCCAAATCAACTGCAGGTGTCAATCTTAATGGTACTCTGTTAGGTGCTGTTAATGTGAAGTGTGAAGTGCTGATAAGGTCACTCCTGATTTAATATACACACATCTGTATTAAATGCATGTGTCCAGGGACAGTAATTTTGTGGCCAGTTTGGATTACCAGTTTAAGAAAGCACTTTTTAGGAGAATGCTCCCGAATGTGCCTTTGTGAAAAAACAGCATTGTGCAACATACACATACAGCTTCAAGCTTTTTATTTGCCTATTGTGAAATTAAAGTAATACTTATTTTGCATCATCTTTATAACCATAAATCATTGTCAGCACCTACCAGCAAGGCACAACAATGTTGTCACTCAGAGAAATTGCTCCATGTTTTTGTTAGAGCACTTTAAATAATGGTGAAATACTATTAGATCCCATTTTTTTGACTAGTTAAAAATACTATTTGATACTACACTACCCTTCACATTTTATCCGTTTAGTGTGATTCTGTTTTGAGTGAAATGCTGATGCAAAACACATCACTTTGATGATTTATGGATTCATTTATTGGAGGGGCAAATGCCCCTCTTCAATTGAACGACTGTTTAAAGAATGGGAAATGTAATGAGGAGACATGTGCATAATATACAATAGTATCTTCCTCTAGTCCTGTGGTACACAATCACTGAACAATACATTGAGGTAGTGAAAGGCTGTGTGATGGGAATTTGACATGACAGCGTCTGGATCGCATTCACACTTGGCATCAGTGAAGCGCACCGCGCCCTGCATGAACGATCCCTCCTCTCAAAATGAAAGATGGGAGGAGTTCAGGACTTGTACAACTCTGTAGCACCTTCTTCTAACAGAGCTCAGCTCGAAGCTCTTCTGAAGTCCATTCATTGTACAACCCTGGAGACAACATGAAATACTTGTTTGCCACAGCCTTGACAACAGCAGCTGTGGTCAGTCTTCAGCATAACCTCTCTTTCCTCCCTCTCAGTACCTCAGATGGAGTCAAACACTGTTTGAGAGTGAAGAGCCGTAAGCATTCCAACTGGATGGCAGCAAACCTTGGTGTTTTATGAGGATAAAGAGACCTGACCCAATTAGCTGTCTCTGTTAAATAAAATTCCACTGGCCCTCATTTAAACCGCCACAAACCCCCTTCATCCCCCTCCCCTGCTTGTGTTTTTACAGTACAAAGTGATTACAGATTTAATTAGCTGAGGACCTTGCTTCAGGGAGACTCCTAAATCCATATTGATATTTCTGCAGAGTTTAGAAATGGAGGCCTCAGCTCTGTGAGGATGACTTACGATGGTGACTGGAGACCAATATAATGGAAATATGATTTGTAACTTTTACTCCCTGCTGTTTATTTTCCCCCCTAAGGCTAATCATTTGATTGCAGGGGGGCAGTGACAGTTATGCAGAGACCAAGGAGCTGATCGATGTCCTCTCATAGGTAGAGTCACGGCTTTAACCAGACCTCCTCTCAGGATTTTGAGGATGATCTGAAATTAACACACCTTAATTAGATATGATTCTTTACTATACTGTGTTATAGATGGAACTTCCAGGCGTTATTTCTTTAAACTTTCCACAGAAATGCTTCTTGACTTTAAACAACACATTGTGTGAAAGCAGACATTTTCAAAAGCCATCTTTTGATGTCGAGAAAAGGACAAGAAATCTATCTGGAGCCACCACCAAATTTAAAAGTCGACAAAGAGGAACACACAAAATAAGATGCAGAGATGCCAGTTTTAATACAACACATCACAATTCAGCCACAAGGAACATTGTGACCCTGGGTTCACACAGAAAACCAGAATGCTGTGTAGTGCTGCAATGACTGCCTGCGTCCCTTTAGGGCCCGTGTTAACCAACTGGGTTGTTCACACAGGAGGAACTCTGGGGCAGAGCTCTGCAGCTGTCTCACGATCTATGGCTTTTGGTTTCTGAACTAATTTCTCTGCACACTGCAGCAAATCCGATGAGGAAACACAAATAATTAGTTCTAAATGGTATATGTGATATAAACAGTCTGATTGTGATAAAATTATAAATGTGCTTTGCTTGCTTGCCAATGCTTTGGATTTTCCTGCCTGATCTCCTGGACTTTCAATTCCTCTAATTTGTCCCTCCTACATGATTGCTACAGGCGCTGAAGAAGTGGGTATAGGCGTAACCTAAAGGTGTTATCCAAGAACACATGCCAAGTGCTACATTATAAATTCCTGGGGTTATATCAGCTCTGCATGAAGCGGATGGTGGAATTTGTTGTTTGTTGACCGTGGACAAATGACTGTCAGATGTGAACAGCCAGACCTCAGCTCGGGCCAGAAATTCTAAATCGCTGGACATGCGCTGTCATTTCCTGTGTTTCCCTAAGGTTAGCAAGACTCTAGCCAGACTCTGCTTTTTCCACTAGAACACTCTCTGCTGTTGTTGTTATCTATATTGTCTATCACTGGATCCAATAATTAAACACATAATCCGTCTGGGTGCTTCGAGTCTAGCAGAGTTTGCTAAGGGATGTCGAAAGGCGTACAAGGAAATGTACAGGTGCATCACCATCCTTGAGTTTCCCATGGATTAGAAACTTAGATCGCTGTGTTCCCATTATGACAGGGTGAGAAGAATCTTAAAGGGCACGATGTAAAGCGCCAGTTTGGACATGAAAGCCTTCGCAGAACGGCAATGAAAGCTCGGATGAAAGCTTTTCAGCCAACATGTTCCAGTGGATATGAGTTTTTTGTTCTTTTTTTTTCACATCAGGTAGGAAATGTAAAAACAGTGCGCTGTGGGTTTCTTTTCATCACCACTGCACTGAGCATACAGTGCACCTCCGAATAGCAGACTTGGGGGGGTGGGAGGAGGGGCTGTGCGGTAAATGCCGACGCTGGAGAGGAAATGAAAATGAGGGAGAGGAGTATGGAGATGTCAGAGCAGCTCGTCAAACTCCCAGCACGTACTATATGAATATTTCTCCACTGACACACAGAAACCTCCCGTCCCAAACTGCACACTTGGAGACAAACAAAGACAAAGATATAGAGACAAACAGATTCTGTAGATACACACAGCAGACAGCTATATAGCTGGCTAGATAGAAAATAGATAACCCTCTATCTCCCCTCATCGCCTTTGCCCAACATGGATACCTGTCTCAGGCTTCATATCTCAGACCTAAATTTCTCGAGGCAAGGCTGACAGGAAGAGTTCTCCACAGCTGAAAGAGCTGCCTTCCAGCACCAACAGGGGCTGTCAGAGAGCTCACTAACATCACACATGCAGGTAACATCCAGGACAGGTCGACAGACTGGCACGAGGGCTGCTTTCAAACGCAGGACACACCCACACATGCAGATTACAGACACACATTAGAGGAAAACTTTAAAAAAGATATATATATAGTGCCTCTTGTGGTGCAATATTAAATGTGAGAAATCCATAGCCGCGCTAGTCGCACCATGAGTCTGCAGAAATTTTGATGTTTATGTCAGTGGTTTTGTCAAATCAATCACACTGTGCATAATAACAATAAAAATATCTAATCCAGCTAACCATCCTCAATTTCATTTAAAACCCGATACGTTAATGAAGGTCATCTATAATATATTGTCATGGAATCATAAGACACAGATGAAACCTTCTAAATCAATCAAGTAGATGCCAAAGTATTTAATTGCATAAACGAGAGAACTGGCAGGCTGGTGGCATAAAAGAAAAGGTCTGGGGCTCATGAGGCCACATTCACCTGGCATTACAGCAGTCCATCTGGGAGACATTTCAGTCAACGCCCACAGGCTTCAATTCCTTTGGGGACCATTAATATCTGTACTGAAATTTGTGACAACCTATTCCACAGTTGCATAGATAGAAATGGCTGACTGACGTTATCCTCTAAGCCTCACCACAGGCCATCAACTACTCTAGACTCTTCTTCTGGATTGTTAAGTAAATGCTTTCCTAACAGTGATTCCCAACATCCAGCACTGCTCATAGAACAGACCGTCTTATCTGAAGACAGAAGCAGATTTAAATGGGAGTAAGTGTTCACTCCCTATTCAGCTAAGACAAATGCTCATAATGTGAGGCATTATATTATGACCACCTTCCTAATATTGTGTAGGTCTCCCTTGTGCCTCCAAAACAGTTGTGACACGTCAGAGAATGGACATGGGCCTCCTGAGGGTGACCTGTGGTGTCTGTCGTTGTTAGTGAAGGCCTTTGGGTCGTTTGGGTTGAGGTGATGGATCTCTGTGGATCATCATGATCGGTTCAGGAGGCCACCTTTTTCATGCTTTTTGAGTTGTTCCTAAAAAATTTTTTTGCATATGCATCCTGCTGGGGATGGCTGCTGCCATCAAGGAGCGTCATTGCTATGTGGTGGGGGTATCTGTTCTGGTCTAGGTGGGTGGTACATGTCTCTAACATTAATGCCAAGTCCAAATGTTTCCCGGCAGAATATTGTGCTGTCACAAGATGGTCAATGTTATTCACCTCACCTTGTAGGGGTTTAAATGTTGTGGCTGATCATGTATACTTACCCAAGGAACAACCTTCCAAGTGAAACCCACCTGCTCTGATAATCATGACTCTAGGAGCGGATTTTGAAGTAATCAAACACTTGAGTTAGCCAGAATGTCTCTGCTTTCTGCTTATTACAAAAACATTTTGTAAGCCAACACATTCACTTAGGTAGTGAATGTGCACTTTGGACTCCCAAAGTAAACCAGTATATCTCTAACATCAGATAGAGCTGTTATTAATTATATGTTTTAGTTATAATGTGCTTACTCTTATTTTGGTGAACATCCGCTACGTCTCCAACACTACTGTGCATGCCGGGGCTATAAAACTGGAAGCCAATGCTGTGTATTCAATCGTCCGAGGAATGTGTTGAAATGAATAGAGGTTTTCATTTTGGCAGCTTAATATTAAGCACTATGTTATGATTTAAAGATTGTCATGTTATAGTGATCAGTATCTCCACGACAAATGAGTTGGGGTTCAGGCTGTGGAGGTACACCAAATTGGTAAATCAGACCAGAAGCACTTACTTCCACTGTGCATCCTATGGGCCATCATTGGTGGGTGTGCTCACAGATCAAAGTGGCAGGGGTCTTCCAGGCTAAAAAGGAATAAGAAACAAAGGACCATTAAATCACAGTGAGAGACCCCGCTCTGAGCAACACGCACATTTAAACACTGCAGTATGAGGACTGTGAAGAGAGTTAAGGACCCACAGAGAAAGATAGAGAGAGGAGGAGAGGGAGAGAAAGGGAACGCAACATTGATTTTCCCCCTCTGAAGTGCCAGTTCATCATTCTGTGAGACACGCAATATTGATCCCCTGCCTTTAGTTTGTTTGTAATTTGGGGGGCTCAAAACTGTTCACAAAGATAGATCCTCTTATATGCCACTTGGCTTCGAGATGAAGAATGGAGGGATCAAAGGATGTGAAGATGACCTCATTTTGCAAGGTGCTCCTGAAAAGGTTTTTTTTTTTTTTTGTGGCCCTGTTTAAAAAGGGAGCTTTAAGGTGGGCAGCTGTTTACCCTTTCAAAGTTCCCGTTTTTTATTTTTATCCCTCTGTGCCAGCTCCAATACCTTGGTCAAGAGCCTTTGCCTTCCGTTCTCGTGAACACAACATTCAGGAAAATGCCCTCTTAGCTTCCCCGCAGTCTCCACGTCCACAAGCATACATGCAAATGCAAATTTTAGGTTATGAGAACTACTTCCAGTGAGGAGATATCCAGATATTCAACTTTTCATGCTTGTGACCTCCGAGTGCAGTTATCTCCTTTGTTCCCATGGCTAGATTTTGTGCAGCAGCATACATGGCCAGACGGGACATTTTACATATTTGCGCATAAAGAAAGGTATACACTCATCAGGCATTAGAATTATGACCAGCTTCCCAATATTTTGTAGGTCTCCATTGTGCTTCCAAAACAGTTGTGACTCATCAGAAAATGGACATGGACTTTCTGAGACCTGGCATTCATGTAGGAAAAACAAGGAAAAACATGAAGAATGGAAGAAGGTGTTGGAGGGGAAAAAAAAGTCAGTCAGTGTTCACAATATACTGGATTAAATAAACTTGTGTTCCTTGAACTGCTGATGTGAATTTACCACAGATCCTAGCAAATACATTCTAGATAAATGTTTTATTAAGCCTAGTTTTATTTTCTATGTGACGTGAGAGCATTTAATAGTAAATAGGGCTGTAGTTTCATTTAGTTATTGTTTGTGGGGGGCGCTCACTGCGTTTCAGCGGCAGAGAGCTAGAGGAGAGGGTATTCACTGCCAGTTTGGTGAGGAGCATATTCACAGCTGCCTGTTTTGCAATTTGACCTCCATAGCTTCTGGAAAAGAGAAAACCACCCACATGCAGCCTTACCTTAACATCTCATTTGCACCATATGACACCCCCCACCCCCCACCCCCCACCCCCCATATACAGAGCAACTGAAAGGCATCAACTCAGAATATACCTTCAGAGGTATCAAGAGAATACTTGAAGGTCATCATCTCCAGGAAAACATCCTTTAACCAGGTTGTTCCATGAACAAAACAAACAAAACCGCCCCCATATACCCACAGAAAAGAAAAGAAAGAAAAAAAAAACAATAATATTTGTGTCGGAGCTAACCATTATTCATTTGTTATGGTTCATATTAAGTGGAGTTTGTCTTTATGAAGCTGAAATGATTAAAGAGAAAAATAAAATACATCACATGCCATCAATATTGAGGCTATACGATAGATGGAAGCTTAGTTTTATGATGACAGCAGCACTGGCCGTTTCTGTACCGTGAATAAAATTATACATAAAGCACAGGTAATTTAAAGTATTATTCCCACACACACACACACACACACACACACACACACACACACACACACACACAAAACTTTAGTCCACTGACATTTGTTTGCACACTCTTAACATGCAAAACATGCAAAACAACATATATATAAACTACAAAAATGCTTGCACTGAGTCAGCAGACATGTTTTATTAACATTCTGGAGGTGTCTGTCCCAACACTTCCTGAAAACACCAGCCCGCTGATCTAGCACAATGCAAAAAGATTTGTTTTAGAAAGAAGTTACCAGTGTCTGAATCTGTAGCTTCAAACAACTTCAAAAGGGGTTGACCACCGTCATATATTTACAACTCTCTTAGCAAATCGCAATTCTATAGCAGCTGACTTCATTCTGATCAGCACTCACAATCATGGTGCAGTGTGACCGGTTGCAACATAAGCCTGCAGGTTCTTGGGATTTAGCGGCACATGCTTGAGAGGTACTGTGTAAATAGAGGTGTACGTTCCATCTGGTGCTTTAAATTGTACAATATTTACATTCTATGTTGTGTCTGGTATCTAGATGCAGTATGCAGCTTAAGACTGAGTCTATACTGTATACTCACACAGAGTGTGTGAGCTTTCGCTGATCATTCATTCAAGGCTCTAAGGTAACAGAAATTATTGATATCAGAATTTAAATCAGCGCAGCTGGAGGGCCTGAGGGTCCAAGGTTCACCTCCTGCCCCGTTCATGGCTGTGGTGCCCTGAGCAAGTACCTAACCCCCAATTTGCTCCGCAGCCACGGCCCACCTGAGACTGCAGCCCACTGCTGTGTGGGCGAATGGATGTGTCAAATGCAGAGAAGGAATTTTCCCATAATGGATCGATAAAGTAATAATAAAATAAAATAAATAGTACAATAAATATACAGTCAACGCTTTACGCTTTACTGTATTATTAACAGACAATACACATTAGAGAAGCAATGTATTGCTTCACTAATACACTGCAATATATATATATATACAGTTTAGACAACACACATCACATAAAAAAATGAATTATTGAAAATGAGCTATATACATATAAATACATTATAGTGTGTGGTAGTGCAAAAAGCTATAATGTACGTCATGTACTGGAGCGAGACTGAGAGTACTGACACTGGTTAGCTATTTATAAGGATGACAGCATGAGGTAGTTTTGGTATCCTGAACCTAAAGAAGCGTTCCCTGGTTCTCCCGGCCCACTTCCTGTTTTTTTTTTTTTTTTTTTGAAGAATTCACATTCTGGAGGCTGAGCAGGGGAGTCCCATTCATTATTTTTTCAGTTGTAGACTGCAGTCTTCTGTGTTGTGGTTCCTCAAGACACCGTGATGGATGTGCACTGGACAGATTCAGTGACTGGGGCGCAGAACTGGCTCAACAGCTCTTGCTGCAGACCATACTCCCTCAGTCACCACAAAGTATATCTTCATCAAAAAGACCAAGCAGAGGCTGTGCTCTCTGTGGCAAATGAAGAAGCATGGTCTGCCACAGGAGTGGTTGAGGAAAGTCTGCACTGCAGTCATGAAATCTGCAATCATCAGAAAGTAAAAAATATTTCTCCCATAAAATGATCTGTCAAACACAAAGGACAAAGTGTCACACAGATCCATGAGATGCCATGTGGACACTGAGGGGAACGGTTCTGACAGTTCCACTGTAATGAGCCTTCGTCCTCACAGTTACCAGCAGCAAAATGGCTGACGGCCTCAACACTCTGGGTGGAGGTCATCCATGTGAACAGAGTGGTACATCCTCCGGATGCTCTTGCCATATTTGCTGCCTACAGGCAGTCTATCTGGGGTACTTCTTCATTTTCTTACTCACCAGGTTTTTAAAATGTCATTTATGTCTAATGGCCATGCTCATTAGCTGCATCTGAAAAACACACTCTGGTCATTACCAGCAACATTTACAGTGAGGCTTCGTGCCGAATTCTCATGTTTGAGTCATCTGTCACAGCCCCGTTCCTTGGCAGTTGGCACCACAAATGACGCAAAACGCAATTCTTGTAATTATCTGCAACTATCGCTATCTGCTCACATTACTAGCGAATGTGTTTTGACAAGACTGTTTTACTAGTGTAGCGAGAAAACCAACCTGAAATAACATCCATCATGTCGAAGCTCTCAAGGCCACATGGGGGGACTACACAGGCAGTAGTGCGCTAAGAATTGCACTCTACCTAGGTGTGATCCCCTTGTGTGTGGACAAACTGCGGAAGGCTTGTACATGAGTGGGACTGCAATGGAGACTATGGCACTCAACTATCTTTCATTATTTACTTGTACAACTGGCAGATATGGACTCATGTTACAAGAAAACACTTGTATGCTACAGAAAAAACACGTCAGAAAGATCAAAGGTTCATTTAACACCCCAGGGATCGAATGTTGTCTTGGTCAAGTCTTCTTGGAACAGAAATGTGTCCCGCTATTTCTACCCTAACACTACAAAATAAATAACTGTTTTGGCATCACAGTGTCGCTCTTTTATTGAGATTCTGCTTCTTTGAAGGAGTGTGGGTGTTGAATAGCCTGTCCAAGTAAGAAATAGCGAGAGAGGGAAAATGGGTGGGAGAGCATGCTGGCTATCCTTTGTCAACTGCTCAGTGCCATTTAATGGCCTGTAAACCCCTTTGCTGGAGAAAGAACAGGCAATTAGCATACTGAGTGGATTACAAGATTGCTCTGACTCCTGGATTAATGTGTGCACTTAATCTTCTCTTTGCTAAGCGATTCCTGGATATACAGCTATCCGAGGGGAACAAATTTCCCCACCTTCCAAAACACAGCATGAAAGGAGGTTTCTTCCATGATGGCACCCAGACTGTTAAAGTACAGTTACATAATGTATTGTTAGGCTAAACTAACCATCTTTTTTATATATATATATACAGTATATACTTGTATCTTGCATGTGGCCCATGTGTTCCTCAAGCACACCACCTCTACCAATGGCCTGCTCCCCATATATACAAATTTCAGGTGGACCACCTTGCCTAAAGCAAAGGCCACCTCATTTGACATCTTATTAAGTACAAAATTCAACATTACCTAAAGGCGAACATTCCATTTCTCACAGCAAATATTACACACCATGAGTGATGTTTAAGCTCTCACTACAAACTCAACTGAACACGCCTCGATGGCAAAACACTTCTGTTAAACAAGATTGTGGTTCTTTTAGTTATTCTTCCGGTTTCCCAACAAAGTCGCTCATAGAGGCTACGTATGCTCCTGTGTTTCCATGGATGCTTTGGCATACCACTAACTTTTTTTTTACTTTGTGTCCTTGAACACAGAAGTCAGACATTTCCAAAGTAACCGACAAAACCATGCCACGCTGCACAACATCTCCTTGATTGCTATCCTCTGACTATCCGTACTCTATATGATAAACATAGGGCTGCACTCCATATCTCCACAAACTCGGTCTTCATCTGTTATCTCTGCCATCATTCCTGAATCAGTATACCTATTCGCTGGCTTTGATATGATCTTTAATCCATGGCTCCCCACCCTACCTCAGAATCTTTTACCCAGAGTGTCAGCCCAAAAATGAGAAGCGCTGATAACTTTGCACGGCTATTGCTCGTGGCAACCTCCACTTCGTACAGGTCACATTCAGGAGCTCACACAAACACAAATGGTGTGCACACTGTCTAAAATGAAGTACTGTCAAAACCACATATTTATTCATTCATATTGCGTATTCAAAAAGATAAATAAATAAATCTTTCAAATGCTGACACTTCTAATATCTTACAGGTGGTACCTATACGCCAGCAAAGTGTGGGTTTATAAAGAAAAAAAGAAGCTTAGGACAGCTTGTTTGCCTCAGAATGTGTGTGAAAATGGGCTCAGGAGCAATAACAGAATGCATCGTCCCCTTCCTCTAAATATCAACACAGATTACCATCTTCATAGCAATTTTCTGCCTCTGTCCTCACAGATAAAAGGTTTTCAGGATGCTTCAAAAAACTAAAGTGCTGATTCACTGCATTGTGTCAAAAGGGAACAGATGGCTGTATACCTTCGCTGTCCATTGAGATGAATGCTCAACATTCCAACAGCCAGACTGCCACACCTAAGGCTTCTGCTGCATTTTAAGTTTCACTCCTGAGTCATATTTTGGTGAGTAGAAGCTGCAGAATCTGAGTGAGTACAGCAAGCAAAAAGAGAAAGAAAGCCTTGATCCCTGGACGCATTAGGAACACGTTTTCTCCCTAGAAATCGATAATGTCTCATTGCCTTGAAGATCGCCAGGAATGCCATCGCATTCAATTTATTCATTCATTCTTCTCAATGAGCAGACTGCGGAGATTCACTCTTTTCCATCCCTTCAGTTCGCTTTCTCCATCCCAGTCCATCTCTGGGGAGGTTCCTTTAACTTGTTAAGATCTCTTCTCTGCACCTTTAACAATGGCATTTGCCTGAAAATAAGTGTGCAGAGAGAGCCTCGGCAGTCTGGACTTGTCTTGGCTGGATGGCATCACAAGAAATAGGCTTCGACGTGTTTATTTTTTCCTCATCAGGCCGTGATTTGATATGCTGCACCGCATGATTATTTTCGCCACACATATCCCAGGTCTGGCTTTATGAAAGCCCCCAGCTGAGATGAGGAATCATTTCAAAACACCCACCGCCTTCCCGCTTTCCTAAAACCTGCTTGTGTTTACCTCCAAGGTGCCCTGTGACTCAGCAGGGCTGAGAGCAGCACCTATTGCACAGCAGAGACTTAACAAAATCTATTCACTCCTTTTAATTATCAACATTAGCCATAGACCATGGGAAAAGAGAGACTCTCCGACAGCTGCCACCAGCTCCCAGTCTCTCTCAAAGTGTGGATTGAGGACATGAAATACTCAGACATCACAGACAGCAACAAACCTCCAGCTGTGGGGTAAGCAGTCGAAATAAATTACAGATTGCAGAAGTAACCTTAGGGAATAAATGCTTGTTGCCAGATGTGGTTGTCAAGAATTGGCTTTGATAACGATTCCATCTTGACGTCCCCGCAAAGCGCAGCTGGCCGATCTTCCAGCCTGAGCCATAGAAGCGTTTTACAAATCCTTTAATTTTTTGATGACCAAAACATCCACTTGTAACTTCCTTGATTTCCACATCTTCACAGGACTCTCAGAAGATGATCGTGTGATAGTGTACAGTAAGGGCCTCTCTAGAAGCATGTAAGCTTGTGAGTGTGTTTTGGTGTGTGTACTCACGTTCCTTCTGCTGAGAGTAACAATAAAACACAGCTGAATGTGAAGCCCTCACTCAGCAACTTTAATGCTGGCTCCGCGTACAAAGGGGTCAGAGCTTACAGTAATTTTTGTTCTCCCACATCAATATATGATGCTTCGCTGGGGGCAATGAGAACCTGTCCAGAGTTATAAAGGGAATCTGTTTGCACGAGGTGAGCGACCACATTTTCTGTGCACATCAGACACCTTTTGACCCACCAACAATGTAGGGTGTGAAATTGCAAAGCCGTACCGGCCTTAATCCCACATTCCCTTGCAAAACCACTGAAGTCAGCGCTGGTTTATTACTGCTAATGTACCATCTGCTTCCCATGGTGACTTCTCATTAAATATGGAGGAGATAAATAACACATCGCATGTCTGCAGCTCTGAACATTAATGTGACCACTGCTGGTGTGGGGGGGGGGCACAGACAAGTCTGACAGGTCCTTTTTATATTAGACAGCCTGTGCTACGCGCTGAAAAATGCAAGTAGAAGTTGTTTAAAAGATTGCTGTTCCAGACAGTCTTGACAGATATTTTGCATCTGAAGACATCCCAGGGAGCTTGTCACATTTATGCTTCAGCTAAGATTTAATCAATTCAAGTTTCACTTGCACCCACAAATCAATACGGCCTCTAAGTATCTGCTTTACTTTCAGATTTTTACATGATGAAATCAAAAATTTGCAACTATGAAAGCTTGTAAAATGATGCCAAGTCAAAATATGTTTCACAGGGTTTGATTAAAAAAAAAAGCTTAAAAAAGCATCCTTTAACAGCAGACATATTACAGAAGAGAAGGCATTTTCCAGACAACAGGGCAATGGGAAGGAAGAGACTTTCTCAGCACTTCTTTTATATAGTGTTTCATCATAAAAGGGTCTATATAGTTCATGAGAGATGATCAAGATCACCAGATTCGGGAGCTTGGGGTAAAACAATTGCCACCTTTATAAGCTCACCAGTAAGACAAGAGCAATATTTTTTGTTTATCTATTTCACCAGACAATTAAATTTCCATTACTGTCACTGTGTATTACAAGTACATGTGTGCGTAGGTGTGTGGATTGTGAGTATGAAAGCCAAATAAAAAGCTACTCCCTTGATGCTGCTTAATTTCAGCCAGCCACTCAGGATGGGATGGCTGATGCCAGTAATTGTTTACCATCCAGCATCGCATACTGTAAAAAATGAGCTGTGAGGCTGCTTTTGCCATTGTTTAATTTTTCAGATATTACAGAAAAAAACTACAGCAATTGATCATAGTTCTTATCACTGGCTGATCTCATTTAACATCAACAGATTAATAATTCAACACCAACTGCCAAGGAAAGTAAGGTAGCATTAAATATATGCTGGACTGCAGTGTGTTGGCTATTCTGAAAATGAGTGTATAGCTGCAACTTTGTTTGCTCAACAGCCCAATCTTTCTTTCTTTCTTTTTTCCTTCTTTTCTTTCTTTCTTTCTTTTTTTTTTTTTTTTTACAAGAGCAGTTTAGGATTTACACTAATACCACCATGTGATGGCTTGTTTCCCAACCCACAGGAACAAAGGTTACAGCATAATCAGGACATTGTACTTTCACACAAATGTGATGGGGCACAAGTACAGATCTGTTAGAGCTTCATGTTGCAGTGAAACTGTAATGTAAGTCTACAGCATTGGTATCGATGTAACATGTACGAAGAGAATAACTGTAGTCTTCAGATACAATGTACCTGTAATTGCATGGTTCCCTTTTCTTATTAGTGAAAATAAGAGTATTTCGAATTCTTAAAATACTACTTAAGGGTAGTGTCACAGCCTGGGATTAACTTTCTTTTGCCATAATTAGCTTTCCGTTTCAAGTGCTACCACCATACTAGGTTTGCATAACTACATTTATCTCTACAGCGCTGAGTCAAAGTTGGAGAATGACCAAGCTCATGATAATTCTGGGACAGGTAGAAAAAAAGGCTCCAGTTTGTTTGCATTTCCTTAAACCAATCACAGTTCACACTTTGGCAGCACTAATCCCAGGATGTTTGTGAAGGCTCTCAGTCATTCAATGGATCCAAAAGAACGAGCTGAAACAAGTAGCGGATTCAGCTCCAGTCTAGAACTGACAAAGCAACTTGGACAATTGGCAAAACGTCAAGAAACTCCACAAGTCCAGGTGAATTTCTTTTTCAGCTTGTTGTTTGGACTAAGCGCAGGATGCACAATCTATTTTTTCATTTTTTTTTGGTGGAATCTTTGCACGTAGGCAGATGTGCAGTCATTAAAATAATAGAACATACACATGATTCTGACTGTGACATTTAGTGAGAAAAAAAAGGCAAACCTAATTTCATAGTGTGTGCCATAGAGGTGAAGCCTGTCTCTACTCTTAATTATGGAGGACTCATTACAACCACAGACAATTTGCTGTATGTTACTCCAGGTCAAAATTAATAGACCAATATCACAAAAGTTCATGTGAAGCTGACCAGCTACGTACATTGGTACCAGTCAGTGTCCCTTGTGCAGAGTATAAAGATGTAGAAGGTAAGCTCAGTCAGACTGACAAAAGCTGCCAGGAAACAAGTTAACAGAAGTCCTTTGAGATGAAGTCTTCCTTCTTGCAGGAACCCAAATTTAATCAAAACTTACCATTTCAGTGGTTAGGTTGATAGACACTGTCGTTTTCCATAATGAAGGTGGGGGAACTGCCACTTGAAATACAAGGTCAATGGCATGCTTAGACACATAGGTCACGTCCACATGTACCAAAACAATATTATTTCTCCGGTTTTCCTTGGCATCATGTTAAGTATTTCTCCGTAAAGGTTAATCCATTGCAAAACCACTTCTAGTTGTAGAAAGACTGTAGTGCATATCCAAGGCCTATGCGTGGCGCTGTTTTTGCTACAGAACTCAGACAAAAAAAGAAGAAGCGGCGCAGCATGCACATCAACCCTGCTCGCCATATTCAAACATACAGTCCAGATTACAATCTGTAATCCTTTTTAGCTCATTGTAGTGGTGAAGCAACAGTATATCTTGCCCTAGCCACCCAACAAGGGTCAATATCTGATGCAACACCAGCACAAGCCTGTAGTCAGCCCATGTTGTTATTGTTGTTATGAGACGAAGGAGTCTAGAGGGGCTTGTGGTGGGGTGATGACATCATCATGTTCATGAATCAAAAAAGAAACCGCAAAGGCTCCATATTTGTCTTTTTCAGCCTGGGACCTGATTCAAAAAGGTGCAGTTCCAGCCACAGAAAAATCCAGGGGCATCATGTACGGCTGCCTGAAACACATAAGACGTATGCGGTTTCACCCAAAAATCATATTCGTGTAAACGTGGCCATGGTCAAATTCAGATGAACTATTTTCATCTAAAAAAAAAAAGCATGTATTTAAGGAAATAGACCATTCACATATACTTTCTAGTACACTATTGCCATGACCTAATTTACATCCAGAATGACCAGAATGACTAATTACTGTTTATATTCTACTGAGTAAAGCAATTAAACCACCTAAGCACCTCCTGTACTGTATATGCTGCTCTTTGCCCAAAAGCCTGGAAGAGGAGATATTTCTCATCCAGTGACTTACCAGCTAAAAAAGCTACTATGATGCACAGGGAAATCTTCATGCCTCAGCATAAAATGAATACGCAGTGCTTATTGTTCTGAAAGGCTTGACAGTCTATGGCAGCACAACAGGCCTGAATTTCTAGCAAATTCCGTTCAGTATGTGCTGCACAGTACCATCAGAAAAAAATCATCAGTGATGAGTGTATGTCTAATTTTACTTCCCTTCGTTTGTGATGTGTTTCTGATAAATATAGCTTTGTTTCATCACCAAATTGAGACCCACTATCTCTTCAGCCTTTGTGGTCCTCCAAACATGTTTCCCCACAGAATGCCCATGTCACAATAGACGCAAGAAACTGAAAATCCTTGTGAGCAGCTGTCCAAATGATTCTTTTCTGACGTCTTTTGAAAGGCACATACTCTCTGCAATCCTAGGAAGAATGTTGTGTGCCATAAAGAGGTCCCTGGAGTTTTTCTTCTTCCCTCCACCACTGGACAAATGGAGAGCACTTTGCAGATGGACACATGCTGTCCAGTCTCCTCACGACAACGCCACAGGCTACATTTGGGAAGGCACTCTCTACAGGATGGAGGCTTCACTGAAAGCTGAAATAGCAAAGGCTGCTGAAGTCAGTTTCTGGTATGATGACATATACACTACCAGTCAAAAGTTTGGACACACCTTCTTATTGATTTGAATGAGAAGGTGTGTCCAAACATTTGATTGGTTGTGTAGCTGGCAAATGGCTATAGACCCCTTTATGGCCTACGTCACCATGACGTCACAGCGTTAGCTGGAGGCAAAACAGAGGGAAGCTTGAGGTGAACATTGTCATTTTGAAAATGTCGTCTTGCCATATTTGTGGGGGCCAAAACCGAAAAAGCAAAAACATTAACATTTATCGCATACTAGCCACTGCCAGTCGTAGACAACTTCGGTTGAACGCGATTAAAAGAAACGATTCGAGTGAAACAATCATCAACACCTCTGTGTTTGCAGCGGACATTTGATATCAGGTGAGATTAATAACTAATTAATCAATTAATCATTTTCAGCTTGGATAACGTTATGGGTTGACTAAATTGTGACTGAAATAACGTTAAGTTAATCATTATTTGGGGGAATTCTTGTTACATGTCAATGCTAATGCTAACCGCAAGATAGCACAACGTCGCTTGCGTGTTTCAGGGGTGTCCAAGCAGAGGTAGTATTTGCTACGTTACCCTCCACTTCGTCCATCCAGTGAATGAGACTTTAGAGGTCGGTGAATGTAGTCCCATCAGTCAGAGTTAACTTTTTAAAATAACACTCATGGTCTACGGGAGTGAGTGTATTGATATATTCTATGAAATATGTGTTTCCCTTGTCCATTCTTGCTAAAACAACCACTGTTTACGGGCTATTGCATTTGAGATGTTTTGCATCCAGTTAAGCCCCGCCTCTCAAAAAATGTCACATTGTTTAAAAACCATGAAGGGGTCTATACATCGGGCTTCCACTGCCCATGCCTTACCTCTATATCTCCATATCTTTGTTTGTGTGTTTTGTTTTTCAGCAAGGCAGACAACAACTCCCCAAAGAAACTAAAGATTTTATGAAGAAATTTCTTAATAAATATATATATTGTCTGGGCTGGTTCCTGAAGGAAGAAGCACATTTATTAATAGTTGCCATCAACTCAGTTTCTTTATAATCTAACAAGTTGTGTGTTACTATCTTCCAGCTTTTTGTTGACTTTCAAACGCACTGTGCATCTGTGATGACCCTTTGGCCCTCCAGCAGCTCCAGAGTGGGGTGACCCTAATTACAGTGTTGGCTTTACTGCCAAACCATCTCATTGGAAACCAGCCACAGCTTTGGCGACCCCAGCATACGAGCCGTTCCCAATGGAAAGCAATTTAATGCTTGGCTGCTCAAAGAACAAAATATATGCAGCACAAGAAATCCCTTAGATAAATTAGAGCAGGCGAGTGGACTCTGTAAGAGCTTTATCTGAGGCCCGATGAGCCACCTGTCACCTTAGAGGTGACATGAAGCCACAACATGGCAGGAAACAGTCAAATTCTGTCACCAAGCAGCCGGCACTGACTTTTGCATGGTGGGCAGCTGCTGGGAGAAGAGCGGTGCACCTGCAGCTCATTGGTGTGTTCGAATAACAGGGACACTGACAAAGAGAAAAAAGTTATCATCTGAGTAAATAGAAAATATCATAAAGGCTAGAACATAATGTTAAAAGAAGAAAGATTCTCTAGATATTTTCTGGACATCACCCAGAGGAGTGATACCTGTGAACACAAATGTCCTAATCTATCAGACTGGACGTTTCATGGACTTTATCTTACCAGCTCTCAAGTACAAAGTCTTTTTAATGTCTGACTGAGCCTGTGTGTGTGTGTGTGTGTGTGTGTGTGTGTACAGCAGGTAACTGTTGGGAATCCACAGCTAGCTCGTGTGCGTGTTGATGATGTTGACAACGCTGCATGCGGTGCAGCCGATTCGTACTTCTTTCCTACTTGCCTGTATATATTCCTTTCCATTTTTTGCTGATGTTGTTGATATATTCAATTGCATGTGGTACCAATATCACTGAAAAAACAATCATCATTACGGATCAGTCATCCTTTTGCACACTCTACCCCTCACCTAACACATTATTTACAGTAGGTAGAACACCTCGAATATACGCCATCTCCCCATCTCCTGTTATCTGTTACATTTGTGAAAGGTGGTTCAGAGTTCACATTCATCTTCCTATCAAAAATGGGACCAGCTCCATTTTGTCCAGACACCAATTTCTACTGTGGAATATATCCCCTTGGTTTGCTTGGGTGTGTGTTTTTAATAATATGGAATTAAGTTATGTTTTAACTAACTGCATTTTGTGTTTACTTGTGTTATCTTTGGCTAATATTAAAATTAGTTTGATGATATGAAACAAAGTGTGACCAAAAAAAATCAGGAAGGGGGGGACATTTTTTCATATCACTGTAAACTGAATTACTCAGTAGCATTAAAATATGAACAACACCACATAGTGAAGTAAAAATGTAGGGACCTTAGGGCCATAATTATTTCAGATTGTGGAAGGTGTTGATGCAATTATTCAAATAACCACAAAGTAACTGAATTGGGACCCCTGAGGATCTTGGACCAGAAGGCAGCTGCTCATTGTGCCCAGTTTGTACGGCTGACTTCTATATACCGGAGTTGAAAGAATTATGAAGTAAAGTCGAGATTCATTTCTCCTCCTCCCTCTGTTTCTTGCTCATTAAATGACTCTCTCTGTGCAACGTTCCCCTCATTAGACTTGCTAAAGGCAGTTTCCACCATGCCATGATTTTGATGCTAGTGACAGTGCCTGTTTCCTATCTGAATCACCAGTGACCACATCATGATGTTTTCCAGCCGGCCTTTCTTTACCTAGAGTGTTGCACTCTGTGCTCTACTTTGTGATAGTTTTTTTCTGGAAGTCCCTGCAGCATAAGAAAATGTCTGTTGTTCTTATCGGCCATTTAAGTTATGCATCCCACTTGTTGAAGGTGAAAAAATATAAAGCATGTATCTCTAAGGAGGTCGTGACAAAAACAAAGTATGCAAGGGTGGTTGAGGAGCAAATCAGCCTGGGTCGAGAGGTGCTGAGCTGGAGCCAAGACCATGGTGACCTTTAGATTGGAACAATGTCCTGGGGAGTCAAACCCATTAAGCACAGTAGCTGGAGTGAGCGCCACACCGAGAATCCATCTCCTTAGATTAGCCCGACAGCAAACAGGCCAGTGATGGGAGGCTGCCTCGGTGGAGTGATGTCTGTGATGCCTTGAAGCTGCCTCAAAAATGTAATCCCATTTACCCTACAAAGACTAGAGCAGGGCCTGCTTAGAAGTCTTTTAAAAACAAACAAAAAAAATGGCACATAAAAAAGTACACCCACTTAGGACAAACAAGCAGTTTCTAAAACCCTATTTTCTCACTGAAACAATAGTGATGTTCCTTACATAACTGACTTGCAGCTACACGCTTCTATAAACATTCTTTTTTTTTTTTTTAACTGAGATTCATTAGCATTTGTGAAGGATATTGTAAAGCATTTTTTAAGTCTACCTGATAATATTTATTTAATGTATAGTAGACGTAACCCTGTTAGCTAGATTTATGCAGACCTGCTGACCTGTGGGTGTGCCAGAGCTTCGTACTCTACACTGAGCAAGCACAAACACCACCTCTTCCTACTGCCTTAAAAGATTTCTTTTGATTCCTGTTAAAATAACTTTTTCAACATTTATAATCTCCAACTCCAACACAAGCCAGCAGTACCTTCATAAGGCTTGGAGAAGGCATGCCTACCACCCTGTGTTGCCAACTTGCACTTGCTGACGATCAATATCAACGTGGGAATCTTACCTCATTTTGTAATAACCATCACAACTACTGCAGAGTTTGATACCAGCCGAAGGCCTCCTCCACATCTACAAAACAATCACAAAGACAGCTGCTCCTGCGTTTTACTTTAATGTCAGCACCATGCCTATAAATGACACCAAGCAATACCCTGTGCTGTTGTTTGTTGTTGAGCAGTCATGGCCTCAGCTTGTCTCAAAGTGCTGAGTATATTTACCCTCTATCCGGTGCAATGCTTTGTTGCACTCTGTGAAACAAGGAAGAATTCAATTACATGGTGGCCGAGGCCCTGACAAGAGCTCACTCTTGTTTCAATAACCCCACAGGTGGATACGCGGATGAGGAGAGGTAGTGTTCCAGCCTCCACAGTCTAGGCTGAGGCCAGAGGAGGTACTCAGTAGGTGGTGGTCAGTGGCACGGAAAGACAAGAAGGACAAGAAGTCCCACTTATCAAACAAGAGTGTGAGAGTCAGTTAAGAGAAATTTGTGTTGAAACTCTGGAACCACAAAAGAACTCGACTAAAACAAATTAAATGGAATCTTTTGGTTTGTGTCTACATCAAATATGATGTTTATGTGGTAAGCTGGACAAATGAAGGCCAAATAACATGTGTTTCAGGGCCTTCATTCTGATGTTTGAAGTCTTTTTATCATACTACCTCTTTTTTCCTAAAGGAACCTGCAGTTCATAGGCGCTTTGCAAGCGCGTGAGCCGCACTGTGAACACTGCAGCCATCACATTGATGGCCCTCTCCAAGGATCCCGCCTGTGCCCAGACTAGATGAACGGACTCGGATAAAACAAACACCATCAATCATCATGATTGTCACACTTTTCATTGAGTTCATAATTTCCCTGTGAAAATGACCGTGGATCCATGGCTGCGGAGATGATTCAAGGCAGTGATCAACCATGTTATGAGTCCGCACTGATAATAGCTGACAATGGCAGACGGAGGGTGTAAAAATCTTGTTTGACAAACCCTATATATTTCTCCTTATTTCTCTCAATAATGTAATGTGTTTTTCTGTATTCCTCGGAGAGGGACTGTCTTCAGTGATTGAATGCTATCTTGTCCTGGAGGAAGCCAGATCATTTAATTGCTGTCCTCTCCAGCTCCCTATGGAAGCTCTGCGTGCGTGTGTATGAGTGTGTGTCCTGTCTTACTGATTATGTATACATCCCATAAATGATAATAATTGTTAAAGCCTACAGAGGCATGTTGTGATGATAACACAAAGATACTGTCAGCTAATTGAGGGTCAGGATCTATCTATTTTTGCTGTAAACTAAGAATGCTTTCAAAAATATAAATAATGACTGTTTATATTCAATTTAAAAAATGCAAAGTGAGCGAAGAAAAGAAAACTCATCATTATTTCTCAATCATCAATCATTATTTGGTGTTACTACCCTTTGCCTTCAAACCAGCACCACTTCTTATTGGTACACTTGCACAAAGTCAGGGATTTTGCAGGATCGTACCTCTTTTGAAAAAGCACAAAGAAACGGGTAACGTTGAGGACCGTAGACGCAGTGGTCGGCCAAGGAAACTTAGTGCAGCAGAAGAAAAACACATCACGCTTATTTCCCTTCTAAATCGGAAGATTCCAAGCAGCCATCAGCTCAGAACTGTCAGAAACCAGTGGGACCCAGGTACACCCATCTACTGTCTGGAGAAGTCTGGTCAGAAGTGATCTTCATGGAAGGCAGATATATCTGCGTGTATCTCTCAGTATTGAGGACACGATTAGTCCTGACCAAATCTCCAACTCCAAATCATTATTTTTATTTTTGAGAGCATTCTTAGTGCACAACATTTAGATTTTTTTTTCTTTTGCACAGTACTGTGTACACATATATAGAGTGAAACAATGATCATATATATGCACACACACACACACACACACACACACACACACACACACACACAATGACCTAGTGAGTGCTCAGGGTGGATTGTGGGCATATGAAAAGCAGAAAGCTTTGCTTTGTTTGTGAGTTCTGTCCATTCTGCTAATTTATGTTCATTATTCTCCCATCCTTTGGCTGTGGCTTAAAAATTGTGCTCCTGCCAACACTGAAGATGTTCCAATCTCTTAAATTCATCAAGGAAGAGCCGAGTCATAAAATCTGTGGAAACTGCCTGAGCTGAGCTGAACAATAGTAATAGTTTATGGGGCTCTGATTCCACGTAGTGTATGTTTTTGAGAGGTGTCAGCGCTGCCTTGTGTTTTCCTTCGCTACTCATTGTGGGAAAAACCTTTCAGAGTTGACTGCTGCAGTGTATCATGAGCTGTTGGCATGACTGAGAGCAGGGTATGTGATTGTTGAAATTAGCTAAGATGCTGGGACCACATTGGTGCTTTCAGTAATGGACTTGGGTCAGTATTTGCATGGTCTGCTGCTGCTTTTTCTCCAACAAACTGGTATGCACTGTGTATTCTGACACCTTTCTAACCAGGACACCCCTGTTACAGATACGAACCTTTACAGACTGTAACCATTTGGCCCTCAAATCCTTGTGCTTGTCCATTTTTCCTGCTACTAACACATCAACTCTGAGGACAAAATGTTCACTTACTGCCTATTATGTCCTGAATCCAAGAATAGTCCCTTGCGTCCTTGATCAAAAAGCCAAATGTCCCTTCTTGCCCTGTTGCCATAGAAAATCTATTCCGAACATCACACACTGACTTAACATTGAACTGAAATCAACTGTGCTACACACAGTAATAATGCAAACCCTTTATGCAGCACCACTGCCATTTGGTCTCTGAGAGTGACTGCCACATTCAGTCCTGCTTTTTAAAGTCATTTTCATTCACACTGGAGCTTTTTCAGGGTCTGGAAAGACTTTTTAGTGAGAAGCCATACCATTGTAGGTCACTGATAAAAGGACTTGGGTTCCAGTAATTCAGTGGCAAATGCATTATGTTTTAGGACATAAACACTCTCAAATGCAAGCATTGTTTCCTGCAAATTATAAATACACACCTCTGCATTCTCCCTGTGCGTGTCCTTTCCAATCTCAAGCCCCTTCTTTCTATTCATCTACTGATGCTTGGTTTTGGTTACTGCATTTCAGGTCTGGGCACAGGCTAATCATGTCTCCCACAGGCTCCATAAGACTCCAGCAATCTGAGGGCAGCACATTACCCCAGACATACTTTAGTGTGGCACAGCAGCCTGAATGCCATGTCCACAGAGAGAGAGAGAGAGTGAAACCACTGGCGCTTGGCCCATTGGTTGCTTTCAGCAGGTTTTTGGCTCCTACAATCATTCTCCATCACTAATGATGTCCTTTCGCAAGCCACAATCCATTCCAGATCTATTGGATACAGATAGCCATAGGGAGCGTGCATGTTTAGAGGTCATGAATAACCTGGCTTCTGAAGAATACATGTATAATTTCCGCTTGGAGCAGTGGTAAAAGATTCCAGCAAGACTTTAGCTTTTTAGGTAAAGCTTTCAGTTCAGACATGACTTTGCACTAAAACACAAATGTGCAGAAGCAGGACTGCATTAAAGTTTTATGAACTAGGTCATGAAATATGAAAGCACTGATAAAGTGGATGTTAATAGGTTGCCTATGGCTGGACCGAGCCTGTAAGTGAGGTGAACCTTCCTCCTGTAGAAACAGCTATTAGTGAGTGTGTGTGTGTGTGTGTGTGTGTGCGTGTGTGTAAAATACTAAAGCTGCTTATAATGAGACAAAAACTGGAGCTGTGCTGAATGCAACAGATGGATTAGTAAAATGTTTACACAGTAATGGATAGCCATTATCCACTTACCTATTAAAGTGTTTCTTTTTAATTAAAGAGTTTTATATTCAATAAAGTGTAACGAAATCACGTCACACTGATATAAAAGAAAAAAAAACATCCACCAGTACTGCTAAAATTTCCTCCATAAAATTAGTTGATGGATTTAAATTACGGGATTTCCTTAAACGGATCCTTCTTTGCATCTATACAGTGATTTAGAAAAGGATCCCATTAACATGAAGAGCCTAAACTATCTGGGTGCTTTCAGGGCGAGTTCTGTAAAGCATTTTTGAGACAATTTATATTGTTACTGACGCTATATAAATAAAATAGAATTGAAATGAACCAAAATGTCTCGTAGTCATTTATTGAGCCAAATTATTTACTGTTTCACTGTTTCCTGTGTGGTTCTCTGTAATCAGAATAACTGCCAGATTCAAGTAAAAATGATTAATGTGAGCACCTCAGTTTTGAGAGACTGGCCCGATCGGAAGGACTTTTCAATAATCTGTACAAAAAGGGAAAGAGTAGCACGTAACAACCACTTAACATGGCAAAACAACTAGTTGTCCGAACTAATGTTTAAAAAAACAAAGCAGGACCAATGTGACCAGTCCAGTAGAAAACAGTTATCGTTTTCTGTTAAATAAAAATAGCAAATTCTTCTTTTTCTAGGCCCACCTTCTCAGAAAAAAAAAAAAAAAAAAAGTATTCTGACTGATGTTTTGTGGCACATGAACACAAATACATCATCAGGTTATTTTATTTTTTATTACATGTAAACTGTTGAGTTGAACAATCTAATCAGGTCAAAGAAATATTGTTGATGAAAATGTACCAACCAAAGGAACATGTTTATTATTTTCTGTCATACTATACAGTGCACAAAATACATAAATAAATCAAATAATTGTTAACGTTTCAGCACACTGAGTGCAATTGTCCATCTAGCAGTATTTCCTATGTATTAACTGCAGGATACAGAGAGTCACAGCTTTAGTTAATCACCACTAACACAAATGAAACAATTAATGCACCATATTAGTGTCTTTAGCTCAACAGCCCAGCTGGAAACATATATACAGCATATATATCATTCGAATCCAATAGTTTCATAGTTGGCTGATTTCAAAGTAAAGGCATGGGATGCTGTTCTAACCCACTTTTGATTGTGAGAGATGAATAACATGTTTGTGTTGCTCTTTTTAGAGTGACAAGAGAAAGGCGGAACTTGAAAAGAGGCTGGAAGTGCTAATGAGCCTTATTTTAACAACACAACGCTGCCATGAATATTTAACAGCTAACAATAAAAAGTCTGATGAATTTGCCATTCCGAGTGAAAAGCGGTCTCTGTAAAGCTGCTGCTGCCAAGATGTTGCTGTACAACATCGCTGCACTGTAGTGTGGTTGCTTTCAAACCGAAGCTCCACATTTTTGTAATATGGCAAGAATGATTTAATTATTCGTAAACAATTACGGCTACTCAAACTTTCTATACACGTTGAAAGAGGACAAGTTCCAAGGTGGTCAAAAAGATTTCGCACAGTGCAGGTCCCATGGACTCACTTTGTTGCTAAGCAACAGCAGAAGCACCGGCCCTTTTTCAGGAAAACAACTTCACTGTCCAAACTAAATAAAGACAGAGGGAACACACCGCGAACCTCTTGAGCGGGGTTAAGTCGCTGGGAATAACACTCAGTCAACATCAAGTACTGTGGCTGCAGAGGCCCAAGACTTGTTTATGTTGGGAAATTAGACTTTTTACTCTCAGGACATAAAGTAGCACACAGTATAGCAACAATTTTCAAAAGGTTTACAGGCTGTGGAACAGGAAAACTTGATTATACAATACCTAATTAAGATAAAACTATCAACTGGTAAATAACACTTTGTGTTGTGTAAAGAAAAAATGTATATTTCTGAAATAATTAGCATTGGTATTTTTAGCTCTCTGGACCCTCAAAAGACAGAAAGCGTATCTAAATGCCGTTTGTTGCTTTTTCCTTGATTTTCAAGAAGAAAATGTGAACAAACACCCTGAGAACAGATCAAAAGGCTACTAGGCTACTAACAACAGTAAGTGGGACTTCTTATCAAAGAAGCCTGGCTTTATCTCATTAAAGCAGGCGAGAGAGAGATGGTTAAAAAAATAAATTAAAAAAAAATCTAGTTCCAAAGGGAAATGAAACAGTTTTGCCCATATTTGCTTTGTTATTTAGCAAAAACAGCTCAAATTAATTACTCTCGTCGTCGTCACGCTTTTTCATTATTCCATCTGTAAACACATTAGTCAAAGGAAATGTCTCCGAGCACACCTGGCTTTCTTATCTTTTGTGCTGCCGACGACAGGGCGGTTCAGCTCTCCAACGTGCTGCAAGCAGAGTATTGAAGAAACCCAGTACCATTTCTGGGATAGGGTACCTGCTGCCTGTTCTACCGATAGCTGCCTCCCAGGAAGCCTTAATGTATAAGATTTGTCAGTGTCAATTTCCCAGTTAATCTCTCTGGTCCACCTCGCTTCTGCCTCTGCCACCCTTTCATTCATTCTGCTCTGCCTCTACCTGCTCACACTATCCCGTATCGGATACAAAGACAACGGGAAGCCCGGGAATAGGAAACACATCTGTGGTAGCCAATGCTGCAGTGTGACCGCGCTTGCGAAAACAGCAGAGTTGATACACGTCCAAGTAAAACTGCTGGCACATGGTCTGCATTTCCAGACATAGTCTGAGCTTTCATTTACTACTAACCCCGAAAATAGTATCCACTGTGACAAGTCAGGCCACAACTATCACAATTCTGAAAATGTTCTAGAAAGAAAAGAAACATCCCAGAGGTATTTGCAGCCAGGGTGGAATATCCATTGTGGCTGGGTATGGCCTAGTATGACAGGGACAGGTACCTACGTGTCTCCAGCCGACGCTCTATCACATCTTTCACACAACCTATTCGACATAGTACTGTTGTGCTACCCTGAATGAAGGGCATGCAGATTTTGTCTTTTTTTTTGTCTGCCGATCATTTGTGTCTGAATGAACCAAATAAAACTCCAGTTGTGCCAGAGGAGGACAGCTGGTTAGCCAGGGATAACCATTTGGTGGTGGCCTACCGCACCACCAAATGTGGTCTGAGTTATTGGATCTCAAATGTATCCTCCATGTATCTTGGGTGTGTTCTCACCTGTACTTCAAGCTGACCTGTGATCTGATCACCTGAAACCGACGCAGTGTTACACGTGACACCTCGGATCCTGAAATGATCAGACAGCAACACTGTTTCTGGTTGTAAGTGTTCTGTTTTAACCATAGACTGTATATAAGTACAGACAACGTCCCCACTTCCTTTCATTGGTCAAACTGACGCTATTTTCCAGGGGATAGGAGTGGCGCAGTACAGTCTGTGAGTGCAGCAATGTTTTCGTTTTCTATGAAAACATTGCATTACGTCCACCAGTTTTAAAGAAATGTTGTATTACACATTGGACTTACTTTTAATTTTTTCCAACCCTCATGGTCTTACAGTACTGCTTCATGGAGTGGTTGGCATGTGAACTGGTAGTCACCACGATGTCACATCCTGTTTCCACAGCGTCAAATAACCAAATAAAACTATTGAGTATTCATACGAACTACCTGAAATGACAGAAATCACCCTTGAACATTTTATTTGATGTGTATTTTCGTTTTAGATTGGCCGAAGTCCCATCCACTAACATCGAGACACTGGAGCTTGTGGCATGTACTGCAGCCAGACACCAGGGGGAGCTCTACTTACTTCACTTTTAAGAGCTGTTCCTTGATCTATCTTTATACAGTCCATGGTTTTAACCCAGAGCTATGATCTTACCTACACCTAACCAAGTACTTTTATTCCCTAATGATAATCAAACTGACTTCTGGTATCACAACAGGCACAAACCAGCCTCCTGGGTGTAAACCAGTGATCCATTCATCCACCATAGGCTCAGCTTTGCACTCGTCATACTATCTCATGCCTTCCACTGGCGTGCAATACAGTGTATCCATTTTGCGGAGTTTGAGGGAGCCAGGTGTAAATAACTGTATCTGCTGTGGGAATATTCTTAAGAAGACAGAAAATAGTCCGTAATTACTTAGTTAAAATGATGTGAAGAAATCCACTACAAACCAAATCTGAGTCTTTATATCTAATAACTATCTTTATATATTGGGAGCCAGTGAGGCATCCAGCCATTGCACCTAAGGTACTATAATACAAGGCATATTTTAAATGAAAACTGTCATGTTTTCAAAGGCAGGACTGAATAGGAAACAAGGTTGTTTATGTTTGTGTGAGACCAGCATTTTCTTTCTCTGTTATTGCTCTTTAAATAGACTCACGTTAACGTTTGCCTTTTCCCAAACTTGGTGAGCTCTGAACGAGCCGCAATTAACCAGCCACAGTGACATTCAACACTCTGAAGCTCAAACACAAAGGAGGGATAAACTGTTAATCAATACAAAGAGAAAAGCTTTTTGTTAAAAATTTATTACTCCGGTTTTTGAATAGCTAGCGTGTTCTTTTAACAGTGTCAAACAGCAGCATTACTCAAGACCAGGGGAAGTATTTATTTCGGCTGCAGACCAGAATTTGGCAGACGGAGGGATGTAATTTGCCTCAAGTTCTGCAGTGAGCAAAATGCAAATTTAGACTACATTAAGAAAGCCCATGTTCTCGGCTCATTACTGTGAGACACTGGCACACTGGGAAAGCCTCCTGGCCAATGACATTACAGCACCAATTAATTGCAATAATTTAGAAACAACTCAATTAAGAACTTGAGTCATATTAGTTTAAAATTTTAGTGGATGACATTCAAACTTTACCAATGAGATATGAAAGTTAGAAGATCCTCAGACCTCCATGTTATGAGTATGATTCCCGGTTAGACTCCATTTTTCTCAGATGTGCAATTTTAGTGTTGATTACTCACTTTCTTGACTACTTAGTATCCGGTCGGCTAAGCTCAGCTTAGTTCACCTGAACGGAAAGTATTTTATCGTTAAGAAAACTCGTTATTTACTGGGTTCCAATAAGATGAAAGCTATTTCAATTCAATTCAGACCATTTTTTCTACAAATATAAAGCATCCGTTTTATTTTTGTACGTGGTAATAACATACTATTCAAGTTTTAGTCCCGCACACACAAAAAGTCTTATGGTGCATGGACAGTGTCCGTTTACAAATATGTTTTTCATTAATTATGGCCATTAAATACAATTTCTACAACTTTCTACCTGAAAATGAAAATGAAGCATCAGTAGTTAGATACTGTAAATTATGACACAACTAGAAGCTAAATTATGTTGGGTGAAGGGATAGCTCAGGCAGTTGTTTTTCTACACTTTTTACATTGCAAAACTCCCAAGAGCTCTAAAAACTTCTGTAGGAAGTTGGATTTTCCATGCCCAGGCTCACTGAGGCCCATCAGCATGGCTCTTCACATTTGGGATATGCAGACCTTTAAACCTTGTAAAATGCAAACAGTATATTGCATATTGATCATCAGCTTTCAGTGGAACAATTTACAATTTTACAATGACTGGATTTGGCATTCAGTGGCTTTTTATTTGTCAAAGCTGAAAGAGTACCTCATTAATATTGCGATGGTATTGAAATTTTATGCTTCTAAATATGATGGAAGGAACACATTCATCACAGCCTTACGGTTAAAGAATGTGGAACGCACGTCTACCATCCAGTTTTTTCTGGTTTATCCGTTTCCGTTTGAATGTCAGGGGTAAAGCTTTACAACCGGTGCTCTGAAACGAGGCTTTGATGGCAATTATTCTTATCTCCCTGTTAATAAAGCTCTGCGCTGTGCATAATATCTGACCTGTCGATCGCAATTTTTTTCATTTGAGAACAAATTCGGATTAAAGTAGCTTCACTTTACCAGCTGCTCAGCAAGAATATACAGTAATGTTATTCAAGAAACACTAATGTACAGCTAACTCGGCTAAAAATATCAACGGCCTGCAAGACACACCGTGAAGCTCTGCCTTACACAGAAAATTTAAAACCTGCATCCATCATTGATTTAGTTCCACAGAACATAAGGCCGTCGATTTGCTGCGTATGACATTACTGCTCATTCAAGTCTGTCTGGGAGAAGAAACAATCGAGCCTGACAAAGTCTATGAGTTAAACACAAAGACCAGATGCGCGCCTGATGTTGAATTCAAGGCACATTGAAATATTTTGCTTCAAAGCACAGCCGGCTCCTTGGAGAAAAACCGCTAAAGGTACAGAGCAGACTTCTGCGCAGCTCTGAGAGTCTTTCATAATCCAGAGGAATCAATTTAACAGGGATTTTAATTATATATTTTCCAAGCTGTGCTGGTGATCATTATGGACTGAACATTCTCCCACAAATTGTCTTCATTATTCTGTGTTTGGCATGTTTTAGTTGGGGGACTGTCATATAAAGTTTACACCCAACAGTGATATGTAAATTTCTTCTGAAATCAGAATCCAGGCCTAACGTCGTTCAGCGGGGACAAGCCAAATATGCTCTTCAGAGAATGTGTGTTAAAATTATTAATTTCATCATGGCATGCCATTTTTTCTCACTTAAGCTTCGTTACTGAGTCACTGACTCAATGGTCATACAGCCACTGCAGCTTTGTGCTCCACATTACCATATAATAAAGCTACTAAACCGCTGTGGGAATCATTTAATGGCCAAAACAACAGTTTTCCAGCGAAGTCCTGAGCCACATCCAAGATAATGTTGGACTTGGCTGCAGTAATAAACCAATCACAGATCTAATAGCTGACCCCCGGAGACTTGATTAGGCAATTTGTGTAAACCATTATAGGAACGCTGACAGTGAAAACCATCATAGCAACTGAACTTGAGTGTAATGACTCCGGGCGACTCAGGGTAAACTAAATGTGTGAAAATGCCACCAAAGACAAAAGACACTGGAATCATTTCAGCTGAAGAGTTTTTCACACGGTGTATTAATTAACATTTAGCTCAGAAAAGGTCATTTTTGCCCTTTCAGGATGTGCACTTTTAATAGTAAACAGAGAATGTCTGTAGAGATGAGAAGAAAACATTTGGAAACCTAATGTGTGTTTCTTGTGGGTGTTTCTCTCGACGATTCCCCACACTGCTAACACACTTTAAAACCTGCCAGGTGTTAGCACGTTAAAGAGAAAAACATTAGCGCGGCGTGCTTTACACTCACGCTTAATTCCTGCTCAAACCAAAACGGGAGAAACTATTATCAATGTTGTCGTAAACACACGTACAAATCCCTGCTGTTATGGCAGTCCTACTGAGAGACTTCTGATGTTACGCAGTCATTTCCATTCCGCTGCTAGCATTTGCATTTGTTTGATTTCTAGCAGCAGTCTGCAATGCCTCTTAGAGCAACAATACAGACACAAATAAATTAAGATCCGTCCTTCCTGGCAGAGATTATTTATCTCCCTACTCAAGCTGTCTGAACTTCGAAAACACAGCTTCAAGTTATTCATTAGTATTCCCATAGCTGTCGCCCACTGCCTCGACAGTAAAGACTACAGTCGGCTTCATGCCTGTGCATGTTTTTTTGTTTTTTATTTTTTGGTAAAATATCAGTCTTATACAACTGCTAATAAAGAATTAGTCTAGCCTACTTTGGTGTGCAGCTGTCAGATGAATCACTGTAATGTAATGCATGCCGATAGCTATAACCCCACTGCTAATCCTTCTGCATAAAATCAATTTTTCACATTGGCTTCAGCTGCCCTCGGGAAGACAAATCACAAAACTAGTCAAACCAGCGATCAGAATCAAGCAGACTGGAATCAGACGGAGGAGAGTGTAATGCCTTGTGTACAATCAGTAACAAGTCGCTGCCAGAATGGGTATATGCCATTTCGTTCACATCAGCCTCTTAAAAAGGCAAACACTGTGTAATTAGGATGATTAAGATGAGCAGAGACTAAAGGCCAACAGTGTTAACATAGCAAGAGATAATAAAAGGATTAGGGGTGATTCACTTAGAGGAGCTGATGGAGTTTTAAAACAGAAAACAGGAATTCATTAGTAAATGTGATTGACAGCTGGAGAATACTTAATATAACAGCAGAGAAACAAACCACTGACTGGAGAAGAAGCTGGAGCCAGAAGAGTCACTTGTGTCATGTAGTCAGGTGCGAAGGGGAATAAAAAAAGAGCACCTTTAGGAAAAGAGAGAGCAGATCTGCTCTGGGAAGATGAGTACTGACCCAATCTGACCCACTTCTCCCTGATTTATGGTTTATGGTTCCTCAGCAGACACAGCTTTGTTCTGGGGGGTCATAAATCTCCAGCACCTCAGAGCCGATCAGCTGACCCTCCAATCCTGGCAGCCCCCTTTCGCGCAGTCCCATCCGCCGGCTGCAGCCGAGCTCTCAACACAAAGCAGAAATCACCCGAGCCACAAGCGCAGGCAGTTAATCACCGTGAGCAGACAATGGCATGAAATAGAGCCAAGCAGGCCCGGCATGGCGATTCATCGCTATCGCTAAAGCACTCAAACGGGACAGCTGAGGTTTACCTGTTTGGTAACCTCTGCTCTGAGCGCAGGGAGCATTTCTCTAAAAAAAAAAAAAAAAAATGAGTGAAATGAAGTTCTCACAGTAAGAAATAAGCCAGCAGGCGTGAGAGGAGCAAGGAAGTATGAGCTGCAGGAGGATAACATGACACAGTTTTGTATTTATGCCTCCAGCCATGTTTAAAGGGCTAAATGCAGGACTAATTATATGACCCATTAATTAGCGTGATGAACAGAGCACTGGTGACTGGTGCGGCTCTAAGAGGTTGGGCCATCAGACAGGCAAACATTGCAAACCGCAGCAAGGCTCAGCAGGTTAACTGCTGCAGCACGGAAAGCACCATATGTCAGAAATGAGTTATTTCGTCGCGCTCAGACATGGTGACATCGCCACGCTGTCAGTGGCAAAACAAAACGAAAAAAATAAATAAAATAAGAGGGGAAACATGAAGGAGAGGAGCAGAAGATGGAGCACAAAGGGTACACGGGGGATTTTAATTTGAAAAGGAGGAGAGGCACAGCTTGCGCGTGTGAGAGAGAGCTGCAGCCCGAGAGGAGTCAGATATTCCTCCACTAACACGAGAGCCTGGAAATAAACACCAGCATGCAGGGAGAGCGAATCGAAGCACGTCGCCTCTCGCAGAAGCACCAACATGAAAAAAAAAAAACTAAAAAAAAAAAACAAATCAGCACACTCACCCACCTAAAGCACGCAAACGCATCTCTGCGCTCAGTCCTTTTTACCATATGTGTATGGTGAGGGAGCTCTGCTGATGCTCTGTGTACGCCACCAGCCTAAATGATCTCCATGACTCATGCGGGAACAGATAATTGGCTCTCAGAAAAGTGGGATAAACACTCATTGTAATGGCAGCGAGTAGCCTGGCAATGAGGATTATTTTGTCTTCTCACTGCTGCGCACGGTTGTTCTCTCTATCTCTCTCTCTCTCTCTTCCCCCAATGTGCCCCCCGCCCCCGATCTCCACAACACCTTCCCCCTTCATCCCACCCAAAGCGTAACTCTCCGCGCCAAGGTGCAACAAACCATTGTCTCTCATTGGCTCTTCCCATCCTACTCTCCTCCACTTTCCACTTCTCCTCCTGTCTTAAAGGACCAATGTATTCACCCCCCCCCCCCACCCCTCGAACCGTGCCCCCTTCCAGTTTCGCAAAGTGTATCATGATGTGAAGTGTTGGGCAAAACTAATTACAGTTTAGGGCCGGAGCAGCGGGACGGACTTCAATAATTCATGAGATCAATTTAAGGGGTGACGTACCTGAAGAAACAGAGCTGGAGGAAGGAGCGGGATTAGATTGTCTCGGAGGGACCCTGCTGATGTTGTGCGTGTCTGCGAATACGGGTATAGAGACGGATGAAACATTAGGATATTAAGCTTGAATGTGACAACATCAACAGGTCTCTGGTAAAAGTGGAGGTACATGAACTGTAGCTGTACAAACAGGGATGTGATGGATTT
This sequence comes from Mugil cephalus, assembly GCF_022458985.1. Classification (NCBI taxonomy): domain Eukaryota; kingdom Metazoa; phylum Chordata; class Actinopteri; order Mugiliformes; family Mugilidae; genus Mugil; species Mugil cephalus. Next base: position 23,574,063 of record NC_061779.1, read on the forward strand.
CGCTATTTTTCTGGACAAAATCTCGTGAGCTATTTAAACAGAGCAGGGACTAGGCCAGTGTAAAAATAATAATAATAATAATAATAATCGTAACAAGATGAAAATGCTTCAATAGAGTAAGTTTAGGCTTGAGAACGAGCCCAGCAAATTCTGAAAGCTCGTTGTGTCTTTAAATCAGCCATCCAAGCATTAGATTCAATTAACTACTTCCCTCTGAATGTATCCAAGTCACAGTGGGAACGATCTCATCTGCTGCCATGTGAATTTGGTTTTGTGTCCTGAATCTTTTAAAATCTGGTGCCAACTGGTTTGCTACCAAATTATCTATTTTGGTTAAGTCCCCAAATATCAGCAGTAATCTCCATTTTCATCAAGTTTTGTAACAAGCAGGAAATGAGTTGGATGTTTAAACATTCATTTAATCCAGCACTGAATGTGTAATCTCCACGAATAGTAATGCAGAGACCAGTTCTTCCATCCCTTAATGTTCACCATTCCACCGTTTCTACACTAAAACAGACCGAAACTTGGAAGTTTTTCAATAAATGATCCATTAACGCCTCACTGTGAAAGCACATGTTGTTATTTAACATAATATAGGCCACTACATACCTTCAGACTGTTATTAGGGAATTATTGTTGCTTTGGTATTTGTTTTCGTATTCTGAATCTTTATGCTTTGAAAGGGACTATATTTATATACTATTTTCGAAGGTGGTTCAAAATGGGACGATGCTATTCAGAACCCAGCAGCAGAATTTTAAAGATTAAAGGGGTTAAACCAAGTTAATCCATTACTGTAGGAGGCTTATCGCAGCCTTGGCATACAGCGCTCAAGCCACGTCGAAGCCAACTTCAAAACGGCGGTGCTTTAAGTGAGCCTCGACACGAGCGGCACACACTGTTTTTCACAAAAATCACAAAAATAACAAGTTTTAAAAATCGAATCCATGAGAAGGGAGAAAATTTGAAATCCTCTTCGCGTCACCGTACCATGCTATGACTCCAAATGTGTCTTGAAATTCGATGTTGTGTTTTTGAAGCTAGATAGGAATTTGTCGCCAGCACAGTGTACAGCGAATGCTAAATAATTCATCGCTCTCCTCCCTCCGTTGTTGTTTACATTTGTGTCGCTGTGTGGTATTACACGTGAGTCCTCACGCTGAAAACGTGACTTGTCGCATACATGACGTCACTCCCCGAGACGCAAGAAGAAAGCAAAAATATATCTTTTTTACTCATGGAAATGGGAAAAACAGCAACGCATACTGACTTGGATTAGTAACTTTGAGCTGACTACTGCTTTGGAAATAGTAACACATCAGTTTACTGATTACTGGAAAAAAAACGTGGTCAGATTACAGTGACGTGTTACTAAAAAAGACTTTTTTACGTTTGCGAAATGTTTCAAAATATTTCATTTTCATGTAGAAAATCTTAAATACTAGTGAATTTAACATATATGGTTCCTTGCCCTTTAATTTGTGTGGAAGTTACCAAATACGGTTCCTTGCCCCATGAAGGGTTAAGGAAGAGATCTGTTAGAGTGAAAGATGGCTGCTGTAGCCAGAGTCTCTGCGCTGAGCTTCAAAAGTGCTCTACAGGAAACCTACGGCTGACTTCACAGAGGGTTCATCTTTTTAAGAAGTCACACATCATGTTTTCAACTTAAGGGTATGAAAATGCACTCCGTCGCCAAAACCTCAGGTACTCTAGTGAAAACCAAGGAATTCTAAAGTAACAGAAGTGTGAACAGTCACTAAATTCCCTTTCATGGCTACTGTGATGTTCAGTTTATGTTGGAGCAGCATCACCAAGCTGGTAATGCAACTGGATGATCATTATGAATAATGTATTTTGTGGTGCAGTTAAACTGTATTGAATTAAACACTAAAATGTTTCTGTTATTCATCCTAGCCCACTGACTATAATTAGGTTGTCAAAATAATAGAAACATGTGTCAGCACAACACAATTCGATAATGCTACAAACCACAGCCCCCAAGACGAAAACACAGTTAAACCAACAGCTCTCTCAGTTATTTGAACTTCCCATAAGCCTATATTATTACGCAGAAAACCTTGAAGTATTTCCAATGTTTTCTCCAGCAGTGAACTCGTATGTAGCGCTCAAGCACCTGTGTTTCCTGAAACTCCACTGATAAATTAGTAACAACCATAAACAGCTTCACTCGCAGGTGCATCAACTGTGCTGTTTGAATTTCCTTCTCAGGACGCCTTGTACAAATGCTGACGTTCAGAGTTTGCACTTTTGTCAATGTGAGTTTTCAGTGAGTTTAACGGCTCACTGACAACTGTTACCTGAGACGGTGGTGGGACTGTAGGGGAGTAAATACCAGCACCAGCGGCCTCGTATTCTGCCATTTACTGAGAACCCTGGTGACAACATCAGAGGAACAACTGTAAGCAGTTATTCATAAAGGTTTCTCTGTTTATTACAGCCTTTTACAGTTTGAAGATGGCTGCACATCAACGAAGAGCACGGCAGATTTAAAACGTGGGAGGCAGCCCACAATAAACGAAGCCTTTACTGACTGTCTCAACTGCTACCCCTGGTGTGGTAAAGCTTTTGAAGACAAAGCTCCGATGCGACTTGACTTCTCTTGCAAATTGAAGCTTGAGGAAAGAAAACTCCCAACAAATAAATATATAAATCAAGCAAGCAGGCAGCCTCAGATGCCTTCGGGTCCACATCTGTACCGTCAACCTTCGCGCACCTACTCCTCCTGATCAAAGCTGCTCCGTGCCTTCAACAGCTGGTGAGAAGATAAAAAAGAAATAAATAAATGAATAAAAGGGGAATGGCAATATGAGATGGATATGCAACCTATTTCAAGCAGCCCTTCATGCCACTCTGCAAACAAACACAGCTTGCCTTTGCTCTTTACTTCACTGTCATTGATGCATATTTCATAAGGGAAATTGTCTTCCTTTGATTTTTTGGCACACTGGTGATGCTGTCTAGCAATCCATTAGCTCCCATTATCGTCTCCGCAGTCTTCTTTACAGACAACTGGAAGAAGCTTACATCTCTAATATACTGCATAGAATATCTAAGGCCTCCTCCAATAAAAGTTTTAACAGGCATAGTAAAACACAATTAAGAGCATTCTTTCACTGAACAACCAATTAATTGTTCATAAAATCTAACAGAATACAACAGTAATTTTTGTCCTCCAACCCAAATACACAGATCAGAGATAACATTATGACAACCTTCCTAATATTGTGTAGGTCTTCCTTGTGCCTCCAACACAGTTGTGACTCATCAGAGAATGGACATGGACCTTCTGAGGGTGTCCTGTGGTGTCTGGTAACAGGATGTTGTTAGTGGGGGCCTATGGGTGCTATGGGTTGAGGGGAGGGGCCTCATCACACTGATACTTTATGAGTATGGATCCAGACTGTATCCTGCTGGAGATGGCTGTTAGTGATATGAGGATCAACACTGGAATGTGTCAAGACGTGGTTTGTGATGCTTGTGGAAAAACGGTAAGGAGTTGTGGCAACACAACAAACCTTTTGAAGCAAGGTTCAGGTTAAAACACAACACAGTACGAGGCATTTATGACAAGGCCGACAGAAGAGGAGAGCGCAGTGTCAAGTGGTGGTGCTGCTGCTAGGGCAAGACAGGCATCTCTGTACGTCGTACGGACGGAGAAAACGTGGATATGTTCATGTTACGTGATTTGAAATGCAACTTTTCATTTTTATCGTAGTTCTTAATAATTAAACAATCATTTATTTTAAAGCGCTTATTATTTTACTTATTTTTTAGTTTTCACACAGTTTGTATGATTGTGTCTCTGTTTTTTCCGTTGTTGTATTAGCTCAGCTATATAGTAAATTATGCTGCTACGTCAATACACTTCCAAGTTTAAAATAAATAACTAAATTACTCTGATGACTTGTATTTTTTAAGAAGCTTTTTGAAATACACTACATTACTTCTTTTAGAGTCACCAGATATATTAAGTGTATTTGCACAAAGTATCGGTATTGGATCGGTGTCACTGATACCAGCCTGAATTTTACTCAGTATATTTTTGGAAAAGAAATTGGTGGTATGGCTGCTGTCATCAAGGACTGTCATTGCTATGGGGTGGGGGCACCTGGCCTGGTCTAGATGGATGGTATATGTCAAAGTAATATCCACTTGAATGAATACCAGGTCTGAACGTTTCCCACACTGAATTGTCACAAGATGGTCAAAGTTATTCACTTTTTTGTTTTTAATACTGTGGCTGATCGATGTATATTTAGTTTTTGACATGTACACTTACAAAAAAAGTATGGAAATCGTTGTCTTTTTTTGACAAATTAATGCTAAAATTAGACCCACAGCTGTTTTTTTTTTAGAAGCCCTTACAACCTCTTGAGCGCCCAGCATGACCTCCCATATTTCAGTTCCAACTGTCACTACTTCAAATTGTTACATGATCTCACAGTTCTGTTCATGGATTAGAAGGTGTGGTTGATCTACTTACCTTTTTCACGAGTGATGAGCCATTTTATTTATTTAAGTTATAAAAAATAAATACAGAGTCAATTATATTCTAATTTCTTTGAGTTTATCACCTTCATAGTTAATTTACAGTGGCAAAAAAAAAAAAAACTGAACTGAAAAGGTTCAAATGATCTACTTTTTGTGCTTTCCCAGTGAGAGTAAAAAACAACAACAAAAAAAAAAAACATTCAAAAAGTGCTTTCACAAGGACTATTTCTGTAGCAAACTTTAATTCTCACCTTCACTGTACTGAGGTGGAAGCAAAAACTGATATTAAGCACATCAGACCAAGACTACCTGCGTGGGAAGAGAGAACTTTGAATTGTCTAAAACCTCGGCAGTGTTTGTGCTACGCTCCATCCAGTGGGTTCCACTGAACTTCAAAGCAGTGCCATCATTACTGCCATCACTGATTAAATAAAGCATTCCACCTCAAGAACACAAGTCTGTCTTTGTGGACCTGAACTCAGCAATAAACCGTGAGAGCACACACAGTCTTTCTTGGTCACTAATGGGTAGGAAGTCACATTATGCTAAATGAGCAGCAAAGGGAGAGACACCGAGGAAGCAGGCCACGCGCACTTCAGTGACTGTAAGATCATTCCACTTCAAAACACACAGAGACTTAATGCTGCTATATAGCTAACGCCTTTCCTTTTACGGACAGTCATTCTGCTAAACTGAGTGTTGAACCACTCCACTGGGTGCTGTAACATGAGAGTTGGCTCTTTTTATGTGGTGCATTGTGTTTTTTATGCCAACATATCCCCAGATTCACTCTTCCCAAAATTTAGAGTAGAAAATCCATTCAGGACCTTGTCCAGTACCGAGGTTCAGCCCAGATTATCTGGTAACAGGAGCGTTTAATCTGCTGAACCACTTGCAGATTCATCCAGGGTTGCCCTGAGTAAAGCATGTACGATACTTTGGCTTCAAAATCTGGATGATTACAACAGGACTTTCAGAATATCTAGCAACCAAAACAAATCTACAAGGACACAGAGCAATTAATGGTGTTGTCAAACCATAAACCATGATGTTAATGTTAGCTAGCACAGTACCAGGCTCCTGTGTCCGCAAGTAATTTATAATACAGGTTGCACAAGGATGAGTCATCTATCTATCTATGCAAATATACTGCATTGAGAGCCTCATCCTCCATTGATAGTTTAAAGAACAGGGGCCATTAAGCAAAAGAAACACACAACTGAGCACAACCTCAGCATAAGCTGTGTAACATCTGTAACCTGTATCTGTCAAGTCCAGGCCTAAATGAAATAAATGTGGAAAACCTGTGGTTTTCTCCATCATCTACTGCAGGGATGCAGGGTTATCTTACTCAAATGTGACTGAGCCCTTCATCTACCTAAACTACAGAGGGTGACGAGATTTTTTTCCATTCTGTTTTTTCTGTTTCACAAGTGTAATTTACTGTATTTTATTAAGGGATCTTGGTCCAGGGTTGCATTGTTGAAAGTTACTGAATGGTGCAGTTAATACAAACTCAACACAATCTGAATCCATTTGAAATTTTGCCGCCCCTACCGTTTCAGTGGGCATGCACTTTTCATTTCTTAATAATGCTCTCACTGTGAAACATCTGCTAGTGACTTGCAGTGGACATAAGTTACGCCACTCTACTCCCAAAACCATCCTAGTTCAATTCTGCAGAGAGAAGCCCCTCTCTGCTGGCCTACCTGGCGTGGGCAGAATACACGGAAATATCGTCAGTGTAGTCCCGTCAAGAAGACTAACTGGGCATGATGTTGAAAGTTAAAGCCCAATAACTGTAGACCAATGCACACAATTCTATGTTTTGTCTAAGCATTATTGCGAAAAAAATGTGACAGACAAGTTATTAATCTTTTTCACAGTCAGCTAATTTTACAAGGGAGAACATCTGCGTTAACGCTTCTCAGAAATCCTCCTGTACCAAGAGTGCATTTGACAGAATACATTTACTCAAACTGTGTACTTTAACGATTATCTTTTATGTAGCAACAGGCAGCTATTTTCATGTAAGTTAACTAGAAAAAGAAATGCCCACTACAATACTGTAGACCACGCAGCAACATCTTTAAATGTCTCCTTTTGTTTGGTCAAAAGGTCGAAAATTATAAAATATTTCTAAGACCACCAACACATTCTCATGTTTAAGAACCTGGAACCATCAAATATTTGACATGTTTGCTTGGAAATATATATTTTAAATAGATTTTAAAATATAAAATTTCACAAAATATAAATCACCAAAATGTCTGGAAGTATTTTGTGGTGCTACGACATTGATTTTCAGTCAGTTTTGGTAACTACTGTTCCAAAAATGTGTACTAAAAAGAAAACGTCACAATAAGAATGCCCAGTAGATGTAAGACCTCTAGCAAAAACTGAGCTGTAGAATTTTCCCGATTGGTTTTGAGGGCATGTGCTGTTCAGAAAACACAGAACTGCCATTTTTTTCTGTCATGTATACAGATAGAAAAAAAACACAATTTCCCAGTGATTGTCACTTTATAAAGACTAACTGTAGATGCACATACAGATACAGATGCAAGTTCAGTATTACAAATTTTAGTACACATGAATTCATGAATTCTAGTTAATCTTCTCATTTTAAAATTTTACTAAATTAAAGTTTTATTTGTCTTTATGTGAGCACAATGGACAAGATCTCTCATCTTATTCCTTCTGCAATATCTAAGAACTAGCATGCTCAAGTTTTCATCACAACAGGGCCCCCTTAATTTGCTTGCTCCCCATTTTCTGGCGCGTGATGTTTCCACTTTATTTGAATAAATAATTTAAAATGACAAAGCTGATGATTCTTGGAGAAATTTGCAGTCTAAGTGGGATCACTTTGGAAAAAGTGAGTTTGAATGTGTATCACAGCGTGCTGCCTTTATTTATTCATGGCTCTGAATAATGTTCTTAAGGTTTTGAGATTCTTTTGAAAAATAACACTTTCAACCTGAAATTCGTGAAATACTGCAGCTGTACACTGTGACTGCAGATTTAATAAAGGGGATGCAAGCAGCCAAGGTAAGAGCATTCTAAATAATAAATTGGCATAACGGTCACCCAAACTCATAATGACTAACTGCAGTATGTTGTATTTGGCTTTGGTCCAGCCACAATGTGAATTAACTACTCAGTATTAAATAAATCACTGGCGCACAATCTACTGTCTGACAGCCGGAAAGTAAACCTTCACAGCACACATGGTTCACACTGTAAGAGGGATAAAGCTCCTCTCTCTTTGAGCTTTGAGACATTTTTCCTAAAAAACTGGCGTGAATGTGGTTTTGAACCCCTCTCCGAGGAAATCAAAATGAGAAGCCAACTCAAACACGGGGGGTAAAAGGGAATCGTTGAGGCGTGAATCATGAGAGAATGTGCAGCGTGCTGAAACACCTCAAAACCAAGTTTCATCTGCCATCATGCTGAAGGTTTTTAAAAGATTTCTTTTTTTTTTTCCTCCAGAAAAAAGGTTCCAAACTTGAAACACAATTAAAGCGCAGTGCATAAATATGGAACTGTGCTATCCCACACCACTGTGTATCACCTTAGGGTTGAATAAAATTACCAGTTGCAAATGTAAATCCTCACACTTTATGCAAAGCACTAAAAGTCACTGTCCCTGGAGTTCATGGCCGTGCTTCCGTCTCCCACTTCTTCTCTCCTTGCTTTATTTTCTTTAAATGATGAAGACTCATTGTTGCATTTAACAAGGCAGCGGGGATGTTTCCCTGTTATTTTCTGATGTTCTATGGATCTATGAATCTAACATTTATCTTATATTTAGCTCTTCCACGTGTATTACAGAAAACGTAACCCTTAATCAAGGTAGTCAGTCATGACACCCTGACCCAGGATGACATGTTAAGGGGTTGGTAACTTGAAATATATATTTTATTCAACCTGGGGACTAGCTTGATACATCTGTATGGAACTTTTACTGCTTGAAATGTTTTATCATGCATCCATCCAGAGGCCAGAGACCTGAGAGGCCATGATTCACGTCACATTTAGGGCCGAAAGACAGTGTTAATTTATCATTTTCAGCCTCAGCTGATTTTTTGCTGTTTTCAGTTTTTCCCAGTTTGGTAAGTGCTGGGCAACAAAACTAGACATTTTTACAATGTCACCCGTCTTAGAGATCAAATTTAGATGTTGGCTACTGACACCATCTGTAATTGTTTTAATAAGCTGGTTTAACATTTGCACACAATCTGCTGTACAGCAACTCTTCCCGAATCAAAATGAAAAAGGAAAAGGTTTCGTTACGTATCAGATGTTAAAAAGTTGCATTTTATAAAACGCTGACATTGCAAATAAAGGATTTTTACTCACCTCACATTTTAGCCAGCCACTTCAAAGTGTGAAAATTTAACAAACAAGAGAAACTTTTCCGTCTGGAGCAAGAGTAAGATTCTTGCTGGTCGACACCATTGTTGACTGCCATTATTGCTATTAAAGGTCTGCAGTAATGCACCATGAATGAAAATGGACCCGCAACAGAATATGAAAACTGAATGTAAATGATATTTGTGGAACTGAAATGAATGGTTCCTGATGGCTTGTCAGGATCCCTTACATTAAGCAAAAGTTCGGATGGTAAAACTAAGTACAGCAACTTCACCAGCTGGCATTCAAGGTGAACTCAATCAAAAAATACTGGGCCCAATTGATTCTGTTTTCCTACATTCAAAGAAAACCTTATGCTGGGCATATGGGGCTGAATATTATCCCTAGAGCCTGAGACCCCTCCTCTTCCCTACCTTAATAAACATGATATTCAAGCTTAGCATCACGATGCTCGCTGGACCAGTTAAGCATTTGACAGCACCATCAATGCATCTCCCAGTGTATGAATACACAGTCTGGATTCATGCCTGGAGTGTGGCATCTCTTCCTGTGCTAATCTTGGCGTTGATGGTAAGAGCGCTGTAAGTACAGTCCATTCTTTCACCCATTCAGCCGAGCAGGAACTCAGTCACCAACTCCGCCGTTCAGTCACGGCACTGACATTAAGATATCTCTTCACAGTGGCTTAACAGACCCACAGTATCAGCGAAGCAGCCTTCATTCTCCGAAGCTTACACCTCTCATCCTTCGTGCCCCGGCATAGATTCCAGCCTCCCATTCATTCATGACCCGCACCACCTCGGAAAATCAACATGGTAACACTGGGGGAAAGAGTACGGTCAAGAGGCAGACCAACAATTATTGTGGCATTTGTCTAACCTTTCACGGATAAATCAAGTGAGTGGTTGCCCGGACTACCTGAGTGGAGGCTGTTGCAATCATCAGTGTCTCTAGGCAGCTAAAAGTTCAGCACATCCTGCACTGAAATAAATGTACTAAAAAAACAAAAGTTAAACAAAAAACATCGATAAATATTGAAAAATATCGTCTAGAAACCCCTTCAAACAAACTGAGGCAGAGGAAAAGAGGAGATATCAATGTCCTACTATAAACATTTGGAAATAAACTAGATTTTGAAATGATTTACAAGCTTAAATGTCCTTCCCGGGACAAACGTCATCTCGTCCACGTAAAATGTCTGTGTTGACTGTGGCAGGGCAGCAGAAATAAGCCAGCATGTAATTCCATTCAGAAAGCAGGAAGGATTAAAGCTTTTTTAGGTTCACGTTCTGCCTGAGCACGCAGTCTTTCCATCCTTTAAAGAAAAAGGACTTTATTTAAATTACTTGTACAATATGAATGGATCTAAAAGTATGACTCATTTTATTTAAGAGTCTACTCATTTCCTTTGTTCAGAAAAATAAAAGTATGCAGGCCCTTAGCACGTTCCAGCCAAGCTTGTGATTCATAGTCAGAGAATCTGAATATGCCCAGCACTGCACTTGGATAGAGTGGCTGTTACTGTGCTTGGCGTCCACTAGAGCTGCCTAGCTTGTGTGGGTTTATGATGTACAGTGTGTATAAATGCTAAATAAATAAATGCTATCTATTCACATTTGTCATTATATAATTTCACGAATTAAGTACAAGTATTTGTGGATTTAATGCCATAAATTTGCTAACTTCCTTTTGTTAATTTGCTTATTTTGCTAGTGCAGCACAAGACATATTTCACAATGAAGTTTCTCTATTGGGAAATGATTATGCTCTGGCAAACATTTCCCCGGTCCGTTAAAGTGTTTGGATGAGCTTTATGTGGCGATGGAAAGAAGAGTGTGACGTAGTTGTACAGTAGATGTGGACAGCAGAATAACTTTAAAGGAGAGACAATTAACAGTTATTAAGGCATTGGCATTCATTTGTTGTAGGACAATACAACTGTGTGCATTTTGTGTTTGCTCTCCATGTATTTCTTTCCCTGTATCAGTTGCAATACTCCCTATAATGAAATCCAAATGGTGTGTTACCAGACTCACATTCTGATAAGAATTCAGTCTGGTCTGCTACACCAGGATACGAAGTCTCCGAAAATGGAAGTCACATCTGTGTGTGGAGATAAACAGGTAGCCGAGAAATGTATCTATTTTATCACTGATAAAATAGTGTGAAACTTGTCTTTGTCCTGTCCTACCACATGCCAGAAAAACAACAGAGGGAAGTAAAAACTACTGAATTCACAGTGCTAACGGCCTCCAGAAAAAAAACACATGCACGTTCTCTAAATGCTCTTACTACACAGATACAAAAACAATGTAAAATCAGCGTACAACGACAGCTCAGCATTTTAACCAGACAAGCGGCCTGGTCTGTTTGACAGCTGGCTGGAACGGATGTGGGACAACGCATCAACAGAATGCCGTCTGGAGATGGATTGCGAGGCGGTGGCCCTATACGTCTTCTCTGCTCTCATCTCGTAGACTGAGCCAGAGGGCAACAATCACAGTATTACACACTGCACATCAGGAACGTCCTACTTGAGAAGTGTCTCCTGTAGGACGGTCACTTTCTTTTTTAAAGTGTCCTACTAACTATTTTCTGTTGGTGAGATCAAACACGCTCCAGCGTCAGAGCAGTGTGTCTAAATACAAGACTTCAGTAGACTTCATTACAGAAAATACCATGTGAAATTAAAAAGCATCACTGGCACAGCTGTGAGTTTTCTACGGTACACGGACGCGTCGAAACTGTCTTTTAAATCTGTCTGTGAAAAAGGAATTCAGTGCACATTGCAGTGGTTTCGCAGAGCGCTCTGGTAACAAGCTGCAGCTCATAGTGGGAGACTCGCCCCTCGGTGACCCCTAATGAGCCAGCAGCCTCCTGCCAGAGGAACCCCGAGCCGCTGCACTTGTGATGAGCTGCTGTTTATGCTACAGGCCTTTCAGATGAGCCATGGAGCTGTCATTCGCACCGCGGGACACGAGCGACTCCGGCAGATGATGCAATTCTTTGGCGACTTTAAGGACAATACACGCCTCTGGCTGTCCCTTACTGTTACAGCCGCACTAAGGCCTTCATGAAATTAAAATTATTACATATGTTGCACGTCTCATGTTCACTTCGTGTTTGCCGCACTGTGTATATCACAGTTTGAAAAGAAGCCGCTTTGCATTTTTAAGAAACCCACTGCCGAGTGTGATTTAGTGTGGCTGCAGTTCAGCTGTGCTGCTCTCTATTTTTATATTTCTGTTTGGATATGCTGTCACCTAATGAGTGAGCCCTGGAGAGAAATTTTGTTCTTTATGCAGTACAAATACTGTTTGGGTTTGCCATAGTGTTGCAGCTAATGAATATTTCATTAATTGAATGATTCTTCCTTTATACGATTTCTCATTAAGTCTGTAAAACGTCATTAGGCAAAGAAGAGGAAACAAATGAGATAACAACTCTTTAAAAATAGTTTGTACTGGCCGACTAATAGTCCAAAACGCAGCAATTTGCACACTTGATTTGCACATTTGCACACTGTTAAATTTTAATTTAGAATGTGTGATGTTCTCTAATAGATGAGTAGTCAGTTCATTAGTGGTTCCATCACTAGTTCACCAAATATAAAAATGCCTTGCAATTTTACACGATTCTATAATAAAACACAGTTTGAAAGTGTGCTCTCTGTTCCACACACTTAAGTAGTTGTGTTTCATTGCACAAAGGTCGTATTTAGACAAACAACGCCTCTCGTCGCGTGCGTAAAGACACTTGAAGATGCCGAGTCTTTCCTTCTTGCGCCGCTGGGTTGGACACAAATTGAACTCACGCTGTCTGAGCGTGAATTATTGCTTTTTTTTTTTCTTTTTGATGTTATCAGACCCGCAACCCCACATGCCGTGACGCCTGTGCAGCGAGGTGAGGCTGTAATGTGCAGAAAGTTGGGACTCGGTCTCCACAGCGGCGACACGCTGCGCAGACTGAGCCCGACGAGAACCCGAACGGGAGCGCTGGTGTTAGTTATCTTGTCCGACCACGTGGCATCACCTGCCAGCAACCGACACCTCAACTCGCTGTCACACCAGCCAACATCCCACAAACGTGACATCCGCACTCACCTCCACATCAGCAGACACTTCGATGTCAGCGCGGGATATCTGAAGGAATCGGTCTCTTTATCTTGGACCTCTGTCTGCCTTCCTCGTCTTCTAACGGCTGGATGGAAGCGGACACCTGCTCCGACGCGCTTCGCGATCGCGGACGGCAGAGCCCAGGCGGTTAGAAATTTCTGAGGCGAACGATGCGCCTCCGCGGGATCTTCCCCCTGTTCGCGCTCTGATTTGTTGTTTGCTTTCGGCTTTCACAGAAGGCAAACTTTGCGAATTTCACGGGGCATTTCTAGCTGTCGAAATTGCTGCCACATCCCCTAAGGTGCCGTGACTCTTAACGCTGCGCTCGGATCTGCTCTCTCCTCTGCTCCTCCCGGCAGCAGGCAGGCAGGCAGGCGGGCGGACGAGCGGGCGTGCAGGAGGGCGGTGCGACTGTGTTCGTGCGCTTCAGCGGTGCATGCGTGGCACGAAGGGTCCTGGATTCACCTGTCAACACAAGACGTATTGCATCCTATTTAAAATACAGTCGAAGATGAGACATGGCTCAAAGGCTGTAACCCTCAAACCCCAGTGGCGCTGATAAGATTTTAGGAGATCTCATTTCTGATCCAACAGGGGCGCACAAGGTCCGCTCTCGGTGACAAGATTAACAAATAATAGCAATTCATTTAGAAGCCCTGTTCATGTGTTGAGGATGCTCCAGGTTCGTCTGGAAGTCACTGGCCAGTTCTGTGAAGTCAGAGCAAGGCCGCCCAAACTTTTATGTCCAAAAATCAATTCAGACCTAATGGAGGTCTGGAGGACTTAATAGAGGTTTCATCCCATGGAGCCTTTCAAAGGCTTTTGTTGCTTTTCGGTGCTGTCGGAGGAGAGATAACAGGGAGAGTGAAATTGAACCAACCTTCATTTTGACAGGGACCTCTTTCAGACCCTGAACCCCAGAATAGGAAGCACACTCCCCGACCAGCTTTATTAGCTTTTTATTTTTGTTGTGGGGGGGAAAAAACAAACAAGACTATCTTTATCTCAGTGGGGCCACCTGTTGCTGGTAAATATAAGACATAATGAAATGAAATACAATAAAGGTGACGCGAAACTAGTGGTGGAAAGCAGTTACGCTGGAAGGGCTACGTTATGCTGCCCTGAATTTGAGAGGCAAATATTGGAGGGCTTTACACACGTAATGTGATAAAATACAATGCATATTTATGGCAGTAAAATGTTGCTTGGTGCATTTTTAATAGGAACCAACTGGCATTTATTGCATATGACACACGCATATTTCAGTTTAGTGTAGAAAATCACACACACGCACAAAAAAAAAAAAAAACACGAAAAGGTCAATTTACTCCTACACTTTTAATGAGTTTCTAAGAAACTCAATAATTTAACATGCGTTTAGTCTGTATACATTTAGGCTCCAAACTATATGCTCACTGTGTTAAACATCTAACGCTTGTAATCACAGAGTTAATCCTCCATAAAATCTGACTGTGATATGGTGAATGCCAAGACATTAATCAGTAGAGAAAGATGCAGCGTGAAAAATATCAATCTGCTCCTAATCACAAGTGTCCGTGGTGGGCCTATTAAGTCAAGCTGATTGGAAAATTTCACTGAAAATGACATCGCACCAGTGAGCCCAGTCGCACAGAGAGCACACTGTTACCAGCACATGCTCCAGTTGAGGTCATACTTGGGCTAAGCTGTTTGTATGCATATTCATATCCTGATTACAAATAGTCCAGCATGCATAATTAAGTGGAATATTTTGGGTATGTTCATGGAAAAACAACTTGGAGTGACCACCAAATGTCATTAAATAGGATGTCTCGGGCAATTTGAGCCTGTCCCAGCACACGCAGTAATCGTGATGGGAGCTTATGCCAGATGGGAAATGGTGTTTTCATGCCTCAAATGCAAACGCTGAGCCTCCTGAATAATGTCTGAATGTAAATGTGCCGACACGGCAATGATTATAACATTCAGCAGTGTGTTATTGGTGACATGAACATTTATATACGATCTTTATTAAACACAAAGCAAGCCAGGCACTGCTCCTCACTTCTGCTTAATTAGTTGAATCTTGTTGACGTTGCCAGTTTCTGAAAAAGTTCAGGCTGATATCAGTACAGGCTCAAATGTCTGGACCTTGGGAGAGGGAGCATTCATATATTCAAACTCCTCTCCAGTCCCAGCAGACCAGTTATGGAGAACAGGGTGCCTTTACCCAGGAACTGCACTTCATTACATGTCCTCAGTATTTAAATTCTACTGGATTTACTCATCAAAAAATGGATGATGGTCGTGGCTGCTACGTACTTTACAGGAGAAAGTTGAAGATAAGACACAAAATGATCAACTTTATGAGCCCAAAGCAATGACAGCAGATCAATAAAGATTTTTAAAGATTTGTAATTTGTAATAAATCACGTAAATAATGTAAAACACAGCATGGTGTCATGACCTGGCTCGTAAGCAGTGACATTGGCTTATGACCATGAGGTTTGAGTGGAGGCATCAGCATGTCTGTCGATGGGTTCGTGTTAGTGTGTTCTGAAAGGTGCAAAAATAAAATAACTGGGTCGAAGCCAACAAATCAAAAAAATGCGACAACAGAGGGATCGAAGTCGAGAGGCGGCGTATGACCAGGACCTAGAGTGAGGGCTGCGATTGCCAGAACTTGAAGGTTCATGGAGACTGGCCAAGTGCCCCCAGTTACCAAATTGAGACCCGGTCACAGAGGTGGCTGCAGAAATCAGACAAGCAACAAAACAAGACAAGGGGAAAACACAGGACAGGTCTTACAGCAGCAGGCGCCCATCACAGCTCCCTCCATGAGAATAGATTCCAACCTTAGAATCAAACTAAAGTACATAATTATAACATTATAGAATATCCAACCTTTACTTAATTTATATAGACATAAGCCATTCTATACATAAAATACGAAACCATATTGACTTAAAAGTTAACCAGTGGACAACTGACCTGACAGTCTTATTCACCTCTAGCACTCCTCAGCAACCTGCTACCAAGGGAAGCAATTTGAGAAAAGAAGGAAAAACACGGTGATAAACAAGGAAAGAAACAACCTGCATCAATAATGGAAAAACAAACAAAAAACATGACAATAGCTATATATGTGTCAATGGTCCCATAATCCTAATAATAGTACTGCTACTAATAATCATCATGCTTTGTTCCCACAAAAACATGATTTTCTGTTTTTATTGGATTTTCAGTTTCTGCTTGGCTAGCATGGTTAATTCACTTTCAATTACTCTTCAATCCCAGTTCATATAAAAGATTTAAGCATTGTTTTAAGTCACTCTATGACGGTAGGTAACTATGGCAACAGGTGAAACAGACCTAACCTAATCCGACTTAACTAACTTTATCCGAGCATCAATTCATTTTATTTAACTTGTCTCCATAAATTCTGTGGGAAATGGCAATGACTTATCCAGCTTTTTAGCTCTGCTTTGGTCTTGCTGTGACAAACGTCGGCCTCTCCAGCTGTGAAATGGGCAGATCGGAGAAGCATACGTGGAAAATAAGTGACCCACCAGGTCTACGAACAATGCTAATGAGATCAGTGAGGGTAAACTGTAAAGATGAGTGACAGTTCTCTTTGGGCATGTCACTATGGGTCCCCAATCAGGCAGTCAGATGTTACTGTGAATGTATTTGGTAAATTAACTATGATAGAGGTAGCACGGTGGTGTGACGATTAGCACTGTTGTCTCACAGCGTGGAGATTGTGAGTTTGAACCCATCTGGGGCCTTTCTGTGTGGGGTTATCATGTTGTTCCTCAGCCTCTGTGGGTTTGGAAAGTATATGATGATAGAACACATGTGCACATGTAGATCAGTGCATTGTAAGTGCAGTTCTTTAGTGAGCAGTTTTGTAACTGTTAGTTAATACTATTAATGATTTTAGGATTACTGCGTTGCAGCTTGCACTTGGAAACAGGAAGTGCTTTATATATCACTGAGAAAAAGTATAAAATACATTTGTAGTTCAGCTGTAGACTGAACCCCTGAAGAGCTAAATCAGATTCTCCTTCCCTGAGGCGTATAAAACCTTCTTTCTCTGCTTAGTTTTGCTGCAATAATCTCCGGTCAGAGAAGAGCTCAGGGCCCGGGGAGTGCTTAGGGTAAGTCAGAATGACAATTAACAGAATGACACATCTTGACACGTCAGACCTCCAGAGAACCACCAATGAATCATAGAAGCCTGTCCAGAAATAGCCGCCGCAGCCTCGGCAACAGAACAGCCCAACGCCTGTGTCAACTCAGTTTTGCATCCTATCCTGGAATGGTATCCTCAGGTCATCTGTGTTCTAGCAGTGAACAATCCAACAAGTGCTCCTACCTAAACATGTCAAGCCAAGAGCAGCTTTGCCGTCATTTTAATCACGTGCAGCTTTATTAGATTTAGGCAACAAATAAACTGGGTTAGATTAGGTGGTGAGGTCATGTTAACTTGTGCTCTGTGTCACAATAAAAATGGAAAAAATCTGTCACAATGTCACAAATTTTATAAAATTTCTATGACTATTTACTAGGTGTCCTTACCAAACAAATGTAAAACCATGGTTATAATAAAAATAACATTTTATCTGACCATTCCGGATCAACAATTTTTCACTGGGAGGCTGAAATGTAGTAAAAACCAGAGGCAGAGGAAAAAAAAAAAAAAACCTAATGAATAATTAAAAAAAAAAAATCATTACAAATGATTAAGATCATAACCTGTCTGAAATAAAGCCCACAGAAATTATCAGTACGTATCATGTGAACATTTCCATTTCCTGTGAATTCACTATGGGCTTTTTTGAGGGGCAGTCATTTTAAGTTCATCCCTCAGGTATATTTCAACCTTAGTGCTGCCATCCCAGGTGAGTCTGATATATGCACAGTTCTATGTAAGCCTCTATAAGACGTGTGTTCTAACATTACTGTCGGGACCGTGTTTGCCAGAGGGTTGTATAATAAATCTTACAAGAACAGAAACTATTAACAAGGAAAAACATTTTTGCTATATTCTCTTTATTTGATGGTATATTTTACCAAGGGCATCACTTAGTAATCAAAGACCCCATTTCAAAATTCATGCATATATATATATATATATATATATATATATATATATATATATATATATAGATATAGATATATTCTTTAAATCTCCTTGTGGCACATTTTTTCTATGCAGCAGTGCTGTTGTTGGTGGCTGTTGTGGGTCCCGCTGTTAGGGTTAGCATTATTCCCTCTGCTACATTCCCCATTTATTATGCAAGAGGCTGCTGTAAAGGACCAGCAACAGGTCTGTGTGAATGCATAAAATACACGGCGGGTCCCCGGGCTGCTGTCACACTGCGAGCGTGCCGCTATGTTTAGACTGGTGGAAGTAAACAACGAAGGAGGTTTAAATTATTTTAAGATTCTTACTGTATTTGACTGGTCACTTTATTCTAACGAGTGTGTGGAAGGTCCAAGGCAACATTTTGGACTCGGAAGCTAAAGGTTCTACTCGTACAACACAATCCAAGACTTGAAGAGATTTTCCCGACAAATATGCGAAATCTACACCGTTATCAGGCATAATTTGACAATTTGTATTGTTTTTGGCACTATATAAATAAAATTGGATTGAACTTAACATTAGGAAAACTTTCCAAAGGTGTAGGTCTGTCTTGTTCCTTCAAAACAGTTGTGACTCATCAGAGAATGGACAGGGACCTTCTGAGGGTGTATTTATGTATTTTAACACACACAAAATAAATGAATGATCTTCCCCACAAACACAAGGTCTATTTACTACAATTTTTAATTGTATGCCTTTATGCCATTAATACAAGATGCTCGTATAAATGTTGATATGTTCTCATCTGTAGTTTACCGCAATCGTGGATTAAAAAATGTGCAGAAAGCATCCGGTCCAAGCTGGCTTCTTCTGACATCACTTTACATCATCTACCTCAAGCCTCAGAGCAACTCGCGGGATATCGAATGCAGCTTTTCTGATGGAAGACTGGACAGTTCTTAGTTGGCCCCAGGAACATTTATAGACACGAGCATTTGAAGCCTTTCAGCTCCACGCTTCAGCAATCCATTGATACATGGTCTGACAAATGAACGCCGTCAGGGATGTGATCCCTTTCCAGCGAGCCGTGATGTGCCTGCTTGAAACATTGCACCACATTGCTAGATCTTATTAGGTTTCCTCCCCACAGAAAGTTTTGCCCAATCAGCGTTTTATTCAGAGGTGAAAGTGACAGAATTCCAATTGTGAATCAATCACATTCCTCAAAAGAGCTACCACAATCATGTTTTTAACCTGAGCTAGCATGTTGCTTGTTGGCCAAGCACTTACGGAAGATCAATAATCTTTTACATTATAGTGAAACAGAGAAGAAAAAAAAATGCTTATGGCTGTCAACATACAGTGGGTATAAAAAGTCAATACTCTACTGATGAATCACATCTGAATATTTATACATTAAGAAAAAGAAAAATGTAACCCATGAAATGCTCCTTGAAACCAGTGGATGTGTGTTTTTCATTGTCATGCTTAAGGGTCTCAGCACTTTCTAACATCAGAAGGTTGTGTACCAAAACTGACTGGTTGTTCTGGTTGTGGTGGCTTTGACCACCGTGTTTCACTGATCTGCATGTGATGATAGGTCAGAGTTTTTCCACGTGGTTTTGGTGAACTGGTTGTATGTTTTTCCAGAGTTTAGCTGGGCTTGTTTTTCACCAGAAAAGTATTGTGCATTGTCACTCTGTCCCATAGCCCAGACAGATGAAGAACAGAGATAGTTGTCATATACTGTGTGTGTGGGGGGAGCAGCCAGCACTGGCCAGAAAAAGCTTCAGCTCCTTCATTGTTATTGTTGGCTCCTCGACAGCTTCCCTGACCGGTTTGACTCTTCCTCTACCAGCTGTGGACTGGTGGTCGGAGGAGGAGCCTCAGAGCTTTAAGGTGAAAGGTTCACATCCCTCTATGAGCATGGTTGAGGTGCCTTGCGTAAGCACCTAACCTTCAACCTGCCCCACGGGCAGCGCTGTGCTCCACTTTGCAGAATGAACAAATAGATGGTTTAAATAAAGATAAAAAATCGCCCACTAGGAATCAGTTGTTTAAAACAGGAAACGACTAATTTTTGAGGGATGTTCTATTCCTGATAATGTCAATTATACTACTTTTGCTCCACTTCTTCATAATACTGGTATGGTACGTAAGGCTTCCATATCTGTGTAGCCCTCCTCTGAGTAATACTTTCATTGTTGGAAAGTTCATTGTCAAATTCCTGTGACCAGAATTCACTTTTGAAGTTATGAACAGTTATGCAGTTATGAAATGGTGCGCACACATATACGTTCTTTTATTGTGTTATAGATATTTATTTTCATATTTTTCCTCTGAAATATCTCGTATTTGTTTAGTGGCATTGCAAACATTGTCACTCTTACTGGCTATTGTTACTATATGTGTTTACAGTGCTATAGAAACAGCTGTCAATGGAGTTAGACCTTATGTGCCCAACCGTATGGCTGCCGAGTCTGTTATTTCACTTTTCAGTGCGGCAATGATAAGCTTAATTATAATTATTACTGTCTGTAGAGAATACTAAAAAAACAGTTCAGCAAATTTGACATCAAGCATTCCACGTCTCTGACCATTTCATCATTATTAGCTTATTGTCTTTTTCTAGTATTTGTTTATTTGTATGCAAAGACAGTTAGAACCGAAAAATAAAACTTCAGAAAGTCAACCTCAGTCTGAGCTTCATTTCATCACAAATATTGTTGTTGTGTGAGTGCTAGTGCACACCAACAATTCAATCTCATTTAATTAAGCTCATTTAGGCTGTTTGTAACTCAGTTGGCAGAACACTTTCTATCCCAGACGCTGAAGAATTTGTACCTTTTTTCTCATTTAGTCTTATTGGCAGCAATACAAGTCAACAATGAAGCCATAATAAGAATTGAAAACGCAATAAATAACTCCCATTAGAATGCAGCTCTGCAGACAGATGCCACTTTGACTGTATTTACAGGCGGCCTATGCATATGGCATAGAACAGCGGACACACATACATATCGTGGTTCTTCATACTGTGATCAACAGCAGCCAAAGGTTAGACATCTAACTGGCACAGCGTGCGCACATTTTGTCCACATACCCTTTCAGCTGGTCAGATTTGGACCAGCTCCCATGCGATAGTTAAAATTTATGGTTTTGGTCTTTGTGCAAAATATGCAATATTTCTGGTCATTTTTCAGTCCAGGAAGTAAATGTGACTACACCCTCTCTCTGTGCCGCAATTGATTTGCTGGTCTCAGTCGTTATTGGAATACAGAAAAGGAAATGGGCCCTGCTGGAAATTAAAAAGCGATTTTTTTCTTTTTATTTTTTTTTTCTTCCAGGAATCTTCCGTCTCATTAAAACCTCACAGGGTAGGTAAGAGGGGATATTATCTCCCCAAAGGACAACCAGGTAATTCAAACCATTCCACCAAAATGCTTAACAGGAATTCAAGCTTTTCACAATAGAGGAAGGAAGTCCCTTTTCTCCTTTTCTCACAGTCTCATTTATGCAGTGAATAATATCTGGTAATTGGTCCGAACATCTTGGTTCTCATTGTGCCTTTTGCGGGAAGCGAGAGCAGCAGGGCTCCTCGCTGAATTTATTCCCAAGCCTTCTGCAGGCAGGATGTAAAGAAATCTTGTGAAGAGGTTAAGCCATTGTAATTCCACAATGCTTAATCGTTCTCCTAAAATAACAGGGAAACAGCCATTCCTGGAGCCGTTGCCAATAGAAAGATTAACAGGATTAGCAACCAGATGATGCGGTCGAGCAGTGATTGCTGTGAGTCATGTCAATAAGGAAACTCTTTTTAGATCTGCATTTGTTAAAAAATGCTAATCTCTGCATATGTTAGAACATGGATCTAAACAATGCCAATTTGTGACAAGGACATTTTAGATCTGTAAACAAACATCCAATTTATGATTATTTCTGGACAGATTTGATGCTCAAAGTAGAGGCTTTCAGTGGATACCATGCCCGAGGAACAGCTCAATTCCCAACATTGATAGAGGAGAAAGAGTCAAAATAATAGATTCTGTGGGGATATGGCTGGGTTTTTTCAGGCACAGTGTAAATCTTTGGCGAGGAAAGCCACAGTGGGCTTGTTGTGGTCTCTCCTCATGAGTGACTGTGAAGGTCCTGCAGCTGTAATAACCCCACTAACTCAGAATCCTCTCTTCGCTGTCTCCGTCAGTTTGGTCATCTCCAGGCAGACAGGCACAAAGCAACCATACCCTGGGGTTTCCATGAATAGGGATGTTTATAACAGCGTGGGACGATTTGTCACTCCTTAGCGCAACCTGTGTCCCGCAGGAAGCCAAATAATGATTTTAACTGCCCGTCTAAAAGATTGATCTGCCTAATCCTCCCCACCTTTCTTCCCACTGAAAGGTGCAGACTAATTTACGACAGGGCTGACGATGGGCATGCTACGCCAGTGAATGAACGATCTGGCCTCAAGCAAAAAGAGGTAATTTCCCCTTAATGTAGTGCCGTAAACATTTATCATCACGCTGAGCTGACAGGACATCGACACAGCGAGGAGTGCTCACTTTAATCTGAGGAGATTTTTACCTTTGATTAGCATTGCGGCCTACAATCATAACCCACCGTGCGTGGTTAATTTTACCACCACCTGCAGCAGCGGCGTTGGTTTGGGAGATGCTATAAATAAATCTTTCGGCGGTGGAAGGGGACAGACATAAGCATCAGTTACTGCCACCTGTGTATAGAGGAAGTATTAAAGTTTGCAGGTTGATACAACGACACAAGGACAAGCAGCAAGTCCTGAACTGAATGAGGGTTGACACGAGGCTACCACATCATTTCTACAACCTGGCTTGTGTTGACACTTTGGGACAAGTAATATTACAGTGATTTGGGAAAGCCGGGACTGTTCATTAAGCTCGCGGATAAATAATGTAGATTCACATTAACGTGCTCAAGCGAAGAGAGGGGCATTTGCACATGAATATGTAATGTGCTGAAACAAAGAAAGGACTTTCAGTAATTGTGTACAGGCAGAATCAGTAAGAGAGATGCAAATGAAAAAAAATAAATAAAAAAAAATAAAAAAAATTTAGGGACATAGATGGACATAGGACATCGATATGGGACAGGGTGACGTGATATGAAAAGGTTTCAAACTGTATGTATGGTACATACAATAGTCATGCATGAAAAATAGCTGTTTATTGTTTTTACCCAACCTTGCCATGATATGTTATGTTAACATGCTAGCAAACAATTGCCTTCTTACCGTATATCAGCCAGACACAAAGCACCATTAGCATTGATCTGGAGTCATGTTTCTGTCCACCTGATGAATAGAAGTCCAATTCTACCACTCCTTTTCTCTCCATCAACTCCAAAGAAAAACTGTATCTGAACCCTCTGCTGCTTAATCTTCACTGGCTTTGTTCTCAGTTGTCACTGGCGGTAGCGTACACTGGGTTCATCAGAGCCAGGCTGGCGAAAACCTGCTGCTGGTATCAAGAGAGGTAGGGGCTGATATAGAGCCACATGTTAACAGTGCCAGTTTAAAATGCAAACAAGCCAGGGAAGAATAGGCTACATAAAAAACGGAGTACATAGCAGTGAAATCAAAAATGTAAGTGTTCCTGTCCACAATGCAAGACGTCAATGCTGGAATTTAGGGTTCTCCCTCAATGTGCTTTAAAAAAAACAGTAATAGTAGAGTGTAGTAGTGGTGTACAATATCAAACTGTACGAGAAAAATAACCCTGGTGTGGGCCAAAACCCTGAGCTTAGGTATTAGAATCACTATCGTGAGTGAGAATGTGAAATGGCTTATTAATGTAAGCCCAGCCAGGCTGCTGTATTTTCTAAAAATCCTCTGCAGGATTTTCTCCTCTCACCTTAAGGCCACACCGTCATCGAATCACGGGGAGTAGATCCGAGAGCAGGCCTGCTTCCCTTGTTGTTGTTGACAACTCCAAAGCATATTAAATCCAGCGTCACCAGAAGATCAATACCTGCTGAAAGCGTTGACGCTCGTCCACCCGAGTGACAGAGTGTAGGCGTGCATTTGCATCACGCTGCGGTGGAGTCTCTGTGGCAGTGTTAAAGTTCACTGCCTGTGACTGGGGTAGATCAATCTTCGCTCTGTCAATCACAATAAAACTCAAATGAGCAAGTTTAAGCTGAGTGTATTGGCCACCTTGGCAGGGATGTAGAGCTGTCATTATCATCCAGATCATCATTTTTTCTCGGCCAGGATATTTAATGCTGTTGACGTCTGCCATTAACTTATATAAGTGAAATATAAGCGGAACAAACATCTATTATTTCAGAGTCAGTATGGATTTTAATAAACTGCAAATCATGCGTGTAGCTGGACGCTAAATCTTTAGACATCCTAGGAAACTAGTCGCAAAACAAACCCTAGTTTCTGTGTGAGAATCCAGACCACATACAGTACATCAAATGTAGCCTTCTCTGACTACCTACATTAGCCCCTGGGTGTGATTTGCCCCGGGGGGATGAGGGGTGGTCGCATCACCTCTCGTCAATACATCACTTTCTCTGCTGAACTATTTTTATCTCCCATGGGGACAAATTATCATCCTGCTATCCTTGTTGTGGAAGAAAAACTCTGTCCACACAAATGAAACACAGAAAACACAAGAAAAAGTGCTGCCAAGGGCATGCAGACCTACAGGTCAGCAGTACAGTGTAGCGCTAAGCCTCAGTCCACACTGGCCAATCAGGCACTTAAAAACAAGCTGTTACTAGTTCCAGCAAGCTACCAAACATGAGTGGAGTGTTGAATTAAGTAGTGATGACCTCGGTCTGTTCCATATATTCAATAGTTTTGATTGTGCTACATGGTATGGTCACATATACCAGTATTCAAAGCCCTACACAGTCACAATGAAACATCTACCCACCAATGTCAGGCACTAGGAACATCTCAGGGTTGAGGACTTGGGCTTGTGGTGCTCATAACGGAGATCGAACCGCTAGCTACCTACTGACGGTGGTACATTGTGGCGGTACATCATGTTTGTTAGTACCATTTTGTCTCCTTGGAATTTTTTCACACAAAGTGTGTTTTCAGCTACCTAAACAATAAAGAGAGAAGACTGAGAGAGATCTTGCCCAGATGGGTCACTTCGGTGTTTGTATAACATTAAAGATTTAGTTTCCTTTGACCTATTTATCCTTGTGTTGGCAGCACGGTGTGCTTTTGTTTGTTTATTTTCGATTAAATATTAAAGTGTTTTAGTACACCGAGCTGAGTGGTCTTCGCCATTTTGCTCAAAGGGGGGACGTAATTCCGGTGTTTCATTGTACATAATTGATCACATCTGTGTATGTTTACAAGAAGAAGAAAAAAAAAACAAGCATGAGACTTAAAACGTTGTTCGTTATTTTGTAGTTATTCCATCGTTTTTGCTTTAATAATTGAAAGAAATCTTCCCGTCTTTCACAAGTCACATCCTGCTTTGCCCAGTCCCTATTGTCACAATGTCCATTAGATTTTTTTATGCTAAAATGAGAACATACATTATAAGAAATTAAGTATGCATCTTTGGATGATGTGTCTGATGTGTCTGAGATCACTGTACGTTTCGGGTCTTTCAACCTCAGACGTCCTCCCTCAGGTGACCCAGCCAGGGCTGGTCAGACCCAGCAGCACTGGCCCACTGATCGCTCCTCCTGATCCAGAGCCATCTGGAGGCTCTCTCTGCAGCCTCCATGGTGTTCTTCATGGCCTTCCTTTTTGCAGCCCCCGTGATGCCAAGCGGTGAGAAAACACAATGAGCGACCAGCGAAGCCTCTGGAGCCCACTTTAATGGGCTCACAGCGTGCCCTCCAGCCTCTTCCTTGGCATTGCTCCACCAGCTCCTGGTACTTAGACCGCTTCCGCTCATTCGCCTCCTCAATGCGGTCCTCTCATGGAACTGTCAGTTCAATCAGTAGACCTCGCCTTGAAGAGGCCGACGAGTGCACAATGTCTGGCCTCGGGGATGCTGTTGTGATGTGGTCTGGGAACTGGGAGTTGCTTGCCTAAGTCTTCCCTCACATCCCAGTCTGATACTTAAGTGAGAAGGCCGGCTGCCGTTTTGCAGGCTGCTGGGCTACGTAGAACATCACACACAGTTCATATCATGAACTTCATGCTCTGGGGTTGTGCCTGCCAGGTCTCAGCCCTCTCAGCCAGATCTCCTGTCCAGCGCCCTCTCCCACCTTGCCCACGCTCCCTGCTGCATGATCACTGTCCTGCTGCTCTGCTGCACCTCCGCTCTTACCAGCTAGTCCTCCTTCAGAACTAGCTTGCCGTTGCCGTTGCAGCTGTTGTCAGTAAAAGTTATATCGTGATTATGATTAAGATGAGCTTTTGGAACACTGAACTTTTAATTTATTGTCCCCAATTCAGATTTTGGCAGATTTAATTACAAATATAAGAGAAACCCTCATCCACAGATTCAGGCGTTTTACGCTACAAAAAACATTTGAGTGAGACATTTTGGAATAAATCTACAAATACAATCCTTCGTTTGCTCCTTTTAACCCCCATTACACTACAGTCAAATGTGATGCTGGAGTGTGTACGCGCTAACTTGTATCAGGCTATTTAACAAAACTCAGCCACCAACCAAATGGCTGTAGTACAGTCCCAGAGGTCTGATAAGCCAGAGTTATTACCCCTCCACAGTTTCTATATGTGTAAAACTACACGATCTGCAAATTGGTAAAGTTTTTTTTCCTCCCCCTGTGCAACTTCTGCAGCATAATTAGTCTGGAGAAAGTAAATTCTATAAATATTTATGACTCGATGCTCAGCTTATGAAGTGCAGTTCCTTAAAGCCTTGACTGCAGAGGTGAACATGATGGTGACAGGTTATTCTGATAATGATGATGAAGATAACAATAACGGGCTAATAATTATGACGATAATGATGATGATGGCGAGGACGATGACCTTCATATACACCTGTCTAATGTGATGCATAACCTTTTGACAGTTTTCTATATATTACCACAATAATTACCTAATTACCTGTCTAACAACTTACATATATGGAATAAAAGGCCAATCCAGCTCAATCTTTAAAGCTTAGCCAAGCTGTGGCTGAGTTAACTCACATTTATGTGAGGTATCATGTTCAGCCGTTAAGTGATTGTACAGGGCTGTAATCTGTCCAGGATCCCCCTGCTGGTTCACACCAGATGAAAAGTGTTTTTATCCAGCTTGATGATCAGTCTGAGAATGGTTGTTTTGCCCTAATGTGTCCCATTAACATGACTTTGAGTTAACACAGTTAGGGGCACAACGACATTATTTTTCATGAATGCAACCAGAAACATGAGGAAATCTCTCAGGCAATGTAAGATGGCAACTGCACTTCTTAATCTCACGCCCTCCGACTGGTTGGTCAGCCACGTGTAAAAATCTTATTTTATTTCTAAAAACATCATTTCCGGGGATGTTCTCACAGTGGGGATGTATTTGCAAAATTAAAGCCAGATTCAGTGTGAGCAGCACTGGTGAAAACATAGATCTGTATTTGTAATCGTCTTCTATTTAAAGAATTTGGGGTTTTTAGAAAAACTCACAGACACACACGCACCCACACACACCTTTGACCAGAATATACAATAGCCTGTCAGAAAGGGCATGCACTGATTGTTGTGAGACATGCATCTACACTCATTGGCCACTTTATTAGGTACACCTGTTTAATCGCTTGTTAACACAAATAGCTAATTACATGGCTGCAATTCAATGCATTTAGGCATGTAGAGGTTTAATATTTAAGTGACTTTGAACGTGGTGTGGTTGTTGGTGCCAGACGAGCTGGTCTGAGTATTTCAGAAACTGCAGATCTACTGGGATTTTCACTCACAACCATCTCTAGGGTTTACAGAGAATGGTCTGAAAAAGAGAAAATATCCAGTGAGCGGCAGTTGTGTTGACGAAAACATCTTGTTGATGTGAGAGGTCAAAGGAGAATGGGCAGAAATCCATCCTGCCTTGTATCAACAGTTAGGGATATTTTCTTGGCACACTTTGGGCCCCTTAGTACAAACTGAGCGTGGTTTAAATGCCACAGCCTACTTGCGTATTGTTGCTGACCATGTCCATCCCTTTATGACCACGGTGTATCCATCTTCTGATGGCTACTTCCAGCAGGATAATGCACCATGTCAAAAAGCTCACATCATCTCAAACTTTTTTTTTGAACATGACAATGAGTTCACTGTACTCCAATGGCCTCCACAGTCACCAGATCTCAATCCAGTAGAGCACCTTTGGGATGTGGTGGAACGGGAGATTAGCATCAAAGAAGTGAAAATCTGCAGCAACTAATGCTATCATGTTAATATGGACCAAAATCTCTGAGGAATGTTTCCAACACCTTGTTGAAACTATGCCACCAAGAATTAATGCTTCTGAAGGCAAAAGGGGGTCCAACTTTTTACTAGCAAGGTGTACCTAATAAATTAAACTGACTTATACAAACAGCACCTTAAACAGGATGTAACAGTGTAGATCAAACATTATGTTCACTGTTGCATGTGAAGTTTTTGAATGAAAAGGGACTGATCATATTTACTTGACTGTGTCCTCAACTCCTGCAGGCCGTGGTGATAATGCACCGTCTGCAACAAACCATTGTAAATTAAATGAAGTAATTAACGTAATTGCCTGAAATCTATGTTGCCGTTAAGTTGCCACTCTGTAAGAGTAATCATTTGCATCTTGCCCACTTAATTGATTGCCACGCTACATCGCAAACACAGAGGTGTTCCCATCTTATCTCCACGTTGAACTGTTCGTTTCTCATCACAGCATTAGAATACTGTTTCATTTGAGACAGATGTTTTCACACACAGAGCTGGCTGTTTTGGATTTTCATCCCCTTGAGGTGTTTTAATAATGGTACTGTGATAAAAAAAAAAAAAAAGAAAGACTTTAGAGTCCAGTCCTCTCAAAGATGTCGATAACTATATTATATTAAATGTCATTTTATTCTGTGGGATCTCAAAGAGAAGCATTCAAAACTCAAAAGCTTTTCTCTTCATTGTGTCCTGTGCGAAGGACTCACTCACTCTGACTTATCTACTGCTGGATCTTATCTGGATCTGATGATGGCTTCTGGTCCAGTCATTCTACTATCGTCTCTGAAGAAAAAAAAAAAAGAAAGAAAGAAAGAAAAAAAAGTCTGTTTGAAAGTTTCAAAAAGCACTTTGTGCTGTTGTTGTCAGCTGAGTGAATGTCAGCACCAGTGCTTTTCCACTATTAATGGTACAATAAATAATCTAAGAATCTAAGACACCCACAGAGCCAGATGTGAGTCTGTCACTTTGTGACAACAATACAAATACAAGTGTGCTGACAGCTAGATGAAACTTTGGTTCCAGACTTGACAAAGTACTCTTTCTGTGTTGAATCACCAGCCTCACCTCACCTCACCTTCCAACCTACAAGTAACGACAACCTCAGATTTTGTCCATTTATTTAAGTGCAAGGAAGAACAAATATATTGAGAGAATTAGGAGAAAAAAATGGGCCGTGTGTTTGGCACCTGCGTGTTAGACTGATCTACAAATGCTTTTCATGATACCTGTATATCCACTGAAAATCATCATGGGAGGTGTCAATATGTGCGGTAACCACTCAACATAATCTATCTCGCTCCCCTACATGTGTATATTCTCTGTATGGAGCCATGTTGTAGTTTAAAAGCTTTGCTAAAATCAGTTACTCAGCAATTTCCCAGCAACATGAGAGCATTTTTTCTTTTTTTTTTCCAAATAGCTCCAAGGACTTTTCTATTTGCCCTCCACAGTTCCACATCAAAACAGCCGTGGCGTTTAAGCAATGATGCCTTTAAACAGCAATAACATTTGAGACCCAATCTTCAGTCAGTTATGGTGACATTCTTCACATTTATTGCTACATGCCCGTGGTGTCTGAATAGCTGTACCTTTCTAAGACCATTTTAGAGTTTAGATCCAGTCAAAACGGAGCTGGGTTTACGCCCCCACTGGGGTAGTTCTTCTGGTGGAAACAGACAATGGTAGGCACCAAACAAAGGGCTCATCTTATCTATACCGACGGTCTTTGTAGCTGGTTGTATCAAACCACCATTTAACAGTTGCCTCTGGACCTGCTTTTCTCCACCGCGATGTTCCTCATGCTGCTCTCCACCTGAAGGAGAAAAGGAAAACCTTCTTGTGAACCACATGGACAAGCCTCAAGGTTGATGAATCCCACCTCCATGGATTTCTAAATCAATGTGTGTCTGTCAAGTTGTATAGTTTGGGCGTTTCACTGCTCTGTGAGCGTGAAAGCACCTCTCTACTTAGACAACCGTGCTCCCTACATCATCCAATCACAGTCCAGCCGAGAGGAACCAGAGCAAAGTGGATGTCAGCACGCCTCCACGATGATGGATGGGCCTCACTAGAGAGATGATGGATGACCGGGGTGGCCGTGTTTGTTTCATATCATGCAGAATGAGTTACTATGGCGATACCGCTGCTCCAGTGACTTGTGGTTGACCTGTGTCAAGAAGAGAAGTCAGCCACGACTTCGGCCATCTCCCACATGATGCTCGCAGCTTGGATGAGAACAGTATTTGTTTGTGAAAATTATTACATTTTTATTTGGCTTTTAAAGTTACACGACTTGTATTGATTGCTAATGTTTGTTTTCCTCTCCTTAGCATGGAATTCCAATAAGTTGAGCTAATTAAACACAGAGGAAGTAATTAAAAAGTCCCACTATCTGCGGCGGGCGCATAGTGTGTCTCACTGAGACGTGGGATAAATGTGGACTTTCATTTCAGTTTCAAAGCGTTTTTGAGGGTCTGTCACAATAAAAATCCTAAATCTGCAATTCATCTTTGAACGTGTTGAACAGTGTAACAGTGCAAATTTTGACTGAGGTCCAGTTATTTATTTATTTTTTTACATTGCATAATTAGATGGGATTAAAACACAATTTTATATGTCCTGACAGAATTCATTTTCATTTTATTCAATGCTTAAAGTCTCAACTGCTCACACCTCCGTCTCAGTAATTAAATACAATCATCGCTGAAGTAACGTTACTGATGCAAAACTAGACACTGACGTACAGCCTGAACATCCTCTTGTCAAGATAATGAGTTTGGAAGCTTTTCTGTTCCATGGTACTATAATTTTGGACTTACTCTGTTTTATTTTTTAAATGATATAATAGTTAAATCATAGTTAGTTGTGCATGTTCTCCCTGTGTCTGTGTGGCTTTTCTCCCTAAATTGACTGTAGGTGTGTGAGTGTGAGTAGTTGTTTGTCCTGTCCAGGGTGTACCCCGCCTCTCGCCCGATGACAGCTGGGATAGGCTCCAGCAACCCCCGCGACCCTAGAGAGGATAAACTATAGCAGGAGATGAGATGAGTTAGTAGTTGTCGACCTGTACTTGTTTTTTTTTGTTATTGTTGTTGTTGCCTTATCTCATCCCATCCCATCATAACCTGTGGTTATATTATTATAACCATCATCATCATCGGGTCTCTTGCTCAACAACAGGGGTGGCGTAGAGCCAATCAGGTTCACCAGTCTTCTCCATTTTGGTCGGTCTGAGGTCAGGGTCTCAGCTTCCGCCAGTGAAAAGCCCATCTGGTGCAGGTCCTTGGCAGCCGCATCCATCCACTGAAGGTGGGGGGCTCCTCAGAGGTGTTTCCAGTCAGCAGCTTTAGAGTCATGGTGATAGGACCACCTTCCTAATACTGTGTACGTCTACCTTGTGCCTCCAGAACAGCTGTGACTCGTCAGAGAATGGACACGGTCCTACAGAGGGGGCCCTGTGGTGTCTGGTAACAGAATGTTGTTAGTTGGGTCCTTTGGGTCTATGGGTTGAGGGCAGGGGCATGGTACATGTGTAACATCCACATGAATGCCAGGTCCAACGGTTTCCCTGAAAACACTGAACTGTCACAAGATGGTCAATGACATTTACTTCTCCTGTCAGTAGTTTTAATGTTGTGGCTGATCAGGGTGTGTGTGTATATAGTTCGGCATTCCCCACTTTGTTGCAGTGTTTTTTTTTGTTCTATCTGTCTGTCTCTCTCCTGGTTCCTTGTGCCTTGGCCTTATTAGAACTTTTGGATATTCATTCTGTTTCCCCTTGAGGCTGTTGGACTACCCTTTATTTGAACCTATGCTTTTGGACTTCTTCTGCTTGTTATATTCTAATTTATTTTTCATTAACTTGACTTATCATTATTCATCCTGCTTTGTCCTATTTTTTCCTGCTACATAGGACTCCTTTTATATGTTTTATATGAGATAAAATGTAAATCTTCGGAATGGTACTGGCATGTGTAAAACATCCACCCGCTGGAAGGAGCTCTGAACATTATATTAACATCACAGAAACCCTTTTTCTTAAATCTGCTTTTTTTTCTCTCTCTCTCCTCTCACGTCTCTGCTTCAGTAATGACCCATTTTCCACATTTTCATTTTAATGACCCCGGGGATCAATAAATGAAGATGAACTTCGTCTCATGTCAGAGAGACTTTAAAAAAAGACAAGTGCATTTAATCACCTCTTTACACACTTGAGCAGTTTTGTTAGTTTCAACAGCTGTGCCACATTTCAAAGTAAAAAAAAATATATTTTTTTAAAAAGACTGACGTGACGAGACGCCTGAAGCAAAAGAAACCATATGACACACCACAAAGCAGTTTGTTTTTTTTTTTCTCCGTTTTTTTGTTTCACTGAACACAGAAATGACTGTTATTGCTGGCCTGGCCTCAGATGTGTTTTTGTAATGTTAGTATTTTCTTTAACCTTGTTGCAGCACAAGATTGATGGTGTTTACTGCTTCTGTAGGACTTGTGTGATATTAGAAAATTCAACATAACTGTAACGCGCAATAAAGCCCTATTTGCTTTAGACAAGTATCATTGTTTAATTAATGAATTACCCTCAAACCATGTGTTTTGCAGAAACCATTTGCACAAGATAATGAAATTTGCCGCCTCGAAACCATTTGTCCCGCGCTTTCTGTTTTTGCAAGGCGAAACTTGAAATGTGTCTTTCTTCCACACATTCCACCACAGCTTCGTTCTCCGTTGCCTAAAATCGTGTCAAAGCGCGCATTGTGCGGGAGAACATAAAAAAGGAGTTAAGACCAAAACAGCTACTTTCCCGGAAGACATTTATCTTTTGAATGTGGGAAGTAATAATGGAGTCTCCCCTTAAATTGTAACTGAGGAACATTTC
Organism: Mugil cephalus; assembly: GCF_022458985.1. Classification (NCBI taxonomy): domain Eukaryota; kingdom Metazoa; phylum Chordata; class Actinopteri; order Mugiliformes; family Mugilidae; genus Mugil; species Mugil cephalus. The sequence continues at coordinate 23,607,397 of NC_061779.1, forward strand.
CGAAAGAATGAAAACACTGAAAATGAAACTGGAAATCACTTTGTGTCTCCCAGGTAATATTATGACTTCCATTCAAGCAGTGAACTTTCTGTTGGCTCAATGAAGCATATGCCCTTCATTCACTTAAGGAGGCGGTGAGAAAAATCTGCATTCACTCTAATACATTGCCAGCGTCTGCTTTTTATTTTGCGCCTTCCCTGTTCCCACCATGAACTCCGCTGTGTTGTCAACACAAAGACACAAAGCCCTCCAGCAATGTGAGCAGGGCGCAACCTTGAAATACAAATAAGAAATCTTCAAAAACGTAGCTCCCACCGAGTCCAGGATATGCAGAGACTGTGTGTACGTGCGCGCGTGCATGGCTGCAAGGTACCCTTTGAGAACCACCTTGAGCTTTCAACCTTCACTGTGAAGCGATATCGGTTTGGACAGAGTAAGGATGCAGTGCGTTAAGGCTGAAAGGTTACACTTAAGGAATATTTCACCACAATGTCACTTGTGCCTTGGCCTGAACTTCGCTAGTGTCTGTGTGACAACAGGAAGTTCACTTTTACCCTACAATATCTACCATGTCAGAAACCTGCATGAAATGTCAAATGGGAAAACAGGGCTCTGCAAAAAGAAAGCCCCTGAATGGAAATGGCCGAGGCGGGATAATCGGGCCTGCTCCTTCAGAATCACTGCTCCAGTTTAACTTAATTATGTAGCAGTTTGCTTACAAGAAGAGATATTTAAGGATCAAAGAACTAAGCAGAAGACTGGAACTCCCTCAGAGTTTGCTACTTTGTTGTTTGACTATTTTTTCTTTTTCTTTTTTTTTTCTCCATATTTTCATGATTCTATTCTAGTCTACACAAGGAAATGCTTGGTATGTATACAAACTGATCATTGCTGATTCCAAATGCATTTCATCTCCTTTCTTATAAAAGAAGGACCTTGCTCAAAAAGGCTACGAGAAAAGCCACTGCTTACCTGAATTGTGTGACAGTATCAGTTGATCTTTCACTGTCGCCTTTCCCCAACATGACCTTTAGTAGGTTAGCCCGTGGAATGGAGGACATGGACTCTAGTTTCTCATGTCCAGCACACAATATAAAACATCCTCACTTTGTCTTCATGATGATGATGATGATGATCCACCTGCTGTATTTGAAAAAAACGCAATTATATTTTCCTTTTTTTAAAAAAGTGTTCTGTCATACTCAACAATGATCAACCAGTGTTTTAAATGCTAGTCTGTCATTTATCTGTTACACCTCAGGAACCAACAGCGAAACAAGCTTTCATCTATTTTTTTTTTTTACTTTTTATTGTAACATTGTGTGACACATGTCCACAGCCATCTATAACATCAACAACTCAAGACTGCTGTCATCTTTAAAGGAACAGCGCCATTTTTTTCTAAAGGTACTGTGCAACGATTTTCTTTTTGGACTAATAAAAACAAAGATGGAATTACTATGATTTGGTGTATATATATTTATATTATACGTAGGTAGATCACTTTGACTTGGTCATTGTAAAAGTAGTCCGCAAGCTAAAAAAGTGTAGGCACTCCTGGTCCAGGCTATTCTAACAGTCTCTGATTGGTAGCGCAAGCGATGCGGAGAACATTAGGTCCTCACACGTATAGTGATGCAAAAATGTGTCCGTGTTCATTTGTGTTAAGAGCAGGGTGTTGTCCAATGACAAGATAAATGCTGACTACCTTGACAGGCCCTCGAAAAAGTAAGCCGAGTTGCTCTCGCTCTGAGCGGACCGAGTACTCACACTCCTGCATCATTATTCATCCCCTGGACTGTGTTCAAATGAAGCTGTGTATCTAATGACGGGCTCTCAGGACATCAAATTACGTGTAGGAATGAATGGACTGTAAATGAGTGTTTGTTCACGGCCTGCATTCAAGATGAAAGATAAATGAAAAGGGAGTGACTTAAGGCACGCCATGGTATGTGTCTGACATGGATGATCAGGGGTACAAAAGGCTCCAGATTATGAATGCTGAGGACTTGCTGAAAGAAAAGTTGAGTTCATACATTCATTACCTTCTACTGCACATCGTTTGGAGGGTCACGGGCGGGTGGAGCACATCCCAGCTGTCGTACACCCTGGACAGGTCACCAGTCTATCACAGGACTAACGCAGAAAGACAAACAACCAGCCACACTTGCATGTGGTCAAATTAGGATAACTGTTCAACCTAAAAAGCATTTCTTTGGATTGTAGGATGAAGTGGAAAAAAATCCACACAGCCACAGTGCCGACCACCACACCACTGTGCCAGCTTTGAGTGGCAAGGAGCAAGTTGCACGAGACAATTAGAAAGTTTGAAATTTTTAAAAATTTGACCTGTTTGGCAGTGGTGCCAAACTGTACAATATGTCACAGGCTAACCTTTTCATCATCCCTTGGCATTTCCTCCATACCTGCTTGTTAGCTTGCTAAACTTAGGTGACTCTCAGACTTCACCAATTTCATTTTCTTCCTCTTCTTCACTACTTTTTTTCACGGGGACGAACTCATTGTTCCAACTGTGCATCTAATCAACCAATCAAATTAATCTGATACGCAGCCATGCTGCCTCTAACTGCACTATACATTAATGTTCAATTAAACATTGACTGTTCGTGGTATTGGAGCACATTCCCTGTCAGTCCTACCAGCCTCAGATTTTTTTTGCCCATCCTATCCACTTCAACTTACTCCAATCAGCACACTAGCCTCAAATAAAATTCCAAAATTGTAGATCAAGGAGAAAATATCATGTGGTCTGCACTTTTAAAGCAACTGAAAACAGCAACGACAACTGAGACTCTTAACAGTAATCCCCACCATATATGACTCTATTTAACGAGGACAAACTCGCTGCACTGTTTAAATTAACATTTATTGTTGCACTCCTTAAAAACCTCACTTTCCGGGAAAGGCGAGGTTATGTTTGCTAAGTAGCCTGCAGGGACGCACACGTTACTCTCTCTTGATCAGTTAAAGTTCAAGTAATAATGCCACTTGCACAGGAGTAGGCAGATTTCAATGTGGCTATTTTTCTCTGTCGGGCGCTCTGACTGCTCAGGATATGAATTCTTCAAATGTGCGTGTTTAGTGTTGTGGTGACGGTGAAGATTATATTCTTTTGCAACAGCAACAGTTTCGTTGCAAATGACGCATACAGGTAACGCATTTCTGAAGGTTGGCATGATAAATGCGTACTTTTCAGTCCTTTTCGTCATTAAAGGATCTGTTTTCCGCATCAACTTTTCGTTTCTTGTCCTCTGACGGTGCCATTTTAGCCTACCTGTGTTAAGAGGCCTTTTCCTTTCACTAACTCAGGGGTTGGCAACCCGCGGCTCCGGAGCCGTATGCGGCTCCTCTGCTGCGGCTCTCCTTGGCGAGCGGTGCGGAGCAAGGACGCTGAACAAAAGTCGTTCACTTTTTCCCGCTAACTGCCTCAGAAAAGCGGCAGCTGTTCAGTCATTACTGAACAAACAAGAGCTACACAACAACTGAATGACATTGAATGCCACACCACCACTCACACTCATGGTCGTAAGCATTAACTGTATATACTAGGTCGTAACATCAAAAAACAAAAACTCCCACAGTGCATTGCAGCGCATATACTCTTTGCTATCGAGTATTTAATTCAAATGTATTTTATTTTAGTTCCGTTAGTTTTTTAAACATAATAATAAATTTGAATTTATGGTGATCTGTAACATTAAAATAAAACGTGTTTATTTTTTTGTCGCTCATAATATACGTCACGATGTGCGACACTTGCCGGCATGTCCAGCCCGCTGTTTATTGAACTTTTCCACCGCAGGTAAGCCAACCATGGATAAATCCCTGTTATGTATGCATAAATACAATTTTGTTTTCTCTGTAGCAATTCTTTCATTTCATAAATGCAACACACTATATTTCTTTATGCATAGCATAGAAGTAAAAAACGATATATGCAGTGTTACGTTCCACCTTTTTTTTCGAGTTCAAAATGTATTCATGTGCATAAACAAAATGTCGCTTTCTCTATTACAGTTCTTTCATTTCATAAATGCTACACAATATAGTTTATATATATATATATATACATAGGCCTAGCATAGAGGTAAAAACGATATATGCAGTGTTATCTTCATTTTAGATGTCAAGGGGGTTTTGTGGCTCCCAGTGTTTTCTTTTCTATGGGAAACGGGTCCAAATGGCTCTTTGAGTGTTGAAGGTTGCTGACCCCTGCACTAACTGAAACTACATTGAAGCCAGTGATGACCCTATCTATGCTTTGGTTTAGCTGCGTTAGTTTTTCAAGTGCTCTATAAATAAAGTTTACTTGAAAGTTTACTTGAGTTGCGGCAAAATATCTCTAGCACTCCTGGTGGTTGACTGTGGTATAAGTGACCAGGGTCTGACTCATAAAGGCTTAAAATGCCTTCAGTTTTGAAATGAAATGAAAAAAATATAAACAATAAATAAACATTAAATAATAATGTTATGCCAAGATTAGATTTTTTTTTTATTTATTTTATTTGAGGGTCCGGCCCCCAAGGTGACTGTCCAGTAAAATTCTGGCCCTCCGACAACTGTAGTTGGTGACCCCTGCTGTAGACTGTAGAAAGACTCCCCTGGTGGCTGGCTGCAGTGTAGGTCATACGCTCCAAACTAAAAAACAAATGTACATGACAAATACATTTACTTTCAATTACAGAAACCACCTAAGAAGATATTAAAATGCAGATGCATGTTCAAGTGTTCATTTTTCTGAGAAGTTTAATTATTTAACGCTATATAAAAACAGGCTGCAACATCATTATAATTGAAATCTGGGCATGACACGGCCCCATAGTTCCATGAGAGCATGGAAACAAACAAAGTATAGAATATTGATCAAATGCAAATGCCAGTGAGTCTAGTGGAAGTATAGGCGGGTCATCGATTACGTGGTTCCACTCTCTCAGAGTCCTGCGCAGCCTGATGCCACCCATATCCCTGGTATTCCAGCATCAGTTTGACCAGTGGAATGAAGGGGAGATGCATCTACAGCAGACCTGGGCATTTTACGGCCCGCCGGCCGCATACGGCCCTTTGGGCATTCCCGTCTGGCCCGCGGTATGTCAGTCATAAGCACAAATGCACAAGTATTTATGCGGTGCATGCAATACGACTGTGTTGCTTTTATTTTGAGCCATGATGTATTTACGTCAAGGCACTGTTAGTTTGTCAGCAACAAAAAAAAGTAAGATTGAAACAGCTTCTTGCATCTATTAACCCTCAAAAGCCTGAACGGATCGCTGGCATCCGTCAAAGCGGTCGATTTTGAATTACCGTAAGTCACAGTGGTTTGCGGTCTTGCTGGGGCTCCGCGATCGTTGCTCTCCAACCTGCAGCCGACAGCAGCGGTGCGTCATCATTACCGTAATGGCAGCATTTTTTTCTAGAAAGCGCAACTTGAATATTATCCATCGGGGAGTTACGGTAATTCAAATACAGCAAGCTTCTCTTTGTGGGCAGACGGACATTCAGGTCTTAAAGGGTTAAACATTTATTGAGATTTATTGAGATACAGAAAATAATTCATGTAGCTATATGATCCATCGAAGTTTTCCAAAGAGGACAAAGTTTCCAACATTCCAATGCGTTATATCCAAAACTACAGATCGATTGTGTTTCATTTTCCTCTTCAACCTACACCAAAACTCTATTTACAGAATATTCTTATGTTTCTGATCACCAGTAGCAGCTTATCAACATATATAATTTACTGCTTTTTACAATGGGAGAAAATTAATATTGAGCAGAATAACGTTCAAGTTATCGTTTGGTTTGACCCTCCAACACAGTTCAGGTTTTTCATGCGGCCCCCTGTAGAAATTAATTGCCCAGCCCTGATCTACAGGCTATGGTGATGACATGGTTACAGCTGTTGTGTTGGAGTTTTAAAAGTTTGGGAACCAGCACTAACTGGTTCTATTATAACATGACTCCATTGAAACCCAACATAAATGCTCAAATCACTCTTTGCAGTGCACAGTCAGGACGATGGTCTGTATTAGATTAATTCTGTATCTAGATTTATTTAAAGTGAATAAGAGTGACGTCTGTCTTATTATCACTCGATGTGTGAATCAAATCTGTGCATGAAACAGCTAGAAATTACAAATGTACAAACTTGGCACCAGAGCAAATCAGAGCCATATAGTCAGACCAATAAAGCACAATAAAGTGCAATAGTCCTTCCGTCGACAATACATAAGCGGATGGTGTGGTTGTAGCTCATTCTATTTCCTCAGCAACTTGTGAAAGCAATAACTGTTGCTGCATGTCTGCATCTGGATTTGTCTTTAAGCAATATTATGAGATCTCTTTCAGACGAATTGCAGTAACTCACCACAATAACATTATTTCCAGAACCTTTATAGAAGGCCATAAATGTCTATTTCCAACTGATGTATTAAAGTAACTATTGTACGCATAAAGTCTTCATCCGTCTAATGTATTGGACTGAGTTGAACCAAGTTAGCAGGGCTTCTATCAGCAGCTGAGTCAGAGCCTCATCCAACTTGTTGCCATTTGTAGCCCCCCACTCCACCCCCTGAGCTCCTCTGGCAGCCCAGAAACGAAGCTGTTGGAGGACATTTGGTGCTTACCGAGGGCCAGCGCAGAGGCTGGTGTACTCCAGGCGGCAGCGTGGAAAAGGCACGGTCTGGCGCAATTTGGCTCGGCTCGACTCGTCTGCTGATCTGAACTGAGGTAACACCTGACGCATCAGTTAACATGGCTTATGGCTAGACTTGGCCCCTGAGCTGTCAAAGCCAATAACGTCCATTCCCTTCAACGCACACGCACATGTACTAGACTCACTATCATTGTGAAAGCACTGAGAAATAGCCGGCAGTGTAGAAGCAGAAGATGTAAAAAGATAGATAAATTCGACTTTATTTTTATTTTAGTTATTTATTTATTTTTTTACAACTTTGATTTTCCAGAGGCTCACATATCCTATTATCTGAAGTACACACACACACACGGGCTCTTCTACTCTTTGTATTGTTTTGATAGATGCCAGCTCCGTGTGACTGATACATATTATTATTAATGACCTCCATTGTACAAGACAAAACATCAGCCTTCATTAGCAGCCTCCTATCTGCAGTAACAGAGAGCGAGTACAGGATGTGTGTGTTACAGAAAACAGAGCAGCTCTGCCAAAGGATGTTATAAAAAAAAAAAAAGGGAGCATGGCCTCATTTTAGAGATGCGTACACAGGATGATGATGATGATGATGGTGGCAGGTGATAATTAGATTTGATCCGAATGCAATTTTTGCTGCTATGAAGTTTTTTTTTTTTTTTTGCATCTGACAGCTTACAGTAGGTCATAGGTACTGTTTTGCGAAATGAAAGAAGAACCAATTTCACTTAAATGAATTCTTACTCATTCCCACCCTCAGTCTGCTGAGTTTTGATTATAAAATGGAAAGTTTGGTTTTCAGTATGGCCATTAATCGATTCAAATATTGTAGTCTCAGTTAATCCCATTGTTAACATGTGACACGTGTAAATGAATTGCACTTTTTAGTTTTAGGGATATTTTCAGGGCTTGACATTAACCTTTTTGTTCAACAGCCTCTGTGGCTAGTTGTTTTCCAAAGTTACTAGACACTCAGCATTTTCACTAGCCGCGATTTTGTTGTTGGGAAATTATGGTCCTCATCCACGCAGCATGAGTTTGATTCATGCCTTTTCTTCAGTTGTCCCTATCTAATGCAGATATCAAAAGCATATTGAAAGCCAGCTAAGAACATGGCTACAACCAAATTATTCAATAATGTGACTCAAAGATTCAAGGAGATTTTATTCATGTAAAATTAGCTTCCTAGTTATTTTCACCTCTTTTACTCGTTCTGTGCTCTTTTCTTTTCTTTTCTTTTCTTTTCTTTTCTTTTCTTTTCTTTTCTTTTCTTCTTCATGTTATTCTTCAGCCATGTGTGTGCCAGTGTTTTGTCCTCTCCAAATAAATGAAATGTTATATTCAGAAAATACTCCATTTTCCTAGTTATTAAGTGAGTTAAAGTTGGGTATTGTTGGTTGCCAGGGACAACAGTGTCTATCACGTTGCCAAAGCCAGTGGAGGTCCATCAAGAAATAATCATCATCATTGAATATTGGCGATTCACCAATCAGAATGGAGTATTCAAGAGAACTGTGTTCTAATTTTTGGTAAACAGCTTTTTATCTTTGTCTCACCATCCTGTGTTCCATCTTCAGCTTTTCTTTTGTTTGTCCCCTACCCAGGTTTTCTTACATGTTCAATATGCCTATGGCCCCCACATTATCCGTCCGTTCACCTCTTCAACAACCGTTGGACCAATGAGCAAACACTGTGCACACATGGTGCACATGGGAGTTGTAGTGCCGTAGTTTCACTTTCCATTTCGTTAATTATTTCAGAGAAAACTACAGTTAAAAAATGTAGATAAAATTCATCCCACCAAGGAGGCTAGTGGGAGTGGCTGTGTTACCCCCCACTGCTGAAATTCACCTGCATTTGTCGGGTTGGCACGTGTTAATGTCAAACCCTGGATATTTTGTAAGCCTCTGATCAAGACCGTCTAGAATATTCTCGAGAATGGAGGCAGAGATAATGAGTGCTCGGAGGATATGCTGCGTTTACGGGCTATTTGATTTTCACCTCAGATAAGTTAAAATTATGTGTGGCTATATTAAAGGTACTTAACAAAAATGCATTTGACTGATGTTATATTTGGTGAGAGTGGCAAATGGAAGCCTTAGCATTCAAGAGGGGTAATTTGGTGCAACATGTTTTGTTGTTTTTTTTTTTTTCTTCTATTGTCTCTTATTATTTGTAGTTATATATGCTAGAATTTTTTAAACACCGGGATCATGAGGCGCCCCTGACACAAGGCGCCAAAATCATCCATTATTTATTCCACTCATTTAACAGTTTAACTTGATGCTACACTTACATGTTGGGCTAAGTGCAGTTTAAAAAGCCTTTCCATACTACACGGGCGCAATTGTGTTCGGGGAATACTGAATCCAGTCGTCATTAATATTTAGTTATCAAAATCAACCTTTTACAAGCTACAGTGTTGTTGCCAAGAAACCACACAGGGCATGTCATCAGCATCTTCGGTTGTAGCAACAGGTCAATTTTATAGTGGCTGTAAATGTTTTATTTTGAAGCTAAGGCTTCCAGTTAGGATGTCTTACATTCAAACTGCATGTATACAATTCAAGAATGTGCCTCCCTTACAGCAGCACGGGCCTCAGAACAAAGTGTTTCTGGTGACTAGAGTGCTACGCTCTGACTCATATCTGCTGGGATCGCAGTCAAAATCTCAGCTTACCTCAAGCTAAGAACCAATTTCTTTTGACCCGTGACCCTTTCTTCTGAATCTGCCATACCTTCACAGCGCCTGCCGCTGAACTGTTCTCCCTGGCTGTGTGTGTGCTTCTGTGTTTCAGGGTGAAACACAAAAGCACACGTGGATGTAATACCCCCATATATATAGATATACATCACATTTGACAGCATGCTTATATGTGGCGCCACGTACAGCGTAGCGTGTGTGCACGAAGGTTTGGATCCGAGATGACTTTGTCAATTTGTCCTGCTACCACTTTTCTCCAGGGTGAATCTTTTGCCTGAAAACTGGAGTGCGTCCCACACATACTAATGAATGTGTCGCATAACAAATAGACTTTATGGCCACCTGTAATGAATGGATTAAGGGCATTTCTACAATGGAAGATAAATAAACTGCCTGTGGAGCCGAGAGGAAAAACATCCCATTAACGTCTGAGGATATGTGCCGTGTTTGACATCTTAACTCACTATTATGTATAGTAGGGATCGTGCAGGCTATAAATAAGGAGGAGGCAGGTACAGTGAAGGAGAAGTCAGAGCTTTATCATTAGATCATAGTTTATGTGGGAGAATTTTTCTGATGTGATGCTTGATTAGGATAAAGATGACTTGCTTTGTGGTGCTCCCAAACTTGCTGTTGCCAGGACAGAAAGGCGATTGCTACCAGATTATTGAAAGATTTTTTTTTTTTGTTCATTTTCACACAATGTTCCTCTTGTCAGACATTTTATTGTAAAATGTATCAGCTGTCTAACAATGCCACTACTTAAGTGGGCACTGCGGTGAAGCTGAGGATGATGGGGAGGAAGGGCCTCACGTCATGCTAAAGAGCGTAGGAGTGACACTGGAGGGATAACATGGAGGTTCAGTTTTCTTTCTCGAGGCAGCTCTGCTGAGGAAATCAAAACCATCGGTCAAACAATGGAAAACAACAGGAGAGGGTCGAATACAATGTCAAAATACAAATACAAAAGCATATTAAGAATAACATATTGTACATCTGTATTTAGGATCTATATTCAAATCCAAAACCATAAATAATAATATACCTCACATCACTTGTATATGTTTCCAGCAGATTTTCAATGGAAGATATCAAAAACACTGCATCATCTGTTTAGTAGATGCATTTATTTTATTCAGCGCAGCTCTGATTTCAATAGATTTTCGAACAAAGAAAAAAAACTGACATTTGAGCCTTGTATTCCACATTTAGCTTGTCTTTAGAGACCACAAGGTTAAAGGTGTATTGTGTCATCTTTTATTGATTCATTGTAGAAAATAAGCAATTTATCACTTGTGGCTGACTCTTCCACTGAGCTTTCATTATTTGTTAAGAGACACTGTACGTCTTGAGTTTCTTTCATAGGATCACACACACGCTTTGGGTTGAAAAACTATAGAGTACCTCAATCAATATGCAAACAACAAGCTACGTTGTGGCACATTTTACAAATCTCAATAAATAAAAACGTTCATTTCTTTCTTGAGGGATCTCTCCCAAGGATTTTTTTTGTTATTTTTTATTTTTATTTTTTATTTTTTTTTGCTTACTTGAACACAGTGCCCTGGTCACCAGTGTCATGGCTGCTGTTCCTTTTTCAACATGTAGAAAAATAGACAAGCAAATGTTGACTGAATAAATGATAGCACTGAAAATAGAAGAAGATGGAGCTTCCGCTTGGGAATTTCTCTGTATCTTCTCGTTTATTCGTCTCATCGGTGTAGTTTATGCTTCTGATAACAACTTACAGGAGTCCTGCATCTATTTATGCTGTAACATTGAGGTGAGTGTTCGGAATGTCTGTATTTTTTACAAGAACTTTGTCCATGTTGTCTGGTGTTGTGTTTGAGACAGTCCAGTACAACAGCCCTAAACTGTAGCGATTACCTGAGTATATTTTTCATCCACTGCGAAGTTGCTGCTGTGCAGTTCTGATTGTGCAGAAATTGTTTCGGAGTGACAAGGTCAGAACCTGGATGCCAAATATCTAATCTGCATATTATATACATAATGCATCACCAGTACTCTAGTAGTCTCCTCTGGAGTAAAATTTAAGTCAATGTTAAATATTTTATATTGTGTTGCCATATTTATTGCACACCAAACAGCCATTTTCAGAGGAGTCAGGCCATTTGGTGAGAGTCCGTACCGTACGCTCGTCTGGTGTGGAGAAATCTATGACTGGCTTTGCTTCTACAATAATGTGATCACCCAGAATTGATAAGCTACAGCTGAGCAGCATGATTCAGGAAAGGCCCTCCTACTCCTAGATTCCGAGCGTCTCAAATAATAGCAGCTTTTCTGGTTTCTCTAAGTTCATTTCACACACGTGCAGGAGGTTTGTGCCATGCGCGTCGCCAGACACTTTGGCACGTGCCCCCTTGTGAAATTCCAGATGAAATTTCACAAATGAGTCTATTTTTCATCACAGACAGTTTATGATCACAGAATATTATCCCAAACCCTGCTCTATGAGTGACGCGACTAGTGATGCGTGCCTGTGACAGGAGCGACATGTAGCGCGTGAAATTTAAATAGTCTACAAACACTGCTGCGGACCATAGATACAGTGTGCTGTCAGCGGGCAGTCTGGCTGGTGTCATGGACATCAGACAGTTCTTTAAAAACAGAGGGGATCGAGACAAAGAAGCAGGGAGAAGGAGAAATGTGAATGAGAGGGAGAGAGGGAGGTTTAGCTTTTTTGCACTGAGCCAGGTGTTAATGGGAATCATTTCGGGAGAGAGAGAGCTCAGCTATCCACAGGACATTAACACGCTGACCTACTGTAGCCAACGTTGCTCTGGCGGCTGGGATCAGGCTGGTTTACATACTTAGAACAGAAGACACACAGGTTTGATATTCAACTTAATTCATTAACACTCGGTCTGGGTGGGGGCCTGTGCCCCTGTAAAGCTGCAGGCCTAGCAACGCCCGTGGTACATGCAGGATGGCCACTGGTCCAGACACAGGTGTGGTCACAGTTGATGTTTGTTGCTGGATGTCATTTTACTTCAGTTTGGTGTGTCTGTATACAAAGTGCTTGGGTGGCAGATCAAACTCAGTGTGAAGATCTTGCCTTGCTTTGCATCATACAGTGCTCTGTATTCTACTCTGTACACATAACCGCCTTTTTCAGCAGCATCTAATCCTATTTTTTTTCCCCAAATACTAGGATCCAAATACTAGTATTTTAGAATAACCACCCCATGACTAACATGCTGACTTAGAACTGAATTTATAAAAAAACTACTATCCTAACATTGTCTTTGCTCTCTATCTCTCTTGGTGCCAGTGCCATCTGAAAAAGAGATTAAATAAAAGGCAAATACAAAATTTCGTTTTGTTTTTCCATTTTTTTATTTTTTTTTTAAGGAACAGGTCCATTCAGGTTCTTTTAGGTGCATGGTCCCCGTCGCTTTACACACTAAAGACCAGAGATAAACACAGTAAACACTTCCTTCTCCCCCATCTCACTCCCTGAGGGAATGACGAAGCGGTGCAGATGGGCAGGGGGGGCGAGTGTGGAGAAATTTGTGGTTTGCCATTGGCAGTTGTGAAAGTGAAAATGCGTTTGGTGGAAAAAATAGAAGCTCAGGGGGTTGTTGGAGCTGGTGTCAGATGCCGAGACAGACGCAGATAAGAAGGTGCTGAAAAGAGGGCAGCTGTAAGCACGTTTGATCCTTTTCTAAGCTGTGTAAGTCGAGAAAGTGGGGTTACAGTTCTGATGGACGGCTCATAGTGACGTTTGGGAGCGACTACAGGCCAGCATCCGTCCTGCCCACTTGTGATCCCATTCACAACCAAGATGCAATGAAGACACACCTCATTTCTGATGACTCAGATGCATTTTCAGGTGGTCTAGGCCACACTGGCTCCCACCGAATATCTTTTGGTTGAAGCCTCATTCAAGTTACCCAACATTCTTTAAAATGACTGTGGCTCCATTTTTCTGTTCCTGCTGCAAACAGTGTAAAGTGTGAATTTGATGAGATGAGGTCACAGGTTTCAAATGTGGAGGGGGTGAGCGCAATGTTCTCCAGGAAGAGTTAAAGTGACCTGAACAAGCTGTCAGAGAAGCAGGAAAAGTGTTTCTTAGGAGGAATGAAAAGCCAGATGCTTGTGTAACGGGTATGTTTTCTGTGAGGAATGGGTTAAAAATAGGCGAAATGTAGCATGCAGGAAAATGCCATTATTTCATTTCACCATAATAGGCTCCTTACTGGCAGGCACGGAAGATGTGAGATGTGTGGCTATAAATGCGTTGTTATTTATGACATGGAAGATACTTGATAAAGGATAACTCCATTAGGAACCGACACCACAGAGCAGCTGGAAAGGAAGTGAACACGTGCGAGCTTCAGATATAATTTTTAAAACCAGTTACACAAGAATTTGGATATAGTGTCAGTGAACAGCCCCAAATTCTCTGTCTTTCCAGTCTGGCCCAACTCATGTAGGTGACCTGGAGATGGTCAGGGTTAGCGCTAAGTGTAAAGGTAGGCAGTGCTTCTTTTACACTACGCGAAATAAAAGGACTAAAGACAAAATACGCACTGAGAGTGCTTGGTGTAGATAATACTAGGCTGGTTATTGGTGTGCTCTCCAGCGCATGTCCTCCACACAGGTTGAACACACACGTGCTGAGCAGCATAGGTCAAGTGCATTTGCGTGCCTTATTCGCTATAAGTGTGCCTCCGCACATGGGAGGTGTATCAGTGAGTTGGTTTATCTGTATGAGCGAGCACCTGTCCTCGCCAGTGCCCCAGCCCTTCACAGTTCACTGCCTTGTTCCAGCTAATTTCCATCCGGAGGTGCCAGAGCAGAGTCTTGATTATGCTCCATAACAAACTGAAAAGCTGCCCTAATTTACACTCCCAGCTCCCTGCTGAGAATCATTATCTGCATTCGTACCATTGCACCAAAGGTCACAGTGATTTCTTCAGTCACACTCAGACACAGACTACTCCAAATGGGTCACAGAGATTAATCTTTCCCACTCTCATGTCCACACTGGATTCCTCTTTTTGTTGAGCAGAAGTGAAGAGCAGAAATTAAAGGCTCCAGTCTCGCACTCTGCGACTGGAAGGTGTTTTTTTTTTTGTTTTTTTTCTAATTGAATTTCCCCAGGGCGGCAAGAATCCTTTAAACCAGGGCTTTGATTCTTCTGTCAACACTGGTAACAAAAGATGTCAAAAGAAAGAACGCCCCATCTTTTGGCTCAAAGCCGTGATCACAGCCCCTCTCTCTCTGTGATCAATATTAAGTTTTTAAAACGTTATGGCCCTGGATTCGCGCAGCCCGGCAGATGTTTCGTGAATCTTTTATGGATTCTCATGTAATGTTTGAAATCCACACATGTGCACTGAGACAAATGAGCTGCAATGAAATATAATTTGATGTTAATGTAAAAGTCATTTGTAAGCACCACTGGAAACATTCTCTTATTTCATCTCCTTTAAGCAAATTTCAGAACGTCAGAATACAAATTTGCATACATCCATGACATCGAAAGCAACACTTTTTTAGATTATTTATTTTTTATGTTGATATATATAAAAAAAATGCCCCACCACAAACCAGGCTTTTGATTAACTGCAGACATCCTTTAATTTAGAGCTCATTCTAAGCTCATTCATGGTCAGCCACTTGGAAATAAAGCACCTATCCTATTATTGCGCATGCTGTGATACACTCAACCATTCAATATCCAGTTTTCCTATTTAGGTATGTAACTTCATTAAAAGTATTACCTGCAATGTAAATTCACTCTATGCACAGTTCCCTGTGTCCCTGCCTACAACACAGTGAGCTAGTGAGCTGTTAAATGCTTGTACAATCCATAAATTAGTGGTTACGAGCAAGTAAATTCTGCAGCACCGTCACAAAACTAGCTTTTCTTTTGCATGAAATCCTAAATAGCTGATTACAGTTTTAAAAAAGGAGACTAAGCCACACTCACAGCTCACCAATACCAGCGTAAAGTCAGTGTGGACATTAGATTATTCATTTCGGAAAGTTACAAATGAGAGCGACACGGACGCCCACTAACAAATGTCAAAAGAGAGCGAGGGGGTTTCCGGTGCTATTCAACATGCACTCGCAGGCCACAAATCCTACTTCAGTCTCACACGTCTCACTTTATTCAGCGAGACACTGGCAAAGAGGTTGATGGCGACATATGACCAGCTAGAGTGCAGTTTAATCAAGGACTCCACTCCACATTAATCTCAGCTAATGTTAGAGGGGCTCGTAATAAAACATGTATAACGTGGCTTGCTGGCCTCACAAAATCTCAATTCTTAGCTTCATAAGGTGGAATAAAAAATAATTCACATAGCGGAAATAGGATTTTTATGAGGAATAGTAAATGTTTTGAGAGAAATCACTGGCAATGCTTGAGGCAAGCGAACAAAACGGGTCTTATACTCTATCCTCTGTGATGTCAGACTCTCGGTTGAAGACAGAAGAGTAAAACTGACACCAACTCTAGATTCTCGTATGCTTGCAGGGTATTTTTTGTTTGCTTGAATAATTCAGCAATATTTCTTCCTCATCTCCTTTAATATGTAATCAAGCCAGGCTGTAATTATATCCTTCGGAGGAACTTTCAACATACCTTCCAGGCACTTATTGAGAATTTGCATTTGTAATTGCTCTCTCTTCCCGCTGTGCTCCGCTGATTTGCAGAACTGCAATAAACAAAACATGTCTCAGAGTGCTTCCAACAGGAAATCAATAGGGGATCATTCCTTTTAATCATCTGATACTTCGACTGAACAAAAGCGGCGTAATAAACAAGCGCAAGGACCTCGGCCAGACCCAGTAACCAAAGATGTTTCAGGTTTAGGTCTCACAAAAACCCAATAATCCATCCACATGCAGCCATTTGTCATAGTGAGGTGTCCTTGAGCAAGACCAATGAGCCTTCACTTGCTCACTCAGTATGGATTTCCCCCAGGGCGTCAGCTCCTTCCATGACCAGTTGCTTAATCGTCAACACATTTTGAATCTCAGTCAGTCAAATTAATGAGTAGGAGAAAATATTGACGTTATTGTCATGTCAATCGACCGGTCGAACTCTGTCCTTTAACGGGCATAATTTTCCATTAATATCGATGTGCCTTTGAAGACAAGGGTTAAAGGGGAACATTATGTGGACATCAAACAGTGTGATAGAAAATGACTATCTGACAGGATCCTCAGTTTACTTTGCACAGTTACATATGCAGATAATTTATACATTTCTGTCATTCTGAATTTTGTCTTTTTCTCGTGGAAAACATAAATCGTGAATAAAAATATCAAACTGAATCATGTCACAGTTGACAAGGGAGCAGTTGCAGCATGAGCAGGATAGATTAAGTTGACATTTAGCCCACATGTGAAGCTCTGATTGGTCGATAACTGTCTCGCTAATTGTAACATTTGCCACTTTTCACTCTTTTGTGCAGAGATTTGTAATATTTTCAGGCAGTCGACCTACGTGTGTCTCCTTTCATAAATCTCAAAAGCGTAAGAAGAACTTTAAGTGGTAAAGTCTTCGTCGGTGATAAGAGGAACTGAGCCATAAATGGATGCTGCCCACTGCACTGGAAGTATATGTGTATATCAGCTGTAACAGCATGGGATTGATAACAGTTTTTATGGCACATTAACAATATTTAAGACACTGTATTTAATTTATGTGACATTTTATACCAAGAATACCAATAATTTTATACCAAGATAATTTACAAAAATGTGCAAACTTTATGTACCAGTTGGTCCATTCGTGTCATTCCTTGTGGGCAATGCATGATTAATAGAAATTGTAAAAGAGAAGAGCTGGAATGTATGATTTGGAAGGTTTGCATGATACATGTACACAGCCAAGCACATTTTAGCATAATGTTAGCAGAACATCCAAACACAAATTAATATTCCAAAACTATTTTTACTGACTGCTAAACCAACTCCCCCTAATGAATTGCTGTACAGATGAGAGAAGTTTGAAGAACTGATTCTGGTAATCATGACTTCATAAATGGATATTTGCATACTTTTCATTTCATTATTTTCTTTTTAAAGATCATTTCATCATCAGGTCCAGAAAGCTTGTTTCAGTTCAGTTTAATTTATTCATAAATAATATAAAAATAAAACTGCTTGAAGTTTGATTCATTGGTCGTATGCATAGCAATAGAAATTCAAGTCATGTAGTGTATCTAACGAATATTACCGAATTTAAGCATGTATGTGTTGAATAGTATTGGTCTTGGTACATATCCCTGTGGATCTCCATGACTTATTTTTTTGTGCAGTATTAATATATGATTTCTAGTATGGAAGTTCCATTATATATAACACACACGAATAAGCTGAGTACAGAGTAGGGGACTAATTTGTGATGTGTGATGTGTAATTTGTGTTGAGTCGACGTCTTAATGCTTTGCAAGAAAAATGTATATTCTTGACTTGAATACATATTGTGAGGTAACTGAAGCTTGAACACAGGCTTCTGTCGGCCGTAGCCCATAGCAACACCATAAACACTGCCAGTCTCACACCTTCTGCTCAGCAAAAAGCACTCTACAACCACAGCAACAATGTCAATTAACAGAACACAAGAGAACTGAATATAAAAACATGAGCTTATCAATAGTCTACTTCGCAATGCAGATATGTACCAAATTGTCACCGTCAATAGCGTTTAATAGTACTTCACAGTGTGTTGTTATTGAACTTTCTATCATACTGCGCGCGGGCATGTGTATGGATGTGTATGTGTGTGTGCGCATCTTCTGTGTGTGCTTCCATGACTTTGTCCAAAAGGATTTGAACATACACAAAATCAGTTTTATTAATTAGCATACAATTTTGTGAGTTTTCCAGTCATTAGAAATGAATGGGGGAGACAACAATTAATTTAAAAACTGAGCTGAAGTACATCTTCATTTGTCAGATGGACACACACACACACACACAATAACACTAAACTCATGTAGTTTAGACTTAGGTATATAGTAATTGAATATATGTATGTATATATATATGTATGTGTATATATATATATATAATTTTTGAGGCTTTACTCACAGTTCAATTTGGATTTTGGCTGGTGTGTACAGAAACAACATGTGATTTGCAGGTTACTGGCACATACTCTTGTCAGAGGAAGACACCATGATGGCATGATGTTATCAGCTGACTGTCTTTTCTGTTATTAGCCAAAAACATATCTGATAGACCAGTTAACATGTCATTGTTGAAGGGATTAAACAGGTGTTACTTTTTGTGACTGAATAAAATAGAAAAATAAATAAATAAATGGTTTCAAAGCCACTGTCCTTGATAACTTTGACCCAAAGTGCTAATAAACAGTGCACTGTACCATGTGTCATTTCATTATTTCTTATACTAAAATACTTATACTTTTTTTTAGAACTTGCTTTCAAGTCTATAAGGTCAGATCAATGAGGCACACAGGCCACTAAAACATAAAGAAGTTCAAAACTTGTAATTCTCACTAGAACTTAAGTTAATTTAAAAAGATAACACAACAAATAGGGATAGTGTGTATTACTACAGTTTTTTATGGTGAGTCTTAGTGGAATGATCATTTCTGACCGGGAACAAAAAATAGTTTAACACCGAATGGACACAACATGAGGGCTAGTCGAACAACCCCTAGTACAGAGCAGTACAGTCACCACATTGTTTAACAGTCTTAGATAAATGGCAGATGTAACAACAAAGAATAAAACACAATATCAAGTATTTTAATAGTATTTTAAAGAGAAACACAAAGGTATGAATTGCAGCATAACCGAATCTAGCAAATAATAAATATCCAGAGTTGCTGCTTATTGAGGTGAAGTGTTCGCTGAAAACAAATCTCTGAAATATAGGAGGAAGCCATGTGTCGTATATGAAACTATGCAACAACAAACAACAAAAAAGTATTTAATTGGATTTCTCTCACTGAGCCTCTTATTTGTCAACTTTCCCATTGTCTCTGTCTTTCTCCTTAGGAAATGAAGTGCATTCAATTATTTTTAGGTCCATTTCTTTCCGCAGCAGGCTGCAGCTGAAGTATATGGAGTGAGGGGACGGGCTGGCTAACTGCTGGGTGATGTGTGGTTTATGGATGACTTCTTCTGGGCCTCGCAGGGAGTCTGTGTCTAAGTGTAGCTCCTTAAGGGGCCGAATTAGCCCCCCTGATCCACTAATCAATTTGAGAGGGAGGGAAAATGAACACTAGACCCATTTTTTACATCTTCCAAACAAATCTCAAAGCTACAAGTCTCCCTATATGTCCTCATTCTGCTTGAGCAACCGTCTGCAAAAAGAACCCGATATGCTGCTCTCTGTGAATATACCCTTTCCTAACGGCTGATAATTTATCATATAACGCTACATTCCATTGTCAGGTCACTGATCGCAACCTGCGGCAATTACACTAAGGCACAGGAATGTGTGAATGTCTTCTGCGACCTGTATAAATCATATCCTGTGGCATATTTAAGGTATTATCATGCCATAATGAAATATTCAAATGCGGCCTGCCTGCTTCCAGGACGATGGAGCAGGTAAGTCTGCAATGATGACTTAACGGCCTGGGAGGAATAAATGGGATTCATGGGAAATGAATCAGAGTCTCCAGGACTCTCAGTGTGACGGATGAGGCCAGAAAGTGGGTCAGAACCACAGGTTGGTTGGCTGCACAACTGGGCCGAGACACGACGCCCAGGGCAATGGGGGAGCTTCTGCGCTCTCACAGAAATGGCACTCTGCACGGTTTCATTAGCAACACTGACATTTGTATTTTTTTTTTCTTCTTCTTCTGAAGATACCTGACCAGTGCAAAAAGTGAAGGAGTGAACAAACAAGTGTGGCAACAGTGATCTTTAAAGGGTTGGATCTGAAAAGAGTAAACTGTTGGAGATATAAAACCAGTACGCTGATGGAGGCAGACAGTCAAGAGACAATACCTAGCAGGAGTAAATGGTCTCACCAGATAAACCAATAAGTGGCTCATGTATTAAAGATGAACTGCTCCGTTTGGATGTGCCATCTCTGAGAGTTTAGGCTCTGAACGGAACTCATTCATATTTTAATCACACTAGAGGTTCAATTAATCACTGCACGGTTTAAGGGTGAAATTGATGAATATTCAGTTACCAAGTGAAACGACTTCTGACCCCAGCTACTGCTGTGGTTTTAATCATATTGCTGCGCACTGCACCTCATTCCCTGGTTGCAATCTCAGCGGAGTAGCATCATATGAGGTTTCGTTTTTTATTTGGGAAATGTGTGGGAAAAAAGAAAAAATGTGACAGATCTATTCTGGGTTACTGAGATACTAAGAGGGAAGAAAGTAGAATAAGACAAATGAACTGTAAGAGACTTCAGCACTCGTCTCTTAAACCATTTGCCAACTATTATTGGTATTCTGAGGTTTGCTTTGTTGAATGACGGTATATTATTTGGCAATGGCAATGACATGCAGTTTTATTGAGCACTCTATTTGACACTCTTTTTTTGTTAATACTCACAGATAAAGGTGGCTTCTGGTGGCTCTTAAAATTGATCTTTATCTCTTCAGGCCAAGAACGTACCCATTAAATGCTGCAGGAGTCTATTACAAAAGCCTCTTTTTGTAGAATATATTCTGTATGACATTGTGTGAGTGATAATCTGACAAAAAAGATCTGACATTAAAGGAGTGAATTTGAGAAAAAAATAGATAAATTCCTCACGGTTGGATTAATACAATTTTAAGATGCTCTCTGTGATTCAGTTTAGCTTTTGTGTGTGTGTGTGTGTG
Organism: Mugil cephalus; assembly: GCF_022458985.1. Lineage (NCBI taxonomy): Eukaryota > Metazoa > Chordata > Actinopteri > Mugiliformes > Mugilidae > Mugil > Mugil cephalus. The sequence goes on from NC_061779.1 coordinate 23,628,595, forward strand.
TGTGTGTGTGTGTGTGTGTGTGTGTGTTTATAGATATTTAGTTTTTTGTACTTTGTGCTTACTTCGTGTTTGATTAAATAGAATTTTATAATTTCACTCTGCCCCTTCTCTTGTACAGTGGGGGAAATAAGTATTTGATCCCCTGCTGAATTTGTAAGTTTGCCCACTTCCATAGAAATGATCAGACTCTGGTTTTTATGGTTGTTTACTGGTTATGGGTATAGACAGAATATCAATCGAAAATGCATAAAAAACACACAATCTAAAAGTTATAAATTGTTATGTATTTTATTAAGGGAAATAAGTATTTGATCCCCAACAATTCACTTAGAATTCAGGCTCCTACAGATTGGCTGGTGCGCATGTGGCACACAGCTGTGCTCAGTCAACTAATTACCAATACTCCTGATCTTAACTCGTCATGTATATAAAGCACACCTGCTCTAAGAATCGGTTTCTTACATTCCAACTTCTACAGCACCATGGGCAAGACCAAAGAGCTGTCAAAAGATGTCAGGGACAAGATTGTAGACCTGCACAAGGCTGGTATAGGTTACAAAACCATCAGCAAAAGGCTTGGTGAGAAGGTGACAACTATTGGTGCCATTATTCGCAAGTGGAAGACCCATAAAAGGACCATCAACTGTCCTCGGTCTGGAGCTCCCCGCAAAATCTCGCCTCATGGAGTGAGGATGATGATGAGAAAGGTGAGGGAGCAGCCTAAAACAACACAGCAGGAGCTTGTTAATGATCTGGAAGCAGTTGGGACCTCCGTCACCAAGAAAACAGTTGGCAACACACTGCGCCGTTATGGATTGAACTCTTGCAGTGCCCGCAAGGTCCCCCTGCTCAAGAAGGCACATGTACAGGCCCGCCTTAAGTTTGCCAGTGAACATCTAAATGACTCAGAGAAGGCTTGGGAGAAAGTGCTGTGGTCTGACGAAACCAAAGTTGAGCTATTTGGCATTAACTCGACCCGCCGTGTTTGGAGGATGAAAAAACGTGAGTATGACCCAAAGAACACCATACCCACGGTTAAGCATGGAGGTGGAAACATCATATTTTGGGGCTGTTTTTCAGCAAAGGGTACAGGGCAACTTCACCGCATTATGGGGCCAATGAATGCAGCCATGTACTGTAACATCTTGGACAAAAACATTCTTTCCTCAGCAAGAACACTGAAGATGCCTCGTGGGTGGGTTTTCCAACATGACAATGACCCAAAACATACTGCCAGGACAACAAAGGAGTGGCTCAAGAAGAAGCATATTAAGGTCATGGAGTGGCCTAGTCAGTCTCCAGACCTTAACCCGATCGAAAACCTGTGGAGGGAGCTGAAGCTCCGAGTTTCCAAGAGGCAGCCAAGAAACTTGAAGGATTTAGAGACTGTCTGTAAAGATGAATGGGCCAAAATCCCTCCTGCGCTGTGTGCAAACCTGGTGACCAACTACAAGAAACGTCTCATCGCTGTGCTTGCCAACAAAGGTTTCTCTACAAAGTACTGACTTGTGTTGTGTTTGGGGATCAAATACTTATTTCCCTTAATAAAATACATAACAATTTATAACTTTTAGATTGTGTGTTTTTTATGCATTTTCGATTGATATTCTGTCTATACCCATAACCAGTAAACGACCATAAAAACCAGAGTCTGATCATTTCTATGGAAGTGGGCAAACTTACAAATTCAGCAGGGGATCAAATACTTATTTCCCCCACTGTATGTGCATGTAGATTTGGGTCCATACCCTTTTGGGAATTCCACTATTTTTGATGCACGAAAATCAGGTTGTTTACTGCAGTTTCCCCATTGTGGGACAAAGTTTTCTAATTATAATTCAAATTCAGTTTTTCGTGTCTGTCAGCCAAATTCACAGCAATGTCTCCTCACAGTCTGGATGTTTGAGAATAATGTGGTGATTCTGGACTATTCTGCACTACTTTTCCTTAGTGCCAAACCCACACTATAATTTTATCTGTTCATCCACTGCAGGCATAATATATGATGATAGCGCTGTCACATGATGAGGTTGACCTAACCTTGCAAATTGGAGATGTGGGTTGACTGTCAAAGAAAGCAAACTCTGTTGTCTTTCGGACTTCACAGAAGTAGTAGATAGAAGTTTTTCTATCAGAAAAGGTTTTAATGCCGGTTTGAATCATGAATTAGTGTCTTTTGACTTGATCATAAGACTTAGTATTGTGTGACATACCCTGACTCAGTTCCTATCAGATACGAGTCACAGTATTGGGATTTCATTATGGGGCATATTTCAGACACAAAGAAAACATCAGTATGCAACTGCAACCAGTCAGACAATTGGTTGTAAACAAGTTCAACTCCACAGTGCTCAGATGAGGTGTATAACTCAGCACTGTTACTATTCTGTCCATCATTGCAAAAAACCTACCCAAACAATTAGATTGTCCCAGCAGATCTTTGCCGGCGCTGTCAGTGGAGCGAATCCAGATCAACTTCCCTTTGCAAAAATTTTGTGGGCTGGGGCCGTTAGGCTGGCTTCCAGGTTAATACTTACGTAGCTGGACAAAACCACACCAACGTCAGATCTGTGTTTGGGATCTCAGTATCTCAACAGAACAACCTGAAGCATTTTACAGCCTCTATTATGCCCCACAAAACACAGGTTTCTATTTCCACTCGAACATTTGGATTGACAAAATGACAAGCGGCAAAAATGTACAGAAGACGATGTAAGACAGGCTGTCTGCTCAGACGACTGATGGCAGAGAGCACAGCTGTCTTTTGAAGAAGCCTTGTTATTTTTCATCAGGGAGGAATCTGCCTTAGCTACATTGACAAAATGGTCAAAGTGTCTTTAAGAACGCATGATTGAATAGACAGACCAGACCTCATAGTGTGGTACAAGGTTAGAAACGCATAAATGAGACGACAGACTTGGAATTCCTGTTCATATTATTGTGTAAAAATCCATTTCCACTGCAATAGGTTTATGATGGATTCTTCAGGTTTGTTAAGTACTTTTTGATTTGACTTTCCGAGCACAAGGTTTGCTCAAAGATAAGGTTGAAACAATGGCACTTATATCTGCTTAACTCGGCTTATTTGGTCTTTTCCCCTTCAAATATCACATTTTCGTGCAAAAATTAAATGTCCAAAAGAATCAGGCAGCACACTGCAGGGCTGACCACCTTCCTAATATTGTGTAGTTCTTCCTTGTGCCTCCGAAACAGTTGTGACTCATCAGAGAATGGGCATGGTCCTTCTGAGGGTGTTCTAGTGAATTTGGAGGCCAGGTCAACACCTTGTGCTGTTTTTCATGTTTTTTTTAGTTGTCCCCAAACTGTTTTTGTGTGTGTCAGGCTGCATCCTGCTGAGGATGACTTCTGCCATCAAGGAGTGTCATTACTATCGGGTGGGGGTGTCTGATCTAGGTGCGTGTTACATGTTTAAGTAACATGCAAATTGATACTTCTCCTGTCAGTGGTTTTAATGTTGTGGCTGATCCCTGATATATGGGATTCCTTGTTGGTAAGTAAAGGACGAGCTAAATCGGCAGTCGCATGTCAGTGATCTCCTCCAACAAAATGGACGGACATTGATCTGCCCTGTTATGGATGAATAAGTGTCGGACTAATCTGCTTACACACGCCATCGCCCCCTCTGATTAACCAGGGATTAAATATGCACTAGGCTGCGCGGTCCTGCACAAGTACATTTTCGTGAGTTGCTTTTTTAAGAGTCACTGAGAATCTCCAGACAGCAATTTAGCGCTTTAGCTCCCCTGGCTACACTGGCTGGCTGGGAAATTACGGGCCGCTGAATGCTGAGACATTAAAGGAGTATCCTCAGAGTGTCTCACTGGCTGCCAGACACCCTGAAATGCAGAGTAGTCTCTAGTCTCTACAGCCGGAAGAGCTACTGAGGAAAAGTGGGGAACGTGAGGTGGGATGAATCGATAAAGAATTGGAAAGTGCAAGCAAAAGGGACAATCTCTCTGCAGCCAAATTTCCACTCATTTTTTTTTTTTTTTGTCACTGTTCGTTTCTATTCCAGCAAAGAGACCAATATGAGGAGTCAGCAACACAGAACACTAATTTAGACACTAATGAAAGATGTCTCACACTATTTACTTTTATACTGACAACTCTTTATGCTATTACGACAAAACATTTTTGTGTCAACATGTGCCTTTACAATTTAATGTAGCTTTGGGTTATTCCAATATAGCATTTGTTTTTGACTACAGTAAGGTAGACTTGGATCTTAAAAACCTAACTGACTGTCAGTAGAGATGGGGCCATGTAGTATAACCTATTTAGCTGTAAACATTTCTTACCTGACAATCCCAGGTTAGCAAAGTTGGTAAATTTGCTGCAACCTGTAGAAGGTCGTGAAGGTTTTAAGCCTGTACCAGCTGGCCGTGGGCGGAGGCGGAGTGCACCCTGGACAGGCATTCAGTCCATCACGGGTCAAATATAGAAAGACAGACACTATTAGTGCTCACATTCACACCTACAACATATCTCATATTAGCCTATTTGGGACAGTAGAAAGAAAAGTGACACATGCACTGGGAAAACAAGTAACTACAAGTAAGAGTCCTACTTTCAAAACCTCACTTGGATAACAGCATTGTCAGCAGTAGGTCCAGCACATTCATAGTAGTGGTGCATCAGTATAGAAATCAATTAGCTACAACATTAAAACTAATGGCAGGAGAAGTAAATGACAATGACAAATGTTCTGCTGGGAAACTTCTGGACCTGGCATTCGTGTGGATGTTACTTAGACATGTAGTACCTACCTTAGACCAGACCAGACACCCCCACCCCATAGCAATGACACTCCTTGATGGCAGTAGGATGCAGTCAGACATAACACAGACACCCTCAGAAGGCCCATGTCCATTTTCTGGCAAGTCAAAACTGTTTTCGGAAGGGAGACTGACACAATATCAGGAAGGTGGTCATAATGTTATGCCTGACTGGTTATATTTATATATGTCATATTTCTACTGTATTTGAATCAGGCATACATCTATTGCGAGCAAGGTATCATATTCTGTGAGACTGTCATATGTTTAATATGGTAAGAAGTAAAGGTTCTTTGTTACAGTTCAGCATGATCTTTATAAGTACTGGACAGTATTATTAACTGATACACTGTGAAATCATCCGTTCAGCAGGCTGGTTTATAATTTCTGTCAGTTTTGCAAGATGCCATCTATTCATTCATTACCTATTACCTTATTCTTAGACAATTCTTAGACTCACAATTCCTGAGAGACTATTTCTGCCTCTCACAAATGATTTGCCCAATGGAACATGATTCTGGCTGGATTTTTGTTATTATTATTATTTGTGATGGGAGGCGTACAAATGCACAGCTCTCACACCAGAGACACACCATGTGACTCCCAAAAGCCCTTTGGTTAAAGATAAGAAATTATCAGTACTGTGGTTAAATGTTAATAAATGTCTCACATCTCCAGTCACGGAGGACTGTATCTGTATTAGACCAGACCTCAGTGTTTTCCTAACCCTTACCAAACACTGTTAGGGCTGAAACATAACTCTCAAAAGGCTGACAAAAATATATAGAATCAAAAACTGCAGTCCCTGTTGGTGCATATTGTTCTGTAAGGTAAGATATTCTGGTGTCAACGAACATATTACTGACATATTCGGTATCAATGTACTTGCCACTTGTCAAAGGTTAATTAAAATTCTTTCAGTGCAAGTGCAAAGCAATTCAATTTGTTTCACAACATATTTATTCGTGTAGGAAAATAATTAGTAAGAGACATGGTCTAATAACCACACCTATAAATAGTAGATTACAGTTTCCATGGCTGAAATATTCGGCTAAGACGTCCAACTAGACAGTTTGGGAATTGAAGGAACTGTGCTTGGCTTTCTTGTTTTAGAAAACTGACAGTTTTAGCTCGGGCATGTGCACTCGGAGAGCCTGACTGACTCAACTTTGCCTTTTTGCCTCATCAAACTAACTCTTGTAAAGTAAAGTTTTGCTGCACATAAAATAAGCTGCCCCTGGATACTTGGACATGTGTACTTCATTTCCTGCACTAGACACTAGTGGCAGAAGAGTGTTTGCGTTAGTGTATCTGTTTGCGTTAGCATTCATTTGTGTCTTTGCACATTCGCTGGGATGTGTGCGTGCCCGTCCTGTTGGTGTGTGTGAACTTGTGTAGGTGATGGAGAGTCCACTCCAGCAGCAAGGCGGAGAGAAATGCATCACTCTAAATAACAGTGCTTAGAGTTGGCAGCGAGGGAAGGAAGGGTTGCCGAGCCTTGGGGGGATAGTAGGCGGACAAATGCATCACGCGCTCTTTCCACAGAATCCACAGACAGCAACCTTTTGCTCATATAAAGACGATAATGAATCAGGGCCGAGATGGGTGTCAGAGCGAGCCACTTCCTCTTGCCCTGCTCCTCAGCCCGGCAGGTGGTCTCTAGCATGCTCCGTGTTTGTCTCTTGGCCCTTGCCTTAGCATGAGTCATTGGCCTTAACACGAAGAGCAAGACAGATGAAGCCTGGGTGCATACATACGAGCACGCTCTAACAAACACACATCCACCCCGGCAATGCTGCTTACATCAGGAGCGCCGTTTCCTCAGAACACAGCTGCTCCCAGAGGAGACGAGCCATTCTGGGAGCTGCTCCTTCTCTGCAGCCGCTGCTCAATTTCAGGAACAGAGGGACGAATGAATAGAAAATCAATGTGGCTTCATGGTGTGAGGATATATATATAGGGCTGTTTTCCCAATTACCGCAAATGTTACTCCTAGTCGGCGGGGCATATCAGCCCTTTACTGAGCCACCTGACATTCATCACAACGCCTTTGATGTTTCCAGGTCTGGGGCTGGCCTTCAATAGCATTTTACCACTAAAATCAACCATTTGAATCCAAACTTTTTTTGAAATCCCGAAATATTTTACATGTTTAAGTTTAGTTTTGAATAACTAGCAAGATGAATACAAATGTGTAGGTTTAAGACATGAAACTCAAGAACAATGCATTTCAGTGCAAAATGCAAAAAAGATGTGGGAGGAATCCATGTAGGTTTCCACTGGACCAGACTAAATTCCACTTGGTGGGGAGAATGCAGCACTTTGCAAATGTTGTCTAACACACTGAGCAGCTCTGACAGTGCTAGCTGTAACTCACTGAGTAACTGGTCAGATTAGATGCTGAATACTGTCATTGTTCACTGCAGACATTGTTTACTGTTGCAGTGATGGATAAAAGGCCCATTTATTACATAAATTAACAGCAAGCTAACCAGGCATTGCCACATTACATTGAACATTTGGATTAAGTGTTTAATTCACATAGCAGAACCACCAACCACATAGCAGAACATAATCTTTGCACTTGATTGAAGAGCAACAGTGTGAAAATCACTAATGTCAAAACCAAAATATTTTATCATAAGATAATTTGTGGTTTTATACGGAGCAAACAACACTGGAGTAATAATGGGATTAATGAGCCTGCTGGGAGGGTTTCACCTGTTTAAAAAGGCCTCCTGTAGTGGGGACAAGTCGAGATACTTGAACTCCTCCACTTAAGGAAGCACCTCTTCCCAGCCCAGAGTGGGAAATTCACCCTTTTCCGACTGAGCACCATGGCATCAGACTTGGAGGTCCTGATCTTCATCCCAGACGCTTCACATTCGGCTGCGAACCACCCCAGTAAGAGTTGGAGGGCGTAGTTTGATGAAGCTAAGAAAACCATATCATCCGCAAAAAGCAGGGACGAGATCTTCCGATCATCGAACTTGACACCCTCCACCACACGGCTGCACCTAGAGACCGGTGACAAAGGGCAGCCCTGGCGGAGTCCAACCCTCACCGGGAACAAGTCCGACTTACAGCCGGCTGCCCAAACCAAATGGGTGCTCCTTTGATACTGTCTCAGTATCAACGAAAAATAAACAGACTCCTCACAATCACCTGGATCTGTTATTTTATGTGCAGGAGATCCACAATAAAGAGCAGTACTGGGCGTGAGAATGTGCAGTTAAATACTAAATTTACAATTCAAGTGTTGCAGTAATCACACAGGAAGTGCAATCACATAACTCGCTATGTAAATTACATTACTCAATTCTATTCAGTTTCTTTTTCAGTCTTGTTTTCAAAGTGGTAAAATGATTAAATCTCCTCTTTATGAAATCCAGCATGTTCCTGACTGGAACATGGAAAGCATGGGCAGTGCATTGAGATGTTATTGAGATGTTTTGAGTGCTAGTTGACTGACATGAGGGCAAATCAGGGCAAATAGACAATCCTTACTTATCCTTACAAGGTATTCCAGGTGAAAAAAGTTACAAAGATTTTTTCTAATGGTAGTAGAGGAATGGTCCAAATCCTCTCAACAGCAGTCAATTAACAACTTCATCAAATGTCTTGATGAGAGAATGAGGCTGCACATCAACACTGTGCTGCTGGATCTCATTGTCAAAGCTGTTGTACATGGAAAAGAAATTTCTTTTTTTTTTTTTTTTTTTTTTTACATGCGGCTACACTATCCCATCATACAACATGCTGTGGAGTACTATCAAATGCTATTGATGGTGCTGAGTTGCAGCCTGTTTTTATACAGGCTGTACATATCTGCAGAGCACAGTATGTATGTAGCACATGAGCTTTCTGTTCTCAGTGTATGCATTCAAGTCAAGAAAATATATTTCATTGTTGCAAAACATTACTTCATACTGTGTTTTTATTAGCGACATCATCAGTGACGAGTCAGTGTTGACTTGACTTTCATCACCTTATAGTCACCCTAATACACACACACACAAAACAAAATAACAATTCAGTGTTGCCAGCATCATTGTCGCTGAGTCATTGTTGGAGTGCCACTTGTTGACGTCAAAGGCGAGGTGGTTTAGAATGGGTATTGACTGTATAACACTGTTCTTGCAGTCCCATTTGATTGGCTGATGCATCACCACAGGAGAGGAGCAAGAAAAAAAAAGACCCATGTCTCGTCGAACACATAGCAACAAGTGTCTGACATCAGCTTCTTACTTCATGTTGCCTGCTTCCACTGAACATGCGTTGTAGCTCTCTCACTGCTGATTTATCTCCCAACACCTCATGTATCCTTGTTTTTTCTTTGTGATGTGAATTTTACCACCTTGGAATCAGCTCCAGAATGGAAAAAGCTGTCAAACTCAAATCTAGTGAGCTTTGTACATGATGAGATGTATGGAACATGTTACAATTCAGCATTGGTGGTTCCATATAGTGACATGACCTCAGTATGTTTGTGCAGTCCTCGGATTTCATGATTTCACACCAGTTTTGACACAATGCTAAGATGAAATCTGTCTTTAAACTAAAACCAAGCTAATAACAATTCATTTTATACAGTAGAAATGTATGCAATAATGTCTTTAATACTGTATCTGATGAATGAATGGGCTGTATCAGAGCAGTGCAGAAGTATTGTTTCAAAAACTCTTTCCCTGGGAATGCAGATCCCTTTGAAAGGCTTTGTTCTGCTTTAAAGTACCATATGTGAGGGGACTCTTTCTAAATTGGCACTGAAAAATAATGTCTCTTGGGACTAGATTGACTGAATAATAATATTAAAAAAAAGATACCTTCTCGCCGCCTTTTTCTGAAAGTCACTCTGGAAACTTTCCTCGGGAAGAGCAAACTTTGAAATTCAAATGCACCATAGTGGCTGTGTAACAGCACAGTGTGAGAACAATCTCTAAGCACAGACATACAGGCAGCATGACATCTTTCTCTTTCAAATGCTGCCAAAATAATTGAAAGGCATCCCTCTGAGGATGTTTCATCAAATGTTTGTTTTTTGAGATGATTTGCAAACTTCGCGAGCTTTAAAGTGGCCTTGACAGCAGTGGGCCGATCACTCCAGCTTCTCCATCTGTGATGTAAAAGGCAGTTCAAGTAGCTGCTAAAATGTGTCAAATAGCGCATGTGGCGTGGCTGCTCAGAACGGTCCCGAAACACATCTCTTCAACCGCTCCCAGCTGAGAAAAATGCCATGAGTTTCTGGCCTAATTTCAGGTGGAGTACACTGTAAACGGGCCCATTTCTGTTTGTAAAGCAGCCCAGAAATTCCCTTTCTCCTCAAGTGTTCTTGTGCCACAGCGTAACAGCCTGAGTTTCAACAACGACATTACGGCTTGTCTTAAGAGTCAATTAAAGATGCCCATCAAGGCTAACTACTTGTAATGAAGGCTGTTTTAAGACTTCTTAAAATGTGGCTATAATCGAAGCAGAATTTGCGCTGCTTTGTGTCGCGGTCGTTTTCAAGTGGACTGGCCTTGTGAACAGTGCAGTCATTAAGTGAACATTGCACTTTGCAAGAAATGTCTTTCACCAAGTGATCTCTACTAAAGCTTCCGCTCAGTGTCATTACAAGTATGAGCCATGTGACTAATGAGCCTCAATGCCTGTGTCAGATACAGATATGAAGATGACTCACAGTTGTTCCAATTGTTATTCACAATTAGGTGCTTATCTAAAAATGGAACGACTAAGAAAAATGACTGGATGACTAAATCTGACAAGCAAACAATGCAATTCACTTATCAGAGCGGTATCGAGAAAAGGGCATAGATTAGTTGAGATACCATCAGAGATTCTCACTCCTCAAAAAACAACAGAGAAGGAATTTTATTCATGGTGCTCACTGCATTGAGAAAGGTCATTTTAAACACAACAGTGATGTATTTCTCACCTGCATCTTGTCTCAATATTGCGTCCCACAGTACGCAGCATATTAGAAACTAACCATGAAACAAATAAAATGCATCAAATATTTATAACAGTCTGCATTTACTGTCTGTCAGTCACATCTACCGGTAACTGGTTTCCCATTTGCGTTCAGACATGTATAGAACAGAAGGCACCGTACTAAAAACTGTAGCTGAATGCAGTGTTTTCAGCTTCCAGGAAATGTGGAAATGTGTCTTCATCTTTATTTTTTTCATGAAAAGTAATACATTTCTTTGCTACTGATTACCTTCTGCACATTTTTGTCAATTACAATGACTTACTGCAAGAGTGCCGAAGCTGAATATGTTAGCGCTGATATTCGTTCCTTGTCTTTTCAGTATTGGAGAGTGTGCATCTGACCCCATTCCTTGCATTGGCCTAGACTATTATTTTTATTTGTGGAAACAATAGCATTGAATCCAGCAGTGTACAAGTGACTGCTTGCACCGGCAACCACAAATTGAAGTAGGCTGTCGCTTGTTGTTTCAAAACAAAACTTACTCAAGGGCTGAATCACACGAGTGAAGGAAACAAGCCCTGGCTGGCAAAACATTCAGGGCTTGTTTCCTTCATTGAAGATGCAGAGGGGTCCATAATAATGTGCAATATATTCAGATAGTAACGACAACCTAAGAATAATGCATTGTAAATAAAGTTGGAGCACTGAGCATATCAACTGAATATACTTCAAATGTCTCTGAAATGAGAAGATCTGTTCTGTAGATATCTGGGAGACTGCATGTTTCTTTGCTGTAGTGGAGCTATTATATTCACTCTTGGACAATGGCCAGTATCTAACAGTGCCGTTCCATTTTATCAGCCAAGTATATCTTTTTTGTGTAAAATCTTACCTCTATACACGAGGGTAACTATAGATGTCAAATACATTTGTGGGGTGGAAAAAAACGCATATATTTCCCTCAAATGAACAGTATTACAGAGTAATACTTAAGGAAAGTAACAGTCCGTCCACACTGTCTGTCAGTCAAGTTTAGCAGCATCTGGATTTCCATTTTCATTCAGGCATCCATAGAACAGATGGCACCATCGTACTAAAAGCTGCAGGTGAATGCAATGTTTTCAGCTCCAGGAGCTTCCAGGGAATTAGGTAGAGCTCCCTTTTCTTTTGGAGATCCTAAGCATAGTTTGGTCTTCATTGTTTTTCTTATTTATGTGCGTTACCTACTGAAGATGAATACTCCAAGGCCCCTGCAACCCTCTATATGACAAGCGGTCACAGAAAATGAATAAATGACTGAATGAATGAACGTACAATTTTGTCAATTACAGTTTTAAAGCACAATATTTTAACACTGACATTAATTCTTTGTCTTTGCAACCTAAAGTACTGTAATACACTATTGTAGATTAGGGTGAGGCTGTACTTTTTCTGTTGTGGTGGAGCTATTATATTCACTCCTGAGCAATGGCCAATTTCTACCAGTGCGTTCCATTTTATGAGACCAGTATATCTTTTGTATGTTTAATTTATAACACCTGACGTCAGATCCAGCCGCTACAGACGGTCTACACGCATTATAGCATACACCATTATGAACATATAATACTCCAAAATAACGAGGAGAAACACATCTTAAAGCCTCTTTTAGGCATTGCCATCTAAACGAAACACAAATAAGACCCCAAGCAATTGTATACTGTGGAAAAAAAAAAAAAAAAACGAATCATTGGTGGTTGCTAAATAAAGTAAATTTGCTAAATAATTTTCAACATGGCGTTCGATTCTCTGGACTCAGATTGGTTGATAGAGGTGTCAATCACTAAAATTGACCAACTGGTTGCTGAGATATTCTCCTTTGAGTTTCGGTGAAGGCCTCCTTTTACACAAGGCCTGGGTGAATGAGTCAAAACTGTTGTATTTGTATTTAGTGATATATCAGTGAAACTAAATAAATTTTTCAGACTGGTACCTGAGAAAGGTCAAATGGCACATGGTGTCAAAATGTGACCAAAAGGCATAATTTGTGATTCCGCCTCGACTTAAATGGGCTAAAACATCTCTAAAATTGTTCAGATTGACCTTTTTAGCATTTACTTTTGCACAGTTACCCATCAGATTTTACATTACTAGCTCAAATTTGAACTGAGCTACTAAACCACATATTGGGGGTGGTTTATACGCTAAATAATGTGTTTGTGTTTTTTTAGAACAGAAATGTATATTTTTTACTTTGTTCCAGGTGAATTTTCTCTGATACAGTAACATATATCTTTATTCTGACACTTCACTCACAGGTGACCAAAATTGTTCATACAGCCTTTAGATATAATAAGCTATAACACATTAATTATTATATGACATTTTCGCTCAGGAGTCAGAAAAATAGGCATAGAAAGATGTGAGGAAGAGAGAATAGAATGGAAATATTTCCTTCAAAAGTACAGAATAGGTTTCACCAGTTTGGTAATACTCATTTTGTGGCCAAAGTGGTGCAGAGCAAGGAAGCTGATCAGTCGTTCATTTTTTCACTCTAACTGCATCGGCAACTATTCACTCAATAGTGAAGGAGCGAGAGCTACACAACAACTGAATGACATTGAATGCCACACTGCACTCATGGTTGTAACATCAACAAAAAACAATGAACTCCCATAGTGCATTGCAGCGCGCATATTGCTGCTATTGAGTATTTAATTCAAATGTATTTTATTTTAGTTGTTTATTTATTTTTTTAAATATAATTCTAAATCTGAATTTATGGTGATCTTGTAACATTAAAATCAAAATGTGTTTAATTTTTTGTCACTCAAAATACGTCACAACTGCCGATGTGCGACACCAGTCGTCAGGTCCAGTCCGCTATTTATTGAACTTATCAACAGGAGATAAGCCAACCATAGCTAAATCCCTTTTATTTATGCATAAATAAAATTTAGTTTTCTCTGTAGCACTTCTTTCATTTAATAAATGCAACACACTACATTTTTTTTTATACATAGCATAGAGATAAAAACGATATATGCAGTGTTATTTTCATTTTAGTTGTCAAAGGGGTTTTGTGGCTCCCAGTGTTTTCTTTTCTGTGGGAAATGGGTCCAAGTGTCTCTTTGACTGTTGAAGGTTGCTGACTCCTGTCTTAGGTTGAATCCACAGTATACCAACTATACCAATACCAAGACATCACTACATCACTGCATGTATACAGCAGCAATGAAATGTAGTCACAATAAAGGATGCATGAGGGTTTAAGGTATCACTACCAGTGGTCACCTTATTAAAAATGGAACAACGCTATCAACAAAAAAATCTCTTGTCTTTCCTACTGACTCACAGGTTTTCAATTACATTAATTAGCTGATCTGAGGTGAACTTCCGCTGCCCCAGTGATTAATGAGCAAGGTCCCAGGAGCTGCAGTAGAGGCAGATCCCGAGGCACAGCTGTCCACTTTATCTTAGCTTTTACAGAAACATAGAAGGCAGACAATGATTTAATGCTTGGGGTTTTTATGAAAGGTCACAACTATTCATATTACCATGAAAGACCTCCCATAAGACCGCTGCACTGTGTCACTGAGTAACATGTACCGCTGCTGCTTTTTCACCAGCCCACTCACAGATGCCTGAAGGTGTGTTTCAAGCCACTGTTCGGCCATGTGCTGCTGGGTGTGTGTTCTTTGTGTTTTATTCCTGGGAACAAGTTGATTAAGGAGTGCTTCATATACTCGATCACTATTTGAAAACTGGGTTTAGACAGTCCAAAATTAAAACAAATTATGATGCAGTTTTGTTGTTTTGATTGGCAAGTGAGCGCGTGCTGAGGCCTGTTATTTCAACAGAATAAATCCAAAACAGAAGTGTTGGTGATTTTGTTGATTTGATTTTAAATTAACAGTCAGTTTCTCACATTATTGCTGGAAAAAAAGATAAAATTGGCAGGCAAAGCATCACAGAACACTAAATTAAAAAAATAAATAAAACTGTAGGAAAACTACAAATACGTGATTGCAGAGTAGATTGTGTTATGCTGGCATGGAGAAGTGAAATGGAAGTGAAGTAGAAGTGAAATGGTATACATAAAATAGATTAAGCTTCCATGATCATTGAAGCTCAGTGTGGTAGTTGATGCCATTCTGCATCAGATGGTGTATGAATAGAGCTAACAACCTGTGGCTAACCCATTGAAGTGACCACACACTTAAATGGATGAGTTATAGACAAATATAGTGACATATAGAATGAACTGGAAAATTTGCTACAGAGACCAAGTTGGTGTTTGAACCAGGTTGTGAACATGTTACATTTATGCTGTCAAGTTGGACATTTCAACAAATAAGTCAATGGGGGTTGAACTGATTTTGGAGTCAGTGTCAAGTGGCCGTTTTACAAACTGGGTCCGCACCAGTGTTTGCTCCTAAATACTGCAATTATTTTGGCCATATCTTTAAATCACATAAATTTTAACGTAAAACAGAGGTGACTAATACATCATTAAAGACTGACTAGTAGATTGCAAATTTAGTGCAGGTAGATCGCCTTGTTTTCAAATAAATGTTAGTAATGATGTTAGTCTGTCTTCGTCTATCTTCACTGTGGCATTGATATGCAATAAAATGATGGAATGATGGACAGTCAGACTCAGATCTCCCCATCCATTTACAGTCAAACACGGAAGCTGCTCCAAAACTCCAACAAGCTAAGTAGTTACCCTTACAATTTATATAAGGCTAAAGGTAGGAGGTAAAAACGAATGGCAGTGCTGGTCCAAGTAAGAAACTCTGCTTGGGGCTGGCAACCAGCAGCTACTGTCTGGACCCGGGCTGACTCTATACAGTGCAAGTCATCAGAGCAAGGTAAGTGACCATAAATGTATTAAACTCTATCGTGCCATAAGGGTCCATGCAGTTATGCAAGGTGTGCATTTTTTTTAATATAAGTAGATCATTTTGACTCTGTCACTGTGAAAGTTATTCGGAAGCCAAAAAAGTGTGGGCGTAAAGGGTTACGTATGAATTATTAGCTCTTCAACGAACCACCTAATGTTCAGCCACTGATATGAAGTGTGTCATTTTCACACTACCAGCATGTCTCCAGGGATGCTAATATACGGCAGCTCAGTTGGATTAGTGGATTGTCATGAAAACCTATATATATGTTCTCATTTATATGTAGCACCTACTTGATGGATTTAAGACAAATGTTGCTGATCTACTATGATTTACTTTCCCTCTCTTACTTTTGATCCAAATGTCCCATCATATTGGGTTCACGAGGCTTCAGTTGAGTCATTGTATGCAATGTATTTAAGATGGCTTGTCATTGTGAGCATATTACCATTGAAGGGTCAGCATTTGCAAGCACTGAATTTTAATGAACACTTATTTATTTATTAATATTATTGAAACATACATGTTTGGGAGTTATTAAGACTAACTCTGACATGAGCACACCTCCAGTTTGTTTCTTTACTACATATGAAGATTGAAAATGTCACACCTCAGAGTGTCTGTACAGCCACACCACAGAAAAACAACAAGCAGGATTCGTTGTGACCAAGGCGCAGCGGTGATCCCAGATGTATTATTTTCATGCTGAGAACCCAATTATCTGAACGCGAACGTTGACTCCAACCTGACCTGTCAGCCCTGCTTTATCATAATTTCCCTTTTCCTCTGGAGTATTTTCTTCTTTTTTTCTTATGTGTACTCGTGGATTTTGTCTCTGTCAGGGATATGGGCACGACAGGAGGCAGATTTGACGCCGACCTGAGATGAAATCCCACCCTGCTAACAATTGGCCTTTCCTCATGAATCTAAATATAATGAAGCAAGAGTCACTGGGTAATGAGCCCCTCCATGGACAGTCTGATAAGACGAAAACAGATCCAACCACCCATGGATTCCTGGTGGAGAAATAGCACAACACTTATCCTTAAGGCTTTCAGTCATTCATTTTAGAAATGAATTAATGCATTACAAAACAAATAAAATAAAAAAATAACGCACCAACACTGTATACCATCGGAACATCCGATGATAAATGAGACATTACTTTTCAGATAATAGTCAGTGCAAGATACTAAGTACAGGCATTCCAAGTTTAATCTAAGCAATCTAATTTACAGGGTTTATGAGGTATTTTATAGTTTGGGCAAGTTTCATGATTCATGGACCATAAAGCCTTTACAGAGACAACACTGGAATTTCAAAACTGCTCATATGAAATGAAACCTGTTCTTTTCCCCACATGCATTTCAAACAAACTGACTTTCTAAGCACACAGGGTTTTCATCTCTCAGTCTTGCAGGGCTGCTGATGCACTAACAGATAATGCCAGCCATACCTGCTGGTGTTTTGTTGCCGTTCTCACTCATTTAAAGGAACAGGAAGTACTTTGAAGATCAACTTTCCTTTCTAATTCCGGCAGGCTAGAAAAGCCAGAGAGCCAGGGAAGAAAGAGAGCGGCGATGGGAAGAGAAAGGCACGTCTTCGTGGGGAGCCCCTTTTGAAAAGTCTGACCCCGTCGATTGGCAGGATGTGATGAGAGTGTGTGAGTGGCGGAGCGCGCTTCTGGATTGGAGATAATAGTGGGACTTGGTTCGTCTGAATCAAACTTTGAAAGCTGTTTGTACATTTTTTTTTCCTGCAGGCTCAAGCTGAGAGCCCTATCAGCTCAGTGCAGACACCTGCACGGTCACAATCGCACGTCTGCTCCCTTTAACGAATGCCATAACGTTTTATACACACACACACATGCACTTTGCTACTACATCACATGATGCAGTAAACTCTGTGATGGTTTTCTCCCTTTACTTCCTTTTCAAAACTTTTAAACGTGTGGTGTAAGACATAGTGGTTTTGAAACTGTTCTGTATTTTAATTCTGCTCAGTTTTGTGCTCAAATGACTTTATTACTGATTCTTTATACCTTGAATTGCTTCTAATACTTGGGTAAGTGATCCAGCAAGTCCTTCACAATAAACAATATAATGCTATACCAAAATGACCAACCAGAAAGTTGTTTTTCTTTTGGCGTGAATTGAATTGCTGTCAGGCTGAAAATAGGTGTTATATACACTACATTTTAAAATGAGTCTAATTACTGAAATAAGAAATGCCTCTCACATGGTTTTGTATTTATTGACTGTTTCTGTGCACTCTATCAAAAGAGCTTTATGTCAACTCTTTCAGAAAAATCCAAAAATAAGACTACTTCAATCAATTTTTCCTTTCTAACACAAATTATGGATCTCATTATTTTCATTAAAAAAAATCAAAACGTTATGTCTTAATTGCCCCCTTTTTTTTCAGCGTTCACAGTTTTTCTTGAACCGCGTCACCGCTTGGAAGAAAAGCCTTTCCCATCCCGGAGCGCAACCTCCCTTTATTGTGTTCCCTTGTATCTCCGCAGTCAGATCTCACCGGGAGGCCATCTCGCACGACCCCAGATCTATATCCCATGAAAGAGGCCGCAGAATAAATGGCGTCCCCTGCTCATTTGCCAGCCAGCGGAGATCGATGCTAGCTGCCTCAAAGATGGAGATAAAACAGGAGTAGTCAATCTCTGCAGACCCTTTGAAGCTGGCTCAAGGTCACCTAATTAATTCGAAGCTTTCTGGGTTTCTGCGAAACATTCCAATAAATGGACTTGTTGCTCTGAAATCTGCAAGGCGTTTAGTTGGGCCTCTGTTATGTCTCAAAGTGCTAAAAACCACGCTCCACTATTAAACATCTGCTCTAGCTGTGGAGATTATGTAGCTGAGGCAGTACCCAGACTTGTGCGCAATCTAGATGTTTCTTACCAGCACGCTGTCAGAATCCTTGTTTAGCCTCTGCAGAATTACCCCCGCATAACACTCGTGTGTGAGTCTCTGAGTGTGTGTTTTGCAGTCATTACATGAAATGGATTGCCAAGCGTACCTGAGAGCATTTTCTTAAAAGCCCGAGAGCTGTCCTTATTTTACGGTTCAGTGTGAGTGGTATGATAATCGTGCCGGCAGTGAACTGACCCTCCCTGCTGCCACGAACGAGACTCCAACCATGAAACTAGAGAGGAACAGCAGGACCTGGATGTCAGTGACAATAGCACATTATCTCTGAGACAACTTATTGTGTCGACAAATGCTGATCCATTTGAGTTATAGGTTCAGTGTGTATGGGTTTATCCATTTGCAGAAATGGGATAGCATTAATAGTTTCATTACATTATCACTAATGTGCCGTCAGCTGTAATTAGGAATAAATATGTTTTGTTAGTTTACAGCGAGCTCTTCATATCGACGTAGGAAGCAGCCATGTTTCTGCAGTAGCGCAGAACAGACAAGATGAGCGTACACCAATCATAAGATTATGACACTATGACTTCCTAATATTGTGCCTGCAAAACAGTTGTAACTCATAAAAGAAAGGACATGGGCCTTCTCAGGGTGCCCTATCTGGTAAAGGAATGTTGTTAATGGGGGGCCTTTGGGTCCTATGGATTGAGGGGATCATCCCACAGATACTGTACTTGCTTGCTCAGTTTGGGATCTAGTAAATCTGGAGGCCAGGTCAACACATTGGGCTGTTTTTTTGTGTGTGTTTTTTATTGTAACTGTTTTGAAATATGGGTAAATCATGGACATTGTGTGTGTCTGAAATCTCTCGCCAGCAAACCAGTAATATTGTACTTGTACCAGAAAATGGGATGGTAAATGCCTTTAACTGGCTTTAAAACAATCAAAATGCTGCAGCTACTGAGTAGTGAAGTTGGTTTCAGTGACACTGAAATAAACCATATTGAAAAAAAAAAAAGATTTTTATTTTTTCGCTGTCAGTGAATGTTTCACTTGTTTTAAAATTGTCACTTCAGATCTTTGGTCTGAACATGCCTTTAGCATTCATGTTTAGTTGCAGGAGATGCATTTATTATGATATTGCTGTCTGCCTTGTTTGTTCCCTGGCTGGTGACATACTGTAGAAGAGATGGTTACGCTGTTTAGTGCGATGATGTAAGAATTTTGTGTTGGGGTGCAACACACTTTTACCCTTGATATTTGGGGCTCTAAACAAGCACATCCTTCTCACACAGACTATCAAATATACAAGGAGGAGCTTCTTGAACTTAACTGTTTAAGGAGTTAAATGTGTTGATTGTGTTTTTGACTTCATGTAGGTTTGTTTTAAAAATGTTTTATGTTCTTAGTAGTTTAAAATAAAAAGTAGGTTGAATTTCAACAATTTCGAACCACAAAAGGCAACAAAATAGCAGTTTAAGGAAAGGGAATATTCATGTTAATGCCTAAAAACTTGACTGGGTAGGAATGTTCAATGTTTTGTTGACCTATACATCCACCCCAGAGTCACAACAGTCTTCATGTGGTTCCATCATATTCGCTATGGCCACAAGAGGAATCTTTGTAAAGTTTATTTGTAACGTACTTTCAACAACAATGCAGTAATCCTGTGCTCGCATTAGCATCAATAGAGCAACTAGCTGCATTCTTAATGGAAGCTGGTCAAAAGTGGTATGTGTGATACACATCAAAGCTGAGCTAGCCTCAACTACTTCCAACGCTCCAATGACCCAGTGGCATGTCAACCAGTCATATGTATTTGTTTCACAAATAACCAGGTGACTCACCTACAGTTTACAACAAAAGTGTTTTATGTAAAGCTACAGTGGTGAACTTCTGTGTCCTTCTTCTTGCAGTGAGTAATTACACAGATATTTTTCACAGGTGTGTAGTAAATACACATTAGACAACTATCATTAGTCAGTTCCTTCTATATTATCAGGGCTTTCCAACAAAGAAAAGACACAACAGTGGGAATCCTGATTTCATCGCTGTCATTACTTTCTTTTGTTACATGAAATATTGTCTGAATGCAGAGGTACATTTTGTCCGGAACATCGTAAACTTTCTTCGACACTTCCTGACCACCAGAAAGGGTGAAATCACTGAAGCTTAGTTGCATTTGTAACTCTCACAATAGGTCCTCCCACATACAAAAATGTGTGACCACTGACAGGGGAAGTAAAAAACATTGATCATCTTGTGACAATTCAATGTTCTGCTGGAAAACCTTTGGACCTGGCATTCATGTGGATGTTACTTAGACGTGTACTACCTAGACCAGACCAGACACCCCCCACCCCATAGCAATGACACGCACTCAAAAAGCCTTTAGGAACAACTCAAAAAAAAAAAAAAAAAACATGAAGAACAGCACAATGTGTTGACCTCGCCTCCAAATTCACTAGTTCCACCTCATAGGTCTTTGGGTCCTATGGGTGTCCAATTACTGTATATCAAGTATGATAATTAGTTTTATTATTATCAAAATATTTTCCTAACTTCAACTTAAAAAGTAGTTGCAGTTGCTAAACTGTAAGATACCAGCAAACAGAAACATATCGAAAAAAACTGACAAAAGGAATTGTCCTCTGGCTGATGGAAGTACTACTACAGATGTGACAATATATTAATGGAATTTATTTTTAATTTATTCACACAAGCTTCTCATCGTGCTTTTACATCCCTGCTTCCCAAATATATAGTCAAAGCTAGATAGCACAAATCTATTGTGTCATTCGCACTTATTTCATCTTTTCCTGATCCGCGTATCTCTAAGTGCAACAAGTATGATAAAGTGCAAAACTTAAACTTTGTCACATCACTGAGCTTATACTGGTGGCCGTGAAAACCTACTTACTTGACAATAATGGGACTGTATTCAAGACAACGTGACAAAACTAAGGGTGAGAAATAAGCCCCACACTACCCACCACCACCAAAAGAGTTATGGTAGACTCTGTCTGGACTCTCCACAAGTGTGTCACAGTCGCGGCAGTAGCTTAAGACCAAAGAATTCTAAAGCATGTCAAAAAAGAAAAATGTTAATGTTAGCTGTGGAGCATGCAGAGTCAGCCCCCATTACTCTTTGGTGGATACAGTAGGGGAGGTCCTGTGGTGTGGTACAGGAAGCTGTGACCTTTCTAGGAAGCCCGGACACTAAATCACTGTCTGGGCTGCAACGTTTCCATGTAGGCTAAGATAAAGTGGACAGCTCTATCTGGGGATCTGCCTCAGTGACTCCCGAGACCCATCTCATTAATTGTTGGGGCAGCAGATGCGGGAGCAGTCACCTTTGGTTAGAATAATCTGGATTTCCAGTTTAACAAAAGAGCTGACCGAACAGATTCAGCTGCAGAACTCTCTTCTTCTAAAAAGTTGTGCGCAGAAGCCACAGTTTCATGAATTCATCACTTCCCAGCAGCTTAACTTTATGAAAGAGATGAACTTTTGCTATTAAGACACACATTTAATGTTGGGATGAAGCTGAATAAACTATTAAAAGTTTCTTCACAGTAAATCAGAGTAAGTCTGTTGGATTGCATTGTCAGCTCATGATTTTACACATTTGGGTGTGTGTAGATCACTCAATTCATTAATTAAACATTTATAAACATGTCACTGACACTTTAGATACCTACATACAGTAAGCGCGCAAAGGCAAGGCGGAGATTGTTCTTGAAGCTGGGTCACCTGCAGTATTTTTTTTCTATCATTGTTACATGCATGACAAACCCAGTTTGACATCTGTGAAGGTAAATGTGCCATGAATACTCTCTGAAACGCCAGAGTCGCACATGATGAAACTCCCTCACGTCTCAGGGTTGAAAGTGGGCCGTCTGAGTGCAGGAAAACAACCAGAAAGCTTTGAATTACTCATGGTGTAAAATGCAATACCAAGCAAGTAGCCCATTTGTTTTTTATCGCTCCGTTCCACATTTTCCCCAGACGTCATTGCTTGAGAACATAAACTGCATGGCCCGATGCATGCAGATGCAATCATTTTTGATTGTTGGACACCCAGAGGTGCTAATCTGCTGCTTTGACATCCTCTGCAGGGAGGGGTTTCTACAAGCTTTTGGTACCTGGCTGCAGGGATTTGCCCCCATTCAGCCACAAAAACATCAGTAAGGTTGGCCACTGATGTCGGGCAGCTAAGCCTGGATGACAGCTGGCATGTCACTCAGTTCATTCCAAAGTTGCCAGATGGGGTTGAAGTCAGGGTTCTGCACAGGCCTTGTAAACCAAACTGTGGCTTTGCCATATTGAAGCAGGAGATGACCCTCCCTGTCACAACAAAACTGACTTGTGACCTCCTAAAGCAAAGTTATATCTGCTTGTCACTTCTGTTTAGATCGTATTTAATTCAAATTTTAAGATCAAGAAATGTTGCCGTGCCAGATATTTCAGGCGCCCAGTAAGCAGCTGGTGATTTATGTGATGACTTTTATTCAAAAATTGAAGGGTTATTTTATCTATTAAATTTGTCAATATGACAAGGGCACGTCAAAAAGTGCATAAAAACATCTTTGGTCTTTAAACACACAAGTATGAGGACAGATGTGTCCACCTACAAAGCGTAACAAACACGAGCAATACACCAAATTTAAACGCTTTTCACGTATGATTTTAAGTTATAGTTTGCATTTTGCCAGTGTGTTACCATCCTTTGTGTCATCAGTGGTAATGTCTTAAAGTGTAGCTGTGTGTAGATCTGTACATGACAAGACTGTGTCTGCAATGAGACCAAAATGTCTGAAGAAGAGGAAGGATGTAGTGATTAACAATGACTTACAAGTTTCATTCGGATATCCACCAATATTATTAAAAAAGACAAACCAATTAACAGCTGTCCAAGGGAATCAGAATCACTTTGAATTTTCAATCAAACTGGAGAAAGAAAGTTCACAGCAGCCAGAGGGAGTGGGGGAGCTTGGTCTGGCCGAAGTGTTAATGACTCATTTGGAGAAAGGCTGAATTATTCATATTCTATTTTACTGCATACAAACATTTCCAGTGTGATACAAGACATTTTCTCATTTCCGTGGGGTCCTCTTGAGTGAAGAAATGCCACAAATAAGCCTTACTCTACCGACAAGGCAACTTTGTTCTGTGAAAGGTACGTGCCAGTGTGATGAGCGCTTTAAGCATTTTCTGTCCGCGACACTCTGCACAATCTCCAGGGATGCGCTCACACACAAACAGTAACAGCATATGCTTCATGTGCCAGTTGTCACTTTTTATGGCGTCAGCAACATTATTAGCGCTGTCCTGTCAAAAGAGAGCGTATATATAACCGTAGAAGGAAAGTGCCACCCATCCGTTCCACCAAAATATTAAAATGTCTCTGACTTTGAGTGGCACTGAAATAGCATTTATATGTGAGTCGTTTATCCAAAATTACCTAGGAAGCATGCAGTGATAGAATAAGTCACAGTTCCGGGACCTCACAGAAGACGAGACGGCTGTTACTGAATGTTCTGGCATTCCCGTAACCCTGTAATAATCAGGCTGATATGAAAGAACGGGGACAATGGTTACACGCCCGAACATGGAAGAGATAAAGCAACGATTATGTGGGGGGGCAAATGGGAGATTGACGTAAATAGGCCTCAGTCTAAGGCAGTAATTTCCATCACAAAGGGGAGCTGTTAAAACTGACTAATACTGTGAACGTTGAAGGCTTTCCTGCAGACTGTATTTTGTTTCTAACGTTCAATTCAGTTTCAGCGTTTCAGGGTAGTTTGGTGGATTTTAATAGCACGCACAGTGCTACATACAAACGAAAAAAGGCTTGATTAGTGAACACTACTCCTCATTTTTACTTCCTGTTTTATTTAAGAGCTGCTTAGGTTATGTCTCTCCACTGGTCTAACTTCCCCTCCACTGCATTTGTCGGATTAGTTTCACATGCTTTTTCTTCCTTTTTAACATTTTGTCATACTTTGGATTTGTATTTGCCTCAGATAGCTCCTCCGTACTTTTATTAGCTTGCCAGAGTTTGCGTAATCCTTTATCCGCTTAAACTTATTTTGTGCCCTTTTGATCTGTTACATAGCAATAAAAATATAATGATTCTTTCAGTAAAGGAAATGTAAACAAACGGCAGTAACAAAGTTATGCTTTGTTGACCCATCCTTGCACCCTGACCTCCTCGTTTTGAAGTTCTGAGCCTGTATAACAATGTCACGCCACTTCCACCCGTTTCTGACTGTCCAAACTTAGACTTCATAAGCATGCAGTAGGCACTGGACAAATGAAAACCTCACTAGATGTCACTAGATATTTTAACAGCCACTGACCACATTCACAATAAATAGTGAAGATCCACAGATGACGCTCCATAAATACAGCCATATATAATTGACTTTTGTGCTTGTGCCAATGTCACTAAATAAATGCTAAATACCTCATGAAAATGATAATTCATGGTTGGTAATTCATGATAAAAATAGTTTAACATTGCCAATAAAGTGAGTTAATCTTAAGGGGCATAGTTAGATTAAGTTCCAAGGGCCCAAAATCAACACCTGGAATTAAAAAGGGATAAAAACACTGTTTTTACAGGGAAATGTGAACATTGTCGTGCTTAGTCCAATCCTGGAATAGGTTGTGTTGGCGGATTTCAAAAATGATGCAATGTACATTATGGCCATATTTATTATGAATGTATATTATGAAACAATCTTGCCTGGAACGCAAAAGCTCAGTGTTATCACTGGACCATGTCTGATCTGTTAATGTAGACACCGAATCCCGGCTCAGAGCTGGCTGCTAGCTGCAAAGGCGATCCAGCAAAATAAATAAATTACTGTAAAGAAATACGAAATATACAGAATTCTGAGGCAAAGTCTGAACCTTGGCACACAGATACTGTTGAGCTTATTTCTTTTTCTAGTGTTTTTGCCTTCAGCAGGTGCAAGGACTTTCAGCAGGTAGCTTGGTGCAGGTCCTGAACCATACAGTTTGTTTCTGTTTTGAGAAGGACTGAGAGGCTTGAAAAGATAATATGTGCCAAGACAATATGTCTGGATGGTAAAGACAAGGCAAGAATTGTTTGTGGTGGTAGTAACTAGTAGCTAGGTTCCACAGTGTGTTTGAAGGGAGAGAAGAGTGTTCTTGTGGAGGAAGAAGAGTTTGAGTGACAGGTCAGGTATGGAACTTATAACTATTCGCAGACCAACTCAGCTGTGGTGTCAATTCAATGAGCCCCTACAGGCATGAAATAGTTGTCGCCAGTCATCTGTGCCAGTGAACCAGTGACCACCGCCCATGCAGACATCTGTTTCAGGCAGTGGCTGCGATTCAAATAATTCAAAAGGTATGGAGCAAATTTTTCTAAATATAACTCGTAGAAACATTAGCTGCAGTTACATAATGCATATTATATTATATTATATTATATTATATTATATTATATTATATTATATTATATTATATTATATTATATTATATTATATTATATAGTTCAATTGAATTTGAGGAGGCTCTTTCCTTAAACTGGTTCAAAAACAAAATCCCATATGAGGTTTGCAGATCTGAGTCAAATATCCACATTATACACAGTTGAGCTGAACCAGCAGAAGCAGAATGTACAATTCATTCAATGGAAAAGAAAAATAAATACTTGGTACCCTACTTTGTACCCAGCACACAGTAAGCGAGTCACAGTGAGCATTAAGTGTCCAACAGGGATGGTACAGTCAAGATGTCTATTATGTATAATTTAGTATCATTTAGGCCTACAAGACCACTTCTCTTTACACTGAGTAGATGTCTTACTGTTTTACTGGCAGAAAACTTGATGGTTTCCATCTTCAACGCCAAGTCTCTCACCTTAAATACAGTTTCTGGTTTGTTTGGTATTTCATTCCTTTTAAATGCACACGTTTTGTGTATGATCATTTCATAGGACATAAAGGCCCTCTAACAGAGATGTGAGATTGTGGCCAATAGTCACCTACAATAATTGACAATTTTTCTCCACATGGAAGCCCCACATCAAAGAAATAATGGATCAAAATACATATCTTTGATCATACTATACATTAAATCGAAAACCGAAAGGAAACTCTAAAGGCTTCCTACCCAGTGAGCCACAGGAGTATGTGGCATTCCACAGAAATTGCTGAATTGTCCATGATTTGCTATAATTTAAGCCTACCAGAGCCGTACATCAGTCTCCTGGCCATTTCCCTTCACACAGAGTTGATGCCTGTCCTACACTACGGTACATGAAGTCGCTTTGCATATGATCAGTCCACAGGGTGTGAAGTCCCTCAACAGAGATGAGACTGTGTCACACATCCATCTTGAAGAACTGACATATTTTTCACCACATCAAAGGTCCACAAGAAACAGTGGATCAAAATGCATATATTTGGCATGTTATACATACAGCACATTATTCATATGCGCATGGGAAATAAGCTAACATACTTAACAATTTAGAGCTTTTACAGAAGAAATCCTGGAGTTGTTTAAGTTGGCGAGGCCCTGCATATTGTGGCAGTGTCTTCAAATGAGTCCAGCAAAGGCGTCCTTCATTTGGACACATGGCTTTTCACTGATAGCACTCTTTAATGCAGCTCTGCAACACCAACTGCAGTAATAATGCACTTAGCACTATAGACCGGTGTATGTCCTTGCAAAAGCTTCAATTACCACTTCCCACTCCATTATGTCAAGCTACAAGGCCCATTAAGTTTTTCTTTAGATGGTATAACTAAATGTTATTATCACCATGAAACACCTTTGGTAAACAAATGTGGCCTTCACTTCTCATTCTTTGATGCACTGTTGTAAACAGCCTTAATTCCAAATGTGTAAATACTTGTTAGTGGCCCTATTTGCCATTCACCCAATAGTAGTAAAATTAACAACCTTAAAGACTATACCGCCACCTTACATCACTCTCCAGTTGTCGCCAGATCTACAGGAAATACTTTATATGGTGCCAACTTTGGCAATGCAATCTCAGGTTTTTACTCTTCTGAACATTTTATACCTTTATAAAATCCTTACTGAAAGGGTGATGTGTCGTTATGGGATATGCGATAGTTAATAATGCAGTGGTTTCAAAAGTTTCGAAAGTTTTTCTGCAAGGCCCTGTCTTATAGATACGAATGTTTTGGGCCACCACCCATCCCCAGTCCGACATGAATATACACATCTGATGTACGTTATCAGTAAACAGTTTTTGTTGCTGTCACTCATTTTGTCCATCTGCATCCAAGGAAAGGGGCCTTTTTCTCGTACCTTGTCATTAAGCTGTTCCTCTGTGTCCTCTTGACAGATCAAAGATGCACTTGTGACTTGTTTGATGGAGGAAATGCTTTTAGCTTGCTGTTGCTTCATCCGCCATTGTTAAGACCATATCAGTAGCGCAGAAAGGTATTCATTCTTCTGCTATTGTGTGCATAGGAAACTTTATATGAGGCGAGCCGAGCACTTGGAGACACAGATGCAGCTGTTATGTATATATATATATATATATATATATATATATATATATATATATATATATATATATATATATATATATATAAAGTTCTGTTGTGCACAACAGTTTATCAATTATTTTCTGAAGAAATCAACTGACTTGTCATTATACTCTGGATGTGCTGTTTCCTAGTAGCATCTTAACTTGTTGGGTTTCACACTATCAGGAGATAATATTTCTAGACACTGTCCAATAAACGCATTTGGCTGAATCTGAGCAGGAACTACATCCCTAAGCACTTTAGAATTTATCTGGTTGCTTCTGTCTTCTGTCACATCATCAATAAACACTAGTGATCCAGTGCTGTTGGAAGCCATGATGTCTTCTGCTATTCTGGCCTTTCTATTTTTGAGGCTGACTAATGGTTTGCACCTTATGGTGAACCCTCTTTATTTACTCTCACAAAGTCTTCTGTTTATTGTAGACTTAGATACTGATCAACCTACTGCCTTACGTGGTTGGATGTTGTGAAGTGTTTTCCTTCACCGTGGAAAGGATCCTGTGATCATCCACTACTTTCGTAGACGTCCAGGTCTTTTTGAGTTCCCAACTTCACCAATGTGCTTGTTTGTTTGTGCAGAATGTACCAAACTGATGATCTGGCCACTGCAACATTTCAGCTATCTCTCTGGTGGATTTTTGTCTGTTTTTACAGCCTAAGGATTGTCTGTTATACTTTCATTGAGATGCCCTTTGACCGCATGTTGTGGATTCACAACAACAGTTTCTAAATGCAAATGCCACACTCTAGATGTTTCACCTGCTTAAATGATGAAGGATTTATTTGGGAATACCTCATGTAGCCCCTGAAATAGCTTTTGAATCAACTATCCAATTAGCCCCTTGAAAAAGAAGCAGCTACATATTAAACAGCTTAAATTCTTAAACCAAATCCACCAACCAAATATATGTACACGTAACGGTATTTTCTTTTCTTTGGAAGTTGTGTTTTGAGTGAATGAAGACCTGCCCTCTGCTGAACATTAAACTGGGAACCTTCTCAAAAACCTCTCCATGGTTTGCTGACAGTGCTCAAGCAAGCCTCATTCTTTCTGCCTTCCCCTGCAATAACTCCTCGCCCCCAATAGTTGGACGGGCCACCCACTTTGGAACCGCTGGGTTAAAAGTTCTACCTGTGATGTATCTGGTGGAGGGTTTGATTGGCAGAGTCAGAGGGGCTGGATGGTGGCACGATTCTTTCAGCCTGGCTTGAAGTCTCTCGCTCTGTGTATTGTGTAATACTGCCAAAGCTTTTGTTTTTGAGTCACATGGGCAACTTTAAGTTATTCTCCCTTCTGTCCCCCCATCATCCTTGCCGTAGACTGTCATAATTCTCCCTTCATCAATTTTAAGACAATAACTCTTCAGGCAACCGAGCATTCAAGACCATGCCAATTACCATGCTGCTGACTTCAGCAAGAAAAAACAAACACATTCTTTAACCGAGAAGGGACTCATACAGCCATTGTTAATCACATACCGTACTGCAAGGAAATACCTGGCAGCAGTGCAGCCACTCACAACTCTCTCTACCTTTTCTTACCTTTCTTCCATTCAGAGCAGCAGCACAGTGGTGCAGTGATAAGCACTCCAGCCTCACAGAATCAACTCCAGTGCCAGCTCTACCACTGAAGTTGGGGCTTCCTATGTGAATTACTTAAGGTCTTTACCCTGGGAGGCCCCTTGTTCCTCCTACAACCCCAAAATACAAATCTTGGGCTGATTGGCCACAGCTGACTCAAATCTATTTAACATTGCCAATCACATTGCTATATCTACTTCTCTATAAACAATAAAACACAACTGCAAACCATCTTAGCTGGTCATCTTAGCACAAACATTAATATGATCAAAGCAGATCCCTTGTGTTCCTCTCTCATCAGAAGTATCTTAATATTTTCATGTATATGCTGGTCCTCATCCCTTTGTTAAAAGGCCAAGAACTGACTGCAATAGTTGTTAAAACTTCAGTTCAAAGATTACGTGCGAAACAGCTCAATACTACACGTGTCTTTAAGAAAGTGTTTAATATTATAATGAGTTGCGCACATTCTAACTGCTACAGTCAGTAGTGCATTTTACATTAGCTGTATGTTAAAAAAAAAGGAAGTGTATTTATTCCCAGGAGCCATTAAGTGTGGTGATCAGAACTGGCACAAGAAATGGTCGGTTTATTTGTTTTGGCCTCTGTGATTGGTGTTGTGTGTTCAAACTCGTTTCACGCTGTCATTTTAATTAGATATCGCTCTTATTTTTTCAATGTGTTATCAAAGTATTAAGTGTTTTAAATTTAACTGAAGCCAAACAACTTGTAACCACTACAGCTCTGACATTTCATGGTGGGTTGTTGTTCTGTGTTGTGGTGCTTGAAGTGTATATGACACAGTCTTCGAAGCTCAGGGCTCTTTGATGATCCCTGTGTTCCACCTGCGCTCGTCATTTGAACACACACGACTTCCTAAGCTCTGCAGCAGCCGCAACTGCTGCCTCCAGGTCATTCAGTTTCTTTAACAGTACTTTGGTATTATGTTAGTTATTACATGCTTCTTGTGCTTTTGTAACTCAATAATTCCACACCATCAACACTTTCACAAAACACTACAGCATATATGTGAAGCAATGAACAATGTCAGTGTAGCTAAAGTTTGGCCTTTGCTTCATGTGTTAGTGTTGAAATAGAAATTGAATAAATAAAAAAGCCCTAACAAATAAATGAATAGTTAAAATACTAGTGGCAGAATAATGTAAAAAACATTAACAGTACCATATCAGAGGGCCTGTTCAGACATTCCAATAAAATCTAAGCTGGGCTAACCAATCACAACTCAGCATTAAACATGCGTTTCCAAATGTGTCTCCATAGCCAATCTCAGTTATGCTGAGTCTGTGTAAGTAGTTCATAATAAGATTGAAACGTCTCTGGTTCTGTAACACAATAAAGAAAATTAGGGAGGCAGAGACGTGATGTTGGTTGCCGTTCAGTTCTCTGAATACAATCTTTATTGACCATTTCCATTTTTCGGCCCGCGGGCCACATACGGCCCTTTGGGCATTCCCGTCTGGCCCGCGGTACGTCAGTCATAAGCACAGATGAACAAGTATTTATGCTGTGCAGGCAATACGACTGTGTTGCTTTTATTCTGAGCCATGATGTATTATTGACGTCATGGCACTGTTAGTTCGTCAATTCTTCAAAAGGTAAGCTTGAAACAGCTTCTTGCCATCTATTAACCCTTAAAAGCCTGAGCGGATCGCTGGCATCCGTCAAAGCGGCCGATTTTGAATTACCGTAAGTCACAGTGGTTTGCGCTATTGACATTATTCATTGTGCCTGAACACTGGTTGGTTGTGCTTTTGACTGGAAGACCTTCGTGACATCTCAAGGGTATAACTAACTTTGTTTTTACCAACAAATTCCTCCAAACAAGTCTCTCTTGCTGGGGCTCCGCGATCGTTGCTCTCCAACCTGCAGCCGACAGCAGAGGTGCGTAATCATTACCGTAATGGCCGCGTTTTTTCTAGAAAGCGCAACTTGAATATTGTCCATCGGGGAGTTACGGTAATTCAAATACAGCAAGCTTCTCTTTGTGGGCAGACGGACATTCAGGTCTTAAAGGGTTAAACATTTATTGAGATTTATTGAGATACAGAAAATAATTCATGTATCTACATGGTCTATCTTTGGTTCACCGAAGTTTTCCAAAGAGGACCAATTTTCCAACATTCCAATGCGTTTTATCCAAAACTACAGATTGATTGTGTTTCATTTTCCTCTTCAAACTACACCAAACCTCATAAATTTAAATAAATATTTACAGAATATTCTTATGTTTTTGATTACCAGTAGCAGCTTATCAACATATATAATTTCTGCTTTTTACAATGGGAGAAAATTAATATTGAGCAGAATTACGTTCAAGTTATCGTTTGGTTTGGCCGTCCAACACACTTAAGATTTTTCATGTGGCCCCCTGTAGAAATTAATTGCCCAGCCCTGATGTAAACCAAAACGGAGCGTAAAGCTAATGATGTAGCGAACGCTAGCTTGTTAGCATTGCCGCCATAGCTGTAGCTTAAAACAGTGCCCACTCTTTCAATGAGTATAATGTCTTTTCACTTTAAACCTCGATCTTCGTGCTCATAACCCAACACATTTTGTTAACATATGAAATGTTTTTATTTAGAAGGGTTCTGTGCTGCACAAACCTGTAGCACAGTAAGAAAGGGAGGCCGAGACGTGACATTGGATGGTGTTCAGTTCTCTGAATTCAGTTCAACTTACAGCAGTCCCATGCTGCCCCCTACTGTTCTGGAGCACATAGCAGGTTTGTCTGTTTTAAATAATGAGCAAAGATTAATGGAAATTAAAAAAATAATACCGAACCTGTGGCCACACAATAATGGGCGTCGCATATGCAAATAAAACCTGACCAAACTGATCAATATTGTAACTCTGCTGTCTCTGATAGACTACTAGAACTGAGAACAGCGCTGTTTTATGTGCGTGCGTCATGACTTTAGCACCAGCCATTTTATTATTTATTTATTTTTTATTGAACCCCGCCCTGGCATTAGTTAGACCTGTTCAAAACACAGATTAGAACTCCAGCCCTGGACGTTTCCATAGGCATTGTCTGCTAATCACTCACTCACTCATCCATTGGCTTATGAGTCGTAGGAGTATCATGGAGGAAGCTGCAGTCAGCGATCACCAGTTATCTCCGTATTTGGTGTTGTCTCTATATTTGCTGCCAATGTGGATGCACACCAAAGGCGGGTCGACATGGGTCTGAAAATTCCCTGTCAACCTGGGACTTTCAATGTGAAAGGGGTATATGATATTTGTAACATCCTCCTATAGCACTTGTTTTCAAAAGACTGTATCCTTCGCTCGGTGTCTGCTTTGAGTGTCCAGCTTTAGAGTAGGGTGGAGAGTACCAGAGACTCAGAATCTGACCTTCCGAGGGAAGCTCACGGTGTTGCTTTTCTGGATATGGGCAAGTCTGGTCATTGCTGTTGTAGCTATGCCAATCCTATCTTCTATTTCTTTTGTGGAGCTCCCATCTCCACTCACAAGGGATCCAAGGTACTTGAAGACCCTCACTTGTTCCAGTGATTGCACGTTCATTCCGATGTTAGTAGCAATGGTAAATAAAGGAGTATTCTTGATCAGTATAGGCAGCCTTTAAAGCAACTAAGGATGTATTGCGTTCACACTACCAAAGGAATATGGACACATGTGGCCCAAACCTCCTCCAAAGTGGTCAGAGATCAGATCTCTCAAAGCCAATCTCAGTGTTGAGTCTCAGTGTTCACACCTGTCTTTCATGTGGTCATATCACCCACACTGTATGCAATGTCTTAACAGGCCCAGAGAAGCAGCATGATGCACAGTGTAAAAGTGGAAGCATGACTGAATCCTACCAGATGTGTTAAAGCGCTTTCAGTCCTCGCTTGTGTTTGTTTGCTGTGTATGTTTCGGGTCATCTGTGGAGGAGGGGTCCACAGCCTTGGGGTAAATGTTGTTTTTCAGCCTGTTTGTTCTGGCTTTTATTTGTCCTGAGCTGTATGCTAGACGGCAGCGGTTCAAACAGGGACTGACCGAGGTGTGTGTTGTCTCTAATTCCGCTGTTTGCCTTCTTCATAAGTTTGTTTGCGTAGATGATATCCAGGCTGAGGAGCTCTGTCCCGATGATGCGCTGGACCTCTTTCAGGACACGGTGTGGGTCCTCCCTTACGGCATGACACCATTCGTCAGGATGCTCTCCACTCTAGACCTGTAGAAATGACAAAAGTTGACTTTTATAACAACCAGGGCAGTTAATATGTTCATTTCATTATTCATACAATGATTATCCAACTGGAAGTTGAACATTGGCTTCTGCTGAGAATCAATCTTAAACCAATATCTAGGAAAAAGGTGGCTATCAAGTTCTTACTCCATATCTGACTCAAGTGACTTGTACCCCAAACTGTAATATTAACTCATGCCGAATCTTGTCAGTCCCAGTGCAGTCAGAAGCAATTCTAGCCTTGATTGGAGCCCCAGGCATGCTGATGGAGGTTATTTCATTCAAATGTCTCTGCCCCATAGTTAAGTCTACACTAGCAGCATCATTCACTTACCATTATACATTCTTTTCTTCTGTCTTTTTCTTTCTTATCTTTATTTCACTCTCAGAGAGATAACTTCTCTTCATTTTGAACTGGGCATTGTTGTCATATTTAATTACTTTAAAGAGTCAGTAACACAGCATGGAACGTGGTTGAGTGTGCAGAGTTGTGTCAGGTCGGGGCCCCTTAGCAAGGTCTAATACTGTCATTGAAATCTTAGCACATTGCCACTGTACAGCAAGTACCAGAGTGTTAAAATCCCAGAGTTTTGATGACGAGAATAGAAGATTTTACATTTTGGTGTCAAACGGGCAAAAGTACACTTTTCAGGTTGCACCATAAACTCTTTATGGTGTTCTTTCTATGTATAGTGTTGGTGTTGGTAATTGTAGTGCTTATTTTACAATAATAGACTCCCCGAGAGTCTATTTCTTGATTGAGTCTTTCCCGGCCGTACCAACATTTAGGTTGCGATTTCGTCATCAGGGCTCCACGCCCTGTGATTGGTTGAATCCAGTCGCATGTTCTGAGCCCTCATCTTGCAGGAATGCAGCCACGACACTAACCGAAGTCTACCTCAACAGCCACGCGGGACTGCAGGTAGGCTAAGAAACTAAAGTGAATAAATAATGCATGAAATATTTTTCGTCACGTTTCAATCCTTAAATAACTAAAAGGAGGCAAACAGGGTTTTGATGTAGCTTAGCTAACTTGCTATATCAGTTGTAAAGTAACTGAAAATGTTTAATTAATCAGAATAAATATTGTGTTTGTAATGTTTGCCACGGTTAAGCAGGTTATTTGACAAAGAAAAACACAGAATTAGTTTGTTAACTATCTTAAAACAAGCTAAACGCTCCCAGTAGCTAGCTTTACAGAAGCTACTTCAAAGCTTCCGACTCCCGCCTGAAGTCACGTTGCTAGTAGGTAACTGTGTATTATCTGTGTGTTTGTGTTGTATGCAGTTGTGGAAGGTCTACAGCAATGCTGTTCAAAGTACAGAAAGAAGAAGCACGTCAAAATAAATGGAGCCTCACACTCGGAATCTCTCAGGGTGGGTAAGTTACTATGTCTGCCTCTTGTAGCCTAAACTATAGGTATATTGTGTCCTTGGGCAATGGACTTGTTTTCCCACTTTGTCTCCAGTCAGTGGTGGTAGTAAGATGAACAATAATGCACCCTAAACTTATTTTTTTTTCTCTGTGTCCATAGCTAAAATAAAGTTCAGTATACCCACTGAAAAAGACATATATGCTGGATGACACTGGAACAGAGGTAGATGAAGAGGTCTTCAGTGACATTCTCGAGGAAAAAACGGACATTGTGTGGACAATTGTCGACACCCTTTCAGTCACTGGTAAGTGGTCATTTGATCAAATTGTGCTTTGCAAGGTTACAGTATTATTGTGTGACCACTGAAACTGACTTAACTACACAAAAATGGTTAGATTCACTTAGGCAGAATTTGCTTTTCATTGTTTTCAGAACTGATCCATTTACCTATGAAACCCCTCTATTTAGACAAACCGTTCAACAAATAATGTATAAATATAAATGTCAATAAATATGAACACATATTTGTTATAACTTTATAAACAGCAATAAACATAGGCTAATTTTAATAATATTAATTAATATTTTAATATTTTTAAATAACACATTTATATGTAATAAATGTATAAATATAAATAGCAATACATGAAAACATTTTTATAATATTATAAATAGTAATTAACATCAATACATTTGTTTTTTCTTGAAGTTATCTATTTATCAGATTTCTTTCTGACCTATCCATAAAAAAAAGATGTGTAGTGTAGTAATACTTTTGTGTTTTTCTTGCAGTCGGGTCGAAACCTATAAGAGCACTCTGGTCCAGCCCAGCGGAGGCAGCCCTACATCCTGGCAGTTGGCATCACAAGAAAAAAACATCCATGATTACTACATTGCGATGGATGGTGAGCTCCTTCCCTGCAAGGCCAGGTCTTCCCTGTCAGCCTTTGATGAACTGTTCAAGACACATTATGTGTACAGCCTGTACACATTTGTGCAAAGTTTTGCAGAGCATTTTCATTCTTTTCATGTCAGACAGGGAAATTCTGAAAATGTTTCCATGCTGAAAATTGATGAGTTGCTCCTGTTTAAGCCGTTTGATCTGCAAACAATGTATAGTTTTGAAGGAGATGATCAGTATGTGGTGCCCGTGCATGTTTTTGTATAAGAAATGTGTTAGGATATAATAAAGATGTTATATTTTCAAGAAACTCTTGTGTGGACTATACATTCCTCAAGTGTTAACAGTTGACCTCAAAAGTGTCATAGAGTACATCCTCACTCTCAGTGTTAAATAATCAGCTCTGCAAAGTGCTACAAATTACATACTTAGAGTATATATTTTACTCTATGGGAGTTGTAGGTTTACAATGAAAATGTCAAAAAGCAATGAAGTAGTGTCTAAAAGTACCAGTGACAGAGTAAAATGCACTATCAGAGGGTTCAGATGTAACTCTTTATGTCGAGTATATGTTTTACACTTTTAATGGTGTTCAGCGAACACCAAACACTCTTGGACTTATATGTACAACGAAGCCGGGGTTAAATGTACACCTATGGAGTACAATGTACACTAGGATTTTTGCTGTGTGCTGTACTTCATACCAATTCCCACAAAGTTGGAATAAAAGTACTTTTTGTCTCCTCATCTAACGATCAGGGATGGCTAAGCCCTCCCAAGCTAACACAAAAAAGAGAAGAAATTAATTTATTTTAAATAATAACAACAGATTATAAGTTTTGGTGAAACCAAGGGTAGAAATAACATCAAGAAGTCAAAAGAAAAACATAGATTATCTCTAAATGGGCAGCCCCAGCCTCCATTCATTTAATTGTAAGTGATCATCATTCACTGATCATTTGGGCTAAATCCACTCAGCCCTCAGGCTGCTGGTCATTGGTTAAAAGTGCTGCTGGAGTCAGAGTGGGAGGAGGGAGAAGGAGTTCAACTGTGGTGACGTTAGCATGAATGAGGTGGATTACTTGTTTTCAAATTCATTTTCCTCAATGTCTTTGGAGGAAAAGTTTGAAGTTAGGATACTGGGATCACATCAGCCAAACCATGTTGAAATAAGTCCAAGGGACAAGTTTTGTGTTTCTTGGTTTGAAAGAAAGGACTGGCTAACAGCAAGTGTAGCCAAGAATTCTGTTTTCTGTTACGGATACGGCATGGACCCAACAAGGAATTGTGAATTTGAAACATTTGTCGTACAAAACTAGAAAACACAATATGCAGCATAAGTCACATTGGAAACATGCGCTGCATTTCAGAGGGTACAGTCGTCAGTGACGCTGGCTTCAATTGCATGGATCATGAAAGGTCGGGTTTCAAATCTTGTTCAGGACATTCCCATTTCCATAGTGCTGTTGGTTGTCATACATTCAGCAAGTGAGAATTATATATTTATCAACACATTTTTTTTATGTAGTTTGCATAAAAACACCAACTGAGTGTTAATTCAGTTATTGCCTTCAATAAAAACCAGACCAGTTGAGAACCACTGATGTAGAGCACTAAAAAAGTATAGTGTACCTGTAATTGATTAACCTGTAATTAACTGTGTGTACTATAGGTAATGTTTCTTTTGCTGTGTTAACTATTTAATCGGTGTTATGCATTTGTTAGGCCACCCACCAGATTTCACCACCAGCCACCACTGGAAACGACTGTGACTATTTGATATATTCTGATCAATCTGCATATATTTTCTAAACTCCATTGATCAATCTCATCCAAACATTTAGCTGATGTGTATGACTAAGGATAAAAAGTGGAATTTCAACCTCATGGGAAACAGTGTAGTCTGCCGGAACTTGGGGGCTTCGTCCACAGTTAAGCACGTACTAATGTGAACATTTAAGATGGGCATTTGTGTGTGTGTGTGTGTGTGTGTGTGTGTGTGGTGCAGGGTGACATAATTACTGGCATAACATTTATATCATGCAAATAAATTGAAATTGAGACCTGTAAGGTCACAGCATGCTGTTCTGTTTGAGGACCTGTGCCTGCCACGTTACCCCTCCACTCGCAAATGTATCAGCACTTACATATCGGCACCTTCTCATTTACATGCTAAGCAGTGTCCTAGGCTCAAGAAAGGGCAACACTGGGTTTTAAATTTATTTAGACGGGCCAGACTGGGGCTGAACTAATACACATTACATGTCAGAGGGGATGGCAGAAGTGAAGTGTGCCATTTAGCAGAATAATACACATGGTTTTGCAGGATAAAGGCAAAATGAATGCTAGTAATGTAGTGAATTCATGTGACTGAATGTCTGCCAACTTCTTGGAATGGACTTGTATTATCATGCATGATCAATTACATGTTTTTTTTTTGTTTTTTTTTAATATTGGCAATACACACACACACACCTGCTACTATGTGCTGGACTGTCTCAGGGGCATCTTTGTACAGCCTGCACCTTGGGTCTGATCTATTCTGGGACATCTTGGCCTCTATGGCTCTTGTGCTTGTGCTATACACACACACACATTCAAAAGCATACGTAATTGATCATGCATAATAATACAAGTCCATTAGAAGAAGTTGTCAGACATTCAGTAACATGTACACCACTCTTGTTTGAGAAGACAGGACTAGCGCTAAATAACATATAATGATATAATTATAAGTTTCCATCACACAGGCCCTGGCAGCACTTAATGGGAAAATTGAAGGCTGGCGTAAGATGGAAAAAGCCCGCAGTGACTTCACACACAATGTGTTTACATTTCATTAAAACACATTTTTCAGAATTGCATGGCTACAGATAATATCACAACAGTCAGGGCACTAATAAATGAAGCAGTGCTGTCCTCCCACACTGTGTGAATCAACTGCAGGTTCTATCCTCCACACTGAGCTCAGAAAGTTCACACTAAAAGTCGACTAAACAAGTCTCTTTCAGCAGCTTATTCTAAAGGAAGACTGGTGTTTAAACTAAATGAGGGTCAAAGTCATAATTCAAAGTTATTGTTTAACATAAGACCTTTCACTGGGTGCAGTCAAACAGTGATAATAGGCAAGTGTTGAGCTTTCAGTTTCCATTCTTTTCATATACATTATCAATAGATTGTCCCTTTGGATTTGGGAAGTGTTACAAGGTCCTGTTTCTTCTTTGTTGCAGTCACAGTGCAGTCCAGTACACAGTACAGTCTAGTGCACAGTGCAGTCCATCCTGGACAACATCAGACACCCCTCAATGACATCCTGGAGGGGCAGAGAAGTAGCAACAACATCAGGCTTCTCTCACTACACTGCAGGACTGAGAGGTTCAGGAGGTCCTTTGTACCCACAGCCATCAGACTGAACAACGCCACTGTTTAAATGCTGTAAAAATGGTCGCTTTGCGACCACCACTACTCAGAAACCTTTTTGCAATGTTGCCACTCTTTTGCACAGACATGCATGTTAATACAATCTTATATGTATTACCAGTCTTCCATTCGCACTGCTCTTGCTGCTGCGATTACTTATTTTGATTTTGCTGTGACATTATTCTATTCTATTCTATTCTATTCTATTCTATTCTATTCTATTCTATTCTATTCTATTCTATTCTATTCTATTCTATCAGATCAAGCATGGTTGAAGCCAATTTACCTTAATTGTGCAAACAAACCACAATTGAGGAGGTCTTATTTGATTCTCTCTTGTTGCAAAATACAGTAAAAGCAAACTAATAAAAAGTATGCTGAGATTTGAGATTCAGCATTTATGCATTTACTTAACTGCATTTGCACTGGATTAAGGCATTTAAGCGACATTGCTTCTAACTGACGTACTCCCTGACCTTCCTTTTAACACCAAAATGTGAGCTTATTACTCAAGACACACAGCATCTTATGATCTAAACTAAGCAGTAGTTAGTCACTGCTAACCTGTTATTTTCAGCTAATATAATGCTCTAAGACTACCAAAACCATCTATGCGCTTTTTATGCTAATTTGTCCAGCATTAGGGGCTAATTATCTTTGAAGACCACCTATACATTCCAAGAGCTACCAGGAGATTCTTCGGGCTGCCTACTAATCAAAATGCTGAAACATGACTGAGTTGCGGCTCTCAAGCATCCATCAGAATTTTAAAACATCATTTTGCCTCAGTTTGGTTAGTGAGACTGACAGCAGTGACAGCGACCACTACGCCAGTTTGATCTCAAAATATTTACCAGAGAGCATACCGAGTCAGCTGTACGTCCCAATTAATGAGTAGCGGACATTTTCAAAGAGTTGCACAGTTTCATCGTGCAGTCATTCCTCTTAAACATTCACAGATGAGCCATGTTTAGTTTTCCACCTTATTTCTGATTTATTTGTCAGTTGTAATGCTGCAGATTCGACTAACATTGAACTGAGACATGTTCAGTGTTTTGTATGTGCAACTAGGCTACTGTGATCAAACTGGATCAATAAAGTCTAAAACGTAGGTCTTCAACAGGGGTCCGTGGAGGTACTGCAGTGGGGTTGCAAAATCTTTGGTTGATAAGACATTTTTTATGTTTTTCTAAATCTTTCCCCAACAAATTTTAATTTCTTTAAATACACATTTACATGAATCCACCTTATTTTAGTAAAGGGATAAATGGAGGCAGAAGACGTTATCGAGCTGTCTAAAAACCCCACTGTTTCACACAGAGTGCCACACTAGACCTGTCAATCTAAGCCTCCTGTACGCAGTAGGCCACACGCCTATCGCTGCTGAGCCAATCACGTGGCCGCATATTACACGCTGACTCTGTCAGGTTCCCCGCAATTGGCCAAGAGCCTATTCAGTCCCCAAGGTGAAATTTTGCTGAAGTACGCTGCAATATTAGCAGAAGAGAAGCTAACAGCGCAGGGTATATATAGATATGTTTATGTTTACGACAGTTGCACCAGTGTATTATCCAAATAGCTTAATATTGAATGCAAAATAACAATATCGGCACGTCACTGTTTTAAGAATCACTGACCATGCTTTCTATGGAGATGGAACTTGACAGGAACATTCCAACATGTGAAGAGAATTGAGAGATGAGCAAAGCTTCAAAAAAAGTGAGTAAATTAAATAGTGAGTAATTCCATTTGACTTCACATGTACTGAGTGCAATGTTTGAGCATTGCACATTACCCTGTGCCACTGCTCTTTATTGTGGATTTGCTGTACCTAAAATGAAATGTACCTGATGAACTGAATCAGATGAATGTGGGGAGTCGATTTATTTATTTTTCATTTATACTGGAGTCACCAGTTGACCGAACATGCAAATCTTTGGTTGGTGTTGTGGGAGGAAGCCAGGAGAGCGAAAGAAAAGTTGCGCATGCAGGTTCAGGGAGAACATGTGAACTCCACACAGAAAGGCCCCAAGCAATCAACAATATGTTAATTTCATTCCTGCTACTATATAAGTGCCATATTCTGGTTGTAGTAATTGTGGGTTTGTTATGCTAGCATACAATGACTATCAGCAAACATAAAGCATTTTAATGAATTTTAAAGAATTATTTACAAAGGAATAAGCTACTGTAGGTGCTTTAAAAGCTAGTGTAATCTCTGCCAAGTTATTTTCAGTTGCATTGCACGTGAAGTCATTAAGTGTTAGTGACTGCTGTATTTAGGCTGCATATGGAGGCGGGAAAAAGCAGTGTGGCCTCCCTGGCAGAGATTGTGGTAATCCTGGACATATCTGGCCCATGTGCTGCCCTGGTCAGAGGTGCTGAAGGTAGCTTGGGCCTCATTGTGAAGCTTGATGTTGACAAGATAGCAGCTGAGTGTGGTGTTGTTAGTGCAAGTCAATTTCCTGCCATATAACTGGCTCCACTCCAGGGTTACACCAAACATTTAGTAAAAAAAACTATCTCTGTTGCCATGTCCCTACTCTGTCTTTTTGCTCTGTTTGAGGTGTATTTTCAGTACATTAAAGAAGACTCAGAATGACCGTAGGAACATTAATGGAACAGTACAGGCAGCAGTGTGTCTGCGTACCAACCACATGTTCCACTGAGGTCGCCAAGGTCTGCTGACTCGCTTCTAGTAGTCCCTAGAACAAGCCTGAAGCACAGTGCAAGATCATGCTTTTGGAGCCGCAATCTCCAAACTCTGGAACAACTACAACTGCACATTAGGCCGGCCAAGACACAAGAGAGTTGTTCTTTTTTAGTGTGAAATTGTACTTTTAACATTGCATTTTTAATCTCGACTGTGTGTTTATTTTTTTGTGTTCTTTTTTTCAGTGCTTTGGCTACTCCAAATGGAAGTTAGTCCAACATTTTTTATATTAATTGACACTGACGTTGACAAATTGCTGCTCATTCAGTGTAACAGTGAGCTTTGTGACCCACATTTTAAATAACATGCGATTTAATCTTTGTGCTTAGCGTAAGGCACCACGTATCTTCAAGTCAAAAGCCTCAAGTCTAAGGGAAGTCATTTGTGTTAATGCCCAAGCTGAGTTTCAAGTCTATTTTGATTTTGTCAAGTCAAGGTTCGCTCTCACACAAATCCCAGTCGGACTGTGACTTGACTTGGCTGCGCCTCAAGCTTCTCGCAATTGCCTTAGTAGCATAGTGACAGTGGGAAACATGGCATCAGAAGTAAGTGAGCATGTCTGAAGTCAATATGTTACTCCAGTAAAAGAAGGGCTTTCTCAGCATCAAATCATGCCCAGACTGAATGTTCTATTCAAAACACAATCAGGCAGAGCAAAAAAAAAAAAAAAAAAAGAAAAAAATACCAAGAATATCGGAGATATGTGTATATTTGCAAAATAAAAGAAAAATGTGAGACTCTTGTAAGCAAAAGCCATTTCCAAAGAACATCAGTTCTTGCCTGGAGTTGAAATGAATCAGACATACAGACATACACACAGGTCAGGCAGAAAATTATGACCACCTTCCTAATATAGGAGAAGGTCTCCCTTATGCCACCAAAACAATAGTGACTCATCAGCAAATGGACATGGTTCTTCTGAGGGTGTCCTGTGGTGTCTGGTAACAGAATGTTATTAGTGGGGACCTTTGGGTCCTATGGGTTGAGGGGAGGAGTCTCTGTAGATCATCCCACAGATACTTGATCAGTTTAGGATCTAGTAAATTTAGAGGCCAGGTCAACACCTTGTGGTGTTCTTGTTTTTTGAGATGTTCTGTATCAGGCTGCTTCCTGCTGCAGAGTGTCATTGCTATAAGGTTGAGACCAGGGAGTCCCTGGTCTGGTCTAGGTGGGCAATATATGTCTGTTACGACCCGACAGGGCAGAAAATGTCTAGGGGAACACAAGGAGGTAACAATTGAGGTAAAAGGAGAAAACGAACCAAAGAAGCCAACCAAGGACCGTCTGCAATCGCAGGGATTTATTTGCAATATACAATAAACCAAGAAGAAGCCTGTTCAGACACCACAATGCCGACCAGAAACAAACACGCTGCACACGCTGGCTGCAGGATCACTCCCCTAATGACGCACACAGGTCGGATCTTTATGGACTACAGCTGGCAATCAGCTAATCAGCTGATTGAGGTGGAGGGGGGGAAGGCGGTACCTGAAATGAAAGAACAAAAAGACAAGGCCACACACACACACTGGCCCGTAACACCCCCACCGATAAGAATAAACCCCACCTACAGGCAGAAAATAAGCATTACACTATATATAAATCACAGATCATACACTAATATAACACAGATGTTGACAATTGACTTTGCAAGCAATGACGTTACCCACGTGACAGCATGTCAGCCACCAGATTATCAGCCCCTTTCTTGTGCTTCACCTCGATGTTATAGCGCTGTGCTTGGAGCGCCCAGCGCATCAACCGCTGGTTACTGTTGTACATCTGCATCAGGAAA
The DNA here is from genome assembly GCF_022458985.1 of Mugil cephalus. Classification (NCBI taxonomy): domain Eukaryota; kingdom Metazoa; phylum Chordata; class Actinopteri; order Mugiliformes; family Mugilidae; genus Mugil; species Mugil cephalus. Next base: position 23,672,655 of record NC_061779.1, read on the forward strand.
ACAAGGGGGTTGTGATCTGTGTACACTGTAACCGGTACGGACGTGGAGCCCACATAAACTTCGAAGTGCTGCAAAGCAAGGAGCATGGCCAGGGTTTCTTTCTCAATCGTTGAGTAATTCAGCTGATGCTTTTTAAACTTCACTGAGAAGTAGCAGACAGGGTGGCACACATTATCAACACCGTCTTGCAATAACACTGCTCCAGCTCCTATGGCACTAGCATCGACTTCTAGCTTGAAAGGCCTGGAGAAGTTGGGTGCAGCCAACACTGGGGCACTACAGAGGAGGGACTTGACAGCAGTAAAGGCATGGGCACAGTCATCATCCCAAACAAAAGGAATGGATGGGCTACACAGCTTGGTCAATGGGGCAACCACTACAGAAAAGTTTTTACAAAAACACCGATAGTAACCGGCCATACCCAGGAAACGTCTCAGTTCACGTCGAGTCGTAGGTGTCGGGAGAGCCAGCACAGCCTCAACCTTGGTGGTCACGGGTAGAACCTGCCCATGGCCAACCTGCTTCCCCAAGTAGGTGACCATAGCCTTGCCAAATTCGCACTTGGCCAGATTTAACGTTAGTGAGGCATCTGCCAGGCGCCGGAACACATCCTTCAAGCTGGAGATGTGACTCACCCAGTCTCTGGAATAGACCACCACATCATCTAAGTACACGCTACAGTCAGGCACATTTCCCAATACATGCTGCATGAGGCGCTGGAAAGTGGCTGGGGCATTTCTCATGCCAAAGGCCATTACGGTGTACTGCAAGAAAGCATCAGGGGTTACAAATGCAGAAATATCAGATGCACGTTGCGTTAAAGGGACCTGCCAGTACCCTTTTAGCAGATCTAGTTTCGTAATAAATTCTGCAGGACCCACACTGTCAATACAGTCATTAATACAAGGTAAAGGAAAGGAATCCGGCACAGTCACTGCATTCACCTTACGGAAATCGGTGCAGAATCGAGGGGTTCCGTCTGACTTAGGAGTCAACAAACAGGGCGAGCTCCAAGGACTACAACTAGGTCGGGCAAAACCGTGTTCAACCAGGTACGCAACCTCTTGTTTCATTAATTCTCTTTTCTCAACAGGACAACGGTATGCATGCTGCTTAATGGGTGTATGATCACTCACATCAATATCATGTTCTAACACATTGGTACGGGATGGCACATCCCCATGCAAAGTGGGGTAGGTAACGAGAAGGTCAAGCACATCCTGACGCTGAGCTTGGGGAAGATAGGACAGATGTTGCTTGGCATTCGACATGAACTCAGAGTTGGACAACCGGCCAGACTGCTGCGCATCAGAGGGTGGAATCAAGTCATCAGTTACATCGGCTACACAAACAAGCAAAGGAGCGACGGTTACAGAGTGCTTTGAACATGCAACCTGTTTATCCTCTGGTGAGTGGAAAGCTTTAAGCATGTTAATATGGCACAAACGAGTCTTCTTGCGACGCTCGGGCGTCCGGATGACATAATCTGTGTCAGAGATTCTACTCTCCACTACATAGGGACCCGTGAATCGAGCTGTAAGCGCGGACCCAGGTGTGGGTAGCAACACCAACACCTCATCACCAGGCTGGAACTGCCGCTCAACAGCCTTCTGGTCAAATCGTTGTTTCATACTGACCTGAGCAGAGGAGAGGGCCTCTTTTGCCAGTTTAGAGGCAAGATGCAGACGCTCTCTGCATTTGGAGACAAAATCCACAATGTTAGTTTGTCTTGGGGAGCTGCCCACCAACTGCTCCTTCAAGACTGCTAACGGACCTCGCACATTGTACCCAAATACTAGCTCTGCTGGGCTGAACCCCAGGGACTCCTGCTTTGCATCTCTAATGGCAAACAATACAAATGGTACCCCCTCATCCCAGTCTTTACCACTGTCATGACAAAATTTACTCAACATAGATTTTAAAGTTTGATGCCACCGTTCAAGCGCACCTTGAGACTCGGGATGGTTAGCACTTGACACAGAATGACCAATACCCAGAGACTGCAGGGTCTCATTAAAGACCTTGGAAAGAAAATTAGTTCCCTGGTCAGTTTGCACCACCCTCGGCAAACCAAACAGAGTGAAAAACTTCAGCAGTGCCTTCGTGACCGCTGGTGCTGTAATTTTTCGCAAAGGGACAGCCTCAGGAAACCGAGTGGAGACACACATCATTGTTAACATGAACTGGTTGCCAGCCTTAGTTCTAGGCAATGGACCCACACAATCAACAATCACATGCTCGAAAGGCTCACCAACGGCTGGAACAGGACGAAGAGGAGCAGGGGGAACAGGCTGATTCGGTTTCCATACAATCTGACAAGTATTGCAACACTTACAAAAATTCGTCACATCATCCTTTAAACCGGGCCAAAAGAAATGCCGGAGGACTCGATAGTAGGTCTTAGTTACCCCCAGGTGACCAGACCACAAATGTTCATGGGCCAACTTCAGCACATGCTGGCAACAATTAACAGGAAGGACTATCTGATGGACCACCCCCCAATCCTCACCAAGCTCAACTGCTACTCTGCCTGATTGTGAAGCCCACCTGCGCATCAGGACACCATCGTCAAGAAAATATGGTTGCTTAGATGTACACTCACTGGATTCCTTCACAGCAGCAGCCATACATTTAGCTAAGGATTGATCTGTTTGCTGGGCAGCAATGAGAGCCTCACGATTAAGTGGTAAGGGAGCCGCAAGAGCAACAGGAGCAACAGACTCCCCACCCTGGTCAGGTTTTCTGAACCCGCTGTCCTCTGAACCACCACCAGGCGGCAGCTCATCCTGGGAGAGAATAGATAGAAACAAAGAATCGGCCAAATCAACCTCCTGGTCCTGAGCCTGCCCACGGGCCTTAGCTCTCGTTAGCACACTAACCGTAAACACATCAGGATGTTTTTCAGCCAACTCATCAGGATAAGTCTCTGGAATGGGCTCAGCAACGACCTTAGGAACAGGATAAACCTTTCCGCCAGCAATATCATTACCCATGATGAAATCGACACCACTAATAGGAAAACACGGGCGAACCCCCACATGAAAATAACCAGTTGCCAGATCCGACTGCACATGGATTCGGTGCAGAGGGGCGGGAATGAAACCCATCTCGATCCCCCTTACCACAGCACGGGCGTCAGACTCAGCACCAGATGGCAACACACTGGACAAAATGAGGGACTGCGAGCAGGCAGTGTCACGCAGCGCAGTCACTAGGCGCTGGTCCCTGGCCTGTCCCGCAAGAGACACCCAACACTTGAATATGAAAGGCCTAAAACAGTCTTCAGGAACCTCTGACACTATGGTCTCGCTACTGATGGACGTTTTAATAAGCCCCACGCCTTTTGGTGGCCTCACAACAGGCTGCTTACACTTCCAGGCAACACAATCCGCGATCAAATGACCCGACTTATGACAATAAAAACATTTCCGATCAGCTTTGGAAACAGAAGGAACAGCAGCTCCTGACACCTGCGAACCAGACTTCAGCAAAACCTCCCGAGAAGACTCACGTTTAGCCAATACACTTGTGTGTGAGCGCAAACTCATCTGCCAAGGTAGCAGCCTGCTGCAAGGTGGACACTTTCTGTTCGTTCAGATATACAGCAGTACGCTCCGAAACACAACTTTTAAATTCCTCCAGCAACAAAAGTTCGCGCACCGAGGCAAAATCATCAGCCTTACAGGCCGCACACCACCGGTCGAAGAGAATGCCCTTCTCTCTGGCAAAGTCAATATGGGTCTGGTTGGATGTCTTACGAAGATTTCGAAATCGCTGTCTGTACGCCTCAGGTACCAGCTCATATGCCCGCAGAATAGCACCTTTAACTTTGTCATAATTGAGACCATCCTCCACGGACAAGGAGGAGCAGGCCTCCTGAGCTCTACCTGTCAACCTGCATTGTAGCAAAATAGCCCACACATCCTCTGGCCAGCGTAACGCAGCGGCAATACGCTCAAAGGCGCCGAAATAAGTTTCTACCTCTGCCTCACGAAATACAGGGACCAAGGAAATGTGTTTAGTCACATCGAAAGTGATGGATGGAAGTGACACAGGTGGAGCCTCGCCAGCAGGAGTAGTACGAGCCTGAAGCTCAACTTGGCGCAGCCTAACAGCTGTGTCCGCCTCTAACTTTTTTAATTCCAACTCCCTGCGAAACTGAAACTCACGCTCGCGCTCCTCTTTTTCTAACTGAAAACGAGCTAAACGGACTTTCAGTCTGGCTTCCACTTTTGAGCCAGGAGTGGACTCAACAGAGAATGGGACAAACTGAGGTAGTGTGACCGGCCTCGCCGCCGTCCCCACCTCTTTTACAGCAGGAGTACCCTGATCGGCCACTTCCACCGGGCCGCCCTCACCAGGAGAGGCTGCTGCCACAGCCGGAACGTCCCCAGGCAAACTAAGAACTCCTCTACTGACCAACTCATGTAAAAGCACCGCCTTTAGCTCAGCTTTGACAATGGACATAGAAACCGGAACACCATAATACTCGGCAATTACACGTAGATCACTTTTTGTACATTTAACACACACAATGAATGAGGGATCCGACACAAATGCGCCAGCGTCAAACGCTGCCATTACCAAAAAACTCCGCGAGTAAATAACAGCAGACCACAAACAAAACAATCAACTGGGAACCACCAGGAACACACGCACCACGTATGATGTCCACACACAAACAGCCGCCACGAAAGACAAACTTCCCCAGATCCTACCTAACATGAACTTCACCTACCTATCTTCTGGGGCGTGCCGGGCTCGAGGCGTCTTATTGGCAACACATCAGCGGCCGAAACCCTGAAACGCCAGCCCCCACAGGAGACCAAAGCCTCCACCCGGAGTTAACCCCGAAAATAAAAAAGGCAAAATAACAAAAGAGCACCCGATGGAAAGGATGAGTTCAACTCAACCAAACTGGGCACTCACCTGTGTAATCTGGAGAAGCTGCCACTGACGTCGCCACCGGCTGCAGGCACACAGACACCAATACGCAGGACAAATTGAGAATGAACAACGAAAAAAACTCTCCGGTACGGCTGCGAGAACGCTCCCGGACGAGCCCCCAAAATTGTTACGACCCGACAGGGCAGAAAATGTCTAGGGGAACACAAGGAGGTAACAATTGAGGTAAAAGGAGAAAACGAACCAAAGAAGCCAACCAAGGACCGTCTGCAATCGCAGGGATTTATTTACAATATACAATAAACCAAGAAGAAGCCTGTTCAGACACCACAATGCCGACCAGAAACAAACACGCTGCACACGCTGGCTGCAGGATCACTCCCCTAATGACGCACACAGGTCGGATCTTTATGGACTACAGCTGGCAATCAGCTAATCAGCTGATTGAGGTGGAGGGGGGGAAGGCGGTACCTGAAATGAAAGAACAAAAAGACAAGGCCACACACACACTGGCCCGTAACAATGTCTAAGTAACATCCACATGAATGCCAGCTCCTAAAGTTTCCCAGAAGAACATTGAATTGTCACAAGATGGTCAATGTTATTTACTTCTCCTCTCAGTGGTTTTAATGTTGTGGCTGGTTGGTCTAAAATCAGCATTTAACAGAGGATGATTGATTAATTTTAGTGCAGAGCAGTTTCATGGTATTAAAATACCCCATGACTGGCTTCTTTTAATGTACTTTAATGTTAATTGAATGTTGATTGTCACTGTCATTTTATTGGCTTACTAAACTTTTGGCCAGTTCACTCTTTGAATGTGTCTATTATCTAAGTGTACTTTATAAAATTGCAGCAGTAGCTGACCGGAAATCTTTTTATGGCATGACTACTTTAGATGTTAATCCCCCACATAGTCCTTGTATGTGAAACAGCAAGGACTGTCTTTTCACAGCCATTAAGCTTTAGAAAAATTGAATGCAACTCTAATGGCTTTAATGAAGAGGAAACAGTTACCATTAGGGGATCTGCTTGATTGATCTAATTGTTTCTGAAAGATGGGTCATTTCTGCATACATTCATTTTCAGTTTACATTTGATATGTTTCGTGAAATAGCAGAAACCTTTGGTTCAACATTCTTGGATTTCCCCCAACTTTTAACTGTAGTTTCAGTTTCGTTAAAATGTTTGTAATGTGTTTATTTTTGTCACTAACTGTGAAAAGCCAATTAAAAAACCTTACAAAAAAGGTACATGGGATCAGAGTATCCATAAAATATGAAACATGTTGCCAGAATCAATATTTCAAACTCCAATAATATATTTTGAATTACCTCCAGACTGGCTCCTTAAAAATAAAAATAAATAAAGAAGTAAAAGGGAAAGAGTCTTTTGAACTGGTTTGAAAGGAACAGATCCATGAGATTCGGCTCCCTTCACCTGTGAGACACCTCAGGTTAAACAACAACACACAATATGAGGCATTTAAGATGAGGTGGACAAAAGAGGAGAGCACAGTGTCAGAATTAAGATGCAAGTTTTCATTTTTATAGTAGTTCTCAATAATTAAACAATATATATTTTTAATGGTCTTATTATTTTTCTTATTCTGTTTACTAGATAAATTACTCTGGGCTATGAAATGCACCACTTTCTTTAGATTTACCAGACACATTAGGTGCACTAAGTATCGGTCTCAGATCTGTATCGCCGATACCAGCCTGAATTTTAGTCAGTGTCAGTATTGGAAAGGAAATTGGTGGCACCCAGTGGTGCTCAGATGACCTCCATGACTATATCGCTACCCTTATGTCCTCTGCGCTGCACTAAATCCCACCCAAATGATTTGATTGGCCCAGCAGATCTTTGCTGTAACATAATCAGTTCCCAACAAAGGGACTCTAGACCAACTTTGGGCTGTACCGCAATCCCTCGGCAGAGTACTCGATTGCTTGACTAAAGGCGTCATTGCATCTATAAATCCTTCATCCACTGTTTGTATGTGTCTTCTGACAGTGCACATACTTTTCTTCTCTTGTGGCGCAAAATGATGATATATGTTACCAGCATGCTCAGACATTGATCAATCTCTCTCCTTCTGCGGCCCTGCCATACATCTTATCTGTAAAAGACTGCCTGTGAAGAAGTCTGCCACACGCTCTGCATCGTCCCTCTACCAGGGCCAGAAAAGGATCAATAACCATCCGTCATGTGAACAGTGAGCACAGTTATGCATCCTGAGCAATTAAGGCAACATTTATGTCTGAACCACAGACTGTCTAAAAGTAGAGGGCGGAACTGCTCCTTAAAAGTGAAGCCAAAGCAAGTACAGCTCCCCCTGGTGACTGGCTGCAGTATACGTCATAAGGTCCACCCCCTCCATGTTATCGGACCAAATGGGCACCAAATAATTTTTTCAAGGATGCTTCTGTCATTTTAGGTAGTTTATATAATGTTGACGCATGTTCTAGTGTCAATTGTTAATTCTTTGACGCTATAAAGACAGGATGTAACTGGCTACCAGTTGTCGTGCCAACTGCTCTGTAAAGAGATGGTGAGAGTTGTAATAAAAAAAAAGAAAAAAAGACGTGAGTGATTCTGGTGGAAGTGTGGTTGAGTCATCGATATTGTGGTTCCACGTGGCTCCACTCTCAGACTGCACCGTACTGACTCTGGCTCCAAACTCACAAGATGGTTCTGCCCATAACCCATGGGAAAATAGCGTCTGTTTGGCCAATGGAAAGTGGCAAGACGTTGGCTGTGTTTCTACAGTCTATGGTCTGAACACATTTAACAAGTGGTTTAAGTGCTTGAAGATTAAGCGATTGAAACAAGCTTCAAAAATCTCACACACTTAAAAACTATTTAAATTATTTTTCTCTTTTCTTTTTCTTAACCTTTGCTTTTTATTGGCACTATACAGTGTTAATAAAAATGAACTGACTTAAAAAATTAAGAGAATGAAACACATGTAAGTCCAGAACTGTCCTTTAATTCATCTGCTCTTTTTGTATGAAAAAGTGAAGCCACCCAAAGAATAAACAAGCCCATCCTTTTAACATCAGCGTTTGTGACAGACCCATAATGTCCAAGTATGAAAATGTGAAAGCAATTTAGTGAGTGAATCATCATCAGGGAGCAGGATATTGTCATTTGACTTATAAGACACCTTTCCAAAGTCACATTGTTAAGTAGTGACAGCTACGTTGTTTACCAAATAAGTTACCATGCATCATTAGACAGGAGCACAATGCAACATAATGGCAGCAATTTCAGAACTGACACAAACATTAAGACTTAATTTATCATAATGAAGTCGTTTGGTCACGAGTGTCGTTTGGTCCTGCCTCACCGAACACGCGGTTCCAAAAGAAACGTCTCGGGTAAATAGCAACGGGAGTCTGAACTGAATGTCCTCAGCTTATATGGTTGAAGGTCTATAATGCAGGTAACGTGAGTCATCAGCAACAGTCAAAGAAAAATGTAGTCTATGACAAAGCGTCAAATTGTCTTCAGTTTTCACCATCATGTCATTATAACATTTGCGGTCCCCTAATGTTCACAGTTACTACCAGGTATGGAGGAAGCATGCAAACAATAGTTACACATAGCCTCTGAGTAATTCTCAGGAGAAACATGAGAGGATGCTTTTTTTTTCTTTTTTGTCCATACGAGATCAAGAAATCTGTACCCAGACAACTGGCAACTGACTTAGGTGACTAATTATTATAATAATCACCCCATGAAGTGTAAAATGAATTCTTATAATAATAACCCCATGAAGTGTAAAATTAATTCTTATTATAGTGCCCCTGTATGGGGGGGCTGAGGTGAGATCCGTGCGCTACAGACGACAGCATGCAACATTATGAACATATAATACACCAAAATGATGGGGAGAAACTCATCTAAAAGCCTCTTTCAGGCATTGCCATCTAAACAAAACACAAATAAAAACCCAAGCAACTGTATGGCAACGTGATGAAAACACGAATACGACAAACATTTCATTTAGTGCTCTGGATCATCATTGATGGTTGCCATGGTAAATTCGGGCAAGGCTTTGGATTCTCTAGACTGATTGGTCGATAGAGGTGTCAATCACTAAAATTGACCAATCAGTTGTCGAGATATTCTCCTTTGAGTTTCGCCGAAGGCCTCCTTTTACATACGTTCTGGGTGAATGAGTCAAAACTGTTGCATTTATATTTAGTGATACATCAGTGAGACTAAATTAGTTTTTCAGACTGGCACCTGAGAAAGGTCTAATGGCACATGTTGTCAAAATGTAACAAAAAGGCATAATTTGAGATTCCGTCTGGACATAAATGGGCTAAAACATAACTAATTCATATTTGAACTGGGCTGCTATCCCACATATCCGGGGTGGCTTTTACTCTAAATAATGTTTTTTTTTTTAGGCGCGACCAGACATTTATATTTTCTACTCTGTACCAGATGAATTTTCTCTGATACTAACATATATCTTTATTCTGACACTTTTGCAGCAATCTCACAGATGTTTGCGTCACAGGTGACCAAAATTATTCATACAGCCCTTACATATATAAGATGTAACCCATTTATTATTATATGTCATTTTCACACAGGAGACAGAAAAATAGGCACAGGGACAAAAAGGTTATAGAGTCCCTGCCACTTAAAATAAATGTTAAATTGTCAAATTAATGCAATGATAATGCGTTTTATGGCTTGATTTTTATAGAACATAATATATAACAGTGTATGACATGGGCTTGGAGATGAAAGCCAGTGACAAGGTGGGGGAGGGCTTCCCATATGCCTGTACATTTAGTTGGACCTGGGACTGGATTTGAGTTTGCAGCTTATCTCTGAAACTAGATGATGTGCCACTAAGAATCGCAATCGATGGGCCGATTTGGTAATAATTTCAGTCTTCTATTAGGCAGCCTGCCATGGTTTTCTAGAAAGTAATAGTTTCATTTTAGCTAGTCAAAAGGCCTCTACTGAACATATGCGCTTTACGTTTAGTCAGTGAACCCCACCATTTACTAAGGCATTACCTTTCATTGCATCACGTCACGCCTTTACCTCTGCAGCATTTCTAATCACATGCTAAGCATTACTCCCCCTCTGGACTTTACTATGCATTACCTCTAACTGAAACATATACATGTTTTGCACTTCAATGGATGACCTTGAGTTTGCTCTTTTGTGCGCATTTTTCCATTAAATACCAATATGATAAAATCAGCCCTCAACTGCATGATATCAAATGTTGAAGGGCAGATTTAATGGGAGATGGGGCTCCACACTGTTTCCATTAAAAAGCAATTATTATTATTAAGATTTTGACATTTCTGACCTTCATCTGACACGAGATACACATCAAATTATAACACACAAAGGGACCCGGTGACTAATCTGATCTTTATTCGTTTATTTAAGCCACACCGACGCAAACGCTTTTCTTAAAAATTAGTCTTGCATTTACTAGAATAAAAAATAAATAATAATTAAATCGTTTTGGACCAGACTTGGGCAGAATAACACTTTTTGGATCAAAACTTCCAAGCTGGTATCCATTCTTTACAACAAGGAACAACTCAAAGAAGAACAGCACAAGGTGTTGACCTGGCCTCCAGGCGCACAGTATACATTTACATTTTCATGTCCTTGCAGGTAGTGTATTTTATAAACCTGGTGACACAAACAGAAAAAAATGTTCTTGTCCTTACGTACACATAGATAAATACAGTATTTCTACAGTATACATTATGCATTAATACACTAGGCATGCACACAAAACCAAAGAGAAAATATGAACAAAAACATTAACCAAAACTAGTTTGGGATGAACCGCTTTGTTCATTTGGTGCGTATATGTGTGTCTTTTTAGGATTTACAGAAAAAAATCACTCAGCTATTGACTTCCGTGAGCCAATTCCAAGAAGCTCCTCACCTTACTTTCAGTATCCAATAATCAAATCTGAGCCAAGTGGCTGGACACTTCTGAAGGGTGTCCCGGCACCTCACACTTCCAAAGACAGACTGCTCTGATTCTCAGCCGTCAGGAAGTAGCGCATGGTGATTTATGACTCTCTGCACTGAGCGAGAGAAGTTGGAGGGGATTTCATTCCGCCGAGCTGTATGGCGCCTGCCTTTAAACTCATTTCTGCGTACTGAGATACTTTCGCTACCTGCGCTTGTGTCATTTTTCTTAATGACTGTTAAGGGAGGCTGTGTGAGCAAGGCAAACAGGCGCTGCTCCACCACAGGGCCACTGAACGGAATATAATTAAGACGAGGGGAGAGGAAGGGTCGGGTGAAAGACTTCAGTGGGTAACTGAATATTCATTGCAATCACACTAAACAGCTCAATGATTAATTGCGGGGCTGGGGTGATTAAAATGTGACTGACTTAGTGGAAAATTCTGAACCTAGTCAAAGGAGCCTGAAGTGAGTTTGCCTTGATTAACAAATGACAGTCCTTTTGTTCCAGTGGACGGAGGCAGCTGGAGTTCTGGAAGTAGTCATGAAAAGGGCCAAGGTTGGATCCCTAAGAACAACAATTTTTTACTCACAGACAAAACTGAAATAAATGATCTGTCAGTGTCTCCTTTTTTATCATCGCAAGGCTTCTTCCCGGTAAGACTCAATCTATAATTGACCTCAGTATATGCGATCAGAGGAGCTGAACGCGGGGATAGCCTGTCTGCTGATGTCTGATTGGCCTGGGCGTCGTGTCTTGGCCCAGTTGTGCAGCCAACCAACCTGTGGTTCTGACCCACTTTCCGGCCTCATCCGTCACACACAGAGTCCTGGAGACTCTGATTCATTTCCTAAGAATTCCATTTATCTCTCCGAGGCCGTTATGTCATCATTACAGACTTACCTGCTCGAGCGTGGTGGAAACAGGTAGGCCGCATTTGAATATTTCATTATAGCACAATAATGCTTTAAATGTGCCACAGGATGGGATTTACACAGGTCGTGGATGGTGAACAAATATTTTTCCAACCTGATCCCAAAGACCTGAAGCTGTGATCATTAACCTCAAACATGATCTGTCTCCGCCAAGAATCTGACTCGCGTTTCACATCTCTGCTGTGTCCTATATATCACGCAGAAATAATAACAAGGAGCCATGACACAAATGGCCCGCTCTTCGTGATGGCATCTATTTCGCAGTGGCAGCAAATTATAACCACCAAGTGAAATGTATTTCCTCCTCGACTCCAAGTGGGAGAACCTGTGTTAATTTTCCCTTCCTCTCCAAATTGATTAGTGGATCAGGGGGCTAATTCAGCCCATGAGGAGCTGCGCACAGACAGAGGCTCCCTGCGAGCCCCGTAAGAAGCCATCCATAAACCGCACACGTCAGCCCCGTTGCTTTAAGTCCCCATCACACACCGGTGAGGCCACAGTTCCGTCCGCAAGGCCCGTTGCTAAGGCACTGTGCGTCTTCTCCCCTCCGTAATTAAAAGTAATTGGATGGTGAGGCCTGCTCGAAAATGGGAAGAGGGACTGCGCTCGTAACAATCCAACTGAGCTCCATCTGGCGTTACGGCAACAAAGAAGAGTCATCAGCTCGCTAACCGACACTATTTGTCAGTTTCAAAGGACAAAAGACCGCTGTGAAAAGCCATCGCTGGGGAGGAAACGATCGGCTGAGTTCTTGGGCAGAGCAACTGAGCAAACACTCGTTGTCGGCGTGCGTTAGAGATTTATTTCACCTGATTTTTAATGTCTTCATTTAATTTGTCACAGGCATTTTTGAGTACTGTACAGTGCAGCGTAGTGCATATAAATGGGCATGTGCAACACCCTATGGACTGAAAGGACTTTGAAAGGTGTAGTCGCGGAGATTGCTGGTGGTGTTGTTGTTAGCAGTGTTGCCTCACAGCAAGAGGGATCACCTGGGGCCTTTCTGTGTGGGGTTTGTATGTTCTCGTTGTGCCTGGCAGCCGAAAAAACATGCTTGTTAGGTTAATTGGTGATTTTAATCTGAGTGTAAATTATTTTTTTCCCATGTTAGCCCTGTGATAGACTGGCAACCTGTCCGGCGTGTACAGGGTTGCCAGATGGGAAATGAAAAAATATTGCAATGTTGGTTTAAAATGATGGTATTTTGACTCTAAAAAAACATGCTAGAACAGTGCTTTTAAAAACAAACCTATTCTACGTGCTTCAATAATAACTGCAGTAACATAAGGAATAAACACGTCGCTTTCGGTTGATTTGTGGGTGATTTTTTCTTTTTTTTTTTTTAAAGAATTGGTTGCACAGGCCCTAAAACTATCGCATACACGTGATAATTACCATATAAATGGCGAGGCTGCTCCCCCACGGGTCTCCCCCTAAAGACAACTAAGATAGGCTTCAGCCCACCTGCAAACCTCCAGAGGATGAGTGGTTACAGAAAAATGAATGAATGAATCATAAAATTAAGGTAAAGAGTGTGTTAACACACCGTTGGCTGTTTACAATTCAATCTGACACAGAAGCACTGATGTGGAGTGGAGCGTCTGACCAACCAATGAATTGAAATCCAGTATTCATTCTACTCTTCGCTTTGTTCAGTGATTCAACAACTCCAGAGGGAAATATTAGGCTCCGTAGGTGCAAAAACCTGCATTCAGTAGCTTTTTTTAATAGCTGTTTGTTTGCCTATTAGAGCTGGTCATGTGCTGAACAGTGGTTTTACACTGCGAACGACTGAGGCAGAAAATAGGGAGATGACAGTCTCAAAAATGTAAAGTTGTTAAAACCAAAAAAATGATGATAATGCCGTAAAAAGCCAGAGTCAGTTGATAATTCTCATGTCTTACTATGTGTCATCAGTTTAGCTGTTGAAGCCTTGTTCCATTAAATGACATTAAATGACTAAGTGAAATGATTAAATATGTGGGTTAAGTTAGCGTTGGAGCTCTAAACCGTTAAGGTTTTTTCTGGTCAATTCACTAAAAGGACAGGACTATATTTGCCCCCATTTAAAAAGCCAGGTGAGGATGGTGGCACTTCCTCTTTGTCTGAAGCCTCCTGTGTAAAGCAGCGCTGTTGGATTGTGCGGATCTTTCCTATCCTGTCAGTCGGTAGGCCTTTAAGGCCACGCTTAAGTGCAAGACTGAGGGTCATACCTGGTTGAGCTGTACCCACTGAATCAGACAGAACCAGGGGGATTCATGAGCCCAGATCCAGACTGCTGCTTTCCCTGAATGATTTCCTATATGCTGGACTCACAAGGACGTGTATAGTGATGTTACATGGACATGAGTTCCATGTGGCCACATTGAGCCAATAGACATGTATAGAGACGACCTGTGGGGAGTAACTTGTAGAATATATACCTTGCAAGCTATGCAGTAAAATTCTAACTGGTGGTGGTATCTCTGAATCTTCCTGTTTCCGGTGCAGCGTTTGTGGTCTTGCAGTAGAGCCAAGGTGAGCATGTGGTATTGTTCTCAAGTTCCTCAAGAGTGCTGTTTTAACCTTTATTCTTTACACTCAGTCAGTATCATTTATCATTTTTTTTTATCTTGTGTCCAATATTGTCCTTTCAATCACACCATATTCTTTAAATAACTTGTGCCACCCCACAATATTGACAAGTCAAAGTACTTCGAGAGTTAGAATTCCAACTTTTCAAGGCTGTCTACACTTTGGGCTGGGTCACATAAAGGGAAAAGTGAAAAGAAAAGAAAATGATCTGCTCAGTTTTCCCTGGAAACCCAACATAATGAGCTCTGTATAATGCACTTGATAGTTTTGGAATAAGGTTCAATCTGGGTCAGCCCCTTTCACATACCTCGCTCCCAAAAGGCCCTCTTTGCTAAAGTAACTCCTAATTAAAACCCAGTGGATGTGATAATCTAATAAATAACACATCATTCTAATACTTCAGGTAACTTTGTGCAGGTTTTGGCCCTGGTTTTGTGATATTATTGTGTCTTAACTGTGAGCTCTGTCTGTATCTCCTGTCCTGACTCACATTTACTGGTTTATCATTACCAGCCGGGGGAGGAAAACTGTTTCATGTGTCACGAAATTACGTCTGCTGCGCTTTTTCCTCTAGTTTGGAGAGCAGCGGTATTGACACTCTTAGCCGATCCAGGCTTCGTTACTTTTCATTCTCTTCTCATCGACACACGTCTCTCAGCATTAGCTGCACAGAACTACTGCATAACAAGCAGAGTTACTGACGGCCTGGGAGGATGGAGGGGAGCAAGGAAGAATGTGCGCGCACTTGTGTGTGTGTGTGCGTGTGTGTGTGCACGTGCAACTGTTATTAAAAAGCAATGTCACAGCTCTTGGCTATTGTGGAGGGACAGTATGACTGTAAAGGTACTGTAGATGTTGCAGCAGGCGATTTGGGGTGCTTAATGACCCAGGAGTTGCATGATTAATGGAAGGGTTTACACGATATTTCTCCAACTCCGGGGCCGGGCGCAAGTGGAAAGCCTGGGCATGTCATCTTTTAAGAGCCGCCCGCTCAAGGTCACTCGAGCCTGGAAGAGAGCCCACAGAGACGACAGGGCTATTAGTGGAGTTTCTTTTCCTTCCTGGACCACTCACACATGCACCTACACAGTGAGGTGCATGCACACACATAAACACACACACCCACCCACACCTTTATGCGCAACTTAGTATAAACACACACATCCCTGCACACACATTTACACAAGGGACCACCCCAGAATTGCAGGGACCTCTGGGACTGCTGTAACCTGCTTTGAGGAGGCAGAACTCATATCCCTTGTTAGACGCTGAGAGCCAGAGGATGATCAAGTGCAGATACGGTCAGATTGAGCAGTATCCAGGCCGTCCTTGCTCATCTGCCTCGCTGCTATGAAATGTCCCATATAACATAACATGAACACAACTGTGCATTTACAAACCTGCACTCTCTCTGCTTTTTCCACACTCAATCCTTCTGACAGCAATCAAAGCTGCTGCCTGAACGACGCTGAATTATTTTAGTTTTCATTTCAATTGAGAGGCCTGGTTCACGTGCTAAAGGCGAGGAGGAGGAGAGGGGAGTTTTAAAAAATCAAAAAATCCAAGCAATCTTTTATTCACGAACTTCAGCGTGTATTTTGCAAGTTTCCTCGTCTTTCAGGTCTCCCAGGAGTAGTGAGTTTAACACCTTTTCTGGAACCACTGAAGCAGTTATGATGCCGCAAGGAGGGTGATTAGGAATGCAAATTCTCAATAAATGCCTGGTAAGTTTGTTGAAAGGTTCTCCGAAAAAAAAAAAAAAAAAAAACTTGTGCAGCATGATCACATTTTAAAGCAGTCAGGAATGAAATATTCATAACTTATTGAAGCAAACAAAAATAACCCCCGGGTGTGAGTCCACTGGGTTTGGATCTATGAGGAAATGCAGAAGCAGAGGGAACATGGTAATCTGATAAAAACTAGTCAAAATGCATTTTTCTGGTGCTATTATGCAGAATTATTTCATGTAATATTTGGATATACTTTATTAACATATGTCTGGTATACTAAATGAACTTGATGTTTAT
Organism: Mugil cephalus; assembly: GCF_022458985.1. Taxonomy (NCBI): domain Eukaryota; kingdom Metazoa; phylum Chordata; class Actinopteri; order Mugiliformes; family Mugilidae; genus Mugil; species Mugil cephalus. The sequence continues at coordinate 23,689,070 of NC_061779.1, forward strand.
GCCCTCTCTACTTTAGTAAAAATGTTCACAAGTGGCAATCTCAGATGTTTTTGGTCCTGGTTAATTTGGGTTACTGGTAATAACCGCAAATGTGGTTTAATACTACGGGTCAAATAAACCAAAATACTGTTAGTGTCTAATAAAAGATAAAAAAATAAATAAAGAAGTGTGACAATTTTTCCAGGTCAGTTATATTATTGTGAAGATGAAGGTGCGGGAAATGTAGCTGCATTAGCAGTAGCATACATACGCCGGTTAGCATATTTCAGCAGACTGTTTTGGCAAGAATGGACGAGTAAAACACTACTAAATAATTTCAATCACAATTTAGTCTACACCATGCCAGAGAATGCTTTACATATTAATCTGACCTGATATGAAGTGTGCCCGGTGTTGATGATTGTCTCCAATGATCCAGTCCAATCATTGATTTTTATCACCAAACAGAGTTGTCTACGACTGGCAATGGCTGGTATGTGATAAAACTTCAAGTTAGTGTTTTTGGCCTCCCCAAAATACAGCAAAACAACATTTTCACAGTTGAAAGTGACAGTGCTTTCCTCACTCTTAGCTTCCAGCTAACGCCGTGACGTCATGGAGACGTAGGCCATGAAGGGGTTTATATGACCAATAGTTCATTACACTGCAAATATATATGAGCTTGAAAAGAAGGCCATAGGATCAATCACCTCATTTTAGAAATGAAGAATTAACATTTGACATGGGTCGTATGACATTTATTTAAATGGAAACCACCTTAACTGGGACTTGTAGACCTTGTAGACCTTCACGGCCTTCACCAAACACTGGACCAATGTAGTGACTTAGATGTTAGAAGTTCACTGGGTTAATAGTAATTTAATGAGAAAACTGTGAAATGTTTCAGCTAAAAAACTGCTTTTTCAAAAAAAATGTCCACAGCGATGTCAAAAATATGTATATGAATTGGTAATGTGTGTGTGTGTATCCGTGTGTTTGCAGAAATAACTTTGACCTTTGGCATAAAGTTGGGAGTGAAGATAATGATTCTCAGGAGGGAGTGTTGATCAAGACTTCCTCTCACTTTGAGCGTAATCACATCTGTGCTCAGATGAAAATTAATGAGAACGAGCCAGTGAGCTGCGACGAGCTCATATAATTGACAAGCTGAACTCTGGAGTGAGTAAAACTCAAGTAAACGAAGTGTCACGAAAAACATGAACTGCTGCCAACAAGAGAAGCATCTTCCCCCGTCCACTTACAGGGCAGAGCCTCCCCTCCACAGACGGGAGACTTGTCATGTCTCCTGCTGTTGCTATGCAACTACTAAAGACTAACTGGATGTGCGGTGCTCTTGAAATGTTTAGGATTTTCAGTACACTTAGTCAAACTGGCTGTCGACACAAATATTCCATGAAAAACAACAGGAGACTTTTAGTAGATCGTCTCAAAGAAATGAAACAAGATGATGTAATGTGTGAGTCATGGTTTTGCACTGCTGGAAGAAGCATATTAGTAAAGTAGCTATAGCGCAATATAAAACTGACATGTATGTATATAAAGCCCTGCACATTGTCTTTTGATAAAAGCATTTTTATGGACTTTTCATAATAAACAAAATGGGCATTGTTCATGACTGTGGTTACACCAACACAACGTTCCCCCCAACCCAGGAAATTTATTGTAACATTGGGTCACTAGACAGAAGCAGGGTGTAGACATTTTTCCAAAATTGTGTGTAAGTGACAAACTAAAAGTAGATGATAAATAAAGAACACATAAATAAACTAAGGAAAGAGAGATAAAAAGAAACTACACATAGCACAGGATCACTGTCACAAAGAGATTATGTCCCTTGTATTCAGACTCTTTCTGAAAGGTAAAAACGGTTGTCGCACACAGTCCTGCACATATAATTAGACTGTTTGGATTTTTACCCCCTGGATGAGCTTTTCTGAGCTGAGGGGCAGGATGTCATTATGAGACAAGCTGAAACGATATTTAGAATATTGCGGTCTGCAACATTCTGCTGTTTATCATTTAAGTAGTAATCACTCTTAAGTTCAGTGTTTATAAAATCTTTCTGTGGCACAGCTTTGCCTTCATGAAAACGGGATGTCACAGTGACATTATAATATTTATCATTTATTATATTTATGACATGATGTCCACTCAGGAAAATTGACGTTCTATCCTCTACTTTATTGTTCCTGCGCAAGAAGTTGTGAGTTTTATCCTCTTGAAGAAATTCATTTCTGCCTCTAATAGTAAGAAATGAAATTTAATTAATTTAATACAGATTCCTCTTGGGGAAATTCTCTGCCTTTTACCACTTCCATTTCTGTGGAATTTTAACCCTCGTGTGCCCTAAGGAAGAACGACAGACCAGTGAGCCAGCTTAGGAAGCATCCAAGTGTCAGGGCAGCTTTGGAAAAACTTAATAGATAACAACATATTCAGGCAGGTCAATTTAAAAAGTGACTAAGCAGCATTTAATAGTTTTTAAATACCTAGCAGAAACACTCAATGTAATAGGCCAGGCTGTTAGGTGCAGGTATTGTTCCGATATCTTTCCTTGTGCACTCATAGAGGCTGCCTATAGTATTCCTATATTTTTTCTATTTTGTCTATTGTAGCCTCTATATTGCTGAAAATAATAATTTCTGAGTTACATGTCCTCTCTATACTAAACATTTTTACTGGGACAAGGGGAGGGCACACGCAACCAGACAGAAAATGTACCTGTACTTACTCTACTGCACTTATTGTATCAGTATTAAGTTCAATGACGAGGCCTAGTGGGTCAGATATACTGAGCTGCTATACTGAATGCCACTTGTATATGTTAAAAAGACAAATTCAACAGATGCAAATTTTTATTTATTTATTTATTTTTTGCCCCAAAATCATTTTAGTATTCTGTCAAAGCTTTTATTTTGTCATTCAGTGACATATTTTTGTATAATTCAATAAAATATTTATGGGACATAAATGGATTGAAATTGACCTTAGATCGTGACAATGATGTTTATATATGGAATTTAGAGTTTACCAAAGTCTGAGTGAAACCCAACTAAGTCTACAACAGCCAACCAAAGACTTCCGTACAAAACTACTGCCATTGGTCTATTCCACTGAATATTTGTTTCCTGGTGCAATGGCCCAAAGAGACTACCCAATACCCACAAGAGCATGTGCCCAGCAAAATGCCTGGCACGTCTACACTAGGTACCCCGGGACTTTGATTGAAACATTCCACCTGAGGCGTCGAGTACAAAAACTGCCATAAAAAAATGGCACATTCTCTGTGAAAGACTGAAGTTCTTCCAACACTTCTATGTGATGTAGCTAGAGCACAGCGGACTGCGGGAAGAACTGGATGTAGAAAAGCAGTAACAGAAAAGTTATAGCAAGAGTGTGAGCAGAAAAACTCTAAGCCCACTGAGCTGAGGGATGAGGCCTCTTTAGAAAGCCTGAATGCGTCCAATAACTCCCAACAAGAGCTCACTGAGCTGAAGGAGCAGCTCCACTAGAGAGACAACCAGATCTTCAACAACACCACAGAGCAGCTGGAGAAGCCTCTCCATAGGGAGGTCCCTGAGAAAGAACAGATGGAAGAAGAAGAAACCTTTGCAGGAAGAGAAGAATGGCACGAGATGAATGGAGAACTTGAAGAGAAAAATAAACGACTGACAACCTTACAGAAAGAGGAGCAGAAAACAGGAGGAGGGGAAGCCTGAAATGAAGGTGGCCATCACTGAACTTAAGAAAGAGAAGAAAAACCCAAAGAGATAAAAGAATGAACTCCACAACAACGAAAGAGGAAAAAAGAACCAAGAACTGGAGGACAAAATGAAACGACTGGAGAAAAAATAAATTGAGGAAGAAATTAAAAACTGTCAAAAGAAGAATAAAGAACTGTAGTGGGTGAAGACAGAGATGGAGAAAAGGGAACTAAATGAAGAAGTTAATCTAACTTTCAACAAATTAAAAGTTAAGATAAATTCAGTTTTTATTCTTGCTCCTATTTTCTGTTGGGAGTACTTCATAAGATTGCCTCTTGTTTTCTGGTTGGCTCCTGGTTGTAATAAATAGGGACATTCAATTTGTAACATAATACATAAATATACCAACTGTTCAATTAAACTGAATCTGTTATTTTGCATTCAATGCCATGTGTATTCAGAATATAACACTCAATAATAATAACAACATTTGAAACAAACATTAAAAAGTCAATTTTCAGAGGAGAACTACCTTAAAAGAACATCTGGATTCAGATGTGCCAAGGTGTGTGACTAGAGAACACTAAAAAGCATCTGCTCTGTACACATTAACTAACCAACAGAAGCTGACTATTAGAAGTCATGGCATTAACATAATCATGAATATTCATCTTTAGACTTCCACAAACATCCTTCTGAGTTGTGTCCTGAGGTAAATCATAAATAGTTTAAGGAGAGAACGCAATGTCAGATGCCTGTCCTTTTGTATTCCCAAAACTCTGAATGGATGAAAGAAGAAACAGAAGAAGGTGATCACTGAGGAGCATGGACGACTGGGACAGAAAATAACTCAGTAACTGTAGTGGCTTAAGGATATTTTCTATTTTTACCCTGTTTTAAACAGAAACGAATCAACCTCTCATCTTTACTGGGATATTAAATAATGATTATTGGACACTGTATGTTGTATTTTGGTGTCATCTTAGCTAAGCTGGGCAGCTACTTCTAGAGAAAACCAGGCAGTTTGTCTGACTGTGGGCCAGTTATTGTAGCCTTTGACAGCTTTATGTCATTAACCAAGGCATTTCAAAACTTTTTTCAACCCACAATATGAGTTAAAGTGGACTTGTTTCCAGTTGATGTCACGTCACGATGATTTTATCGGCTCGGCTCAACGGGGCTTCGATGTGAACAGGAATGCCGTGTTGACCTGGGTTTTTTGCTCTGATGTTGATATATCTGCCTGTTACATTTTCATTGTAGAAAAATTTTCATCTCAAATACAAGTTTTGGTCTACTCCCATAAAGACTGATCTCTTAAGGGCAGAGATTTTTGTTCATTTTTTCAATCAGACAAATCAAATGTGTTGTTACACGACTGTTAATGGAAGCGCATAGGTGAATTAGTGCATAAGGAAATTGCACCGATTGGGGAATGCATGTGCGACTGTGTTTATATACAGTTTGTATAGAGATGTCACACAGTTTTTTTTTAACAATCATGGCAGCGCTTTACATCCAAGGAGAAGAGGAGATTCAGGCTCTGTGTAGGACACAGTGATTTATTCAAATATCAGCAGCCTTTTGAAAGAGTGGGGGTTTGAATGGTCCATGTTTCAGGTCATCAATAAACTGAAAACATTAAAAAACTATACCATGCCCCCCGTTGTTTACCTGCAGTGACATATGACTTCTGGTGATGTGAAAGCGCACCAAAGGCGAGTCGACACGGGTCTGAAAATGGATTTTCGACGTGAAAGTGGTATTAGACATGCATGGATATGCATCTATATTTACAGCTATATTCAAAGCTAACATATCAGTTTGCCCTTCCCAGTTATACTGCTTATTTTATTGACTTTTCTTTGTTTATAGGTGTCTGCTGTCTTGCCCCACCACTTATTCACATAACTTGCATGTGTTTGCATGTTGTGGGAGGAAGAGGGACCACCTAGAGCGAAATCACACAAAGATACAAAGAAAACATACAAGCTCCAGGCAATCTGTGGGTTTCAACTCACATTGTCTTCAAAAACACTGAAACTCAGTGCCACCTCTTTCTAAATGTGAGGGATACAAGCATTTTTTTTTTTTTTTTTTTTTTTTTTTTTTTTACAGCACATTAACATAGTCACTTTTAGTCATCCCCTTGGGTATCCATAAAATTTCGTTTACATTTTAATTTGCAGATGCATAGTGCAGTAGCAGGTGCAAGGTTTATTTTTAGCTGGGAACCCAAAAACATACTTACAGTATGTTTTTCTCAGTCAGAAAAAAGACCTCTCCCTTGGCAAGCTTCCACATTACCTAAAGGAATGTGAGAATCTCTGCACCGTGGCATTACTCAGCCAGGCTGGAGGCATATCCTGTTCATTTTAATGCACGCCAGGCTGCAACCAGCAGCTCAATCTACTCGGGAGAAAATTACAAAGCCCAATCAATACAAATGTGTCCTACAAAGTTAAATACCAGCTCGCCTGATAAACAGCCACTTCTCCCTGTCATACTGCACGGAGGCAATTTGGCACTACAAATTGGTTTAGACGGACAGCAGAGGAGCATGAGGCTTCATGGGAGGAAATTCAGGAAAATCTGTACCCTTTTTTGAAAATGTGACACTTCAGAGTTTTCCTGTCTGACTCATGTTGGGTCGTTTAGGCTATTTGGTGGCTTATTTGGAACCCGGAGACATGTAAAGCTTTTACATTACACAGACAAAGAAAAAATCACAGGTTTTTGTAGCTTTTTGAAGGTGAGATGATGCTAAAGTTTGTACTGATGATCCATAACTGGCTATAGTAGTGCAGTAAGTAGGTAGGTAAGTAGTGATCTGGACACTGAATAGCCATGTTGGCCTGTTTTTTTTTTTTATCTTTTTGTCCTAACCAGTTAATAGCTGTCCAACCAATACATCTTCTGTAGATAATGCATGAATGTGTTGTGAACGCAGGCTAATCATGACACAATAGCTATGGCAACAGGTCAGAAATGTCACTACGTGTCACGGCGCAGACCACAAGAGCTATGATATACACTTTCTCCCAACACAGGCTGACTGAGGAGGTTTGAAAATCCTCAAAGCCACTGTCTCTTCTTCAGACAGAGTTCAAAAATTTTGGCGAAGTGTTCGGTCACCATTGTTGAATGTGAAGCAGGAAGTAGACAGAAAAATTAGCCTGGCTAGCACCTGTTACGCCCCTCTGCTCGTCCACTGGCTGTGTAAGTGTGTTCAGCCTGTGTGAAATCACCTTAACCAGCCACACCTGAGAAGATTCGATAAAGGGCCTTGTTGAAGGGGCGTGCAGGATCACATTTCAGCTACAGAAGCCCTCCATAACTCACCTGTTGTCTTTTTGTTTTTTCTTTTTACTGAAATAAATCCTTCATTTTTATGTCGCGCGTCTCGAGCTAGGTCGTAACAAGGCCGACTAGCATTTGGTTGTGTTTGTAAGCCATACTGAGCGCACAGGTATAAATGGCTCACCCCAGCGTAGATGCTTGTGTAGGTTACATCGTCTATTCGTGAAGTAGCTACTTGTGAAGCAGCTGCTGTCGCTCTGCTAATGTGCTGCTTTGACTGAATGCACTCTCTTGGCACACTGTTTTAATTCAGTTTTCTATTACAATGGCCTATGTGCACACTTACTTCTGCATTCTGAGTAAATCAGCTACTTCACTTCCGGCACTAGTCTGGCTATTCATCAGCTAACCTGGCTATGCAAGGGACTTTTTCACTCTGTCTCTCCTCCAAGGAGAGAGATTGGATTCTTCATTTGACATATGTGACATACACAAGCAAAAAAGAGAGGGGAACTTTGTCAACAAAGGTGTCAACTTCAAAAGATCCCCAGGTGAAGCACACAAGAGCAGAAGGGAGACTTCCTGCAAAGAATGGCACCAGTTAAGACGGCCTCATGTCACTTGCTCCAAATAAGGGAATTGTCGCCGTGTTAATTCTTCTGGAGGAAAAAAACTGAAACAACTTCTTGCTGTCTATTTCATCAATTTATTGGAATGTATATTGGAATATAGAAGTACGGACGCATGGACCTTGTCTGTTCAGTTAACCTTGGCTAACCTCCCAGAAAAGGATGATTTTCAGTAGTTTCACAGTATCATATTAGTTTCAATAAAATGAATATGATTGGTTGGCTACAGGTGGGGAGGAGTCATGGTTTAGACTCTCCTATTGTTGGACATTCCTGGTCCAAACCGCTAGCCACTTAGGTCCTCCAATCCCCTGTGACAGCGCACTAGAAAGAAAGAGAAATCCTTCCTACCTGATCCTCCCTGACATAGGCCTCACATCTCTCCCTCCCACTCATCCTCCTCTGCCTGAACATTACAGCTGTGTGTCTCCATCCTTTGCAACTTTTATCATCTCAAAACAGCTCCTCATTGTTCTCTATTTTGCCTCTCAGGCTCTCTATATGTTTTCTCCCTGCTCTGTCCTAGTTAACCAATTGCTACTTTCTCAACATGTACCAATCCTACGCAGGTAAACTTAAACGGGTCTGATGCTGTTGACCCTCCCATTATCTGTTACCTCATTCTTTATTTTGATTATATAAACGTTAGCAATGTTACTGTACACAATTCTACACAGAATCTTGAAAATCTCAAATAATTATCACACGTCTAGACAAATAAAATAATAATAACAGTTTTCCACACCGGAGGACATGCTTTCTTTCTTTCTTGTGGTGGCTGTTGAAATATAGGAGCAATGAATAGATAGAATAGATAAATAAAAGATAAATAAAAGTTCAGTTCAAGCCTTCTTTCTCGACACTGAACAACAAACAAATGTTTTTTGTATTGTTAAATTTTTTAGTGTTGGGTAAAAAAAAAAAAAAAAATGTCTGAAAGTGAAGCAATTTCTTGGAGAATCGAAACCCTTCAGCTGAAAAATAATCTCGACAGTATTTTATGTGTTAAATCCTGAGGGGGTTCAAGGAAGAGCTGAGGAGTTTCATGTGCACACGGGCCACAACTGTGAAAGCATCAATAAGTGCCAGGGCAGTAAAGCCCCCCAGGATGTGAGATTGGCCCTATTGATTAGTTTCTCTGCAGATAATATCCTCACTTAAGGTCCTGTCTCTTAAAAAATCTGAAATTTAGCGGGTCAGTCCTATTTTGTTCTGTGATCTTTCCTGAGGGAGAGATGCATGCAGAGAAACATTGACATATCATGAGAAAAAAAAAGAAAAAAAAACTGTATATCAGTGCAGTTAATTTGCAAAAGAAGTAAAAAGCACTTCACAAATCTTACTGAAAGCTTTTGTAGGTGGTCAGATGTGTGTGTTCCAGACTGTGGTGGGAGAGTGCCTTGCAGGAGGTGAAATACACTGCTGAGTATTGGAGTATTGATCTGAGACCATGTGATCCAACTTCTCTCCCTGCGGACTCTGCTCCCTCATCGTCTGTATCCGCCCGCATCGATTGGCTGGTGAAGGTTCGACCTGCACGGCAACGTGGTCAACCAAATGTCTGCTGCAGAGAAGGCTTTCCACTTAGCCTATAACCCTAATTGGTATGCCTTTGAGTTTTATCGTCAGTCGTTGGTGCTTTGATTGGATATCTCTGCAGTGCACACACCAACTGTAATTTGTCAAAGGCTGTTTGCAAGTGTTACAAATGTCAGTCAGATTACTTTGACTTAACTGTGGCTTTAAAAATACTCAGAGCCATGAATACAATGTAATAACTTTATCTATGTATTCATTGTTATTGATCTCTGAAATGTAAGAGTGATATACTTTTGTAAGAATCAATAAACTATTGTCTTTTTCTTTTTTTAATTTGTAATTTGTCGTAAAATCTAATGAACATTTAGTTTGATTTTGGTCTTATCGATTGCAGTGCAATAAAGCTAAAACTCCTTATTGATCACAGTGGCTAAATTTCAAGCAGCCGTGCCCTCACCCAACACAGTTGTGTGATGAATGCTATGCAGAGGATTGCAGTTAAGAATGGAAGGCTTGTTTCACTTGTGCTTTGCTTGGTTCGTGCAAGTGCAGATTTTAAATGTTCTTCATGTCATTTCTGAAGCCTCGTATTTCTAGTTACGCTGACAGTGCTGTGTGATAAAAGGATCCCAGCTAGAATGAAAGGTAAGATTTACAGTACAGTGGTTCATTTCAAGTACGCCAAACAGTGAACAGAACTGTCAGGTAACCTATACACACGCTGCCTCTTTTCACATGTCAGGTTAATTTCTGGGATTGTGCATGTTAGGCTACAGTGTTAGAGTCTGTGTAGGGTCTGGGACAATAAGAGACAAGAACACTTGTAAAACAGTTACCAAACATTCAACAGAACTGTCAAAGGTGGCAAAGAAACATTATGCATATTTACATTGATTCCTACCTCCAAAGACCTTCTTAGGTTAACTGGTGAGTCTAAACTGAGCATAGGTCAGGCCACGCTCAAAATTTGACTTTCTGTCGATGTGGTCCTTGTCCCAGTTTACATGCAGTGGTAAAATACTGATTGGAACATGTCCTCTTCCTACTCACTAGGTGGCGATATGTGTCTTTTCAGCAGTTTAATACCATGGCCTATTATGTCATATAACAACCGATTAAGCGTGTACATGCTGGGGAAAATTGATTTTCAGTTGTATTATCTGGGTGTCGTAATCGGATAAGGAGAACTCAGATTTTAGGCATTTACGTGCACTTAAGTTGTCCAGTTAAAGTCGGATTAAGGCAATAATTAGTTTTTGTCACATGCATGTAAACATGCCGTGTAAGTGAGTGTGAATAGTTTTTTGTCTATGTATTAGCCCTGCGATAGACTGGCAACCTGTCCTGGGTGTACCCCGCTTCACGCTCGATGACAGCTGGGACAGGCTCCAGTAACCCTTGTGACCCTAGTGAGGATAAGCAGTATGGAAGATGAGATGAGATGAGATGAGATGAGACACTGGTATATCCCTCTGATTTTCTGGGCATGTGTCCCCATGTGGGATCAATACAGTATATATTATTCTTATAATGATCATTACTCTGTTTTACTAGACACCTGTGCAGGCCATAGAGCGACGCCATGTAATATCTAGTTCCATTTGCATTCCATCTCATGCCCAAGCCAAGTGCTGATCCTTGTTTAATTTGCTCTCCGGCTTTATCAGAAGCTGCAGAGATAATGCAAACACTTTCGCTTTGTTAATTGAAATCCTGATTAATTAACAGACTGCCTTGCTCTTAGTGTGATTTGAGTTCCAATCAGGCATCACAAATTAAACATATTACAGCATAAAGCAATCTCTGATACGGGCTTGCATTGCATTTTTTGTCTTTTAGAGTACACAAGGCTTTACTCAGATATGGATCCCTTATAAAACAGTTTCTGTGTACTATGTTCAAGCAACTGTAAAACAAATAAAAACAGATCTGTTGTAGTCGTATACCCAGAGTGAGGGGGAAGCTTGTCTCACTGATATTGAGTGTAATGGGTAACAGAGTCTTGGAGTCGGACTACCAACAAAGTTAGCTGCTGCAGGATACTTTTTCACGTTTCATTATTTCCTTGGACCAGTGAAACTAGATGTGAACCCATTTTCTCCAAGTCTGTAGAAACCTCCTGGATGTTCCGGTTGGGAGGAACTGTCCACTTCATTTACTCCTTCCATTTGTTAGGGCGTTTATGAAAGTCACGCACCATCTGCATGGTAAAAACACTTCTGGAAACTTGTCTTAGGAGTGTTTGCTCCCGTGAAACGCTCACTGCCCAGGTTGTTTAATGAGGACATTTGTATTGTGGTTCTAAGCCGTCTATGTGACCTCTGTTGAGTTTTACCTTGGTGGCCAAAGTTAAGTTGTGTTCTCGGTCGAATTAAAATGCGTCCAGTGGGTACTGTATGTGGGTTTGGAGGTTGGCATGGTCTACAGTTTTTTTTCACCAGAGTCTAAGTGTGCTGTCACTTTGTGTGATTCAGCTCTTAGTAAGACATCAGCTGCCAGCGCTGGAGGCCCTCATCTGCTCCCTCTGGACTCAATTTGTGCATTATTTAGTTTTTGCACGCACACACATTGCTATAGTTTGGAGTAACCCAAGAAGGCACATGTACCTTGTTATTCCGAATACTGTCACTTACGTTGTCACTGCACCGCTGTCAGTCCATGTGAGGAGGCAGAATCATGAATAAATGAACAAATGACCCCTGGTGTTTGTTGATAATAAAAAAGGGGGGGAAATGATAAAATCCTATTAAAAAGTTAGTGTTCCTGTAGTGGAAATTAGCAATTTGGAGCAAATTTATGCTGAGTCAGTAAAACTGACTTTGTTTATCAAGCTCAATATCTTAAGATCTCACAAGGCAGTTAAACATTCAAGATTCAACATTATGCTTTCTCCTTTCTTTTAAATTGTCATGTCAGATGTCAAGTTGAAATCAACTGAACATTAGAAAGGTGGTAATTCACCTGGATGGTCATTATGGAGGATGTAGTTTGTGGTTTCTGTTATGTAGTTTAGACAAAAGTGGGGTTGTCAGAATACTGGGAACATGTATCAGTCAACACAATGCATTTCAATAGTATTACAAATTACAGTCTGTAATATGTAAAGAGTCTAGTATGTTAAAGGTAACTGACACACTAGACATTCAGGTTTGTTTGTGCACTGTTGAGTTATTTTCAGCAACATTCTGAACAATTCCCAGTATCACGGGGATCATCAGTGTGTCCTGACACCCAAGCTTTTGTTTGCTAATGGTCATCTTTGAACAGGAAGTAGTTTTTGAAAATAAATAAATAAATAAATAAAAATACGTCCTCATATGTGGACAATGGGAAGTATAAAACTATTTGGTTCTTCAACATGGCGACGTGCAAAAACAGAATTATAATAAAGAATAGTTTACCTCCCACATCACATGCCATACAGCACATGCCAGATTTCCCAGAACAGCCTTTTACTCTTACTCTGTTATGGAAGGTGTGCAGTTTCCTCCTGTTCACGTTCCTCATCAGTATCACATTTGGTCAGGCATGCATCCATGAGCCACTGCCATGGTGAAATTGCATCATGCCCTTTCTTGGTGTACTACGCTTAGTCTATGTGTTAGCAGGTGTCCTCCGGCTGTTCAACATGAACAACAGAAAGCATCAAAACTGGTTTGTGGTCATACCACTTCACCCCACAAACCCTCACATCTTGTCTCATAACGGACACTACAGAACCTCTTCCTTGCTTATTCTTGGCCACTTTGTAGCTTCTGCTGTGACCAGGTTTACTGACCAGGTTCTTCATTACTGTACAAGTCAGGTACACCTGCTTCTCCAACATTTGATCTGCAGCTTTCATGGTTGTACAGAACCACCATCACAGTATCCTTTTGTACTTGGATACAGAGTTTTAGTCAGTCGTTTGGTAACGAAGGCTCCCAAAGCCCTTCTGCTTCCTGAACCTGTGAGCTCAGTGCATCTGCACCATGATACACTTCAAAGTCCAGCACAATGCCATCCACGAAGCACAAAGTTCTTTGTCTCAACTGGATTGGATCTGTGCCCTCCTGACCTTTACCTGAAAAAAACATCAGACATCAGATCAGTATTTAACACCCATGCTAATACTCACAAAGGTAATTCTGTGTCATGCTCGTCCCTTAACTGAACAGGAGGGCTTGGCGTTGACACTAACAGAACCTTCATCTGCCTTCAGATCTGTCACACTTCGTCTCGTCTCTTCTTGCCATTTCTCTGTGCACTCCGCTCCTTATTTTTTATGCTTGGGCTCAGCAGGAGTTCAGCTTTGTGTTCTCTTACTTGGGGCTGGAGGTCTCTCTGCAATGCTGCGCACACATTGCTGCGGGGCAGGCAGCGTTGCGCCGACACAGCGATATGCAGGCGGGCATGAGAGACGGCACTACTGAGGAGAGAACAGTGACATGAAAATCAGGTGTTGACGAAAGGTGCCAGGGGTAATCACTGTTGTTTGAAAGCAAACAATGTGATCCCCATGCTGAAATATGGAGGCTAAAATGTCACAAGTCGTTCGCTGCGACCTGCTGATATATATAGTTGGCTTATATTCCTGTGGCAAGTTAGATACAGTGAGTGCAGTAAATGTTTTGACAGGGCTTTTGATCTGGAGAGACACGCTGTGCTTTGCGGTCCTGTGGCCTGGTGGGCAACAGAGAAAGTGAGCAACAGAGAACACCGCTTCTCCAACTAACCATCAAACGATCAATTGCCACAGCAAAAGAATATATAATAGTGCGACGCGTCTCATTAACCGAGGAATGCCCCATCATAACAACTAATTAATGCAAACAGTGATTGGATGCCCAGTAAGGCTCCATGCATCACAGTGGAAGGCGACAAACATTTAGATGTAATGATTCAGATTCATTACCAATCACAGTGCCTATTCTGACAGCAATGGCAGATGGAATCTACTCACCGTGTGCAGTTTTATATATATCACCAAGAGACACGGCAGTCTTTTACCTGTGCTGTTCCCAGTTGGGTTGATGGTAAGGAAACAAGGCATATTTCAAAACAAAGGATGGGAGCAGGGCACAGATGGGAACAGAATAATTTTTTTTTTTTTTTGCTGATGGGAAAACAGCGAAGCTGTGGTTTTCTTATTTTATTGTTTCTGGTCTCAGAATAAGATTTTTGTCTGGTTGTTCTTTCATGCCTGTATCAGTAGTAGTCATAGTAGCCTAGGTAGTAGTCTTTTTTTAAAATTTGTACATGCATACTTTTGATTATGCAGTAATTATGGAGCCTTGGATGCCTGGTTAGGAACCATAGTTCAGTACGTACTTTCACCTCTGCTAAATCAGTCGGCATCACCTATTCCAAGCACAGAACACCACCCCCAACTCTGTTCTTTTTGGTCTACCCTCCTAATGTCTCCAGAAACATCACCTGGTCCAGAACTGTGCAGCCTGTATCATCACCCCAACTCCCTGGTCCTATAGATCATATCCATATCATCCCAGTTCTTTAGCAGCTCTGCAGGCTTCCTATACAATGCGTATCTGTCTGAACTTCTCCAATAATACAACCCCCCAACCTGCCTGGCTGTCCACTACAGGTTTTAAACTTTCTGACATGCTTCAAATCCAAACTCAACACACGTCTTTTTAAAATAACTTACTCAGTTAAAGCACAGCGGGATTACGGCTGTGAACTTTTCAAACTTGAGAGCAGTTATGATGTACTAAAGCAGTACATTTCTACACAAGCCAAAAGCAGAACAAAAAACACGAGAAAAAAAAACACTAAAGCTCTATGGAACAGAGCCGACAGCAGAGCCAGCTCACAACCAACTGCAGGTTTATCACTTTGTGTAGCACACTTATGCCTTGGAACTACATTTTGACATCTTTAAAGCAAGATTAATTTTGCACAGAAAATGCATTACAATCAATCGAATTACTTATTCTGCTGATATACAATGACAGTTCTGAAGGCCATGGGGAATCTCCACTTTTAATACAAACAGCACACTTTACTAATCACAATAGAACCGTCAAACTTATATTCTCAAACTTCATATTGTTTTGCAGTTGCAGTTGCAGTTAATATGCACGCTCAAGGTACTTGTAGTTGCTTCTGAGTGACAGAACATAATGACTGAACTGTAACAACCCAAAGTTTTATTCATACAGTGCTAACATAACAAGCCCTTGGTGGCCTCAGCAGTGATGATCTACAGCGCTGAACGCTTCATTCCTCAGAATCCCTCTGGAATCCATTATGTTGGCTTCCATTGTTCTGTCAGGTTTGGGGGTGCAGAATTGAAAGTCTTTCTTGCCTGGGCAAACAATAGAAAACTGAAACAAAGATAAAAAAACAGGTGGTTCATTTGCCATTCTGTCTGCAGGTGAAAACAGAAAAACAGTGATGTGTGGTTGACAGAAAGCATTAACTGGGGGATGTTTACCTGTGACCACTAAAAGATACACATGCAAAAAAATCGCACTTAGAAATTATTGGGGTTAAAGAAGCATTGACTTATCAGTGCTAAGAACTCAGCTTTAAGTTCTGCAGTGTTCTCATTAACAAATGCAATAACCAGCAGTTGCTTATCAGACATCAACTAATCACGACTCAACGTCAACAAGATTTAACGACACCCATTCCCTGCGGCTAACAGTATGTCACCAGTTCAGCTAATCTTTCATCTGACTGCACTTTTTCACGCTGAATAAAGACATTTAATTTCCCTGGTTGTTGTGGAAGATTAATCGCACATTAGTCTCTTTTTGTTTGAATTAAACCAGATCTTGTTAAAACCTCCACATCAGACGAGTTCTGTTTGAGGTGGCAAGCAGGACGCTATCTGACAATATGGCAGGGATATCTGAATGATACTGTTCACACAAACAAACAAACAGGCTAAACAAAACAAAAAAGAAAGAAAAAATACAATGGATAAAGAAGAGGAGGACGTAGCACATTTGTTTGTATTGTTGGCTCATTTGCATGGAAATGCGTGCCCCCCCACCCCACCCCCAAAAAAGAACATCTGAGGACATCATTAAATGTTGAAAGGCATCAACATAAATTAAACATTAGTGCTGCATGTTGCCTCGGTTTGTAAACTTTCTGAGAGATTCCTTATCACGGTCTCACATCTTAATTACAGCCATGTACAAGCCACTCGGGCATTTCTTTACTCTGTGAGGACTGAGCACAGAGAGGGTGGAAGCAAAAGTCACGGGATTGTTTGCCAACACTTGATTTGCATTGCATCAGGACTGACGGGGAGAGAATAACATGCCACTGAATGGGGAACAGTTATCAAGAAGCAGGATGACTAATTTATTACTGGGGAAGAAGAAATCTAAAATCATCCTTGAATGCTCCTTCACTATTATGATGGATGTATCGTGGTGCTCTCACCATTCAAGGCGCCATGATTTTTCTGCATTTCTCATAATGACCGCTAACAGTCTCCAGGAGAGGATCATTTAAAATCAGGAGCTCTTTGTTGTGATGGAGGGATGGGCAATTTGAAGATTGAATACAATGAAAGTTATGTGGTCTATTGGGAGCATTCTTGGTTGTACAGTCTCACAGCAGCAGGAAGGAAGGACCTGTGGTAATGCTCCTTCACACAGGACAGGTGTTGCAGGTTTTCCATCGACAATGACAGCTTTGCTTCCATCCTCCAATCACTCTCTGCCTTCACAGGCTCAAGAGCCCAGAGCGAAGCTGGCTTTCTTCATCAGTCTGTTCAATCTCCTCTGGTCTGTTGCTGAGATGCTACTTTATCAGCAGAAGATGGCTGATGCCACAAACGATTCATAGAAGGACCTCAGTAGTAGTAGTAGCTCTGTGCGCTCCATAGGACCTAAGTGTCCTTAGCAGGTAGCGTCTGCTCTGGCCATTCTCATAAAGTTCACTAGCATGGTCAGTCCAGTCCAGATTGTTCAGGTGAACACACAGATACTTATAAGAATCCACTATCTCTATGTCCATTCCCTAGAAGCTCACTGGTGTGTGTGTGTGTGGTGTGTGTGTGTGTTTCTCCCTGTGGAAATCCAGCACCAGCTCCTTGGTTTTACCCACATTCAGCTGGAGGCAGTTTTTCTGCCCCCAGAGTACGGGAGTCTCTTTCTCCCTAAGAGTCCTATTCTCTGTCTTCGCCGTCCAGCACGAGGCCAACAACTGCAAAATCATCCGAGAATTTCTGCAGATGAAATATGTGATAGTGATGATAGATGTAGGGCGAAATGGTACACCGTACTTATAGGCTTGATAGTTAAAGGGGCATCTTTGCACACAATATGTACAGTTGAGTACATACATAGATAGATGTACATACTGTATATAATTGGTTGTCTACAATCTTTTTATATGGTTGTTCTTTTTTTCCATTTTTATGCCAAGTGCTTTTTAACTTACACTTTTAACTATGCACTTAAGTGCTGACATTCCCAGCAGCGATAACAATAGCAAGATAGCAATACTCCTGGATATTGCTCTTGGCTGATAGTAGGAATCTATTTGAAATGGTTTTATGACCAGTCTTATCGCAGAACTTTAACACATCTTTGTTCCCTGTTTTTGTTCCCATTATTTCTTATTCAGCAACTTGCACTTCACTTGATCTTGCTATTTTGTCAGTTTTGCACCCAGTGAACTGTTTATCATACAGACTGGAACATGATGTTGATATAAAATGTCACATTTTAAGAGTCATTTTGAAGAATTTGACCTGTCTTCTAGAAATGATGCTCACAACAAACCAATGAGGTATGTGTTCAAGAAAAACAGCATAATTGCATTTTGCAAATATATTGTTGCCTAAGGACAAGTGAATTTTCCAGTGACACTGTGATATTTCTCCACTTGTAGTGGCTGCAGCATTATTCCACTATGCATTGATATCTGTAGTAACAGACAGTCCTCGGGTTAGGTCAAAGAAAGACTGCAGTGTTGTTAAATTCTTGCAACAGGTCTTTTGCCAGCCCTGCACTCAGGTTATTTGCTATTTGCCAGCATATAACCACAGCATAGCACATCATGAATGCGGAACTGGGATATCTTTTTATAAGTTGCAGAAGATATTAAGTTATTTTTTGCATTATTTAGAGGGTTGACTCTGCGATAAGCAACATTAAATACCCCTGGGGGCACACGGTACAAGGTCTTCCGAAAGGAGGTTTTCTTCAGCTCAGGGACACCATGGAACAAATACTGTCGCCGTGATCCAACTCCGAAGTTCAGGTTACAGGATGATTGCTGAAGAGACTAGTTCCCTGAGTGGAGTTTGAGGACCTCCAGGGTTCCTTAAGGCAGTTTCTAGAAGTTCCAGAATCTCTTTTTTCAAATGAACATAGAAGAACCAATTACAGGGAAATAGTATGAAATAAATAAAGACTCTAGATGCTAGAGTTTCTGAGGACAAATGTTGCTCCCAAGCAACTATAAAAACTTCCTTGGCACAAAGATGCCCTATTTTATACTTAATGCCCAATTTAAATTCTTGCACTGGCCATTAATTTACATTAGTTATCATTTAAGGTATCATCAAGTCGTGTCTAATGTCATAGCTAAAGTTTGTCCCTCCACATTCATGCTCTGATAAAGGCCACATTTGCAATACATTCCTAATCCATCACCATGCTGTTCTTCCAGAGCAATAAAATTCATCTCTATTAGATTCAATTCACACTGTAAATTCCTCTTATGCATCTACCCTTTGAAAAGCTTTTGTCAAAAACATGACTTTCAAGCGTAAATCCGAAAAGAACCCGGTCATGAATCATTACTTTCTAAAAAAACACAAACAAAAAGCCGAGGCAGGCTTCCACTCAGAAGGTGGAGTCAGTGGTAATTTCTGCTTGTGCTCCATTGTCAGAACCTTTGTCAGAAAGCACTGCAACATGAGGAATCACCTCTAATCCACAAGCTGGAATATTAACATAACAAACCCTTTGGGAGATAACATGAAATTCAATTCCTTGTGTATAGCTCATTTGAATATAAATCAAAGGAAGGTATGTTGATGTCTGGTTGTGGCTCGTCATCCATTGTGCTGTGGCAATTGTCCAGCCAAAGTCAATTTATTTTCTTAATGAGAATATATGGTAACAGAGATAACAACATGCAAGCCCCCAACTTCCACCATTTGTCAATCAAAGCGTCACCAGAAGCACTAAAAAATGCAAACACAGGGCGCCCCACACAAATGAACTGTAATGTCCTTCCTGAAAATGTCATGCAGGTTCAGTGTCGGTGAAGGGCATGAGAAGGGCTGAGGCGTGGACAGAGTCTGAGTCCAGCTCTGCTGCTCACAGTGTTTCATCCGCAGAGCCATCCTGCCTATTAGCCGTATGTCTGCTGGAGCCGTGATGCTGTGAGGACATGACAGGCTCGCTGCAGAACCTCAAATTAACTTAATTTGGGTTTGGATGTCATCCTGCACAAAGCCGCCCGCCTGGCTTTTTCTTGTTCGTAACCTCTGACTGCTGCTCTTCCTGATGCGCAGTCAGTAAAAGGAACGTAGCGTTTCCTCAAGCCGGGGAGGACTGAAGGCTTTAATGAGGAGAGACTGGCATTTTAATTAGCAGCAGGACCACTTTCTTGCTCAGTGGCCTCCTCCTACTTCCATAGTAAGAAATTATTTACGGATGCTTTTGCTCTCTTATGTTAGGCTGCCCATTAACATTTGGATGGCCGTGGTAATTGGCTCAGTGCAAAATGACCGCAGGAGTATTTGAGTGGCATTGTTCCCCGCTATGTCAAGTTGAGAAAAGGAAATAAATTTGCTTCCACTGTATTCGACAACCTTCCCAAGCTCATAGTTTTAACTGGCCAACTTTAACTGATTCTTTAGGTTTTTTTTTTTCTATCTGAGATCAGTCCCACTTTCCTATGTGCTCCACAGCAAGCATCAAGGGAGCAGGCCACCTCAGCCCCTCAGCGTCTACTGTATCCAAAATGTCATTCCATGCGTACGAAAATACATCTGTGCAGGGACCGGCTACCCATGAGCCACGAGTCCCTCTTTACATTTACACAAGAACATATGCATCATAAATACTTAACAAAAAAAAAAAAAAAAAAAAAAAGTGGCTTGAAGTGATGAAAAATTCCATCACAAGGCAGTGTTCGTTTGTATCAGAAGTGTATACATCCTCGAGTCTTAATACAGTGGAATACCCACAACCCAGCGACACCACCCTTGGGACCGGGGTTCTTTGAACATTTTTTACATAATGGTGTTCATATTGATTTTGTTTTGAACTAGAGGGAAGAGTTTGAACAGGAAGGCCTAATATTTTAATCCTGCATTCCAAAGACGGAGAAATAGGCAAACAAACAAGATTTAGTTCTTTTATGAGAAAGAAAATAGGTTGGGAAAGTTTTTCATAAAAACATGTCTACTTGCTGTTTATGGTAAGGGGTATTGGTAATTCTCTTGCGCTTTATCTTTGTATCCTAACAGGCCATTCTTAACTCTGACATGTAGCTGACAAGTGATGTATTGTTTATAGTCTGTAGAAAAGTTGATCCAACATATTGCCGGCTTCTGAAATTGACTTTGCAAACATGGACTTGTATTGATTTTCATATGACGGGCGTATTATTTCTCCAGCATGTCTTCAATCTCATGTGAAGTCATTTTTTACTTTCTCTAATTCAGACAAGCAGCCGCAATCCCCCGTCTCACACGGAGAGCAATGGCCTGCGCCAAGGGCCGCTCAAACAGTAATGCGTTCTTTCAGATTAGCCTGTCAGGTACAATGTAATTGTCTGGGGAGATAAAAAAGAAGATATCCTGGTGCATTATTGATTCACATGTGAGGAGGGTCACACGCACTGCAGTTTATCTGCACCTCTGAAGACAGCCTGGGAATGGGAGAGTTATTTTTTTTTAACCCTCCGAGGACAAGGAGGAAGGATTAAAAGGTCACACGCAGTCAATTGTTTTCGCGTTTGCGACTACAATTTATTCCATTCTCATCACTGACCCCATACTGAAAAATATGACGTCTTGCACAATGCATCAGACTGTTCTCCTCATAAATTACATGCAGGGATGGCTGCCTCAGAATTACACTCCCAAGTCCTCTTGCTGGATTGAATTCCAAAACTGAATTTTGAAATGTCAATAAACAAGGAAGGAGGAGTAAAAAAAAAAAAAAAAAAAATCCTACAGGTATGCTTCAGGGTCCTGCAAGTCTTATGTGCAGTCATGCTCTGATCAGCATAATAACATGCTCACAGTGACCGTGCTATCATGGACATGACTGCACATACTGTGTGTGTATGTACATCTGTATATAGTAACAGTTCATATGTATAGTATTGTATAAATATGGTGTATATTGCATATATTTAATAACATACCTAATAACTATACACTGTGCGTCCATGTGTATTCGTATGTGTGGGTATACTGTGTATGCCAATCTATTTATTATTATTAGAATCATACTTGTTGTTTTTATATGTACGATTACTGTAAAATACTTACTTATTTAGTACAATAGTCATAGCCTGTTACATATTACTTAGTAAAATCTACACTTTTTACTATTTGCACGTTTGGTTAAATGCCAAACCACATTTCATTGTGTATGTAGCCGTGTATGTGTATGTAGTAAGATCTAATCTAATCTAATAATGCTGAGGTAGCACCAATAGGAAACATGAGGCTTTAGAGAAGCATTTAATGGTAGTGTTAATTTTCAGTTTTGAAGGCCTGTTTGACGGAATCAAAAATGCTGAACAAATTTGATCCAATCCACCCATCCAGTGAATATAGAATGCCGAGAACACTAAATGTGTCAGTCCCTAGAGGAAATCAGTCTTCAGTTTTCTGGCTCCATAGCGATCAGTGTAGCTGTTACATTTCAACCTGAAAAAAAAAAAAAGAAAAAAGAAAGAAAAGCGGTGGACCAACTAAGCAACACGGCCACTCGTCCACGTACCTTCAGAGCTGCTTATGATTATTGTGTGATATAGCCAGGACTCTTTGTTTTTGTACCAAACGCCTAAATAGTTTGCCTTCTCTCTTCTTCAGTTAGCCAATTCCTAGAATAACCTTGAGCCACCCAGAGCTGTGTGGTGTGAAGCAGCGTAGGTGGTGAGAGATAGCAGAGTTTAACTGGTAAACAGCAAACAGATTCCTCACACAGAATACCTTCTTTGCGCTTGTATAGCGATATTCACTGAGGTTACTGTAAACTGGTGCTGATGCCTCTTCCTCTGTCACGGTTTTCTCCTTGCATGCTGATTGGACGTCACTGCAACTTCACTCCTAGACACCCAACGTTTACCTTACCATTTTCCACTACATTTAGCTGTTGGAAATAAATGCGTGTGGCTCATCATTATAGGTTTTGTTAAAGTTAAAATGATCGAGCGTGGACTTTTTTTCTTGCTATCCAATAGTAAAAGACCCTGTCTTTTCTGGGCGTCTCTCAGCAGTGAATTTATTTTAAAGACATGGAGCTTGTGAGGCTGAGGAGCAGCATGCTGCATGCTAAGAACACCCTTCCCTGGATAAGCAGAGGCTGTGTAATGTGTGAGAAAGGTCACACACATCTTTTTAATATTTGAATGGATGTTCTCCGAACGCTGCAGATGAATACACATAGGAGCAGGTGAAAGGTGAAGCTGGTATAAATAGCCGATGTGAAAAGTTCCAAAGCGTGACCTTGTCAGTCCCAAGATGTTTATGTGACTATAAAAGACTGAATTATCGGCAGCCTTCCGCCTGACTTTCAAAATGTTATGAATACAATAACAGGGAGAGAAAATGGAATGACAATAATATGCACAACTGCGTACTGTGCGCAGATAAAAGTACTAGTTCGTATTTCACTCCATTTCCTCCTTCAGATCTACCTTATCCCTCATTCAACCTCATGGCATAGACAGGCCTATTCACTCAAACTGGAGTCAAACACAGGGAAAAAAGAAATCATACCGTGGCTGTCACTGAGCGATAAATGGGTCTTTGGCAAAAAGGTCAAAAAAAAGGTTGGTTTTTTTTTGGTGTTTTTTAAAGCAGCGGCTCTCCTCGTGGGCCTCTGAAGGTACCTGGTCCTTTCAAAGGCTTAGCTTAGAAATCCCTTTAAGAGAAACTCAAATAAAAGCAAAGTTTGGTTCTTACGATAAGTGACTGCTGTAGTCTGAGTTCAGACTGAAGAGATTACGTTCATCTGTTATTTTCTTTTTTAACTGTACATGACTGTATGACTGTATTTTTTATACATCCTTGTTAATCGTGAAAAAAATCGCTTACAGGCAACAGAAACCTTTATACAATGGCAAGAAATGCTTAATGGACAAATTATAAACAAATTATTAAGCCATTCTTGTGAATGATGTTAATTCGTCACCCTGCAGCAGAAAGATAGTGAGAGGGGAGGGCAAACGGTACGGGGACGAAGGTTGTGTTACTGTGCTTTTGATGCATTTATCAATAAATGTGTGGGCTTTTTCCAGCAGTTCAAAGACACGTGGGATGGGATAAGCCCCGGCCCCCTGCGACCCGGCACAAGATAAGCAGTATATGGATGCGTTTATCAGTGGCATTTGTAGCCTATCTCCGTACAGTGCACCTCCGTGGCCTCAAACAACCTTTCAGTTGATGTTCATTTCAAACCCACTAGATGTGAAAGTGCATCTTTCGTCTTCCCCCCTTTTGACCTTTCATCCGTGCAGAAGTTCAAATTATTCTTGTGGGCTTTTCGAGGACGTCTACGCAGGCCCAGGAGTTATGAGCATGGAGTGGCTGTCTGGACGTGTTAAGACCAGGCCGTAACTCACTGTTTCCACGCTCGAAAGCTGAGTTTTATGAAAACAGTCTCGAGAGGAGAAAAATCTGAAAACTGTTTTTTTTGTGTGGGTGAGGAGAATAGAGGTTTTGGGAAAAAAACAAAAAAAGCACTCAGATATATTCAGGGAATGTCAGAAAAAGAAAAGACGGTTACATTTCGTCTGTGTGAACCTTCTCTCATTTTCAATCTATATAGCAAAACACACTGGTCATCCGGTTGCCTGAATAAATCAAAAGAAGCATGGAAATTAGCTGCCTTAGAACACCATACTATGGGTGAGGTGAGTGTCTGTATCGCTCCTTGCCAGAGGCTGGCTCTTTAGTTTGCTTGCAGTGAGAAGAAGAAGAAGAGATTTCTTCTGATTGATGTTGTCGGCTGAAAGAGATGGGTGGCGATTTTTATGAAGAAAAGTGTGGAAGTGCGCAGTAGCTTTGCTCCATTTCCCTTGCAAGATATCGCCACACAACTGAGCCTTTTATCTCTAGACTCTGCGCAAATATGGAAACAGAAGCAAGGTCCTGAGCTAATTAAATCTGTAATCACTTTGTACTTTAAAAACACAAAAGGAGAGGTTGAGGCTGTTGTGAGGGTCGGCTGGTGGTTTAAATGAGGGCCGGTGGACTGGTATTTAATAACGACAGCTAATTGGGTCAGGGATCTTTAATAGTGAGAGGGGTTCGTGCAGACCTGCAAGATCAAAGTCTTCCTCAAGGAAGCTGGGATGATAATGAAGAAAGAGACAGGGAAAGAGGTTAGAGAGAACAACATGATAGTGTTGTCAAGGGTACAGCACACAGGTGTCTTACTCTGCCGGCAAGATTTGAAGTGAGTGCTTATGATAGGGGAAGGTAATGGGTTTCAGGAGGGATCCAGGCTGAGAGTGCAGCCTAATGGAGGACGAAGCGATAGAGCAGCTAAAGTCACTGAACCCTTTTCATCTCAACTGCAGGGCTAATCCTGCCCCCTAGTGGAAATCTGCATGAACAAGTGTCTTGTGCCCCCGTCAGATTCCAGCATGCGCTGCTGTTACACCTTCATGACAAAGCGAGCTCTGTTTCATCTGCCTAGTTTCATTTCCTCATGTGGTTGCTCACAGATATCAGTCACAAAACATCCATTTAGCAGTCATGTGAAGCAGCTGCATGATCTGAGTGTTTTCTGGTTTATCTTTGTAGCGGTTTTACTCAAATGCATTCTTCACAATTCATCCCTTAACACAATAATCATGTAAAAAATGATATTCCCTTTGATAAAAAATTGCTTTTTTGCAGCTGTGTGGAAAACATTAATGCAAAAGTATCATTCAGTTCATGTCACAACTTCACTGAAGACACGTATGTCACATCCAGTGTCCATAACGGGTTCCCTGACATTTTTACATGCACAAAATAAATAAATAAATTGTAAAACTACTTATAGTCAGAGGTCTGAAGCAGTCTTCAGTGGACACATAGCCTGACCTGACTGGCCTATTTTTTTCATCTAGATTTGAGTGTGAGTTTGGGTGTTGCTCTACTGTGGGTTATTTCTTTATCATTCTATGTTTTCTTGTGTAGGCTACTTATTCCAAGGGGAAAGGCACCTGTAGGTTGCTAATCTGCGTGCATAATACTAGGGGTTAATTGTCAATGTTTTCCACATTACACAAATGTAAGGATGTATATTCCACTCCGCAATGTCTTATCATTTCCTATAGGTAAGTTTTTCTTTCTTTCTGTGAAAGCCTGTATCCACCCTTGATATTGTCATGGATTGGTGGTTTTCAGTTAACACGGTATTGTATTTACAATTCAGCCCTGAAAATCTGATTCCATTTAACTAATTAGCACTGCAGTAGTAGTATGACAGTAAGTGAGTGGTTTTCTGCTAGACCGATTTATTTCTTGCTTCTGGTCCTTTTGTAAATGGATGTTTTTTTTTTTATTCCTGGCAACAGTACTGCAGGAAAGGTGAAGAGGTGGAGGGTTGATTAACTGGAAGACCAGCAGGAGTTTGGGGGTGTTTGAGGTGATGGAAGTCCCCAATTATTTTCGTGGCTGGAAAGAGAAGAGGAGGTTATGACCCATGCCCCTCTCAGCGGGCTGAGAGATGTGCAGCAATTTGCCCTTGGCCTGGACCTATGCAGCTCCAAACCTGGCAGTTGTGGATGAGTGAAAATGAAGCCAGTTAGGACTGTTTAGGGCTGTGTTACAAATGCACCAGGGCGTATGAGCTCCTAAACAGAAGGGCATGGGTTTAGGCCTCCTAGGGACTAATCCATCCATCAGTATAGACCCGTCATTAGGACCACAAGTATGAACTGTAATTGCAGAATCTGCATACATTCATAACAAGCATATGATTTAAGTCAACTATCAAAATACAGTTGACATATTTATGGGTTTCATGGCCTGAAGTAACTACTATTAGTTTATGGTATATGGCATATATTATGCTTTACCCATAAGATAAGATAAGATAAGATAAGATAAGATAAGATAAGATAAGATAAGATAAGATAAGATAAGATAAGATAAGATAAGATAAGAAAATTATTTCCTTTATCCTACACTGGGGGTGGGAAAAAACTTTAAATATTATTTGAGTTTGTGCAATGGTCGGTTGTAGACTACTTGAAACAGTTTGCACAATTTATACAGTTGCATTGGCAAATCTGCTTTTGTAAACATAGTTAATCCATTATGGATGTTTGTTGCCGGTTTATTTAATGAAAAATACAATTTATATTTATAAATTAAAATTACAAGGGGAAAGGAACAGATGAACATTTTCTGCACACAATGTTTTAAATTGTATGCCAATCAACTAATGGAGGCGGCATCCTTTGTTTCAAGATGCCTCTGATTGGACGGTGGTTACTACTGGAAACGCCCTAAAAAGACATCTTTGCTGTGATTGGTCGGAACTGACATAGCAACAAAATATGTGTCCAATGCAAATTGGTGACTGCTCTGCCCCCATAAGGCTGCAAGCTTTTGGACTCTCTACTGGCTGGCTAAAGCTAACAAACCAGGCAGTAAGCAGGGGGTTCATATGTCTGTTTGTGCGGTCATCTTTCTGCTCTAAGCGCTGCTGATATTCGTTGTAAAATCCGCATTTCTTTTCCAACCCTCTTATTTCTTCTTTGGTAGTCACACAGCATTACAAAACTGAAGTTGCTTTGGTAAAGGTAAGGCAGATTTATCTCCCTTACAAAACCGTACCGGTCCATCCAAAATGGCTTCGGCTGGCTAGTGAGCTAAGATGCTAACGTCTAACATCAGCCTGCTTGAGCTAACTATAGCATATTAGCCCAAGAGCCGGCAGACAGCCTGGCTCGCTGATAGCTCAGCTGATTTAAATTCAAGTAGAAAATGGCGTCGTCGCCTCGCTACTGTAACTCGTTTTACTTGTAAATAACTGCGCCGGTGCGTCATTTAAATGGCATTGGAGTGTTTCGAGTAAACGGTGGTGTGTCCAGTTCAGATTCACTTCGAAACCGGCCCAAGTACAAACATTAAGCCAGGCGATGGGATGGCGATATAAGCACAACTTGGTGGAAACGTCAGCGGCCAACCACGCCGCCCTGCCCCGTTGCCCTGCACCGCAACCTAAACATCAAGGCTGGCTCCGCAGGCTAGTCTTGTTTTCGATGCAATACAGCTAAGCAGCACAAAGCATCTCGACTTCGACAGTTCACGCAATTAAATGTATCCGCAAGTATTTCTCCTCTTCACACAGTTTTACACTTGAACGTTGCACTACTGGGTTTAAACCATTTGTGCTCAAACGCGACGCACGTCTAACCAGTGTCGTGACGCTGCTAACCTATGGATTTAGCAAGCTGGCTAATTAGTTAACGTTAGCTGACGCACCTTTGCTTTGTTGTAGCGGAGGAAATGCCAAAACGGACATCACTGTGCCAAGCACTCCCGTCACAAGTTAATTATTATGCGTTTAGTATGCCTCCTCTTGTGTTTGCAATTTGCTCAGTACGAGTAACGGTGATTTGATGTCAGTATTTGTTAGTGACCAGTCAGGCCTCTAGCAAATATATAGCGAGGAGTGAGCGATTTGTCAAACTCTGTAGGCTAAGTGACGTCCTGGATAGTGTTGGAGAGCCCATAGTGTCCCAGTTAACTCTGTTTGATAACGTTGTTATAATTCTTGTGCACATTATGTGCATCGTATATTGTGTGTTTTTTTCCCCCCTCTTTATATTAAATGTGGTTCCAAGAGCCTATCTATTTATTTATCTTATAGCATAGTCATGTGGCCAGTGTCTGACTTGTTTCTTTTCCAACCCCCTTCAGTGTCTAATTACGTCTCTTTTCTCTCTCCCTCAGCACCGTTTTCCCCATCCCCTCCTATTATTCTTATTCTTTTG
Organism: Mugil cephalus; assembly: GCF_022458985.1. Taxonomy (NCBI): domain Eukaryota; kingdom Metazoa; phylum Chordata; class Actinopteri; order Mugiliformes; family Mugilidae; genus Mugil; species Mugil cephalus. The sequence goes on from NC_061779.1 coordinate 23,717,406, forward strand.
AGTATTCTTCATTGTCAAGCCGCCAAAGTGGAGAGTGTGATTGCAGAAGGGGGTGCTTCTCGTTTCAGGTAATAAACAAGAGCCCATACAGGAAATGCCAACACAGAAGTCTTTTTTTTTTTTTTCCCATCGCTAGTCCTCTGTTAGCATTTTGGGTAGTAACTTCCGGCCTTTAGAACAAAGCAGGATGTAGGAAGTCTCAAAATGGCTGTCAGACACCACTCTTTGTGAGACCTTTTGTAAAGGGAGGTTTGCGTGTAGTGACTGAGCCTTTGGAGGGTTGACTCTCTCGGTTGTGTGTTGCTTGATGGCTGCTCACACCCAGTTCCCACTGAGCAGAGCTGCTGGTGTCCACGTTAAGGTTCAGTGGAATCCAAAATCGATTACAGTGATTTTAAGATTAATATTGTTAACCTTTCCACAAGGTTCCAGAAGTTTCTATGTTCAGATGTCATGTCCAACACAAAATGAATTGCTGGTTAAAGTAGTTTAAAAATAAATTAACATTTTAGACACACATACACCCTAAGTATACACCAGTCCAATTTGCCTGATAAAATTCTGAATGGGCTTGCATTTTCATGCACAGATATGAGTATTTGTCTGTCAGTTAAACTGCAGCAGCAGAGTAGTTGGTGTGAAAAAATCCCTTGTTCTGCTTACCCACTGCCCCCAAAGCTGTGCATGTTGCCCTAGCTTGGTTGTTTTTGGCCCTTCTCCCAAACCTGGAAAACAAGGGGTGTTATGGTAAACAAAGTAAATGGCTCTGTAGTTAACTTGGTTTGTGGGTCAAGAATTTACCATATTTTCGGCACAGTCGATGAAGAAAAAGGATATGCATAAAACTACGTTGTAGTTGCCCATAATTCTTACTTTATCTGAGTGTTTACACAGCACTTTCTTTCAGCTGTATATTTCAGTTGTCAGTCTTGCCCAGTCATGATGAACCTTACTTTAATTAATCTACTCAAGCTGTGAAGGCTCACACAGCAAATTTTTACACTTCAAGTGTGTTTTACAGCATACTGACACGAGTGCCTGGCTAGCGCTCTGAGGGTTTTCAAAATGCAGGTGATCGTGACTCTGTCAGTGCCTGTTTGCCTCTAGCGTTACACCTTTTGTGCTGGTCCAGCTTAACAAATAAGGCACTCATTTGTTGGCAGTATTCAAATACAAGCTACACAAATGCGATCTAGTCTATTCTCTTTTCTACAGTATTATTTTATAATTATTTTTACAGTTATTTAAAGTACTACTTCCTGTTTCTCTTTGGCAACTTTAACGACACAACTGCCTTATTTGAATAATCTAGTTATTGACACTAGATGAAACAGCCCAGTAGTTCTGTGTTGACGTTAAGTGTGAGCACAAATGTAGCAGGTTATGGCTTACCCCGCTAGCACGCTCTAGTTGATAGACAGCAACAAAATCCTTAAATGCAACTCTTGCCACTTGACAGCTCTTGGTAAGAAGTTCAGGTCCCTATATAAATCAAAGGGGAGTGAGGTGTGACTGTAGTGTTAATGGTACTGGGATGTAAAAGCTGCATGTCTAGAATCTTCAGTTATGTCTGCAAAAGAAACTGCCTCAAAGACTTGAGCTTAAGATGGTATTCCAAGTGTTGCTATGTATACGGTAAGCCAAGAAGTCTGTCTGCTCCTGCCACCATACAGTTGAAACTGTCGTGAACCTCATCTTACGTCAGTGCTGCAACACGGGTGGCTTCATGTTTCCCAGTTTAGCTGTTCTAAATCACATGATTGGCCTTCTGGGCTGAGTCAGCACATGTATCATAACTGCCAAGTGTGGCTTAATAGAATTTGCCTCATTGATAATTAAAATTCTTTGACTAGTTTATCTTTTCTTTATAACGCCTTTGACAACAACTGGTGCACTGCCAAAATGTTCCAGGTGGCATTCCTTCTCCAGACTTTATGTTTGAGTATGACATAAATATACTGCTGTGACAGTGTTTGTATCATATCAAATGGATGATCCTGTACATGAGGGACTCTCCTGTGTAAGATACAATGTACCCAAATTAACTTTACACGTGGAGCTGCTCCAGCTTTGTTCCTCTCTGTTGACTGGTGGATTATCACACAGTCTTTCAATTCACTTTAGATGGACTGCATTTGGACATTTTATCATTTAAAATAAAAGGGCTCTTATGTCTGAGTGTGTTTTCTCATGTAATTGAAGGTTGACTGCATGAATAAGCTGGTTTCCCATGAGACAAAGATACAGGCTAATTCCAGCTTGTGCAGTGTTGCGTGAACCTAATGTTTTCCTTTGCTTGTGTTTACTTCTGCAGTGCTTCTTCGGGGGGAGGAGGTGGTAGGGGTGCACCTCAGCACTATCCCAAGACTGTCGGCAACAGGTTTGTTTTTCTTAGGCATTTTTTTCCATCACAGGACAAATGGGCTAGATAACTTTGATTATTAGACTACTATTCCAGGAAGCTTTGTTGGGTACTAGGAAGTCTTGTCAGCCAGCTGCAGAACGTCCCACGCATGGTTACCATGCTGGGCAGTAAAGGATCATTTTACAACAATGGCTAAAAACCAAGGAATGTGTTTCAGTTGGCAACAGAGTACTCACACCTGTGTGAAACATTAAACAGCAATATTGTTTTGATGTCTTGAGCTGGGAGACTGCTTTATCTCTAACTCCTTAATTTTAATATAAGTAAACATTAACATTGTTAACAGTATTAACAGTGCAGGTATTGTACTAGAACAGTACCCTCTGCAAGGGGCAACTGTGAACCTTTCTGTACCAACAACGGATTCAGTTGGACTTCGTCTTCTTTGTCTTCTTTGTGCCTCTACAGCGAGTTCCTGGGGAAAACCCCAGGGCAAAGCGTTCAGAGATGGGTTCCTTCACGAAGCACTAGACGAGATGCCAACTCCAGCAACGAAAAAGAGCGACATGATGCAATCTTCAGGAAAGTGAGAGGGTAAGGCACAAGACCATATGCATATGTGTATATGTGAAGAATTATCCTTCCTCAAGGATAACCCCCCTCCTTTTTCTCTTACACTTTATCTGTTGTTGCTCAAAATTGTTATGTTTGCAAAATTTGCAAACCTTCTCCTATTGATGTGACCTAGAAAGTTTTTAGTCAGGATTACCAGTAGAGGCCTGACATAAAACACCAGTAAGTATTTGAACAAAAACCATGGGACTTGAAGCATTATCTAGAACAAAGCCGGCAGGAATCAGGGTGAGGTTGATATGAAGATAAAAACAACATCGGGAGATTATATCATTCATTGTGTATGGCATGGTTTTCTATTATTTGTCCTTCCTAATGTTCGGAGAACAAATAGTTTTTAGACCAATAAGACTTTATGGAGTTGCACAGGACTGCAGTCATTAAGATGGCATGTGCTTTGCTAAAGGCGCTTAAGTCCCACTTCCTCTCCATCAGGTGATGTTTACAAGTGCCAAAGATGATGAGATGTGTGTTTTCCCTCGGGAATGTAGACTTGCTGGCAGTGACCACAAGATGCAGGCTATGTGGTCTGAGCTCCAGGAATTGACGTAAACTACTTGACATGTTTACTTTATATAATAATTAAAGTAACAACAAGTAAATAAATCTGGATGGACTTGGCTTTTGTTAAGGTGGCCCTGCAGTGAACTGAATATAAAGGAAATCCTTCCTGATAACATGTCAACATCTTGATTGTAAAGTTTCACTGACTTCCTGCATGGGCTGCTTTTGCCTTTCCCTTGTTCTTGTTTCTTGTAGCATACTCAACAAACTCACGCCTGAGAAGTTTGACAAGCTATGCCTTGAGCTCCTGAACGTGGGCGTAGATTCAAAACTCGTCCTTAAAGGAATCATCTTGCTGGTAAGACTTCTCATGTATCCTTCAGTTCTCAGCTTAACGGAAATATATTCATTCATAGTTTGTCGGCTGTACTGATTGACTCGTAGCAATACACATAATGACCACAGTAGTCCCGCTCTCTTTTCTTCATTTGTCTGTGGCTCAGATTGTAGACAAAGCCCTAGAAGAGCCGAAGTATAGCTCGCTCTATGCTCAGCTATGTCTGCGCTTGGCAGAGGACGCACCAAACTTTGATGGCCCTTCATCTGAGATCCAAACATCCCAAAAGCAGAGCACAGTAAGTGTCGCTGCTGACATTCTTCTAGAAAGCTGAATATGCCTGTAATAGTTTTTTTTTTCTTTTTTACTTTTCATAATACACACTGCTCAAAAGAAGGAAGACTTTGAAAGCACATCTGATCTCAGTGGGAGAAAAATCATGCTGGATATCTGTATGGACTGTGTGTTATGAACTACAGGATGCCACATCGTTTCATGTAGTTGAAATTGTCAACCTACACAAAGATTCCCCAGAAAATAAAAGGGAAGAAATGATGCAGCAAGGTAGTCTATTTTACTTAAACCTCATTGCAGCGGTTCAGAATGTTACTTAGTAGATTGTATGTCCCTCACCTTCTGGTATTTACCTGACAACATCATGCTCCTAATGAGACAACCAAAGGTATCTTGGGGTATCTCCTCCCAGATCTGGACCAGGTCAGATCAGTGAGCACCCAGACAGTCTGTGGTGCAAACCTGGCGGTGTCAGATGAACTGAAACATAATGTACCAGAGGTTTTCTATTGGTTATAGGTCAGAATAGCGTGGGGGCCAGTCAGTGGTATCAATTCCTTTATCCTCCAACTGCCTGCATATTCTCACCATATCAGGCTGTTGTCGTACACCAGGAGGAACCCAGGACCCACTGCACCAGCGTAGGGTCTGACAACGGGTCCAAGGACTTCATCCAGATACCTAATGGGCAGTCTGGGTGCCTTTGTCTAGCCTCTAGACGTCTGTGCGTCACTCCCTTCCTCACCATCACTGAGTCACCGCCAAACTTGTCGCGCTGAACAAAGTTACCGCCCGGTGCTACAGGCAGCATAACGTTCTCCACGGCTTCTCCAGAACTTTTCATACCGGTTCACACAAGCGAACACACAACACCGGAGGTCATTGTGTAGGGCTCTGGTACTGCTCATCCTGTTTCTCCATGCACAAAGGAGTAGACACCGGGCCTGCTATTGGCTTGAAGACCTTCTACAGTGCTGTCCAGCTCTCCTAGAATAATTACCTGCCTCCTGAAATCTCCTCCATGCTCTTGAGACTGTGCTAGGAGTCAAAGCAAACCTTTTAGCAATGACACATATTGATGCACCATCCTGGAAAAGTTAGACTGCCTGTGCAACCTCTGTAGAGGCTCCAGGCATTGCGTCACGCTTTTGGTTGAGACACTGACTGTAGCCAAATGCACTAGTGAAAAACAGAAAAGATGAGGAGGGAAATGTCAGTAGTCTGTACATGTAAAACCACTCGTGCATTTACGTGCACAGCTTAATCACAATGTGCTCAAAATTTGACTTTCTGAATGCGTCCCTCCACACTAGGTGGCGATACGTGTCTTTTCAGCGGGTTTCCACCCACAGATAAGATGCGCGCTATTACTACACTGGTTCTGTTTACCTTCTTCTGTGACTAGTTTTCTTGGATGTTTTTGTTCCGTGGTCTTAGCTAGCGCAGCAGTTGTGGTGCATGCGCGCATACACATTGTCTAAGGCGTGTACGTGGCAGGGAAAAATCAATTTCAAATCGCATTACCTGGGTGTCTTAGTCAGATAAGGAGAATTCAGATATTAGTCGGAGTGATGTGTTCACATGCGCTTAAGTTGTCCAGTTAGGGCTGGAGGTAATAATTTTTTTTTTTTTCACGTGCATGTAAACGTGCATGTAAACGTGTAAACGTACTGACTGTTGCTCCTCTAGTTCACCATCTAGTTCAGTCAGTTGAAACTGATTAACAGTCTCCTCCACTACTTTATTGATCAGATCCACATCCAAGGAGTTTAGCAATTGACTTGATGCTATTCTCTGATTAAAAAGTTTTTACTTTGATTTCTTTGAGCAGTGTGTAGTATTTTTTTTTTCAATTATTCAATTATTTTATTGTTTGTAAAGCAAAAACAAATCTCTCCATTCATTTGTTGTTGTATTGAATTGTAATATGTACCAGTGTTTGTTGATCTCCATCTAATCTGTGGATGTTTTGTTGCTTTTGTAGACCTTCAGAAGACTGCTGATTTCCAAGCTTCAAGATGAATTTGAAAACCGCACCAGAAATGTTGAAAGTAAGTCCTTGGTAGTTGTGCATTTTCAAAGATGTGCTTGAATTGCAGCTCACTATTTCACTATAACCAGTGCACGTCTAACACATGTTCGTCCTTCGTCCTCAGTCTATGACAAACATGACAACCCTCTTACTTCTGAGGAGGAGGAGCAGCGTGCCATTGCCAAGATCAAGATGCTTGGTAACATTAAATTCATCGGGGAACTTGGCAAACTCGACCTCATCCATGAATCTATCCTTCATAAGTGCATCAAAACAGTACGTGATCTTGTATTTGTTAGTTTTTTGGGGAGAAATTCACGGTATTGGGTTATGTTAGAAATCACGTTTTCTCATTTGTGAAACCCTAAAAAGATTTGGAATATTAAATTTAAATACTGTCCATATTCACATGGCTGTGACCAGTGTTCTGACCCCTCTGCTTTCCTTTTCTACTTAATATTTTCTGAAGCTTCTGGAAAAGAAGAAGAGAGTCCAGCTCAAGGATATGGGGGAGGATCTGGAATGCCTCTGTCAGATAATGAGAACGGTGGGGCCGAGACTCGACCATGAGAAAGCCAAGGTAACACCCCTTCATCTCTAGCTGTCTGGAGAGACTGTGTTACTTTAAGATAATGATACTAGTGTGAAACAAGAAATTATCAGGTGTGAGTTATTGTGAAAACTTCTGCATAAAATTCGGTTTCCTCTGCAGTTTTATGCAGAAATCATACCCTAAAACTGTGTCATTCAGATCCTGGATTGGTTTAACTATGTAAAGTCCCACCTGGCTCGCAGCCAGTGTTAATGTAAACCCCACTGTAAAACTGTATGTACAGGATGCTGTTGCTCATTCCCACTTTCCTTTCTCTATCCTTTCACCAGTCTTTAATGGATCAGTACTTTGGCCGTATGCGATCCTTAATGAACAACAAGGATTTGCCTGCTAGGATCCGCTTCCTGCTGCAAGACACAGTGGAACTGCGAGAAAACAACTGGGTCCCCCGCAAGGCTTTCATCGACAACGGACCAAAGACGATTAACCAGATCCGTCAGGATGCAGTGAAAGTGAGTCCAGTGATAAAGGATCCTGTGAATACAACTGTGATGTTATGAGCAAGTCGTTTCTGCAAATTGTCGAGGCACTTGTTGACTTATGGAGAAAGTATGTAGACCAAATCTGGTGAGTTCGGGGCCAAGTGTGCCATCGGGTCTTTGGTTCATTTAATGACAGCTGATGTGTTGTTTGTACGTTAGGATTTGGGTGTTTTCATCCCTGCACCCATGTCTCAGGGGATGAGGATGGACTTCTTCTTGGAAAGCCCTTTCATGCCCAACAGAATGAAACTGGACAGGGAGACTCTCGGAGGATTGGCTGACATGTTTGGACAGATGCCAGGTGTGTGCTTTGTTTTTGGGTAACTTGAGTAGTGTAGCCACATGTTTTTATGTTGTTGGTGCCACTTAAAATTAGACTCTTTCCTAAAAGGAAAAAAATCAACATTTTTTTTTATTATCGTAAAGATCATCTTGGGGTATCAATTGCTCTGTAGTGAATGTGAACCATCCTCATGTCTGTGTTCTCAGGCAGTGGAATTGGAACTGGCCCGGGGGTTATTCAGGACAGGTACTCGCCCACTATGGGTCGTCATCGCACCAACCCGCTCTTCAACGGCCACAGTGGCCATATCGCCACGCCACCGCAGTCACAGTTTGACATGGTGCCCAAGCCTTTTGTTAAGTCCAACCAGGTAATCAAGTTTCCTGTGATAAACGTTCCTCTACAAATCCTGAAGTTCAAGTTTGTAGTTTCTTTTTTTCTGTCCGCCTGTAATCATCCTCTGTGTCCTTGCGACTTTTAACAGGTTCAGAACCAGCATTTCCTCAACCAGAACCAGAACCACATGGCCCAGCAGCAGGCCCAGTCCAAGGACATGCCTCCACGATTCAGCAAGAAAGGACAGCTCAACGCAGACGAGGTAACTAGAGAGAACTGTAGCTGGAGAGCAGGATATGGTTGTAACAGGCGTTCATGCAGTATATGGCACTAAATCAAATTACAGTTTATGGAAGTTACAACATTAGGATTCATTGAGCTCCAAGCCTTGTATAATCAAGATACTGCACAACCTGAAACCACACTCTTGAGTGTATCCTGCTCTCCTAACTGCCAGTGTTGAGTCTTGATGCCCAGTGATTATAAAAAGACGCGTTATTCTGAGGAATACAACCTGCTACCAGTCTTTCTCCTACTCTTTACTCTGTCTTTAATCTCCTCCATCTTTCCTATCCATCCTCCACTTCTTCTCCCCTTCCTTTACTTCCTTCAAACTGGTAGCTGGTCCGCTGACTGCGATTATGAGACATGAGGGCATCACATATGACTAGCATGCAAACTCAGTATTTGTTGACGACTGAGACTAATCCTATTGCATGCTCTCTGCCTTCACCATGTCCCGTGGTCCCACAGATCAGCCTGAGGCCTGCTCAGTCATTCCTCCTCAATAAGAACCAGGTGCCCAAGCTCCAGCCACAGATCCCTACCATGATGCCTCCCAGCGCCCAGCCTCCACGCACTCAAACCCCTCCTCTGGGACAGGTGACACACCGCCAATAAGCTAGTCACCACGAGAACAGTTTGAAACCTGGGTGTTCTGATTTGATCTTTCTGTTCCTGTTGTAACCCCTTAACCTTTGCTCTCAGCCTCCACAGCTTGGCCTGAAGACCAACCCTCCTCCCATTCAAGAGAAACCTCAGAAAACAAACAAGAAACCGCCTCCTGCCAAGGAGGAACTTCTGAAGATGACGGTAAGCAAAACAGCTGCATTCACAGCTGCAGCTCCTCCACTCTGCAATAATACTTGAGGAATTACATAATCATCGTGGATGAATCAGTGGAATGTCACATTACCACAGAACAGCTTTAATGCAGCTCATTATTATTATAGCCGTGACACACTCATCTGTCTTACTCATCTCAAAATTGCAACTTTTTATTGTAGCCATAATGATCAGTAAACACTTGTACTCATGACTAAATGTTTTCAACTGTAACTTTCCCATGTGTCACTGTAAAAGTAGCTCATAATGAATGTGCAGCCAACATGAACAGTTTATTCTGCTTTCTGTCTCTCTCATGCTCTTGGTCTCTTTACAAAAGCAACTGAGACTTAAAGTATTAAACCGCTTCAGGTGTGTTATGTGTATTTAGAGAAGAAGGTACAAATGATCTCATGTGTCGTGCTCGCTAATCAGAGTGGCCTCAACTCATTTCCGTGCACTTGAATCCTCTCTTTAGGAGGCAATCATGACTGAGTACTTGAACACTAAGAACCTGACTGAGGCTGTGAGTGGCGTGCGGGAGATGAAGGCTCCGAAGCATTTCCTGCCAGAGATGCTCAGTAAGATCATTGTGTGTTCCCTGGACCGTCCCGATGAGGACAAGGAGCATGCCAGCACTCTGGTTCACACACTCCGCACCGAGGGCCTCATCACTGGAGAGAACTTCATGCAGGTACACGCAGCCGTCTTTCATTCTGTATCACACCCTCACAATGAATCTACATGAATGTACTGTGCAAATGGTTAAAGCACAGAATCAACATTTTAATAAAAGTGGCAATCGGTCAGTTTCCATGTAGAACAAGGATTCTGAGGAGGCGGAATCGGAAACGCAATCTCAGCTTTTAATTCTGACATTTTCAAAATTACATGAAATTGCCCTCTGAGAGGGTTGCTGTAATCAGCTGTGACATATTTATCACTGATTAACCCAGAGGGAGGTTAGCAGTGTTATTCATGCTCTTGATATTCTCACCACTCCTTCAGGCTTTCCTCAACGTCCTGGACCAGTGCCCTAAGATCGAGGTGGACGTGCCCCTGGTCAAGTCCTATCTGGCCCAGTTTGCGGCTCGGGCCATCATCGCAGAGCTGGTGAGCGTGGCGGAGCTGGCTCACCCCCTAGAGAACGGCACCCACTTCCCACTCTTTCTGCTGTGCCTGCAACAAACAGCCAAGCTGAAGGACCGTGAGTGGCTCACCGACCTCTTCCAGCAGAGTAAGGTCAACATGCAGAAGATGCTCCCAGGTACGTCCCTCCCTCCCACCACCCCACCTACTGAGATGTCTTCACTCAGTACAAACTATCCTCCCGTTGGTTTCTTTTTGTAAAGAAGTATTTTTTCATAATTTCATATCTTTCTAACGTTTCACCACAGTATACAAGCCAGTGAATGTCTAATACGTGACATAATCAGACCATATCAGCCCCAATGATTTGATCTGTCCACTAAATTCTGTCACCTTCCTGTAGCAGTTGATGATACAGGCAAGCTTACAACCCACAGTGTTCATCAAGTCTGAACTTGAAATATTCCCAAACTAAAGAGGAGGCATTTTTCTTTCCTTTCTCCCTCAACTTCCATCTTTTCTACAGTTGCTTGTGTCATGACTGACCCCTGGTGGTGGGCATTGTGCACTGCAGCGAATCATGGCAGAGTTTTTCTTTCTTAGTTTCAATAAAGTGTGTGTGGTTTTGACTGTGTTGCCTTTTGAATATTTAAATATAGGAGTGTACAGTCGAAGCCTTAAATTACGTCAGAAACACAATTACCGACATCACATCTGTCTGAATAACTGACTCCCTTGTCGTGGCAGAAATCGACCAGAACAAGGACCGCATGCTGGAGATCCTGGAGGGGAAGGGCCTGAGCTTCCTGTTCCCGCTACTGAAGCTGGAGAAGGAGCTGCTGAAGCAGATAAAGGCAGACCCGTCTCCACAGTCCATCTACAAGTGGATCAAAGACAACATTTCACCCAAGCTTCACACTGACAAAGGCTTTGTCAACATCCTCATGACCAGGTACATTTTCTGATTGTGTTTAGGTTAGGTGTCTTATTTAACTTGTTTTTGGCTTTTGGCTTTTGCTGAAACCATTGTGTTATGAGTAATATACACCGTACGCTACGTCTTTTTCAGTTTCCTCCAGTACATCTCTCAGGAGCTGTGCGTGGCGGAGGGCGACGAGCAGCTGTCGGCCCCCTCCAAAGAGCAGCTGGAGCAGGAGAAGCAGCTGCTGCTGGCCTTCAAGCCCGTCATGCAGAAGTTCTTGCACGACCACACCGAGCTGCAGGTCAGCGCCCTCTATGCCTTGCAGGTGCACTGCAACGCCAACGGGTTCCCTAAAGGTACAGCTTCCTCAACTCTGACGGTCTACCAGGCCAATGAACCAGCCACAAAAGCTTCCTGCTTGTAGTACACTGATGTAAAAACTGCTCTTGTCAAGATTCCCGAGATATGTGTTAGGGTTGTTGAAAAAGAATGGCTTTTTTTGGCTTTGACTGTGATGTATTCCGTATGTTGTTTCATTGTTTCCTAAAAGGCATGCTGCTGCGCTACTTTGTCAACTTCTACGACATGGAGATCATTGAAGAAGAAGCCTTCCTTGCATGGAAAGAAGACATTACCCAAGAATTCCCTGGAAAAGGAAAAGCTTTATTCCAGGTACAGAGCGTGGAACCTCTTTTTATTAACAAACAAAATGAAACATGGCTCTTTACAAACTCCATAATAATAACATTTTGTCAAAGTTTGAATTTAATGCATGTTTCGGCTTTTCTCTTTTCCCCTCAGGTAAACCAGTGGCTCACCTGGCTGGAGACCGCAGAAGAGGAGGAGTCTGAGGATGAAGCAGACTGAGAAACCAAGCAGAAGAATAATGGTCTAGATCCCCCTCCTCATCTTATTATTAGACTTGCCTTTCCTTTATTAAACTCCATGCTTGTTTAACCACTACCACGTGGCACTCAGCCGCCTCTCTTACAAATATAAACCTGAAAGCTTGTACCTGTAGGGCCTTGTGTGCTACCACCTGCACCGTGATGGGCTGAGAAGCATCGTTTGATCTGTTGCCTAATGGATGTTTGATTTTTTTCAATCTACGTCCTGATCAGCTACATGAATTCTTGAAGTTGAGAGTGGCTCAAATATGTTTTTTTTTTCTTTGTTGCTCCGACCATGTAAGGTTTGTCACTTTTTTCCCCACTGTATTGCATGTTTTCAGTTCCACTCAACTTTACTGATTTGACCCTTCCCTGTTAGGAAACGGCTTTATTTAAGAATGTGTAGGATTTCCCCCTAAGTAAGTCAAGAGTAGTGGTGATCTCCTCTAATCCTAGTTTAAAAGCATACGACTCGTCAGGTCTCGTCAGTGTGCTGCTTTGTGATCTTCTGTAGGGGCTGAACCTGACTTCCCTTCCATCACACTGGATGCTGAGCTTAAACAGAGCAGAGAGGGATTTAGACGAACAGGCTGCAGAGTGAAAATCAAGGCAACATGTGACTTCTAGCCTTTGTTTCAGAAAGTGTGGCATATGACAAGAGGGCCCAGAGAAGTGAGAGTGAAGCATAACCTGACAGAACATTTAATAACAAATCAAGGTGCATGTTTAATCAACCTATGCTCGCTAAATACCAGTTTTCTGCTCTTTTTTTTAGTCAAAGTGCTCTTGACAGTTACTGATGATGAGCATTCACTTTTTTTTTTTTAATTAACTCTCTTTCAGACGGGGTTTGTCCCTTTTGTTATCTGTCCTCTTTTGTCGTCTTTTATCACAAGTGTTTGCAATACTTATCCTCCAAATGTTACAATATTTAATGAAAAAAAAAAACAGCTGTCAAACATTGGTGTGCCGCCGTAACGTTTCAGAGTTGCCTGTGTTTCTACCTCTTAGTTAGATGGGCTTTTCGTTTTGTTCTTTTGTGCTGGAGTATTAAGGAAATCTACTAAGAAGAATCTAGAGCCCAAGCAAATGCTGAAGTACTTCGTTTAGTCGTGGCCTAATTGCACAAAAAAACAAAAATGATTGAAGTAGATGTTTTCAATGAAGCCTCACACGGTTTACAACTATTAATACTGAAGAAGGAAAGAAGAGCTTGTTTTTAGTAATTCGGCATCCTCTGAAATGCACCTGTTAAAAGTTGGACTTTCACTATGTGTTCAGCAATCTGAGCCTGGCCCTGTTTTATTTTGAAAGGCTCAGAAAAAGTGGTTTCTGGAATTGGCAAATTCAGGTTGGTAATTGATGATTCCCCCTCACTAAAGTGTAACCGCTAATAACAAACGATAATGCTGCGTTTTACCCGAGAATGGTGCTCTCGAGCCATGTTTCTGTGTACGACAATGGATTTTGGTCTTCTCGTAAGGCGTTCTTAATTATTATGCACCTCTACTGCTTTAATGTCAATAAAGTCCAGGACATGAGCACCAATACTATTTTTCTCATTTATTTGTGCTCCGTCTCTTTCCACATCTCATGCTAACTGCAGTAAATCCATTCACACCATGTTACACACACGTACATCTGAGATGACAACCGTCTATCTCACTGGTGTCCAGTGAGCGGCTCGGGTTCACGTTCCTTGACAAGGGCCACGTAAGTTCGATCTGGATCACTCCTGGTCTGTGGGGATCCAGAAGTATTCCACCACCTTCCTACTTCTGCGCGCAGGGGCGGAGTCGGGTCGGTCCCCTCCGAAGGCTGGCAGGTCATCGAAGTGACTCGGACCCAGATCCCTCCCTGTGCTTGGGGCAGAAACCCTGAACATGGTCCTGAGAGACCACAAATCAATGCAAGAGATGTGTTTAAACAGAACAACTGTGTCTCATAGTGTCAAAACAACAGCTTCCATCACTGAAATCCCCATCTTGGCCCTAGACAGTCCCTACTACGCCAGGAATATTGCTGTGTGTGAGGCCCCCTGGTGGCCACTTGGCCTATATCAGCTGCGTCCGTCAGTTTGTTTACCTGGATGGACTCCTCTCGGGCTCCTCAGCACTGGAATCTGGAGTGGAGATGTACACAGGATCGCTTTCCTGAGTAAAATGACATGATTTAAGTCAGGCAGCAGCTCCAGGGTTCAGCTATGAGATTAAAAACCTTTCTATTTAAAAGTCCATTTTTTACTACTTGAAGCACGGGGTCATCTCACCGTGAAGTTTCTCGGGGCGCCGTCTGGATTTTTGAGGATTTTTACCCTCTGATCGCTCTCTGTCATGCACAGGAAGTAGCTCTTGATGTTGGCTTGACACTGGTGAGGACAAATACTTGTAAAGTGAACCTGAAACATGTGTTTAACCGGCACAAAAACAGAAAAAGACACATTTGACCCCTGTCTGGATGCCATACATTCCACAGTAGGCAGAGTGGTTGTATATGAACCGGGGTTAGCCAAGTGTTCTTAGCTTGACGTTTCTTCAACCCAATAGCATATTTTTCTTTTTCTTTTTTTTTTTTTTCACAGGACAGAAGTAATTATTTGTTCAGTCAAAGTATGCCAGGGATACTTTCATACTGCTTTATTCTGCCTCAGAGCCTTCAGGTCCTCCTGAGCTCGGAGCGTGTTGGCCAACTGCTGATGCTTCTCCCTCCAGCTGAGGCACTCGGCCGTTCTCTCCTGCCTCTCCTTCTCAGCCAGGCGCCTCTCTGCGTCGGCCTCCCTCTGAGCCTGGCTGGCCTTTTTGCTCTCCTCCTCTGAAGCTATTGCTCTTCGCCTCCAATTCAGCTCACTGCAAACACACAGCACTGAAGTCACATCCCAACATATTAAATCCAGAGTACCGAGTTAACAGTAGTGACTTCATTTCCACGCAGCCTCACATGTTTGCTCTAAATGCCTCTGAATAAACAGTATATGTTCAAGCGCTCTTATTTTTGGGCCGTTAATCATGCTGTGTTCTCATTTCCTTTTCCTATTCAATTTCTTCATCGTCTCATCTTCTGACCTTCATTTTGGACCATGGCCGTGTCTTGAGTTTTCAAAGTATGGTACTATTAAACAAAATGCTGTATCCAATTCCTTTATGTCCTGCTGTTAAAATGAAAGTGACTCGCTTCACTTTCATGTGCAAAAGAACAAATAAAAACATGAACAGAAGATGGCACTGTTAAAATGAAAAACATTTCCGTTGTGTCCCCCAGTCAGACACAGGGTATTTGGACAAGCATCTCTGCACATCTGGATTTAGGTCTTTTCTGCAACAAATTCTTTGAAGAATCACTCTTGTTCATTAGGACCACACGGACCACCTGTACTTCTGTCCAAATGAAGATGAGCAAGTGTGATATAATGGGCTTTAACTATTAGGGAGTTTAGCCTTTCATAATACACCATATGTCTTTTAAGGTAGGTGCCTCGGAATAGAACAGCACACCCCCTCTGACTTTCATCTTTGCCTCCACTGTTTTCGTCTCCTCTGTTCTTCTAAGATTAGACCTCTTCTTATTTGATTATGCTCAAAGAGCTGTTAAGTGGAAGGTCGTGATTGTTATAGCACAGTGGCTGATTAATGCTCTGGACAGTGAGTATTTAGCAGACACAAAAAGATACAAGAAGGCCATAAAAAACACGACAGTCAAGACCAAGATGTGCCTGGTCTTGCTCTTCTTTGTCCATTTTTGGCAGTGTTTAACAGTGCAAACAATGCATTCATTTGCACCAACTGGGTACTGGGTGGCCAGTACTGATGTATTCCTATAGCTGGAATGTGCTAATGCTGAAATCATTCTTCATAAAGTATTTGACATTTCAGTCTTCATCTTTTTTCTTTTAAGAAAAAGATATTCTTCAACTTCTCTGGACTCTTCCACATTGTTTGAACGTCCCTTTCATTAAGCAGCTTCAGTTCACAAATATAATTTGAGTTTCTGATTAGTTTCAAGAAGCAACTGGCCAGCAACAAACCTACAAAACTCTCCTTAGTTGCCTTTTGTCTGCTGCAGATATCATAAAAAACGTTAGCTTACATATTACACTTAACTTGTGTTTAAAAGTGTTAAAAAGAAATTCTTATTCAACCAGATGTGCAGCAAAATGGTGTGCAACAGGGCTCAATACTTGGTCCTCTTAGGTTGTCCTTTACAGTACATAAAATCACTTCAAGGGTTTTCTTACTGTTGTTAGACAGCTAACACACAGAGTATTTCTCTTTTAGTCCCTCACCCATGCATTTGACTGTTTTACACCTGTTTATACATGACATCAAATGAGTGGTTATGTCACTTCATGTCTTTTCGTGGAGTAAGCTGGCAATTCTTTTCAAATACTGATTTGTTTTTTGACTTGTATTGACAGAAAATGACAGCATAAAGCAATGTAAAGTGCTATTTAAAATCAAGGGTGACAAAGGCCATTTTTTGATTGTTTTTATGTAATTATTTAAGACTCTCTGAATCACTCTAGTTAATTGCCATTATTTTGCAAACATTTGATTTCGGTTTTAGAGTGCTTTAAAGCAATCTAAAACATTTTTTTTATTAGTATTAAGGCTCAAACCATTCCAGAATGTTGCTGCCTGACCTTATTATCATTTACTAATGAACAAACCTAAATGTAACATTTGAGAATTACAGCACACTAAAAAGCACTGGACACCGATATACCCACCTCTCTTTAATTTGGACATTTTCTTGTGTGACCTGTCTCAGCTTGTGTCGGAGGTCGTCTCTGTCTGCCTCCAGGCTCCTGTTCTCCTGCAGCAAGGCCTGTTTCTCCCCAGACACCCGGTCTAGCTTCAGTTTGGTCTCAAAGTAATTCTTCTCTGTTTTTGCCAGTGAGAGCTGCACATCAGCATGCTGCAGAGGGGAAAGTCAGATTAGACATTATATCCTGTTTGTGCCCTGGTTAATTGAGGGAACCTATTTCTGAAAAAATGTAATGCCCACTGTTGCAAAATTATAACTTACTTATTATTTGAACTGAAGTAACATGACTGCTTAATAATGCTGGACTTTCAACATAACAGGTCTCTGTCACATCCACAGTGTGGTACAGTAGATGTATGCAACGGTTGTCTATTTCACTACAGACTCCCTATAATTATCTCTTCTCTGTTGTTAGCATATATGTTTTAGTTTTCTGTGTTGAATGTGTACCTCCTTCTTAAGCTGCTGCAGCTCTTCGCTCAGGCGTCCCCTGTCGGCTTCGGCTACGTCCTTGTCCCGCTGACAACCGAGGGCCCTAGCCTCAGCCAGGGCCCTGCTCTTCTCGGCCTCCCCCCTGGACTCCTCGGCCTCGTCTGCAGCTCGCGAGCACAACGTGGCCCTCTGCTGGCTCTGGTACAGCTTCTGCTTCAGCTGATGGAGGTCATGGAGAGGTGTGTGTGCTGCAGTGACTTGGTGAGGAAACAGTAGAGGCCTGCCTTTGTTTCTACATGTAATGTGACTCTGACCACTCTGAGTCAGAGTAAGGGTCTTGCTTTTAGTATATGATAAGAATGGGTTTAGGTCAATGATACAACATGAAAGTCCATTGTAGTGGTAAGATCAATACCACCAACTATGCGAACTAGAGATTTTACACATTGGTATTCCTCATATGATGCATCTTGCGACAAAGATTCTTCCTATTTTACTAATACTGAAAATATCAGATTATTTGTCTGTAAGAGTACTGCCAGTTTCCTCAGTGGTCTGAAAAAAAAGATACATTTTTAACAGGGGCACAAGTTTCACACTGGAACTTGATAAGTGAAAGATACTGGTATTGTTAGACCAAGAGGATAAACAAAAATACCATATTGGTTGTGTTGTGGTAATGTCAGACTAGTGCTTTGGAGTTTGGATATTGACTATGTCTAAAGATGGACAAACCCACCAAATCCCATAGGATTTGGTGGATTGGTAGCTGAGGCAGCTACCTGACATCACTCAAAGCCATGCTTGTGGTTATCTCCATAAAGTTGTCATCTCACCTTAGTTTCAGGCTGTAAATATGCTTATTCCTTCTGTAAATGTGTACCTTGGTACAGCATTTGGATTTCAGAGAAAAAAAATAGCACTGTACAAAACTGGACATTCCTATAACAATTGAGTCAATTACAACTTCAGCTCCACATGCATTTTAACATGGAGGTCTTTTGGCACTGACTCACATCCCCAAGTTGCCACACTTCAGCATCAGCTTCATTCTACAGTACTTTAGTTTTGAGCACCCATCTTCTATGTTATTATCAGTAGCGTCTATTGTAAAGAAGACAACAATGCAGTGACATTTCAGAAAGAATCATCCTGGAAGAATAATCTCTGGGTTTTAATATCTTTCTTTTTTGACTCCGTACATATGTCTTTGAGATATGAATACAGAACAGTTCCTGCAGCATATACACTGTTGTCACACAGTATTTAATGTAGAGTACACAGCCCCCATCATCAGGTAGTACTGGTTTATATGTGACTCCCAGCAGAATAGAGATGCAACTTTATAGTAAAACCCCCGGAACCTAGTTAGCTACATTTGAGCCTGCTGAACACGATGTAGCCAATGTTACATGTTGATGTTATAAATTTATGTATGTCTAGTGAAAGTGTCAGACATCTAACTAACAGCAAAAATACAACAGGACAGTTACTAGTTCTGAAGGGGAAAGGAAGATGTATTTGTTCTCTCCTATAAAGACATTTTTTTGGGGGCTATATTGGTGTGTGGTGGTTTTTATGAAGATCTATACCTTCTTTTGTAGTCCTCAAAAGACCAGTAAAGCTCTTGATGGATTTGCTGTTTCATCCCGTGTCTGTTTTTTTCCAGCTCACCTCTTTGACTTCAGCCTGCAGCTCCTGGTTCAGGTTCCTGAGGTTCCTCATGGTCAGTTCGTTCTCTGTGCGCATCACGATCCTCTCCATGTGGATCTCATTTGATAAGTACTTGTTTGCTTTCTTCAGATCCTCACATTCCTGAAAGAAGTTTACATTATCCATGGCGTGTGAGGTGGAACATAGAACCTCATTCCAAAATATACAAACGCATAAAATCATGGAATATGCTGTCAAAATGCTCCATCAAGATATTCCTCATTCCGACCATGATGACAATTACTTTCACTCAAAGTACATAACACACCCCCATCCCTCTCACTTGACCATTTTATGTCCAGTTCTTTACATTAATGTTTTGAAGAATGTCTTTCATTGCTGACGTAGCACACAGTATGTGAGAAGTGAAATTATAGTCGCTGTGGGTGTTCAAATGTCACATTTTCACACTCCTTACATGACCTTAAAGCCCCAGAATTGCAAAAAAAAAAAAAACTCTGCTCATTTAGTAGCCTGCAGATTCTCCACAACAGGGCTGTTGTGGAGGGGTGGCTGCGGGGGCCGTGCTGATGCCCAGTAAGTTCGGGTGAAAAAAAATCAATTGCTTCTTCGGGAAAAAAAAGCTTTGTTGAAAAGTACGAGGACGCTGAATGCCTGCGATAATGCAGCTGCTGAAAACAGAATAGCAGCCATGTTTTGACAAGCTCCTCCACCTCATCTTCAGATTGAAATGTTCGTCATCTTCATAGGAGACAACTGTGGGATCAGAAGTGCTCTGCTGCACGCAGTCATTAATATTCATTAGGCGTTTCCTGCTTGGATGTGTTTACAGCAACAGTTGCACTAGAGGGAACTCCTACTTTGTCCTACTACTATGTGCAGCTACACTTGCAGTTGCGAGCCATGTTAGAAATCAACGGCAAGCTGTACAAAACAAACAAAAAAAACATGAGTGCATAGTTCTAATAATTCTGTGGCGTGGTTTTGATGAAGGCAGAATTCTTTCATCTCTGTGTATTCATTCCCCCCTCATCGTCTTACCTTCCTCTTCCTGACCAGCTCTCCTTGCAAGTGATTGATCTGGAGGAAGGATCCGCTGGCGCTGACCGGTCTGACCGCCCTCACGGGCCTCCTGGGGAGAACTTTGACCTCTTCTGTCACCCCGTTCCCGAACCGGCTGCCCCTGTTAACGTTGCTGCTGCTCATGGAGTACGGCTTGTAGAGGCTGTCGTCCAGCGAGGACATGCCGGCCGTCTGCAGGTCAGTGTGGGACTTGGCTCTGATTGACATTTCCAGGCTGAGACCAGCGCCGTTCTGCCAAAATGTCAGTGTTGTTGCGATGATGCTCCGAGATGTGGCAGGGGCTTCTGGCTTGCGGTTAGAACGTGGGTCAGCGACCTCAGTGAAGTTCTCAGTTTCACGAGTAGTTCACTGGGTGGATCCTATCACCAACCCAGCTTCTTTTATTATTTATTAGGTAACACAAGACGACAAACTGCATTGGACGTAGGCAAATGGTGCCTGTGTTTTTCTATGAGGGCACCTTTTACAAACTTTGGACTTCATAGCTGATGGAAGAGAGGCAGAGAGAGCAAGGCCTTAAAACCAGATGGGTTTCTTTAAGCTTTATATGGAAAAACTGATTCCTATGACTATGCTGCTCTTTGTGAAGTATGGAATTCAATGGTGTCATGATTTTAAAGATGCTGCATGATAACATGATAGCATCAGTCATTTCCCCTGAGTTTAATACTGTTGAGAAGCAAGTGTTTAACATACTTATGATGTAGAGTCTCCAGAGAGAAACCAATAGTTCAGACTGGAGTACAGCTGTACGCAGAAATGTCATGTAACAAATTAATTCAATTTAATATACACTCACTGGCCACTTCATCAGACACACAAGGGAAACTGGATGCATGCTAATAAAATAGCCCTGCTTTTAGCATCAGGACTGGTTGCACTAACGTACCCAATGAAGTGGCTGGTGAGTGTGTATTTCTTTAAAACAGAGCTTCAGGAGAAATATCTGATTCGATTAAAGAGTCTGCAATTCGATTTGGGTCACTGACTGAGAAGAATCTTTCAATTACACTCACTTTTTCCCTGACCCAGGGCAGACAAAGTGTGCCCTTTTTTTCATCAAATTATGCTCTACCATTTCCCGTTGGATTAGGTGAGACTTACACTCTTGTGAACCAGGGAAGTGTGACCAATTAGCTCCTCTTACAGCTCGTGTCCGTGTAACAGCGCCCTATCTCTCACAGCCTGGCCTCAGCCAACCACGCGGCAGCCTGGGGACAAGCAGGAAGCTCTATTATTCACACCATGTTCACAGAGCCGTGGAAGTAGGACATGTTGGACTCATGCTGGAGCACCCTCGCTGTCAGGGAGTGATGATACAATAGCAATTCCTCACGCTAACCCATCTGCACTGTATCACTCTCACCTTCGGGTTTCCTGATGCTGGCCAGATCCAACGGAGAGATTTCTGGTTTGACTCGCTGGAACAAATGCGTAACATTGAATGCCAAGTACTAATTTAACTGATAGTGAGCAGGTTTCATCTGCAGCGCAGCTTTGAATCTAGTTTTGACATCCAAGCATCCAGTTTCAGTCATTCCTTTGATCCCTGAAAAGCTTCAAATTTTGATATATATGCCCCCAGGACTTTTTTGTGTATGGTTTAAGATGAGGATATCTATGTTTGGACATTAGAGGTGCTGGTAGTCCCTTTTGACAGAGGCGATTCAGTGGGGCCCTCACTAGAGAGCTGAACAAACTGCTGTGCTAGAATTTAACTGTAACTCTAAATAAGCGCTTGCAGCCCCTTTGGTTCTGATTCATCAGTCCTTTGATTGATCTCCATCATGTAGCACAAACACACATCCAGAGTAGCTGGAGACAAGAGGAGAGTCTAAGTCTGTCTGTCTGTCTGTCTAAGTCTATAATAATGGAGACACACTTAAATCACAGAAGACCTATAGCTAGTTCTCCCAGAGTCTCCCAATGACTTAGCTAGCTGCCACTTAGCTCAAAGAAGTGTGTACAAGTTTACTTGGGAGAGGGTGTTCATAGCCCTCACACGCCCCACCAGAGGTGTTTCTGTGGTTAGGTACACTTCACTGAAAATCTGTAAGAAAATAGTCTAGGGTAACATGGAGGGTCAGCCAACGTTAGCAAATGTGCTAGCAACGGCAGAAAAATGACTAGTCTTTTCACAGGTTTTTGGTTTTTGTGTTAGGATATTTCCTCTGCTGTAGCCACGCTTGACAACTCAAGTCATGTTTTGGAAGAATCACAATAATAATGAATTCCAATGCCAAGTAACTGAAAGTTTTCAACATTTTTTCTATGAGCTGTTTTTTTTTAAACTCTAACTCTCCCCTCTGACTGGTCTCCAGACCACCAAAGAAGGTCAGTCCATTCCAACCTTTTTTGTTCATTTAAATCATATTCAAATGTAGTGTTAACACTGATTTCTGTAACTTGTATTTAAGACATAAGTACCATGTACCTGTCATGAGGCAAGGAACCATATTTGGTAACTTCAGAACATTTTAAATTGTGTTCCCTTGCCTCTCAGTGAGGTTTAGAAGCATGAGGTTTTCATTCAGCCAGTCAGAGAAGATCAAGAAAACACCCTCAGGTCAAATCAGGGTCAAATGTGGTCTGCTAGGTCCACCTCTGCATGAACGCTGAGCGTAACTGATTTATTAGGCAACATGAAGAAGAGGCCTAATGTTGTCTAATGTGATAATGTGAATGATGACAAGTGCCTGAATCAGCACTTCTGCTCTAATGGACTAAATAAAAATTACATTTCTGCGGCGAAGATGCACTTCCTGCATGTCACTGATGGCTCTGGGATGACTCAGCATAAATCACGTCCCCCTACTTTTACTTCCTGCAAAGCAACTCTACAGACATATACTGTTGCACATTGGCATACTAGGACATTAATAGATACATAAACACTCAGAGTAAATATGTTGAGATCAATAGATACATAAACACTCAGAGTAAATATGGGATAACTTGTGTACAATAATTCCAACAACGCATCTTTATCCTGCTCACTTTCTTAGTTGTGCACTCAGAATTTGTCTCATACCGGTAACATTCATGTCCACATCACATGCATATGTCCCACTTGTTGTTCTTTGTAATCTTTTCTTCCTCACTATGTGTGTAAGCACAGAAAGCGACGTGTGACCAGAGTCAAGTGAAACAAAGCGGATTCTGAACACTGTGAACTTCAGATGAAACCAACAAATTCAGGCTGATAGACAGCGTATAATAAATGTAGGATCCCAAAGGAAGAAGAAAGTGAACAAAAGATGTGGGTTAGTAATCCCAACATTGAAGACTGAAGAAAGAAAGTGACAGAGAGCAAAAACTGGCAGCACAGGAACATTGTGGAGGAAGTTCCCTTTCCTACTGGCGTGGCAGAGCAAACATACTTCTGGGAGAGATGCTGGCGAAGCAGAAAAACTCATGAAACGCCTTTCAGTGGTTTTAATCAAGCATCCATATCACATCATGTTTGGTTGAAACACTGAGACACATGTTTCAGTAATTAATTCTACTGTACTGAACAGCTCCTTTATAAAGCATCTTCCTCTCATTTATCTTGAACCCTTCCTGTCACCCTGCTTTAATATTTCCTGAAAATCCTCAATTTGTTTTTACTCTTAACTAGCTCACAGCTGGACATTTTAAATATGTCATGTGTTAATGATTTAATCACCATAACTGCAGCGTTTGGATCAAACACATTAAACTACTGTCAGGGTCTTCCTCCCCTGGATGTATGTGCTATCTCATAGCGGGCCATCGAGCAGATTTGACCCCCATTTTCCTGTTTTCCTCTTTCTCATCCGCATCCCATTTGTTCTGTGGCTCTTCCCCCACGCGTTCTCTTTATTCGGTTCTTCACCTTCACCCACTTTAGTTACAGCTGTCACATAAAACATGGCAGGACTGTGCAGTTTTACCCCGTTTTTACTCCGGTGCTTTGCAGCCTTGTTGCTGGCCTCTCAGGCCAGCCTAAATAGAGGTAAGCTCTCTTTGTTTCTGGGGTAGATGCAGGGCCAAATTCAGACCCTCAGATTTAACTTTTTTTTTTTTTTTTTTTTTTTTTTTAATTCTTAATGGATCGTGAGAAAGTTGTAGGACAGCTTAAATTTCTTAAAGGAATATTTTGAGGTTACTTGTGGGACATTAAAAGTTAAGCCAAGAGTATTTTCTGTTGCATCTGAATTCCTGTAATGAGATGTATTTCTGTACATATCCACCTACTGCATTTAGAACCATATGAACTGCATGTTACCTTGGATTTACCACAAATCAAATCATAGTACTGGCAGGTTGCTTTTTATTTGATGTAACGCTCAGTTTACACTTTTTCCAACATAAAATGTGCGAGGCACAGACTTCCTGACTTCAGCTGACTTTACATTCCAGCTGTCCCTCAGAGTCAAAGAGCCGCTGGAGTCCTCATGCTCCTTGAAGGAGGACGGTACACCTTCAACTTCTCCGCTGCCAGCGCCGCCTGTCTATATCTGAACGTCACCATGGCGACCAGGGCCCAGATGGAGCGAGCGTTGAATAACGGGCTGGAGACATGCAAGTAGGTGTGCTGATGGCATCTGGTTCTGATGTGTCTGCTGGGACGCTGACCAGAATGCACTGTTGAAGATGAATCAGTGATGCGGAACACAGGCGCGCCAGGAGCGTGACTACACCACATAATATATGGGTCAGGATATTTGTCACGTACAAATTACGTCGGTTGAAACTTGTTGTTCCATGAGAACTATTTTTTGTGTATGTGGCATATGGACACAAGAGGGAAGTCACAGAGTGTAACCATTTAAATATCATGTATGAAATTTTGTTATAGATTGGCTTTAGAAGTCACGGTGCACTTTAAAAAAAAAAATCTGTCTTTCACTTGCTGTGTTGATAGATTTGGCTGGATAGCTGAACGGATTGCGGTCGTCCCACGACTTAAACCCGACAGCAACTGTGGAAAGGGCAAAACTGGGGTGGTGGAGTGGGCCGCACAGGCAGATAGAAAGTTTGGTGCCTTCTGCTTCAATGCGTCAGGTACTCTTTGTTTACTGCACTGTAATAAATCCCAACTGCAAATCCCAGTTACGCCAGGACACGATGTTCAGAGCGGTCAAAATAAGAAGAAAACTGAATGTTTACTTGACACAAACACGAATCCCATGTGAATCTGACCTTGTTTTTATATTTGGCCAAAAAAGTTCAAAGAGCTTTGAATTCACTGTATTATTTAGTAAGATTTACAAAGCCCATAAAGTCTATTTTGTTCTAATTAAATTTACAACACATGCATGCACTAAAACTTTTTAGTTTTTATTTTCTTTCTCAGTGAAATCCTTTTCCAAGTGGAGTTCAAGTAGAGTGAGTTAGCTGGGAATTATATTGTGCTACATGTTCCCATGTATCGGCGTTACAGTTATTTAATAAATGCTACCTGGTTATTAGACCCTTGCTGTTAATCTTTTTATACTATAACTCAGAGATGATTTCTCACCCACTTGTCACTTGCAGATTTGGAGCAATCTCAGAAAACAACAACAGCTGCTCCACAATCCTCCACATCCTCCACCTCACTGATGGCTCTGACCCGAGCCTCGACACCTGCCACACCCACGGTCGGGTCGACACCCGCTCCTCCGCCTTCAACAGAGAAGCTAAAAACTACAAAACCTACTGAGCAGTCACACTCAACGGCAGCCTTTACTCTCCCGGTCAAAACAGCAAGTTCGGCGAGGATTTCCCCATCTGCCTCACCCTCTATAAAACCTTTCTCCACCCATATCCCTTCTTCTCTTCCTCACATTATCACCTCAAAAGCCACTTCCGTCAGCTTTGCCTTTTTTACTTCTGTTCAGGTCTTCAATTTCTCTGGTTCCTCAGGGTCAGTGCCGCCACAGCCTCAGAACTCTGCAAAGCGTCCTCTAGGAGGTATGTCCTTTCAGTTTAAAAACACAACAACACCCAACTTTAACTCACTTAATAACTAGGAAAATGTATTTTCTGGATCTAACATTTAATTTATGTGGAGAGGATAAAACACTGCATACATGACTGAAGAATAACATGTAATTGTGTGTGTTGTACACATTTGTGCCAGTAGGGGACAGTATCTTTAGACCTCTTGTTGACTGTGCCAAAGAGTGTAACGTGTAGACTGGTCCAAGAGGTGTAATGTGTAGTGTTGTGTCTAAAATAAATCAGGATGAGGAAAACTTTGGACAATTTTGCTGTTTTTTGTGTGTGTGTTGGTGCACTTACACCAGGCACATACTCAGGCACGTATGCAAGCTCTTCATACCAGTAAGCGCAGATAGTGACAAGGAAGCCACTATAAAAAGAAAAGAAAAGTAAAAAAAGAAGAGGGCAGAGTGGTTAAGACAGGCGAAACTTACTAGGAGTTAATTTTACTTGAATAAAATCTCTTTGAATCATTATTATGAGTCACATTATTGAATCATTTAGTTGTAAGTCATGTTGTAAGCGGTATACAACACGATACGTGGAACCTTATCGGAGCTGAATGCTTCATAATGACCTGCAGTGTTAAACATTTCTTGATATGTGTGTACAAGGGTCATTTACTTTTAAAAACTTTGTAAATCTTTTTTTTTTTTTTTTTTTTAAAAAAAGATATTTTGGGGGCTATTGCACCTGTGTTTGAATGGGACAACTGAAGAAAAACAGGAATCAAACCCACGCTGCAGTGAGGACCATAGTTTCCCAACAACAAAAGTGCTAGTGAAAATGCTGAGTGGCTAGTAACTTTGGAAAACTACTAGCCACAGTGGCTGGTAAACAAAAAGGTTAATGTCAAGCCCTGATTACAAAGATAACAAAACAAAGCAAAAAAAGTTTTTGGACATGTGAACCTTGCAATAGAATTTCATGGTCATGAAGCTACAACAATCTGCAATGCTACTGCATATTCAAGGAATATTGTTAATAAGATTGTATAAATAAATCAGATCTGCCTGGTGCTGATCACATATGTACATATTTTTGTTTCTTTACCAGACGTATATACAGCACTCATCATTCTTGGCATCATTGTGGTGCTCCTGGCAGCAGCAGGTGCCGTGTGGTACTACAAACTGTGAGTCAGTCTTTCAGCTAACTTGCATGGCCGAAAGTACATCAGCAACACTTTGATAAAACGTCCGAAAATGTCTTAAACTGACTGGTCTTCTTCAGTTTGGTGAATCAAACTGATTGTGTGAAATGTCTTTGTTGGTTGCAGGAAAGTAAAGTCATACCAGAAAAAATAACGCTTTCTTCTTTTTTTTTTTTTTTTTTGCTTTCTGTTTGGAAAAGAAATATGTTTCGGTCTTGGCCTAAGAGGCAGCTCATGGACGACATACAGACAGAGATGTGGATGCACACTGACTGCGAGGATAGTCAGCATGGAGCGGAGGAGGAAGAAGACGATGAAAACGAATCATACAGGAAGTACTCCAGTGAAATCACACTCTGTGTCAATCCAAACATAAACGCAAACTCTGTGTGACTGTTCAGTGTATATATATACATATATAATTTATAGATTGAATGAACTTCAATACATCAGTGTTTTCATTTATTGTAGATTAGAGGATTGTTTATCGTATAAATGCTTTCATTGTTTTTTTTCTTCTCATAAACATATATAAATTTGGTCAATTGCATTTGTTGTCATATTATAGAATGAATTTGGACCCCATGCTGATGTAACTGTGTGATGGAGATACGCTCAGGTGCCAGTTCATTACGCACTCTAATGAGAGCAAATACCTTCCAGTATAACAGTCCTGCATTAAATCCTCCTTCATGGCTTGTTCACTTTGTAATAAAAAGACATCAGAAAGATGGTAATACAACCGGATGATCATTTTGATGGATGTAGTTTGTGGTGCTGTTAAACAGGATTGAATTAAAATGGGGTTGTCAAAATAATAGAAACAGGTGTACAATACCCACAATATAGTTCAATACAATAGTGCAACAAACCACAGCCTCCACGATGAAAACACAGTTAAATCATCAACTCTCTCTGTTATATCAGGATGCATTTCTCACTAATGTACCTAATGAACTGGAAAGTGAGTGTAAATCTAAACATCTTTAGTAAGACTTGCTCGGCAGCATACTTCTCATAGCCCTTTACTCTGTCTGTTCAGATATCGATATTAAAAAGGCACAACCATCCAGTGTGTTTTTCCCTTTGCATTTATGTGCAGGAGCATATTGTTTTGTCACAAAACCAGACCAGCAATTATAAATAAAATGACTTAATTGTATTTATTGTAAGTGTTTCATGTTTGTTCTGCATGGTTACGGATGTTCTGATTGACATGGTACAATTTTGGTCTGCAGGAGGGAAAAAATATTGCTAAAAAATAAGGTACATCCAGCTCACGTGAGTGCTTGTGCAAAATGCCGTAACCATGGAGACGCCCACACCCGGACATAAAAAAGTAACATATGGTGGCAGCAGTCAATGCTGCCACCATATGGAAGTTTTTCTGTGCCATCAGGGTTTGAATATGAATTGCTAAATAAATGTAGTTTACATAAAACGTGCAACATCACAAAAAGTTCAATCTCATAAAATTCAACCTCAAACGTTCAACCTCTGAAAAAGTCGGACTTAATTTCCGGGTGACCAGGGAGAAGCAAGCGATCCCCGTCTCTATTCATCCAACGTCTAGCCAATCGGGTTACGCTCCATTGGACATGACTTGCCACCGGCACGTAGTACATACACGTAGATGCGACTGAGGCTGCCTCTGTCCATTGTAACGATGCGTCAACTCGGCCGCCATCTTGGCAGGGGGTATGATATATATATTTACAATACAAGATTGGTTAAATTAAAAATGCGGACAATGTGCAACACTATTGAAAAGCTTCCAGGTATTTGTCAAAAATGGATATCAAAATGGAATGATGTATAACGATACAAATATAACATAATAATAATACATTTAATAATAATAATAATAATAATAACAATAATAATAATAATAATAATAATACAATAGAATTTATGACATAATAATCAAAATAAAATACTAATAATAATATAGTATCTATCTTTTTTATGTTATCTTATCTAATCAATCTTATTTATTTTATGTAACCTAAATACCCTATCTATTCCTTGATGAAAGTGTTTGAGTTAAACCCATTTAAAGAGGACAGTTGTGAAGTCTTATTTTGAGAACATGGATACAGCAATGACAACAAGTTGGAATGATGGTTATCAATGCAACCCTCTCTTCTTATTGTGATCCCTGAGCAAGCAAATATCCTTGGTGCCATTATTATTATTATTGTGGGCACTGCATTTGCCACAGTTTTATTGCACATTTTAGCCTTCGGCACTATATGCTTATATTTTTATATTCCTTATGTATACATGCTGCTGGTACTGAGAAACAAATTTCATATGTGCAGATGTAAGAATGACAAAAAAGAACCTTGAACCCTGAGTAACAACAAAGACAAAGACAGAGTGACACAACACAGGAAGGAACACATGAGGTGAAACCAATCATTTAATCACCGGAAGTAAAGCAAGATATGAAGCACCAAGATAGAAACTTTTGATATAAACAGGAAACAGTTTGGTGGTGGATTAAAATAATACAATAAACAATAGACTTTTTTTTTTTTGATTTACGATACAATAACTAGTGCATGTCTTCCAAATAAGGGAAGAAACCGAAGGACTTGGGGAAAACCCACAGGGAAAACATGCACAAACAACTTAATTTGTCTTATTAGCTTTTACCTGGTTTTAGGATGAGGGGGTTTTTAAGTGTACTACTACTACTTCTTCTCACCTTTGTCTGTAGGAGGATGTGGTGTGGGCTGAATCTTACCAGGGACTGGCTTTTACCACAAGACTGGCCTGGGATGGGTGGTGTCAGAGGATGTGTTAGCTGAGCTTTAGCTGTAGTGGTTGGGATCTGTATTTGTCTTGATTGTTCAGATCCCTGTACTATCTTGGCCTGTAGTGTGGGAAGTCAGAGGGGGATGTGGTGTGGCCTGAACCACACCAGGGTTTGGTTCAAGTCATGATGTCTGCATACCAGCTGATTGCTGTTTTTGTGATGATTTTGACTGGAGTTTTTCAGGGAATCCTTCTTCAAACTTCATGGTTGCATGATTCAGCTCTTTTATAAACTCCTGGCACTCTTTTTTTTGTGACTTGGCTTTTACAGCATTCAAGATTGCATATTTTGTAAAGTCATCCTCATTTATTATTGGCTTTATAGGTGCCCTTGTAGCACACTGAATATCTATAAGTGATGGTGAGAGTGGTGATGACAGTGGTGACGGCGGTGGTGATGGTGCTGGTGACAGTGACTCTTGAGGCATAAAGCATGGAACTTCAGAGATTGCTGTTGGTACTGTTTTTTGTCTTTCTCCTGGTCCTTTTCCTTTTTGGAAAAGATACATGGGGGGAGAGTTCTGTCCGCAGTTTGACGTTGCAGTCCAAACTAGCAGTAATTATGTTTTTGCACAAAGGGTCACATGCAACACTGACCAACTCAGGTCCTTTGTCGTGTGTTGTTTCAAAACCAAATTTGGAAATATTCCACCGACAAACTCTTCCTGTAGAATCCCCAGTCACTAGATTGGTTTTCTTCATATCCGTGACCATGGATGTAATAAAGGCATCATCCCTGTCTACTGCCTTAAACTTTCCTGTCAGTCCTCCCTTTATGAGAACCAAGCAGGCAAAGATATAGCCATCTTTTGTTGACAGCACTGTGGCTGTATTAAAAGTCACCTCCCTGGTCTTCAGACGTATAAAATGAAAGCCAGCTGCAATTTCCTCTTCCTGCCCTTTCTTTTGCTTTAAAGGAGTATTTCTTTCGGTAAACTTTGTAGTAACGTGTCCTTGGTCACCTTTTAATGCCATGCGCGGAGGCAATGTCTTCCAGTAAGTGATGCTTCCAAAATCTGTGGTGAGAATTGTCCGTGTCAAGGTCAAAGAGGATGCTGGTATTCCTTGCTGAAACGTACAGTCTGTCTTTTCTGCATATGATACTTGTTGCCTTCTTTGGCACAATAAGACAAATAGTCCCGAGATTTATACCATTGTTAAAATTCCAGTCATCCTGCCATCGACTGTAATTAATTTCGCTGAGAATGATCAAATGCGATGACGATGCGGCCCACACAATCATCTGACGTGACCCTGAACGGCTTTCCCAGTGAAGACATTCCACACTGTCACCACGCCGTTCTCACAAACGGAGATGATCTATTTGAAAATGCCATGGTAGAGCATGCAGGGAACAGGCTCGTAGTGGGATGTTAACTCATTTTTAAAAAATATCTGTGCCACATCCCAGACATCAAACTATATTTGAATTTGCCACGAATAGCTCATTGTTCTGT
Source organism: Mugil cephalus (assembly GCF_022458985.1). Lineage (NCBI taxonomy): Eukaryota > Metazoa > Chordata > Actinopteri > Mugiliformes > Mugilidae > Mugil > Mugil cephalus. The sequence goes on from NC_061779.1 coordinate 23,748,619, forward strand.
GTGTTGTAACACAGACTGGTGATCGGAGCCTTGTTCAAACATCCCAACGAAAAAAACCCTGTCTACAGATCCAGTCATCATCAGCCCACACACGGACGTTCTGATCGACAGACTGATAAATATGTTTTCAGTTGTATTGTAGACAAGGTGAGTGACTGAAGTCTTGTGTCCTGGTAATTCAAGTGCACAGGATGTGTTCCTGAAGGGAAGCCACGTTCACAGTAATCCACCAGTACTACCAGTCAACATAAAATCAGACCAAGGGGAGTATTCAACACAGGAGAAAAAACACATGATGTTCAAGACTACTAAATACTGTTTTAGAGATTCTGGGTTTTCTGGACATGGAAGGAAAGGACAACGATATGAGGGCAAATGATTCGATGCACTGAAAATACTTCATGTGACTGCACTCATCAGTGAAGATGGGAATTCTAAAACTGATGAAGTTGTCGGTCTGGTTCTTCAAAAGGGTTGAAACATAAGCAGATGTGTATGGTCTCAAGGAGATCTTTTAAAATGCGTTGGGACAGAACAGGCACAATTTTATTATCATTAGTCATAAAAACAGACAAAGAGCCTACTGCACCACCAAAGGAAAATATTTCAGACCAATAGTTCAGGACGTTCACAAAGTTTTCCTCCTCAGAGGAACTTCAGAGGGGACTGGTTGCAAAAACAGAACAACACCTCCCTCTCAGAAGTAGAGATAGCGGTAACATTTTTTTTCTTTTTGGTGCGAAAAGGGAGGTCACTCCAGAATTTCAGCAGACCATCAAAAGAGATTGAAATGTACTGGCATTTCTGATAAGGCCTGGTTTTTTCTGATGAATCACCCGTGTCATTCTCAGGATCACTTTTTTTCTTTTAACACTGGGAACGTGTTTATCCTCGAGACGACCGCATATCAAACTATCGATTTATAGTGATCTACAGGAATGATCTTAAAAGGTTTTGGGAAAAGTTGGTTCTTGTGTTCCAAGGTTTCTACTGCCTTTTTACTACTGTTCTATTGTTCTCAGGGCCACATCCTACTGAGCGGCAAAAACGTGGTGAAACATAGCAGTAAATACAGCTAGATTGGGGAAAATGTGGATTATCAGATCAAATTAAGGACAATTGGACTAGACTTGGAAAGGTTGATTAGCCTCAGTTTAAGTTAGTTTTAGTTAATTTCAGTCATGATAAGTGTAGCTAAATAAAAGATGCTAATGCTGAGAGCTTTACTGAAAAGTAGCGTTAGCCATACAATACAGTAGCGTTGAAAGGATGACGAGGAGTGATCACAAATATTTTTTATTGTTTTATTGTTATTATGTATTATTATATATTGTTGGAATCGAAATTGTCAGTCATAACTACACCAAAACAACATCGACGAAGTTATCTGACAGACCTCTCGAACTAAAGAAGTAACTTAAGGTATGACTTCATCAAATAAATACAGCATAAATTAATATTTATTAATATAAATAAATATTATTTGACACTAAATTATGAACCACAACACCATCTGTGTCTGGATTTCAGTTTCTACATAATGTGGCGATCCATTTACTTCGATTTTTTTTTGGGGGGGGTGGGGGGGGGGGGGGGGGGGGGTCAGTAAAAACATATGTCTTGGCTGCTTTTCAAATCTGTTGGTAATTTACAGTCAATCGCATTACCCGCTATTTCAGCTTGCACGATAGTCGATAATCACACGATAATCATGGTGTGCTAACATCGCCATACCTTTGCTGTAATAAAATTAGTGATGTTCCACCCTCCCACCACGGTGGCGCTAAGGAGTCACTGGGTTTGCAAACCGAATTAAAGCAGAGAAGAAGAAAAACAAAAACATGGACGTCACGTTTTTCCCATGTCCATGCGATAAACACGTCGCATATTCTTTTTCAAATGAAGCTTACATCACGTATTAATACCTGCTGTGCTCAGTGGCAGTTATAAACGTCGAATCAGGGTTTAGGCTTTTAGAAAATACACACACAAAAATGCGACGTCTGGGGTCCGTGCAGCAGAAGATACCGTGTGTGTTTGTGACCGACGTGAGGGAGGAACAGTCCAGAAAACGAGATTGTCAGGTGAGCGCTGCAACCGGACAGCACGACACGGCAGCATTTCTAACAGCATACGGCATCACCAGCGAGGCCGGCGTCAAGTTAGCTCAGTAAATAACACGTCCGTTTTAGTCAATCGCCTGGTTACGCTTTCAGGAGCATGACTCTGTGTCGTTAGCTTGGTGCCGTAGCATGCGTGGGGCCACCCTCCCCCCTGTCTGCTGGATCCTCCTCACACCCTCAGCCCTCAGTTTCATTTAGAGGGATGGCACGAAACTGATGCTCAAAATCTGTTGACTCAGCTTTACTTTGTTCACATCCAACACAAAAAATACACAGCCCTCTTTTCAGTTTCTTATACGTATTGGACAAATGAACCCAATCGGTGAATAACGTGCTCATTTTTGATACTTTGTCCAGATTCCTTGTCATTCAGTGACTGTCTGAATATTCTAAAACCTCACCAAAGAACCGTATTCTGGATTTTTTATCTGGGTCTTCCTGACCTAATATTGTTGTAGCTAGTGAATTTCTACTTCCTGTCATTCTGGTACAGGTTGACCTTAGCCAGCTGGCTGACCCATGTTCATTTTTTCTGAGAATGTCCCAAACTGTTGCGTTGGTCTTCCTAACGTTCCCGACGTACTGTTTTTCTGACCTTGTTTTACTTGAACTGAGAACCTCCCCTGACTGCATGTTGACCTCCATCGGATAGATTTGAAAAAACGGATTCACAGCTCCAAGCAATACTTTTTCTGCATATTTGCCTCTTTCATGACTCACTGTTTCACACAGGAATGTCTCGCGTACGCTTTCCATTATTAATGCGTTTTTCAGTTGTCCCTGATCAGACATGTCTGCCTGTCTTCAGCAATTTCAGGTTGTTGCCACCGATCATGTGAACCCTGTGGCTCTGGAGGCTAACATAGACTGTGCCCTTGCCACAGAAAAACTGGATGGCACCTGCTGTTACGTAACACTTTATAAAGGTGAGTTACATCCTAACCGGCCACCCTCCTCTTCTCAGACATTAATATGTGCTTTATTGTGTAAAATGATGATCTACCTGCTGGACAGCCAGGAGAAATGGTATTATTTCTCTCAACTCTTCAGGCCAGCCTTACCTCTGGGCTCGACTTGACAGGAAACCCAACAAGCAGGCAGAGAAGAGGTTTAAGAAGCACCAGCACTCTCTCAGGAGCTGTAAAGGTATTCTAGCTTCACTGCCCGTGTTGCTGAGTATGTCTGAAATGTTTTCACTTTGTAATAGTCGCACAGGTTTACAGGTTTTATTTCCGCAGGGAGATCAAACTAGTTTGATTTTTCGGGCTTCTCTTCTAGGATTTGTGTGGAATGTAGAGGAAGATTTTAAATCGGTGCCAGAGATGTGGATCCCAGCTCACAGAGTCAAATATCACAACGGCCATCCACTGCCGGACGAACATGGACATATCCCAGGTTCTATGAAATATTCTGGTTTATATATATATGTATAACACAAAATGAGTTTGGATTTAGTGTAAAATTGTCAGAGGTACCGTGGAGGATTTTTAAAGCTCTCTGGTTACAATAATGCGTACAATAACTGTTTTTTGTTCTTGTGACCGTCCAGGCTGGGTTCCAGTGGAGAAGGACAACAAGCAGTACTGCTGGCACTCCTCTGTGGTGGATTACGAAGTCGGTGCCGCTCTTGTTCTGAGGCCTGGCTCCGAGGATGAAGACATGTTAGAAATCACAGCAGTCCCACTGGCAGAGCTCCAGGAACAAACACTGGAGCTCATCGGAACCAACGTCAATGGAAACCCTTATGGTAATGTCACTAGGGAGGACAATTTAAAGAAAAAGAAAAGTGTTAGAAATTGCTGCTCTGACTCAAGCATGCGCTTGTAATTGTCATGTAATTGTCATCACAAGCTGTTGTCCTGGTAAACACTTTAATCCCACTTGTGTCTTAGCTGCCAGCCTTTCAGACTAAAGTTGAGTGTCATTGCACTAACAGGACTGGGCAGTAAGAAGCGGCCTGTCCACTGCCTGGTGTCACATGGAAGTGTGCGGATCAGAAACCCACCACTCGTGGACTTCCTGCAGCTGTGCTCCTGGTTCCAGGAGAGTCCAGAGGGTCGAGTCGAGGGCATCGTCTGGCACTGCAACGACGGGACTCTCGTCAAGGTGGGGTAACTCTGTAGTACAATTTGAGAGAACGACTAGGGAGGAAAAGGATTATAAGTGAGGATATTTCAGACCTATATTTTATTCAACACATAAAATGTTAAGTTGCTGTTAGGAATGTTTCAATCAGGTTTATTTTGCCCCTCGAGTGCTGATCCCGTCTTAAATAAAGAAAATTTCCTCCCCTGGAGATTCATAAAGGCGATACGTATCTTACTTATCATTATGTGCGACTATATGAAGTCCAATTAATCGGACTGTCAAAGCTAATGTAGCCAGGAGACAGTAGCTTGTAGAAAACCTGTGTTCTGTACCACAGAAATGTGCTGGTCTAACTCCGCAACCATCTCTGGAATATGCTCGGGTTGACGTTGTCTCGATTAAACCTTTCTCTTCTTTTAAACACAGCATTCTGCATTTGTTGTTGTTTTGGTGCAGTCTTTATCTGAGTGTACTCCGCAAATCAAATTGGTAGTATTGCTATAACTCACCTTTATAAAGTGTTACGTAACAGCAGGTGCCATCCAGTTTTTCTGTGGCAAGGGCACAGTCTATGTTAGCTGACGATTTTACTGAGTCCATACTGATTTTTCTCCCTCCAGTTACATGATACAAATTATACAATGGTAATAAATGTTACGAGTCTCAGTTTAACCAAAAACATGAACACTAAGCTCTTAAGCATACAAAATAAATAGGTTAAAAAAGAGGTAGAACACAAGGTTCTAGGGTCCTTCTCAGCTTATATACTTACACCTTGGCTTTAACATCAACACATATTCCTACCAAAGGTTTCACAACAGCTCCAATCTAATCCGTGGACAGCAGTTGATTGACAACCTGCACTATTACTTTGCCAGAAAGAGAAAAAAAACATCAGCTAGCAAACTCCTACTTAACAACAGCAGTAAAAGTGAGGACTGTTGCTAATGACTGTATGTGTTGGTGCTGAGTGATAAAGTAAATAGATCTTTGTTTGGTAACCGTTTAAACAACATACCCAAAAAAAAGACTTGTTGCCACTCGCTCCTTGACAGGTTTACCTATATACAGTATATGTGGATCTGGTGTAGTGGTAGTAGTGTAGTATAAGATCAGGCCCTGACCTCTTCTGTGTCTGTTGCGTTCATAGGTTCATCGTCATCACCTGGGACTGAGGTGGCCGGATGGAGACACCTGCCTCGGTAAGAGGCCGGTGGTCATACAAGTTGATGGGACAGCGGATGCTTACAACAACAGCACGGACTTGTTCACGTCCTTTTTCACACTTAAGGGACACGTCTTCAGGCGGCTTCAGGACATTCAGTTTGAGCCGTGACCTTGGCCAAAGCAGATGACGTTCCTGTTCCTGAAGCTCCAGCTGTAGCCCCGTACGGATCCGTCACTGTTCCACCTGTTTCCACCAGTAATTCCAGTTTATCGCTCTTAATTTATTCCATGAAATCCAGTGAAGTACGGCTGCAACTATTTGAAGCGTAACTAGCTGAAAGTCTTAACCAGTGGGCTTTACGAACAACGCTTTTAGACAACAAGAATCTTCACAGTTCCTTGAACTGCTGGAGAAAGTTCCTGCTTTTAGTTTGTTGTGTCTGCACTTAGGATCCGAAAACTGGTCGGTTTTCAGCGTTTTCCCTTCTATTTTTAGGGGGCACCCTGCTGCCCTTACGTTATTTATCTTATTTACACGACATGTCATTTCTGTCTGCATGATCACATGCTTACATTTCTCCTCTGCCTTGTGTCATGCACGGTGGAGTTCACCGACAAAGCTGTAGACTTAGGGGAAACACTGGTTTTAGGATGTGTCGAAGCTCCTACAGTGAGGAGGAGTTTTTCCCCGACGAGAGAAACCTTGAGTGATGTGAATGATTACTGGTAAAACAATAGCCATGTATATAACCGTTAGCTTTTAAGCAACACAAAACGATCAGAAACATTAATGACTTTAAGCCTACTACTACTTTAGCATTCCTATTGACAAGATGAGTACAGAGCAGGAACTTCCCAGTTGGTAGTTCCCCTCAATTCAGAGAACCTCCAGAACGGTTTGGTCTGAAAATGTCTAATGAGTGAGCAGTCACTGTAGTGAAGGGCTTGAACCCTGTAGCACTGAGTGTTTTAAAGACTGAAGACTCTTGTTCTGCAGAGATGTGTACAGCTTTAATGTAAAACTGACTGACCAACATGACATTATTGTCAACTTAAATCATTAAACGTGATCTATTTATTCACTGTATGTTACTTCTGGTCCATTGCTGAGTGAGAATGAAATAATGACAACGTAAAGATTTTTATACAACAAAAAAAGATGCTTTATTGGCAAATGCAACGAATCATATAAATATGCTACAAAATGAGTTACAGTGCCAAACCAAGAACTTGATATTAACATATAAACAAAAACCAGCTGCCTCGAAGAAACAAAATGTACTGTGACGGTAAAGACTAACAATAAAATGAATATTGTGGGAACAAGATTTGTCCTAAAGCTTCTACAAAATTAGATTTAGAAATGTGATTGGAAGGTTTCTAACTGCATTAAAAACTAGAAGCCATAAGAGCACATCCAGATGTACACTACCAGTCGAGGTTTGGACACGCCTTCTCATTCAGTTCAATGAGACAGTGTGTCCAAACGTCTGACTGGTAGTGTAGGTTTAACAATGCACTAAAAGGCACATGCGACCTGAGTTAACTGATGGACACGCTGGCCATCTCAGGCTTCACACCAAAGCGATCGCACACCTTCTTCAGCTGCTCCTCCAGCAGGATGTTCTTCTTCACCTCCAAGTTGTAGTTATACTTCAAGTCCTCGATCTCTTCAAAAAACGTTGGATCAAAGTTCTCCAGCTCCTTCTTCAGCTTCGTGACCTCGGTTTGGAGTTTGGTTTTCTCTGTTTCAGCTGCCCGCAGAAGGTTCTTAAGTTTCCCATAATCTGAATAACACACAAGTGACAACTCAAATAAGTAAAGCAACTAAGTTGTTGTGTAGGTGTCCCTTGTAGGACATGGGCCTTCAGAGGGTGTCCCGTCAACAGCATGTTGTTAGTGGGGCTCTTTGGGTCCTATGGGTTGAGGGGCCTCTGTGGATCATTCCCCCACAGATATTTGATCAGTTTGGGATCTAGTGAATTTTGAGTTGTTCCTGAACTGTTTTTTGTGTGTCTGTGTCAGGCTGCTTCCTGCTGGGGATGGCTGCTGCCATCAACGAGTGTCATTACTATGGGGTGGGGATGTCTGGTCTGGTTTAGGTAACATCCACATGAATACCAGGTCCACAAGTTTCCCAACAGAACATTGAATTGTCACAGGATGGGCAATGGTTTTAATGTAGTGGCTGATCGGTGTATATGGAAGATCATAGTATACATCCTTTCTACTTAGGACTTGGGTGAACAGTGTAAATATGAAATAATGTTTTCGTTCACAGATTTCATATTAAAACATGTTACTATGAACATATTTGAAGTTTATTTGAGGAACTAGTGATTATTATTTAGTGGTAAACTACAAAAAGATGAGTAAACTTACTAATTTATGTGACCATTCATTCATTCATTCATGCAACAATTCCCATATTTCCAACAGCCTAGTGCTGGAAAAAATCTGTGTACTCACCCTGCTTAGAAGACGTCTCACCGTATCGCTCCGTGTACTCGCTGATCCTCCGTTTCAGTTCTGCGTTCTGCTTCTCCAGCTCAGCGTTGACCCGCCTTACGATAAACAACAGGTCAGTAACGTAGTCCAAAGATCTAGACGTCTGGTCAAGGACCAGACACTGGACCAGATTAGAATAAAACACTGGGACAGAGAACTTAAGCCACAACACATGTATCATCACCGTCTCTGTGCCCATAGTTGAACGTACTTGATTGCCTGGAACTCCTTGGCGAGTCCTGCATCAGTCTTGGCAGCGGCAGGAAACACTTTCAACATTTCAACCTGTGAAATTAGAAACCGCAGAGCAGCAATTATTGGCTTAACGACTGATTCAGCATCCTTCAAGATGTTTGGAATGTTTTAGTCACAAGCAGCTGTGCTACAACATTAAAGGCAAACTTTGATGACTTCCTATAGGCAATTTTACGCACCGAAGCCAATTAACCAGTCACAGACACTCCTGACAGGTAAATTTGTTGAGACATTTATTTTCTGTAACAACCCCTCTTTAAATGTCAAGCATGACTGAACAAAGCCACACTATCGTTTGAAGCTCGTAACTTGAGAAGCTCTGTTAATCCTTCTGCCTTTTGGTCTCTGACACAAACCCAAAGGAAAAAACACAAATCTGAAAGATTCCAGTCCCTCAGAGATGGAAAACCCACAGCAATAAGTTAAATGTTCTCCCCAAGTTAAACAGTAAATTAGCGTGTTCCTGATTCCTGTTACCAGAGGGTACCTGATCTTCCAGTTGTCGGATGCTCGTCTGAGCTCGCTCCTCACGCTCTTCCACTTCCTTCAGCTGTTGTTTGAGTTCAGAGAGGCTGGAGGTCTTCTGCGTAAGCTCCTTCTCCAGTTCTTTCATCTTGTTCTCAAACATTCTGCAGATTGACGCCGACCAGTATGTTGAGTGAGTTATTCATGACCTTCCTGTGTAATGTTTCTGCTGATGGATGCATTCTGATGGAGATTTAGCTTTTATTTAACAGCACTTATTGAAAGAAATCCAGTTGGCTACCTGGTGACCACAGAGGACCTCCAGGTCTTACTGTCCGCTCCCTCTGTGATGGGTCTGGATAGAGCTGCCCGCAGCCTCTCCTTGGTTTCCTCCAGCTCCGTCTCAAGCTTCTCGTTGGTCACTTTCAGACTCGCCTTGGTCACCCTCAGCCTCTCAGCTGCCTCTATTTCCTGTCCCAGTGTCAAACACACACCAGATGTGGTGAGTTAATAGAGACGAAAACATGCATTCAGGGCTCCTCTGCAGTATGGGACACGTGAAATATGTATTTGAGTTTAGCAATTTCTAGTTCTGGAAAGTGTAGAGATGACTCAATATAGAAATATAGAAAATATAGGTTTTCACTGTGTGGGGAGCCAAAATGTCGTGTTTGAGAGAACACAGGCCCGAGCGAGCTTGATGTGGTCGAGAGTAAGACATGCGACTGCACGGCCGCCCCTAACAGAGCTGCCTGTGTGCATGTACATCACCGCCTGCACACAGCTCCCCCCACAGCGCCTCATACCCGTGCCAAGTCAAGACGTCCGCCTCCAAATTAGTTCACACAAAATGTCTTTGAACCGCACATGTATGTAACATCCAAAATAACCAAACGCGAAGCTCGTCTGAACATAAACTAAAACAAACACAACAACATGTGATGTTTCCACGGATATGGTGAATAAACAAGAACATTGTTTAACGTTTACAACTCATTTTCTGGTCTTATTTATGAGAGATGGTCTTCTACTGATTATTTGGGAATCTAGCAAAGGTGTTCAGAATATAACATGTGTTAATGGTTAGATTTTAAGGGGATTACTTTACATTGTAAAAGTCTACTTATTTGGAATTGGAATGGAAACAATACTGGCAGTGCTCTTCACTTAACCTTTATCAAGTCATAAATGTTGGTACCCTTCTATTCTCCTTGCGTAGGCGTTCGTTTTCCATTACTATTTTCTCCAGTCCTTTGGTTTTCGACTCGAGTGTTGAGCTGAGCTTGGCTTCGCTTTCACTCTTCAGGGTCTCATAGTCAGCCTAGAAGATAAAACAGGACAGTGTTACCTTCAGTAACAGAAAACAGAACATAAACTGGTCCAACGTGGATGTAGTGTTTGAGACGAGGTGATGCTGAACCTTCAGTTTTTCATTTTCCCGCTCCAAGGTGGCGACCCTGTCTTGGTTTGTGCTGGATTTCTTCAGCGTTTCATTCTCCCTCTGTACCCTCTCCACCACCTTCTTCATCAACCCAATAGTCTTCTCAAGTTCAGGCACGGTTTTCCCACTGTGACCAGTCTGATCAGGAACACATTAAGAGTCGTGTATTGGACAGGAGGAAGATCAGAGGAGATTTGATGCATTTGAGGTCAAAATGATTTTATTACCTCATATGTAGTCATGTATAGCGCTTTATGATCTGTTATTTCTGGCAAAATAGTCACGCATGCGTTGAGAAAACAGACGAGCATAGGTCAACTTACTCCACGTATTTGCGTCAGCTTTTTGTCTATCTCTGCCTTTTCTTTTTTCAGTGCACTGCACATCTCTTTAAGGTCAGCAACTTGATTCTGTGGGAAAAAAGAGACTAGATAGAATCATGTAACATCCTCTTGGCAAAGATGCACATTGCTCTTGTACAAATCAATATATTGATTCTTAAGTTAATGAGATTCAACACATTTTTGCAACATTTGCATTAAAGCTCATGATGTGGAGACAGTGTGTGAGTGTGTGTGTGTGTGTGTGTGTGTGTGTGGTGGGGTGGGGGGGGTAAATCACTTTTCATTAGAGCAAAAGTTAATTATTTCTATGTTTGTTGTGCATGTTTTGTTTCTCAAACTGTAGGACATGAGACGTGTCTTCAGTCAAGAGGAAGACCTGCAGCTCTCGTTGGAAGGTTATGTACAGTTACATGAAACTATAACTAGGGGCTGACAGGCTTAGCTGAAAGGCTAGCTCGGCTCTGAGTGTAACAAAATCACCACCTTTAAAGGTCAACAACGAACACAATAAACCACACATTAGTGTGTTAGAATAGGCAAACAACAGAACCAGCCTCTCTCGGTTTGGGATGCGTGTACCTTGAGTCTCGGTAGGTCTCTGTTGGCCTGCTCCAGCTGAAAACGCAGCTCCAGGTTCTCTGAGGCTAGCTTCAGGTTTTCTTTTTGGAGGTCGGGGTCTCTCTGTGATGGAGTGCCGGTGCCTCGTCCTGAAGTCTAGAGGATGGCAGAGGACAGATTAAGCCAGAGTAAAGGGTAGCATTAACATTAAAGGGTGAGGAGGCAAATATCCGCTTTAAAAAAACGTCTTTGTGCTTTTTCTACTAATGCACGACCGAAGGACACCTTGATGTCGGTGCCAGAGCAGGGGGAGGGCACCAACACACTATGAAGCCACTTACTACTCACTGGATTTGCCTGACATCTATCACAGCACTACCACCCTGGCTAAACTAAAGAAGTCTGAGGTACCTTCAGATATCTAAGAGAACTGCTGCCACGTTTTCCATCATCCTCTTTTCTACTCATTGACCTCTCTGTGTGCTTGCTCAGTGCGGCGGAAGAATCAACATCTGGCTCTGGTTGTTCCAGGTTATCTTCCTCTGTTGCCTCCTTTGTCTCAGCCTCTACATCTTTGAGCTTTTGAGGCTTCCCCGTCATTATCCCCATATCATCATCGACTGTATCTTCATCATCTAAGTCGCCAGCACATGCTTCGTTCTCTGTTTCAGTCATTTCATTGCCTGTCACTGGCTTTGCGGTCTGTGGTTCTCCCTTTTCTTCAGCCGCCTTAACTTCAGAGCCAGAGGCAACTCGTGCTCCTGCCGTTTGTCTCTCATCTTCACGAGAACGATCGGCATCATCGTGTTCTTCTGCTGTCACATCTGTTTTGCCATACGCGGCGAATTTTCTCACACGGGGGCTCGGTCGCCGCTGCTCGGTGCAAACATCCTCTGCTGCCACAGAGCCGGTTTGTGTTTTTCCGGCTGCCTGGCTTTTCTTTGGCTCCCTCTGATGGCCGACTCTGCGCCCGGCAGCTTGAGGTCTGGGGGAGCGGCTGGAGGACTCCACAGGACGGGATGCTGCGTTCCCATCGCATGACCCCTCCTCAACATCAAAAGTAAGAGAAGAAATCCCCCTCAGAGCCTGGGAGGATAAGCTTTTCTCCTTCACATGAAATTAAATCCAGTGAAGGACGCATGAAGAAAGAGAGCAAATGATGAATGAAGAATACAGAGACAAACACCTTTGACCTGTACTTCTGACTGCACTGTGAGGACCCTTTTTGTATTTAAACAGCACAAATGCTGCTATAAAATATACAGCATACAACATAAAGAGATTTTATTTGCCATAACATCAGCATAGAATCTAATCATTTAAATAAACTGTTGTGAGAAACGCTCATTGGACTGCACCACCCAACCAACCAACAACCAAAAGCAGATGACAGTTAGGTTGCTGTTGCCAACACTTCCCAACGCTGCCAAAAGTGCATCTAAAGAAAGTGAATTTGTTTTTATAAATAACCAAAATGAGGAATTAAAACAGTTTTTTTCTGAATTCAATTCAACCCCTCAGTCCAAAACTGGGGGACACTTGCAAGTTTTAACAGCTGGAAGCATTTTTGTTTTTAATAAATACATTTAATTAATGGAACAACACAACAGGTAAACAATTTTTATAATGTATTTGTTGTTCTTAATGATGACTTACAGATGGTCTTGATGGAGGTTCCTTGGCTATCTGGCTCTCTAAGGAGTGGAGTCTCTCCTCCAGGGAGCGGTTCCTCAGCATCAGATTCTCCATGGCGTCATCACGAGGTAAAGCCTGGTGCTGTCTGCATGTTTGACAGGAAAACCACAGCCTTAGTCTTTGGATCATAGAACACTGGCATTATTTAACATTATACGTCTCAGAGTGTATTTAGTGTATTTATAAAGACGTGGGAGGAGTAGAGCAGACTAGAGAATGACATAGAGGAGCCTGGTTCTTGTTTAGCGACGCTGGCATGGCTTAGGACATGGTCATTTTATATCATTCATTTTCATTATAGGATGCATTCTCTAGAGTAATCTAGTTTCAAGTTTGACATTTGTTTGAGTCAAGAATGCGCTTGCTGAGTTTCTCATTTCTCCTTATGTTATTTAAATGTATATTTTGCACTGTGCCTTGGACTTGAAGTTTAAACATCGGTAATAGTTATAGGTAACAGTCATTGATTAGTAAGTTTAATACTGGGGTACTGTAGCCTCCTGTATTATTTCTTGTCTTGAGAAAAACTATTTAATGGATGAGTGACGTGTGGAATATTTTTTTTTTCTTTTAATTTTTCTTAACATTACTTGGAGGTCAAGTCACTTATTCAGCACTGGACATGTGTAAGCCATAAATACCAGCTAGCTAGTTACTTTACGCTTCTTAATCGTATTTACATATCATTATCCCGTCTTTGCCAGCGTCTCAGCAGTCAGGTGCTGGTTTGTTTGGATTTGTGGTCTGAATACTTTTCTCTCCATTGTTAAATCACGTGCCCACGGTGTCATAGGTGCTGGTCCCAGTGTTTTTTCTCACTCTGTCGTTATGCTGCTAGTGTGTTGTAACACATGCTGAGGAGCGTTGCCGTTGTAACAATAGGGAAGCAACAAGCCTTGTTCCCTCTGCGGGTTTATGATCGAAACCATCCTGAAGTCAACTCAATTTTCAACTCTTCCTTGGTTTCTTTTCCCCCCAGAGGAATGTTAAACAGAGGTGCATTGTGTCTTGGCAGCAAATACGTGAAGCAGGTACTGGCAGATAATTTACCCCCTACTTGAATGCGTTCACAGAGAAGACTGCAGGCACTCGTGGTCCTGTCTAAGCCTGGTGCTCATCTTTGCTGCAGGGCCACCATCAGAAGTCACCAACAGACAACTGACAGCCCCACCCCCCCCAGCTGACCAAAGGTCACGAAAGCCAAATCTGGCATGGGCTTGGGTCAACTCCCTCGGGGAACACGTTCAACCTAAATTCAACAGGGTCAGAAGGGCATTTTGTCTGCTGGCTGCCCTGGTTCTGAAATGTTAGTCTTTCCAAAGGAGCAACTGAATACGTATAAAGTTTGATTCAGTTCTACTTAACTTATTTTACCGTTCCACACAAGGATGGTTTATCTCCCACGCTGTTACCTTGGGCTCTGTTTACTCCCACTGGACAACATGGCTAACAGATTGTTCCGTCTATCTACGTCTGCTGCACATTTGGTCCAACAAGGGCGGTGAAATCACGGAATCGCAAGTACATTCATAAAAATGGTTCTCATATGGGGATCTGGAACTTGTCCAACACTTTCTTCTGATTGGCTTCAGATCCACATTTTGACCCACAACTCTTGCATCCCTGAGTGTAATTAGTCTTGGCTGCACAGGTTTTTGTAATAATGATCTTAATAAAACACTGCTGTTTAATTACTGTTCGTTATTGCAATACTTGATGTGCAAAGCTTTTCTATGCGGTTAATGATTTATTCGGAGCATTTTATAACCTTATTACTTTTTGTGAAGCAAATTATTTTTTATGTACTTTTTTTATATTTGCTTTGAATTCAGTTTGGTTTCAATTAGTATCCTCCTGAGTGGATTTTTGTTTTATTTAGAACAACACAGTCTTGTTTAAATTAGCATTTTGTTTTGGTAAATTTCAGCCAAATAAAATGTCTTTCATTCACTGCAGCTTTAGTTTTATACCAGGCACTTGATTATAGCACAGTTTTGAATGAAACGGGCCATAGACTTTAAACTCTGTCATTATTAGTCTGCACATTCCAAAGTGGTCTTCCTGCTCAATACGGACGTCTTTCAAAGCGTGAGAAAAGGCTGATAGATACTTTATGGTGAGGATTTGTGTCTCCAGCTCAGAGTTCTTCTTCTTCAGCTCCTCCATCTCCTTTTCCATTTCAGTGGATCGCACTCCCACCACCTGATCGGCAGTCACACCTCGAGCCTTCAGCTTTTTCTGCAGCGCGCCCTTCTCTTGTTCCACCCTACGCACACGGCAAACACAGAACGGAAAATAAAAAGGGATGAATTGTTAAAACACAGCTCTGTGGCACAGACTTTCTGTCACCACGTGGAAAATCTCCTGACGGTCAAGATCAATTATTTGTCTCTACTAATTTCCAAAGGACTTCCTGTTAATATTAGCACATATTAGAATTATAAATGGCTTGTGTGTGAGAGTGATGTACCCACTGACCTGGCGTACAGATCTTTGAGAGTGCTGAACTGTTTTGACAGGGACTCATTCTCTCGCT
The DNA here is from genome assembly GCF_022458985.1 of Mugil cephalus. Classification (NCBI taxonomy): domain Eukaryota; kingdom Metazoa; phylum Chordata; class Actinopteri; order Mugiliformes; family Mugilidae; genus Mugil; species Mugil cephalus. The sequence goes on from NC_061779.1 coordinate 23,763,799, forward strand.
CCTTCTCCTTCAGTGAACTCTTCACCTTCTCGATCCTGGCCTGCCATTTCTTTCCCTCCTCCCACCGCACCATTTCTTCTTTACTCTGTCCGACATGATAATAATAACAATGATGATAATCATGTGGTGAAATGACACAAAGAGCCTTGGTTTAACTGAAGCAGAAAGTCTTAGGTGTATCGATTGTTTTGCTATCTCCAAATACATCTACCTCACATACTGTAAGTGCAGAAATAGAAAGAGCAGAGGGGTCGGGTGAAATAGAATACAGATGACAGATCAACAAAAAAATCTGCTTCTTTAAGCAATTATTTTTTGGCCATCAGAGGACAACAGGGATTTAGTGATACTGTATTTATTTACAGAACAATGCTGAGTGCTGTTTTTTTTTTTGCTTTGCACCAAATGCCCACACTGCCAGGAAACATCAAACATTCAAAGCACTACTGGTTGTTGCGCTACCACAAACATAAAGGCAATGTTCCAACCTTTCCGTGATCATCTTTAACATTTTTTATTTCCCCTCTTTTCTCCAAGTCAGACTCCAGCCTTCGGATCTTCTTCTGCAGATTCTCCAGGGTTGGCCCCTTCCCATCTGGTTCTGGTTGATTCTAATCAACGGAAATATCGTCCCATATCAGAAATGCCTTCCAAACAATTGGAGACAGAGGTCTTAACAACAGCAACAGTGGATGTGTCAATGAGGAAAAAAAAAAAAATAAATAAATAAGTAATTCATTTTGTAAAAACATAAAGTTGTGTTAAATACAGGAGCTGCAGAGATATAACCAAAGAGAAATGACAGAATTGAAACTTGTTGTTTTCCTTGATGCACTTTAGTTCATTATTTTTTTTATTTGCCGACAGCCTGCAGGGTTTGCATGTCTCGCATCTCCAAGTTTTTATCATATCTGTCGGAATGTCGTGCCTGACTCTTTTGCCCTCATGATGTTATGGTGATAAGGGCTGTATCATGTGGCTGTTATCACTCTGCACATCACATTTGCAGCTTATGTAAAAACGACAGTAACAATAAACTCCAAGCCAAAGTCAAACACATTACGTCGGTGTGTGATTCCTGCGGATCCTCACCTGAAGTGCACTGGTGAGCCTCTTGATTTGCTGCTTGAGCTCCAGAATTTCTTGGTCCCGCTCCTCCCTTTCAGCCAGCAGGCGTCGCTGCGTTTTCTGACATCTCTGGATGTCTTGGTTCAGCCCATCCACTTCCTCTTTCAGAGTGTTCTCACGGCCTTTGGCTGCTTTGGCAGACTCCTTTGCAGCTTGAAGTTCTTCATTAAGCTCTTCTACCCGTGCCTTTGGAAGAGAGTGATTTGAAGTGTTTCTCCAGTTTAAATGATTAGTTTAGTGATCCACTATTATTCTTCATGACAATGCCGTAAACATATTTGTCAGGGTCTCGCTAAGCTCCACGGTTAAACGAAATATGCTATGATGACAGTGGGTCTCACCTTCAGGTCTTTGGTGTGTCTGTCGACCAGCATCTGTACATTGATACTCTCCTCTTTCTGTGCAGCACTTGCTATGACTTGCTGCTCGGCAGCAGATGTCATCTCTGCCCGAAGCTCCAACAGAGCCTTGCTAAGAGCCTGAGAAAACAGGGAGCCACAAGGTGCCAGTCATTATATGAAGTAAAAGTTAGTGGTCCGACTGCATTTTAAAGCTAAAACACCATCCTCCATTCCTGCATGAAATACTTTCCTCCTCCACCCTCATACTTGGTATTAAGTTGTGGTAAAGCATTGCATAACAAATGCATCACGCAAAAATAATTAGTGCGGAAATAGATATTCAGATAAACTGAATAAAATGTTGAAAAGAAGTATTCATTGAAGTTTCAGTACCAGAATCCACTGAGTGAATACATCTAGGTCAGCCAAGCAAGACAAGCAGCATAGATACAAATGCCTAGAAGACATTTCCTCATTGCAGCAAAATCAAACAAGCTCCTACTCTTCCAAAAGTTCAAATGAAGAAAAAGGAACAACCTTGAGTTGTTTCTCTTTCTGGGTGAGTTGTGCTTTCAGTCGTTCTACGAGGTTTTTCATGGTGTTGCTGGGGGAGCGGACGTTGGCTTCCTTCTGGGCTTCCAGCTCAGTTGCGAGGTAGTTCATCTCCTTCTCCATCTGGGCCATCTGGCTCCTCTGATCCTCAGCCTCGGCGGTCAGAGCTTTCACCTGGGCAACCTGACATTCCTCCAACCTGCAACAAATGCCCTATGTTAGTTTTATGACATAACCAGTATCACATCCTTTTAAACAATGTTTGGCTTTTGATTTATATCAGTTCGCAGGTCGTGGCCAATGTTCGTCATTTGTCAATGTTGTCTCCAAGCCTGCATGAAGGATGTAGTCTTGGGTAAATATGACACACACTTCGGCATAACTTGTAGCAACAGATGCAGCAAACAGAAACCCTTCAATCACACTCAAACTAAACAAAAAAAGCGCATGCCTTATATCTCTGGAGAAGGTACAAACTTAAGCCAAGTTCAGTCTGACTGATTACAGCTATAAAACTTTATATTTGCACATTATATTTCATCCATTGCAGCGACGGAAAGGTTCAGCAGTGATTTTTTACAGACTAGGCAGTATAGGCTTCAAGCAAAGTGATATTTCTTCTAGGTATGTATGTATGTGTGTGTGTATATATATATATATATAAATATAAATATAAAAACTCTTCATTGTTTAGGAGGCAGTTTTGACATGAGGTAATATTTCCATGACGGCCAGATTAGGCAGTTTTCCTTGGCAGATCATTTTTAGCAGGGCAACATTGCTTGCATGCAGGTTTGTTCTACATGGTTGGGCTGGGTGTGACACAAGTGGTTATAGTTCTCACACAGAACAGGTATCACCTGACATCACCGTAGCCTTCATGAAAATAACCTCAGCTATCTTCCTATCTAAAGTATTTCAATATAAATACCCTGCAATAATTCACCTGTTCATGAGGGTTTGTTTTTTTTTTTTAAAAGCTTTTCTTAAAACTCAACAGAGGACTTGGTCAGAACGTCCGCTGTAGCCAGTAGTGGTTTTGCCCATTACCGTTCATGCATTGGTGTGTGTACACATGAGGTTGAACTGCCTGTGAACTCTTGAAAGCCCTCTTTAATCTTCTTTACTTCAGCTGCTTTTTATTGAACTTTTAACCCATTTGCAGCCAATTTGCTTGAACTTCCGCTGCAGTCTGACACTTTTTACTGAAGTTATGTGGTATGTGGTGTTTACAGAGTGAAACATCAGAACATGACCTTCCGCGGCAGAACAAAGAGAATATGAATTCCTGAATCTGCTACTGTCAATGTAGAAAATACAAATAAGGGTGTCTCTTAATAGTAGAATATTGAATAGTAATATATACAACATCTTGATGGTATTCTTTAAATTAGAAAACATATTGCTGGATTTCTCCAGGGCAGAAAGCAGTGGTGTGAGAGGTGAGGAGCTCAGAGATATATCAAGGGATAGAGGGATTTATAAACAATCAGAAGAATTCTGAAGTGTGTCTTGAAATGGGCCAGTGTAATGATGATGTGGTCTCACTTCTTTGAACTTGCTAATAACCGGATGGCAGCGTTTTGGACTAGTTGGAGACGGGAGTTGGTGGTCTGGATAATATGTGAGTAGAGGGAGTTGCAGGAGTCCAGCCTGGATGATATCAATGTGTGAATAACTGTTTCTAGGTTGGTTTTAAAGTGGTTTTAATGGTTTTAATGGTTCTGAGCTGAAGGAAACTGGACCTGACAACTGAATTTACATGCCTGTTGAAACCGACGTTGACACTGTGAGGCAACCAGTCTTTGATGTCTTCAAATCTGTTTTTTTATTCTGGTGACATCAGTCTGACTTTGAGAAATGAGGGGGAGGCCGATCTGTGTGTCATCAGCATACCAATGGAAGGAGATGCTGTGTCTTTGGATACTTTTCTCAGCGGGAGCGTATATAGACTGAAGAGAAGTGGACCTAAAACCGAACCCTGAGGAACCCCACATGTAATATTTGCAGGTGTGGGGGAGGAAATTGACCCCGTGATTCACATCCTGTACATCATTATGTGGCTTTTCACTCATTAGGTGTAGTATTGGCCGAGATCAGCATTAGCCAGGGTTTAGAGCAGTGTCAGCACTAGACTTGTCACAGTTACAATGTGAACGTATGGCTGTTCTTCTGTTAATATGAATTTCACAGAGCCTTTCTCCACAGCACAGCACATAGTAAAATACCTAGACTTAGACAGTTAAGATCACTACTGTTAGCTGAGGTTAGGAAACAATTACATGGTGCCACTCTTAACCTGCTGTTGTTCCTAGTATGCCATCACTGGTCTTAATGCAAATCTTTAAAGAAATTAATCTGTTAAAAGACCTCGTTTTGTTTGATGCTGATAATATTTTAAACTTACATAAATGAACCTCCTGAAATAACAAAATGAAAATAAACATTAAGGATTCTCCTTTATATATAACTTTAATATAAACTTCATTGCTGGCCACAGGATAGAAAAAAAGAATATATAATTACTTTGACATCTCGTCTGCGTGCTTCTTAGCCTGTGCTTCCACAGCAGTTTTCTGCCTCTCCAGCTCAGCAGTGGTCAGCTTTAGCTTCTCTGTGACGGAGGAGAGAGAAATGTCCTGTTCGGCCACGGTCTGCTCTAATTCAGCCAGACGCTCCAGGTGTTTGGAGGTTGGAACCCTGATTGTGGGCTTCTTCATCAATTCCTGGACATGGCATAAACATTTAACAGTGCATCAAGAAAGGTACAGCTTCCAATTTCATCAAGCTCTCACGAAGACTTATTAACAGCTTCTTGTCTGTAGTGACTGCTCTCCATGGAAGTTTAGCGAATCATAATTGAACATTTTCCATGAACTGTGGACGGTGAGTGTGAAATGAATTGCATCGAACTGTAATGCAACCAATAAGCCAAATAAAGAAGTAAAAAGCTGTCGTTAAAGAGAGACATGGACTCATTAGTACCATTGCTGTCTGTTTGAAACGATCCAGGGAGGTGTCTGTGTGCAAGTCCAGCTTCTGATGCAGCATTTTCAACTCCTCCTGATGTCTCTTTATCATTTCCTCCTGGTCCTGGGATCAGCGGAATAAAGTGAAAGTAAATAAAAAATAAAGTTAAAAGTAAAAACAAAGTGTTTCCACTGAAGGAAAGGGCCTAAATTTAAGCAATTTCCCTCGTGGATGATTAGAGTCTAGGTCCAAGTCTCAATACTCTTTGAAATCATTGCCTTAATCTGTTTTTGAAGTGTCGCCTAAACGGTGACCGGTCTGCACCAGACTGCTACAACAGTCCAGACTTCGACAGCAGCACAGCAAAACAGAATAAAAAAACGTATTGAACTGAGTGTATTTCTCCTTTTATCACTATACCTGTCTAGCTTGAGCCAGCTGGTTCTGATATTTCTTCAGCACATCCTCTTTTTTGTCAAGGCGGCTTTGAAGGTCTTTGATAGTCTGGTGAGCCAGCTCCATGGCAGGCTGATTGTCTGACCGGCCGTCTTCATGCTTGACAAGGTCAGCTAGCAACCGTTCTCTGCTGGCTGTAGCTGGGAGCCGGAGACGTAACTCGTTGATCACTTTATCCCTGGACATGACGTTCTGTTCAGCCTTCCACAGAGCTGCTTCCTTCTCTTTCAACTTCTGCATGGGAAGGAGTTAAGAATTCAAAAAATAATACCAATGCTATGCATTTGCTTGATGAGGAAATATATGTAGGTAAATGTATGAATAAGTAAATTATACTATACCTTGTCCAAATTTTTGCAGATGGCCTGTGTGTCCATGATGGTGCGGACATGTTCTTTGATTTTACTCAAAGCAAACTCTAACTGGTGAGCAAGTGGGAGCGTTGGGTCTGGTAGGACTCTTGTACCATCCTCAGACTGAAAACGACAAAAAATACAGTAATTAGCATCGTAGCTGCATGTTTCAGAAATATATATATATATAATATGTTGCGTATTAAATTGTGCATTGTTTCTAAATAACACCAATACTGGACTTTGTTTTTGAATACATTTAGGAACAGAAAAGCAACAAATCCAGACCATTTTGTTTGTTTTATTAATTTGAGCTACTTTGTCATCAAAATGTGTTAACACTGCTTTACATTTTCTGCACTGCTCAGAATTTCATTCTGTTGCTTCTCATAGTTGTCCAGTTGGCGCTCCAGCTCCACCTCTCGCTGATCCCAGGCAAGCTGGCGTTCTTCATGAAGCTTAATGTGACAAAGAGAAGACTGCATTAACCCAACACATACCTGTACTTAAAGCTTCCTTATCAAGTGAAGTACTTAAACACAGTGGAGGAGGTTATCATAGCTACAGTGCTCTTTGTAAATGAGTCATGCCATAGTAATGCCTTTTCGTGCAACACTGCTTTAATCTGTACATTTATAATGTCCAGAAAGGAGCAAGTGAGTGTGTGTTGACAGTTTCAAGAGTTTTCCCTCACATTGTTTTGCTGCACAATATCCTCTTCCAGTGAGCAGATGGTTCGTTCCTGCTCCTCCACGAGTTTCTTCAGATACCTGATTTCCTCCTTCTGCACCACCAGCTCCCTGCCTTTCCTCAGCTCCTGCAGACGAGCTTCTTCCATCTTCTTGTGCCACTCAGTTACCTGTTTCAAGTTACATACAGTAGTGAAGTTATAAAATCTGTGGATTGTAACCGAAAGCTACAGAAGAGGCGTACCGTAACCCAGCCAATGTTCACTGTACTGGCTACATATTTTTACCAACTGACCTTCTGGGCCCCTTTCACGTCCTTCAGTGTAGAGATGAGCTCCTCCAGGCCTCGAAGCTTCAGTTCCAGCTCCTCAGCCCTCCCCTCCGCCCTCCTCCTCTCCTCCTCTGCCTTCCTCTTCTCCTCCTGAGCTTTTGCTCGGTCCTCCTGCAGGTTCACCATGGTCACAGAGAACTTCTCCTGCTGGGGAAGTGGCAGAGCTCCAGCAAACTGCCTCCGTAGCGACTGGATGGTCTGTCTTAGGTGCTTGGAACGATTTCTGCCCTCGTGGCGGGCGAGGAACAGCGTCCGCTCGCTGGCATCCAGCCGCTGTTCAGCGCGCAGCTTGTAGGCCTCCAGCTGTTTTATGTGAGAAGTGGTAGCCTCCAGTTTTCCCAGAGCAGCTGACTCACTGAGCTGCAGAGCTACGATGTGCTGATGGAGTTTAGCAATTAGAGCCTTCTCATCCGACTGCGACTGAGGGAAAGAGATGCAGTGTGAAGACATACATCTAAAACACTGAGTCGATTTTTTGATTCAACAGCAGGACAGCAATAAAATGAGTTCCTACTTTATTTTTCTACAGAACGTATGAAAAGTTGACTGAAAATACTAGAAACAAGCACTTACAGAAAGTGAAGACTTCTGCAAGGCAGTCATCAGTTTCATTAAAGTAAAGTAGAATCAAAAAGAAAACCAAAAACAACCCAGTTACCTGGTAGTCCAGTATTTGCCTCCTCAAAGCTTCGACCTCTTTGTCTTTGGATTGCTGCCTGGCCTGTAAAGCAGACACCTGTGTCATGGCCACATCGGACACCTCCTGAAGCCTGTAGAAATAAAACCACACATATTACTGCATTTGAAGTGATTTTATTTTAATATATTTTATTCCAGTGATCACAGATGCCTTAATAAACGTATACATCACAATGAGCATAAGTGATCAGCCTGAGGCCTGCACACAGTCAAACGTACTTTGAAACCTCGACGCGAAGTTCAGCCTCCGTCTTCTCCAACTCTGCAATCTTGGCTCTGTCGGCGTCGCTCACAGCTTTGCTGATGCTGTCAGCCAGCTCGTCTCTCAACTCCCGCTCAACCCTTTGGGCCTCCACATTCATCTTGGTTAACTGAAGAAACACAGAGGGAAAACAACTTGCAATAGAGTAATTAAAAAAAAAATCTTTTGTAAGGATTTGGAGCAGACTCGACGAGGTGTGTCATGGGTTTCAGGAGTCGTGAACACAAATCACAAGATATTGAAAATAATACCTCAAATGCTTTTAAGTGTGAAAGGGAAAAAAAACGATCCTGCGCTTGTACAATCCAAGTACATTAAATTGTCTGCTTTGAGACTGAATGTCCGCCAGCTGAACCATGGGGTCTTTTACACCTCGTGGTATCATTGACGCCCTGGAGCAACAGCACGTCTAAAGAGTATGATGGTAAAAACTGTTATTTTCCTTGGTCTCTTACCTCTGCGAACTTGGACTCCAGTTCCAAGTTGCGCTCCTCCACCTGCCTGAGGGAGTTTCTCAAGTGTTGGTACATTTTGTGGGCGTGCTCGGCTCTCTGCCTCTCATTCAGCTCCTTCATCTCTAAAGTGGTGATTCTTCTCGCAGTGGACACCATCTCATTGTTGACAAAGGCTTTGTCTGCCTTACCCATGCCATTTTCCCCTCCTGATAGAACAGAAAAGATAATTTGATATTCAGAGTGGGAGCTGAACACCAGGATTTCGCTAAGTTCAACTGCGCTATTGTGCAGGATCAAAGCTATGAATCTGGGTTCGAACCAAAAAGGTTTCATGCTAATTTACTTTCATGTAATTCAGATCTGCCTGTTATATCGTGCGGCATGAGCTGTTTCTCTTTGTGGTCAGTGGCAGATTGTTTTCATTACATTATGAGCCAACATCAACATTGTGCACGATGACATTTTCCTTAACATCCTTGTTGTTGAGACTAAGTTGTGATGACAGGGGAAGCCACAGCTCAAATAGAATGAGTGATCCCAATGAGGCTAAATGTACCCAAGCTGTGTGATAATGATCTACTGTACCAAAACAATGTATGTACGCAGGACAAAACAGTAGATCAAAGCTCAGGAAGAAAGCCTACGATGCAACAGACATAAACAGTGTTCAGCATTGTGGAAACCCTCTGTCACCACATCCCTGCAAATGTTTTGTTGACAAGAATGGCATCCAGAAGAGTAGCTTGTAAAAAACTGAGCTTCTCCCGTAATGGCCCTGTCAGCCTGTGTGTTGTCTGTGTTCTGCTGATATACAGTGATCAGGGCTAATCCATTTTTTTTTTTCTGTGAGTGGAATTTTTTTTTTTTTTTTTTTTTAGCTGTACTGTAGGATTCCTGGCATTGTAATAAATCAAACAATAAAACGAAACAAAAAACTGCCTACAATGAGCACTATTCTCAGTTTACCATTTGAATCGATCCTCTCCCATGCTTGCTCTAATGTATTAAGTTTCTCCTTCGTGATCTCCAGTTCTTTACTCAAGGCAGAGATCTGTTCTCGGAGAGAATCATTCTCGCTCTGAAACAGAAAATATGGTATAAATGTTACGGAGATCTGGCCGACAGCCAGATGGGACAAAAAAAAAAAAAACATGCATATTGGGAGCTTTAATACCTCCAGATGTTCAAGATTGGTGGTTCTCTGAATGAGGCGGCCGTCCCTCTGTAGCATGTCTCTGTATTTGACTGTTAGCTCTGTGTACTGTTTGTTAGCCTTCTCCAGGTCCGATGAAGGCACGCTTTCATCCAGGGCTTTCTGCAGCGCCGCTATCTTATATGCAGCCATTTCCTGAAAACAAACGTCACTGTGTGGTGGAAATAATACCCAGCATCAAAACGCACCTTTTATGTGTGACTTGATCGTAATCTGAGCATAATCCTCACATTCTGGCCCATGTTTGCTATGACAACTATGGTCATGGTCAGAGAATGTCATAAAATATGAGAATAAGGCCCAGGTTGCCAAAAATCTACATTTCCTGAATTTTACAAGAGCTCTTCCCATTTTACCTCCTGAGAACAGGATAAGGGTCAGTAATTAAAGTATTTTTCACCGTTCTTTGAATCTCCTTCATGTTTCTCAATAATGAATGCCGCGTACAGCTGGATAAATAATACATTATTTATCCAGCTGTATGAAACATATGTAACCCAGAGGTTAATATAGGAGCATAATCTTGGGATAGAATGTGTTGGTTTACTCCCAGGTTTAGCTTTTCTCCTTCGGAAAATTGGTACTGAAATTATTTTTGTTACTTTTGTTTCCAAGTCTCTAGGCGAGTATTAATTTTCTAGCTACCTTGTATCTCTGAAGGTAACCTATCCTCTGCATGACAGAAGTCTGCATCTGGCTGCTCTCATCCCTCAGCTTGTTGTTTTCCTTGCGGAGGTGCTGTTCCTGTTCCAGCAGCGTGGTGTAGCGCCGTGTCAGTTTCTTCTCATTAACCTTTAACACTGTTAGCTTGCGATACGCTTCGCTCAACTGTTTCCTGATTTCCTCTGGGTCCTTCTTAAGGGTGTCCAGCAGGTCCTGATGAGTGAAATGGATAAATTCTCTAATGACATGGATCTTTCATGAAGTTTTCAGAGGAAAAAGAAAAGTACAGAGAAGCATGCAGGGAAACCCATTACAGTTTTACTCTTTTTTTTTTTTATAGTATTTATTTGACTTACGTTGAACTCTTGGATTTTGACATCGTCCACCTGCTTTTGCTCATCCAGCTTGTTCTTCATCTCTGTCATTGTCTCCTTCTCCTTTTGCCATTCTGCCCTCTCACTAAGAAAACAGGGACAATATTTCAAATTTTCTACTTAGTTATAAATCAGCTATGAGGAAGAACGTCTCTTGTTAGCCCACCTTAGGTATTCCTTATATAGGAGTCCCTGTTGATGGCTAATAACAGCAAATTTATCCTTGTATTCTTCCAGTGTTCCTGTCAGTTTCTTGCCTTTTACCTCCTCGTTTTTGAGTTCCTAAATAAGAGCAGTGTTAAATGGAACATGTTTTTTCTTTTGGTTTGTTTTTTTACATCCAGGTCCTCAGAAGACAGCAACACTGACCTGCAGGAGTCGAACGGCGTACTCGTTCAGGGAACTAATGATCTCGGTGCTGCTGGGACCGAGGCCCTCCGGGAGGGTCAGAGGCCGGAGGATGACTTCACCGGTGCCCGACTCCCTGAGTAGCTCTAGCTGTTCTTCCAGTTGTCTCACCTCAAAGACACAGATTAGCAAAATTATATGCAAACACAGCTCTCTCTCGCTTCTGTCTTTTTTTAATACCAAATGCTAAATGATCTGCACTTACACAGTACGTCTCTACCTTAGTGGTGCTCAAAGCGCTTTGTAGTTTTACTCATTCACACACACACTCACACAGCACTGTGCCTGAAGTGCCATGGAGGCTCACTGTCTGGAGGAGCCCCCTTGTTTTTTATTTTTCCCAGGGACACTTTAGCATTTGGAGAGGCACTCGTTTACCGTGATTAGTGGTCCAAAAGCTCTACCACCTGAACCACATCCGCCAGCTTCAGTTTCACTAAAAACATAATTTGTACATCAAAGTAGTTTCTGTGCTCATAGCAGGAACTGAACTATATAAATCTACTTAAGAGCACAGTGAACCACACAAAGGATGACGAGAGTAAAAGAACCGAGGAAAAAAACAGACAGTTGTTTGGATTTCAGTACTGAAGCTGAATGGAAGACGAAAAGCTGAGACAAGTTTGTTTACCTCCTTTTTCTTGCTGTCTGTACAGAAACAATGCATGTAGAAAACACAGGAGGCTGACTGATACCAGACATGTTCTTGACACGTCATCTAAGCCATGCCACTCTCCGTATTGAAATCCAATCTGTAAATGTTTTGTCCTGTGCTCTGAACAGCTTTGATATCAGACAGGTGCTACATTTCCACTGCTCCTAGAAATGCGCAAAACCTAAAAGTTGTAATAAAAAACACAAACATTTTGAAAAACCTATAGATATAGATATATATATATTTTTCAGACGTATCAATATAAGAGTTTATCGCAAATGTGCAATGGAAACACTTTTTACTCATTCACTGTCACTGGCGTCACTGGAGAATTGCAGGAATTCGTGAGAATATCGTGAGGCGAGACTTTATGAGTTACAGCTCATTCACGAAACACCTCTCAATGGAAACACCTACAAAGCGTGATTGCACTTTATCGAATTTATATTTTGCGAAAAACTGTAAAAGCACAGCTAATGATTGTGTTGTTTGATGAAAACAGTTGAAACACACGGCTGTGTGTGGCTATGTTGTTGAACTTGAATAACCTTCTCGCCTTTGGCAGATTCTACCATGGTTTCTTACCAAAATAATAAATACAGCCCAAAAAAGGATTTGATAGAAAACTTACAAAAACAACTGTCATTAGTAGTCGATCACACCATCTCGTCATCTCGACTCATATGAACGTACCTTCTCTTTGGCTCCTGCCAGCTGACTGAGGCTGCTCGTTGCCTCTTCACGGGCCAATTTCAGCTCCTGCCTCAGTTCTTCATTCCTCCCCACCAGCTGATGTATGTGAGATTTCAGATGCGGGCCTGACTCCAACTGCCCACTGACCTCCATAGCCTGTGATAAAGGAAATAAGCAGAGATTAAAACAAACATATGAAGAGGGCCTGTCAAACAAGAAGCGCTTTTCTGTCAGGCGGTGAAATGGATACACCAAATTCAGGTATCTCCGTTTCTGGTACTTCCTGATACTTCCTCTTGTGCTGGACATGCTCGCCGCTGATCAAAGAAGAGTGTGTTTCATCAAAGCCATGGAAAATAATGTCCACATTTTGTTTTCCCTTTATCGTAGCGTGATTTTCCTCAGTTTTTCTTTTGCCGCATTTGTTGTTCATTAAGTTGCTAAGGGACAAACTGTGCTTCATCAACTGACAACATCCATTGTCTCCTTGTAAAAGTACTCTAAAAGGTGTGGACTGATACAATAGCAATTTAAACACAAAATAATAAGTCTCAAATTGAAGAAAAACATTACTTGTTTGAAAGTTTAGGTGTGGACCTGAGAAGATAAATTTGTGTGAGATTCAATGGTCCTTAACAGAATCTACAGTATTAAACATCAGGTTTATGAGAATAGCCAAAGAAATGTCAAGTCATCCTTATTTGCTCCGTGCCGTGAGAAAAGAATGCATTCTGCCAAAGTACCAGGAATATCAAGTGACTTTAGAAGAAAGAAGAAACTTTCCACAGAGATCTTTGATAATAAGTGGGAGCTTCTTTGAACTGAAATAAACAATGGTTTGCACGGATTGTAAATTAACTACGTGTCAAAATGAAAATGAAAATGAAATGAAAGACAATCTAACGTGGTGTTGATTGCAATCAGCTAAATAAACTACTGGATCCATGTTCGCCTCATTGCATTTACAAGCATGCATGTGCCTACAATTACTCAATGAGAACAATTTGTCTTTACTGACCTGTCACTACTCAAAACATTGTAACCATCCATTAATTAAACTTTACCCACTTAAGCTAATCGGTGTTTAATGTCAGATTCGGTGCATGGGACACACTTACATTATCCAACCTTTCCAAATTAGGAATGGAGACAGCACCATCAGACAGAGTGGTCTGTTGATTCGCCCTCATAGCTTGAAGGACATCTCTCAATGCAGCCTCAAGCTCCCTTTTCTCTTTCGACAGCTCCTCCACTGTGATTCAACACACAAGTATGAATGAGAACATTATGGTGTAAGGTTCAGTGGCTTCTGAGCTGCAACCATGAAAGAAATATTTTAATATCCACATGTACTGTTCTGCTTTTACCCGTCAGTTAAAGATTTAACAAAATCTACAGTTCATGAATCTGACTCAGATGTAAAAATATAGGTGCCAACTTGAACACAAATCATACTTACATTTGTACTGAAACTGGGTCTTGTGGACTTGTAAATCCCTCTCCTTGCTCCTCAGTTCTTTTTCGAGGTACTCGTTCTGCAAAGCATGTCCGTGTCATTAGAAAGCTTGCAATGAAAGCCAAACCACCAAAACATACCTAGTTCTTTGCCACTAATACACCATTAACAAACCTTTCCACTCGCTTTGTTAACATGAAGTTTGTCCTATACCTTTTAATATAATCACTGATGGTATTCAGAGCGGAATACTCCAATCATTGCTTTACATTTTAATCCAAGTCACGATATCTTTATAACCATATCATTGCATAGCATTCCACAGTAATTAGCATGAAAACTAACTGAATGAATAGTTACACACATTAGGTTTATCATCAAAAGGTTAACTATTCAGGAAATGTCCCTTTATTCAATTAACTAATTTCTCTACTTTTATCCTTTTGCACTATTTTTTTTTCATTCTTTTCTATGGTATTTCCTTTCTTTGTTCGGTGCATCAATTGTATGCGAGTCTATTTACGAAAGAGACATTCTTCATGTGACTTAGACATCTGAGTGGCTGTTAAACTGCCCAGCATTGTGCAGTTGTGCACCAAATTCAATCAGCTAATTCTTGACGCTGAGACGCATGAAGTCACGTCATAACCCAGACACTTACCTTTCGCCTGAGCCCTTCGTCCGTGTAAGCGTTGCTCTGTTTGAGCAGAGCCTGAGCTGTTCTGCTAGGCCCGGCATCTTCCTCCAGCAGAGAGCTCGACTCTGAGATCCCTGCGGCTGATCAACAACATAGTTTTAATAGTAGGTAATATACTATGGTTGCTCTCTTTCAAAAGAGAAACAAAGCTTTTAAAGACCACAATATGATAATAAAATGGTCTCACTTTGAACAAACCTATACTGTATAGATTGACTATTGTATATCTCCATGATATGAATGTCACCTCTTTCCTTCACTATGCGTCTGATTTGTTTCTTTAGCTCCAGTCGTTCCTCTTCAAGACGTTCAATCTAGAAAGGAATCAAGCACTGAGATGAGAAGAGCTCATAAACTGCTTATGTTCATAGTGTTTGTGAACCTTCACCTCTTTGGTGAGGACTTGGTTTTCTGCTTTGTACTGGCGTTGTCTGAGATCTTTGGCACGTCTGAACTCTGTGAGATCCACTTCCTGCTTTGGTTTCAGCCCTTGGGAGCCAAGAAATAAACAAGTAAAATGAATTTTACTGCTCCAGGTCAGTCAGTCCTTTCTGAATAGACTGAGAGGTGGGAAAAGTAAAGTTTTTTTAAAAAAGGTTCTGACCTAGTTTTTCTCGAAAATCCTCATTTTCATCCATGAGGTCATTGATTCTCATCTCGAGCTGGTTGATCTCTTTGGTCATGGCCTCGGCCTCACGATCTCTCACTCTAATCTGATTTTTACACTCTTTGATCTCTGCAATGGCTGCTTCCAGACCATAAACGCCCTGCAATAGAGAAACAGAGCTGTAGTTACTCGTCCATCAGAAAGCATGTCACTTCCTTTATTTCCTCGTTTTGTAACTCATATGGTTTTTGGGGAAATCAGGATGCGATTAGACGTGGTGAAAGACAAACACTACATTTGTAGACTAAAAAAGCATGTTGATCACACCATAGTCACATAGTCATTTCAGTGTCTCTATTAAAAGTGAGGATGGACAGGGGAAAAAATCACAAGCCTCACTTCTGGGAAATTAAGTCTCAGTTAATTAGTTTTGGACAAAATCAAATCTTTGATGTAGGCCAAAACAACAAAAGCAAAGGGGGCAGATGAGAGAGGGCATTTGTTGACTTACAGACTCATACTGGCTCAAGCGGTTGGAGGCCTCAATGAGTGCTTTGTCTTTGTCCTCAGCGTGAGCTTCCGCCAGTTTTACCGCCTGCTCTGCCTCCATTACTCTGGTCTCTGCTGCTTCTAGCCTGGATTTCAACTCCTCCATTTTCCTCTGCTGCATGGTCGATGGCAGGCCTTGAAGGAGAAACACAAACTATTTCTTTAACTGCAAACAAAAGTAGCCACCCAGTGATGGGAGAATAGAAGAATTCATTTGCTAGTTACTCTTGATCATATCATAACAAGTGCCCCAATGGATTTACTTAGCTCAGTTTATCTGTGCTCATCGTCCACAGAGATATTTTCAATAATTCGCAATTGCATATTCACTCTCCTATTAGCTCTGTTTTGCTCCCAACTCCAGAGGAAACATCTGGCTTTTTAGCTCCTTAAATATAATGGAGACTTTTCAGCATATTTCATCTACTAATACACAAAATGGTGACAGTCTCAAACAAAGATGAGTGAATATCACATAATATTTGTAGGTGCTCTTTAGATTTGATCTCACCTGAGAACAAATTGAAAGCATGAAAGTACTGACGAATGCCACAATAGAGCCTAAACTGTGTGTACGATTAGTTCAGGATCAAATCTGTCTATATGCATGAGGGCAATCATTTTTGCAACTTTAACTAAATTATCAAAAATGGGGAAAAATGACATGTTTTGCCTGACAGAAAATCCAAATACTTTTACTTCATTTTGATAACATTTAGAGAAAAACAACCTCAAATCCAACTAAAATCAGAGAAACCCCTAATCCAACTATCTATGCAGTACTACCACTACACACTTAATGGCCATCTCATTATTGTTCTTTGAGAAATGTCCTAATTTTTCATTGTGTAGATTCCACAAGGTGTTTTGCGACATGGCACATTTTCTTTCTAGTAGCCACCAGAAGATGTGGTCGTAAACCAATGGTAGGCTGTGTCATTTAAGTGATAGTTGATACTAAGGGGCCCAAAGTCGGCAAAGAAAAGAAAATATCTCCCACATTATCACACCACCATCAGTCAGAACTGTTGACATGAGGCAGGATGGAGCCGTGCTTTCATTGTTTCCAACTCTACAATCTGAATGTCGCTGCAGAAACTGAGACTCGTCCAACCAGTCAATGTTTTTCCAATGTTCTTTAGTCCAGTTTTAGTGAGCTGTTGTGAACAGTAGACTCAGTTTCATGTTGTTAGTTGACAGAAATGGCCCTCGGTGTGGTCTTTTGCAGTTGCAGCCCATTTTCTTTGAGGTTCTGCAGTCAGGCCATTCTCCTGTTACCTCTGAGGCTTGCCATGTCTTTGGCATGAGTTGTCCAGTTGGGGATATTTAGATTCACCCACCTCTGTCTTTCTTCGTGGACGTCTTTAGCTCCTCAATGAGCTGGGTGTGCTTCTCCATTTCCCCTGTGTACTGCTCCACCTGCTCACTCAGCATCTTGATTTGATTATCTCGTTCTTGGACGGCCTTTTAGGAAGTTCAAATGAAACGATGAGAATTTCTGTGCATACTCCAAATACCACACCACCTGACATCAAGGCAGATCATGGAATGAAAACAAGGAGAGGTTTGGTGATAAGATGCACATGACACGCAAAACTTACACCGCAGACCTCATATATGACCTGGCCCAAGGCAGCGATAGAGATGAAAGGGAGGACAGGGTGATAAGATGTGAAAAGGCGAACAAAGAAAGCCCAAAGAAGAAAAACAGGATATAGACAGAGCGATGGAAAGACATGAAATGGCAATCACCTCTAGGCCGAGAAAGCCTGACTCAGAGGGATTAAAATAAAGCCCATGATTAATGAATTTACAGACTGATTTAAAGATTTCCCTATTAATTATACTATCCCATCTTTAGGTATTCAAGGTTTGGAGGAAATTTTTTAACATAGGTGGCAAGACACTACATATGTAACTACATTTTAAGGAACAAATTAATTCCTGGTGCTAGACCCACAGACATTACTGTGATAAACGCTACATAAATAAACATAACCACTTACTGTAGTGACGTCACAGGCCAAGCAGTAATACTTAGCACATTACTTAATACATAACACATTTACTTGCAAATATTTCTATTGACAAAGACCTTTTGTGTTTACATAAAAAGCATCGTGACAACCCAGTCACCCTGCATTCAGTGCACCACAATGGCAGGAGATGAGACGTCAGAAATATATACAGACGGGGAGGATTGATTCCTTTCCTATTTTGGGACAGACCTGCTGCAAAGCAATAATGTTGCTTTTGTCCAAGTCCAGCTGGGCTGAACGCAGTTTTTCCCTCAGGTCGCGGATCATCTGCTGGTACACCAAAATTTCATCATCCTTCCCAGAGAGCACTCTCTGCATGTGAAGAAAACATCATGTCAGCGCGCCAGTAGTCTCATTCCAGCCCAGTAGAATAGTTCAACAAACAGCAAGACTCATTGGTGTTGGTTTAGAAGCATTATGATGCCCACATCTTAATGATTTTATTTGCACAAAATAAATAAAGTCCCTGCTGTGCCTTTTTATTTGAACGTCTACCTTTAACAAACTGTGAAGTTCAGAAAACGTTGTCTGATTAAAAATGGTCGTTTGGTTGTTTGTGCATAATACGCATGAGGAAAGGAAGGCTGAACATTTTCCAGCTATTTATTTCAGTTTTTGTAGCGTGACGCCATTGATTACAATGAGCTTCCTCTCTTCCATGGCTGAATATTTCTAATGTCCCATTGATATATACTGTGAACGCAGCTGGGTACAAGTGGCAAGGACCTTGAAGGAAGTCTTTGTTTAATCTGTGACATTGAGAACAGCAAACTTCATCCAGACATTTGCCCTGCATTCAGAAAATATCCTCCCACCCCCAGAGCAGGGACTATCCCCGAAATGGGAATCGAATTAAGTTCCTCATTCTTGCAGTTGAACGGCAGGTTGTGTGTTGACAAAAAGCATTGTGGGTTGCCACTTGAGTTTCACTCAAAAAAAAAAAAAAAAGCTCAAAAGAATAATAATAAGCTTTACATTTTGTTTTGTTATTGAAAGAAAACAATACATGCCTTCCGAAAAGTAGATAAATGATTACCACTCACCTTCCATTCTTCCACTTTGGCATTGACTGCTGCCAAAATTGGGTCATTCTCTTCAGTCATGCTATGAATCTTATCCGTCAACTGCCTGACCTGCGCATTAAACAGACACATACAGGTGGGATTATTTTGCACAGAAAAATGATATTAACTACTTCACAGTTCATATTCATGCCTGTGATCACCTTACAGAAAAATGATGTCCGAAAACTCATCTCAGCATGAAACTACACAGTATTTAACAGGGTCTTTACTTGAAGCTTTGCGTGATCCCTCTCCTTCCTAAGCTGGTCCATAATGGAGTCAGTCTGCTGTACGACGATCTTCATTTTGTTGTATTCATCCGTCATCTTTTCCATCTCCTTCACAGACTCCTCCAGACTATTTTGCATCTGCTCATTCTGTGTCTTCAGGTGTAGGTTTTCATCTTCGGCCCGCTAATAGACACAGAATAATATAATACACATGATTTGTGGACGCATACCCTAACATGCTACAAATCAGCAGTGCAAAGATCAGGTAATGAAAACAGATGAAAGCCACAAAAATGGGCAGTGAGAGGTTAAATTATTAACTGACAACAACACAGATCTTGTGTGTTTTTGGCCTCATTCAGCAGACGTTACAGTAACGAGTGGACCTCCAAGCACCTGTAGGTCTTCCAAGCACTGGTAAAGCTGGCGGTTAGCCAAGTTGAGCTTCCTCTGAGTCTCAGCATCCTCAGACCTGGACGAAGCCGGCTCTTTCTGGTCCAGTTCCCCGCGGTAGAAGTCCACGTCCTGCTGGAGCTGCTCATTCTGAAGTGGTGCAGGAAGGAGAGAATTCACATGAGAAAATACCAAAGTTCTTGTGATCAATGTAATTTGCCTCAGGAAAATTAAGCATTTCCTACTTTTCTTCATTTTGGATGGTAAATGAAATCGTTTCTAACACTTAATGGACCAGATGAAAGTTTCATCGTACTGTGCAAATGAAGACCGTGACAAAGCCAATTACTGTATTATAGTGTGAGCGAGTGAGTAAGCAAGAGGACATGTACAGCAGAACATTTTTTTGAAAATGTGTACTCCAAATACATCTTTACACAACTACAAAAACCTACTGGTTGAATGAGTGAAGCTTTCTTCACTACACTACCTACGTCTTACCTTTTTCCTAATTTTTTTTAACTATACAATGGAATAGAAAAAGATAAAAGAGAGAATGAGCAAACAACAGCAGAGCACATGAAATGACACGTTCCATATGAGGTAAGAATAGATGGTGTACTTAGAGAGGATGGAGTTCTGAACTAATCAGTATGATATGGGGCCACATGTCACATACCTCTCTTTTCAGTTTCTTGACCTCCTCCTCAGCCTCCTCTGCTCGCACAGCCAACTAGGAAAACAAAACAAAGTACAAAAGGCAGAAGCAAAGTCAGTTTAACCACACCAGATAAACACAACCCATTGGGATTATTTGCACTTAGCAAAACCTAGTATTAATGAATGGAAAGTAGGTGGACGCAGGAAGCAAACGGTGTCTAATAAGATTAGTACAACTGAAGATAATTAGTTAAACAGTTTGTCACTCATAGCATTTGTTTTGATAAATATTTCTATGTACAACATGGGCATTTTGAATTATTATTACAGAACATGTTGGCCCTAAAGAACAAAACAATCTCTTGAATAGAATGCGCTTTAAAAAGCTTAAAAAATGATAATAATAAAGATTTGCAGGTCAGCCAAGGACTCATCACTGAATCCATACACCTACAGTGTAGGTGGGAACTATGGGTAGTGTTGCTCATACCTCCTCGTTGGTTTTCTTTTCCTTGCCCATTCCTTTGTTTAACTGGGTCAACTCCTTCTCCCTTTCCTCCAGTTGGGTTTCAAGCTGCCGGATCTCATTCCGTGAAAGCTGTCGCGCGGGCAAGGTCTGAGCCGTACGTACAGAGAGAGACAAAAATACAAACAACCCACCGTCTTAGTCCCTCGTCACCTCCATCTATTTACGGCACAAATATGCACTGAATATGCTATTAAAAAGTGTTTAAACAATTATTCACATATTGTTAAGATTTGCACAGTGGGAGTAAAAATTCTGATGACATGTAAACTTTAAAGCCATTATAATAATAAAGAGAAACTAAATGCAATCGCTGTGAGCATGCAAGGAATTAGCTGTAATCTTCTTAGGTGCCATCTTACAATGGTCACCACAGCCAAACCCTTTGTAGCCCGAGCTACACTTGGTGATTGGCTAAAGGATTTGGAGCTGTTGCCGGAAGTAAAGAAGCATAAAAACTAGTCACACTTTAAGTCACACACAAATAAATGTATCCCCCCCACACCCCTCACATTCATAATGGTGGCTGCATTAATTCCTGTGATGAAAAATAGCAACTTAGTAGTAACATTCAACAAACTGTGTGCGTAAATACACACGTGTAGTACAATACTTAGACATGTAAACAGACGTACAGTGTTACCTTGTGCTCTTGTTCCAGCCTCAACACCTCCGCACGGAGTTTCTGCTCTACAGTACAGAGACCACAGTGTAAACGGTGGTTGACGAATGAAGCATTTCATTGACCGAATGTTATCGTTGCACTAACCAGTTTTATCTTTCTGCCGAGCAATGTCGAGGGCAAGATCACCTTCCCGGTCTTTAATCTAACCGGAGAAACAGTGAGAGAGACTGATACATCCGTAAATCTAAAATGACAAACCTACAGTGTTTCAGTGGCAACATTTCAAGCAGAATATGCCCAACAAGCATCAAGATCAATACTAGTGTGGCTTGTGTGACAAATACTCTTGCTTCTTAAAAAAAGAATGAAGACCTTCAACAAGGCCTGAGCCACTCGGAGGACGTGAATAATGTCCTCTGGAGCCTTATCCCTCACGTCCCACTCGTCTGTCTGCGCGGGAAAAAAAAAAAGAAAAGCGGGTGACTACAGAATCATTTTAGCTGATAAGAACTTAGATATTCAAGGAAAGCAGGAATACACATAGAACAAAAACTATTTAGACATATATAATATTACTGCAAACAATCTTATCATCTGTGTAAAGTGTGTCATGTTAACATCAGAGAAGCTGTGGTGGTGGTTGGGCCACTATGCAGGAAACCTGAGGATGAGTGAAGTGTGGTGATTTACCAAAACGAACATGTCGAAGACCGTGTCCGTCTCGTCCGTTTGACATGTGTGGAGGGTGTCGGGGTCAACTTTTGACATTTCATCCCACTCGAAGGCAGCAGACATCTTGGCAGAGTGTGTTTGTAAAGATTTCGCTAACTAGTGATGCTAAAGTAACGCTTGGACAACTCTCTAGACAGCCAACTGTGGCCGTTAGCTGAGGCAAAACATTTCTGTGACCCGTGAGTTAGTTTTTATCCATTTTCATATGTCATGAGAACGTTTAAGCAGAACACACACTGCAGCAACGCGTTCTGAGACACAATAACTCTTATTTTTTTTAGATAAATTAGCCAGCTTAACACTAAAACCAAACGTCTGTTATCATTTTTCCTCACTCAATGGCACAAGTTATATTTGCTAGATATAAAATGTAGGTTACATGTACGTTAAATTGACAATAAACAGTCATCTTGAGGTCTCCATGTTGCGACGCTTTGGCTGCTAGGTGACAGCTGACAACAGCGGCGCCAGTTATGTTATAGTGAAGCTACTCCACAGTTAAACAAAGGTAAAATATAACAGAGAGCGGACCGTTGTAGGAAACTCGACCAAACCGCATGCTTTTATAACATTATCTCCCAATTTCATCACATTATAGTAACACAGTACTGGCCGTTCACGTATCAGTTCGTCAAAAAGCGCCGTCTCGGTTTGCTGAAGTTTAACTTGCGCGGTGACCTCTGAACCGGAAGTGATAGTGACGATGCTGTGAAGCTAGTTAGCACAAATGGAATACCGTCTGATGAATGTTGTACTGTGTGTGCGTGTTCACATCCCGCGTTTCTGATATCAACTCAGCCAGCACCGCTCCTCTTTCCGTTATAGACGTGGTAAGAAAGCCCTTAAATATGTCCGTTCTCATTTTACCCACCCTACAGAAGGGTAATAGGCTAGTTAGCGTTAGCCGCTAAGTTAGCTTCATCGTTAGCCAGCGTTACGATGCAGCAGCCAGTTTAAAGTAGCGCTAGATGCTGTCTGGGGTGTTTGATTCCATCGTATGACCGCAGACGATAAGTAACAGTGTCCCTTTAATTCATTCTCGAATGTGTGCAAATACATTTTAGAAGGTTGATATCAGTCAACAATGGGTTCACATGGCTGAAGAATACACCCTCCCTCCACTTTTCTGCTCCCAGTTGTCACTACCGGTGAGAAGACACCTTGATTTCTCAGCACAAGTGTCAAATAACCATACCCGTGGATTTACTTGGTGTGTAATTTAACTGCCACACCAAATCTGACTCTACATTTGCATCACAGTCTACGCATCAGAGGCACATTGGAAGGGTGGGATCACTCGTTTGCCATTCCATTTAATTAGATACACTATAGTGAAAATGTACTATAAATGTGAAAGTCCTGCACAATATCTTAGCTTCGTGAGGGTTCAGGTATTAAGCATTTGTTTCAAATCGCAGAGAGCTATTGATTCAGCTGTGTTTTCATTTTAGAGGCTGAGGTTTGTAATTAGCGCTGTTGGAAGTGCTTGGTGTTGTACTCACACATGTTCCCATTATTTTGAGGTCCCCTTTTAGCTCAGATGGGCTAGGCTGAACAGAAACACTTTAGTGTTTAATTCAATGCAGTTTAACAGTTACACAAAATACATCCTCCAAATTGATCACTAGGTTAAAAAGACATGTATCTTTAGAATAGCTAGTGCAACAACATACAAGACGTATATAGAAAAAATATAGTACACATTTTAGGATGTGGATTATTGCGCCAGTTCTCACCAATTACTACACATGTATTTAAGTATTTATTTTGTATTATTGCACATACTTATTTCAGTAAATGATCCTTTAGCATGGAGATGGCTCTGTTGTAAAAACTGTTCCTGAGTGTATTTGTTCGTGACTTCAGTGCTCCATATCTCCTGCCAGAGGGCAGCAGCTTAAACACCTGGTGTCCCGGGTGTGTGTGGTCTTGCAAGATGCTGCATGCCCTTCTGAGACGGCAGGTGCTCTAGATGTCCTACGTGGAGGAGAGAGGGTGGCCAATAATCTTTTGGGCAGTGTTGATGACCCTTCTTAGTGCAGACTTGTTTTCCATGGTGCAGTTCGCGAACCACGCAGAGATGCAGTAGGTCAGCACACTTTAATAAGCACAGGAGTCAAATAAGCATACACTTTAATAATAATAATGCATTGGTTATGCTTACAGTTGCATGCATTACACGTTCGCTCACCCAGTCACCCTGGTGATGGTAAACTACCTCAGTAGTCACAGCTGCCCTGGGGCAAACTGACGGAAACGTTGCTGCCAGTTTGCACCTACAGCCTCCGACCACCACCAACCTCACTCACTCGCAATCATACACCAGGGAGCGTACAAGGCAAGGTGGTTTAAGTGTCTTGACAGACTAGGGATAGGAATTGAACCACCGACCTTTCGGGCAGAGTGATTTAGCACAGGACTGGTATACTACAATGCATTCCTACCCGTGCACCTATGCTTTGGCAAGTGAGAGACGAAATCCAATTAGAGAGATTAATCTGACTTCTGATTTACTTGCTTTACAAAACTTAGTTCCATCAAATTGTGATTTATGTCCAACCCTTTGTTTTCCTTCACAGTGATCAATGACGGCTTTGGTCAGCAATGGCTGTCGTGTCATGGAAGGAGATATTGCTTTTGACTGGACTGGTGGTGGGTTGTTACTGGAACAGTCTGTCGTGTGGGTTTGTGTTTGATGATGTCTCAGCCATTCTTGACAACAAGGACCTACGGCCCTCAACCCCTATCCGCAACCTGTTTCTCAATGACTTCTGGGGAACGCCGATGGCTGAGGTTGGTCCATGATACACTTCTGTGCTATGAATAAAGGATTAATGTTTGAATACACGCTGAGTGAAAACAGAAATTGTGTCTCTTGGGTATTTATATTTAGCATATGAGTTATATTATTTATATATTTATTTAAATTGTTAACATTTACAGCATATTGTGTCTACAGACATAAAATGGGATTCTTATGCAACCACCAGTGTTGGGCAAGTTATTTCAAAAATGTAATGCACTACTTATTACTTATTACAGTTATTTAAAAGTAATTAGTTACTTATAATAATACTGTCTTTGAATTGTAAGGCATTACATTACTTTTGCATTACTATTAAGATACTTTCACCAAAATAACTGGCAATATGGATTTTGCGTTCTCAGTAGATCTTATTGCATTCAGTGTAGTTTATTTACACACCCATAGATGATGTGGAATAGCATAATAACTGAGCTAGGCTTAACGCTAACCGCAGTAGAATATAATAGCTGCAATTATTGCCCATGGCGCAATACATATTGTGATAGAGATACTATAAATGTATTCATATTGAAATCAATGTTGGTAGAAACTACTACTGTATACTGTGTTGTTAGAGTCCGACTCTGCCGCTGCAGTCATCTCCCCAATCAGCTGTTCTCTAGCAGTAACAGGAAGTTAACATTTGCTCCGATTTTTTTTCTCCCCTGGTTACAGTAATTGCATTACTTTTGTAATGCGTTACTCCCAACACTGCACATCACTTCAGATTAAATTGAGTTACTGAAGTTAACAGCTTCTTTAAACGTGTATCAGCCTGAATGACTCACTCAGTGGACTGACCTGCATCTGACAGCTTAAATCCATGTCCCACTACAGGAGCGGAGCCATAAATCGTACAGACCCCTGACTGTGCTTACCTTCCGATTGAACTACCTCTTCAGTGAACTCAGCGCCGCTTCCTACCATCTGTTCAATGTCATTCTACATGCCGTAGTATGTGTGCTGTTTCTGCGAGTGTGTCGATTGTTCCTGGACAAGACTTCCAGCTTGGTAGCGGCGTTGCTGTTTGCTGTGCACCCCATCCACACTGAAGCCGTAAGTTTACGCAAGCGTAATGTAATGTCTATTGTTTGCAGAAATCTTTGTTCCAAAAATGCCTAGATTAGATTTCCTTGCTCATTCTAATGTCAGTTGACCTGGAGGTTTTGGAATAAAAGTCCACTTGCTTTGAAATGTTATCATTACTTCGCAAATATGATAAATTTTTTGTTAAAACAGCGTGGGATCCATTTTTATTGTAAATGAATGGACTGTTAGCCACGAAAAGTGAGGATTTCATATTTCTTATGCTTGGACTTTTTGGTAGTAATATAGAAGAATAGAATACAATAGAACTGGAGAGGTACATTTTTATTAAGAAAGCTTTTTTTCAGGAAATTCCAAGATCTTCTTCATGGCTGCTTTATTTAATGTCTCCAGTAGCAGTATTCTGTATAATTAGTATTACATTATTCTGACATTAGAAGAGCAGTATCGACTTTGTATTTTAAAGTGACCATCTACAAATACATTGCACATGATGGAAAGGTCAACACATCAGGTTGGAGCTCAGTGGAGTTCATATTAACAACAAAGCATATTTTTAAGGTACAATATGTACAGCAAAGTGAACAAGAGGCTATGTTATGTAAACTGTGTACATAGTGTACACTTCATCACGGGGTTGGGACATTAGAAAATGTCACCACCTAAACTTTGCTCCAACATGTCCACCATAAGGGTGGGGCATCATAAGCAAAAACTGCCTCAGGTTTTGGTGCAGGTATTTACAGTGGTGTGAAAAGGTGTTGGCCCCCTCCTTATTTCTTACTTTTTGCATGTTTGTCGCACCTGAATGTTTCAGATCATCAAACAAATTTAAATATGAGACAAAGACAACACAAGTAAACACAAAACGCAGTTTTTAAATGAAGGTTTTCAGTCGGTAAAAGGTTATAAAAACATGTCTAAAGCTTTGGGTCTCCAGTGAAACAGAGCGAGGGCCGTTAATCACAAATGGTGAACGCATGGAACAGTAGTAAATCTTCCCAGAAGTGGCTGACCAACCAAAATTACGCCCAAGAGCTCAGAGATGACTCATCTAGGAGGTCAGACACAAGCGGCCCGGACTTGTGGACAACATCCACAAAGAGCTGCAGGTCTCACTTGCCTCAGTTAAGGACAGTGTTCATGACTCTGCCATAAGAAAGAGACTGGGCTGACATGGCCTTTATGGAAGAGTTCAATGATCAAAATCACTGCTGAGCAAAAAGTACAAAAAGACTGGTCTCAGTTTAGCCACAAAACATCTTGATGATCCCCAAGACTTCTGGGAAAATACTCTATAGACTGAAGAGACAAAAGTTGAATTTTTTTGGAGGCTGTCCGTCCCATTACATCTGGTGTAAAAGTAACACCACATTTCAGAAAGAACATCATACCAACAGTAAAATCTGGCGGTGGTGTGAGCTGGTGTGATGCTCTGGGGCTGCTTTGCTGCTTCAGGACCTGGAAGACTTGCTCTGATAAATGGATCCATGAATTCTGATGTCTACCAAAAAATCCTGAAGGAGAATGTCCAACCATCTGTTGCTGACCTCAAGCTGAAGTGAAGTTAGTTCTGCAGCAGGACAACGATCCCAAACATACCAGCAACTCCACCTCTGATTGGCTGGAGAAAAACTAAATGAAGACTTTGGAGTAGTCTAGTGAAAGTCCTGACCTGAATCCTATTGAGATGCTGTGGCACGACCTTAAAAAGGTGATTCATGCTGGAAAACCCTCCAATGGCAAACTTGCTATAGGTTTAGGGGGTAATCACTTTTTCACGCAGGGCCATGGAGGTTTGAATTTAGTTTTCCCTCAATAATAAAAACCTTCATTTTGTGTTTACTTTGGTTATCTTTGACTAATGATAAACTGTAACAATACCATATGTCTGTATCTAGCTGGGTGTGTGGTTGCTCCATGGTAACAGTGCATAATATGTCTTTCCCAAAATACAAGCTGAAAAGGTTAAGGTAACTCCAGTTACTGCACTTAAATCCTTTGAGAGAAAGGGCCACTGGTTTCCAGTCCGATTCCTCTGCGTATTATTATTACTCATGCATTTAAACACTATTTATTTTCAAAAATAGTAATTTAAAAGGTGTTGCTGCAATGCTCATTGAACCTGATTGTAAAGCAAAAACCCTTTGCGTATTGCTTATCATTTGAACTTGATCTCATTTGCGTCTCTGAAAAGCCTCTTTCCCAATTAGGTCTTGTAATTCATCCTGTTCAGCGCGGATGCACTGACAACCAGACAGGCCCTGACCAAAGTAGAAAAACAAAGGAAACATTCTCCTTCTTGCGGTGGAGTGCTACAGTTACACACCATGCACCAGTGCGCTGATCTTCCTCCTGGTGTACTCTAATCTATGCACAGTCTCTCAGACCTCTTGAATGGAAACAATTTGCCTCACAAATGAGCCCTTAGAGTTAGTCCAGCGAATGCCCTTCATGTTATCACCGTCTGGAATCTCTCTCTGAACGGATCATTTGTTTTTGAGTTATGCTCCAAGCACTGAAGGTCCCTTCATGACAAGTGCGAACAAAGAGTTCCTGTGTGTCTCCACACAGGCCTTTCTCGGTGTGTTCTTCTGGTTATCTGCCTTTTTGAATGGAGACTTCAGTTTTTTTCATATCTCCAAGTATCTTCAAATACAAATTATTTAGTGTAGTCCTCAGCAATACCTTAAGGCTGAAACATGACATTCGGGTGAAAGCTGTATCCCAGTGCTGCATAGATAATCAGTAGTCTTGTTAATTCAGAGAGATGGAGCTAACTGTGTCATTGAGAGAGCATGTGGCTGGTTTGATTTGTATCTGGATGCCCCTATTCTTTGAATCTTCCACCCTTTTATGATGTTTATGTTTGTCCTCAGGGGATTAACACTAGACATAAGACAAGTCTCTTGTTTTGTAAAGTGCTTAGTGAGGTATGTCTATGCCTAAGAACATGGGCCTTTGGTTACGACGGAGTTGAGAATGTCGTTTCTTCCACAGGAGGGCAGTCATCATTTACATCAATAACAGACATAGCTGTCAGAGAGGCTCCTCTGCGGAGATTTGCTTTCTAACCATTGAGATGATTTACCCAAATTGGGCCTGTTTTCACAGCTGGATTCTGTGTTTAGACCAGTGAACTCTGGCTACAACCCGTTGGAGACGTGTCGAATTATCTCAAAGATATTACAGATACCATACCCACTCACTGAAGACCCCTCCCAGTTCATGTTGTAAATTTTCTTAGAAGTATTTATGCAAAAACAATAAAAATTGAATGGCACCTTGGTAAAATCCTAAAACCTAACACCTGTTTCTACCGGTTTAAGTCATCATTTTTAAAAGTTCTGCCCTTGGAGCTAAATTAAATATTTTTTTGTCATTATTTGCTTCCACCACTGCTACTTGAAATTTGTACTGAACATCCAAGGAACCCTAAGGATAATTGGCAACATGTGTTCATGTATGCAGTTGTTTCTGATGTAAAAAAAAAAAAAAAGTATTTTGTTTTCCAAGAACAAAGAAGTCTTAATTTTCAGAAATGAAAATTAATCATTTCTAGCAACCAGATGATTGATTGTGTCTTGTCTTATTAATGTAATATAGAAGTTATTTGGTCCTTCGCAATATACACAAATCCTGCCTTAGCACGTTTCAATGAGCATAACAAAGAACAAGGTGCCCTTGAATTGTACGTGTTTCTTTTTCTGCACATCTTTGGCATAGCCTGGAAAGACTGAGTTTGGGGCAGTTGGCATGGGATCACCCATAGTGTTGTTCTATGTATTTTCACATTGTGTAATATACCCTACTGACAGTTTCCCACAGATGTTAGCTCCTGGTGAGCAGAGTTCGTATACTAGTGTGAAGGTCTGACAGTTTTCACACCCGAGAGTCTGTGGCAATGTAACACGACAGTCATAATACAGCAAGTATCTCCTAGTCTGTATAATTTCACATACTCGATTATGATGCACTGGCTTATTTGAAATGATGAATGAAGTGTGCTTGACTCCAAATCAGCATGGTTGGGCCACAGTACTGATTGCTGTTTTTGTTTTTAATTATTGTCAGGTCACTGGTGTAGTTGGCAGGGCTGAACTTCTTTCTTCAATTTTCCTCCTGGCTGCTTTCCTGGCATACACTAAATCAACAGGCGCTGATCACTCCATTGGTAAGTATGTACGAGAAGAAACACATTGACTAACCGAGCATGTATTTGTTAATGTTGTGACAAAGGCAGGAATAGTTGAAAGCCAAATGGGTTTTCAGATGTTAAGAATTAATTATCCATTTCCCAACCACTTTTACCACACACTGAGTGCTTTCCAGATAGTTTAATTAAAATATCTCTAATATAATAATTAAGCTGCTTTTTCTTGTGTTCAATAATTCAATTCATGTCCGCTATAAATGTCGTTCATTGATGCACATATTTGCCGCTTTTCCCACATTAATTAATCATCTGTAATAAATGATTTCAGACATTTAATTGGATTTACACTGAGCTTCTCTAGTTCTCCCTCAGTCCTCTGTTGACAGCAAGCGTGACTTTAAACTCCAGCCCAATCAGTGCTGGATTTTAAGTCATTAATGATTTCCTGTGCACACATAATGTTCCTCCTA
Source organism: Mugil cephalus (assembly GCF_022458985.1). Lineage (NCBI taxonomy): Eukaryota > Metazoa > Chordata > Actinopteri > Mugiliformes > Mugilidae > Mugil > Mugil cephalus. Next base: position 23,794,098 of record NC_061779.1, read on the forward strand.
AAATATCAATTGTCCTGCAGAAAATGCTTGCCCAAGACCTGTAATCTCTGTGTCCAAACACGTGACAAGTACCATAACAGAAAATGTTATGTCTGTACCTAAAACTGCAAAATCACTAAGCCACAGTCTCCAATACATACATTATTTAACCTTATTTAACACTTCCTGAAAGCTCCCTTAAGCAGTGGATTTCGGGATACTGATCTGACACTACTTTGTTGTAGTGTTTGATGTATGTTGAACCTGCCAATTTGTCAGCAGGCGAGCTGCCAGTTTGTTAAGCCACAGATATACCTCTAGCTATACAAGCTTGTACTGAACCTTCTGTAGCTTGTCTTATGTAGTGTCTCTCTTTTTCTTTTCCAGTTTGGACTCCCATAGCTCTGACAGTCATTTTGGTTGCTGCAGCAACACTGTGCAAGGAGCAAGGAATTACTGTTGTTGGCATCTGCTGTGTCCATGAAGTGTTTGTTGCACAGGGGGTAAGGTTACCGAACATGCTCCTTCCTTGTTTAGATATACACCGATGAGCTGAACCCTGATGACCAACCATGCCTAACCCATGCACCCGTGCTCTAGCTGCAGTGGAGCAGTTTTAATCCAGCACATACCCCATGGCAGTGTCGCTGATTTCTTCTTCTCTTTTCTTTAGCGTCAAAGCAACATGGCCTTGGTCAAAGTCACACAGCACACTGAATACAAGAACCAGCAGTTCGCTTACTGTAATCTATCCCAGATGATGATATACATTATTGCATCGACTGTATATAAGTATGGACAATGTGTCCCCACTTCCTTGCATTGGCCAAATTGACGCTAGATTCCCGGGGATACGGGCAGCAACACGTTGCAAGTTTGAAGCCAGAGTATGTGTAGTCTGGTACAGCAGCCCGTCACCAAAGGGCTGCTCTTGCTTTGGCTTCACTTTTGCTTCACTTCCATCTTTATACTGTGTATCCATTGTTGTTGGTAGATAATTGACATTATTCTCATAGTAGTCATAATGTTTTGGCTCATCAGTGCATTGAATTAATTAATTGATTACTTTTAGACTTGCCTACCGTAGGCAGACTTAATTTTTATCAGTAAACCTTAATCTGGTAACGTGCCATTTAGATTTCATTATATTCCACTAATGACAGAAAACAAATTCGTTGAAAACAAATTCAACTTCACCTTGCCAGGAGAACGTCTACCACTACTTTGCTGTTGCTCGTTTGTCCATCACCATGTAAGTACACCCAAATGATCTGATTGGCCCAGCAGATCTTTGCCGTAGCGTAATCGGTTCCCGACAGACCAACTTTCCGCCACAAAAAACATGTGGGCGGCAAAGTTGGTCTGGCTTCCAGGCTTCAATTTGAAAGGTTCCTCTCAGGAATAACTGGACATCAGAAACATACTGCTTTACTCCAGAATGTTGAGTTAGTCCTTCCTCTTTCTGTCTTTCTCCCCTTTGCAATCTCAGTTCACCCTGCCCATGCTGCTGGATACACTACGACAAGTCCTGCAGGGTAAAGACGGTTTCCCCTATGCTGTCCTCCAAACTCTGCTGAAGCTCATTGTCCTTGTCATCAGCACGCTGCTGCTTGTCATCATCAGGGTCCAAGTCATCCAATCCCAGCTTCCTGTCTTCACCAGGTAGGCAGCGTTACAACTAAATCCATTTTTAACATATGCCAGTGTGGAGACCTTTAAAACTCACCGGTCTTACTTATTCTTACACAGCTTCGAACAAGATTGGTGCAACTATTTTCAGAAAGTTTCGATTTCTTTTCAGCACATTCACTATAAATCAATTGGTTTTGGCCAGTTTGAAAATGATACACGTCCACTGCTGTTGCATGTTTTTCTACACAGAAAGAAAAGACATTTGCAGATACTTCAGGTCAGTAGAATACAGTGAAAAATCATCATTTAAATGTAAATGGATTGCAGGATTACATAAACACATGCTTGTCTGGTTTGTTATTTATATAATATATATATAATATAATAATATAATATAATATATATATATATATTATATAATAGTTTACGTAATGTCTTTATCTATTTCATTAAAGTAGAAAATCTTCCCATGGCCTCTGACTTCCAGAGCCTGAAGAACAGGCCTAGATCTCTTTTGTATCACATTGAAAGCTCTGCATTAAAACAGCTTTACCTGCATTCGCATTGTAGTTGGTCTTATGCAGTGGAGCGGTAATTTCTTGAGAGGTTTCCGTTATGAGGAGTTTAAAGTTCAAAGCCACAACAACTTGTAAACATGTTGTGGCTTTGAACGAAAGAGAAAGAGAACAGATACATTTAAAGAAAAAAAACTTTTTTCTCCCTGTTTTGTTTACTGATTTAGTACAAGTTTGCATCTCTGTGTAATATTTATGCTTATTTTACTAGACCAAGTTCCTTCTGACCCATATTAACACTTTGTATGTTAGTCAGGTCCAATTAAGGGAAACACTCTGCAGATGCTATGAAAAGGAGCAATGATGTGACGTGATGCATTTAGGGATCATTACTCATTTGAAAAGTCTGATCGCTGACAGTATCCAGCTGCTGCACAAGCACAGCTACAGCTGCTCTGTCTGACCGTGATGAGTGAAACTGTAGCTGGACATAGTTTTTGGTTTGATATGTCACAGCCAGAATTGTAACAACTAAAGTCACGGCCATGGTTACAGCCACTGTCATAGCAGCTGCTATGTCTTCCTAAAGCTGCAGTCATAATTCAATCCACAGTCTGTCTCTGCAACAGTCAGTGAATGAGCTGATGAACCTGCTCCACAGGTTTTTTTGTTTCCTTCTCTAAATGCAGTTGTGCCAATATCCAACTGAGTTTGCACGTAGTCTCTCTACTACAAAATACACACTACATGTTTGAGAGGGCAGTCACCTAATTTAGTCTATCAGGTCAACTCGGGTACATTTCTGGCTAAGTGCAGGAAATCTTAAAGATCAATTGAACTTGGATTGAGAACTTACAACATTTACTTAGGGGGCTCCAACCAGCATTTTAACTATCTGGGCCATCTAAAAAAAAAAAAAAAGTCTTATTTTAGCACTATTTGACGTGTTTCCTGGATCAGAGTGGAAAAGAGTGTTTTGTTGTTTTGCCAAAATACAAGTGGCTTTGATGGAAGACTGGCTTCGATAGTTGTCGTAATGTTTGTCTGTGATGATTCTTGGCTGCTGGCACCAGCATGCGTAGCACGCAAGTAGCCAGTTGATGGTACTTTCTCTGCGACCATAGGGCTACAATGAGCTTTGATGTGTGCCTTAGCGTGATCTTAGCGATTTTTGCATCATCCGACCAGCTTTTCTGATGGACTTTATAAAGGTCACAGATCCAACTCTCTATGTGGAATATTGATTTTGATTTACTACTCCAGCTATTTCACTCATTATACAACATGTGTAATCACATTAAGCACTATTTATATGACATTACTGAGTTGTACCGATATATATCTCTTTCAAGGCAGCGAGGTGATCAGTTACGCCCTAACTGAATTCTGACTAGTTTGCATTTCTGTGGAAAACATAACCAGTGTATTCAGATGTTTGTTACTCACGACATTTCGCAGGAATGACTTGATCACTAGCCAACTGTCTGACACAACAATTTAGAAAAAACTGGTCCTGACAACGAAAGCATGTTAGTGCAAGTCCTCCCAGCATTGCCATATCTATAGTTACAAAAAAGTCTTAATAGAAGAGTCTGTGAGAATGATGTGGGTGATACAAGTATGGTTAGAAATTTGGACTATATTCAGATGCATGAGGAAAAAATGTAAGAGGAGCAGGAGACCCTACTATTCCTATTTCCCGTGAAATAATCTATCCAATCAATGGAAAAAGTCACCACATAGTCACCTGAAAGACAACGATAACTAGATTAGAGGACCTCTATCAGTTAGCTTACATAAGTACAGTGTTGCTCACACTGTTTGCTATTGTGTTGCAGCAGTAGAGCTTCACGAGTACTGTACACCATTAGTAGACCGAACCAAAACTCTCTAGTTCCAGTTGGCACATCTTAAAAGCTGCCACTGCCTCCATTCTTTCCAACTGTCTCTTGAGCTGAAACCCTCCCCCTCTCCTGTTTCTCCAACTGAAGACGCATTTGTAACTGGCACGGAACCTAGAACAAAAGGTGACTCCCCAGGAAATGCAGCAAACTGTGGCAGCAAATAAGCCATGAAGCTTGTTGCTGCCTCCCTCCGGCTACTGAAGTAGCTGAATGACCCCAGCACAAGGGGGCCTTCCAGATAACTGCCCCCCCACCCCACCCCACCCCACCGACCCAGGAGAATCTACAAACGTATCTTCAAGATTCTCTTATGACCAGACTCACTTGTTGCTATACAACTACAGGAATATGGCCTGTCTCAGAATTTTATCACCTCTCAGGAGAATGATAGCAGTCACTAAATTGGCTGATAAGTAGTCTGCATCAAAGCTAAACTGGACCTGTCCCTATCCCCTACTATTTAACATGAACTTCCCATCCCTGGACAACTACCAAGAAATGCAAAAGATTGGATCCATAACCTATTTTGGCAAATTATCCACAAATCATTCATGTCAGTTTGGACAAAAGATCAACACCACACCTAAATGATGGTGATATGTTTGACGCAATATTTCTGCAAAGGCTCTGGATCAAAATCAAAGATTAATATCTTCAGATATTCCTCCCCTCTAAAGCACCCAATCCATTCACTATTTCATATTTCTGTGAAGTGTTTTTTGTTGTTGTTGTTGTTGCAATGAAGACAAAGAAAGCAATTTTTTTGTGTCGCTGTACTGCAACTTTTTTGCAAAAAAAGCTTAATGGGCCAGGGCTTAATGGAAAATGCGTGCTGACCATGTCTCATCTCTAAGCCTCTGTGCTTGTTCCCGTGATGAGCCAAGTAGTACAACCTGGTACACTCAATCACGGCAGCACCTGGAAAAACACAAGAGACGAGACCACAAACATACACACATAAGGAGTGCACTGAAGGCATGTAACACTACGGTCCAACAGCTTTCCAATTACGTTTTGTTCACCATCTGTCTTCTGCAGCATCAAAATGGAGCAAAAAATAAAACCTGAGGTGGATAAAGAGATAGGGGTGAGCTTTTTGTGGACATATACAGTTCTTGACTATACTTGAACGGTTACACAATTTTAGTTCTTCAGGTACTATTTTTCAGCACAGTCGACTTGAAGTAATGGATAGTACACTTTAGTGTCAGTAGGTCTGAGTAGGTTTATGCCACAGAGGAATGAACTATATGACAAATATGGCCATTTTACTTTGGTGTCCAGAGTTGTAAAAGTAATTGGACATATGGGTACAAAATGTTTCCTCAACAGAGTTCATGCAGAGAGGTGCTCAAATATTTCAGTCTGTGGTTACCAGGCACATGCCTGTCAATTTAAATTCTTACACTTATCCACTAATGTAAAAAATGTTGGCATGAGCTCAATAAACTAGTGGCTTGCCGCACATTCATTCTGTGTTCAAAGTAAGAACATTTCTTCATGCACATTTGTCAATGCGGCCCAATGTCCCCAAGATCCCGAGGCCCAAGAACTCTGTCCTAACACTGTCTGGAGTTGCCCTTTAACACATGTAGCCGGCAACCAACAAGTGGAACCGCGATAGTTTACAGGAAGGAGCACTCATCCTCATGATGACATCATTGACATCAAAAGTACTTGAATTTGGACATATCTAGTATGTCCACAAAACCGTGGGAAGCAAAAAAGAAAAAAAAATGAAATATGAAGCAACAGTGTGAAAATCATCAGCACACACTCACTACAGGGAATTCTCCACATAGATACTTACTCTAACAGACTCTGTACTTGGTATCTTGGAGGATAAAGACAGTTTAATGTCGTGTCAGACTGATTTGGATGTTTGTGTTCTCAAACACAAATCTCCCTGATGTCTAGAAAATGCAAGGACTGTAGTGCATGTGTGAAACATGCCAAGATAAATGATTTTCTGGCTGTAGGCATACATGTTTCCTGTCAAATGCCAAAGATATTTTATCACACAAGTCTCACAGGATTCACTGCAAGATGCGCACTCAGGGTAAGCCACTAAAACAACCAGGCTGCAGTGCACAAAGAGAACTCTGTAGATAACAGAAGCCATGTGGACTGATGAAATAAAATTCATCCACTATCAATGGAATGAGGACAGTAGAGAAAAAGAAACCCAAAGAGAACGAGGCTGAAAAACTCAAAAACAAGCAGTACTATGAGAAGGTCAGAGAGAGCGTCACCAAAATATAAAATGTCTACCTTTTATGCTTACACATCAAAGATATCTGACTGCATGATGGTGAATTTTTAACAAAACATAAAGTGTGGTGAAAACTTGAAGAAACTCTATTTATTACTATTTCAAGGTACTATGTGATCTCTAGTGTTTGGGCACCATGTGGTAAAAGAGCTGTGCTTGTCACACACTTCTTATTATATATATATATATTGATGTATACCCACTCAAATCAAAGTTGAGACATGACACTGTAATGTAGCATCCATTCTTTGCTTCAAATTGAATGTGCATAAAGTTACAGTTGTCTGCCAGTTTGCTCCTTGGGCTGTAGTTAAAGGCAATATTTCAGTATGAGAAATGCATTTTTATTTTTTAATTCAATTCGGATTTAGATTTCAATGAACTCCATGTGACCAACGAAAATGCAATGCCAAGGGCCAAAAATGTTAATAGTTCTACTGGGTTAAGTACTTATTAAATCTAAACTATTTTGAAATTGTCTGCACAGGATTCAACCTAATGGCATTTAGCATGAAGATAAAATTCCAGAAAATTAGCCTAGATAGTCTAATCCTCTAGGTATAATCCTAAATCTGTCTCCAGACTGTCTAAGGGGAGTTCTATGTTAAAGTCATAACAATACCACATATTTAGATTATCATCTCCCCAACAGTGACTAGTTTCCAGTTTCCACTGAAGTGGTTTTGTAAAGCAGGCTTGGACTACCTGTTTTGACAGCAGCGTTAAGATCGCAAATAGAGATTGGATGTACTTAACTTGAACAAAAAACGCGCTTTAGACGTGAGTTAAAAATACGGCGATATCTGTGAAAGGAAAGGAAGGAAACTGTGAAGACTGCGTTAATTCACAATAAATAAGCATGTGAGCTTGCTTAGTTTAATGTAATCTGTCTGAAGGAGATGATAACAGACGTTTGTTTTAGGTCGCCTCCTGACCTTTCCATTAGAGTTAGAATTGGGGCAAAACTGGACTGATTTAACCCTACCAGGGTACCATAGAGTTTAAGGCACTACAGTGAGATTGTATCTCTCTCTGCCAATGTCGCTGGCTTTATGGTCGGTATGCGGAGCTATAGGGGCATATGAGGAGACAGAAAGTATTGGGTATCCTGCATCAGATTAAGTGAACCTTTTTTTTTCCCAACACATTTGAACGTGCAAGTGCATGATCTTCTTTGTAACAATGCCAATTAAAACAGATTTTATCAGCGCCATGATACTGTCCACATTCCATGAGCTCACACCCACAGGGTACTTTGACGAATGACAGTCACCGCACGCTATTGATTAAAGCCTAATTTGGAGGCACATTGATGTTGATAGGTTTAATGTTCAAACTCTGTTGCCTTAATCTGTGCTGGGAGTAGTAATATGTTTTTTACTTTTAAGAGTGAAGCTACAGTGTGCCAAGGAAAATATGAGCGGAGATTAGGCCTTTTGCAATAATGTGCTCTGGAGAAACTAATCATAGATAGTTGTTTGGCTACAGTAACAGCAAAAATGTAATTGGCACTTGCAAAGACAGCTTTCGAGGAGCTTCATACAGACTTTGAAGCATGGTGGTGAAAATTTGTATGGTTTTAGCATTGGCTCGGGGACTCAACAGCTTGAAGCTGTTGATTCGGCTACTAATTCTGTAACGTATCAAGGAGTGCTTAAAGTTGCCATCTGTCTAAAACTTGATACTGGACCACTGTACAATTTCATCAGGATAAGGATCCAGGATAATAAATGAAGACATAAGCAATGCAATTGCTCAAAAAGAATAAATTCAGGGTCATGAATGTTATCCATTAAAAAGCCAAGATCCCAAGTAAATATTGTGGGGGAGATTTAAAACATCTTGCAACTGAATGAATTTTGGATAAAGAGAGATAAATAATGACACAAAGCCAGAGACTGGTTAGAGCTATGGAAGAGGTCAACAAGAGTTTTTCTTTCTGATAAAGAGAGCAATACTACCTTGTGAGGCCAAGGGTGTGCTGTAAATTGTTTTATGCAATCTCTTAACTTCCTTGTGATGAAATACACCACCTTTATCTGTAGGTACAGCTTAATAGAGGATCAAATTGCGTTTCCAGAGTTGGCAGCAGTTTCCATGGAATTTACTTCGTTTTTCACATGATGCTATTCTTCTGCTGACTTATTAGGTGTTGACAAAGTAAGGTTAGGTACAGAGAAACCAGTGTACTGTAGATTTTTATTAATGCTAAGCACTACTAGGCTCCTACTAAGCATCCACTAGGATTTTGTTGATGTGATCTGTGGGTGCAACACTGCAGTTCAAGCTTTGCTAAACAAATCAGTGGATTTGATGTAAAGCCTAAGGCTTAAATGCTCACCATACCTCGGTCATCTTTTTATTAAGAGGAATGAAAAAGATCACTACATTACATGTTTAAAATGTATGTTAATATCAAGTATTTTGTGAGAAAGTGTCACATGCTCTGTCTTACTACCAGTCCTACCTTGTTAAATCTGGGCCCGTGACTGACCAGATATAGCTTTTTTTATGCACGGAATACAATGTAGGTTTGTGTAGTTGTTAATCTTTAGTCATGGTCCTTATTGCTTTATGCAGGCATGCAAGAGCCACAATACAAGATTTAACACCGGAGACTAGAGAGGACAGGATGTTACGTATAAATTATTTTCTTCTTAAGCTTCCTGGTTATCTCTATTTCAGCAAAGATGTAGACAAGCACTCTGTTCTTGCAAACCAATTTCTAAACACAATATGTCCAGGCTATGAAACCCTCCACTTCATCAGAAAATGTCAGAGATGAGGATACATCTTATGCAACTAAACCACAACCTTTTGCATCTGTCAATATGCTTATTTTAAATGAGCCTGGTTATTTCTCTGCAGAGAAATAACCAGCAATCAACCCCAATAGATTTCTGTCCAACTTCCACTGACAAAATGCAGTCACATGCAACGATAACCTCACCACATCAGAGCGGGTGTAGTTTCTGGAGCCAGGGGCTGCAGTTGTTCTTCGCTGACTGCAAAACACTTCATCAAACACCTTGCTGTTCTCAGATCTGACAGGGGATTGGTTTGTGTTGTATCAGCATAATAATGTTTTAAATTATGTAATTATGTATGCTTATTTTTAGTGTGTTAAGGTTCATGACACATTCTGATTTAAAGTTATTTCAGATATATCACATTGAAGGGTATCTTTGTACTTAACAGTACAGTTAGGAAAAAAGGTTTTCTAAAGTGATCATCAGGATAATATAGGAACTAATCACATTGAGGCTATCTTCAGAAACAGTGCCAAGCTATCCAGTACTATCCAGTACCTTCTTTTCCTTTGCTAACAGTGTCCTGAATCCAGCAAAACAGAATTTCTACACATGTAAAAGGTTAAAGCAGCTGGATTCATTTGATATTATCACTAGTGATTTTTTATGATGTTGCATTCATAACAAGTACCATGTTTTTTTGTCTTGTCTTGTAGTTTTTGACCTCACAATAGTTCTGCCGATATAACATAATTACACACATTTACCTTCTCCTGACCTACCACCTCATGCTTTATTGGCTGAATGTTTTTTTTGTTTTGTTTTTGTCCTCATGTAGATTTGATAACCCAGCAGCAGTCAGCCCCACTCCCACTCGACAACTGACCTTCAACTACCTTCTCCCTGTGAACGCATGGCTTCTACTGAATCCCTCAGAGCTCTGCTGCGACTGGACAATGGGCACCATCCCCTTGGTGGAGTCACTTTTAGACCTTCGTAACTTGGCTACGCTAGTGTTCTACAGTTTTCTGGGCCTGCTTGCTTACCACAGCCTGCGCTACAGACACAGCTCTGCCAAGATTGTCATCATGGTGAGAGGCACTTTGGCTACATTATTCAAAAGCACTTTTATATAATGTGTGTTTCGTTTTTTTTGTTTTACGTTTAATACAAGCTATTTTGTTAAATTAGCTGATTGGACACATTTGAACACATGACTACCCATGTCTAACGTGATTACCCATGTTATCCCACCATGACATGGGGTGTTTTCCTTTCTCAGTTTCGAACTGCTCCATAAATTCTTTAAGGTGTCAAGGTGAGGTTACTGTGGATGAAAGTCCACGACCTTCAGCATTCCTGGGTCTTCTTTGGTCTTAAATTACTTCTTCAAAACTTGGAGGTGTGCTTCTGCTCGTTATTCTGTTGTAGTAGAAATCAACCAGCAAATCAGAGGGTAGAGCATGCCTCTGAAGAATGGAGTTCTTCTGGTCTATGGCCAAGGTGAAATTATTTCAGTGCGTCTGTCCAACTCCAGAGTAGCAAAACAGCCCAGACAATTACTGACTCAGATCCGCATCTCTTGGCCTCATCAGTATTATACATAAATATATACTTTTTTTTTTTGACCACCATGAAATGCTCAATATGTCACAGGCTGGATATATGCGTATTTGTATGTATGAGTACTAGTGAGCTGGAACATTGGTTGTGTGCATGTTGAGAATAGAGTACATGCTCAAGATTGTAAGACACGCATAAAGACCATGTTCATGGTTGCCTGTATCTGTGCTATGTATTGGCGCCGTGAATGCACAGCTGGCGATTTGTCAATATCATTTTAAAATATGATGTGGAAACCTGCAAAAATAATGGAGAAACAATCCTTCCATGGCCAAAAACAGAGGGAAGACAATGGGAAAGGCATGTTTTCTTCATCACTCAGCAGATGGCTAAGACATTTTGCCAATCACTGGCCCACTGAGACCAATTTTTCACAAAATATCTGAATAACATAAAGTTTTTTATCTGAGTTCCCTGATGTACCCTCTTGTGCAATCCTCCAGTAAGACACAGTAAAAAGGCAAGCTTGTTTAATACAGCGTCCAAATCGAACCTATAGTTAAAAGGTAGTTTAACTCAAGGCTTTTGGAAGTACTTGTTGACCGGGTCTTCAATGCTGTTTTCATCAGATTCTATATCTGTGATTAATAGAAGGCTCTGTTACACAAGACTACCTTTGTTTTGAGATGTTTAAGTTGCAAAATAAATAATTCTACGGTGTCTTTCAGTTGCAAAACCAGTCTTTCATCTTTTCCCTCCTTGTGAAACAAATGGAGGCTTTGCAGTTCCAGGGCTTCCAGTTCTTTCCAGTTTCCACTGTCTCCTGATATTTTAACACTATACATCCTTTCTTCTTCTCCATTTGTCTGTGTAATTACTGCACACTATTCAAATAGCTTTGAATAGCTCCATTAGATGCAAACTGTTTAGAAATGAATGAACCCCTTTTGCATTTATTTATTTTTTTTACACGACATAGGAGGGAACAAGACTGGCGTTATAAAACCATGGACTAAATTGGTTCCTCGTGTCCAACAGCCGCATCCACCGATTAATAGACCTAACAGATAATGGTCTTTGACTTTATTTTACTACGTTGGGTATTGGATCAACATATTAGCCCTTATTACGTCAGTCAATATCTGCCTGAGACCAATTTTATTCTGGTTGCCTCTCATAAATGGAAGAATTGGAGTGATATACACTAATATGCATTGTAGCATCTGTAACTGAAGAAAATCAAGAATGAAGAACATAATGGCTCACGTAATCAAACGAGATATTTTTAGCAGACCAAATCAACAAAACTAGGCCATACTGCTCTGTACAAAACAGCAATAAAACATCAGCTATTGCTGGATTGCTGAAGGGATGAATGGGTAGTGATTGTTCATTGTGGGAAACAGAAACAAATTAGCAACTGTTGTGCAATAGACCCATGTCTCTTGTACTTGAAGGTCAGTAAACTTCCACACAAAATTGTTTTAAGTTTCAGTTCTAGAAAGGGGATCGCAAATCAACACAAAATAAACTGAATTATGACATTTGCAGTGTTTATTCTGGTTTGCTTAGAGCATTTTGGACTATGTTGCATAACAATATCATACCACATCAACCTATTTAGCATCACTGTAAAGCTGCCAGCTGCCTCACATGGAACATGAGACCCTTTAAATAGTTTTAAACACTTTCCACTGAGGGGAGCTAATCTGGAGAGCCTTAACCCAATTATGGTGGCTGCTGGTTGTTAGCAGGAGCTGTACAATACAAGTGACTCTGTTTCATTTGATTAATCATGTAATTGTGTTGTGTCAGTAGTGGAAGTAGTGGCAGTAGTTTAATTATAATTATTTAAAACACAAACTGGCATGTAGTTATTACATATGCCAACCATATTTAATTTAATTCCATTTGATGGTCATTCAACTGTACAGATACACCAATCACCCACAACATTATGACCACTGACAGGACAAGTGAATAACACTGACCACTTCTGACAATTCAGTGTTCTGCTGGGAAACTTTTGGACCTGGCATTCACTCATGCGGATGTAACTTAGGCATGTACCACCAACCTAGACCAGACGAGGCACACCCACCCAACAGCAGTGACACTTCTTGATGGCAGCAGCTATCCCCAGCAGGGATAACGGCAACATCTGTTTCCAGACACCCTCAGAAGGCCCATGTCTATTCCCTGAGGTGTCACAACTGGCACAAGGGAGACCTATGCAGTATTAGGAAGTTATGCCTGGTTGGTTTAAGGAGCAGATTAAAATGAGGAAAGATTTCAAAGATAGCAATAAAATTTAAAATAACTACTTGATTTGCATAATACTGCACACAAAGTCAAACCCCACAATCCAAAAGGGACTATCTTCATGCCAACTGCCAACACTAATCTTGACGGCAAGAGTTTTAAAAAGATACAAAGTTTTAAAATTCACTTGAATGGAAAAAATAGTAAAGAGATAAGCAACTGTCTATTAGGAAGTCCATCCACAGTTTTTCCATTGTTAATTACCATAAGATTGTGTACAAAATGCCTATAAAGCCTTCAGACTTGCTACAATCTCAGGTGACACGGAAGCATTTTTTCCGACATCATATCACATAATTAAGCATTTCTGCCTGTAATGTATATAGCCAAAATTCAAAGTACTGTCAAAGTGGTGCAGTGCAACACCTTCCTTCAGAACCTTTGCCGTCCTACAAGGCTTTTGTTTGTCGTCTTTCCTAAGCCCCTTTCATATCGAGTGATGGTCAAACAACCCGGGTCAACGACCCGGCAATCAAACAGGAATGCCCCTGATGAAGCGGTACAAGAAAACATGCAATTTCTTCTGAATGCTCCTTGGTCAACCACATCTCATGTCTCTTTAACTGCCCTTCTTAATGACGTTTCACAATGGTATTTTCAAACTGTCAAATTGTCAAAATGCTTTGCAAAGTGCAAAGTGCTTTGACACCTTTTTATTGCCTTTCCTGCTTTTTAGGTGTCAGTCATTTTTACTGTCGTATCCTCCGTGTGTTGTTTACAGTACCCCGTGGTTGTAAAGTGATACCACTAGACTTGGAGTCCAAGTCTTCACTGGCAAGGGTTAGGGGTTAGGTGTTGCAGATCCTTAAAATCCTGAAGTTAACTGAAAATCTTGTAGAGGCAACACGTTAAATGTTGAATTCAGTGCTGTGTTCATTGACGGGTGTTCCTGAGCTCATTCTGGGGTTTCCACCAGTGAATCATTTCAGGCCCGAGGGTCTGAAGATCACAGCCATTCACTATTGATTTTTGGCCTTTCCCTTTCCCTGCGTGCGAAGATTTCCAGTGATTCTCTCAATGAAATAACGTAGATGACGAAAATTCTGATTCTCCCTTTCAGAAAAACATTATTATTAAATTGTTGAGTGGAGACAAACCCACCCCACCCCAGCCCTCCCTCCTCCAAACTGTCTCTGTCTCTTTCCTCTCTGTTCGTAGCTGCTCTTATTATACCCAGTTGTCCTTTTTAACTGTTGCCAGCTAGCCAAATTAGAAGTGAGACATTCCATCAAGTTGTCATTAGAGCATTACACAACTTTCTCAGTCTTCTGTTGTTTAAGCCAATCACTCAGATGTCATGTAGATGCTTGATGTGACTAATCCTGTAGGGAGCTTACATACATTTTCACACCTGAACTAAGCTTTAAGGTTACAAGTGCATTAAAATAAGACGGCTCACGCAGACTTAAGTAACATAAATGCATGTATTTTCTGTCTTTCTTCTTTAGGCCCTGTCTTTGATCGTCTTGCCTTTTGTTCCAGCGTCCAACCTCTTCTTCCCTGTGGGATTTGTTGTAGCAGAGAGGGTACTTTATGTTCCAAGTATGGGCTTCTGTGTTCTTGTTGCTCATGGATTCAAGATTGTCTCACATAAAGGGTGAGTGCTTCATCCGCTTCATTATGCTAAACAGTCAAAACAAGTGACTCAGTCCCTTGTGCCCTGAGGAAACATGAACAACAGAAAACACTATTCTTAACACCACAATAGCTTTTTTTTTTTTACCAGAGGAAATTATTACTACAATGAGATGGTTTATTCCAGTTTTGAGTTTTTGTTTGTTTTGTTTTGTTTGTTTGTTTTTTTTCCTAAAAACTTAAAAAAAAAAAAACTGTATATAGTCGGAAGAGGCGGGTGATCACATGCACTATTTGAGTCTTTGATTTATTGTATCACCAACTGAACATCATCTATAACATGAGTTGTTTGTTTGTAGGCATTTGAAGAAGATTTCCTGGCTCATTATTGGAGTGCTGTTAACTACACATGCAGTGAAAACTTTCAACAGAAACTGGGACTGGGAATCAGAGTATACTCTATTTACATCTGCCCTGAAGGTAAGACGGAAAGACTGGCTGTGTGCATTGCCAGATTGTCTTGGCTTCTGAATCACTCTTGAATAAAAGTCTTGATTAAAAACGTTGAACGGATAACTTAATCAGTCTTTAACAAAACACTCCAAGCCTGTTGCTAATGTTCATGAAATTGTCTGCCACTTCAGGTTAACAAGAACAATGCCAAGCTGTGGAATAATGTGGGCCACGCGCTAGAGAACCAGAACAATTATGCAAAGGCCCTGCAGTATTTTCTCCAAGCCACACGCGTCCAACCAGGTGAGAAGTTTAAATCAAGCCATCAGACTGAACTACAGGTTCTTTCAGGCAATGTAAAGGTCAGGCTACCATAGGCACTAGACCAACAGAAACAGAAACGCAGCACACTACAATAGCCCTTCCATCACAGAAGGTTACATGGAAGTCACAAACACTGTAAAACTGCATCATGTGGTAAGAGAAATACGGTCGCCACCAGACTGCATGTGTATGGTCAACTGTGTCACTGTTTCCACGGTTTGTTACTTAAAGTGACCAAACACATGGCAACAAAGGCAGTTGTGTGACAGGATATTGTAAAGTGTACCAACAAAAACAACTAAGTTGAAATAAAACCAAAAAATAAAACTCAAGGCCAAATTAAATATAGACAAAATAGTGCAAATGAGCTGCAATTCAGCATGTAAGGGGCCGTCTCATGCAAAGGGCGAATGAGTTGATTGTTCAGGGAGGTGAGACAGGTGTCTGTTGGAACATTAAATGCTCGTATAGGTCTGTCCAAAGTTTAAGTTCGGTTACAAATCCAAGGAGCTTTGTGTTCACTTGATATGGATTGTAAATTTTCATTCCTTAAACCTTTCTTTATGCATGGATCATAGACAGCTTCTTGTTTCTTGAATCCATTCATGGTCCCCCAAGATCTTATAACTGGAAACAAACCTACCCTAAACATCTGTCTGATTACTTTACATAAATGTGCATTTTTTAGAGGGTTGTGTTTCATGCCTTTCTTTCCAGGAAGTCTGTTATCAGCTGAGACATTAAAACCTTCCCCAAGATTATCAATGAAAACACATCAACCCAGGTAGAATTTCCCTCTAGCATCAGCACCATCGTCCCAGCTCACCTCTTTCACTGCCTGACTTTCCTTATGCGCTATCGATATATTTTACTTCCCCAATAATCATCAATTAGCATTCTTCATTCTAAATGTTAGTTGGCATAAAATGGCGTTAATGGGAAAAATGCAGTGTAATAAATATTTTTGTGTTTTTCTTTTGACATTATTTCCTGCGGCTGCAGATGACATCGGTGCTCACATGAATGTCGGTCGGACCTACAAAAACCTGAATAAGTCCAAAGAGGCAGAAGACGCTTACTTGGTTGCCAAATCCCTCATGCCACAGGTATCTGAGCATTTCAAATACACAATCTATTGGTATTTGGATCAAGTTACACCTAACACAATAGATTCATCACTCAGGCTGAGCCACACCTCTTTGTTGCTTTGCATTCCTTCAAATGATTTGGGTTGCTTTCCATGTGTGTTCACACACAATAATCTTGTTCTTTGCCTCCAAGTTGAAGCAGGTCAACTGGAATATTTTATGGCACATGCAAAATTAATAGCAAGTGCTGACTCCACCTTTGAATTGGTTTTGGCATGCACCTGTGGGAATGTGGACAAATAATACTTTTAAAATTCATGAGGTTACTATTCACACACAGATATCCATTTATCAACCTATAAGCTGAAACCAGCCTCCCCATCAAGACTGCATGTAGAATGAGAACACTTAAAATGGTGAAAGTTATAACCCAGATTTCTGGCATTGAGTCGTCAACCAAAACCAGAATTTTCAATATAATCAAGTCTCTCTCACTCATTATAATTCATTTCCTTGTTCAGATGCCACAAAACCTGTGAGACTTAAATGTTGGCTTTTCAACAGGTTATTCCTGGTAAGAAGTACGCGACACGTGTTGCGCCTAACCACCTGAATGTTTACATAAACTTGGCAAATCTGATTCGGGCCAATGACTCGCGACTGGAAGAGGCTGACCAGCTCTACCGACAAGCAATCAGCATGAGGCCAGATTTCAAACAGGCCTACATCAGCAGGCAAGATTTTCTTAGACAAACTGAGTACCCTCTTTGATTTCACGTTTGAAATAGCATCATGTTTATACTGCTAAATCTATCATGTCACTTTTAATTACAATTACAATGTCACTTTATGTCACTTTTTACATTATTTACCACAATTCATTTCATTCTTCTGTTCCTGGCAGCAGGCCTGCCATTGCACACAATATGCTGCTTTTGCCGACCCACTTTGTGATTTTATTCTCTTGCTCTTTATTTTTCATGTACTTTTTATGTGCCCCTCTGGGATAACTAAAGTTTTTTCTGATTCTGATTATTTGTGTTGTGAAGAGTTTCCTCTTGTGCTGTGTTTGTCCTCTCTTTTCTGTAGTTAAGGGTTGTAGGTTTACTTTGTTTTATTCTGGTTTCTTATGGAATATTTTAAAGGCTTCACAGTAAATCATGCACTGACTTGATTTCCTCTGAAAATGCTTTCCAGAGGAGAGCTGCTGCTTAAAATGAACAAGCTGACAGAAGCGCGGGACGCCTACCTCCGAGCCTTGGAGCTTGATCGCACCAACGCTGACCTGTGGTACAACCTGGCTATTGTCAACATAGAGATGAAAGACCCATCCGAGGCCCTGAAGAACTTCAACCATGCTCTGGAGCTCAACCCTCGCCACAAGCTGGCGCTTTTCAACTCGGCACTTCTCATGCAGGAGTCTGGTGAGTAAGGTCTGCCATGAGGAAGTGAATAGTTTAAATCTAATTACTCCAGCTGAAGTAAAAGTATGCAGTAATTGTCGCTTCGTTAAGGCTTTTCATTTAGTGTAAACAAGAAGGCATAACACCCATTTAGGGTGTAATCAGTTTCTTGTTGATTATTTTGAAATGAAAACACTGGCACGGAATCCATTGCCAAGTTTGTCAGATCACTGACTCTGTGACTGAAAAAACATTGAGTCATACATCATTTAAGGTATCGACACTATATGCTAACACTTTATATGCTATCACTTTCACTTGTGTCCTTTGCTTTTGTAAACCTTGGCACTCTTCAAGTCACAACATTCCTGCTGCTGATTAACCCAAGTGCAGGTCTGTTGCGAAACCTTAAGTGCATCAAGGAAGACATGTCTATTTAATATTAAGTTCAAGTGAGGTGAGTGTTTGAGGTAGCAACAGAGAATGCCTTTTCCTCTCGCAGCACGTTCACCTCAGCATGACTGTCCTGTCGGCGTGGTGTACAGTTTTTTCAATGCTGCTCCATTAATCAGGAGGGTTGAAAGTAATGCCTTCTAAATAAGCAACATCCTCCCTGTTTGCCAAACCTACACAATGTGCTTCCTCCACTCTGCTGATATTTTTTAAATGGACATATCCCGTTCTCATTAACTACGTTTTTGTGTCTGGTTGCTTGCAACCGAAACACAAGACAACACACTTTTAACATGACACAACTGCTTCTACTTGTTCGCTGCATTCGTTTTTTTCTCTCTCTCTATTTGTGCAGTCCTTTTTTCTTCTACTTCCATGACAGAGTTCAACACAGGGTCCCTGAGCAGCTATGAAATGCTTTACAGGCCGTCTTTGTCGTTAAATGCTCACTTTTGACTTGCAACAGGTGTGAAGGAGGGCTGGAATCTAAGCATTCCACAAATTCTTTTCTGCTTCTGTGTTCATCTGTTTTCATTCTGTGCTGTTACATTGATTGTATTTATTGATGGTTTGCTTTATTGAGGAAGTTCTAAGAAAGTTTGAATTTATCAGCAGAACAGGCTGAACCGCTGGGTTGCAGTAACCTGATACCAGAGAATGTATCTGAGTGGAACTTATGAATACAGTATGTTTTAAATTCTCTCTTTCCCTGTGATCACAGCATTGCCTTTAAGAGTTTCTTCTCTGAAGCATTATTAATCATTATGATTAAAGGAAGGTTACAGTTTCCAGGCCCCAGCTGTTTGGACTGTCTGATATGTTTGGTTCTCTTGAAGGTTCTCAATCATTCCGTTAATGGAAATCCAAAAGGCGTTTAATAAAAAAGGCAACTGGACTTGTAGAGTTTCTTGAAGATGTTTCCCCACTCATCTAAGTAGCTTCTTCGGTTCTTAGACACATGTGGGAGGTTGAGGTTTAAATACACATCAGAAACTTGCTGGACCTGTTTCTGTAAGAACCAGCAAGTGGTCTCAATAATAGCCGTTAAGGGCTGATACTTATCATCATTAAGGGGGGCCTAAAATACCTTCCCTATGAATGGTGTCCTAACGAAGTCCAACATTGATCCACCCCAAAGACAAAACACCCAGGCAGAAATGGAGAAGTAATGTAGTGTACATTCCTCAGTGCAGTGAGGGATGTACAAACTTGTACACTGGGAAAACCAGACAACCCATCCACAAACAGACACTCATTTGAAAATAACAACAAGCACAGACAATGTAATTGTTAGAACACTATTCACAGGGAGAGTGTCTTAGGTCGTATTCACACCAGGCTCATTTAGTGCACTTGAAACGGACCTTTTCTCTGGTGCGGACCTTTTGCGTAGGTGCGAATACAAATCATCAGACCCTGGTCTGAAAAACAAAGGTACCAGAGTTTGTTACGGAGGCTGATGCAGACCAAACAAGTGAACCGAGACCACCTCTGCAGCTATAACTCGGTTCTCTTGTTTGGTCTGCATCAGCGTCCGTAACAAACCCTGGCACCTTTGTTTTTTCCTGTGAATGCAATCCGAACATTTTCGGAACCAAATGCAACATTTGAGCGCCTTTTTTGGATTAAACGGGCTTCCGTTTGTAACAATTCACCATACAAGGGCGATCTTTTCAGGACAACAGTACCTTTTAATGTAATTAATATCTTACAGAAAAACTAGCCCACTCTTAAATGTTTAATGTTTAAATTATATTAAGTTTGTTTAACTTCACGGCCGCCAATGCTGTGAAGTCAAACAAGCTTAATATAAAGCCCCTTTCACACTGCACACAGTGTCAACGTGGTATTTCGACCAGCAATCGACCTGGGATTTTATTGACTCAGCTTCAATGTGATCTCTGAAGGGCAGAGATTTTTGTCCATTTTTTCAATCAAACAAATCAAATATGTTGTTACAGGATCGCATAAGTAAATTAGCCCTATGTCACGTTAGGAAATCGCACCTATCGGGGAATGCATGTGCGACTGTGTTTATATACAGCTTATATAGCGATTTTTTATTGATCATGGCAGTGATCCCCGAGCTGCTCTGCATCCAAGGAGAAGAGGAGATTTGGCATCAGATATCGGGCATGGTGCAGGACACAGTGATTTATTCGAATATCAGCAGCCTTTTAAAAGACCAGGGGTTTGGCCAGTTCATTCGGAAGGTCATAAACAAACTACCTAATGATAAGCGACAAGATGAGCAGGAGTGGCATGGTACGCACCATGCTGTCCATTGTTAACCTTGCAGTGTACCAGTGCATTTAAATGTATAATGATAATTTTGTCGCAATGACATATGAGAGAGAGGAAAAAAACTGGCACGCAGTGCAGTAAGTACTGTACAGCAGCTATCACAGTGGGGGGTCAGAGCACACCAAGGCTGGTCAACCTGGGTCTGAAAATCCCTTGTTAACCCGCTATTGTCGATGTGAAAGCGAGTTTCCTATTTAAACCTCAACTTCACACCAGTCTCTCAGAACTGACAAAACTACTCAGAAGAGCAACCAAACATCTTCAATAAAGTCTACAAGCCCAGTTGCCTTTTGTATCTCTTTCTGTTACATTTAGATTAAGCTGAATGTACTTTTCTTGCTCAACCAACAATACAGGTTTTTTGTGACATATTTAGCCATTGTTTCCATTTAAAGTTTGTATACTTAAACGTGGCTGAACATCAGCATTTGATTATAATCTATAATCAAATAAATGACTTTTCCTGTGTGTCTTCCTGTGACAGGAGAGCCCAAGTTCTGGCCTGAAGCCAACCGTCGTTTCCTCACCTACGTGGAAGAGGAGCCTGATGATGCCAATGGCTACTTCAACCTTGGCATGCTGGCTATGGATGCTAATGAGAATGCCGCAGCTGAGCGTTGGATGCGTAAAGCCATCGGACTACAGGCTGGCTTCCGCAGTGCCCTGTTTAACCTGGCATTGCTTTACTCTCAATCCAAACGGGAGATAGATGCCCTGCCTGTGTTGGATGAGCTGTTGCGCCACCACCCGGAACACATCAAGGGCCTCATCCTTAAGGGTGACATCCTCATGAACCACAAGAAGGACACCATTGGTGCTAAAGATTGTTTTGAGCGCATTTTGCGTATGGACCCCACCAATGTCCAAGGCAAGCACAACCTGTGCGTGGTCTACTTTGAGGAGCGTGACCTGCCGCGGGCCGAGCGCTGCCTGGAGGAAACGCTGGCCATGGCGCCAAACGAGGAGTACGTTCGCCGTCACTTGAGTATTGTGCGAAGTAAAATGGCCGCCATGAGTGCAGCAGGGCAACCACTGTCTTCAGCAGCCAAGGAGGAAAAGCCACAGAGAGTTAAGGAGGGGGCGGAAGAGGTCGCAGAGGGTGAGGAGGAAGGGAGGGGTGCCGAGGCCGTTGGAAAGGGTGCTGTGGAGGAGAAGAATGTGCGGAAATCCTCTGCAGAAAGCCTCCAAGGTGTGGACCAATCAGAATCTTTAGACAGTAGCCAGTCTGACAAGCGGACTAAGGGTAAGTCCACTGAAGAGATTAAAGATATAGAGAAAAAAAGAGAAGCTGCCTTGAAGAGACTAGAGGAGATTGAGCGCATATTAAGTGGAGATTGACACTGTTGTAA
This sequence comes from Mugil cephalus, assembly GCF_022458985.1. Classification (NCBI taxonomy): domain Eukaryota; kingdom Metazoa; phylum Chordata; class Actinopteri; order Mugiliformes; family Mugilidae; genus Mugil; species Mugil cephalus. Next base: position 23,815,984 of record NC_061779.1, read on the forward strand.
TTTATAGCTGGACTACTTTTGTAGAGCTCTTTAATGCTCCAAAATTAGACTGCATCCCCCCCCCCCCCCCAGAATGTTATGTATTCTTAATCAATTGCCATTTTATTTCTTTGATTTACTCACCTTTGCAGGTCACTGAGCAGGGTCCTGTCATTTTAATACTAATCATGTAAAGAAGGGAAAAGGTGATCTGCACATGAAATTCTCGTAACAATAAGCACAAAGCCAATTGGGATAACCTATTTAAAGCTTAAGGCAGACGTACTGTAGATGCCAGTGTGTGTGCTGCTTCATCTGAATGTGATTTCACATATCCTAGATCTACAGTAGCTATATTTGTTTTGTTTTTCCCATGTCATAGTCATTGTTTATCACTGGAGTTTTTTTCTTTTCTTTTTTTTTCTGACTCACTCCTGCGTTATTGTTTTTAAAAACAGAATGATTGTATCGTGGACAATTAAAGGAAATGACGTGCTCCCCAGATTTCCTCAAGGCAGGATTATATCTACGCAGTTTGCGCCTCAAAATAAATCGCACAGAGAGCAAAATAACCCTCCACTCTACACCATCACAAGGCTTACGGTATGTTCCCATTGCAGCAACGTCTGCTAATCTTTATTGATCTCACTCAACACTTCCTGCCACTACATCATCGGCTTATGTGCTCCCAGCTGCCTTCACCTCAAAATTTCATTGTGAAGCCATCTAAAGGCGATTATCTCATTCCCTTTGTCACTTTACTACCCTCGCATTTCCACGCCTGCCTCCCATCCTTCGGACTGCTGCGGCCTCAGCAAAGATGGAGGTTTGCAGTGTTTTCCTGCTTTTCTTGATAATCCAACCAAGAGACATTCCTGTAACACCCATTTTATCGCAGTCAGCATCAGTGCTCGCTCTTTCTCTACGTCATGCGGTCTTCGTTTTCTGAAACTCCTGTTCTTTTACTGCACATTCGCAGAAAATCGATCTGTTCACTTGCTCCACAGTGAAGCTGTAACTTAATGGCACTAAAATATCATGTCAATATCAATAACATGTTCTGCTTTTTGCAGCAGCCTTTGCCTTCTTCTTTACAGCTGTGATTCCTCACAATCATAATGAACCTATTGCGAAACCGCTGCGGGTGAAAACTCGACAAGAAAGCAAAAGTCCACAAATCCCTCCGGCTCCTGTTTCCTCGGGCCTGTTCTTCTGTTACTACACTACAATAAAACTGAGCGCCTCATTGGCTTCCCTCCAAGAGGTCTGCTTATTGAAGCAATTCTCTGTTCTGATTGTGAGCATGTAAGAAGCCAAAAACGTTTCCGTTGCCGCACAAATGGTTTGTAGCATAGTCATCAGTGGTAGTCACGTATCATGAGCAGCCCTGTGGTTGTAGCTACAAGGCAGGTCAGCAGTATTCAATTCATTGCGCTCATTTAAGCATATTAAGTAGAACTGTATTTTCCTTGCTGATAGTCATGTCTTCACAGCTCCCATGATGTGATGTGATTTGTTTCAGCATGATGACTCTGCTCAGTTCTATTCCTAATTGTAGACTGATTTCTGGAGGTTAGCAGTGCCGCAGTGGTACAACGGAGTCTTGCTATGCATTGACCTGGCCCTGAAAAAATACACATGCACCAGTCAGCCGCAACATTAAAGCCACTGACAGCTGAAGGGGATTGATCATCTCGTTACAATGCAGAGCTCCACATGTGGATGTGACATAGACACGTATATACACTATAGCAGTGCCACTCCCTAATGGTAGCAGCCTTTCCCAGTAGGACAATGCAACCCGCAATACCACAGAAACAGCTTAAATATTATATAAAAAAAAATGGCCCAAGTTGTTGACTCGGCCTAGATCCTAAACTGATCTACATAGGCCCCTCCCCTCAACCCACAGGACCCAGAGGCTACCTCTACCAATGTCCTGATGCCAGGCTCCGAAAGACACCCTCAGTAGGTCCATGACCGTCCTCCAGTGTTTCAGAACTCTTTTGGAGGCACAACTCTAGGCAGGTGGTTTTAATATTGAGGCTGATTGCTGTATTACACAGGGTACTGGAACCAGTGTTATTTATTTCTTATAATTGCACATGCTGTAGATGTTTTTATTTACCAGTGGCAGGTTGCTTTAAATTCATGGTGCATTATTTTGTCTCTACTATCGTGTGTACTATATGTTCTGTTGCTCAGAAAAATGTGTCCTTTTAAACAACAGAGCCCATGACAGTGTTAAAAACCTGTACGAAATAATGAGCTGCCCGCATCAAGAAGTAGGTACAGCTTTGAGGAATGAGGAATCCAGTTTCACTTCATTTTGTTGAGTGACTTTTGTGATTTCTTTTCTTTTCTTTTTTTTTTTTGTACGACTTAAAATGTTTTTTATGCAATAGCCCTGGTGTGGGTGGTGTGGGTTTAGGTTATTAAATAAAGTGAGATGACGCCTCTCATTTGTTCGACTGTCTCTGATAAGTGCATTAAAGTCTTGTTGGTCTGTGTCAGAGTTATACAGCATTTGGTGAAGGATATGGAGCGCATGCTGTAGCGGATTTTATACCAGCCACGTCGTGCCATCCCCCACAGGATGTTAAGCCCTCTGCCAATCCTATTTGAAGTCCCAAATTGAAATCCAATCCAAAACCTAATGCTATCATTAGACTCTAACCAATTAAGTCCCGGCTGTAATGTCATTTACGAATTCACAACATCAGTTCCAGCGGTATATCCCTTAAATTTATTTTGTACACCCATGCAGTGTCTGATTGATATTATAGAGAAATTAAAGTGTGTGTTTGCAAGAGTGTGCCACTCATTTGAGAGCTCTACCTCGGTGCACGGACTGTGCTTAAAGACGGCAAGGCTTTCATGATCATTTCTTAAGAGCAGTGTGTTGGGTCTGATGATCACCATCTCCTGATTGCCTGATTTACTTCCAGCCTAATCGAAAATTGCCAAACCGGTAGAGCGTGTGAGCAGAGTTGAGATAGGAGGTTGACGCCCACACAGATGGCTAGCACCTCTCTGTCTGTCAAAGCAGTCACACCCTTTGATCCCTGTTATGGCTTAAACAAGGCCAGTTACATAAAAGGGTCAACTCCTGTACAGTTTACGGGAATGATTAAATTGTAAAGACTGTAAGCGTATTGATCTCTGCTGTCAAGTTGAACATGACAGAAGTTATTTTGGATAAATCCTGAATGAATTGTTCAAAACTCGACTCGTGACTCATGATTCCTCGTCTCTATTAACTCATTCACTCACTACGGTACGAGTGCTATTCTAACTACATTTGTATAAATATATGAAGTTAACTGCCGTGTTGGCCCTCTGGGAAAAGTGACAGCTCTGTTGTTGCACATACTCTTTGAATCCCAAAAAATTATGTTTAAATTTTATGTTTAATAGACGGAATGAAATAGTGTTACACCACCATTTGCAGCCCCAACAGCTCGACTTCATAGGTCAAAAGGAAAAAATGTGTGGTTGCTGAAGAAGTGATATTTCGATGCCAGATTTTTCGCCTTTTTTTCTTCTTCAAATGAAATGGATAATTTTCCTGTTTCAAATGGGTAGCTTTAGCAGCATGAATCCGTGGGGACTGGGAGTGGGTGGAGCTTGTATACGCCTGTGGATTTCTGCACTCTGGGTGACTGACTCACATGACCCAAAAACCGAATCGTTGTGGTGAGTGACTCATAAACCCGAGTCAGTAAAGAGAAGTGACTTTCCCATCAGTAATGTGCTCTTTAAATGAAATGCCAATCACTCTGATTAAATTATCATTGAATGATGGGTCTCTAATCTGGCTTACAGGCAAAAAACAAAGTGAAAAACATTTGTGTAATTATGGCGAACTGAAGCTTGAAAAATTGTAATTGTACTTACCTGTCTCCATCAATTGATTTGAAGAGGCAAGTAGAAGGTGAGGAAAGACAACGGATTTGATCTGAGTAAAAAGGGTGGTAATTACTTTGGTGGGAATAAAGTATCAGGGGGAAACAAAGTGGGAACATTTCAACACTTTGAATTGAGCCAGAGCAGGACTTGTCAGCCTCACTGGAGCATAGAGTAACTGTAAAGCTGTTGGCCCCAATGTCCTTTTCATACACTGGGATGTGCTGATGGACCCACTGCCTTGCTCCAGGCCTTAAACGCAGTTGGGCATACCCTCTGTGAAGTCTGCTAAAGATAGTACAGTCAAATGTTACAATCAGTGGAAGGAATGGAACTGCCTCAGCGGGCTCTGCTCACAGGATCATCACATTTTATTTACAACTATGATGGGCAGGATCCGCTGTATGTATTCTAACCGACACGAGAAGTGAATTAAAACCTTTGTGAAAATAAAAAATGGAAATCTGAATCCTGAGGATCTGTTACAGTATAATTAACTGAGAAACTGTCATAATATTGTACAGAAAGAGCTTGTGAAAAGGAAAAAAAAATGTGTTGCATAATCCACCAACAGGTAAACCTGAATTATATCAGAACCAAATCCAAACAATGAGCACATGACTCAGGTTCACCAGTTAATGAAACACCTGCTCCGTCTCGTCCCAAGGTGCTCGTCAATCATTCCATACCAGAAGTGTCTGTTAGTCCCAGTCACTCTCCCAGACATTCCTTGCTCCGAGGCCTTAAGTCTAATTATTTTCAAAGGGACCACCGGCACACCGATCAGCACATGCAATTGGCGCTAATGACACTTGAATGACTGAAATAAAGTGATCGTCTTCAGAGATGAGTTCTTTGTTTTTTTAAGCTAGCAACTATACATTCACTGTTGGTGGATTCAATTTCAAGTCTCGGGGCTGGATGTCATTTTTCATATTTCTTGAGGGGTTCAATCGAAGTTTGATAAATTATTTCATTTCCTTGTCACATTGAAAGCACCCGTGTCAACAAATTATTACATTATTTACCATGGATGTAAAAGAAACTGCATTATCGACAATATACTGTATTTTAACAAAAGCTTTCCGAGACCTTCAGGGTGTAGGGTGCACCTGTGTACATTATTTCGAAATGGTGACAAAGGATTCATACACCCATTTGTTGACTGAGTAGTGACATATGTGTGTACAGAGAAACTCTATGATTGACGCTTACCTGCTTTTATCTCTGCTGCTGGAGGGCCTCTCCCATTACTCATATTGCTGCCATCATTCAACAACCAAAGCGTCCTCTCAGAAGAAAGTTTGTGCTCTCAAGGCGTTTTGTCATTTCTGCATTTCTTAAATACACATCAGTTAACATGAAAGCTGTTAACTGATCCGTGCGTCCATTAGAATAAAGCTTTCTTTGCAGGAAGATATATTGTGTGTACATACCGTTTCGCCACACTGACAAGTACGTTTACATGCATGTGAAAAAACCCAAATTATTGCCTTAACCTGACTTTAACTGGACAACTTAAAAGCACGTAAACACATTACTCCGTTCTCCTTATCCAATTAAGACACCCAGATAATGTGATTGGAAACTGATTTTCTCTATGTATACGCCTTAATTGGACTTTAACTGGACAACGCATGTGTGCATGCACCACAACCGCTGCACTGGCCTATGACCCTGGAACAAAAACTTCAAAGAAGGCTGGTCGCAGAAGAATAAAGTCAACAGAGCCCAGATCTGCTCGGGTGAGTATCCAGCGCTTCCTCATGACATCACATAGGGGATGATGACATTGTGTTTTATAATTGGTTGGACAACAGGTTAGCACTTTTAGCAGTTAGCGGATATCAAAGCAGAGAAACTTATTGTGGAAAGCTAAAAATTAGAAATAAAAAACTTTATCGAGCTATATCTTCTAAACTTGTTTTGTCTAACCATGAACCCATCTCGCAGCCTGAGTCGAATGTAGCTGAACATATAGTTGTTCTGGAAGCCCAGGATACTCACCCGAGTAGATCTGGTAGGCTAAGTAAACCTAAAAATTTAGAAGACCCACCTGGTGGATAGCGCGCATCTTTTCTGCACCAAGTAGCGCACATTGCATACAAGTTTAAAAAAAGCTGTACTATTATCCATCTGGTTGTTCTTTAAAATGTCAGTCTGCTGCATGAACAAGTCTTATTTATTATATGATGGAATAGGTCAACCGGAAAGGGGGCATATTAACATGGTATTAACCCGCTGACTAGACACATAATGCCACTTAGTGTGGAGGAGGATGACATGTTCCCTTCAGTTATTTGATTTTCTCCGTTGCATGTAAACTGGGACAAGGACTACATTCGGAAAGTAAAATTTCAGGCATAGCTCAATTAAGCTGTGCATGTAAACTAACTGAGCAGGATTTCTGTGAAACAATACTTTCTATGTTTATTCACTGTGGTGTAAGACGCTATCTACAAAAAGTGATCTTGTGCCTTTTAAGTCCATGCCAGTCTGATGGGGAGCCTTGAGCTATTTAACACATACAATGTCTGGAATATTTTACAGCTGTCTCTGCTATGCCTCAAAGTGTCAAAATTTAGCCAGAGGATATATCACTGATTTATTTGCTCCTGACAACTCAAAAGTGTCAACAATTATTCATTTAATGCCAAAAATGTATTTCATACTCAACTTCACAACACATGGGTGTTCCTGCTCCTATAAGCTTATTAGAGGAGTGAATGATAGACCAAGACAAGAACTGATTCAGTATAAAACTGTTAAACAATCTAATTAACTCATGTCTTTTGTATAATTCAGTTGAGATTCAAGTAATTCTCTTATCCAAATGTTGAAGTATTCAAAAAAAAAAAAAAAAGAGGGGTTGCATTATTTGGATTTCAGTCTGTGTGGTTTTAATTTATGAATTCACAGATACAGCATAGCCTGGAAGGCAGGAAAGTTGGTGATGGAGAGGAGAGTGACAGCAATGTAATCATGTATGCTATTTGAAACACACCACCAACAAAATCCAAATGGAGTGTTACCGAACTCATATCAGATAAGAAGTACACCAGGCTAGCTGCAGCATATGTTAGCAAAGTTGCTTATCCATGCACTCAACCTGACCCCCTATAGCTACTTATAGCTGCACTTGATGGCACTAATCATTCCATCCCTGTACGACATCTCGTTTATAAACAGTTAGCATTAATGTGCTGCTGTAACATCCTCCCCTTTCCTGGGATGAGATTTCCACAAGAGGCGGGGGCCCTTCTGCAGGGATTTGCTCCCATTCAATTTAGTGTTCCTGTTCATTTCATAGCTGCAGGACAGAGCTCGCAGCAGGCCAGTTCCCTCACACTAAACTAGGAAATTATTTATTTTTGGTCCTGCATGGAGGCATTGTCATGTTGAGAAAGGAAAGTACCCATATAGTTTGGAATTTCCTGACATACCACTGTATCCTATGCTATCTGTTAAGTTTCCCTATTTGAATTTAAGATTAAGCCCCTAGACGCACACACAGCTGGTCCACATAGTTTTAATGATATTTTGTATTATTATATTTAATTTAAAAAGAAAAGAAAAAAGATCAGCTTATAGAGCTTTATGGAGCTGCCAACAGGAAGTACAATGAAAAATAAATATCACAGCAGCACCCAAAGTTATGTGACCTATGACAGCAATGGGCACTTTTCCAAAACGCTGAAGAAACCAACACTAATTAAATTACAGAAATGATTTGATGACATGTTCTTGGCTTTGTGAACATGATAAAAACCTTAGGCACAAACATGTCCTTGATTCAGTACACATACGTTTGTGCTACTACTACTAATTTGTTTATAACCGTCTATAGCTAGGGCTGTCTTTCCACTCTAGGAGCTACACAAATTCTCAGGTACTGCCAAGAGCAAAATAATTGCCGTTAGCATTAATGCTGATTTCCTTGCTGCCGAGTATAAACAGATGAGAGTGCCATACTTTTAAATTGGATCTGTGGAATTTAGTGGTTATCTTAGATTTTGAGGCAAATATATTGGCCAACAGAAATTTGTGTTAGCTGTAATTCATTAGTATTTAACAATGAGTGTGTTATTGACTGATTGTTACTGAGATGATGAGGATAAGCTCTAGGCTATGTACTTGTTGTAAAATCACAACAGTGGGGAACAACCAGTAGTCAGTTACATCTTTGCATTAGGGGGTAGGACGGACACACCATAGGACACTGCTGTGCAGGGTAGGATTATACGTTTTTCCTGTGTAAGTTAATAATAAATTTAACTTTGCTGTCAATTAACTGTCAGTTTTCATTTGATGAACACAATTCTCTCTGTAGACCCTTTTTGTTATGCCTGATGCTGCGTCTCTGTTTCCACTTGGTGGGGCACAGCTGAGATGGTCCTGTCCTGCAGTGTAGTGGACTGGTAAGCTGCTGTGCGTGCATGCATGTGTACTGTGCCCACTTCAGTTTGGGTAGTGAGGCCTGTAGTTCAGGGCCCCAGAGTGCTTCTCGCTGACTGATATGAAGCAGGGGGCAGGGACTGCACAGGTCTCACTAGCTCGGCTAACGTATTAACATAACATACTTTTAATCATTTCTCAAGAAGGAAAAGACAAAAGCAGGTCATTCAACCAGGAGTGGTTTAAGCAGAAAACTTGATTAATCGGAGCTTGTCGAAAAGGTGGTTGGTATGTCTAATTTATTTTTCAATCTAAATGGAATTGATAATGTAGTTTACATAATGTTCATTGAATTTGAGTTATGCCTAACTGCCGATACATGTGTGGGGAACACAATGTCACAGAGATATTCAGTCTGTGGAGGTGAAATGCCTGTTTGACTGTGGCGTATTGTGTGTGGTGACTTTGTATATTAATTGCTGTGTGTTGGGTGTTCCATTCCATCCATTGTTGCCATTCATGCCATGAGTCACGCATTGTGTATTTTATTATTGTATCATTATTGTTTTGATCTTGAGTATTTGATATAGTGGAAACTTGAAAACTGCCATTTAATAGTGCTGTTGATGTGATATTATGTCATCACTGATACCTCCCAGCAAGAAGGTCCAGGTTCAAGTCCTAGTTGGGCGTTTATGGTTGGCTTGTGTTTTTGTTACGAGGGTATTGATTATGGTATGTCTGGATTGCATTATAAGATTATCCTTCATGGCCCCCCCAGAATTTCTCAAATCACCACTGCCAGTAGTTAAGATCATGTTTTAAGTGTATTTATTTATTTATTTATTTATTTATTTATTCAAAAAACACAATGGTGTGTGCTGTAATTAAAAAGGAATTATCCATCCCCTTGTTGACAGCAAAGCTGTCTGAGCTAAGTACTTGTGGGCTTTCAAAACCTTTCAAACTGCGACTTGCTGTATTTAGTCCACAAGACACTGACAGACAGATGGTTTGTCCAACCATCAGTCAAGTGTGCCTTTTCCAAACAGTTCCTAATGCACATGGTTCTGGCATGTCAGGTTATTCACATTCTGTTCTCTGTCCGCAATTAACAGACTGACCCTAATTCTACCCGAAACTTAATTGTAAACTTAACCTTAAGGCCAAGTTAGGGCTGTCTATCAGAGTGAGGACATCTTTTTTAATGCCCCCGATAGTCTAAATGTCAAACTCTGGAAAGATAACTGCACAAGTACACAGACTCAAACAGTACAGCATTTAAGCTCTCTGGAAACCTCAGGAAACCCCCATCTTTAACACATTTGTGTGACCTATGTTACATTGCAATGCTTGCTTCCCAAACCAATTACTGCTTAAAGAGTACAATGCTTTATTTCTTTCCACCACTGTTGCATTCCTTGAAAGTCTGGCCCCTGCCAAAGTAAAAGTAGCCACACTAGTCATTCGCCAGTTAAACTGTCAAATTAAGTTGTCAGGAAGGGCATTAATATCTGTGTGTTGCTCTAATTTTGGTCTGCAGGTGGTGTGCCTTTTGTATCTGATTAACTTTGGTGCTGCTTTCTCCAAACCACCTGCAGTTTTTTAAAGCATCTACAGCACCTCAGGGACTACTGGCTATTCCAAAGTCAAAGCTGAAAGTTAAAGGTTGTTGGACTTCTGTTATCATTGCTCGTTAATTTTGGAACAGCCTCCCACAAAACGCAAGAGTTGCCAAAAGGCTGAACATTTTTAAAACTCCCCTGTAATCTTTGGCTTTAGCAGGATATTTTCTCCAACTTCATCCTCTAAAAATGTTTTATGTAAAAAACTTTGAAGCTTTTGTTAACTTTTTATCATTCATTAATGTTTTTATTAGTGGTCAGAGCTCCTTGCACTTTTTTCTGCTTTTCTTTTGTCTTCACTTGGTGTGAAATTAGGCCACAAAAAAAAGCTTTATTCACAAAACGATTTAACCATTTGTGGTTTACTTTACTGTTGCCTACTGTTTTCTGCATTTTGTGTAGATCCAACACTTCCATAGCCTGGCGTAGCTACACTCAGGTAAGTGTGGTAAAACACCACTGAGATGACATCATTGGCCCCCTGCCCCTGTGGCCCATCCTTCCTTGGGTGCATGGCCGGTACCTGTCTGCAAGGGCATTGCCAAAAAAAGTGTGTTGTAACTAATACAGAGAGGAAAAAGTCTATTAAGTAGTCAACTGATTATAATAAAATACTGATACCTTAATGTTGCTTATCTGGCCATCACTACCCAAACATTTTAAGGTCTGCTGGATCCCCCAAGTCCCCGCAAGGCCTCTAGACACCGTAACCTACGTACGTAGCCATTTACACATGTGCACTCATCAGTCTGGCTCGCTCTGTGACAACGCAAACACTAGTCTGCGCTGTGTCTTTTTTGCCAGTCGGGTTAATTTTTGTTTCCACTTCCTGCTTCACTTTCAACAAGGGTAACTGACACTTTCACTGAAATTTTATCCAAATCAAGTCATACAAATGGTGATATCACCTCAGTTAACCTTTCCTCAATGTGTTTTTCTGTGGCTTTCGAAGATTACATAAAAAATACTTTTTCATTGATTTACTTGATCAATAAACTGATTCAAGCCTGACATGGATGTAACAAACCTGCTCAAGTGATCGAAGATTAGATGAACATGGTGAATGTAGTTGTTAGGGTGCTTGTGTCCAGTTTCCCAGCAACCACCCAACATTAGTTTTGCTTGTATGGTGAAAGGCCACTTCTGTCACCCCTGTTTATTTACTCAGCCCACTACCTTTGACCTGTCTACATTTGTAGCTCATTGATGAGGCACAAGGCAGACACGGCAGATAAGCTTAATTTGGAACAGCAGACAATACATCATTCAAGCAGCGGGGAAGCCTTCCAACCAGAAGTCTTTGAACAAACATGACTCCTCACCTCGTCCTCTTTAAAGTCATGTTCCCCACTAGGGTGCTCGGCTCCATCTGAGTGGAGGTGGCAAACTTCACATGACAACGCAAAGACAGTGATCTGTGAGCATGCTGTTTGGAACAAGAGAGCACACACCAACAGAATTCCTTCTGGCAATTCCAATGTTCAAAGATTATAATAGTGCTGCCAGAACTTTAATTAGGAACATGTAGTTGTAAAACATTCGGGTTTTCTTGAGGATTTTTATTTGTATTACTATATGTAGAATTCATTACTCTTATTTATTAATTGATTAATTTTGCTGGTGTCTTTCTATTTTCTTTTGTGGATATGCCATAGGGTTGCAACAAACAGTTAATTCCGTTTGAAACTAAATAGTTCTGTGGTCTTTGAAAGTAATAAAAAACAGGAAATTTGAACACTTAAGACAGAGCAAGTTGGTTAATTTTAACCTTAAGATCATTCCTGTAGATCACTATAAATTGATAGTTTGATATGCGGTCCTCTCGAGGATAAACACGTTTTTTAGTGTTAAAAGAAAAAAAGTGATCCTGAGAATGACACAGCTGATTCTTCAGAACAAACCAGGCCTTATCAGAAATGCCAGTACATTTCAATCTCTTTTGATGGTCTGCTGAAATTCTGGAGTGACCTCCCTTTTCGCACCAAAAAGAAAAAAAATGTTACCGCTATCTCTACTTCTGAGAGGGAGGTGTTGTTCTGTTTTTGCAACCAGTCCCCTCTGAAGTTCCTCTGAGGAGAAAAACTTTGTGAACGTCCTGAACTACTGGTCAGATGGAAAAAAAAAGCAATATTTTCCTTTGGTGATGCAGTAGGCTCTTTGTCTGTTTTTATGACTAATGATAATGAAATTGTGCCTCTTCTGTCCCAACGCATTTTAAAAGATCTCCTTGAGACCATACACATCTGCTTATGTTTCAACCCTTTTGAAGAACCAGACCGACAACTCCATCAGTTTTAGAATTCCCATCTTCACTGATGAGTGCAGTCACATGAAGTATTTTCAGTGCATCGAATCATTTGCCCTCATATCGTTGTCCTTTCCTTCCATGTCCAAAAAACCCAGAATCTCTAAAACAGTATTTAGTAGTCTTGAACATCATGCGTTTTTTCTCCTGTGTTGAATACTCCCCTTAGTCTGATTTTATGTTGACTGGTAGTACTGTTGGATTACTGCGAACGTGGCTTCCCTTCAGGAACACATCCTGTGCACTTGAATTACCAGGACACAAGACTTCAGTCACTCACCTTGTCTACAATACAACTGAAAACATATTTATCAGTCTGTCGATCAGAACGTCCGTGTGTGGGCTGATGATGACTGGATCTGTAGACAGAGTTTTTTTCGTTGGATGTTTGAACAAGACTGATCACCAGATCACCAGTCTGTGTTACAACACACAGAACAATGAGCTATTCGTGGCAAATTCAAATATAGTTTGATGTCTGGGATGTGGCACAGATATTTTTTAAAAATGAGTTAACATCCCACTGCGAGCCTGTTCCCTGCATGCTCTACCATGGCATTTTCAAACAGATCATCTCCGTTTGTGAGAACGGCGTGGTGACAGTGTGGAATGTCTTCACTGGGAAAGCCGTTCAGGGTCACGTCAGATGATTGTGTGGGCCGCATCGTCATCGCATTTGATCATTCTCAGCGAAAATTAATTACAGTCGATGGCAGGATGACTGGAATTTTAAAAATGGTATAAATCTCGGGACTATTTCTCTTATTGTGCCAAAGAAGGTAACAAGTATCATATGCAGAAAAGACAGACTGTACGTTTCAGCAAGGAATACCAGCATCCTCTTTGACCTTGACACAGACAATTCTCACCACAGATTTTGGAAGCATCACTTACTGGAAGACATTGCCTCTGCGCATGGCATAAAAATGAAATGAAGAAATTAAAAACATAATAATCTCATTGTCGCCAGTTATTTTCATGAGCTTATTTAATTTTGTTTGGAATCAGAATGCCTTTATAGAGGGTATGCACATGATGTCACAGCCAGCAAAGTGTCCATGCTTACAGCCATTAAGTGGCAAAAAGTAACAGTTGAACATGGAGATTAGCAGCAGTAGTTTGAATCATAGGCTTTAATAGTGTCTAAATTTTAAAAATTTATTTAAAAAATGTTAAGAGGCGTAGTGCGATTAACTGAACCAACAGATTTGAAAAGCAGTCAGAGATATCTATGCCAAAGAAAAGAGAAGTAAATGAATCACTGCATTAGAAGAAACAACTGGAATCCAGGCACAGAAACCTGTTGTGCTGTGGTTCATACTTTGTGTCAGGTAATATTAATTTTTTTAATTTTTTTTTTATGACGTCATACCTTAAGTTAACATTACTTCTCAGTAAAGCTCTTAGCGTTATCATCTTTTATTTAGGTACCTTTATCATAACTGAAATGACATATGAGCGTGTGGCAGAAACAGCTGGAATCCAGGCACAGAAACATTTAGTGTCGTTTTTTTTTTTTTTTTTTTTTCATTTATTGTATGGGGTAATACCTTAAGTTGCTTCATAGAAGTTATGTTCTGGAGGGCTGTCACATAAGTTTGTGGATGTTGTTGTTTTAACGTATTTACAGCCGACAGTAACTATTTCAGTTCCAACAATAAATAACAATAACACAGTAAACGGTAAATAAACAATAAATATTTGTGATCACTCCTCATCATCCTTTTAACGTCCAGTCAGACACTACAGTATTGTATGACTAACGTTTCTTCTTAGTAAAGCTCTTAGTGGTAGCATCTTTTATTTAGCTACACATCATAACTGAAATTAACTAAAACAAACTTACCCTGAAACTGAGGCTAATCCACTTTTCTGATGCGTGGCCCCAGGCGCCAGTGACGTCAGTGCATACTCTCTATTGTACAGCAAAAGTTTTAAGTCATCTCCTGTGTGGTTTGTGTAAGAGCAGACGGAGACAGCATTAGAAAAAAGCATGGTATAAAAAAGTCCAGTTTAAAATAATTAGTACAGGTACAGGTCTCAAAAAATTTGAATATCGTGTGAATATCGTATTTAAATATTTTTTGAAAAAATTCAATATTGGAAACTTACATGCATCAGCAAATTAATTCAAAACACCTGTAAAGGTTCCCTGAGCCTGAAAAAAAGAAGTAATTGCTGAAGACGCTGGTAGTGCTGTATCCAAGCATATTCATAGAAGGTTAAGTGAAAGGAAAAGGTGTCGTAGCAAAAGGTGGACCAGCAACAGTGACAACGGCAGCCTTGAGAAGATTATCAAGCAAAATCCATTCAAAATTTGGGGGAGATGTCACATTCCTCAAGTAAAGCCACTCCTGAACCAGGGACAACAACAGAAGTGTCTTACCTAGGCTGAGGAGAAAAAGAAACGGACTGTTACTCAGTGGTCAAACAGTAAATTTTGCATGTCGTTTGGGATTCAAGGTCCTGGAGTCTGGGGGAAGAGTGGAGAGGCACAGAATCCACATCGTTTTCCAGTGTGAAGTCAGTGATTATTATTTTGTACCATGTCATCTGTGTGTTGGTCCAGGTCCACTGTGTTTTCTGAAGTCCATAGTCAACGCAGCCATTTACCAGGAAAATTTAGAGCACTTCATGCTTCCTTCTGCTCACAAGCTTTATAGAGATGCTGATTTCATTTTCTGGCAGGACTTGCCCCCCGCCCACATTGCCAGTGGTACCAAAAGCTGGGTCAATGACCATGGTGTTACTGTGCTTGACTGGTCAGCAAACTCGCCTGACCTCAACCCCTATAGAGAATCTATGGGCTATTGTCAAGAGGAAAGTTAGAGACACCAGACCCTACAATGCAGATGACCTGAAGACTGCAATCAAAGCAACCTGGGCCTCCATTACACCTCAGCAGAGCCGCGGGCTGTTCACCTGAGCACCACGCCGCACTGATGCAGTAATTCATGCAAAAGGAGGTCCAACCAAGTATTGAGTGGATAAAATGAACATACTTTTCAGAAACCTGACATTTGTTTTAAAAAAAAAAAATATATTGTTCTTATGTAATATTCTGTAAGCCATTATCATGAAAATTATAAGAAATAAAGATTCAATTAGCGCCAATTAGCATCTTTGCTTAATATTTAGTTTGTCCAAGCGCTACATTTAACATTTATATTTATATTTAACATTTATATTTAGTATTTATAATTAGCTTTAACATTTATTAAATGTGATAAAAAAAAAGGGTTTTGGAGCTAAATGTGGGAAAAATTGCGTGTTCATTTTTAATTTGGACCTGGCCAAGAATGGCAGCACAAAAAGTTTCAACACATAATTACACTGTTCCAATACATATATATACAAATGACAATGAATTTTCAAAATTAGTTGAAATATTTTGCAAGATTAGTCAAACATTTGGACTCAAATAAATCATTTACACTCCTGAAGCCTGGATGTAATGGAGTTTATCATGGATTTGAATTCATTCAGAGGTACCAGATTTTGGAGTTTGAGCTCTGATTGCAAGATGTTCCATGTATTCGGAGCAGAAAATCTAAAAGCTTTCTTCCCCATTTCTGTTCGGACCTTAGGAACAGCAAAAAGACCTTTCCCTAAAGATAAAAAGTGCGGACACTTTATTTCTAATGCACGGAGGACAACACATCAAGGTTCTGGAAAACACAAGGCTCTTCCAATTTTGCCTCCCAAACATCATTCTTTATGTGACAGCGCATGCCACGACTTTCATTCCTCAGTCACATCACGAGGGCACATATGTTGGACCACAACAATCAAACTGAGAACTTTTCTTTGACTGTGATTTTTTTTCCGAAGTCCTTGAGTCCTTGGGATGTCAACACACGGTGTCCAGCGGTGTGACTCATGGAATCACATGATTTCAATACTTGTCAGATTTATCATTACCCCAAGGCCAACAAGACACAGATAAAGATTTAATTTGACTGTAAGAATGGAACAATGTGGCAATATTGTAGATGCAGCTAATACTGCAGCACTTTCCTTTATCGTACTCTCACATGCATTAAGCCAATGAGCATCCCTTCCAGAACTAAAGTACCTGAAAATCTCTACCCCTGTGGTTTTTACAAGTCTGTATTTTAATACCCAGTCATGCCAATTTATTTATATATAGACGGAGAGCACAATGGGATTAGTTGTCAAAAGGATACTTCCAGAGTAACAACCTAAATCCCTCTGAAGACTGAATGATCATTGCATTATTACCATTGGTCTAACAGTAGCTAAATATGTTATCATGTATTACCATTCATTATTAGCTATATTTAGAAATAATCTGCCCAGAAGCTCACTACTACAACAGAAGGACTAGTGTGTAAAAAAATCCCCACCCCTGCACCATTTACAGGTCCAAAGTACCGTCTGTCAACAGCCCATTTAAAGCTTTCAGAATCAGAATCAGCTTTATTGGCCAAGTATGTGTGCACATACGAGGAATTTGATGCACTTAAATAAGCGTAAAAATAGAAAACTGTGCAAACCACTTAAATAAGCATAAAAATATAAATGTAAAAAATACAACTACCTGTACAACATAAATTAGACTTCCAGAATAAAAGAATTTAGAGAAAAGAACAAAGAGCAGAATAAGATGTATACAATGAACTTGAACAGTGCGTATATAAAATTAGTGAAGGGTAATTGTGAGAATGGTCACACACTCTGTGACTGCTCCGGTTTGTCAGAGCGACAGCCCGGGGGAAGAAATTGTTTTTGTGCCGGGTGGTTTTGGTGAATAGTTCTCTGTAACGCCAGCCTGACGAGGAAGAGTCTGAACAGATTGTTTCCAGGGTGTGATGGGTCCGTGTCGATTTCATTGGCCCACTTCCTGACCCTGGACCTGTACAGGACCTGGATGGAGGGAAGCTCAGCGCCCCCATAATCACCTCTGCAGACCCCATGGTTCTCTACAGTCTCTCCCTGTCCTGTCTGGTAGCAAATCCAAACCAAACCATGATGGATGTGGTCAGGACAGACTGGATTATTGGGATGAAGGCCTGGGGCAGGTTGAACTGTGAGCTGACAAAGGTGTCATGTTGGGTAGGTATTTTATAAAGACAAGACTTAAACAAATGGCGCTACAGACATGGCAGGATAATCAGAGATCATGGCATGGAGCAAAATGCATGGCTGTGGAACAAAAACAGGGAGACGAAGACATTGGGACAAAAACGACGCAACAGGGAACAAAGGGAAAGGCAGGGCTATATATACACACGTGGGCAGAGGGATGAGGAGACATGGGTGAAACTAATAAGGGCGGAGCACGCAAAGAGAAACCAATAAGCAATCAAGGAAAACAGGAACCCAAGACACTTAAAAAAAAATAAAACGGGAAGCTCACACCATGATCATGAAAAAACAAACAAAATCAGAATTGTGACAGAAGGAAGTACAACCTGGGCCTTCTTTCTCACAGAATCCATTTGGGTAGTCCACTTGAAGTCCCGCGAGGTCCACATCATGACCCTACGAACCTGAATGAGGCCACGGTAGGGACTGTCCTGTTAAGTTTTGTCAGAGGAGGGGTTGATGCTGAAGTCCACAGTCATTCCCACAGTTTTGAGTGGGTTTAGCTCCAGGTGGTTCTGACTCCACCAGAGGATCAGCTGTTCCTCAGTAGGTAACACATTCTGAGGGCTTGGCGTGCGTCTGTAGAACTTTTTAAGACACTTCTACCACAAGTCAGTATTGACTTGTCCAAATCATGAGGCAGGGTGGTGTCCACACGAAAGACTGTCTAGTCCTGTTAAACAGTTTATGGGTGGTCACAACCTGGAGTTACACATCAGTGTGTCTTATGAAGGAACCTATTGAGACAGATTGACTAGGAACAGCACTCTGGCTTTAAATCTATCATCAAAGTTTACGCGTTCTTTGCACAGCGGTGTTGTGTAGCAAACAAAAAAATAGTAGTGTAGTAAAACACTAAATCACAGGAGGTGTTTTAGACGTGAAATGTTATATAGGTTAATAAAACAGCAGCACTGTACACAGACAATCCAGACACACTTCATTAACATTAACAATCCTAGGAGCCAGGGCATATGAAAAGATTTAACGGTTTGAATGGGCCGCAGCAGGTGAGAAATAACAAAGAAATGATTCACAAGTGAATGTGGCTGCAGCTTAGGCCAGAGGCAGTCCAAGTAGCACAGCACAGCACAGCACAGCAACACAGACTTAGTAACAGAAACACTTATTGGTTTGTGTGTGTATTGGGATCGTAGACTGTATATAAATATGGACAATGCGACCCCGCTTCCTTACAGAGCGGAGCCACGCAAAGACGTGTTATCAATGACCCGCCCACACTTCCTCCAGACTGCCTCGTGTTTTTGTTTAATTAATGCTCTCCTCTACCTCCTCCATCATTTTAATGTTTTTTTTCCATCTCTCACAGTCCCAGTGGACCACTTCACAGAGTGGTTGGCATGGCAACTGGAAGCCATTGTTTCAATTTTTATTTATTTGAGAGGGACAACGCACATTAATCGACATTTTGACAATGCAAATGCACCCGAGTTAGCAGAAAGGCTAATTTTCAGTCCTTGACAGTCGCTATGTCAGATGTTTGTGGCTTTTCAGGATAAATAAAAACAGCGCATATAAATACAGCATAACACAAATAACCTATATTCTTTACACGGGGGAACAATAAAATGTTTGTTACGTACTACAGTAACAATGAAATGAGTACACACTCATCAGAGCTCACATTTTTGGCTATGAACAAGCCATTCTTTTACATTAACTTAAAACAAGTGGTGTTATATGGACTCTAACAGGCTGTGGCACTGTATTCCATTGGTGTGGCGCCTTGTATGAGAAGACAGCCTGGGTGAATGCAGTTTTGATACACCTCTGGTGGTTCTTATAGCAGTAGATTTAAAATTTATGAAACCTGATAGTGGAGGAGGAGCAGAACCATATATGGTCTTGCATACTAGACAGATATATATATATATGAAATCTGAAAGATTTTTTTTGGCTGGTGTTATGAGTGCTTGTTTGTATAATGATTGTTTTATTACAGTAGAATGTACATTAGGCCAGCTTATCAGATAGTGATATGAGAAATGAGAAGTATATCTTCGCTGTTTGAATTGATAAAAGATTCCTGATGAATCTGAAATTGGACAGACTAAACTAAACTATCTGTTTTAATTGCCCATATATTTTATGACGTGAGATAACATAGTGATATGTTCAGATAAACAAAGTGTGTGTGTGTGCGTGTGTTATTTGGAGTATAAATGGTGACATTACCAATAACATTATCTCAAAGCTAATTATGATTATGAACTAATTGCACTAAAAATAATAATAATTTGTGATCAAACTCAACAGTTCCTCGGCTGGCATATGCGGGTACTACTGACTCTAATATATGTTCTTAAGTTAACTTATGTCTTGTTCAAACACAGTGATACATTAGAGAGATGAAGTAGACAAATGGTTAAAGAGTGGGAAAAAAAAGATGATACGTGATGTAGATGTGATCATTTAATACAGTTCAGTCCGTTAAAATCAATTTGCACACCACCGTAACAATCCAAATTGTGTCAAGACACTTTATAGGAACTAGAAACCAAAGCCCTCAAGAACTAAAGGTGTTGGTGGTGAGAAAACACTCCAGGAATGAAAATAAAAGCGTAGCTTAGTAGAAGAGACAGTGAAAAGCATGGTACAGTCTATTGCTGAAATGTAAATTGTGTGTATGTGCAGCTGTATATCCTGGGTTCATTGTAGTGCCTGCAGGTTGGGTGAGTGTTGCTGGAGAGAGTAATGTTGCTTTGAAATAACATTGTTATATCTCATGGTTGACAGTGTTTCTCTTGGATATTAGGGTCATCAATAATGTTCATGATGAATATGTGAAAGAGAATGTTCTCCTATAACACCATGACGGCCATGCAAAGCTTTGTGTGTGAGGAAATCAGTCTTTATCACACTTGTACAATGAGACGAGTGGAAATTTTGCCTCTGGCCTGTGCATGGCAGAGGGATTATTGTATTACTGTCGGTGGAATAAGACTCAACTGGATTCATTTATTATTTGTAGAATTGAGATGAAGACTGTCAGCAAGTGCTCGCTGGATGTGTTGTTGTCACGGCCACAGACATTGCTCCAGTTCCTCCCTTGTGTGTTTGCTTCGCCTGCCCTTGAATCTCTTGAGTGTGCCTGTTTGTGTTTAGTTTCAGGAGTGGAGACAGGTGGTGCTGGAGTCAGAGCACAGCCGCACCAGATGCATCAAGTTCCATATCAAGACGCTGGAAAAATGTCAGGCCTGCCCCTTTCACCCTGTGTGATCATGTGCTGTGATCACACAGGCGGACATGTTTCCAGCTGTTTCAGATTCGTGGATGGTTCTGACTTTTGATTGATGGCTGTTTCCCTGTGGCTGCATTTCACCTCGGTTTTGATGCAGAGTTCTCCCAGCCTAGTTTTTTCTAAGTCCAGTTGAATTACCATTGCCAGCCTGACAATAAACTGTCCCCACCATATGCTTTACGTTCTGTCTCTATGGCTACACCCAAATAACATCATTCTGATTAGATATTCCCCCTTAACTGTTTTCATGGAAGCTAAATAAAACTTCTAAGTGCATTCACATGACCCAAACATTCTGGAGCCTTAAATCTGCCAGTAATATAAGAGAAGAAAAGGATCTTTTCCCCCAACGTTACTGCCAGCACCTGGCTATTCAATAGAAAAAGATGACTAAAGCCCCTTTCACACTGGACAAAAATCCTGCATTGTTCCCTGGTCATCACGGGTCAGTGTGAAAGGGTTGCTGCAGCATTTCTTCCCGGGTCAAATGACCCTTCAAGCGACCCGGGAGTTTAGTGGCTCGGCTCAGCTCACCTGCAGTGTGAACACATCCCCACGTCGTCCCGCTGAATTAATCACTGATGGTCATGTACCTGCTGGGTTCTGAATTTATCACTGGGCAGCCTTTCAGGGTGTCAATGTGAGAGCTGCTCACTCAGATCTCAAAACAAGTTTTGGTCCACTCCCATAAGATCAGACTTCCTGTTGATCTCCCTGAGATCAATCTCTGAAGGGAAGAGGATTTTTTGGAATAGCCCTAAGTCATGCTTGGGAAATCCCAATGAACTGCATGTGAGACTGCTGCGTTTATATACGGCTTTTATAGCGTCATGGTACACCTTTTTAACGGTCATGGCAGTGCACTGTCAAGACCATTAATACCGTTAATACCGTGAGATCTGCAAGCAGCTCAGCTCAGCTGCTCAGACATCATCCTGTCTACGCTTTGCAAAAGGGACAAAAATGCAACGCACAAAACAACAACGCTGACATTTGACTTGCTGACATCCATGCTGTCCAGTGTTTACCTCACACAGCTCTCACAGTGGCAGGTCAGACCTGCGACTTCTGCCAGTCTGAAAGCCCATTAGTGCACACCAAGACAGGACGATCCTGGCCAGAAAATCCCATGGTAATGCAGTGTTTTCAGTGTGAAATCAGTATAAGTGGCCGATACAGATCCTGGATTCATAGATTTTTTTGATAATCCTTTTTTCTGTCACTCCCGAAAACTCATCATGTTTCACGTTCACATGACATATTTTATTTCTATTATTCTGATTACGCTAAAACACCATTGCCCATGCAAACGTATGTCTGCTCCTTGGGTCCATTAGGCTAGCTCAAACTCACAAACACTGAATCAGACATATCATTATGACCACCTTCCTAATATTGCGTAGGTCTCCCTTGTGCCTCCCAAACACTTGTGAGGGTGTCCTTTGGTGTCTGGCACCAGAATGTGGAGGTCTTTGGGTATGTCTGCACACAAAAACGTTGGGAAGTTGCAAAAAAAAAAAAAAAAAAACTGCCATTACGGTAATTATGGTAATGATAACGCACCACTGCTGTCAGCTCCCTGACGCAAGATTGAGGAGCCTCAGAAAGAGAGAGTGATTTGGAAGAATTTGTTGGTAAAAACTATCATACCCTTGAGGTGTCATGAAGGTCTTCCACACAAAAGCACGACTCCCAGCGTTCAGCCACACTCTGAATATTGTGAATAGAATCCATTCAGGCTTTAAAGGGTTAATGTTGTGGCTGACCATTATAGTTAAAGCACTTTGAGAAAAGCCTCTCAGAATCCACACATCATCTCAAATGTTATTTAGTTCAGAAATGCACACTACAAACATTTACAAGTGTTTCTAAGATACAATTAAACACAGTTCCTGATGTGAGTTAAAGTAATGGTGGGTTGATGACTTTATCAATACATCATTTTGTTTATTTTCCTCTCTTTCTCTTTCCCACCAACAGACAATTTTCTTCAATGATTCTTCATTCAGCAGCAATACCCTCAAATAACAACAACATCACTTATACAAATAAATAAAGAAGAAGGGATGTGTACTTGATTCTGCTATTTCCCTGAATAAAGAAAGATATTCAGAGAAAAGATGTTTTGCAGAACTGCTGCATGCATGGCTTGTTGATTTTTTTTTTTTTTTTTCACCCAGAGAATTTTTCCCCAGGATAAGAACTGTCTGTCCACAGTGTGTTAAATATGCCATTTAGGTCATTTGTCAGACTGTGAAATACTCTAAAGGTCAGAACTGGTTTTAGAACTGCAAATTTTGCAGTCACATTATCTCTGCAAATAGTTACAAAGTGCATTAATGTAGTCACTCCGTGAAGTAAAAGAACTAAAATGGAAAAATGTAATATTTTTATTTATTTTATTTTTGCTGCATGTATTGACAGACTGACTTCTAGATAGTGGCATCACACCATCATGTATCACTTTAATAGACCTTCTGCTTTGCAGGTCTTTGCTGCGTGCATTTTAGCAGATCCAGGAGCAGGGTGGGACTCACTTCCAATCTTAAAGTTAAACAATAACTAGAAGAAATCCACATGGCAGCTACCTTTAAATGTAAACAGCTAAACCTCCGTATCAGAGCACACTAACAAAAACAGATTTATGCTTAGACAGACTTCAATGATCTACAAGGGGAATTAGTTGGTCACAGTAGCTTAGTTGCACATAAAAGAACCCCTCTTAAGAACCACAAAAAAAAGAAAGATACATTTAAAACAAACTATAAATAATATCTAGTGAAATATGATGTAAGAAAAAAATGTACCAACAAATCAACAAATGTACAAGAAACAAGACGGACAAACCATGGTGTCAAAAGCGTGAAGAGAAGTCAACGACAATAAAAACCTTTATTCTATGAAGAGAGTCAAATGACTCAAATCTTATTTCCGTTCTCACAGTAAACGAAAAGAATCCACGGTTGAGGGAATTTTATTTCCCATGGAAACAAACATTTGTGTGAAGCGTTTTCATTGGAACGGCTTCTTCTGAAGCAAAATGTTCCAACCAAAACTCTTCGCGGTGAGGTCTGCAGATCATGGGACACGGTTTCTAGTGCTGTAGAATTTTCCCATTGTTATTATTAATTGTTTAAAGTGTGGTAACTGAATAAATTCTCCTCGATTGCATAAAGGTGGCAACAAAACCTCTCACTTGGATGCCTGAAAACCTGTCAGCACTGGTAATACCTCCTATTTCATTTCTTCTATTAGCCTTTTGGGACTTTATTGGATAGTTGTGGGTGGAAAGGGAATCAAACGTTTACTGCGTCATACTGCGAGTATCTGTTTGATGTGAGTCACCATGTGCACCAAAGATGTAGATTTCCCATGTTAATAAAGTGCAGGAAATACAGAAAGACCTGCATTAATGTCAGTCATGATTAAAAACAAAACTGATGCGAACCGACCGCACACAGAGAATCTCATTCTCTTTTTTGTAAAAACAGTTCCCTTGTGAATCGCAGCACCTGTGTTGGGTTTCAAACTGTCATGTGTCCAAGGCCAAACGGCTCCTCTATTGCTTGTCATGTCAAACAGTGTAATGGAAAAAGAAACAAAAACAATGTCTGTTTGGCGTTAAACTGAGTTAAACACTGTATTACACCGATGCGCTGTAATGCATTACACGATTTTACTTTGTTGGAAAGAAAAACATATTTATTGGGTTTTTATTATGTAACAAATGCATCCTTTAGGGACCTGTCACAGCTAGAAATAGCCGGGGAAAATGATATGTTCTGCTATTATCTGTTCAAAGACTGGCAAATGAGTGTTGTGTAACTTGAATCCACCAATTATTGCTAATCAAATTCCCATCCCTTCCAAGACAGATTGATTCTGAAGTTATTTGTCTGTCTATGTTTTAAAATTTGGTTTGTTTCTCTCTGAGATTTGGAAACAGACATGGCTGCTGTTCACATATTGATTTAATCTAACAGTTTGAGACTATAAAACTTGCACAGTTAATATGTTGTCAAAGACCTGTATCTTATTCTATTCACATTCCTACTACGACTAAATGAACCCTTAACCTTCCTTGGTAAAGCTGCTGTAGCCTCTAGCCTGCATGATAAGTACACTTGAATTTTGAGAAGGTAAATGCTGATGCTGAAAGTAGGTTTCTGATAAAGCTTAATGTGAATTAGCATGGAAGGTGGTTTGATAATAAATCAAAAGAAAGGAGCAGTTAAAAGATGTTCTTTTTTTCTTTCTCTATTTTTCTTTTCTTATTCCACACTTCAGTGATGTCTGCCTATGGGATACATAAAATATCTATTTATCTGGGATCAATATTTCAGAATGAACGTCTGGTCTATCTTTATCAAGTGAAGCCTCTCCTACAAAGATATTACAAGAAGTAAATGGAACCACTGTGGAGCGTAATGTAGTAAATGCAACTTCTACTTGGACACCTCTGAAACACACAACTAACATTGTGTTAGCTTACAGTTAGCATTAACATTAGCATCTATCAAGAAGCTGAAAATTATTATGTATTACATATTAATCTCATCTGATATGAAATGTGCGCAAACAGAGAGTTGTTGATGGTCTCAGTCCAATCTTTTCTTTTAATCACGTTCAACCGAAGTTGTCTACGACTGGCAGTGTCTGGTATGTGATAAAACCTCAAGTTAGTGTTTTATGGTTTTGGCCCCCACAAATACAGCCAGACGACACTTTCCCAGTTGACAGTGACAGTGTTTAACTCAAACTTCCCTCTATTTTGTCTCCAGCTAATACCGTGACATTACAGTGATGTAGGCCATAAAAGGGTCTATAGACAGAATCAAACACAGAGGATATGTCAGACAAGTTTATCGATGTTGTTGTTTCGAGGTAGTTACGGCCGACAGTAACTACTTCAGTTCCAACAATAAATAACAATAAACAAAACATTTACGATCACTCCGCGTCCTTTTAATGTCTGGTCAGACGCTACAGTATTTTATGGCTAACGTTATTTCTCAGTAAAGCTCTTGGAGTTAGCATCTTTTATTTAGCTACATTTATCAGAACTGAAATGACCTAAAACTTAAACTAACTGAAACTGAGGCTAATCCACTCTTAGTTTGTATGGATCATTGTCTAGTCCAACTGTCCTTAATTTGACCTGATAATTCACATTTTTCCAGGTCTCGCTGTGTTTACTAATGCATTTCACTGTGTTTTTGACACTCAGGGGGCCGTGGCCCAAGGCGGCAGTGACATCAATGCAAACCCTCTATATTCTATTGGTTGAATATCTGAGTTTGAATGATTCTGATCCAAATCATTCCTCCCAGTGATCATTTCCCAGGTAACATTACTTCTGGGTTAGCTTCTTAAAAATAAATAAGTATCAAAATTCAAAGAGCATAAAATCTCATCTCTAATGCTAAAAAACAAGTTTAACATTCCTACGCATGTAACATGATTTGATTCTTCCTGTGGTTTTTGCAAATTTAAGTGTTCCGCTCTGACCTCTGTTCATTTAGGCAGGTCTACTACAACGTTGTGAAATCGGGTTCACCTGGAGGTTCACGCAGAAGGTTTTATGAGGGCAATCAATCCATCAAAGATAAAGCTGTAATGCGGAAATGTTTTTGAGGGGGAAGCCAGCGTACTAACTCATTACTAAGTATCAAATAATTTCCAAGATGATGATGCAAATGACTGGTGTCAAATAAGAAGTCTGAACCGGTCCTGGTTAATTTTACCGACGACCTGGGTGGAGGGATTGTTTAGAAGAAAATAGGATCTGTTATTCTGATACTGGAGAGTTGCACCTAAGCATAATAAACTTAACTCATGTTGCCAAACAGGCTCGGCTTGTCTCTGATCCTCCAGCAAAGGAGGCTGGATAGCTATAAATAATAATAAAAAAAGCTCCTATTTTCAGACTACCCTCAATCTGCTTTAACTCACTGTCTGCGAAGGTTCTCAGTCATCCACATCATGGTAATCCAAATTGCGTTTAAAAAAAGGAAAGTGGTAAGTATCCAACCGTTAATGGAAATTAGTGGCACCAGTTTCTGGTTCATACAGAAACAAATCAAGCAAGTTTCTGATGGGTTTTACCCACAGAGTTTCCAATTTAAACCTCAATTTGCCACCAGTCTCTTAGAACTGAAGAAGCTACTCGGATGAGTGGAGAAACGTCTTCGAGAAACTCTACGAGTCCAGTTGCCTTTTGGTCACCGTCTGTCACTTTAGAGACTCCAGCTTTAGTGTCATATCTCTATGACATGATAACATGATAAGCACTGTGGAGCTCCTTTTGTTTGTGTTGCCTTGTTTGCTTTCATAGTTCCTGACATGTTTCTAGTGAGGGACATGATTTAGATAATGTCCCACATTCACACTCAGACGTCCTCTAGAGAGATTCCAGAACATGACAGAAGGAATTCTTTCTCAAAAGAAATCCATGAATCAGCCCTTAATGGGACAAGGAGAAGAATCCAGCTCATACAAGAAAAGAATAAAACAGCTAGCTTGATATTTGCCAAAAGGCATTTCAAGAAATGTGAAGGCCAGGGATAAAAAAAATACAGATGTCAATGACGTGATACAGCTAGTGCATTTTTTTCCTTTTATGTAGCTAACATTTACAGTATATGCAATGTGTCCATGGGGAACATTCAAAATAATTGTTCCATCATCAAAAATCCATCATTTCAATCTGTTAAATAGTCAGTTTCATTAATAGTCTGCTTTGACTTCCTGACTTTCATGACTTTTATTGTAATTGATTTTATCTTTCTTTTTACTTGTAAAAGTATTTATTTTATGTGCAACTGAGACTCAGAAAACTTGTCTATTATTGCTCTTACATCAAATTGAAAATTTCCTTTGACTTTGGCAATAGAGACAGCCAACAATAAATACTATTAAAAATACCACAGTGATCCGCTTGTTAAAATAGCTAAAAACATTCCTGTGTATGTTCAGGAATGCCCCAGTTGAATCATGCGTGTGTCTGTAGATCTATTTAAACAGATGGAATAAATGACTTTTTCTGGCCATTCTTCTTGGCCATTAGTATGACCAGTTCGCAGCCTGAGGGCAGCAGCTGGAATGCTGAGTGGACTACTAAGTGGACTAAGCTGCTGTGACCAAGCAATTTCCCTTGTGGATCATTAAATTCTATCCAAGTCTAAGTCCAAACCCACTGACAGGAGAAGTAAATAACACCGACCATCTTGTCAAAATTCAATGTTCTGCTGGGAAACCTGGCATTCATGTGGATGTTACTTAGACATGTAGCACCCACCTAGACCAGACCAAGCATCCCCACCTAGCAATGACATGGCAGCATAAAATAATTTATTGTAATAATTAATTTAATGTTAATTGGAAAAAGGTGAACTTCTCGAATACTATTTACGCATTTTAATAATCCGCCCTAATCTTATGAAAACATCCATGCAAACATTAAAGTCACTACTTCAACCATGCTGAGACTTTGAAACAGAATATCTATCTATCTATCTATCTATCTATCTATCTATCTATCTATCTATCTATCTATCTATCTATCTATCTATCTATCTATCTATCTATCTATCTATCTATCTATCTATCTATCTATCTATCCTTCTAGATAGAATCACAGAATCATATCAAACTTGACCAGAGAACTATTTATGACTGTAGTTGCAGTCTGATATTTTGTATGTGTAAAATTGGAAAACATGTGGAGCTGAGGACTTAACCTGACAGGTTGACTTAAACAAACAAGGTTTGTTTAAGTCAAAAAACAAAATGCATGGAGTGCTTCGTAGGTAGGTAGGTATAGTATAGGGTGTCCCTCTGGTGCTCTTCAGTCTAGGGATCAAAATTGAACTTATAGGAAGAGATCTGAGGCACTCAAGAGGGTGATGATAAAAAAAAACCTTTATTAGTACATCAAAGACGGCTGTTCAGCGGTCACATGAGATCATGCTGATCATGTGACCACCTACCTGCTCACATTGAGCAGCTGTCTTTGATTACCTATTTAACAATGAACTGAGCTGAACTGAACATCTTGCCCGTGCGCTGACAAAGGCCTTTGTTGGCTGAAACACGTTGGCATGTTTTTATTAGACTAGTCACGTACTAATAAAGGCTTTTATATCATCACCCTCGACTGCCTCAGATCTCTTCCTGAAAGTTTTATTTAACCTTATTTAACTTTCTGGACAGGTCTGTGTGTATGCAGTACTGTGCTTTAAAGTCCGTTTTCTCAAAATGAGTTTTTCTTCATACTCTGAGCCAGAAATCTCCACTTCAGTAGCACTTACACATACCAAACATTCCAGATTTATTCCTAACTACATTCTGCAGGTATTTACAGAGGGGATTTGTCATATATCATTCAGAGCCTGATTTATAGAACATATTACTCCTGAAAACGTGGTATTTTTTTTGGACTCGACAGTATTTTGTGATTTAGGGAGTGATAAAAGGAGATATCCAAAATTCCCCCTATAAATACCTGGAAATCTAACATGTTAACAAAATGAAACCCAAATTTTGAACCTCACTTTAGCCATTATTCAGATTTCTGTTCTGCAAATGAGTGCATATTTAAGTATAAGGATAACTCCTCATTTGCATATTTAAATATAAAATAACAACAAATTGTAATACAGAAAAAATATATATTTTTTGTATACTATATTTTAAGTATTGAAGTTTCATGGAGATATCAATTAGTTAAAATTTTTACCTTATTCACCTGTATTTGCCTTAATTTCTACTGTAACCTGTTATAATGTGCGTCTTTGCAACTAAAGGCACTTGAACTGTGTCTTGACTTTGTTCTAAATTACCGTACACGTCCCGTACATAGATGCACACACAAGGAATTTGTTCTCCAGGGGCTAATGGAGTCTGTTTCAGGGTTTTTCTTAGGTGTTTGCTCGTTGTGCACGGTCGAGGTGCTTTAGGGCTCACTCCCATTTGGCGAGTGATTTGTTCTATTAGCGTGAGAGCAAGTGAGTGTGACTCACACTCAAAACATGACAGACAAATAAAAGGCAACTAATCGCATTACCGCAAAGTATTAATCATCGCAGGCAAGCTTTTAGAAACTACATTAAGAGATAAGAGTAAACAGATTGTATATTGTCTGTGTTATATTGTCACTTGTTTATACAATTTTTACTGAACAAGTCCAGGTTATTAAGATGTGTGCGTGTTGCTGGTGTATGTGTGTGGGCCTGTTTGTGTGATTCCTTTTTTTTTTTTTTTTTGATTGTATGTTGGCACATTACTTTCTCTCGTACTTATTTGTTCTTTCGCATTTTCTCCACAGTGCGAAGATGTTTCATTTATTTAAACTTTTGTTACAAAAAATGATCACGTGCTTTGATGGATGACACATGAACTGACCTGACATGGAGAAAACGCGTTCTCCAGACAGTAAAATAAATCACTGCTAATTTATTGTTGGCCATGATAGCATCCCACCCATGCAGCACATCTGGTACTGGTTAAATTCAAACTATTAAATAATTTAAACTGTAGGGATCAAACTTGGAAAGATATCATGCGCTTGGCTCAAGTGCCATCACACATGAGACGTGTTCTACATAAAAACAATAAAAACTGTTTCTCCGGTGCAGCTCAGTTCAAATAGACGACTGTCCTCTCAGGACAGCTTACTTTCTCAAACTTGGAACAATTGCATGAGTCAGGCTTTCGGCTTACTGACATTATGCTCATGAGAGAGTGACAAAACAAATAAAGTCAGCCAAATAGTTTGTGCTTCTAAAAAAGAGGTAGTCAGCTGGCAAGGAGCTACACGGAGCATGAAGGGTTTCCCATCATAAGTTTGTGTGTTTTCCCCTCTGCAGTCATGAATGATCCGCGTACGAGCCGAGGAGCGCTGTTGACTTAGCTGCAGCTGTTTCAGTGTCCGTTTGGGTCTGCTCGAGAAATGACATATCGGTTACTACAGAACTACCTGACACTTCCACCTGAGTGTTTGAACTGTGTCAGAGTATAGAAACAGTTATAAAGACAGCTAAAGCTTAGCTTGGCAACGAAGCCACAGACAGAGAAGCATGTGTTCTCGCTACATAGTAAAATAAAAGGGCCTCTCTTCTTTCATAGCAAAATCCCCCTCTAATTCCTTTACAGTGTGACGCTTTCCATGAAACTATGTTCAAGAATAGCCGTCCAGTTGTTGGGAATTAAACGCTATGAACCGTGCACAGCTTTGAATTATTTCCTTTGAGTGGTCTAAATATATGTATTCTATAGGGCCCTTGTAATAGCACAAATATTCATTGTTATCAACAAAAAAATATACATCACATGCGAATTTAACATTCCATTTGTTAAGAAAGAACTGTGCTCACGTTTTTGAAAAAAAAACATTTTTTATTTCTCTCTCTGCATCTGCATTAAAGCCTTTTGCGGTGTAAGGAGACTGATGTCAACGTGAGTAGTGAGACAGCAACTCAAGGAACACCTCCACGGGTTCAGTTTGTGAAAAAAACATTTTGTACTGGTCTGGAATTTACAGAACACTTAGAATAAGTGGCACACATGATCCAGTGAGAACACTGCTTTAGGCTAAATTTCACATGCAGACAGTTTGACTGACAACCACCAAGTCAACTATTGCCCGTGCTTCAGACCCCTTTGAAACATCTGCTCCTAATCCCTTTGTATGTAGTCACGTTCCAAGAAAAGAATTGCAGCAGTGGCAGCACATCGTCCTCAGGGTAAAACTTTCTAGAGCTGCAGCTGAGAACAGCGTTCAGTGTTTTCTAGAGCTGGGTGGCACAGTGCTACTGCCGCTGTCAGTTAGAAGCACGAAAAACCCATTTCACAACCAGAAGTGATATTTATTTACTATTAAATTACAACTACCAGTGCACTGCAGCTGGTATGTGTGGGGCTAACCATTACTACTTGCTATTTTTGTTTTAAGTCCATAAGAAAACACATCGTTTCAATCAACTATATTTCCATCAGGTATGTTCTCCTAAATATCATATTACAATACAGACACCAAGAAAAAAAGGTCACATCTTGCATCCTCACTATTTTATTGACATCAAAAATTATAGTTTTGGTGAGGCAGAAGTGGACCTGTCTTGCTGCTGGAGTTTTCCAGATGCCTTCCTGACATGCTGATAAGGAGAAGAAGACTCATCATGGTCCAAAATTCTCCCCAGCTATTTCCTATCTGTTCAATCCGAGGTCGTTCATCTTGACCTTACAGCTGTTTGTCTGGCTTTTAAAGGCTTTTAAAACAAAAACAAAAGAAAAAAAACCTCTGGAATGGTAAATTGAGAGTGAAAGACTTTCACCTCTTCATTCATTTAGATTCACTAGTGTTTACTGACTTTTATGTATGCTCTGCCTGCTGCCAGTCCATGGTTTCTCTCACTTACAACAATTTTTAGATTGACACCGTTATCGAACCTCCTTCAAATGTAACTGAAAACAGTAGAGTAGATTAAATTAAGATTCGATTGAAAATCTTTTTTGTGACATACAGTACATCGCTGAATATTGTCGCCAAAGACTGGGCCGTTCCAGACCTTTTTATGATCTTGAGTTTATCAGTTTAAAATCAGTGTCACCACTTCACTTGCACAAACGACCAGTGTTGACCCAAATTTGATATATTTCTTAGTCGAGACATGGTCAGTGCAAAGTAGGCCACAACTGGGAACAGTAAGCACAGCTGTCTTTCTTTGAGCGCCTTCAATATAATTTAACGTGTAAATCATTTTCTAGGTCAGAGCTCTTTCCACACACACCAGCTCAGTTGAGAGGCGTCTTTCGCTAGATGAGACGGCAAATTAAGAATCCTTTTTTACCACAGCCAGCGGATTTATTGATTCCCATTCCTCCTCTAATGCAAAGTCAATGTGCAGCTCTACTCGATTAAGGAAGTGGCACAGTCATATGATTCACTGAGCGAGAGATGGATTAGAGTTCCAGCTGGAGAACTGAAGGCTGTGCGCAGCTTGATAGGGGAGGCACGTGTGTGGAAGAAGAGCTGGGTGAAACCATGAGGAGAGATGCCCAAGTGAAACCAGACAGGGAGATAACAAGGGAGGAGAAGGCCGCCACTGCAGTTAATTTACTGTACATCTGACCCAGTGGCACTGCCGAAGGAGATTTCACAGTCGTAGTTGTCCTCCTCAGCCTCAGCATTTCTGACTGGACCTCGCATTCAATTTCAAACGTGTTCTCTAAATCAGAATTGTCAAAAGATATTGACCCCTGGGGTCAATGGTCCAAACTGGCCTCTAAATCCTGGATTGATATGTTTAGATAGTTTTTTTTTTTTTTTTTTTTTTTTTTTTTTAGATCCGAATGTATAATCTGCTTTGTAGACTTGTCATATTTTATTTATATATTTTTTTTCTTGATTTGAAGGTTTCTTAATATCTTGCAAGTCAACCATTTTAGTTTGGATATTTATTATATATAATATAATATATATATATATATATATATATGTGTGTGTGTGTGTGTTTTGTCCACAATTATTTTTGCACACATTATTTTATTTATTTACGTATTTACTTACTTTTTCTTGTCTCGTCTTTCTGCTGGATTGGTATATTTCCCTCACTTGCTCCGAGACAGTAAACACAAACACAGAGTGACACTGTTGCCTAACTCAAATGTTTGTATCTCTCCCTGTGCAGCAGCCACAAACCAATAAAGGAAATGGACTGGAGCAATAAACAACTCAAGAAGACACTAAAACAGCTGGACAGGTGATAAAAATAAAGTGTATGCGTGTTCAGTGTTATTTATACGCTGGTGGAAATGGTAATGTGCACATGCTGCATCTTCTGTTTCGTTTAGGGTGAGGTAATGATGACAGCTAATATTGTATTTTTATTGAAATAAATAACAGAAGTTATAGTAAGAAGTAAGAATATGCAGCCAAATCTCTGATGAACCCAAGAAACACAAAACATCCAGCAGAGTTACTGCATTACTACGTGATTAGAGGCATACTCACGGTTGGACCACGCCAAGGTTTTGTGATCGTATCTGACAGTTTCACTCTTGTGTTTTGCATTTTTAAATGGTGACTGTTGACCAATAATAGTGACTAACATTAACAACACACTATATATGGCCTAAGAGACAAGAGACTGGCAAACATTCCTTTCCAGTGACCTCTTTGTGTTCTGTGAGAAAGTGTTGGACGGTGATGCAGTGCTGTAATTTAAATTAAGGGTGAAGTATAACACAGGTTTCAGAATCGCAGCCATCTCTCCACAACAGATGGGCTCAAATTACACGGGCGCAGATGGTTTACTCATTCACAAAATTTATGACATTATTTATACCGTTTGGACCTAGGGAGGACTAAGCTACTCATAGAAGAATTATAGCCGCTGCACAAGGCAACACAAGTTGTGCTCAACTGCTCAAAATTATTTCATTTCATATGTTTTGGCCTTAAGCCTAATTTCTCAGAGTCGATTCCAGTTATTTTGTATCTAAACAATTTCCGTGTAAAAGTTGTAGTTGAAGCTCTTTTTGCGGAAGAAACGGGGGACCCGTGTCAGGCCGTTGAACCCGTCTTACCACTACTACCAAAACAAAGTGAGCCATTACTCTGTGCCCTTAGTGGAGCATTAGCTGCTGTGGTCCCATATTCCCCCGAGGAGCTGGTGGTCCCCAAAACAGAAGCGAAAGGAGGAATGAATAATGGCCTCATCTGATGGACTGATAAGCCAGTCCACATGAATCCCTATATATGCTTGACGCTTTGCTAATAATCGTATAGCGACTTCCTACGGTGTTAATATATCAGTGTTAAAAATCAGTTAATAGTAAAGTTAGTGGCCTTTCATTAATTATCTGATTATGGTGGAGACATTTTAAATGTTATCTACTGGTTGAGAAGTTTCATTTAAAACATATATTTCATGCATGATTTCTGTTTATTATCTCAAATCAAGAGTTTTGTACTTGGGACTCGACTAAATGCTCGCTCTAGCATCACTACCAACAATAGATGATAGGTTTCGAGTTCCAAGTTCATACGTCGGACTGCATTCATCGCCTCGTAATCATAATCACTTTGTTGACCTTCTGTAATAAATCTCGAGCATTTGCTTCTTAATGCAGTGTGGGCCTCATGCATAAACAATGTAATAATGTAGCCCATGAGGCCAAATATAGGACAAGGACCTCAAGTCCCATTCAGAGTGCAAAACCTTTAGCATTGCTCCCAGATTAATTAAGCCCACTGTATGGATGATTTTTTATTTATTTTTATTTTTTATCTCGTCCTGCAGGATTTGATCTGCAGACAGACATTTTAATTCCTCTTATTTGGAAGGTATGCCGTTTAGTAAACCATCAAACGAACATTTAATCAAATAATTATGAAGCTTGGTCAATTCCAGGGAAGCATGACTTAACTGCATTAACCTTTGATAGAATATCCACAGAAGACATTTCACATGACAGGAATCAAGCGCTGCAATGAGCAGGAGGTCAGATGCTGGCATGGTGATGAGTCCCCGTCACGGACGTTTTATATAAGGGAGGGAGAGGACAGATTGCTTGTGCAGCCTATAGTGAAGCGACATGAAAGCGATGCTCAGCATTCCTTGCTGATGTAAATTTTAGGGAACAAAAACCCATTTCCATGCCAGTGCCTTATTACACACAGCACTGTAGCTTTTTTGATAAAAGAAAAAAAAGAAAGGTCAAAATACGCAGGATCCAAGATTCAAACTGCATTTTCGCTGTTTGTGATAATTTCAGAAAAGCATGACTCCAGTGGAATTTGTTCAAGACAACATTTCCAAAACATCTACCATTAATGAGCACTTGGAGACTGATGGTGCACTTAGGTTAATGGTGCTGAAATGGCCTAACATAACAATCTTATTTTTATTTGGCAAAGTACTTTTATTTCAACAACGGAAATAATTTGTCTTCGGGTGAGCTGGGACTACACTGCAACTGGTTCGACTGCTTTTATTTTGAATATGTGCTTTGGAACAGATATCAAATAACTAGTTGTTAATTTAAGTCTGTGTTTTTGCTTAACAGCTTTGGTTAAGAGCTGGCAGCTGCAACAATAACAAGATAGTAAAGAACTTTTACCACCAAAGTTATTTGGACACGATTATATCAAATATCTGAGAAGTGCATCTCCTGTAAGAAAACTTCCTACTGGGCGCTGGCTCACCGAACCATAAACATAGACAAACATAGCCCGTGGATCATAGGGGATTTTCATGAAACACTGTGTAAGATTTGGCCCAGTGGTGGAAGAAGGAGCCAGAGTCAAGACTCTGCTTTCTCCCTTTTATTGGAAGCCTTATTAAAGTGCAGGTGCAGGTGTTTAGTCAGATGTTATTAACTTTACCAAAAGGTAACTTAATCCACAAACAAAAGAAAATTACCCATACTTGGCCCTGGCTGTGGGCACTAGCGCATGTTGCCTCTCACTAGGCTCAAACTGCACAATCTGATGGAAGTTGCTCCTTATGCTCCCTTCTACAAGACAAACCAGAATTTTTGCACAAATAATCAAACAACTTCGGCTATATTTGTCTATTTCAAATTGTTCAATTTCAAACCCAGTAAAACACTTAGGTCCACCCCAAAGACAAAACACCCAGAAACAGAGTAATGTAGTGTATGCTGTTCAGAGTATTGAGTAATGTACAGACTTGTACATTGGGGAAACCAAACAACCCATCCACAAATACGTGCCCCAACCAGCAGAGCCAGCTCACCAGGGAACAACTCTTTGGTCCACCTACACCTGAAGGACAAAGAACACTCCTTTGAAGATAACAACATCAAAATCTTGGAACAGTTTGATCATCTTAGCAGTCAGCCATGGCTCAAGTCCGGCAGCATATGTGTGGGATTTTGATATCTGTGGTGTTGTTGGTGACCATGTGCATTCTTCCAGCACGAAGCATATCCATATCACAAGCATCTCACTGACTCCTGCCTCCACAGTCGCCAGATCTGAATACAGCCTAAGATGTATGTGTTGTGCTCCTGTTGGAACTGATGGGGACAAATTTGCATGTTGGGAATGGTGTGATACAATCTCATCATCATGAACCTGAATCGCAAAATAAGGGTACCAAAATGTGTGGAATTCATGATATGAATCAGAGGCTGTTTTAAAGCAAAACTAGGCCCAACTACGTATCTAACATCAATGGCCTTTTTCCAAGATTCTCGGAGGGATGCTGTTATACACCACACCTACGCACACTACACAGGTAGTACAGTTATATACAGAATCAAACATTGTATGCTTCTACTTTGTTTTTTCTTGTACTTTGCTGTGGATTGTTGGGTGAGCAGTACCAGCAAAAGGACACCAGTAGGATTGACAAACTGATCTGAAATGCAGGTCGCATTATTGGCAGAGATGTTTGTCTCAGTGAGGGACAGGAGGACACTGGACAAACTTCTCCCATTATGGACAATCCATCCCATCCACTGCACCAAACATTAGAGGGACAGAGGAGCTCATTCTCCAGCAGCGGTTTGGGGTCAGAAGGTGCAACACACTCCATAGAATGCATTTGAATACGTTTAAGCTAATTATGTTCTAATATGGATTTATTCGAAACCTGAACAATGCAATAACATTTGATTGAACACAACTGGCAACTAGTCTTTTGCTATAGCTCCTCTGAGGAGGCTTTCTACTACGTTACTGTGGGACCCAGCTGTAAGGACTTTCTCCCGTTTGGTCACTGAGGCCAGACAATGTTTTTTGGTGATGCAGCCATTCCAATCCATCCCAGCTGTGTCCAGCATGTGCATACTTGCTTGGGGAGCCATTAAAAGCACCACAGTTCTTTTTTATATGGAACATCAGAAACGTTTCTTGGATGCCTTGTATTTCATTCCTCCTGACCACGGGTGAAGTCATGTACTGATTACATTTGTAACTCTTGGTTTTCCTCCATTGGTTCAGTCATGTACTAGTCAGTGTTGCTGTGAGAAACCAGTCGTTGCCTGGTTGACACTAAACTCATGGCTACAGAGGACAGATTTAAAACTCTGGTATGATTGTATAAGATGTTTGTTCAAGCTTTGCACTATGTGCAGCAGTTTTACATGGCAAGTCTCCAACATTACACAGGGCTCTTCTCTGCATACATTGGCAGAGAATTTTAGCACTGTACTTACATCTTGGGGTCTTGATTGGTGCAGGATGAGTGTAACATCTGGGAATGCTGGGTTGCTTTATTCAGGCACTACCTTCCGTTATTTACCTAACTTTGTGCACAATGGTATTAATATTTTGTGTAAATAAAAGGGCCTTGATCAAGCTGTTCCTGGGGCCCATTATTGTCTCAGATATCACTGTTTAGTGTTTAGTTTCTCTGACTGGAACTAAAGGGCCTAAATCATTAGAAACATGTGTGAGGCAGGGGCATCCTTAACATTGCATATCATGTATCTAAACTGTCTGCAAAGGTGATGAAACTTATCACTAACTTAGTTGTAATCTGTTCTTTTGCTTGATGAACACTTATTCAGTTCACTGAATAAACAAATTCACTACATTCACATTTTTGACTGAGTGTGTCAGTTTAGACTTATATACGATAAACAAGTGCGAAGGGAAGTTCTGTAGTTTTAGGAGAATGCCACAAAATGTTAGTGTCGAATGAGTGTACAGTGCCCGTTGTGTAAGAAGATTTTAATAGGTCACTTTTTTTCTGGAGTGACTTCTATTTGCTCATTTTTGAGCTGTGACTAGAAAGCTGTTTGCCCCAGGGAGGATGGAAATGAAAACAACCCTCTCAAATAGGATTCTCATGATTTTGTGATCACAAGTATGACAGCTCTATGAATCAGCCTCTTATTTAAAGCCAAACACTTGTTTTTATTCACTTTCTCTTTGGAACAACATATAAGGTTTTTATTATAGCCAGATAAACATTCAGCCTCAGGGATGCAAGTGTGCATTACTTTAAGTTCATCTGGTATTAAAAGCTGGTCTGAAACAGTAAGAACGAGTCCAGGTGGCAAGTAATCTGCTGGATGGATAATTATATTTAGTCCCAGATAAGGTTTAAGCACACTATTTGCCACTCTCTAACAGTCCCAAACCTTATTTTGTTTATTTTTTTACTTAAATTACTTTAAAGTGGAGCACACATATGATTTCCACTACAGCTGAAATCTGGTACAAGTGACTTGTTATATGTCACCTTCCAATAACTTATGGGAGGTTGTTAAAGGGATTTGTCTTTGTCAGTGGAAGTTTATGTCTTTTAAGCTGGAACTAGGGGTGTGCAAAGCATCCAGTATTTGTATGTGTTGAGTGTGTGTGTGTGTGTGTGTGTGTATGTGTGATTTTATCTATAACTTATTCATTATTAAAACCACATCTACTTAATATATTCTGTTTTATAACCATATTTATTGTTTTAAAACTATATTTACCTAACTCAGTGTTTCCCAACCACTTGAGCTATGGCACATATACATTTTACTGCTTTTAAAAATCATATTAAAATGCTGTATCCATGCTCATATCAAGTCATTCTAATATTTATATTCTGTGAATATGTGTATTTTAGATGAATTATGTGTGTACTCCACTGTGAGCCAACGAAATGTTGTTTAATATATGCACCGATGGTGGGTTGTTGAATGACAGTAAAGGAAGTCTAAGTCTACGCTAACATTACTACTACTACTACATTAACTAACAGGCTAATATTAGCTAATTTATGAACACTTAGAATGGCTCGTCAAACGAAACTCCACCATTTCCCCAGTACGTGAAAAAGGAGAAAGTTATAGCAGCAGAAGATTAAAAAGAAGAACAGGATGTCAACTGATTTCTACGTAAATGTCAATTTTTCTCTTTGACGTTTGTTAAGATTATATACAGGAAAAATAAAGTCATACCATCATTAATGTGACTACTTTACAAATGAGTTACGTTAAATTACGTTAAGTTAACCAAGCCTCATTCTAGCCGTATGCTAGCTAGTTGTCTAGACTGAAGGCTTAGAAAAATAGCAGCTACCGTCATATATACTGTGAAACTCATGTACATGTAATTTATGTCCAACAGTAAATTTTTTTGTTTTTCACTATTTCTGACTATTTATAACTTTTCTGAGTAATTTCAAACTTTTAATGGCAATGGTTGAACATGGGAGGCTGAGGAGAAGGTAAACACAGCTCCATGACTGATGAGGCAATTGGGACTCATTTAAGATATGTAAAGTAAGTAGATGCTGGGATATTTAAGTGAGGGCCTTTTACATATTGACAGACATTGGCAATAACATTTATAGGCTCATTAATGGTGAAAATGTATTTATTTCAACTCCGTATATCAAACATGGCGCCCATGATTTGAGTTGGCCAGACTCTCTGTAATATATGGCTTTGTCAAGACAAGTCAAAAGTCATCAACACAGCGACTCAGGTGGACTTGAGTCGAGGTTGCAGTGACTTTGAAAACTATTTGTTCAAAGTTTTTGTAAAAAAACACATTATTTGTGCCTTTACAAATACTGTATTCAGGTTCAGCTCCATCCCTAGGAGGACCTTAACCAATCATAGCTGGTGGCCAGTGGTCTCAGATTTTTGAAAAAATTCCTGCATCTAAATGTGGTGGTTGCCAGTGGCGTTTCTCGGGGTTCACTTCTTGGTCCACTGCTGTTTGCTCTGTAATTGGAGAAATGATAAGGAGGTCCAAAATTGTGCATTCATTGATGCTCACATTATTATGGTGCTAAGAATAACAATTTAAATTAAATTAAAAGTAAGTGATTGGCTGCCACGTGTTCAAAATTTAGCATCAGTCATTTTAGCTCAAATGAAACAAAGTCATTTAATGCTGCCTCCCTATATGTCTTATCTTGTCTTGTCACCTGTCTTTCGTTTTTTTTTTTTTTTATATTTGCAACAAACTCCCAGCCAGTTCAACCTTTTCTGATAATATTAAAAAGCAACCAAACAATATTTCATGTAATTCATAGATTTGACCTATATATATATATAACATTATTGTAATTATTATTATTGCTTATCTGAATAAAGCAGTAAAGTTAGTACATCAAGAATTGAGTGTGACTAAATTATGTGAAAATTAAAAATATGGTAATGAAAATAATGTATGACTTATTATTATTTAAATTAAAAGGAACTGATGTTGCAGTTTTCTTGGCAACAGTAGCACAGTCAGATCAGTGCATCGTAAAAAAAAAAAAAAAAAAAAAGAAAGAAAGCAATATTTCAGATATTTGCACAAACAAGTATTTCTCATAGCTTCAGGAAAGATTAGGGGCCCAGGCCTCAAATGTTCCAACTTCAGAGTTGGAACAATCACTGCCTGGAGCCATCATGTACTGACTGTGCTCACTTTAGAGTCATTCTTTTTTTTTTTTTTTTTTTTTTTTTTTTTTAGAGTCATTCTTGTAAGTAATGTAGTAAATACCCAGCTACTTATTCTAACATAGCATTATAAGGTAATCTAACAGTTGGTTTAGTTTATGAGATATACACGCACATGCAAGCTTCTAATTCACACTAAGGGTTTATTCCTAGGGACCCAAGCCGGAGCAGTGTCAAGTCTAAAGACGTTTAGGTGAAGGGTCATCCAACCGTAAACAACCAATGGCTAAGTATGTGTGTTCAGCAGCTCGTTTGCCGAATGCATCTCAGTCAAACCTCAGATTTTACACAAATGTTTTCCCGCTGATGTGAAGCAGATGATGCATTCTACTGTGATTGTGTCGTGTCTACTGTAGCATTATTGTGCATCATTGAGCTTTGAGCCAGGGTGATTATTAGCAGTGCTTGGAAGATGAACAGATGTGAATGCACTCTGCACTGTCTCATTAACAAATTAAGGAATTTGTGCATGTGTCTCTGTCTGTTCTCCAAATTCCTAGACATCCAGCATAATTCACAGTCAAGGAGTGGCTGTATTCTGTTACGCTGTCAGAACAGTCTCTATATCCACAACAGGCTTTCACCACCATGGGGCATTTACAGCGTGTTCACTATTCCCCCGACCTAAATGTAAACTGTTTCAATAGGCAATGCACTCTCTGAGGAAATATTGTATGTCATAACTGTCAGCACATTCACAGCAGCTTTCAATTGCCATATTTTCTCATAAAGCCACAGTTTGCCCGTTCCCAGCTGGCACGGTTTGATTCAGTACGGCACGCTTGAGGAAATGTGGTATATTTCCAGTAGAACAGAACTCACTAACTGCAGCTCCTTCAAACTTCTGCTGGTAGTTAGGATGAAAAGTGTTCCAGAAAGCTGCAATCAGCCCCTTCAAAATAGTCTTCATATGAGTTAACACCAGTATTGATTTACTTCATCACTGTGCTGTAATATCCAAAAGGCGTTGAATGAAGGCAACTGGACCTGTAGAGTTTCTTGAGGACGTTTCGCCACTCATCCAAGTAGCTTCTTCAGTTCTGAGAGACTAGTGGGAAGTTGAGGCTTAAACCTCAAGGTTGGATTACCATGACCTGGATGACTAAGAACACTCACAGATATGCGTTGTAATATCATTTAATTTATAGGTCATAAAAACACATTTAAGTGGGCTCTGCACCTTTAATTGGTTATTTATTTTGTAGATATATTTTATCTAGAAAATCTGCTACAGCGTGCTGACAGATTTACAGGCTATTACGCAGTATTTTCACTTGTTTTGTCCAGCTGTCATGGCTTTGCATCCCAGTAACACCACAATGAGCTTAAATCACCATCAGCGAACAAAAGCGATGATGACAAAAGGTTAAACACATAGCAGTCTGGCAGCAGGAGTCGAGCATTTGTGTGTGAAAGCAGGATATCTGAAACATTCTTCCCCTCCAGTGAAGCTAGGCCATAGTGGACTGTGTCTGTACTTGGCAGCTCTTAGCAGAGACAAAGTGTCCCCTATATGATTTTTATTCCTGGTCTGCATACTGCGCTGTTCTTTTTTTTTCCTCCTCTGCAGAAGAAACATTTGGGAACATACTAAATAAACATCTGTGCGACTAACTAATGTGCAGTAATTCTCACTTTGCTGAAAAATGTTCAGAAAAGATATTTATTGAAATCCATGAAATCAAATAAATACATAAAAATGTGTGTGGCTGCTAAGTAGTGGTGTTGCAGGTATTTTGAAATTATTGCAGCTGTGCAGGAAAGTATAACTTTACAGTCTTTAGGATAAGAGCATACAGTTTAGGATAAAATGAATGGTTCTACAAAAATCTATGGTAACCCATGCAGTGGTCATTTGGGTAGAAGTTAACGTGAGCCAAAGGCTGGACTTACTGTCCAACATATCTCCAACATATCATAGAGTGATATATGGCTGAAAACGGCAAGCTCTTGATAAATTGCCTTACACTCACTGTGCGCTGCAGGAACCCTGCATGCTAATCAGCAGCCTGTCAACATCCAGAGGAAATCAATGTCTCATCAGCATGTTCCCCAGATGATAATGTTTAAGGTTTTGTTGGATTTCATGAGTGTCAGATAACACGTCAAAACGATCCTGAGGGGGAAGGCGAGGTCATCCTTGATTAATGTGGACATAAAACAGAAAGACTCGGCACATGTTTGTTTGTGAGGGGAACTGGTTGACATGTTGCACAAAGTATCCCAGCTGAGCATTCCACAACATTCCACATCTGTTATTAGCCCCTGCAGGGTACAGCCAGGTGAACACATGGCACATCCGACTAAATATACCACACAGGAAGGTTCAGGATTCATCCCCAATGGCAATAAAACTTCCAGCACAGATAAGATATGATAACCCTTTATTTATCCCACAGTAGGGATGAATAAGGGATATACACCGATCAGCCACAACACTGAAAACACTGAAATGAGAAGTAAATAACATCGACCATCTTGTTACAATTCAGTGTTCTGCTGGTAAAAATCTTTGGACCTGGGATTCATGTGGATGTTACTTAGACACGTACCACCCACCTAGATCAGACCAGACACCCCCACCCCATAGTAATAGGGACCCAATGGCCTCCAGTAACAACATGCTGTTGCCAGACATCACAGGCCAACCTCACAAGGTTCTTTCTTTGATGAGTGAACTGTTTTGGAGGCACAAGGGAGACCTGCACAATAATAGGGGGTCATAATGTTATGCCTGATTGCAGTCTAATCCATATATACAGCAGATTCAAAAACCGCAATGCTGGACTTGAGAGACACATTGAGTGTTACTCCTTCACTGTATGGTATGAAGGAGCAATGCAGAGGCTAATAAATAATTATCATGAAGATCACGTCCCAATGGGCCCTACTGGATGCCCTCGCCACCTCATTAAGGGCACCACCTTTTCGTGTTAGTGCAACTCACTTGGAGATGTTCACTAGATACTGAGGCAGTTTGTTTGTTTTTTCCGTACAGCCATCATCGCATTGAACCAATAATACCGCTGCCAAAGCTGCTGTACTTTCACTGTTCTCCACCTTCCACTGTCAGTATTGTTTTCCTCAACTTTCACGTATCAACACAGTTACTTAACAGCTGCTGCTGATGTTTTGCTTCTGTTCTAAAGATAGTACGTGCTTTCATGCTGGTTGTCCTGTCTGCTTCACCAAACCAGCGGCATGCCAACCACCACCTACTGCAGCCAATACAATACAGTTTCTGGGTGTGGGACTCTGTACAGGCTTGTAAAGGGGCCATTCCCAACTTGCACAGATTTGTAACATAATTTGTGCTAAAACAATAAACTAAACTAGACAACACACCTTCAAGAACCATATTTTTTATTTGTTCACCCCGCTGTATCAATAACACACATAATTACCAGATGTGATAAATCTCAGTTATCTCCTCAATCCCGCCACGATCACAAAAAAAAAGTTTTAATGCAGGGAAGCTCTGCATTGCTAACTGAGTCGATATGCCGGCTCTATGACACAGTAAGTTAATACACATACATTCTGTATAGCCAATTTTCAAAGGAATTGCTCAGCTTATCAGCTGTTTTCTGAAAAGAACATCTGATAACCATATGTAAATAAATTATCTTATCTTATCTTATCTTATCTTATCTTATCTTATCTTATCTTATCTTATCTTATCTTATCTGAGCACGTGTGCATATTGCGTGCAAATCGTGACAGGTCACTGAAAATATGTTTTCCTCCAGCACAGAGCTGAGAAAATTCTGATGGTGGTGATTGTGACAGGCGGTAAAATTTATATGCTTTTTTCGTAGACATATTCCAGTTAT
The DNA here is from genome assembly GCF_022458985.1 of Mugil cephalus. Taxonomy (NCBI): domain Eukaryota; kingdom Metazoa; phylum Chordata; class Actinopteri; order Mugiliformes; family Mugilidae; genus Mugil; species Mugil cephalus. Next base: position 23,860,822 of record NC_061779.1, read on the forward strand.
TTAGTCCTGTCACCAGCTATAGTTACACCTCATGACAAAGGACAGGAAGGTGGTTATTTAAAACTTTCTGGTTCTGGACAACACTCAAAAAAGCTTTACGCTATTGCTTTCATGAAAGCATGCACAGTGAATTCTCCTCCCTAGGGGTAGTGGACAGCTCTGAGAGTGTTTGACAGAGTAAGTCAGGATGGACAGGTTGCTGGAGAAGGCGGAGCCAAAGGTGGAACCAGTTCAGCTGTGCAGCAGACCAGCAGAGGAGAAGCCTGCAGGGCACACCGCAGACAGCGGCAGACCAGCAAAGCGGCATTTCTTCCAAAGAAAGGCGGCATTGTAGTAAACGCCTCCACTGCCCAATGAGTTTATCTTAGATCATTTGACAACAAGGCCCGTCTGTTGAGATTTTGAAGCATGGATGTACTAAGTGATCAGGATATTGTGTTCCAAGCTGGTGCCCTATTCATCCTGAGGAGAACAGTTCACTGGGAGCAGAACTCCAAAAAATATTCTGGCCTATGCATTTTGGGGTAAATAGAGCATAAACATTACACCGATGGTCTACAGCGACCATCAGCAGCTACATCTTCAGTCCTCTGTCAGTCTAGAGGCTGAATATGTCCACAAAACAGTTGTTTGCTCATCTGTGTTTAAGCAGAGGTCAGTGCACTAATACTGTATGTGCATGTATCAGAAAAAAGAATGAATAGTTTAAAATAGACTGTAAAAATTACACTTCTGGTACAGTATTATAATATATCAACAATAAGCCACTGCACATCCAGGATGGACAGCTTTAGACCCTGTGTTTAGTCGGACTTGTTATCATCCTGCCCTGGCTGAGCTGGATGACTCACCCCGGACCTTTCAGTTTATATTGAAACTGTGACAATACAAAGAGTAATTCTGGGCTGTGTTAACAATTTCAGATTTTCGTTTTTAGAAAATCTCTGTTTGGATAAAAGTCTTTTTGGCCACTGGGCACTGTTTGACCTTTAAATTCTGACTGCCACATAGATACCAATTTTGCCGTATAGCCCGTAATGCTTCTCAGGGATTTGGCGTAAATCCCATACAGAGTTGGTGTTTTAGATTCTTATTTGCATACTGTGGTTTTAACACATTTTATTTGAGGCAACATGAACAGCAGACATCTATTGAAATGTCACACACAGTAGGTTGTTCATAAAACTGTAAAACCACAAAAAAACATAGAGCTCTCTACTTTTACTTGTGCATGTGTGGTCAACTTTCGCCTTCAAAGCAGATCTGAGGGTGTCCTGTGGTGTCTGGTAACACAATGTGGTTAGTGGGGGTCTTTTGGGTCCTGGAGTGGCTGCTGTCACCAAGGAGTGTCACTGCTATGGGGTGGGGGTGCCTGATCTGGTTTAGGTGGATGGTACGTCTAAGTCCACATGAATCCCAAGTCCTGACTTTTCCCAGCAGAACATTGAACTGTAACAAGGTGGCCTATGTTATTAAATTCACTTGTGAATGGATTTAATGTTGTTGTCCATTAATGTAGAAAAAAACAGTGATTAGTTGGCGTAATGTGGCTACTTATGCCTAACTGTGTTAAATAAAAAATGCCTGTACTGTTTTTTTTCTGTTTTGTTTAGTTTTTAATTGGATTCACATTTGAAAGTTGCCCAACTGTAAATAATTAGTTTTCTTGAAGATTTAGTTCGTCAAGAGTTCTTGCCAAGGTATTAGTTGTTTTAATCCTCTATAATATATATATATATATATATATATATATATGTATATATATATATATATATATATATATATCTGCAACTGTTCCTCATTCTTTAACACGCTTTAATGATTGAGTATTTTTAGCCTAAGGCAAAAAACACAAACAAACAAAAAAAAAACACAAAAAAAAAAAAAAAAACACAAGTGCTTTGTTGTACTACACAACTCTACACAACATGTCAGACTGCAACAGCATGGAAAAGGGCCACGCCTGTCAGATTAATGATTAAAATCTCTGGCATACAGTGAATTTCACTAAAGATTATATATAGTAGCTTCAGAAAGTATTCTGAACCTCAGTATTTTGCTCTTTATTCCATTATAGTTTTTAGTTTTGACTAATGCTGTTTTTTCTCCCCCCATGTGCATCCATTTTGTTATGACAAAAAACAAACAAACATGGTTTTAGATACATCTTTTTTCCTTTTTCCAATTCATTAAAAAAAGAACAAAATGTAAACTCTCTGTGCAAATTAATTTAGATTTTTAATTTTGTACTTTCAAAGTAAGGTTTAAGCTTCAAAGACCTGAATTGGGGACCGCTGATTTATCCTATCTTTCCTGTCAACTGCCATCTTCAGGTTCTCTCCACAGATGTTTCGTGAGGTTTAATTTGCTAAATGGCTTTCAGACTTACCTTCTGGATCAGGTTTTCTTCAAGGACCTTTTTGTATTTAAGTGCCTTCATCCATCCCCCAGTCACCCTGTCCCTGGTGCTGATAAACGGCCCCGTACAGCAGCATGATGATGCCGTCACCATGCTTCAATGTAGGGACGGTATGAGCAGGTGAAGTTCCTGGTATTTAACAGATACTGTGCTTGGAGTTCAGCCAAAATTACATCATTTTTAGATTATTTTTCCATCATCTTCATCCTAATTTTTTTAGTCAAGTTTCAGTTTCTCTGACAAACTCCACCCAGGCTACCATGTGATTTTTGCTTTCAACAAGCTGCTTGCATACCAGCGTGCTAAGTACATGTTTAATGAAATTCTCTTTGGATGTAAGAAGCTTCTAGCAGACTCTCCAGGATTGGTGGTCGACACTAAACTTCACGTTTGGCCGGCGCAAATGTGGACACAGTCCCTCCATGCTCAGGCTCATAACTAAATGGACAAGTCACTGATATGTGTCTCCCATGGCCAAGTGTGACCTGTTTCCTTGTTACTCACTGACAAGCTGAGGTGATGTAAGGTCTTGAGTTCATTCCAAGCGCTGAATTTACATATGTGAGCTGTTCTTGAGAAGATAGGTGTATAAGTGTATACAAGATGAGATGCCTCCATGATTGAGTGTTCACATCATCACAAGTGCTGATAACATCTAAGGGAAGAAAACATCTAAGAAAAATGCCTGTATATCTCTGGAACAAGATTCTTTGACGCAGTGAGACTAAGATTATCTCGTAGGCTACCTCCATGATGGTAGGAGAAAAGTGTGGAGGGGAAAGGAAAGGCTCATGATTTAAAGGTTACCAGAACTGGGGAAATTCACTGTATCTCTGGTCTTTTTACCCTCCAAATGTCTTCATAAACTTCAGCTGATCCAAAATGGCGCAGTTCGTATCATCCCCCGAACTCCTTCCATGGACCACATCATCCCAATTCTTCAGCGGCTCCACTGACCTCCTATACAATCAACCTATTGGGTACATGATCATGTTCTCCATTTCCCTTTTTCCCATTTAAATATATACTTTTAAATCTGCTTTTATTTCATTGTTTCTTTTTTCTCATGACGTTTTATATATTGCTGTTTTATGGAGAACTTGAGTGCTTTGAAAGGCACCGGCACAAAGGCACAATTTCTACAGGGACCTGTAGTGTAGACTATCCAAGATCCACCATCTGTACAAGGGACTTCTACAGCTCTTTTAGTGAGTATTATTTTACTCATGTCCATGACGAAAGCCCTGTTTCTCAGTTGCTCGTTTAGGCCAGGTGGCCGTTTCTCTCAAAATTCCTGTTGGTTTCTTACTTATTGAGGTCACTATGCTGGGAACATATAAAGCTTCAGAACTTCTTTTAATTTGGGAACTTAAATACACGTGCGTGCCTCTCGATATCTAATCATATCACTTAGCCACAATTGGAATCCAATCAAGACACATTTTTTTAAGTTAACACGACGCAGCGGTTGTTCACAGTAACGTATGTCTGAATATATTTTTTAGCTCATAAGTTTCCACTTTTGATTTTGCCAATTTGCACCCCCATAGCAATGACGCTCTTTGATGGCAACAGACCCAGTAGGATGCAGCCTGACACAGACACACACACACAAAATCAGTTTAGGAACAACTCAAAAAAACATGAAGGACAGCACAAGGTGTTGACCTGGCCTCCAAATTCACTAGTTCCCAAACTGATCGACTATCTGTGGGATGATCCACCAAGGCCCCTCCCTTCAGCCCATAGGACCCAAAGGCCCCCACTAAATACATTCTGTTTCCAGACACCACAGGACAGGACTGTGTGGAACTTCACAGCAGACTCAGATGGTTTTCATATATGAATGACTTCTGGGTAGGTTTGAAAGAATTCAGATCTTATGTGTTGGCAGAGATAATTCCTACCTGATAGGAGGTTCTAGTGTTCTGAAACACAATATTTTTAATATTGCACTAATACTGGACGCAGTGTTTTGAGATACGATAGCCCCTCACTCTATGAGGCATGAGATTTCTCATTTGGCAAAACTCAGCATGCTCCCTTTTAATGATATGAAAGACTGTTTCTGTTTCAGAGATGCTTTTTTGTTCCCCAGGCATTCCTCAAGTCAGCTCTGCTTTTTTATAATAAACTCCCTTTTTGTGCTAAAGTTTGTCCTTAGTCAGCTAAACTGGCCGACTTTTTTATGTTTCTTGATTGTTTTGAATCCCTGGTCTGTCTGCTTTGCCTGACAGGCATGGAAAAGTGTGAACTATCTTCCCATGCTAACCCAGAGGATCTAGAAATGTGGATTTGAGAATAAATGTTTTGAAAACTTGGGCAATTCACTGGGAGGGAGTGTGTTGGGACAGCGAGTCTGCTAAAAGTGCCTTTAATCAACCAGCATTTTCAATCAGTGCTCGCATTCCAGTATCAACAAGAACTTTGGACACTTAATGTTCGTTATTTTCAGACAATGAAGTTGTTTTCATTACTTCACTGTTGACTCTAGTGCTATAAAAAACTACAAAATGATAGTTTCAGCTTTTACTTCATTGGTTGGCACCACCTGTGTAGCTTTGGTAACACATTTTAGTAGAGAAGATGGTTAGTTCTTTTGTTTGCTCTCAATATAGAGAAGTGTGTTAGCCAGGTCTGGTGTTGTTATATAACTTTCATTTATTTGACATGACCATGTGGTCCAATCCTTCCTCAACATTTACACTTTCAGATGCTGTTGTATCTAAATAAATTCTGTTGAGTTGGCTTTACTTCCACACTCAACTTCATTAGTTGCCCCGTGTTCATCCCCAAACTCCCTTAGACCTTCTCATGAATAAAACACCAATGAAATCAAAATTGACCTGCATCAAGTAAAGGAAATCTTTCCAAATCTAATACACAGTCTGACATGTTGAGTCTGATTGCTAATAAAGGTTTGCTAAACAATCTCCAAGAACATCAGAGCAGCACAGGTGGGATTCAAGTAGAGTGGAACAGCTGTTGGGTCACAAATTCACTGCCACCTGGGTGATACACGGACAGAATATATGATTTGTCAGCTGATTTGGTAAGCTTTTGAGGCAACAATGCAGCAGAACGTCACTCATATACCAACTTGCCTGGCCTCTCGTATGAGTCTGTGGAATGCTGCTGAGGGTTGGCTCCAGTTGATCATTTTTCATTAATGTTTCCATAGAGCATTGTTTCAAAGCTCCAGGGGATCATCATGTGCTTTTTGGCCAACATTAGATAAGCATTCACTTATTTTTATTAGGGAGCAGAAATTCCTGCCTTGTTACTCTGACATGAATACCGAATTTCCCAAAGCTCCTCTTTGATTGTAGAATAATTAATGCTTCACTTTTGCCACAGTAAGAATGGTCTATGTGTCTTTTTGATCTGCTTTTCTGGTGTCACATATATTTTTATGTTTCACGTCATATTCTGCTTTGGTCACATGTAATAACAAAATTTGTTTACAGACTTATACTGAAAGTGTCCTTTATTCATAGTGAACTAAAATGCACCTCACGATTTATAAAATCTATATAAAATACATGTTGTGTCCGTGTACATGTCCAGCAGAATTTGGCCAAAATTTTAGTAAAAGCTTCAGTTGCCATTGTTGAAAGTGAAGTAGAAACAAAAATGAACACAACTGGTAAGAAAGACACAGCGCTGACTAACGTTTGGGTGAATTTGTTACACAGTGAGCCAGACTGCCGAGTATAAATTGCTTGCACTGCCGTAGGATCCGGGAGTAGGTCAGCACAGTAGTATGTAGCGTAAGTTATACTTAAGTGAGGGCAACGTTCTTGACTGCTAGTTAAGCAGCTGTTGCAGCAGACCATAACTTCAGAATTAATGACAATCAATCTATTGCCCGAAATTGGTGGTCCAGTAAGATTCCATGAAACACGGCTTGACACTGTTTGAACTATATTGAGAGAACCACTTTATATTTGTCACTGACAGCTGTCTGCCTTTTTTTGGCAGGCGTTGTCTGATGACCCAATTAAGAATCAGCCTCTATAAAACCTGTGTATTTAAATGCATGCAAAATGACATTTTTGACCTCTAAGCTACATATTGTATACTATACTGTGTGCCTCTATATTCTGTAACTTGTGCGTATTTTATTTATTTTTCATGGTGTCCTACCTTCCCTTTATGTTGTTTTTTTCTTTAAGAAACTGAAGTGAAACTTTAAATAATGTGACCAAAGCAAAGATGAACAAAAACATCTTGCACATCTATTTAACAAAAATCGCTTTGCTAAAATATGAAAAAGCAACTTGTTTTTCTGTATAACCCAAAGTTGTGCAGCCACACTCTCTCATCTTCTCTGTTGATATTTGTGTATGGGTGGAGACAGTTGTGTGACCAGTTTCCCTTATGATTTAAGTCATAAATATACGCGTCTGACTCGGCACACTCCATTTATGCAGTCATGACTCCAAAACCTTTTTGATTCGTCTTGCTCTTCTGTCAGCATTCTTCCTTTGACTAAACGCTTTTTTCCCAGCTTGACCCCAGTGTCTGCCTCAGGACCTTCTACCTCATCTGTCTTCTTCTCATCCCCCACTCTTCGGATCCCCTCAGGACCACCCCTACCTACTCCCTGTCTGACCTCATAGGTTTCAAGCTAGTGATCTTTTCCTCCTGCATTCCAGTCAGCACACCAATAAATAGTCTTTTATTTACGTTTCACGCTGCATCTTCACTTTGTGTCCAACATTTACCTTCACAGTCGAGCAATCTGATCTCCAAGGATTTCCAGTCCTGAGATGACAGATGAGCCCACACCAGATTTCTCTCCTGTTGACGCTTCTTCACGTGAATTGACTCATATTCATTCTCAAGGGAAATTCAGTCAGCTATCACGACTACACCCACATGACCCCAACCTTAACAAAAAAATAAATAAATAAAACCTTTTGGGGATATCCTGCGCTGCCATCCGGCCCAGCGATATAATTTACAAACCAGTGAGTTCAGATTTCAGGTTTGACGAGAGTGAGACGGTTTCCCTTTCACCCTCTTATAATTTTTAGATATGCATTCTTGAAATTGCAACTCCTTAAATGAAAATGTACTGAAAAATAGGAATGAGTTTGCTTTTCATTCATATTAAAGTAGTTTCTTTACATCCAAAGGTGCTGGAAACCATCTAAAGGTTGTTAGTGGTGGCTACCTGAGTATAACAGTAAAAGCAAATTGTTAATGTCTAGTTAGCTTGTTGTCATAGTATGAGATATTTTGAGATTATACTGTACATTTTAAGATCGCACAAAATCTCATGCCAGGAATTCTTGGTCAAGAAGACAGGAAAGACGACCAAAGTATTTTTGACAGACAATAATACAGGTAAGTTGGTGACTTTTTCTTTGAATATTTTATTTTCATTTTTCAACTGAAATACAGAAAAAAACACTATGTCCAATATGGGTTAACAGCATCTGACATTGTCAAGAGGCTATATGAGGATATACACAACAATCAGAGCAGTCAAAGGCCTCCTGACTCATGATACTGTTAAGGAAATGGCTAAGGAGAAAAGGAAAACAAAACAAAAAAGAGAAGAAAAACAAGCACCAAAAAGAGAGCCCTGAGAGGAGGATCAAAACCTTGGTCAGTAGAGAAGAGGAAAAAATGCAGAAGGAAAAATTAATTATGTCACATAGCGGTCTCATTCATAAATATGTCATTTAGGTCTCATCAAGTAAGGCCAAGAATGGCTTCTATGCATTTGTTCTGCTACGGCGAATCTGTTCTATCCTAGAAACAAAAATCATTTAGTTGAGCCTCTTAAAGCAAGGGGATGATGGAGACTTTCAGTTAAGTAAAATCCATTTTTTGGCTGCTACCATGTCCATTTTCAGAGCCTGCTTACAGTGGGAAGGAAGGGTCGATGTCCTTTCAGAGTAGCCAAAAATAGCCAGTCATGTTGTTTACAGTCTGGTTGAATACTTATTTCATATCGCTTAGACAGGCTCCTCCTCCCATAGTTCATCTGACAGTGGAACTCCCAGTTCTTTAGCCCATGTATCCCTGAGATGACTAGTATCCGGTGGTGTCAGAGGGAAAGAACCAAAATTATTCTCTATGTAAAAATCTGAAATACAACGTAGGCCTTTCTCTCTCCAGTCCAGAAACACCCCATCTGTCAAGCCTGGTTTAAAAAGGTGATGGCCTCTTACTGGAGCATTTATCGAAACATTTGGTAGTCTAATGACTTTTCGTATTTGCCTCAATATATATTTAATGAATTATTAAGAACGGAATTGTAGCCAAGTACCTTGTGGGACGGTTGGGCAACTGAAAAAAGCAACGCTGGGAGCGAAGTTTGTGACACAGACATGGATTCAATCTTTAGCCACAGAGGAGAGGAACAGTCATCACAGGGAGAATCCCTCTGCCAGAAAATGAGAGCCCTTGCATTTGCAGCCCAGTAACAGTGCAGAAAAAGGCAGAGACCCCCACTTTTTGCTTTCTTCCGCAAATGGACTTTAGAAATGCGAGGGGGTTTATCTCCCCAAACAAATGGCAGGACCACTGAATCCCCTTGTTTAAAAAAGGTAACAGCAATATTACCTAGGATATTGAGGCTTTGAAACAGATACATGAGCCTCGGAAGTGTGAACATTAGCATTAATGCAACCAATCATTGAGAGAGAGAGCAACTCCAGTTCCTAACAGGTAAGTTTGTGACTTTTATATTTACTTTTATATTTAGTATATTTTATCTAAAACATAAGTAAAACAAAGGCAACTGGACTTGTTTGCATCTTGAAGATCTTTCACTACTTTGATCATTGGTGAAACGTCAAGTTGCCAGTTACCTTTGTTTTAGTTTTGTGTGAGATACTGGATGACTGACAGTCATCAAACTAAATCAAAGCTAGCAACTTAACGATAGGCGGCCTCTTCAGTAAATGGCAGCAGGTTGAACTGCTAATATTGACTACGGCCTAATCAGGGTAGTAGTAATCTCCAGGGTGGAGAGTGGACTGGAGTTGTTAGCTGGTGCTGTGTCTTCACAAAACATATAAGGCCAGAGCATAATGTATATTAAATTCTACGAGTTGGCATGTCCAAGTGAATCCGCCACAAGATGTTCTTATCTACGGTATTCATTTCATACTTTCTGTGCCACATGAGAGAAAGAACAGGTGTCTTTCATGTCATGATACTAAAAGAGGGAGGTAGCTTTTGTTTGCATTTTTTATCAGCTAGCTTTCAGTATTATCATATTTCCCCTTTGAAATGCGTCAAAAGCCATTTTGAAAAGGGAAGCGGCGCGTTATTCAAGTCTAGATAATATGGCAACACCCACCTTACTCCTTTTGTCGACGCATTTGCAAATAAAGAGACTCAAGGGAGACATTTGGTTTACCAGTAATATATAATTACTTTTACAAATTTGGAAAAAATGCGGTGTTCTTTGTTTTTAGGTTCTTCATTAAGATACAGTTATTGGATGTTATGACACACTTCACCTAAAGATGCTCGTGGGGGGCACGTGAAAAAGCTGGTGCAACATATTGTGCAACAGTATGGAAGCGCTGGTGAGGTTCATTTATCCCAGTCTGATTAAAGAAACAGCTCACCAGATGGTCTAATCAAACCTACGGCAGCTCTCATGCGGGGGCGAGGTGCTGACCAATGTTCCCTTTGGAGCGGAAACACTGCGATGCGTAGAAACGGGATCCTCTCCAGAAATAAAAGGCTGAAGTTAAGTGATTCATCTTCAAGTACTGTAGAGCCGAACAAGGCCTGAAAGCAGGACTCAGGAGCCACTGAGTCACGCTGTGCGGAGGGTTGACCTTAGCTCAGATGACGGGGGCTGGAGTTGTTGCGCACTCTCGCTCTGCAGCGAGGTGACATCAAACAAGAACTCTTAAGGCCCCCTTGCCTCCCGCCCCCCTGTCACCTCCTCCCACGCAGTCCTACTTCCTATCACTGTCTGTCTGTCTGTCTGTCTCTCTGTCCGTGTTTTGGATAACAGAAGCCCAAGGCAATAATTAATATATATGTATATATGCATTATAATTATTGTCTCGGGCTTCTTGCTCTCTTCACGAAATCAAACATGCTGTGCCCTTATCTTGTATGGTCAATTGTTGGCACAAAAGTCACACGGTCTCATTTTAAGTCTAAACTGTGATTTCAAGAAACTGATTGTGGTAGTGAGGGAACATTCAGTCTCAGGACTAGGAGCTAGGAGGAAAAATCAAACACATATAAATTGTGAAACTAATGATGTTTTTTTTTTTTTTTTGAGTCGGTTACCTGTATATAACCCATCAGCACATAGCAGTCTGAGATAGCTGGTTTTGTTTAAGAGTTTTCCTTAACAGGTGCATGGTCAAAGACAGCGTGTGCAGACAAATGCAGCTCTTCTCTCTATCTCTCACTGTCTCTCACCCCGCCCTCCCACCTACCATCCCAACCTTCTATCTCTACTTCCCCCCACCCCCCACCCCACCCCACCCCCGTCCCAGCTCTAATGCTTCTGAGGGGGCCTTCTCAGTTTCTCTCCTGCCCAGAAAAATCAATATTGGGAGGCGGCCTGAAAGACCTTTCACAGGAGTATTACAGCACAGCCCGGCACTCCGATAAGCCTCCTATTACGTCCTCTCGGGACGGGGCTGGCCAGGCCAGCGCTCCCCACCTGGGGGGGAAGGCATTCTGCTCTGGCCGCAGGGAAGAGCGCCATAAAGGGCAAGACGTGGATCACAAGTCTATTGGTGTGGGCTATTAGTAACCTTATAGCCCCTGACCTGTGACTTGGGTCCTGTGCTGATTCCCACACACACTCACAGAGTGGGAGGAGACACACACAAAAAAGACAGTTTATGACGATAAAGAGCTTTGTCATTCATTCACGAGAGAGGATAATGTGTTTTTTTTTGTTGTTTTTTTTTTCGGTTCTGTCGCTAATGTATGCACTAACACAAGGAAGCCGGGGAGCTTTCACGACCTTGCCTCTGTGACTGTAGTGACTGTGGTGCCCTCCCACACACTCTCACCTGAGCATCAGATTCCCCGGAAGCTCACCTGAAAAAACAGACACACGTACCTCATGAGCATGATTCATGAGCACATGTACGCTGGAAAAATGCGTGCCAACGGAATAGCCCAGTATTCAAATATACACATGCTGATACATGTTCCAGAAACCGTTTGATAAGGATTGTCTGTAAAAAGTGTGTTAATCCTATATTACATAACCATATTTTAGCCTGAGCCCAACGATTGCTCTTCTGATATTTGTCTTGCTGATGCCCCATCTCCGGGAGATAACATGGTCCACTTTCAAATGGCCTTACATATCAGAATATAACACACCTTCCCGAAAATGGCACAAAAACATGGGAGATAACTTCATTTTTGGGTCATGAGTCTAAGTCTTCCTATCTTGTTTAAATATTTGCTTAAACAATCAAATTCAGTCGAAGTGGCAGATCTCCTTGTACACGTCCTAGAAGTCCTTTTGCACGTATTATTAGCCGGGTACATTTTGTGCTGTTAACGTGGAGGACCACAAATGTTATGGAAATATTTAAGCGTTTCACTTACAATAAGTAACTGAGCAATACAAATAGACATTTGTTTAGAAGTTTATTTGTGATGAATAAATATACTAATGATGAATATACATAATTAAACTATTAAAACTACAAATCAAGCCAAACAAATCATTAAATAACTACATCAATTAAGGCGTAAATACATTTGTGAATAAATTATAGGATTTAAAATTAAATTTAATGTTTGCACAGTTTACTTTTACTATTAGCTGTTTGATTTGTTTCTCCTCTCCTTTTAGCACTTTCATTGACACTATGGGCTTTGTGCCGGGAAAGCAAAAAAATTAAAAAACAGATGCATTTTGCTAGCTCTGGCCAGAGTCGTATATAGAGAGTCTGGCCAACTCAAATCACGGGTGCCATGTTTGCTACATTGGAGAGATGATTTTATGGGGTAACCCTCTGGGGCGGATGTGATATGTTGAAATAAATTGCTTATTTTCACAGTTAATGGAGCTATAAATGCTATTGCCAACGTCTATCAGTATGTAAAAGGCCCTCACTTAGATATCCCAGTGTCTGATCTTAAATGAGCCTGTAAAAATCGTCTCGTCAGTCACAGAGCTGTGTTTAGCTTCTCCTCAGTTTCCCGTGTTCACCCATCGCCATTAAAAGTTTGAAATTACTCCGAAAAATTATAAATACTCAGAAAGAGTTAAATTGAAACTTGTCTTGCTGTTATTTAGTGTTATCATTATAACATTAGCATGCTAGCCATAATAATTTAGTAGTAACCAAGTTATGTGTGTGTCAATTAAATTTCAATTAAGTTTACATGGACAGTAATAACATGTTCACATGAGTTTCACAGTATATATGACGGTAAGCTGCTATTTTTCTAAGCCTTTGGTCTAGATAACTAGCTAGCATAAGGCTAGCATAAGGTTTGGTTAACTTCAAACTTTGTTCATTTGTAAAGCGGTGTTGGGTGCTTTTGAGATCAAGGTTCACATTAATGATGGTATGACTTTTTTTTTCTTGTATAAAATCTTAACAAATGTCAAAGAGAGAAATTGACAGGTAGAAATCAGTTGACATCCAGTTCTTCCTTTTAATCTCAATCTCCTCCCGTAACTTTCTCCATTTTTGTTCACGGAGCAAACGGTGGTGTTTTTTTCCTTTCCTGATCCTGTGCTGCAGCCGTAGGCTGAGCACTGTGGCATACTTTAACTTTTAATTCAGTTTTATTCTCTATGGGGTTAGATGTATCTAACAAAGTGTCCAGTAGAAGAACCTACCACCGAAACATGTCAGGTATGTTTCAAACAACCTAAAAGTGTCTGATAAAAAAAAAAGAAAAAAAAAAGAAAAAAAGAAATTAATAACCTTTGGTTTTGCTACTGACATGACAATCACAGTAAACAATATTTGGTAGAATTTATTGATAATCCCTAATGCATTGTGTAGTATTTTAATATTTGTTCAGCAGTGTGGCTGTGGCTCATTGTGTTTACTATCTGTTGGCTCGTGGTGCTGGTAGTGAAGGCTTTCAAGCTGCTGCTACCACTCTACATGCATTGTTATTCCTGGATAAGACCCGAAATTAAATCCTTTCCCAAAGTGACTCCACTTGAACTATTATTTGTCAGACAGAGTTGTTTGCTCTCAATAATTTTTCAGAACTGTTATCTAAACCAGAGGTGGTGGAGAAACATTGAATCACATTTGTCTTCGCCTGAGACAAAGCACAACTGAAAACAAATTTTTCAAAAATAAAAAACAAACCCCTTTTTGAACACGTGTCCAAGTTGCTTTCATGGGTGCATAAGGGAATGATCCATCAAGTGCGCTCGTACAAAGAGCCAGCGCACTGTGGTCCAAGTTCAGCTGGCTTACAGTCACAAAAACAAAAAAAGGTCTGGTTGCTAAACACGCTTCTTTCATTGGTTTGTGCAGCTGGGAGCCGTCTGAAAGGAAGGATGGGAAAGCGGAAGCTCCTGGCTGTGAGGTAGGAACCAGGGAGGCTAGGAAATCTGTTGTCGGGAGAGAGTCCTTGAGGCCATGTTTACAAAAGTGGGAAGAACTACATTCACGGAGGCTGTCTGGGGACTTAGGTCATTTCCTGCACAGAAGTGATGCCCTCAGTCAGCAATGATGTATGGATGTGATATGCCCTATACAAACCCCACATCCCTGGGGTCCTGTCAGTTGTGCTGGCAGCCCCTAAACTTTTACTCTGCAGAGAGCTTTTAATTATTATTATTATTATTATTATTATTATTATTATTAATTTTATAAAGGGAATAACTTTATGATCCATTACCTGTAATTTTCTCCAACTTTGCGTGATTTCTAAAAACAAATGTACTGGTACATCTGTTGCCAAGGCAGCATGATTTGTTTGTTTGCTTACTTCTTCAAATACCTCATGCATTTTCTCACAGATCTTATCTATTGTATCATACATGTCATCACAAAAAGGCCCAAATGGTTTTCATTCGATTTTTCTTTTTCATTCTTCCATGGTATGGCAACCATAACCACTATCAGCATCTAAAGTGCACTTCCTCATACAGCACTAAGGGAAAAACCCAAACCCTGGGTTTGACTGCCAAGATGTATTTATTCAAATGCAACTATCTTTGGTCCACCTTTGTTTAATAATGTAGAAGGCACCAGGATTGACTGAGATCAGATAACGTGTTTATGTCACATCTCACACAGATCTTAAAGTCACACTTCTCTATGTGTATTCAGTGTGATACAATTGTGCATTGATCATAGGGAACAGTGGGGTTGTAACACAAATCCATGTCAAACCATTTTGCATGATAATGACATGATGCAGCCAGTGTGACAGCCCCAAGTGTGACTTTTTCATGAGGTTTCACACATCTCCATTGTATGTGTACATGCGATTATATGGTTCCTATGGTGATATCCAAAAAAAAGTACACTCAATCTGCATGGACTCCTCCTTTTCCCTGATAAGTTCTTAGCATAATGTTTCAAAGCACTCCTTGTCAATGTTTAGCCCAGATAACATCTCACGTACTAATAGTGGCCTGGCACTCATTTGAGATTGAGTTTCTTTTCTGTTTCTCAGTGAGCTAGCATGTTAAAGACAAGCCATGATTTCATGATTGTACTTAAAACTATTAGGTTACACATCATTTTGTGGATGCCATGTTTCTTTTGGCTAAGTGTAGACAGAACAATGAAAAGATAACATTCAAGGGAATCTGACATTTAAAAACGTAAGTTTCTTAATGCTGAATTGCTGACTTTCAAATAGTCCAGGATGTAAAGAAACATTCCAAAACATTCCATTTTCCAAATCCTTATTTCCCACTTTACATGAAGATGTGACTGTGTTCTCACACAGCTGGAACTCGTGGAGTGATTGTGAATACATATTTAAAGGGTACATTTAAACATTTAACCTGGCTGTTTGGAAGTGATGAAATATTTCCATCCTTTGTTCTCTGTTTTACAACCCTGTTGTAAACCCACTAACCGGCACCACAACATGTAGAGAGTGGAATGCACAGGTCAAAGTTGGAACAAATACAAATCTTTTGATCTTTAAAGCTCAGTATTTCTGTAAAGCTAAACCATGATTACATAAAATACAATGACCCAAATAGTGAGAGATACACCGCACCACGAGGCACACAATATTTAAATACAGATTAATGAATAGAGGTTGACAGTTTAGAGAAAATTGGAATCTATTAATACGGAATACTCTACAACACAGTTTGATTGATATATTGTGAAGAATGGGCGGGACCGGTAGTACAGTATATCGTAATCCTTATGTGATAAGGAATTTAATTTGCATCAGAGCACGTACTGCTAGTCTTATCTAATGTTAAACAGCCCCAGCAGAGCACCAACAGCGCACAGCCAGGACATAATTATAAGCTCAATTAGAGAAGAAAGCAAAGTGAATGGGATGTCGTTCCAGTGAGGTGTTATGTAGGTCCACATCTTAAAGATATGCTATTTTTATAGTTTAAATATGTCTCAGATTGAATTTATGGGAAATACAGAATGAAATGAACAAAAAAATCAGTCTTTAAAAAACAACAACAAAACACGTATATGTTGGTGCTGAATGTGCTAAATGTTGCATAAAAGCAATAACACAGCCGAGGTCGCTTTAAACCGTGAGATATTGGCACGGGTTTGAAGTGGTCACAGACAGAAGGCAGAAGGTCAAGTTCTCCCTGTGGTGTAGTTATTTTAATGAAATATGACCACGAAAGGAGCTGCACAACCTTGCATTCTATCATTATATTCTTCTGGGAGAGCTAAAACCTTGCAAGGCAATGGAAATTACTTATCAGTTTTCGAGAAAGATTTTTTTTTTTTTTTTTAAAGTATTATCTTATACAATGGACACGCCACACATGCCACACATGCTTGGAGCATCTTTTATGTAAGCTGATAAACTGGGGAAATTCTGACAAACTGAATGACACTTGATTTCTGTGATTTCAGAGGAAAATGCCCCCACCACATCCACCATCAAATGTCATTTAGAAAGTTCAAAATCTGCCACTAAACATGACTGTTAATGTGCATCAAAAACTGCTTTTTCTTTTAAGAATAGGCCATGACAAATTGAACCATTCCTGCCTTTAAATGACTGTCGTATACAAACATGGAGTTTGAAACTTCCCCTGGCGCCTGGAAGTAATTACAGCCCTCCCCAACAAACTACACACAGAAGCTCAATTAAAATTCTTCAACCACAAGCAAATCAATAAATAAAAGTTGGATACATGTACTTTATTCATATTTCATATATGTTGTTTACATTTATACAAAAATACAGAATACAGTAGAGTTTTCACCCAGAATACCAACCGGGCAATAATTACATTTGCTTTTTGGCACCCAGACTTATTTCCTGCCTAGAGCCATTTGATTTACCCACTGAAGTGGAATGGATTGGATAACTCATGCCCAAAAGCACTGTTCGGGATACAACTGTGTTCACACACAGATCACACAACAACCCACATAGGAACAGTATTTAAGGGCAGTCATTCTCTAGACTAATGCATGAAATTGCTTGGTTTCTGAGTTCCATGCATCAGGCATACTGACTGTTTCTGGCTCTCATATAGACAGGAAAATGGGAGACCATGTTCTTTTTTTTTCTTTCTTTTTTTGATTTCGTGTTTTGATTTTGTATTTGTTCACAGCTTAGACCTGTTGCAGCTAATTATATTCATAGACTATGTATAAAAAGCAACTTTTGACATAATATATCTTGATTGTTAGTTTGTGGCTAGACTAGCCTTTATCTCTGTCAGAATACTGGGCACTGCATTTAATAGTCTTCATGTAGAGAAGCATAACCTAAGGATGATCAAAGAGAAAGTCTCAGGTATCAGGTCTAAACTGCCATAGATAGCGTACGCCAATATTACTCAAAAATGCATCTTTGAATGAAAACAATCAGATTAAAAGCTTTGAAACTGCAATACTTTACCATGACGCTAATTTCTCATATATCCCTGCCAAAAGTACCGCTGCTGTGGAGTATATGGACACCAATGTGGTATACTTTTTCTAACACAGACTCAGCTCTACACTGCCATAGATAATATGGCACAATAAGATGTCACCATTAATAGCGCTTTTTTTCAAAAATGCATTTTTAAATCAATAATTTTATCCTGCAGTTTAACAAAACAAACGATACTTAACCACACGAAAGATTTCCAGCTATTGATGCTGAAAGGTACTGTTGATCTGAACTATAGGAACACCAATGTGGTATACAGTTTTTTCAAACACAGATTCAGTTTTGTACAATACACTGTTGTCTCCTATAAGAAAAAAAAGCCCAACATATAGTCCCAAATACACAGGAAACAAACAGTTACCAAGTGAACGGTTTCCTAAAGGTTACAAAGGCTAAAATGTAACATGTGGACAGAAATGTTACAACCACTGCAGTTTGTTCTGCTGATAGTTTTCTCTTACCAAAGCTCTGCTTTACCACACAAAGTGTGCATAATCATAACTGGGCACAGGTCAAGCCAACTAAACTCTAATTTGAAAAGAAAAGGGGAAGCATATCAATTGGTTTGTTGAAGTGAGATTATTTCAATCTGCCCTAAAATGATCTCTCCACTTACTGCTAGCACAGGGAGACATAGACAGACCTTTGACATTTACACACAAGTCAGTCACACTAATCAAACAAGGCACAAAACCAAGAATGGACATGGTACAATGTAAGACCACCAATATGATAGAAATACTAGAACTAGAAACAAATGTTTGTGTCCTGCCACTTCTGTCACTGTCTAGTTGCCTAATTGGATAGGTCACAGCCAGCGTGCCCTGTTGACACTTCTATCTTTTAGTCACTGACGAGGTCAATGATCAGTTTATTACCTAGAATTCATTGTCGATTTATTTTGTGTTTGGGAAAGGCTTTTGTGGGAGTCCTCATACAGCACTGAAGGAAAAACCCAAACCATGCAATTGACTGCCAAGACGTAATTATTCAAATGCTGAGTCACTTGTGTTCATGGGAGTGACTTTAGATAGATATGTTAATCCCACTGCTCTGCTCTGATAAGATCTATTATCACTGAGGCAGGGAGCACCTCGGCTCCTGACTTCTCAGATTTATGAGAGCGTCA
This sequence comes from Mugil cephalus, assembly GCF_022458985.1. Lineage (NCBI taxonomy): Eukaryota > Metazoa > Chordata > Actinopteri > Mugiliformes > Mugilidae > Mugil > Mugil cephalus. The sequence goes on from NC_061779.1 coordinate 23,879,430, forward strand.
AGTTAGTGAGTTGGGGGACTGGTCCCTGTGGCCTTGACAATCAGTTAATCTGTGTGAATTTAACAAACTCCCCTGCCATTTGCTTCAAATTGACTACCAGTGCGTAAATGATTTCTGGACCATTTATGTGGATCGTTCATTCAACAGGGAGCGATAACTTTTTAAACTCACCATATTGCATTTTGAAAGTCACACCGTTGTGCTACAGTTCGGTATGCGAAGGAGGCAACTTTAAGGCAAAATAGATATTTAGGTTTGCATGGCATTCCCATGTGGTGGGCTTCATGGATTGTAGAGAGAACTAACATGCGTTGTCTGGAAATATCACAAACACAGGTGTCGTCCTTCAGCAGCTGTTTCGGTTACATGCACTAACTATCTTTGTCAGATTGTCCATAATGGGTTTTATTATGCAAACACAACACTAATACTGGACAAAGGCAAAATCAGTAAGAACAGATTAAACCTTGTGAGTGCAGAACAGTCTAAGCTGGATGGTTGTGTAGGTACATTGGGTCGTTGAATAAACAGTCAAAAACAGATATCTTAATATAAAAAGTGATATAATATGGTATTTGTTTATTCGATTTTATTATATCTGTTTCCTTTTTCAAATTGCGTCACATTTAGTCTCTTTTCCAATGTGAATGGTCATCAAAATGTCTGATGTAACAGTTTCTATCTTACAAGCATAAAGGTGAGATAAGTAAAAAAAATATAAAGGCATTGTAGAACTAACATAGTATGGGAGTCCCATTGTTGTCTATGTTATGAATAATTCAGCTTTAAATTAAAAAAAAAAAAAAACCTGGATCCACAGAAGTCATCCCTGATAGTTGGTAGGAGAATGTCATTGCAGATTTCAATAGTCTAAGTGTAAGTTAGTCAAAGCAGCATATTTTCTATATGTGTGTGTGTTTTTCCATGTAATCCATTCACTCAATCTGAATCACCAGAGCCATACAGTATATACTAACAACAACTTATAAGAAAATATCACTTGTTCAGGAATGCGTTTGTAGCTTTATGACGTGTTACTATACATATTGTTCTTTAACTGTAACCCATTACTTGAAACATTTCAGTTCCATGAACACCAGCAGCTGAGTGCTGCCGCCAATAAATAAATACATCATGCACGCCCCCTCCCCCTGGGTACCTACCCCAACCAGACAATGTGACTACACCTTGGAACTACAACGCTTAACATTATTATTCTTTGGGAAACCCGAGACTAAAAGGAAATTGTGGAGCTGCTGAGGATGTGATTAACTTGAGGGTCATCGGAGGTAGTAATTCATGCCTCAGTTCATACAAGAGATAACCGCTCTCTGCTTTGTTCTTTGAAGATGAACCGGCAGGCCAAAAAACGCAGGTGGTCTGGAGCAATGTGACGATGAAGCGGCAAAGTTTTCCCCAAAACGCTGATGTTGCAGCACGTTCTGATGGATTAATTGGAGCCAGAGAATCCAGGTGCAGAGGGCATGGGGCGGGGTAGGAGTTGAGGGGGGGATACAGCTAAAACCTCAGTCTTGTTCAAAAGCATGGGGTTAATGCAGTCTCATGAGAAAGGCAAGCCTGTCCACACAGTATCAGGCGTGATTTAACCAGAAGAATCTTGGTCACAGCAAGTGTTAACGTGCCACAGTGAATCTGGAGAACAGTCAAAAACAGGCCTTTCACCTCACTATGGAATTCAGCTTCACGTTTGCTTTTCACCTTTGGACACCAGCAGGAGAGGAGTAGAGCCCTGTGAGAGAGGTATGTGGAGAGATGTGTTAGGTTGTTTCGTAAGGGCAATACAAGTCAGTTTTATTTACATAGCATCAATAAGGTTCCACCAGAACTTGAAAACCACAGAGTAAGCACTAATGCAACAGAGGCAAGGACAAACAAGATTAATGTGAAATATCTCACCAAGTACACTGAAGAACAACAATGGGTTGAAGCATTACACTATTTCAATGACGTTCAGCTTGTTTCTGCAATTGGACAGAAAGAAAAAATATTAGACATTATCCAGTAGCAATAATATTGAAAAATAATACATAAAAAAGAGTGGCTTTCACATGACAAGAGTCAAACACTCCTTTCAGCACACTGTCAGACAGCTGTAAGCTTAGACCTTGCCTGACTTCCTTGGAGACTGACTACTAGACCCTAAGTTCAAACTAGTTGAACTTAAAACGATGAGGCATGCCATCCAGCGTTTTTCTGGAGAAGGGGCCGCAGGGCTGCTTTACTGCAAACTCACTTCATGACAAATTAGCAGCTGCACGTTTCATAAACCACTCAACGTAGTCAGTGCTCATCGTGTGAAAGAGGCATGAGACTAAGAAACATGACTGAGAAGGACCTTTTCACTTATTGATCGGCAAAGAATGGCTGACGTGCGTGATTTGTGTTTCACCTCCAGATCCAATCACACTTTTATGCCTGTGAATGTGCATCACACAGTTCAGTAAAAATACAGTTCGGCTAATGCTGCTTCTGCTGAACACTCTGTCTTATATTCAGCAGGGTTGGAAAGATCTACAAAAACCTTGGATACATCCCTTGTAAGTGCCCAGCTTCTACATTCCCTCTTCTACCAAACTGTGTGTGACTGGCTGTGCCTGTGAGTTCAACTGAGGTGGGTGGGTGATGCCTAGCTAGTGATCTGTGACAGCACCTGCTTCTTACTTGTTGCTCAAATCGTCCACACAGACACTAGATTTTTAAATTACATTTAAAGGGGTGAATTATATGAAAATTCCAGGCTGTAAAACCGTGTGTTGGACACATTAGGTTTGTTTTGAACACAACTGGATAGTCCTACACCAAATCAGAGTCATTCTGTAGTTGTAGAGTTCAAATTCAATTCCACAGTACTCAGATGACAATGACTACGACGCTGTTACTTCTCTGTCCATCACTGGATAAAACCAAGTATTTGAGCGGCCTGGCAGACCTTTGTTGGAGCTGAATGAGCTCCCCAAGGAACAGCTCAAAACTTCTGCTACAGAATTTTTTTCCAGTCAGTCTGGCATCCAGGCTATGAATACATAATACATGTTGCTCATTAGGGGCAGAGCAACTAATCCACTTACCTAAAGTTACCTAAAGTGGAATAGTTGCGTGACCAAATTTTGCAATGCAATTATTAAAAGAGCAAAACCAACCAACTAAAGGGAAAAGAAAAACAGCCTACTTTTCTGATATTTCAGCATCTAGTGGAGGTGCAGTCCCTTCTGTTCCTGTGAAGAGTCCTTGTTCTCCAGCATTCTGTTGGAGATCCTCCTCGTTCCTTCGTGATCTGACCTGTATGGAAACCACTATTAATTCTAAAGCTCTCACCACCACAGCTCAGATTAACACAGTCTGCACTGGATCTGTCGAAAGCTGAAAGGCTGCAGCCAGTTGTCATAAACCTCAATGCTGAGCAAAGCACTGTCTAGCTGCCAGGAGTCAAAGGTCAGCTCACCTTCCACACAAGCAGGAATACGAGGGCTAAGAGTGGAATGAAGAGTAAGGAGAGAAGGCTTCGCTCCACCACCTCAGGCAGCAATCTAGGTGCTTTATCTGGAATGGTAAACAGAACTGAAAATTAGAGGGCAATTACATTTTTCTGGAAATACTGGTTAAATCCTGTCAGCCCTGGGCAAGGATGGATTCGACCTTCTGTGTTTTTGACATCATCTAAATAAATACAGCTGCACGGAGCTGTTAAACCACAGACTTAAAAAAAACAAAAAACGTTAAGACACAAATGCTGAATGATTTTTTTTTTTCGAAAAAATTAAACATGAATACAAGAATAGAAACAATGTTTAAGCCGCTGTAAATGTATTACAGTAACCATCTCCTTACATCTCTTCATGCTGACACCACTTTAGAAAGGATTTGTCTATTATTTAAATGTGTCCCTCACTCAAACAGAGAAGACAAAAAAACAGCAAGACAGGTAGGCAAAAAGCCTAGGAGACGCAAACAAGATAAGACAAGGGACAAAAGACGTGATGTGGAATTTGCCCTGCAGAGTGTCATTAATCAAGTGACTGCCACTCAGGTGAAATTAGGTTACTCGCTTTGGAATGTGCAGAAATACTGTAGCAGCTAAAGCTAATCTGACACACCAGCTTGCCTGGTTTTGCAACTGAATTCAAGCAAGCCAACTTACGTGCTGTGCAGCCAGTAGAGCACCCGGGGCCTTTACTGCTGGGAGTGGGTGACACTGTGGGGAAAGCAAATAAATGAAAAAGAGATGGATTGGTGAGTCTGGAGTTACGAGGAAACACAAAAAAAAAAAAACAAGTGGAGGGACGAAAAAGAGAGGGAAGAGAGGAGCGTCACTGTCTGATGATGAAAACCTTTCATTGTCAGGTGCTAAAAAGTTACCTCAACGCCACCTTTTCTACCCTCCCCTCACACACATAAAAGACCTTATCCAAGCACTCCGGCAAAGAAAAGCCAAGCGCTTGGGAAGATTGGAAGATTGCTCTGTAATCAACACGTATACAGTCAGGTTTCGGCCCCTTTCTTCCCTTTCACATGAGCTACCTTGGGACATCTTCCCTCAGTCCTGTGACTCAGCTCTATCTCAATGGACCGTCTAAGCGTCGAGACCGCTTTGAGTTTTTATCTTGCAAAGTTCTTGTGCAGAAATAATGGTACCTGGATTAAAAGCTTCTTCAAAAACGGCCACAGGAGATCTGTCCTAAATAGAGCCCGTACACAATAGTCCAAAGAGGGTGACGGTAGTTTTACAAGCACAAGTTAGCTTGTGACTGGAATGCAGCTGGTTAGACTTTGTAGACTGGCTTCAGAAAATGTGTGTGGGAAGTGTGACCTACATTGTCAACTGCTGCTCCTTAAGAGCTGGTTACGAAATCCAACGCTTTTCACGCGCTACCCAATAGAGCAGTGGAGAATCTTGATTGTGGTGCTGAACTATTTAAATTTCATGTATTAGACCAGAAGCAATGTCAGCGTTAATCTGGACAGCCCACAGACCCTCCTGTAAATAGGTTTTAAATACGTGCTTCTGAGGTAATGGCGACTGATACATGGTGGAAATGATGAGAAAAAATGTTGAGCAAATGCTCCCATGATTGTAAGTAGTTTGTTGTAAGCAAAATAAAAAAAAAAACGTCACAAACCACGTAGAGTGTCTGCTTGGCAGCCAATCCAGTGATCTTATCTTTTACCGATAGAATCGTTCATTCTTTGACTGATCTTAACAGTGAAACTGAAAAATTATCAGATTTTTACCAAAGGCTCTCATGACCGAGCAAAGGACTCAGCGTTCGCGATCTCTGCATTTTATTGCGTTGATGTGAGAAATATTTTCTACCACAATATGGTGCTTCAGCCCAATTATCAACAGCCTGTAATCAAAGTAATAACCTTTATTTAACCAGGTTTGTCTCACTGAGGTTTAAAATCTCTTTTTCAGGAGAGAACTGGCCAGGACAGCAGCACAGGATACAGTATAAGATTCAATTAAAACAAACAAACAAAAAAACAAACTGGCCAAATTAAACTACTTATAACATTTGCAGGTATGGGCAAGCCACATGTTCTATAGATTTAACAAGACGTATAAAATCATCAAAAGATGCACTTCTGGTAAATGAAAATGTTGCTGCTAGAAATCCCGCTGACCCTGCTCAGTAGGCAACATGAAAAGACAAATCCAAAATCTCAGCGTGAAATCCAAACAGCTTCAAAAACATCAGCTACGCTCAGGGAATGGAGCCGGACTGATCTTCTGCCAGTCTTGTGATTTTCCTGTAGTGTGCTTTGGATTAAAGGATCACACACCAGATGCAATGGACATGAGTGAGTGGCACGCAGCTTGTGGTGCCGTCAGCCCTATCAGAGAGAATAATGGAACAGCATCAGGTGTTCAACGCCGAAGCTCCCGATGAGGAGCCAGCATGTCTCTATAAGACATGATGTACGTCTCACTGAAGGAAAACTTTCTGCACAGTTAACATTTGCTCCTCAAGAATTTAACCCTATGGTAAGTTGTTGCCCTTTTCATCTGCAGTTAATAGTCTTACCCGCTACAAACGATCCAGTGACAGCAGAGCTGCAGTTAATGACTGCTTCATTATCCATTACTTTCTGCTCTCAGTTAAAAACTTGAATTCAGAATTGAACTGAATTCATTCATACAACACAAGCACAGAGCAATTATTCACCTTGTAAATATTCTTTTGTTGTTACTGTATACGGTGTGGTGGGACAGGGAGGAGGATCACAGTCATCTGAATCTTCTTTATTCTGTGCAGCTGTGAGGAAGTCTTTGACAAAGTCAAAGTATCGCTCCGTGTGCCACCCATCTTCCCTGTAGTGGCACTCAAAATCATACATGGTCATCTCCTGCAAATACAACACAGGCCACACTTAATTTGAAGTTGTACTCACTGATTTTTGTTGCATGCGGTGGCTGCATAAAGACGTAGCTCACACAGCTGACTGTTTTTTAATCTATTAAAAAAAAGAAGAAAAAAACGTACCAAGCTTTGACCCATTGCGAGCCGCAGTTCTTGGAGTATTTGGATGACTATGCTAATGTCGTTTCTATTGGATGAAATGTTTCCAAACTTGTCTGCTAAATCTTGTAAACTTTCTTCCAAGTAGAAGACATTTAATTTCACCCAACACATCCCGCCCTACAAGGAAAAGAAAAAACAAAACAGAGACATGGCATTAAATACATATATGCTGAGTCAGATACATAGTGCCTAATCGCGGTCACCATAAGTTCAAAAAAAGAACTCTCTCAGTAGAGTGGATATCCACCGGAGATTAATCATCCTCCCAGTCAGATGATGCCTCACAGTTAAAACAGCACTTACCACATGACACTTTATTTACAGTAAGTGGGATACACTGAGTAAGTACAATAAGAGGGTTTCTTTCCCTAAGGAAAATGACAGCTTTGTGACTATAATTAAGGACATCACTTGAATTTACAAAAACAAAACAAAATAAAAAAAGCTGGGCGTGTGTATATGCAAAATGTCGTTAAGTCATTAGGCTGACAAAGGCCTGAATGTAGTTGAGTGCGCGTGGCACTGCATCTTACCTCTTTTTTTGGAATGTAGCGTACAGGAATTTTGTAATCTTTAGGAATGTTTTGTCTCTGTAAAAAGAAGCAAGCAGAATACAGTTAAACCACAGACAAACCCCATGAAATGCAATGCTTTAGTACTTGGATTTGTACGCAAGAAAACTGCAACAACACACAAAAACTAACCCTGTACGACATTTGTTGGTCATCCAATGTGGATAAGGTACCAGCCAAAACTAAAATGGGGATCCAGCTAAAATCTAAAAGATTTAATTACCAGTATTGAGCTTACCAAAGTAGAGAGTTTAGAGATGTCATCGGTCACTGGGTTGACGTCAAGTGAATCTGAAAGTACCCCAAGCGTGAACAACAGGAAACGGACACAGATGTGTATCCAACTCTGAAAGGTTGAAAGAGAAGGACATGTTAAATAAGAAAATCAACTAAACATCCTTCAATGGGTGAGAGTTTCTCTGCACACAACAATGTTGCAATGCAACATTTCGTAAGTGACTTGCAACCGTCGAAGCCAAAAAGGACAAAAGTCGTGCCACACCTAACGGCTACTCTATCCCCAATCCACTGAACACATGCACTAGAAACTTGCACAAAGTAGGCCTTTCTTTTTGGATCTAAGCAAAAAACAATAAAAGGCTGTGGTATGCAACGATTTCACACTAATTGAAATGTGTGCATGGCCATGACAGTGCCGCATTGACTGGCTCATTGGTTGTACCAAAGTATTTTATGTATCACAAAGACAAAGTAGCCCTGAGTTGTAAATCAGTCTGAAGGTCTAATCTGATGGATGCTTCCTAGGGATTTGCAACAGTGACTGCATCAGCTTCGTTTACAGAAGCACGTAGCAGCAAACTTCATCTTCATCTTACAACTTTTTGGCCACTGTGACAGAACCGCGAGGTCTGTTAAGACTCAACATGCTTTTTCAATCCACACATTTTGATTTGCCACAGAAATGTAATAAAGAACATTAAGAATGGCACGGCTAACGGAATAGAAGTTTTTTCTGCTGTGACATCACAAACAGAGAGAAGGCGCTGATCATATTTTCTTGACTTTTTTTTTTTTTTTCAGAATGAAGGTAAATTAGTCCTGGCTTCTTTCTGGTTATGTAGTGTCAGCGTATCCGCCGGATAATACATAAGCAAATCCAAACATTTTGCCTTTCTTTTACATTTCTGTCAGAGCAGCATTCTGAACATTCCTGCATGAGAGAGCAGTGTTTGGAAAGCTCTCCTTCGTGCTGGGATGACTGATGCTGCTGTGACACAGGTAAGTCACCCGGAACGTTCACCTGCATTTATATACTTGCGTGTCGTGTTTTGTGTCAACTTCTAACGGCGTAAAGAAACATTTTGTCATCCAACATGTCCTGCTGACACAACATGGCACTTGTCTAGAGCTCTTAGCGCTTTGAAATCAAAGGCTTAACCACTCATTTTTTGGCCTTAATCAATGGTTAATAATAATAATAATAATAATAATAATGATAATAATAATAATATATTATACAAAGTTTTTAAATGTATATACTGTATACTGTGTACTTTATACGCTGAGTGTACTCTTTCAGGTATTGCACTGAAATTTCATTTGGATGTAAATCTAAATGACAAATAAAATCTGTCTGAGTCTAAGTCTAAAGTAGATGCTGACACACTGATAGGAACAAAGACTTTGAGCAAATACATGGGGTGATTATAATAAAAGAAACAGTGTTGGCTCTCTTTTGTAATTGTGCTTTCTTGAACTGGAAAAAGATGGATTTTGAGATTGCGAATTTGGAGAAGCCTTAAAGTTACGCCGTGCAGGTCTGCAGAGCAAAACTTTACAAGCAGTGAAATTCCTGCCTTCCCACCGACGGACAACTGATGAATGTAACAAAAGACAGCTAGAGAGCAAACGGGGTAAACAATGTGCCATTCATTAAAAAACATTTTTTAATTGGCCTTGCTTTGCAGAACTTTCCTGGAGTTATTTCGCAGGGTTTGGGGCCAACCGTTGTCCTTCATTTGGCTGACCTCCCACCTCTTCCCTGTGCCAATATGACAATATTACACAATGAAGCCACAATTCTCCTCTTAATGTAGATTACGGCGAACTCTGAGCCATGGCCCAAACAATGCAGTCACCCTGAATGTGAACCTACTCTTGAATAAAGCTTTCACAGAGAGTGGAATAAAGAGATCATAGTGAGCTGAGCCACGTCTAATCTTCAGGCAATTCAACAAGTACAACAGGATTTTGTTCTTCAGTTTATTTAAGCAAGGGTTTGTTGGACCAGGCTCGCTCCTTTGCAGCAACTTGAAGTCTCATTCATAGTTGTGCACATTCATACATACATAGAGCATTTCCTCTGCCAGCTGGATGATTCAGATCAGTCATTTTTAAATTGTCAAGACAGACTCCGCTGCCCACGTTCCTCCTGCTACTATAAGTTAGTCAAACGGAGCCACAACAGGATGAGAGTGGAACAATGATCCATCAACGGCAGGAAAGGCCGAAGGAAAAGGGCTACGTAAAAGGCGAATGTAATTCAATTCGGAGCTTCTACCGCTTGCCAAAACAAATCGTCTTTGAATGGCAGACAGGGACGCCGTAATGAATCATCTTATTCGCTTCAACTTGAACTATATACATAAGCTTTCTGGAGGTGCATGGGAGCTTTGGGGACAATTTTAATCCTTGTGGTGACTGACTCTAAATGTTGTATCTCAATACAGCAGGTCAAAATTCTTGTTTCGGCCTTCAGGAAAAGATGCGGTTTAGCCACAGATCTATCCTGTTTCCGAGCCCTGAACAGCTACGTTCATTCCTTAGCTTGTTAGACTAAGCACTTATTACTGTATCATTGAAACCCAGCGCTTTGGATTTTAATAGTGTGCTTTGTCCCAGCAAATCATTTCAAAGGATGGAGTGCCTGGTTGCCGAAAATGCCTTCACGTCAAACAGACTTCAGCCAATAAAGGGAATTATTTTCATTTTAGTTGAGCATGGGCAAAAAAAGCATATCAAAAATATATAAATGGAGGAAAAATGCAAAAACTAATGAAAATGAAATTAAAAAAAGAAAAACCAGACACTCCAGATTCACTTGCAGAGTGAGCTTGCAATGACACATTTTCCTCCAGGTCATAATTAGTCTGTTGAGCCGTCTTTGCCAGTCCATTTCAGTTACATCAAAAGTTAAATCAAATGCAGTCATCAAACAAATATCAAGGTTGCTTCTATCTGCACACATGTTCCGTAGGTGCAATAATCAGTCAAGGGATTAAAAAGGTTACATCTGCACTTGCTGACGTCGTCGTAAAGCAGAGCAGCTGTGACAGGCTAGCAGCGATCATAGCTGCCAGTCACTGTCATTTACCCCTTCAGTCGTTTACTGTGCTCTTCTAAATCTAATGATTGCCCCCCCCCCCAGCTTATTATTTGTGAGAGCAACTATGGCAAAGTAAGCACAGCAGCATACGCGGTGTGATGTGAAACGTGAGTGATGATAGCGATAGATATTTATGAGACAGATTCACAGCCCATGAAACAGGCCAGCTGAAAGCCACGTCACTAATGTTAGAGGCAGATGGGCTTTGCAGGAGGGAGAAACTAATTCGGTGTTGACGGCGGTCCAGATTTTGCACTCTCCGACGGCCTTCTGGTTTTACATCATGTGATGCTATTAAAGGTCTCACTTAAAGTGGATTAAAGGAAATATTATGAATAGCCCTTTTGTGAGCACCCAAAAAGGGAATCATTTCATATTTTTCTACATTGTTTAATTTAAGGATTAAAACATGACACGATGTAACATTTTCTTTTATTGGCTAAGCCAGTAAATTGGATTATGTAATTGCTAACACTGAAACTGCATGCCCCCAAAAAGTTTGAGTGTCTGTGGCAGGGTTCCCAGATCTGGACTACCACCAAAGTATAATTAACTTCTGCTTTGCTTCAATGCTTATGCGTCCTCTAGGATTTAAGGAAATCCATTCATATGTTTCTGAGATCCTGACAGACAATCCAAGAGCCAAAGCTGTAAGCTTTTTATTGGATTTAACAAGGTGCATTCGCATTCAACGCACATACCTCGACATGTCGATCCCCAGGTTACGATATTAGCGTAGCAGACGTTTCAGGAGCAGACCCGCAAACCAAGGATTTCACGCGAAAGACAAAGGATCTTCTACTGACTCAGCGGGTACTTGCTAATCTTTGGCTACCAAAGTATTGATCTGTCTAGACTGCTCTTGTTGGACTCTGTAAAACGTCCTCTGCTGTGCAACAAATCATGTTCCTATGCTCTCACACCACTATACTGGGATTTGTAGAAGTTTAGGTTATCTGCTGTTATATTAGTCCTGACGCCACATTCACATTGACATTGACATGTAAGGTTAAAGGTTCCATTGGTTGATTAGAAGCCAATAAAATGCATATGACGCCGTGACTGCACCGAAAATGAGAAATCAAGATACAGTAAGTGCAGCTGCAACTTGCGGAAAGTTGTAAAAGTTTATGACATGGCAAGTAGATTAGCAGTAGTAGATTTTAAATGAGAAGGAGCTGTAACTAAAGACTAAAGACTACGTTATGGAGACTTGCTCCATAATGTAACCAAAAAATAGTCTAAATCAAGGACACTTTAAATGCTGGTTTATTACTAGATTATATATAAATATAGATTCGAAATTAATATTAAGTTCTTGAAAAAGAAGCTATCACAGATTTCATCCATTCAGCATATGTATCTGTGTTAATGCTAATTTATGCTTTCTATGTCTGCATATGTACGCCAGTCTTTGCGATATAAATTTAACATATGTGCTGCAATCACAGTGACAGCTTGTTTCTTAGAGAGGTTTCATGGGGACATTCAGCCTTATTCAAACCTTTAGAATGAATCACTAATCACTCCTGAGTACAAGGACACACAGATGGCATGAAACTCCTGTCAAGAAATGGTTCCAAATTCTCCAGACTTCTTGTGCTACGTCTGCCCACTGTGCTTGGACCGGGAAGGAAGCAAACTCCTGAATAATCACCGACTTGGTGGTTATGTCCAAGCTGTGCGAAAAAAAAAAAAAAGAAAAAAAGTGAAAATATCTGATCTGACTGAGCCTTCGTGTGTTTTTCTGTGTTCCACTAAAGAGCAATGACCCCACAATAATAACCCATCCAAGCAGCAGACTGACAAGTAGGAAAGCACATGCGGGCGCCGTCCGCGTTCCAAGTCTACGTCAGTGCGTGCTCACAGAAACCATGGACCTTTACTGCGGTTGACATAAATCACCACAAACTAGTCATGAATGCTTATTTTATCTTATTTCAAAATAGACTGAAAGTTGGTGTTGGACATGTCAAAATCCACTGGCTGCTATGTAAGCTTTAAGTTATTGTAACTATTCCTGCCAAGACAAAATTACAAAATTATATAGATAGATAGATGACACATGAACCATGTGTTTGTGAAACCAGACGTAATCTTAATTGTCTGGGGAAGTTTAGCGGATGGCTGTTTCATGGCAACATTATTATGTTAGCATAAAGCTTTCCTCTAATCATTATTTGTTAGGTCAGAGCTTTTCAATTCACACGTTTGCTTACAAAGGGCGACTTCCACATATCGATGACAAATGTGTTCTTAGCTAACGTGCTACGGAAATTCTTTGAAAAGAAAACACTTGAACCATTAATGGGATGTCAAATAAAAAAAAACAACGAAAGAACATTTACATTGTGTTGCAATTGAGCGTTTGCTCAGTCTTTGATCTGAGGAAAAGGTTGACGATAAAAATGGTGAGTAAACTATGTACGCATCTTGAGCTGCATAATGCTTCCAGAATTCTGCACTCCTGCATTAATGATGTTGATTAAAAACGTATGCAAGGAGACTGTTTGGAACTATCTTGCTTAGATTCATTTATTGGTTTTGGCCGTGTGTTAACATGGACGCATTCTTACAAAAAAGGAGACGTGTCATTTTTTTCGTCTGAAACCAAAATATATGCATTATCATGAGGCTGCGGTAGTATGGACCCTATACACAATGCCTCCTGATGCTGCCTTATCTTATCGTGAGCTGCACTGATACGATCGAAAGAGAAAGACGAGAAAACATCTTAGTTAAATGATACCCATGCAAAAACAAACACATCTTGTTTCTACGAGTTCCAAAAATGCTCACGGATTCCCAGCGCTCTGTTCAGGCCAAACATATCAATAAACACCAAAGCTTTGGTGAGAAAAGTCTTAAGGCTCCGACGGATTTCTTTCCCATACTAAGAGTGGTCTCAGCAGATGAGAAATAAAGGAAATCAAGGCTTTTTTTAATTATTATTTTTATTCTAACAACAGCAGAACCAGCTGATAGTAGCCAAAAAGAGTCACACATAACCAGCCACCCTGAAGCCCTCTTGTCTCCCATTTTCCGGTGCATTACAGCTCTCACGGAGTGTTACAAGCCTGCTCTCACTCATCATATTGAAGATGATTACCCCCTCCGTCTCATTTTCCACCAATACTTTGAACCCAAGGCGTCATTAGCTGAACAGGCTCTCCAGACCGCCAGCCTCGTGGCTCTCTTATCCACATAATCTCATAAAAGCGGAACACAGGACCTTGCATGACATTAGTCCGCCATAGCAACATACAGCCTGTTTTGTTAGAGAACTGGGCATTTGATCCTAATCTTTTTGCCTCCATCACTGTTTTGAATCCTGCTGGGAGACAATCATTTCCATGTTTCATAATGAAGATTAAAAGAGAGGCAGATGGACATGCAGAGAAAACACCAGGCTGCTGTTGTCATCCAGATGTGTTGGGAGTTGACCCAGACTCAGGTGAATTGAGGTTTCATATGAATTCTTCATTGGGTTATTTATTTTTCTCTTTTTTAGCTGTATTTGCTTTCAGTCATTTGCCCTTCCGTGCTGCATTTGTAGAACTGCCAGCTTTTCTAAGCTGACCAGGAAGTACCCTTGTTACAGTCACATGTCAATATTTAACATTTCAAAGTGGCCCTTTAGTCTCATAAAGCCCATAAAGATCAAAATAGAGATATCGCTTTCATTCTCATCTAAATTCCTTGTTAGAGGTTTGTAATGTGTAATTAGTCTTGTGTGTACAAGTCTTGATAAAAAAACAACAACAACAACAACAACAACTCAAAAACTGCACACTGGAATTTAAAGTGACCAGAGCTCACTTACTCCAAGTGTAAAACAAATGACCATCCAAGACTAGTCAGCTGCTGCCGTCTACAGAGGCCCACTCACAGCTGCTAACCCTGACTAAATAAACTTCAAGGTAACAGAGAGGAGCCAGTCAATTAAGTTGATTCATACAGAGGCCGACTAAAGAGGACCCATCTGATGAGGCTGGGGTGGTTCTTCCCACCGACAAGCGCTGTGCACATATGACAGTACTATCTCTGGATGACGCTTGAGATCAGAGATTAGAAAAACATACCACAACAAGCATTTAATACTTACTGCTTTCCAAATGAAAAAAAAAAACAAAAAACAAAACAAAACAAAAAACAAAGCAAACATTATTACCAGACAAAAGCAGTGTCTGTGGGTTGAGATGAAAACCACTGAGTACCTGTGTTTGAACTTTATGACCACAATGACAGTTAAAATGTATTTCTATTGGCTCTTGCTCTAAATAGGTATGACTGCTATGTCACTATTAGGAACTCACTGCGCTGATTCAGCATTGAATAACAGGGGTTGCTGAGGTGCTAAAAATGTTTCAGCAGTTCTTTATCTGCACAAACAGACAGCAGAATTTTTATTTTTATTATATTTACATTATATTTAAGTTGTTTTTTTTTTTGTTTTTTTTTTTTACTTTGGCTTCTCTGGCCTAAGGGCTAAATACTTGACTGACAAGCATGAATGAATCAGGCATTGATGCAAGTGATGCATTCCCCACTGTGGGATAAACGAAGGATTATCTTATTTTAATAAATGGTTATTTTGTATTCAACCATATATTTGGGAATTACTGCCCTCCAGAGTAATGAAATGTGTTACCAACAGCTGAATAGATAGAGACAAAGACCTCAAGGACTGAGATCAATTAAACCATATGGCTACAATAAGCAGGCTGCCACATGCAGGACAAAACCAAAATGCCACATTTAAGGCAACATGAAATCAATCAGCTTTGTAGTGTCTACAAAACACTAGGAACAAACAGCTCGTTCCTAATGTGTCTGGACCTCACAGGGCTTTGATGGAAATGAGAGAAATCCTGCTGTGTTAAGCAGTTGCTTTCAGAAATCAGTGTGCAGAAAACGTTCTGATCTTTTAACAAAATATAGCGTCAGCGTTTGGGATTGGTGAACACCCAAATAACAACACTGTGGCTGACAGGAACAACAGGAAGCGAGAAGAAAATAAAGTGGCCGTTGGTTTGAGGAGCTGTTGTTTGGCTGTTTGAAGTGATGTAACGAGGCCCTACTCAGATTACTGTCTCTGGGACTTGCCCCGGTGTGTGATTGAAGAATTATGTCCCTATATGTTAACGGACTGGGTGAACAATCATTGTGTTTTACTGTCAAAGTTGCTGGTTTCTGTGTATCTGAGATCAGCCTGCTACGGACACACATTTAACACCCCCCGCCCGCCTCCGGATGAACCCAGCCATAAATTACCCAAATAAATTGCTGCTTCTTTGGAGGACATGTTGACTTGAACTGTGGGTGCTTTGATTGCAATCACATCATCTTGTTGGTGTCTAGCAGGAAATCTGATCTCGCTACTTAAAGCAAATTTGCAAGGGGGGAGGATGAAGATAAAATGCACTTGATAACTGTATGCTCTGTGTTGTTTTCCTTGGAAAGGAAAAGCGATGTTTTATGATCCTCTTACAGTCCCTTTATATAGCCACATCACTCGCTGTGTCAACAAACAACGGGTAGGACAGAGCTGGTTAATATGCACTAACTGCAGGAGGGGAATTTGGCCGGGACAACAAGGAGGAAAGTTGTGCAACAGTTTTTTTTTTTTTTTTTAATTTGATTTCCTTACAGATTCCCTGCCAAGTTTTTACCTTCACAACTTCTCAGTCACGTCTCAGCTAAATCTCTTCCTCGTCTTCCTCTGGTATCCATAAAATCCTGAAAAGAAACTGTACAAACGTTGGTCTTGCGCTTCATCCTCGGCTGTCACCCTGCTGTTAAACAGCTCATTGTGGACCAGTTATTGAAATTAAATTCATATGTTATGCTGTCTATTTTCATAACAAAGGGAAGTGCTGCTGAATAGCAACATGTGCCCGGTGCCATTAGAGGACAGCTTCGCTGGAGGGGAAAACCCGGTGACTAGGAAAAATGCGCCACCCGTTTAAAAAATAACAAATGTATCTTCCTTCAGATGGTATCTGCTGTATTCTGTGGCACGCAGCTGAACAGACAGACACGGAAAATGTAACATTATTGCACTTGCATCAAATGTGGTAGAGAGATTACAGCTGCCTTTTTGGGGTTTTGCAGAAGCATGATGTGTTACACAACAGCGTCTGTGTCAGGTGTGGCGTGTCCGGCTGTCCCTGTTTCACTTTCACGTAGACTGCCAGCTTAAAGGAGCGAGCTGCCCACATTCCAACTCCGTACACTTCAAACATAATGGGGAGGCGGAACAAAAGAGCAACAGTCTCTCTTGGGAGTGAAAGAGGTTAAGAAGACTTATTTCAAATTTCTCCAAAGTGTCTGTTATCCATAAAGCCCAAGGCTATTCATGTTGGACAGAAAGTTCAGCAGCTGCTTGTAGATATTTTTTTAAAGTGGGAATTTAAAAATAAGAACCAAGGGCATAAGGGTGAAGGAAATCATATAATGAATTTAACCAGTCATGCCAAAACTGACAATAATTGCAAGAGACAGCCCTTGAAACCTCAAAGACCAGTTTCAGTTAAAGGTACAATGTGTCAAGTTTAAAGCATCATGGACTTGACAACTCACTGAGGAGTAAAGATGGCTAACATAGATCCTTACTCCTTTGGAAGGATCTTTGTGGTTTACATCCCAACTTGAGGACAAACCGATCATGAGGGAACTGTAATTTCCAAGTAAACAGACCCTCAAACACGGGACAAGGCAGTTCTATCTAAACGCCCTAAGGCAACTGCTCCAACTCAGATGTCTGAATATTCACGTAGCATGATGCGATGCTGGTGAAAACATCCAGAGACCTTTGATGCATAAGGCACCTTGTGCTTCTGTTAATTATGTACGTTTAAGACAAGATGCCAATCTCACACAACTGAGGCCTCTAGAAGAGCTCAAAAGCAGATGACCGCAGTATGATTAGGGTGCTAATTGAATTAGAGGTATCGTTGCAGCAAAGCACCAGATCATCGCCAGATGATGTGCCTTCACTCATTCTGTGACAGCATACAGAAACCATATCAACTGAAAATCTCCATTTTTTTTTTTTTTTTTTTTTTAACATGGAAATCCTCAGCTTCTGATCTGTCAGGACTCTTTTAAGGCAAAATGACAGTGGGAGGATTTTAATTATCTTCTTAATCAACATTTATAATAGGGAAAAGTACAGATGCCAGCGAATGCAGCCAATGAACAACGAGACCGGGCTGGTTGACTGCAATGAATTTTACACATTATGCAGTGGATTAAAAAAAAAAGAAAGAAAAACATTCCACATGACTTGGAGGGGGAAAGAATTTTCCCAAGCCAAAACTGAGCAATGAATCCTCGCACAAAAATGTGCTTTGATGTTTTCCAAAATATTCACAAAAACAATCATATGAGAGAGAGAGAGAGAGAGAGAGAGAGAGGGTGCAGATCATGTTCACACTGTGAACTTAGAGAATGTGTCTTGGCTAAACCAGAAGGAGCAATGAAACATTTTCATATTTTTTTTGGTGCCACTTAGAAATACCACACGGGAGATATTTAAATGAACGCTCGGTGTACCAGCTGAAGTGCCAGCATCAAATATCAGTGGGTGCCGTATATGCACTCTCAGTGCATCAGTCAGATTTAAATGAACCGCTCATCTTTAATGCAAAAGAAAAGAGAAGAGGAACATGGCATGGGCAGGTAGAGCCAGGTTGATATCAAATATTAAACACTGGAGAAAAAAAGGTTTTCTAAGAGGCTCCTCCACCTGTCCTTCAGAGCTAGTGTAAGGAACAAGTCAGTATTAAAATAAAAAAAATAAAAATGCAATATCTGTGTTGGCCAGGGCAAGGACAGTCATATTGTACAAACAGTAACAGTAACAAACTGAACGATTTTTTTTCTTTTAATTTCTCAGATGCACAGCACAGTGATGTGGTGGTTAGTGTTGCACAGCACGAAGGTCCGGGTTCGAATCCGACTCGGGTCTTTCTGTGTGGAGTCTGCACGTTCTCCCTGTGCGTGTGTGGGTTCTTTCTGGGTACACCGGCTTCCTCCCACCATCCAAAGACATGCTTGTTAGGTTCACTGGTGATTCTAAATTGACCGTAGGTGTGAGTGTGAATGGTCATCTGTCTCTATGTCTTAGCCCTGTGATGGACTGGAGACCTGTCCAGGATGTACCCCTCCTTCCCTCCCAATGGGATAGGCTCCAGCCCCCCAGAGGACAAGCGGCTGCAGAAGATGAGAATGAGAATTTCTCAAATCTCAGAGCATTGCTCCAGAAAAGGTTTTCTAGGAGGGTCCTCCTAACATAAAATGATGCAAACCCAGAAATCACATTTGAAAAACTGGAACCAGCAGGTGTGTTGCTCTTCATTTTCTTGCTTTGCTTTGATCTCAGCGGTGTAGGTGGAAAGTGTTGGACGCAGAAATCTCTCTCTTATTCAGTATTTTCTACGTACAGTTAGAAACTATTTTAATGGTACTCCTTAGTGACAGAGACGTATAAATCACGCAAGGCTGCAAGTAGTGCATCAATTCTGCAATTAGAATCTGGATACATACAGCAGACCATACTAAACAGCAATTAGGGAGTAATTTCGCACACATTTTTGGACTTCAGAGGAGAGAAAATGAAAAGTTGCTGCGTAAACTGCTGTTAATTGGCTCTGACAAATGCAGCACTGAGGATTCTGCTACAGACTTCCTGCCAGCCTACAGAACAAACCCATTAGCTTGGCTCCGGTCGTGTGCCGCATTCATGTGACAGTGATTTCCCTGCTAATGCCTGCATTCACATGACACCAAGCACTTTCTTGTACAGAAGCAAGCCCAAACCCAGGTATGGTAATAGTTTCAACTCATCCAACCAGTCAATTCAAGTTTGCACGCCAGTTCGAAAATGCCTGCAGGAATTTCCAACTGACAGATCATAAGCATGTAGTGGTTAAAAGATCCAAGTTCCGTAAATATTGTTCACACTTAGAATACCTCAACTGTGGCTGACTTTAGAAGCACATTATGAGATTCCTACTACTTCCTAGTGAAAAGATACGCACACACGTAAGGTCCTCTGTCACATTTTGGAAGATGAGTCCAAGAGATCTTGTGGTTTCATATTTAAAACATCACAAAAAATAGTTTAACACCACCAATTCCAAGCAGGGAAAGATGCAATTCAGTGCAGATGCAGCCTTCATTCTAAATAGACTGACTCTATGACATGCCCCATCAAGGCGCCATTAAGGTTAGAAACGCTCTTCCCTGATTGTGAGACAACACACGATGTCTTTTTGCTGCAAAAATAAGAGATAAAATGCTGCAAGGCCCGGCCTGTGCAACAGAGGAACATCCTGTAACTCAAACCATGTTTGCTTTTATGGACTGCGTGCTCTTTCCCAAAAGGGCAAAGCCAGCGTAGCGTCTAAGACCATGACTACACACAGCTTAGGGGCAAATTAGAGAATTTTGTACAAAACAGTTTCGGCAAACACGTGTTTGGTCTGATAATAAACACAAACATAGGCACATCACCAGAGGATCCGTCAAAGTGATCTTTGAATCCGATTATCCACTGTTCAGCCACTTAACGTCGCTGGGAGATTTTTTTCTTTAGTATTGAACTCAGGTGGGAGACGGAAAACTATGTGGTCTTTGCTCGGGCAGTATGTAGTTCCCCCCAAGGAAAAATTGCATTCCCTTTGTTTGGAACTGCACGATGCGAATTAAGTGAGAGGTCTGCAGCCAAGATCAAACATCAAATTCGTCAGCTTCAATTCACTTTTGCACAACAATGTTGCACTGTGCATGTACACTTTGTCATCTAAAATGTCCCTGTAAGTCACTGGTTGACCTAAAAAAAACAAACACACACACACACACACACACACACACACACATATATATATATATATATATATATATATATGTTGATGACAGCTCCTCTGACGGCAGTTTCTGCCTCATTCAAGGTCTTGGAAAAAGGCTCCAAATTTACCCAGAAGGCATAAAAACGATGCACACAACTGAAACAAACTGATTTCAGTTTCGCCAATAACATGTGATCGCCGAAGATAAATGAACTTCTTCAACCCTACATGACTTCAGGGTAGGTGATGAAAAAAAAAATAGTAACACAAAGGATGAATGAGTCTCACACTGCATTAGGTATGCATCAGGTATATGTGTAATTTTATGGGACCAGTGAGTTGGATTCAGTGGCATCGAAGTGTGAGGTTGCAGAGTGAAATATGCCCATCACACACGATGCGTGTTATTGTATGAATTCACAGGAATAATACTTAGTGCACAAAAAACGCATTGAGGTTCAGGCGGTTAAACCCAATAATGTGGTGGTGATGGATATCACTTCACACAAACAAAGGCTGTGCAGCCAGGTATGAGCTGTGATTAAGACATGAGTCATAAGGAGCAGTTGATATCCAGCCCTGACAAATGAAAACATTCATCACTAATGAGAGGTTGTTATGTGTCTGTTCACAACAAGAGAATATATAAGACACTGCCAACGTACCAAGGAAATTTTTGGGAAGGAGTTTTGTTTCAGTAAGGTGTGAACAAAACAACTGAACTGATGTTCACAGATACCACGGAAAAGATGAGGCGAGGGAATGCAGTGTGGCTAGAACCATGGGTCTATGCGTTTTTTTCTTTTAAATCCCACTTCAAGCCCCACTTCAGAAGAACTTAACATTTGACTTGTGCATTCTGAGAACTTTCACAGCCCATCATGCTTCAATTTAACGTTTCTTTTCCTGCTGTTCTCATTATTAGCGTAACTAATTCATTCAGCTCTGATTATTGGAGAGTGAAATTCTGACACATTAACACTCTCTTTGCCACAACGCCCACCTCCTGCATGCTTCCCAGAACATGTGACATAATACATCCAAGGATGCAGGCTTGTCTGTCATTTCTTGTCATGCTCTGCTGTCCGCCTTAAGACCTTTAAAAGAATGGACACTGATAAAATCTGATTCAGACATTGCGTGCTGGCCCTCAGCAGGTCAGAGGCCACAACAATAAAGCTGAGGCAAACAGAGCCTGAATTATATGAGCTGTGGACCTGTGGATTTATAGCCTGTAGTGGATCTTGGCTCCTCCGACTGGGTGTATGTTTAAATCACCCTGGTGTCAAAATACTCGAGTGCCCCTTCACCTGCCTTATGTGTCTTCCCCTGCATGGAAATGTGTAACCTGGGCAAACAGCTCAGCCAGTCAACAACCGATACATGATCACAGACATCTGACTCTGGGGAGCAAGCATTCACGAAGCAGACAGGTCGAATGTCACTTGACTTATCCGACTACTTATCTGGAATTACTGCCACTAAATTAACAGTGAATAAGGATAAATTCCTTTTTGTGTCAGGAAGTACACAGGGGGCCCAACACGTGATGTCTCTCTAAACCTCCCACAGCTCAAAGCCATGGGAGCCATGGTTGACTGGCATCAGAAAACTAGCGCTCCCTACTGGTGCCAAATGTTTTGTGAAGGTGTAAAGGTCTTTACAGGCATTCACACACTCGCATGCATCTTGTGTCAGGGATTTCCTAAGAATCTTTAGTTAGATTGTGGTTTATCTACCATTATTACAAGGGTGGATCTAAGAAAATTACCATGAATAGCAAAGGTCGATGACCATTAAATCTACTGTAACAATACTATGACAGGTTCTAAGCTCCTTTGGAAACATGAATAAATAAAGAACAGCCAAGCCTGGGAAATATTATAAAAGTTTCCATTTGTATAACAAATTCCAGACAAGGAGCAAAATTATATAGACAAATTTGTTGCTTTCTACTTGTGATTACACGACAGAAAAAATACCCTCATGCTGTGACAATATTTGTACCTAAATAGAAGATGAAAGGTACCTAATAATGCAGCCAGACACGGAGCTGAACTTACTGTATAACTTCATTAAAAAAGCACAAAGGAAGGTCTGCGCAGAATATGATTAACAGCGACGGAGATACCCACCCTTTCTCCAGGAAACTTCAAAGACTCTCAACCCCAGATGCATCCACGCACGTATACACTCTGCGATATCCATATTAATCCAAAAAGCGTTTAAAATCCATATTAATGTGTTTCACGCCCTTTTATTTATTTCTGTCTTTACTGTCTTGAAATTAGCGTAAATTGCCAAACAAAGGCAGGCAGAGATTAGTCCAAAAAAGTATTTTCGTTTAGACAAATTCTTGTCCACAGAACACACATTAAATGTGCTTTCTGCTGACCATATTTACTCAGATTGCAATGTAACACATGAGGTCTTTCAACTGAGAGAAAAATATTTGTCTTCACTTAGGACATTAAAAAGGTGTTTCCATTTAGAAGTAGTTGGCTGCCTCGAGGTGGTCCTTATTGGTATAGATGAAGGATCAAACCTTTCATTCACGCTTACACAACAGTGATAAAAAAAAAAGTAAACTTCCAGCAGAAATGTTAAAGAAACGCAGGGGCTTGCCTAAAATAGCAAAGGTAACCCTAATCTAAGACAACAGTCTTTAATTTGCATACTTTCAGGCCAGCCGCGTCTCAGGCCACAGATTAGTGTCAGGGCTTGGAGGCAGAGCCTATGCTTGTCTTGCAGCGCATGCAGAGGAGGAAGATGAATAACCCGTAGAGCTGCGCGAACCGGTCGTCAGGCGCTGGATGATAAGGCACATAAATTCTCTACATTAATCTATCTATCTATCTATCTATCTATCTATCTATCTATCTATCTATCTATATATATATATATTTGTCTCTGAGCACACTTGGACAAATATCCACCAATACAAAACGAGATTTATGCGCGCAAAGGCAGAGACTGGCACCCTGTCCACCCAATTCAATCAATCTGATTAAGGCCGCTTTAATTTATCTGCTAATGATTTGCGTCGACCAGGAGAAGTATGTGCACGCCAAGCATCACAATTCTTGGAAAAGCGAATTGTCATAACAGTAAGTACTTGTAATTTTATTCGAGTTTAGGCTGAACCGACGAGCAGTCAGATCGCTGCTTTACGGATGTGTGCGTAAAGTAGCTGATTAACTTTGATCTACATAGGAGAACGCGTGTAAAGTGAATTTCTCACCCTGCACGTATTCATTATTTCACATGCAATCACCCTTTAAGACCTGAAACCCAAATAAACGACCATTACGCAAGGCGCAAACCCTTCCGAGAAGACTCAGACTGGCGCCGTTACTCTAATTGATCGGGCAGACATTAGGTGCGCTTCTCTTCCAACGAAATACGGAAGACGTGGATACGGGACAGATTGTCTCGACCGTGCACAGGTGGAGCACTTACGCGGCTTCAAGGAGAACCGCAGGTTTGCGACAGTGGTTCCGCATGAAGACGCAATAAATTTAGTATGAAGTAAATGAAACGTTGGAGCTCAAATCCACTCATTTAAAACCTCACTGCTTCTCGTTTGGAAACAATACATAACAGAACTGGTAAGAATTAGGAATCATGGCAAATCTGAACGGCTTTCTGGTTACTTGCGAGCAACGTGTCCCGATGCACCGAAAGAACCACAACTCGAACTGTTACAGTTCCTAGAATTAAAAAGAATGTGGAATTAAAAAACCCGCAACGAACAAGCAAAAATAGTCACTTACTTTTGACTTCTTCATATGGAATGACAGGAGTAAATCCAGTGTGCGCGAAAGCCTATTTTATTTTACTTCTACGGGGAGGAAAGGGGTTGTCATCATCCTGTGTGCACATATCCAATGCCTAAGTCAGAGATATCCAAGCAGAGGAGAAAAAAAGCCCCGAGTGGAATAAAAATAAAAACTGCTTCACATGCGAAATAAAACTTTCACTCTCTGCAACCTGTAAGCCAGCGGCGTGTGGTGTAAAGCCCATCTAGCTACAGCATAGATCCAGACTCTGAGGGCTCGCGGCGGAGGAGCGGGACAGCGCGCAGAGGGAGGGAGTTAAGCCTTTATAATGAGGCGTAAAAATCAGTCAAAGAGCCGCCCTCTGACGAGCCGCGGCATGAGGTTCACTGCAGAGACACTACCGCCAGTATAAACCGATCAGATATGAAAACAGGTTCAGAGCCTCGCCGAGCTTCTTCTGTAACAGCGCTTCTTTCATTCTACGCTATGTGGTGGATTTAGCAGATAGGTAACGCGTTAATGGCTCATGTTTGAGGCCTCTTCAATAATATTAACATACTGACAGAATTAATCGTTGCAGGGGACTAGGAACATTCAAAATAAATCACTTTACATGGTATGGAAATGAAACCACAGTCAGATGCGTAATGTATCTGTCAACTTCAACATTTTCCCGTCTACCTTTCTTTGTCTTACACATTACACAGATGATTAAATGAGCCCAAATTACTCTAATAAGTATAAAAAATCAACAAAGCTGCTGCATGTGATTTGTTACATTTAGAAATATATGGAGCTGAGGCGCCTCGTCTTGGGGAACCACAGTTGCGCATTTACAAGTTAGCTAATTCACAGAATTATTTAAGACGTGGAAGAAGACGACAAAATGAAACCCTGTAGGCTAATTGTGCCTCCTGCGATTTTGTACACGTGCGTGTAACTTAGTGAATGAGTGACTCAGTAACTGAATGAGTCGAAGTTTGTGTCAGGGGATCTGGGGGAGGAAAAGAAGGATATGTTCCTCGATTAAGTGCAAAAAGCATTGTGTTGTGACTAATGGCCATAAACGGGGAGAGAAAGGAGGAAACGTTTAAAATGAACCATACACGAGGTGACTCATTTTGATTAGAGGAAGATAAGGCTTTGTAAACTGGTTCCTTAACATCCGTGGCATGTCATGTGCAGTAGATTATTTTATGATGTATTATATAGCCAACTATTTAATGTTTCATATACAAACTTCTCTCATTTGTCTTGTGGTTTGTCAAAAGTGTCAGTAATCACATTCTTCTGTGATCTAAAACTCAACCTTTGTGCTTACATAGTTTTATTCCATAGTTTTTGGTTAGTAGGAAATATATGTCTGAGTGTCACTCACTGTAAATGTCAACGTTTTGTGCATTCTTTAACTTCCACTGTATAACTTAATACACATTTTGCAGCACTAATGACATTTAATGGCATTTCCTGTTGGATTCCCCTGTGATTATTTGTGGGATATTTTTAAACAGTGGTCA
Source organism: Mugil cephalus (assembly GCF_022458985.1). Taxonomy (NCBI): domain Eukaryota; kingdom Metazoa; phylum Chordata; class Actinopteri; order Mugiliformes; family Mugilidae; genus Mugil; species Mugil cephalus. The sequence goes on from NC_061779.1 coordinate 23,905,040, forward strand.
GCCCAGACAGTTTTAGTGTAGCTGTATTTGTTTCCAAGCCTTCTATTGCACAACTTCATATCATACGAACACTTATCTCAGGCTGTCCTGATTCAAAATAAAAATGAAAACTTTCTTTATGTGATACCAGTCTATCCTGAAGTCAAGCCACTGTGGATTTATCAGGGTTGGATTTCTCAGAATTCCACTTTACTAAAGGAAGGTCTAGTAGTACAGCCATCACCCCCATAGCAAAATGATCCGAAACAACTGTCAAGTTGGTCTGAGTGCAAGCTGTCACTGTAGGTGCCCTGAAGTGAAGCATGGAAGCTCCCATAGACCTTGCCAAAAACAAAGGGTTCAGTCTACTTTAGAACATGCCAGAGGAATGATAAGGTACTTATTATGGCTGGCTGGCCTGTCCAACTTTCCCCTTTATTTATTTATTTATTTATTTATTTATTTTAGGCCATCATAACTCAGTGTCAGCATTTGGGATGTTGTTGACAAATAACATTTGTGGAAATACCTGCATTATGTTAGGCGGGAGACACACACACAGCAGTGCTGCCTGGGTCCTTAAAATGAATGTAACGGATGACAAACGGCAAATGCATTATGCAAATATTCCACCCCCAGTTTTTCTTTTCTTATGTTTCAACAATGATATTCTCTCTATTATTCTTATCTGTCTCTATCTCTCATCTCCAGACTACATTTTTGACAAACTGCAATACATTTTCTGTTGTGAGTTTCCACTCTAACACCAAGAACAAAACAGTTGTGGGATGGACATTGGGGTTAATGGAAGAAAACTGTTTCCGGTTGTCAGTATTTCATCAGTCAAAATAGAAAAACCTCAGTTAAAACCTAAGTTAATAAGTAAATTAGTGTCTTTTTTCTTTTTTTGTTTTCTTTAGAAGTTTTTTGAAGGCATTTCTAGTTATTGTGCCTGAAGAAAAAGCTCTAATTACAGGATTGCTAAAAAAACTAACTTATGTCAGAGGTGCATTCATGGCCTTGGGGGACAGGCAAACTGGTTTTGCAGTCAAAAGCTGTTGGGAATCTGTTACGTGTAACAACTTCTAATGCAGTCCTTACAATACCTGCTGGTCAGGAGCTCACCAAGGTGGAGCGTGGCTCCGTGTAGATCACTGGCACATATTTTATACTAATACCCGCAGAGGGGGGGTTTTGGTTTGGACTCAGTTACAGTAATAGGATTGGCGATCAGAGTTATTTACCCAAGCACCAGTGCCTAAATTGAGAAACCCAAACCGCCTGCTTTTCACACAGAGCAGCTGTCTGAGACGTGGAATGATATAATGTGCTTATTTCACAAATCTGTCTGTGAATTAATACGACTTCATGTGTGTTTATCAAAGAACGTAATCCAGACTTGCACGAAACCGGATTTCCTGTACTTATTGGCAGGCTCTTGTGGGATTCCTGGAGAATATGGAGACTATTGATGGATTTTTGGCTCCTAGGGGCCAATAAACAAAATGCAAAAATAAAAATAAAATCATATCACACTAAAACCCTACTAGGCTGGAGTAGCTGGACTCAATTCTTATCACAACAGGAGTACAGTAATGCAATAGATATGGACATCATGTCGCCACTTTCTTGCTTTGCTATTTTCCTGGGGATATGCCAAGGTATAATCAGCTCCCAATAGAGTAACTCCAGACCAACTTTATGCCCCTATGCACAGTGAAAGTCCATGTGACTTTCAGGCTAATTTCTCAGACATTATCAGGCAATGCCATAGCTGTTTAAACATAGTGGGTGCACACGTGAGTATATCTGACTGTAATCTTTGACTTGTGCATTATATATGAATAGGCAAGAGTTATAAGTGATGCACATTAACACCACAATGAAGATTTCAAACTTTATTTTTTTATTTTTAAATCAACAGAAACAACAACACATAAGTAAGAGCATCCTTGACCTCATAAGCTAGTATTTCTCCTTCAGCAGAAATAAGTTTGTATTTCATTAAAAAAATGACCTCCCCCTTTTTTCCATCATTCTTTCAATTGCCGCCTCAGTGTTTGTGTGGGATTCAAATCTGATAAATTAGGCCATTCATTCATTTTTTCTTTCCAGGCCATTCCATGGAGGATTTGCACATGTGCTTAGGTCTGTTATCCCGCTTCTGTTTCAGCAAGACAGATATGATGAAGATATATTGAAGATATGATGCAGAATTCTTGGCTGAATCAGTGGCCAGGATACATTCATCGACGGGTTTCCTCACACAGCAAAGGTCAGATTAAAAATTCAGCGTTTAAACCATGAAGAACAAGGATATCAAGGAAATAAAGTCTATGTCTCTTCTTTGTAAGCTATCTATATCCCACCCATTTACCTTCTCCATGCCTATGTATTTTAAAGAGACAGCATGGTTACCTTGTATGAAATTTGCATGTGATGAGATGTTGTTCTGTTGTAATCCTTAATTCTCATGTTGTATTTCAAATGTAAACCTTAAAACCACAAGGATGTGGTTACTTGTCCTACAAGTAATGAGCTGTGCCATCAACATGCCATGGAAACCAAAACATTGTGGCAAAAGAGGCTGAAAGGCTCCATAGAGCAGCAGTACTGATCTGTGTGGTTTGGCTATGTTCTTTTGCAGACTGGCTGTTTGACGTATTGTTTTTGTTGTGTTTATGGAGATTAGACTGATTCCAATTTTAGTTCAAAGAAGTATAACAGCATAGTCTACTCAAGAAGCTGACAGAGTGTGTCCCAGCCAAGATACCAATACAGTTATAAACTGGATGTTGTGGCTGTGATGAATGTGCCTGGCTTTATTTATTAGGGTTTAAGAACACACAACTGGAGGGAAATAATGCACAAAATGTGTCAACACATAGTCCATTCATCTCTGTTTTAAAGAGGCAAGTTAGTACTTGAGTACTGCTGGATTTAATTTCACTGATTTGTATCAACACTACTTCCATCAGTCTGTTAGGCAGTAATCAAATTCAGAATATAGGCACTGTTAGGGTCCCTAGTTTCAACTGATATGCTGCATTTGACCCAACAATGTACACATTCCTTTAAAATAAAATGCATGAAACCACCACATTTAAGATGCCAATCTTCATTGTGCAATGGCCCAAAAATCGGGCCTAGAAATGCTGACTATACCAGCATTACAATAATGTATCACAAACTCTTCTTCAGTCACCTTTGAAACTGTGACTTTCAAGGTAGGCCGTGTGGTTTGGTTTTTAGCAAACGTCTGTGCAGAAGAAAGTCAGCGAAGGATTAACTTTTAAATTAAATCTCTTAGACACATAAGAGAACATAATGTCTGCCCACTCCTTTGTAACACTTTACAAGTGTCTTTTTTTCTGCCTTAGTTTTTGTCCTTGCATCTGCATCCCAATTTTGAACAGACAGAAATGAACCAAACACAAATTCTAGACAGTTGGATGCATTGTAGATTTACTTTGAAGCTTATTGGTTGAATATTAGTGTTTTAATAAGGAACTATTGATTATCTATTCAAAACAACTTTATTCATCCCTTAAAGGACTATTTCATTTGGCAGCACACATACCACCACATGCTCAGAACACAAAACAGAAGGATAGAAAAGAAAGGGTTGGCAGCTGTCTGCTATCTCTAATTTATAGCTTGCATGTAGAAATTTGAATAAATATCTTCATTAAAAGTATGTCTTTTTATCTCTACAATATAAAATGCATAAAATTTACACAAATATCATACAGACACAAATTAATTTGCCAGTTTGGTTTAGCAGTCTGACAGCAGAATGGATAAAAGACAAATGGTTGCTCTCAGATGCAGGCTGGGTATAGCGACGGCCTCAAGGCAACAAGTGTTCAATACAGAAAAAACAAGTGTTTTATCCCCGAGTGACAGGTTGTTCAATAGATAAAAGTAGAAGTTAAAAGACTTTCAATGAAAGACTGATAAAAACGACACAGAATCGCTGTACTACCAGAAAAATAATCGTCTGCTAGCCGCCCCGAGTCATAGCTGACAGAGCGCCCACGGTAATGTTCAGTATGATGTTTCATTTCACAAAATCAAATGATCAGTAAAACAGTAGTAGTTACTGTGCTGGACTGCTCAGCATTTGGACAACAGTTAATCAAGAACTACTCATGAAGAGGGGAGTATTTTCAATTTATGGATAATCAGGGACTAATAAATCCCAATGATTCATCCCAGCTTGCCTTTTTGTAAATAATTACCACCAATAGATCCTGGATTATTTATTAAGGAGGAACTACACATGAAAAATGCATCTAGTACCACGTTCCTTCCTTACTTGTGCTTGCTCTTGTGTTCTTAACTATGCACACCACACTGTAAATGGTTTCCAGAGAAAGATAAAGGAGGAGTGTACTACAATGAGTCCAAGTCATCCTTAACCAGCAGCGTGGAGGAACCGTACCTTACTTTGTATTTTGTCATGCTTTTAATTTGTATAGTTAAAACACTATAGGTGGCTCCATGGAGAAATGCCAGAGAGATTGCCCAGGACAACCACTTCTGTGGCCAGAAATAGTAAAATATTTAATTTACAAAGTTGCCAGACATGACATCAGGACCTCCAGGAAGTCATGATGGTGACCAGTGAGCACCTTCTCCTTCCGAATATTGTGACCATGTCTTTGTGAACCTCCAAGACGATAATAACAGATGATGGATGGAGGCTGATGTTAAGCATTTCCTGAGACATTGCTGCCTTGCCGTCTAATTATTTAAAATAGAAATCCCAAAAGTTATTAATTTTCAGCATAGTCACTGTGTACGTGTAACCAGAGATGAATAACTCACAAAATTCCAATCAGCTCCTTGTAATCCACTGTAAAGTTGATTTCCAGCTCAAGCAGTTGGCACATCCAGAATATGTGTGTTACGTTACACACACACAGAGACACACACATATACACAGAGAGAGAGAGAGAGAGCGCGCTTTCTTTTTTTTAATTCAATTACTCAACAGTTCTCAGTGAAAACAGAAAAAAATAATCCTCAAAAGCTGTGCACAAACATTCATGATTATTCTACAGATCATATTGCTGTATTGTTGTATTTTGGCTACCATCCCACAACCTGACCAGAGTTTGAGTGTTAATCAAGGCCACCAACATAGACAAACAAAATATGTTAAAGCTCATAACAAAAGACAATAGAACCAATGACCTAAAATAAGTTCTTCTTCCTCAAAGAAGAGCTCCAGTTCAGACAGATTTTTAACATACCTAGTGTGAACAGCTCTCTTGAGGTCATTCCACATCATCTGTGTTGGATTAAGCTCTGGCCTCTGACTTGTTTGAAGTAATTCTCTAGTCTGTAGATGTTTAGACTTCCTGTCCTGCTGCATCACCCAACTTCTCCTGAGCTTCAGCTGGATGGCCAGTCTGACATTACATTGGAAGACACCTTAAGAACTTTGCTTTTGATGATGGCAAGCAATCCTTGTCCAGAGGGAACTAAGGAGAGCTCCAAATCACAACTCTGTGACTGTAATTGAGCCTTGGGTTTTGCTTTACAGCAGAATGTAATTTTTGTTACGCCATGCATTGAGCTACAATTTTCCCCAAACAATTCAACCTTAATTTCACCAGTATATAAAGTATTTTCCCGTTTGCAAAAGTGCCCTTTGGCAAACACGTGATGTGTAGTAGTATTTATTTACTTTTTAATTTTTTTTTTTTATATAAAATATGGCTTTGTTGTTCGACTGCATGGTCCTTACAACAATATTGTTCAGTGATTGGACTCCATACCACTCCACAACAATTCAGACAGAAAAAAACAGGCCTTACCAAGCCTTACCATCATGGCTTCATGTACGTCTCCCATGCGGTTCTAGCCGGCCAGCAGAGGATCAGAGATCTGAGCCTTGACTTAAACCAGGGAGGCCCATATTGGAAAGGATCCAGATAAAAACTAAATGAAAAGTTAACTGTCCATGGAAATGTGTGGGGCCTATTCAAAGGGTGCATACGCCAAAATGTGTGGCATAAATTCTTCCTCATCGCGGAGTTCAGACGTATCAACAGTGAAATGAGGTGGAAACGTGCAGTGCCTCATGCAGACTTCATCGGCTGCATACGTGCATATCTACGGCTGTTGATCCTTTGGCAACACTTAGATGTGATGCTGAGAAACTGTCATAATACTGTATTGGCAACACTTTGGGAGTGGGCAGCCTTCCCCCACTTTTTTATCCACCTTGATATTGGACCACTTCTTTTTCAGTTTAGTGTGTGCGCGGTGTTCTGACCCCACATCAATGACAGCTTCACACACATCTGGCACCTCCGGTAATTTGTAAGAATTATGAAGGATGTGCTATAAATCAAAGTTTGGAGAGATGTTTGGTAGCAAAGTGGGGATGTCGCTGAACTATTCACCCATTGAGACCAGGGATGAAATTAATTAATGTACCCTTAATGTGTAAATCTGTGCAAATGGGGCTGATTTAAATTTCCAATTTAGTTAGTAGCGTATCAAATTTGCTTCCTGTGAATCTTTTTTCCTGCCCTACTCATCCTTTTGTTTTAATTTTCTGAATGCACAGAGAGGGGAATCTCAGGTGCAAGGCTAATTTAAAATGATTTGCATATATAAATGAGGGTGTGTCTTTTGTGGCTAGTATTAGGTTTTTGCAAAGCATGGGATTATCTATAGAATTTAATGTAAATTTGTAAACTGTCCTACTTCACACTCCAGTCCAGATGGTGGCCGTAATACACCTGAAAGTTGTTTTCCAACCATTGGCAACCAATTTCCAACCAATTAAACAAGAAGACAGAGAAGAAGAAATGGGGGTTTGGACAAGGCACTTCAACATGGGAAAAGCAAAACTATACAGTCAATGGGACAAACACATTGTAACTTCACCCATTGAATTCTGAACCTCAAAAATGAAATCTGAAGTGGGCGCAGCCCGCGGTCGCCATGTAGGATGAGCTTTAGTCCACCCACACGTGGATACTCCAAATATGGACTTGGGGGCACCCTTAATTATGCAGTATTTTAAACCTCAATAAAAAATAAATGAGTGCGTTAGAAAAAAATTCACCCCCATACAGTTGTCATGAGTAGTGAAATAAAGCATTGAGACCAAAAACCTTTTTCGAAGCAGGCTGTAAACATGTTTAATAACGCTGTAGAGTTGGACTTTGAGGTTGTCTACGGGGATTTGCTCTCTTTTGCAACCAGCCTCAAGCAGCCACTCAATGAACTGCTAGTTTTTGCACTTCATCGCTCAGTCCCAGAGGTTGCCACTTGGTGTACACACAGATTCTTCATACATCAGGGGCCTTATTTATCAACCGTGCAGACACACAGATGTGTTGGTAAAGAGAACGTAAGCACATTCCGATGCAAAGTATGGAATTTATCAATTTGTTTTTGTATTTGGTGGTGTCTTGTTGATTTTGCAACAACTGTTTTCCTGCAACTCCCTCAGCTCCTCCACTGCTTCCAGCACCGGAGCTCAGGTGGTGTAGGTGTAGGTACCAGATCTGTTCGACTTAGTATCTGGCACTTCTAGATGACCTTCAATTATATGTTCAGCCTGTTTGTTCAGCTACGTTCGACTCCATTCAGCTCGGACTGCGAGATTGGTTCGTGGTTAGACATCACATGTTTAATTTATTTTTCACAATATGTTTAGAAGAGAAATGTCAAAATAATTAGAGTTCAATCCATTCATTTGTATAGTAGGTGCAAAAGGATTTAAGGTTTATCCTGAAAAATATTAAATAAAAGCCAGCCAATTATAAAATGCGACGTCAATATCCCCTACATTGTGACATCATCGGGAGACGCCGGATACTGACCCAAGCAGATCTGGTACCGAGGGGGACTGGCCCTCTTTCTCTACGCCATGATTTCAGTGAGGGTAAAAAAATCCCTTCATGCACTTTTAAAGGGATTGTTGCTACCATATAAAATCAATTCAGAGTGTTTCTGAATGCAAATGAACATGGAAGTAAAGAACAGGTGGGATTTATCATCACCGATTACTTATTAGTGTGCGTAGGGCCGGTGTCCGCACATTTGATAAATCCAAATTTTTTTGTACTTTAACACATTTAGAACCTTTTCTACACACAGTTTGATAAATGAGGCCCCAGGATTTTGGTCGAGCAGCATTTTCTGGTTTTGACCACATGCCTATTTTTAGTATGAAATCCATGCAAGTCTTTCTCCATGAGGCCCCAAGTGATGACTTTAATCCAGTGAGTATATTTCATTAATGGTTAATGGTATTATTCATTAATTCATTAATGACATGGCACATGTCAACACTAGCTCAGAACAACACAAACAGTTCTATTGAATATGACATTGAGCAAACAGTACTTAGAAGCTGAGTGTGTGTGTGTGTATATATATATATATATATATATTATAAATAATATAAGCTTTCAGCTTGGTAGGTAATAGTGTGATGACACATGGGGGTCAGGAAACTGAGGGCATATCAAACAAAGACAGGAATTAAAACAAACTAAAAGGCATGGAGGCTGTAGATATCATGTTGCAGCTATCATTTTGTGAACAAGCCAGTCACAACTTGTTTGACCTGAATTTATTTAAATAACTTGTGACTTCACACTTAGTTATTCAAAAGTATACAAGGAAATGACAAGAGCAGTCTTTGTTTTCCTGCTATGCTGATTAATGCGTGTCTGTTTGTTCTGTGTTCCTTCAAACGGACTGTTTGCAGGGGCAGACAAACCAAGCAATAGTTTCTCGGTGAAAGAAAACTGAGAAAGGGAGCTGCCATATGGCTTCTTTTTTGCATGTTTTTGTTGACAACCTTTAACCCCATTAAACCTATGATGCCTCTAGTCTACAGCCAAGTTTTAAACTGCTGCAGGCCCCTTTCAATTTACCAACAGGATGTAAAGGGGGTGTTTTATACCAGGGGCCTACCAGAACCAAAGAACACCACTGTCAGTTTGCATTCACATGTGTTGTAGCTGGAAGAGCTCTAACAGATTAGCTTTCACTGGTGCATCCAACAGTGCATTTTGACCTGTGCTTATCATTCATACAAATTAGTTTAGAAATATCTGGCTTGTGAAAACTTTGTTATTTAAGCGCTTTGTTTTGTTGCGTACAAGCTGCACTTTTCACTTAAACGCCTTTTGGTTCTCCGTGGTTAGATGTTGCCTGTATAGTCACATTTATGATTGGGTTATTGTCTATTGAGGTGTTTTGTTTATGGTTTAAGAGTTAGCGTTTTATTTTGAGACCTTTTTTTTTTTTTTTTTTTTTTAATTTGGTGTACACATTTAGTTTCTTTTTGATTTACTAATTTCTTTGTTTTATTCACAACACCCTTTGCCCAGCCTTAGTGCTACATGTTCTGTTATACCTTTAAAATTTCTCAAAATGTAACGTCTGGTTTGATGTTGTTTCCCTCACCCTTAACAGGGTTAGCTGCGTTACATCACTATGCTTTTGGACTATGAACCTGGCCTCATGCCACTCACAAAAGATGTTAGCCCAATGTAGGGCTGGGCGGTATACTGGTTCACACTGAATACTGGTATTTTTTTGAATGACCTGTCCCCTGGCTAAAGCTGTCCCTGAAAATGTCCCAAATTTTAGCTTTTTATGAATGGATAAAACAACAACAACACAAACCTACAATATTTACTCATCAACACAATAAAATAGTCCATTCTTAGTCCTCTCTCAACAAGTAGGAAATCTTGTGAACATTTGATTATTAGGGGTGTAACGATTCGTTTTAACAACGATTCGATTCGATTCATGATTTGTGGTTGCCGATACGATTATTTCCTAGTATCGATACAATCAATGACCTTTTAAATCGATATCAGATCAATGTATGTCGCCTGGAAGGCCAACTTGCCGAGCACAGATTGATGTAGTTGGATTGTAGCAAAATAAATCGATTCATCGATGTAGTGGATGAGTCGTTACACCCCTAGTGATTATGCATAAAAATAAATAAATACTGTGTAATAAAAAATACTGTGATATACATTTTTAGTCATACTGCCCAGCCATAGAACCAATGCAAACCACTGATAGGGTGGCTGGGGCATGGTATCATGCTGTGCCTATGCTGAATGTTGGGGGCATACAGAATGGTGATATAGTGTATTCGATCCCAAGAAAATATGTGCAGTGCTCTCAAGACACACACATTTCAAGATCACTCACTCTCACGCCACACATGACATTTTTCACGCAGAAGTGATAACAAATTGCTGCACATAGAATTGAAAAGAGCTTAGTAATCTGTGGATGGATGAGGGAAAAGCAGACTGCTCTGCTCAGCAGCGATCTATCAGCCAATCATAAAATAGTATATGTTGTTGCCAGGTGAAATAGGAGCGCCATAATCATGCCTTCCTTAAATTTGCACGAATGCCGCGAACGCGTGCACCGTTCAAAGAAGAGCTGGAAGTGGTAGTCCGCAATCAGGTAATCACTTCATCCAGTGACGGGCCAGCTAAAGGGCAACATGGGCAAATGCCACAACGGCATGTGTTGATGTGGCTGCTCATCAAATTTGTGAAATAAATAAGGTGGAACCGAGGGAATGCTCCAACAATATGGAGGAATAAAAGTGCCACAATTAAATAAATAAACAGACCATTTAATAATTACTTAAATGTGTCATTAATTAATTAAAATTTGAATTAAATGCATAAATGTTTTATTAAATGTGTCAGCAATTCATTAAATATCAACTCATTTGATGTAAAAAAAAACAAACAAAAAAAAAACAACAACAAACATTTAATTATTTCACTACTTAATTAATTATTTCATGGTCCTGTGTTGCAGCGCATCATGAATTTATTTTATCTGTCAAACTCACCCATCAAATTCAGTGGGCGGGGCTAACGCTGATCTAGTCTGATCCATTACTTTGGTCTGAAGTGGGATGTCTGCAGAGAGACATTGAGGACCTCCAGGAACATTCGAGGGAGTTGGTCAGAGATATTTTACACTTTGCAGAGGATGTGGAAGCGGAGCCTGCCAATCCAGAGCAACAAAGTTGAGGAATTTATTGAAGTTGTTAGCTTATTTCGCACATTCCAACCAAGATATTGGCGACAGAGTGACAGCAAATTTAGAAGAAGTACCCCATCGCTTCCCGGTACCATAGGCAGGGCGCAACAGGCACAGTAACCCTAACCCTAACCCTTAACCTAACCCTAACCCTAACTCAGATTAATGGGTAGTCGAGAAACGGGCAGTCAGACTTTTGGGAAGTCAGACCGATGTATGCTCCCTCCAGCATTTATGGATGGATGGTCCTGCATGTAAATAACCTTTTAGTATGAGTATAATATTTCAATAAATACATTGTTTTCATGTTCATTTATTTATTTGAGGTTATGTTGCTGTTTCTTATAGCAGACGTTAAATTCGGGTTTGTATTTTGAAAGTGTCTCACTAAATCAAAACATCCAGATTTTGTTTGAAAAAATGTGTCTGACCAAAGTAAGAAAGAGTGTTTCAATAGCACCTGGCTGATAAGGGCACAAGGTTTGTCCGCAATATTTTATGATATTTATTTATTTATTTTTTTAAAGTATATATATTTTTTGGCATTTTAGCCCCTGTCGACAGTCAAGTAGAAAGAGATGGACAGGAAATGGAGGCAGAGAGTTGTGGGGAGACATGCAGGAAAGGACACCCGATGTGGGACCCAAACCGGGGTGTGTTGTGTTAGCTTTGATAAGGTTAAAACTGCATATTCGTTAAAAAATATATATATCGTTAAAAATACAAAATTTGATTTGGGTAATTATCCTAAGGCTATGATAAGTTTACTGCCATAAAGAAAGGGAAAGGTAACTGTATTTTTGTTTTGTTCTCCTTCATAGCTCTTACAGTGTGTTCATCATTGAATACAGTTCACAAAAAAATAAAACAATATGAACAATCAGTTAAAGAGTATGACCATCATTCAGCCGTGAATGCTGCACTGCACCTTGTAGCTCTGGATTTTTAGCATTGAAGAAAATGTTTTGTTTGAGTATCTAAAACTAACATAGATGTGAACAGTGTTTAGAAGTGCGTTCACTAGCTCTGCGTCAATCCATTATCTGGAATCAATATGCCTGGTCTTAATGTGCAGGGTAACCAATCAGGTATTAGGAATCTGCCCAAAGACTTTGATGGGTGAGTTTGACAGATAAAATAATTTATTGAATAGTGAAATAATTATGTTTTTCACATAAATGAATTGGTATTTTAATGAATTAATGACACATTTAATCACACATTTATATATTTAATACCAATTTTAATTAATTAATGACATATTTAAGTAATTATTTAATGGTGTATTTATTTATTTAATTGTAACACATTATTCCTCCATAGTCAACAATGCAGTGCATAAGAAATACATAAATAAACAGCTGGTTAACTGGAAACAAAATACAATGTAGAATTTGCAACAGCTGACCTGAGTTCAATTACAACTAAATGATGGCACGCGAAAGAAGCTTTCCTGTTAAGTTAATTAAAAATCGTCTCAGGAGCAGAATGGGACAGGAACATTTGGAAGCCTTCATTCTGATGGCAACAGAAAAGGATGTTCTCATAATATTGGTGCCACCCATGAGATTTTTTTTTCCATCATGCACTTTGAGAAAAAAGTCGAAATGTCAAGAAAAAAGTCGGAATTTCGAGAAAAAAGTTGAAACACAATGCTAAGAAAAAAGTCGAAATAAAATTTTGAGAAAAAAGTCGAAATGTTGAGAAATTTCAAGAATACATTGTTGAGAATAAAGTTGATCTTCAAACCTGTGATACTGTACGTATATCGTAGCACTGGGACATAATACAGATGGTACAGCATTATTAGTACAAGTAGCTGCTTATTACAGTCTAAGAACTCATCTCATATTCTACTACCACTTATCCCCACTAGGATCTCAGAGGTTGCGAAAATGTTATGTTATCTGCATAATGTGCCCTTTGGTGTTGGAGCTTTGACACACCTGGTTGAGACCATAACCAAATGTTATTTGGATTATTTATTTATTTTGCATTACTGTCCCTAATATTAGTTTTTTTCTGACCTTTTCCTACACCTTACCAAGTGGTCATGGTATCTAAACCTAATCAGTGAATGGAAAGAAAAAATAAGCTAAAAAAGGAATTCAAGGAAAAAGATAATGGTCTCACATGGAACACAAACCCCAGTCCCCTGGGCAGAGGTGGGTAGTAATGAGTTACATTTACTTGAGTAGGTTTTTGAAAAAAGTTTAATTCTAGGAGTAGTTTTAAATCACTATACTTTTAACTTTTACTTGAGTAGATTTGTGAAGAAGAAACTGTACTCTTCCACCACTACATTAGGCTACAATGAGCTTGCTACTTTTTACCTCTTTGGTATTCTACGCGTCATTATTAATTTTATACATTCAAAAACTCAACATCTAACTTGAGGAAACATGCAGAGCTTGGTGAAAAAGTACAAAAGTTTGGAAATTTGTGTTACTTGTGCTCAATTTATGTTTTATTGAAGTAATAAAAATTGGATTATTTTAATTTAAGCTAATTTGCAATTAATTAATTAATGATTGTATTTTTTTAATTGATTGGATCAACTCTTATTTTTATTTTGTATTTTTGTCTGTCTGATTGAATGCTTGCGTTAACAAATAAATCAGACGTTACTCAACAGTTACTCAGTACTTGAGTAGTTTTTTCACCAAGTACTTTTTTACTCTTACTCAAGTAATTATTTGGATGACTACTTTGTACTTTTACTTGAGTCATGTTATTCGGAAGTTACAATACTTTTACCTGAGTACAATTTTTGGCTACTCTACCCCCCTCTGCCCCTGGGTGGAAGTATGATTTATACCTCGAACACCTGTCCATCAGTGTTCCAGGTCCTCTGCCCATCAATTCCTAATAATGACCCCCTGCTCTGACACATGTTCTGTGCTAAACATTACACATGCATTCAATCGAGCACCAGTTACATGACAAGGGTAGACGATATTTTACTAATTTTACATATACACCATACTGTGATATGACTCACTTTAACCATTTGATATTTTATATCACAATCATGCTAGGTTTTCAATCTGCTGCAGAATAACTGTAACTTGAGTCAATAAATGAATAGTTACAAAGGTTATTGACATGACACAAATATCACATCTAGCCTCCCTGTGTTTCCAGTTTTTTGTAGTATAATAATAAAAGTTTTTTATTGACCCATTTTAGTTTCGTAGATAATCCACCTTTAAAGCTGATGTTATGGCTTTTTTTTTATTTCCCTCTAAATGAGCAGCACTCTACAAGTCAAGGTATTGTGTAACTATTTATATAGCGTATATAACGCGTATTCTGGATGAAGTGAAGGCCTTGCAATGCCTCAGGTATAAATTTGTGATATACAGAGCTATAGCCCTATTAAATGCCATCTTTTTGTGATGTAAAAAAAATAAGACCAACATCAATCATTTCACTAGCCTTTACAATGCCAATGGAGGTGATTATTAGGACCTCGAAATGGGTGGTAGGTGGAAAAGCTGCATGGAGGACTTCACCTCCCCCCAATTAGGACCTACATGGATGACATAACGACTGTGATGTGAACTGTTTCATGTGCTAGCAGACTGCTGGATAAGTTAAACAGCAACTTGCAGTGGGCTAGGATGAAAGTGAAGCCGAGTAAGTCTAGGGTATCTCAGTTGTTAAAGGAAAGGTAGTAGATAAGAGGCTTGTCATAAATGAGGAGGTGGTTTCCACAGTGCTAGAGAAGCCAGTGAAGAGTGGTGGGAAGGTGGTATGATGCAAGTCTTAATAATAGAGCAGGCTTGAGGCAGGAAATGATTCAAGGCATTCCGAGACTGGTCAGGGCACCCAGGGAAGTTAAGGTTATGGTGTATGCAGTTTGGTTTATTGCCCCAGCCAATGTGTATGAGGTTCCTCTTTCAAAGGTTGAGAAGCTTGAAAGGATGATTATTTCATCGAAATACAGCCTTGTATGGGAAAGGTATACTGGAGCTTCCAGTAACTAGTCTAACAGAGGAGTTTAAGTGTGCTAAGGCTAGACTGGAGATGACTCTCACTCATGTCAAAAGATCCAGTAGTTAGGTGTACAGCCCCCACAATTAAAACGGAGAGGAAGTGGAATCCGAGAGACGCAGTACAGGAAGCAAAGGCTACCCTCAGGCTTAGGGATATCATAGGTCATGTAATGCAAGGGCGTGGAGGCCTGGGGCTGTGTGCAGGGAAACCTCTGTGGAGCAAGGCATCAGTAACAGAAAAGAGAAAGATGGTAGTGAAGGAAATTCATAGGCAAGAGGAAGCAGTAACATGTGCTAAGGCAGTGTCGCAGGCTAAGCAAGGACAGTGGATGAATTGGGAGAGTGTAGAGAAAAGGAAGTTGAAATGGAGAAGTGGGATTAGATTTATGATATAGGCTTTTTATGATGTGCTGCCATCTCCCCAGAACCTAGACCAGTGGTTAAGGGAGGATGCTGCCTGCCCACTGTGTTGTTGTGTATGTACACATTCTGACAGGTTACAGGGTTAGTCTCCCAAGGGCTATATACCTTGCGTCACAAGTAGGTTCTGAAATGTTAAAGTTAAGGCTAGCTTAGTAGTTAGTAGTTGTAGTAGGGCTAAGCTAATATCTTGGTTGAAAGTCACATGGTTGCTTGGTGGCTGCACTGAGGTGGGTGACTCCATGCTGGAGCTCACTGTTAAGCCTTCTTGAGGTGTCATGGTGTCAAACATTGGTGAAAGGAGGTGCCTATTGCTGGTGGCAAAGCTAGTTAGCTGGTGTCCTCTAGTGTTTTACCTCTGATCTTTGCAGAGGGGAGAAGTGTTGGTTGAAGTGTAGTTGCATGTCCTATCACTTCTGACCTACTGCTGTTGGCTAGGCTAGTTAGCTAGCATCTTCTTGTTAGTTGCTAGTTAGTAGCTGACTGCTGGCCTCCTGGACGGTTTTTCAGTTGGACTAGGCTTCTAAATGTGTTTTGCCTCAGATCATGTCACAAGGGATTGTAACATATTATCCTGTGTATTATTGAGTGTCAGAATTCTTTCCACATCTAATGTGACCAACAACCTGAACAGCTCAGTTGGAAAAACAAAATTAGGAGGAGGGTAGTAAAATAAAATAAAAGTTAAAATAATGTGCTTGCATATAACTGGGGATGTGTCTGTGGTCAGAATTAGGCTCTCCTGACATTTCCTTGGTCACATCTTACACTCCATCACTTACTCCATAACCACATAAAGCCCTGCCAAATCATTTGATTGGCTTAGCAGATCTTTACTGGAATCTAATTTGTTCCACAGGGACCCCAAACTTTCTGCTACACAAAATGTGTTGCTGGGGAAGTCAGGCTGACTTCCAGGTTAATCTCACATCATGTGTTGAGCTCCTCATGTCACATTGTCTAAACTTTCCTCATCTCCCTTTAGCTGAGTGGTTTTATAGCTTTGCTTCCGATATGTGTAGGTCTGCTTTCCAAGTTTTGGTGTTACAGAGGGGATTTTGTGGCCGGTGTGTTTGGGTGAAACACAGCCTATATGTCAAGGTGTGATGCCAAGCATTGGTTTCCACTGGAATCAGTGTGAAGCCAAGATTTTCAACACTATGTCCAATGCTATTTTAGTTTCGAGTCAACATCTTCATTGTGAGGAGTGTGGGTTGTTGCTGGTAACACGTGGACATACCGTCCAGCCCTAGAACCGGGGATCAGGAAAATGAACTGTCAAACATTGCTGTCATGCAAGGAACATATAAGAATATAAGAACTTCTTTAATATGTGGCTTGGACTTCTTTTGTTGACGCAGAAGCTATGGAAACAGCGGAGAGAGTGCAGTGAGCCTGCGCTGTAACTAATGCACACTCCCCAGAAATGTAGCTATATGCAACGGTGATGCAGACCACAAGAGCTGGGATTGGCTCACTTGGTAGTAGCGTGTTTCTGCTTTAGTGAAAGTGAATGTATATACTATGGACAAACCCATTGTGACGTCATCCGTTGGATTGTGAAGCTCGAAAATGAAGCACGCAGTCGTCATGTCGGAAGAGCTTTACTCCACCCACACTCGGATATTCCAAATATGGACATGGGGGATTGTGTCGGACGTTGAGACCTGCCCACACAACTCTCCACTACCTGTTAGCTCGGCTACCGCCAGTCAATCAAATCAGGATTGAATTTTAAACCTTAATAAAAAAATAAATGAAAAAAAAACAAAAAAAAATGAGTTAGAAGAAAATCACCCCTTGTACAGTTGGCATGAATAGTGTAATAAACTATTGAAACCAAAATAATTTTTTCGTTCCAGGCTGTAAACATGTTTAATAATGCTGTAAAGTTGGGGTTTTTAACATGGGGATCTGCGGGGATTTGCTCCCTTTGGAGCCAGCCTCAAGTGGCCACTCAATGAACTGCCTTGCTTTTTTATCCCTTTGCTGAAAAACACTTTGCATTCATGCTGTGGAGGCTCTGAATTAAATATAGTTTTACTTACTTAGTATTTCTGGCTGCTTCTCGATCTTGATGTGGGCAAGTTATAGGATCTAGGTCCCACAGTACTGTAAAAGAGCCTTTAAATATTATTAACATAGCAGTAAGTTCCATATTATCCATAAGCACGCTTACAGAAAGCCTGAATCCAGTTACTGAGGCAACGTCATTGTTAACTGATTTGGAATTTAAGCAGTTATGAGAGTTAGCTAAAGGTGGGCATAAGCCCAAACTTAAATTTGTTCTTTTTGTATTATAAAAAGAACAAATACTGAGCACTCAGTTGAGACCGGACCTGCTGTTGTGGTTGGAAATAGAAAAGGTATTGTACTTGGTTGATCTTACTGTCCCATGGGAAGACAGAGTTGAGGAGGCTAATGAGCGCAAGAGAGCTTGGTATGCAGAGACGGTATCAGAAGCTGAGCAGTGAGGCTGGAGTGCCGTGTGCGGCCAGTGGAGCTCAGTTGCTGTGGTTTTGTTGCAAAATCCACCATTGTTCTCATGTGCAAGCTGGGCATTCGCAGCAAAGAACAGAGGGTCGCAGTAAACAACATGTCCCTGGCAGCAGAGCAAATGAGTGAGTGGCTGTGGCTAAGGAGGAAACACACTAGCTGGGGAGTAGTTAGTAGTTGTAGTAGGGCTAAACTTATCTCTCAGTTGAAGGTCACATAGTTGCGTTGTGGCTGCATTGAGGTGGTTGACTCCAGGACGCTGGAGCTCACTGTTAAGCCTACTTGAGGTGTCGTGGGCCTAACCTAACAAATAATCAGCGAAGGGAGGTGCCCACTTGAAAACCCCAATGATGTGCCACATACTGCTTACTGCTGTTGGCTAGGGTAGTTAACTGGTGTCTTCTCCTGTTTTACTTCTGATCTTGGCAGAGGAGAGAAGTGTTGGTGTAGATCTAGTTGCATGTCCCATCACTTCTGACCTACTACTGTTGGCTAGACTAGTTAGCTGGTGTCTTTTAGTGGTTACTTCCGATCTTGGCAGAGGAGAGAAGTGTTGGTTAAAGTGCAGTTGCATGTCTCATCACTTCTTACCTGCTGCTGTTGGCTAGGCTAGTTAGCTGGTGTCTTCTTGTTGGTTGCTAGTTAGTAGCTGACTGCTAGCCTGCTGGATAGTTTTTCAGTTGGACTAGGCTTCTAAATGTGCTTTGCCTCAGATCATGGCACAAGGGATTGTAACATCTTATCCTGTGTATTAATGACTGTCAGAATTCTTTCCACATCTAATGTGCTTGCATATAACTGGGGATGTGTCTGTGGTCAGAATTAGGCTCTCCTGACATTTCCTTGGTCACATCTTACACTCCATCACTTACTCCATAACCACATAAAGCCCTGCCAAACGATTTGATTGGCGCGGCAGATCTTTACTGGAATGTAATTTCTTCCACAGGGACCCCAAACTTTCTGCTACACAAAATGTGTTGCTGGGGAAGTCAGGCTGACTTCCAGGTTAATCTCACATCATTTGTTGAGCTTCTCATGTCACATTGTCTAAGTTTTCCTCATCTCCCTTTAGCTAAGTAGTTCTATAGCTTTACTTCCAATATGTGTAGGTCTGCTTTCCAGGTTTTTTGGTGTTACAGAGGGGATTTTGTGGCCGGTGTGTTTGGGTGAAACACAGCCTGTATGTCAAGGTGTGATGCCAAGCATTGGTTTCCACTGGAATCAGTGTGAAGCCAAGATTTTCAGCTCTATGTCCAATGTTATTTTTAAGTTTCGAGTCAACACCTTCATTGTGAGGAGTGTGGGTTGTTGCTGGAAACATGTGGAAATACTGCCCAGCCCTAGAACCAATGGGGATCAGGAAAATTAACTGTCAACCATTGCTGTCATGCAAGGACATATAACAATATTCTTTAATATGTGGTTTGGACTTCTGCATTGTTGCAGAAGCTATGGGAACAGCGCAAAGGCTGCGTCGAGCCCACGCTATAACTGCACACTCCCCAGAAATGTAGCTATGTGCAACAGTGATGCATACCACAGGAGCTGCGATTGGCTCGCTTGGTAGTAGCGTGTTTTTGCATTAGTGGAACCAATGACTGTATATACTATGGACAAACCCATTGTGACATCATCCATTGCATTCTGAACCACGCAAAATGAATTCCAGAAGTGGGTGGAGCTCGCGGTCATCATGTTGGATGAGCTTTACTCCGTCCACACTCGGATATTCCAAATATGGACATGGGGGATTGTGTCGGACGTTGAGAACCACCCACACAACTCTCCACTACCTATTGGCTCAGGCTACCGCCAGTCAATCAAATCAGCAAAACTGCCTTGCTTTTTTATCCCTTTGCTATAAAGCACTCTGTACAGTCAGACTCTTAATTAAATAAACTTACTTACTTAGTATTTCTGGCTGATTCTCGATCTCGATGTGTGTAAGTTACAGCATCTAGGTCCCACAGTACTCTTAAATATTATTAACATAGCAATAAGTTCCATATTATCCATAAGCACACTTACCAGAAAGCCTGAATCCAGTTATTGAGGCGACATCATTACGAACTGATTTGCTTTTCATGCAGTTGTGAAGTTAGCTAAATGTGGGCACAAGCCCAAACTTAAATTTGTACTTTTTGTATTATAATTCAATTTTGATGTACTGTATGAGTAAATTTGAAATATCAATTGTCAGAAGAGTCAAGCCAGATGTCGGACATACCAACATACTCACCTCCCGCAATGAGAGCTCCTACATATTTCTGTGTATTTAGGGTAAAGGGGCCAAAGGTTTAAAAAATCCTTACCACTTGGTTGAAATATGTATGCATGAGTTTACGTGACTTGGCAACAAATTAGATTCATATGTAGTGATTCATTCCACACATGTTCTGGTACTGGGCGAACTTGCAGTTGTACGAAGACCATTGTAAACTGTCCCTGCAGTCAAGCCCACAGTTCGGTTTTTACTTTTCTCCAATACACTCCTGTTGTGTACAACAAAAGATTGAATTTCACTGCAAAAGCACATAAATCTATGCGCTATGCACTGTATATACTATACATACTATACAATGATGATGTCCAATAATTCACTTTGAAACTGGCAACACATGAGCTGCACAAGACGGAAGTTGCAATTCACATTTCTTTGAACATATAGTGACACACTGGAGACCTGTCCAAAGTGTATCCTGCCTCTGGCTCCAGCTGTCATCAAGATGAGATGAGATGAGATAAAAAGTTCTTGGCCGTTCTGGGGGATTAGCTTTTAGTTTAACCCAGTACCTAAACAGTAATCTACCAAACTGCTTTTATTTTATTACTACAGTGAATAACTGTAGTAATAAAATAATAAAGCAGCTACAGTATCTCATTTCATGAACTGTGTTGCTGGTTATTATCTGGTTATTACATCTACTAATTCAAAGATGTGCCTACTACACGCTCAGTTTCATTTTATTGGTGCATACTTGTTATCTAACAGACACTTTCGCACGACACAATGGTTTGATGGTGACGATACTATGTTGGCCTCCTCAATAATTAAAGAAGAGAAATTAGGAAAGTCAGGCACAGTGATAAAAAAGAGAAGCATAGCTTCCCTTGGCCTCCAGGAGAAAACACCACTGAGTTCTAGAGAAGAAGTAGAAACAGTTTCAAAGGTCACATGGTAATGCTTTTTTTTACCTCTCTATAAGAATCAAACAAGCTGCTAAACATCAAAATCACATTTTAAAATGAAACTAAGAACAGTCGCTTTGACGCTTTGACTTCGATATAATTCTTTTTGGACCAGGCGGAGTGGTCTTCAGGGTGGAGCTTGACAGAACTTGAATTCGACAGCGAAGGTCTCATTCTATGTACTCTAACATTTATATGTCCTATCTGAATTTAAGGGCTTCCACCATCAGTGCTGCCACAGTTACTTTGAAAAGGTAATCTGATCACTGATTACTCCTTTAAAAAGTAATTTAGTTACTTTACTGATGACTTGATTTTAAAAGTAACCAAGTTGGACTGCAAGTTACTTTATTAGTTACATTCAGCAGCTGTATTACACAAGAGTTGTCTTCGTGCTGAAAATGTGACTTGTCACTGGTTTGGAAATGGTAATGTGTTGGATTGCATGGGATTAAAAGATAGATTGGAGGGAGGCAATCATTGCTTGCAGCGCACAGTTGATGTCAGGTAAGATTAATATGTAATCTATCATCACTTTCAGCCTGGATAACATGATGGGTTAGACCAGGAGTCCTCAGACTACGGCCTGCGGGCCAGACCCGACCCACCAAACCAATTGGAATGGCACTTAACGATCCCAGACAATCCCTCTAACAATGTTTTTGAAATGTAATTTTGCTATTATTGGGCGTTTCTTCAAATAGGTGCACTTTTATTCTTGTGAAATGAATTTTAAAAAAAAAGTTATTAAAAACTCACCTAACACAGTCTAATATTTTTAAATAGTTTGTCTAGTTTTAAGATATGTAAGAGGACAAACTTAGATTACACAAATTGTTAATTTTGTACATTTTTCTGACCTGCGTTGATCAAATGTCATTTACACCACATCTCAATATACATCATTTAATTATAAATAACTTATACGTCTCTAGAATTGTCTGAGACCCCTTTTTGTACAATTTTGTTTCACCATAATGTACAATACTCATATATTTATAAATTAAATAAATTAAATCTCTTAAGACCAACTGCTTAACTGTCCACCTGCTACCATCTGAAATTTAATATTGCTTAGGTAGGTGCTTTTTAGAAAATAAATGACTTGAATTATTATGTAAAGTGGATCATGACCTTATAAATTGTGGAGATTTTGTTATGTGTGGTGGGAACTTTTACAATACTTTTTAAAAATATCTGTGGTGGAAATGGCAGGGTGTTGTGGAAATGACAAGGAACTCGTCAATGTGTAATTAATGTTAATTTAAAGTGTAATATTAAGAAGTCTAAAACATGATCTACTCTCACAATCCATATCACTTGAACCTTCAAGCATAAATGTCATTTCCACCACACTACTGTCTTTTCCACCACAGACATTTCTGACATTTATACAATATTTTGTAAAAAAAAATGCAGACTAGCTTAACTGATTAGTTAGATTTGAATCTTAGCACTTAATGTATGCAAAATACAGTTATTCAACTAAAAAAAAAAAAAAAAAAAACTTTTTTAAAAACACATATGAAGGTACAACATGTTTGGAAATGACATGCAATAAATATATATACTGATCAAGCAATATTTACCTTTATTTGTCTTCAAAAGTGGCTGATGAAATTGAAATTCCCTCCATGTCCAAAATGTGCTGTGATGCCACTGTACATTGCCATAGGAACCAGACAACCAATGTGTCGGATTTTTTTTATTTATTTATTTTTTTTTAAAGGCACAGTACAATGCTGTGGTGAAAATTACTGTAATACTGTGCGACACTTTATTTTGGATAAGCTAGTTTGACAAAGAAAGTGGAATTTGTACAAAATGATGTGTATTTTTTTGTGGGGACCCCTGGGTAGACTAAATTGTGACTGAAATTACGTTAAATTAATCATTATTTGGGGGATTCCTGTTATATGTTAATGCTAGTGCCAAACACTAGCTAACTCAATGTTCAGGGGTGTGTTGAGGCTACAGTCCTCGTCGCAGTTGCCAAAACAGTCCATTAAAGCATGCTAACTGGCGTTTACAGGCAAGAGTGTTTGAGATGTTTTGCCTTTAGCTAAGCCCCACCCCTCAAAATATGTCATGCTGTTTACGAGCTGTGAAGGGGTCTATAGAGGTTAAACCAGTTCTCAGAGTAAAAAAGTGGCTATGAAGTATAGAAATACAGAAGCTAGGATCACCACTAGAAAGAGGAGATACAGAAGATGTTTCAGAATACAAGAATAATGTGGTGGCCCATGCTGTATATGAAAGATGAAGATGAAAGTTTACTCGGTGACAAATTCTAGTATATTGTGTCTTTTAAGGCACCCACAGCACAAAGGTCCACACAGATACAACACATGTTGTAAATGAATATCAGCCATTATTTATGTTATGAGTTACACATAACCATGATATGGCAACGCGCCTACTGTGAAAAAGGTGGACCTCCTTGTCCACAGAATATTTCCGATTACACTTGACAAAACATGACTGCCAAAACATGGCTATGTCCTAATCTGGAATTCACTTGACAGCTTCAGCTTTAGTGCAGTCCCACTCCAAGATTGACAGTTGTATTGAATATATGGACATTTATCCTAGCTCCAGTTACTGTCATACTTGTCGCAGGATAAACCATTACTGGCAGTGTGGCCTTTTCTTTAACATTACAGCTTTTGCTTCATTGAATCTGGCATTTAATTATCTGCCTCAAACATCCAGTCTGGGATAGCAAACATTTTACAACAGCATATGACTTGTAAAAACTAAGAGTTGGAGAATTAAATTCCAGACTTAATTGCCTTTTTTTTAAAAAAAAAAAAGCTCCTAAGTGTGCCTCAGATTTGCAGATTTGCGAAATCTGTGAAATGGAGATAGAAAAAAACAGTGGAGGCATGAAGACAAGCAAGCGAGGAGATCAATCTCCTCACATCTGAGAGCAATCAGCTTTAGGTACACCGTGGGATACATCCAAAGATTATGTATCTGGACTGCTTTATGGTTTAGCAGAATAATAAATTCACTCTTTCTGTTTCCAGGCACTTAACACAAATAAGTAGGAGCAGCTGGAGAATAAAGAATGAAATAAAAGGATGGAGATGAAAGACACTAAAATGTGGAGAAGGGAAGGAAAAAACAGAGAGAAATACACAACAGGAGTCCTTCCCGACACCCATACTGCTTCCTCGTTTCCTCTTTCTGCCAAACCCACACCCTCTTCCATCTACCCCATCACTTACTCAAACCTCTTTATCTCCCTTACCCATCACTTTACTCCACCTTCCTCCGTCAACATACTGTAAATGCGTTTTTGTTTTCTTGAAGTGAATAGAAAGTATGTGCTTTTTTAACTGAAGATATGACTCTTTATCAGGTACTGCTTTACAGTTTAATTAGAGTATTTCACAGTACAAGATTCACTTTCCATCTTGAAATGTCTTCAATTCAAGGTAGGTTACATGTGTGTAGTATAGTGATATTACATTTGACAGCATATTGTCATTTATATCATTTGTCATTTGTATATTCATTTATTTGAGCTAACCTGTGCATCCACTGAAACTTTCTCATCAGAAAACTTTGTATCTTCAGTCTTCTGCCTTTTGCCACAGACAATGCAAAAGCGCCCATAGAGTCCAAACTCAGTAAATGAAATTAATGAAAGCTGCAGTGTCCTCAGGCTGCACCCGCCTGGGAGTACCACCTGGCACCATTTGGACAAAAATATGGCCCTATAAATCTCCAAAATCTTCGATCTCTCAACACATCAAAATATAGCAAAAAGGTGCCAAAATACCAAAGGCTTACTACACGCCCAGATGTGTAGTTTTCTTTTTTTCCCCCTGTCTTCAACATTCAAGTAGTAAAAGATAAAAGCCTCTGAATGTGTTCAAACCTCAGAGTGGTACTGTGGCTGCTGCCCTATGTGTGCTGTACTTACCTAAAATGCTGTGATTTAGGGTGGAATGATTGTGAAATAAGTATATGGAAGCCATACAGCTGATTTATGGATGTGTTGCAAGAGGGCTGTTGTTTTACTAGTCGATGCTGGATTATTTGTTAACCTGGGATCGGATGTACAGTATGTACTTAATTTATTACAGTTCATACTGTATGTGTAGCCGGATGTTACCAAATTATAAAGAATTTCACTTTCAAGTGGTTTAAAAGGGAAATGATGACTATCAAAGAGTGGAAGAGAGAAACAACAGACAGCTTTAATATCTGCAGTTGATTGTTAACACTTGTAAGCTTCTGCATTTTGTCTTGCTTCTGGAGGGGAGGCTGTTTCTTTTCATGCACTTGTTGTTACACTACTTTTGGCACAGTTCAGGGTCCGTCAGAGATAATTCCAGCACTGAATGTTAACTGCAACTGGGGCCACTCTGCACATCCACTAGGGCCCTTAATATGCACATACTATACCTTTTGAAATCGTATTCCTGATTTGATGCCGACCAAATGTATAATAGTCCGCAGATGTTTTCTTAACTTGCCACATATTTTTCTAGATTTTCTCTCCGATCTTCTCCCTTGTGGACATTACTTCACCTGCACCGCCGACACACTGCCCCCCACCACACTCCTTTTCTCTTTTCCTCAACTGCACACTGATGACTAGCTGACTAGCTAACTGAATGTGTTGTTGTTTACTACTGTGTACGTGCGTGAGAAAAAGAGCATTTTTTGGCATTTCCCTCTTAACAATGGCTGTTGGAACAAGTAGAGATTGCAACATTAGGCGTGACCACATATAAGCAAACATCTGTTTTGGCAATACTCCTGCACAAATCAGAATGCTGAAGTCACATGGTTCATAAATGGCTACCATGCTTCTGGCCAGGTGATAACTGAAGACTAACATAACACACATGCAGAGCAATAGTTTCTCCTCTCCACAGGCTGCACCAGATGTTGGGTTTTTAACAGAACAGTGTATTTTATAAAGATATGATAGCCAGTACTCTGTACTTAAGGAAGCACAGACAAAGCTTTCAGTTGTGCAGTAAAGCTCCGCCACTGTTGGACGATGGCCAAAGGTTCAAGCCGTTGAGCATTACAGCTCTGTTGAAATAGTAAATACGGTTTCCAGTTTCTCGCAGGCATCAACGTGGCCAAATTGGGTGTCAGTGTTGTGTTTTAGGGTGTGTGCTATTGACACACAAGGGTTGACGTCTTTATTTGCCACGTTTAACCAACCTGGGAGTTACAACTTGCACTTAAATGTAACTGTGCCTTGAGAGATTTGTCTTCAGACAACTCAGAACGCTGGAGACATTAGTAAAAGATGCAGCTTCTAGCCCTGCGATAGGTTGGCGACCTGTCCAGGGTGTACCCCGCCCTGCCCAATGCCAGCTGGGATAGGCTCCAGCAACCCCCGCGACCCTAGTGAAGGAATAAGCAGTGTGGAAGATGAGATGAGATGAGATTTAGAGCATTAGAACAGAAGTGCTGATTCAGCCACTTGTCAACATGCACATTATCACATTAGACAACATTAGACCACTTCTTCACGGTACCTAATAAGCCAGTTACGCTCAGCGAGCAGTGCTTTGACCTGGCTTTTTTCCTGACCTAGAAATTTCCTTTGCCCTGCTGGGTTCTGATGTCAAAAGCACAGTATCCAGGTGGTAGGTTCATTCAACAAAAACGAGCTCTAAATAACAACAAAACAAAATACTTGGAGCAAATGGACAACGTCAACAGAATAATTCTTAACATGAAAATATATAAACCTTTTACCCATTTGACCAATTACTCTCGAGCAGGAACATCCGTGCACAAATGAATATGTGTGATACCTGCCTCCTGTGCTATGTACACTTGCTTTACACTGTGGAAGCCTTCTCCTTCAATTCATTAAATCCTTATAGCCATCCGAGGTCAACAGGGCAGGTATTAGATCACTTTCTATTTTCTACGAATAGTGAACTCATTGGCCCAGAGCTGGACAGTTCCCAACAAGGGATCATCCTTCCTAGCCGCCTGTCCCAGTGCTTGATCCCTGACCAGGTGCTGATCAAACAGTTGGAGAGATACTTCCGTGGGCAATTCTTCTTCTGAGGACTTGTTAACGTCTATCAAATTTCAGCAGTTATTTTGGTTGTCTCTTATGACGCACGCTGTTTTGTAATTTTATCTGGAAACAATAATATGAGCAGCTGAAATTGTCACAAGGTTGGAGTGAAAATGTCATCACTGCAAAGGTATGAGTCAAATGAAATAAAAAAGCCTGTTCTCCTTGGTGCAGGTAATGACTGGCTTCTGAGCAAAACTGTTGTCTTCCTGCTCAACCTCTAATCTGGGTTCTGAGTAAAATTGGATTTAACGAATCTTAACAAAGTTATTTAACCTTCCGTAGCCATCTGTAGCAACTCTGATGTGGCTCGGGGCTGACTTTTCTTTTTCCACAGATTATGTCTGATGACTTTATTTGAAGAATAAGTAACACTGTGCAGGCCAAACCACAAGAACTTCTCATTTTCTCAACCACTGCCTTTTTAACTTTGCTATTTTTATCGTGTTTGGTTTTTGTCAACAAGCTCCACAATAAGATTAACCCACACACCTTGGGCTTAAAAAGGTCCTTCTCTTCCTGCTGTGGAGGTTTTGCCTGTCGAGATGCAATTTTCAGGTTGTTTAGCCATTAGGGCGTGTTCAGAACAGGATTTAAAATGGCCCAGTTTGGCAGCTGATTGACTTCATTCCAGTGGAGCACACAATCAGCAAAGTGAGTTTAAGTAAAGCTGCATGACTTTTTGTGTCATGCTTAACTTTCCCCATCCTTCACTTTCCAAATTTGAGCCACTGCTCAATATCAAGCTGGGTTGACCTTTGAGGAGATAGCCGATTAGCCACAGTATGTGGCACTATTTATCTCTTTGGAGCAAACACGTGTCCATGAAAGAGCAAGCGTTTGGATACAGAGGCAGTCATTCATGGTGCAAACATGTTTTCTTGTTAATGGCAGAGCTAAACACACAAATTCCAGATATGCTTGTTTATGTTGTAAACAGAACAGTGGAGAAAGAGAAAACAGAAAGAAGCCCTCGCATACTGTGAGTGGGAAGCACTGGCCCGGCTCAAGTCATCTGAGTGAAACTGACTTTTCATAATAGTAAAGTAATAGTTATATATCACAGCTCCCAAATTTGCTCGAGGGGACCTTTCAGTCTGTACAGTTTACACACCCTCCGTCTTTAGATCCTCAAACAGTGAAGTAAACCCACCCTGTAGACAATGAAGAAATCTCAGGATTAAAAGATTATTTCTCGATGGACCTCCGCTGCACCTGGCAACGAGATAGACATTGTTGCTACTGACAACCAACAAAACCCAACTTTAACTTACTTAATAACTAGGAAAATGGAGTATTTTCTGAATATAACATTTAATTTATTTGGAGAGGACAAAACACTGGCACACACATGGCTGAAGAATAACATGAAGAAGAAAAGAAAAGAAAAGAAAAGAAAAGAAAAGAAAAGAAAAGAAAAGAAAAGAAAAGAAAAGAAAAGAAAAGAGCACAGAACGAGAGGCGAAAATAACTAGGAAGCTAAGTTTACATGAATAAAATCCTTGAGTCATTATTTTGAGTCACATTATTGAATAATTTAGTTGTAAGCCATGATGTGACATGTGATAACAAACCATACATTTTAATGTTAGACTGCATATTTTCATATAAAAGGAGCTTTAGGGCTACGCAGAACCTTGTTGGAGCTTAGTACTTAACAATGACATGTACATGTCATGACAATACATGTCTTGATATGAGTATTCAAGGGTCATTTACTTTTACCTTTAGATATTAGATAGGGACAACTGAAGAAAAACAGGAATCAAATCCACGCTGCAGTGAGGACCATAGTTTCCCAACAACGAAATTGTGGCTAGTTAAAATGCAGAGTGGCTAGTAACTTTGGAAAACAACTAGCCACAGTGGCTGGTGAACAAAAAAGTTAATGTTGAGCCCTGGTTATAAACCATCAGGAGAATACACTTGATGCTTCACAAGTGAAAGCCATCTTGGACAATGAGTCGAACCCACTCCATGACGTGCTGGTCAGACACAGGAGTTCTTTCAGCACCAGACTGATCACACCACTATGCACCACAGAGCGTCACAGGAAATCATTCCTGCCTGTACCCATCAACCTGTACAACTCCTCGCTCTGAGTGTCAGACACTCTGAGTCAGTTGGTTACATAAATTCCTTCTGGGCAATAACCTATATTTATGCTGATCTTGTTAATCAAACAAATACATTCTCACCACAAAGATAAATAAAAGTGGACCAAACACACAAGGAGCACCTTATGTAACTGAGAAACTACACTATTTTATTAAGAGGTTGTTATAACCTTGGAATCAGTGTAATACTCTTAAAGACTATGAGACAAGATGTCTGAGAAGCACTTTCTGTAATATATCATTAAACAATAACAGGGACCATTTTCATCAGAAGCTTTACTCAAGATGAAAATGCTATGTGTTTGTCCACAGTATCTTTAAATGGCCCAGAGTTCATGTCTAGTTCAAGTAAGTGAGTGAGTGATCATAAGTCATGTAATCAAACTAAATATATTACTCTGTTAATTCAAGACTAGTAACACCATGTTGGTGGCACCAAAAGCACATAAATCTTTATTATCCAGTACTTCGACTGAAGCGATAGCAAAGCACGTTATCTTATCATTCCTGGCATACAGGAAACTGGAATGGCTTTAAGACTATAAATCATTCCATTTACATGACGGTTTCTTTTGGATCACTTTTTTATTTTTTTTGTTATATATAAGAGGTTGATTGCATGGATCAGTTAACATCCAGTTATTACCTAATGAAAGTCAAATAAACAGATCTGGTTTTTCTGCTTGGCTCTAACTAGATGCCTCAGTTAGTGTACAGTGTACTGGACCCAGGACCCAAACACAGACAGAGAGGAGCCATGAAAAAAAAAAAAAGAAAGAAAAAAGATAATGACACCAGTTTACAGAGGGAAATGCAGGCTGGCAAGTACCTGCTCCGGTACTAAGTGAGTACATGCAGCAGGAAGGATGGTAAGCATTTAAGTCCATAGTATAGAGAACGTAGCAAATGTTATGACAGTGTGGCTGATAGGTTGGTGAACTGCTTAAGTACAGATGGGCTGCCTGGACCATGAACAACAGGTGAGCAGGTGTGTGAGGAAGTCAGGTCACTGGGATTTGAGGGTAAGTACGAGGGCATCTGGTGGATGGATGGAGAATGGCAGAAAAATGCGTCAGCTGGAGGAAAGTCATGGGACAGCTTCACAGTGACCTAAAAAAGCTCTGAAAGAAGTGTACAATAGTTTACAAATATCTGCAGGTAAATCTGAATGTCTACATTGTATCATAGCAAAGCTCTTTTGTTAAATTAATTTGTTTGTGATCAACTAACCAAATGTGTGCCAGTGTTTTTCCGGTCATGAGTTCTTCCTGTCGCAGTTCTTCCTTTTATGAGCACTCACCGAACTCCTCTTCTTAATATTGTGTAATGGAATTATAATTTCCTGGTTCTTAGAAATTCGAGTAGTTGGGGATTATTTATTAACGCTGTTCAGCTTTCAGAGCTGACACGCATTTTCCATGTCATGTAGAGACCTAACAGGCAAGGATGGTGTTTTTCATCATTAATTCTGCAATAACTGATTTTCTGGCCGGTTGAGATATTGCTTTGTAAGCTGATTGGGCAAACGTCAGTGTCAGCTACTGGTGAAGGAAACATCATGCCTTCTAAATGTTCTACAGTGTTCACCTGCTAGTTTTTAACTGACGACAAACCTCCATTGTGTAAACAGAAAACATTTCCATAACTTGCGCAACTACTGCAGCTATACCATCTTTGGGCACTTGGTAAGGGTAATTTTTGTATTGCAGTTTAAGTTTTATCTCATCTTTTTTTTTTTTTTTGTACCCCAAGAATCAATTAAATGCAGCTCGAGCGACCATCATATGCTTTGTCTGTGTTATGTCACCTCTCAAGCCACTTTAGGAGAGCTCTTCAACACGAAGAGCTCAAACTGAGGCAATCAGACGCTTTTCATGAATTTTCAACAGTTCAGCGTGGACATGATCTGGCGCTCGCAGAATCTTCACATTTCCATCTATGAAGCTCTGACTGAGGGAAACAGCCATCACCAAACCCCTCAATTCATAAGGGACACTGACAATGTTTCACAGGTCTGGAGGCGAGCTCGCTTCATGTCTTGTTGCAGCAGATGGACGTCTTTAGTATGGCTTTAATAAATCCTTTAATGCATACTGAAATCCTTCCTGTCAGCCACTGGAATATATGTTTAATAAGACATCAGCATGAACTCTTCAGCTCTCTTTGCCGAACTGTTTGAATTCTATCCATAAAAATCTCATTCTTAATTGGACGGGACACCCAGAATATATTTACAAGCTATAATGGTAGCCCTTAAGGCAGTTGTAGTCAATGTTTTAGAATAATGATATATCGAAGACACACATGCCAAGGTTTCTGGTCTGCATATGCACTGTTTTGACTGGTGTTTCATGTGTTACAACATGTTGCCTATGAATGTAATTCAAGCTACAATGCACGTCCTCCCTAAACGTTTTAACCAATGCATGCGCTGTATACAAATATAATTTGTCTCAGGTGTGACTATCCAGTTCTGTAAAACAATAAATAAAGGAGTGACTTGATACCTGGGTGGTTTGTGGCCATACAGTGCCACATGGGTGCAAGTCTGTGAGCAGTGTGACCGTGGGTTGATTCATCGCTGACTGGAACTTTACTGCCTCACACATCCACTCTGTCTCAAGTATTTTGGTGAATTAGTGAGGTGAGGAGAAGTGCACGGGAGATGAAGGGAAGTGGGTGCAGTGTAATCCTGACCAACAAGGAGAATCATTGTGACCCAATTAAAACAAATAAATAACAGCTTCCAGCCCTGCGAGCTCCATGGATTAGTTTGGTGTGGTGTACCTCAGAGTAAAGCTGCATAAAGTAGCTTAACTGAGAAGAAACTAACCGGCACCATCTTTTGCTTTGATCCCTGATTTGCACTCATGGTTGGATTTGAAGATGAATTTCCTTTGCTTTCCCAGATTTCCTTGCAACACCATATGGTACAACACTCTCTGCAGTGAGAGTCAGACTTCAGTCCGAGTTCTGAATTGTGCGTGCCTTGGAGTGCCTTGGAGCCTTGGAGTCTGGTGGCATTTGGGTTGTGTGAATTATCCTTTTTTTTTTTTTTTTTTTTTTTTTTTTTTTGCATTGATTCATTTGTATGCATAAAAGGCTATATCCTAATATCCTAATTGCCTAAGTTATCTTTGAACATTTTCAGAAAACAGGAAAAAACACAATTTTCAAAAAGCATATTGGTATGTTTTACTGATAATGTAACAGTAATTGAAAAAAATGACTTAGGCAATTATGCTGTTAGGCTAACGTTATTTTACTTCTTCATCCAGGCATCACAAACTTTCAGCTCGGAGGTGACACGCACGTTAGGTCACGTTCCTAACAGATGATAAACCCTAGGGCTGGTAAGACCTCAACAGACTTTCTCTAATACCTTCAGAACATTGTGGCCGAAGTGCCTCTTCAGTTAATGGATGCTCACATCTGTCGATACAACTCAATCCTGTTAAGCATTTGGTAATCTTGTTAGTTGTGCCAATGAAGTTGCGAGGCCAGACAACCATCTTTAATTTTTATCTGTGCAACTGTCCCCCTCATGACCTGGTGACAGTGTTGGTGTCAAACTTGGCACTTGTCCCAGGGACATGGGTGGGACATATAGAGCTTACTGCGCGTGGCTCCATTATTAAATGCTATGTCACAGAATGGTTGGAAACATATGTCTCACTAAATGTAACAGATGTTACATGGCACACAACCTGACCTGACATGAACTCTGGAAAAAACATAGAACTACAGCGGTTAAAATGAAAACGTCGCAATTTTTCATACTAAACATATTTCTAAAGGTGCTATTGACAAGAAATTTTCACCAGGTGTTGATAACAACCCAAGTTATCCATACATAGAAAGAAACCAAAACAAATAAATTCAGAAATTACGTTATGTGTAACAATGTGAAATAACAGAGGGAAAAAGTGGTGAACACACACAGAAAGGGAGGTGGAAAAAGGCATGGAAAGCCAAGACACCAGCTGAAATCTATCAGTGATCAGAAAGCCATCCTGCCCCTGTCAGTGCAAATGAAAATCAGCTGGTTCAGTCCAAACTGATGGCCTATAAAAAGGTGTCATTTCCAAGGTGTCACACAAGGAACATCCCATGATGGATAAAAGCAAAGAACTCTCTCAAGACCTTCACAGCCTTATTGTTGCAAAACATTCTGATGACATTGGTTACAGAAGGATTTCTAAACTTCTGAACTTTCCACTGAGCACTGCTGGGCCCACAATCCGGAAGTGGAAAGAACATCATTCGACCAAAAACCAGCCATGACCAGGTGCTCCTCGCAAG
Organism: Mugil cephalus; assembly: GCF_022458985.1. NCBI lineage: Eukaryota > Metazoa > Chordata > Actinopteri > Mugiliformes > Mugilidae > Mugil > Mugil cephalus. The sequence continues at coordinate 23,938,684 of NC_061779.1, forward strand.
ATTTCTGACAGAGGAGTGAAAAGAATTATCAGAAGAGTTGTCCAAGAGCCGATGACCACTAGTGGAGAGCTTCAGAAAGACCTGGAATTAGCAGGAAAAATGGTTACAAAGAAAACAATAGGCAATGCACTCAACGGCTATGACCTGTATGCATGCTTACTGGGAGAACATAGTCTGGTCAGATGAGAGCAAAATTTAACTCTTTGGATGCCGTAACACACACCATGTTTGGAGGACAAAATGCCCTGCAAAAACATCATACTGACAGTGAAGCTTGGAGGTGGAAAAAACATCATGGTGTGGAGCTGTTTTTCTGAATATGGTACTGGCAAACTTCATATAATTGAACGGAGGATGAATGGAAAAATTAACCGAGACATTCTTGAGAAAAACATCTCCTGGCATCTACCAGAATGATGAAGATGGAACGAGAGTGAACATTAAAGTAAGACAATGATCCCAAACACAGAGCAAAGGAAACTCTCAACTGGCTGCAGGGAAAGAAAGTAAAGCTGCTAGAATGGCCCAGCCAATCACCTGAGTTGAATCCAATTGAAAATCTATGCAAAGAACTAAAAAATCAGAGCTCATAGAAGAGGCCCACAGAACCTTCAAGATTTACAGTACTTTTTTTGTGTCATTTCACATTATTATACATAACCTATGTATGGATTACTTGGGTTGTTAACAACAGCTGGTGAAACTTTCATGTCAACAGCACCTTTAGAAATATGAAAAATTGTGATGTGTTCAATACTTATTTTACCCGCTGCAGTGTATGTGACACTGCCTGATTTGTATGGGACTAGTATGGGAGTATGGGAGCTGTGGAAGCTGTGGTTAGAGGTGCAGCTTGGGGCTGAAGGGTCCCAGGTTCACGTCCCCACATGTCCACAGCTGCAATGCCTTGAGCAAGCACCTAATGCCCAATTTGCTCCCCAGGTGTGGTCTGCCCAAGGCTGCAGCCCACTGTGGCAACTGTACATACTACTGTGTGAATGAAAGGATGGGTCAAAAAGCAGGAACATAATTTCCCATTGGGGATCAATATGCTCCTTTAAAGTGGAAAACAATTGATACGATATATTGATTGATATATTGATACTTTTCTATGGAAACAGCTGCAACTGGGAGAAGTATTATACCAGCACCTTGAAAAAAAACAAAAAAACGAAAAACAAATAAATCAGTCACACTATCAGTGAATTGGCTGATTCTGGAAGGCTCCCTTTAGGAGATAGAAAGTAATCTTTGGGTGGAGTACGTCACAAAGCTCATTTATTTCATTTTCTGTTGAATCACCTTGGCTTAACCTCAATGGGTGCTGTGCATTTTTTCCATTGCCTCAGTCTAGTCCTACGCATTAAAAGTCTGGAAATATGAAGAAGTTTGTCTCCTCACAATAAAAATGCAGGGCATTTACAGATAAACAGTAAATGCCACGAGGGATTAAACTTTTGACCTTATGTACCTGATCAGGGGGGTGAACCCTTTGATCACCCAAAATCTTTCAAACTACTTTGAGGAAAAGCCTGGAGGTTAGTCTTTGTTATGATGTGTGCTCTAGATCCTAATCCTGTGAAAGGAAGAGATTTCAAAGATTTTCAATATCAGTCTGAGGTGAAGACAAAACACCAGCGAAATCCTAAAAGTTGACATTTTCTGCAAAGAAAAGAATTTGGAAATTCCAAAACACACCTACACTGCCATGTGTAATGTACCAACTGACATAAATAAAGACATCTTCTCCTGTTTCTTGCCGTACTTAAGAGGGTCTCTTAGCTTTGCTGCCTAAACCTCGCCTTAACCCCAACTACTGGAAGCCTAATCGTAGCATTTACGTTAACCCAATCAACCTCCTCCTCAGCTATTATCCTGACAGGACTGCATGCTGTGAAGCAGAGAGAGGCCACTTAAAAGCACTTAACTTGCTTAATGCGTAACACATTTTCTTGACCAGAAGATGTACAAAATGTACAAAATATTCATCCACAAAATAATCCCCCAGTGTAGGTTTGCAAACGACCTACAACCTAGAAACAACAATCCACCATTAATGTAGCTAGTACTTAAGATCATTAGGATCACCCATAGTAGCAAAGCCACAATTACCCTTCAATGACCCTTCAGTGACCCAGCAGTGACTGTGGAGGCATCTAGGTGACAGGATGCTAACATCTGAGAAATCAATCTGCTTAGATGATTAAAAAGCATGAAACAATGCTGACATGTACATGCATCCATCATGGATACATTCTTTCTCTGCGTTTACACAGCAGTGTGTGGACTCCGAGCAGTGGACTGTCTGTGGTGCCAAGGTATGCTAACTGATAAAAGATGTCAGATGAAATGTACAGTTGCTAAGAGACACCATGGGTGCACAGTCACATCATTCATCTGTAAAGGACTATAACCTTTGTGGACTCCGGTCTCATCCCAGCAAGCTTTTTTTCTGAGTTTGTCGGTTGACCCCCTACTCGCCTGGGGTCATGAGCAGTTGCCAGACTTGCTTGTTAAGCAGCCTGCTTCCCTGATGATCCCAACTGTTTCCAACAACCCACAAAAATATGCAATTTATTGCATGCTGTGTCTTTACTAAGTAAACCAAAGTAGACTATGTAACACAAAAGTCATAAATTGTGTTTACAACTTACTGTTGGCTGTATATCAGTAGGCCAAATAAATCCAGGGAGAAAACTGTATTGTATATTTCTTGTAATAATAAATAATTGTGCTATAGTGGACATATTACAGCAACTATTAAAAGAACTGAAGTGAAGCTTCCACTTGTGATAAACAGTGATTACGGCTGTGATTAGTGAAAGTAATTTAAATGTTATCTTCTGGTTTGTGTATGATACTTTCCCATCAGTCTCAGGTTTGTGTTTAGTGTTGTTTGCACAGTCACACTCAAATGTAGCAGTAAATGAATGCAGAATAATGGGAATGAAGCTCACAAATAAATGCTTAATTTTAATATCTCAAGTTCATATAAACATAAGAAATAGGAAGATAGTGTTTTGCAAGTTCAGAATCTAATTAAGAGCAACCATTAAATGTTACAGGTGACAACTGTGTCATAATACAAAATGAATAAAATGTATTCCTGAATGTAATAGTATATTTAAAATAAAAAAGTACTTTTATTCAGTGACAGAAGAAAGAATTAAATACATGTATAAAGCTGTAACCTTGATAAGGCATATATGCGTTATCAAGGTTACAGCTTTATGATGAGGTAGCAATGATCCTACTGAAACAGTATTGGTTAGAACACATTCAAAACATCTGAACTCTGCGATCACAGCATGTTCATGAATACTGATTAAGGCATTTCCATTTTACTGCAGCTTTTTAGTCACTGCTGACTTTCAGATTGAAAAAGTGCAACAGATCATTGAAGATGTATTGGTGTATTACTATGCTGCAGCTGAAATAAAAAAGTGGGTCAAAAAAGTTTTGAGGGATGTGTAATACAAATATATTAAAAAATACATGTCACCTTAGAATGTCAAAAAAAAAAAGCTCTTCAGAAATCAACAACTTTGCTCTGGAGCTCTTAAATATGACTGATGACTCTGCATAAAGCTGCCCTTTGTTCCACCACTGCAAATATTTTAGTAAAGCAAAGTAAGGAAGTGAAGTAGAGTCAGTTTATTGTTATAAGGACTCTAAAGAATTTGTAGCTTTTATACTATAATATTGTATTGTAATAATATTGTATTTATACTAGAATCTCATTCAATGTTAATGGTTATTCCCTCAAATTTTCATGTTAGTAAAAGTAAAGAGAGCCTTATGTTTGCAGTGGCTATTCAGTCTTCAGACACATACTGGAAGTTGAAAGCAATTCTTACCATTCAGACATTTTTAGACTTTTCTTTTGTAATTTTAAAATGCTCACAATATATATAACCAGTACAGCACACTAAAATGTAAAAGAAATCCACCACGTCTTGAAACTCATTGATATTCAATTCTCATATTTCTGATGAAAATCTGAACAATTATTTTTTTTATTCAGTCTGAATAAAATAATTTGCAGAGCTTCCTGGCTGTCACCAGCTGTCATCAGCATATTACTTTGTGACAATTTAAAAGAAAGATAGACGTCTGGAAGGGGGCTATAGTTAGCTACCGTTAGCTGTCAAAACAGGTACTGAACAAACAAAAGAGCTGCAATTGCTCCTAATTGACTTAAAATGTTACGGGGATAACTTTGGTGAGTTAAGACATTACATTGCAGCAGTTTTGCACAAAATCCTTCACTTTCCCATGGCGAGCGTCAAAGTTCAGGCAGGGGGAAGCAGGTGGGACTTTGGAGGGAGTTGTTCATGTTAAAAAGAACTGTGCTACATGCTGAAGAGGTGAGAATTGCTTTAAGGACACACTTAGTCGCCCATTGGCTGCACAAAGACGCCATGTCAACAACAACCAAATAATCTGAAACAATATCCACTCATGTTTTTGTAACATTATACCATGTCCAATATTGTTACAAGAGGGATTTCCTCGTTCGACTTTTTTTTTTTTTTTGGCAACAATTGTGGCTTTATGGGACTAACAGACCAGTGCCAATGTTGCACAGTATTTCACCACTTCATTATTTGGCGGTCCGCTCCTGGAAGGTCTTGTAAGAAGGGAGGAAGGGCATGTACTGGAAACATCTAAACCGATTCAGAACACTGCTGCAGAAGGGGATGTCGTAGCACGACTGGTCACACACGCTTTTGCTTTTGTTTTGCTCCATGCTCTGCCAGTTCTTGAGGCCCCTCTCTTTGTCAGTACCTTCAAAAGAAAAGACAAGTTCATCTGATAGCGACATTTGGGCTTGTTTTAAAAAGTATTGCTTAAATATGAATACGTTGCCATACCTGGAATGGTGTTATCCAGAATGAATCCAAAAAATCCGCCAATGAACATATGCGTGGTGAAGAGCACTATGATCACTTGGTCCAGCTCTTTTATTCCTTCAAGCAGAGGAGAGAATAAATAAAGTCACGTGTTACCCCTCAGGAACTACTGTGGCACCTATAAATATCCAGATGAAGATCACAGGTCAGATTAAACTTCAGCCTACTGAAACTGCTCACTCAAAACCAAGACCAACAGCAACTGGTGCCTGACAGTAAATCTTGTAGGACAGAACAACAGCTAATTTACACAAGGTCTTTATCCAATCCGTCTGTTGGATGGATCTCACACCTGCTTTATCTCATCTAATTGACCCATACATCTGTATGCTGAACCCTCTGAGCTGTAACTCTATAACTCCCTTCATATGTCCAAAAACAACATAGCAATACAGACACAAATTGAATCTAGAAAAGACAGTTCTGTTTCAAACACAAAGATGTTAATGCACAAATATGTAGCGTGACAAATATGTAGCGTGACAAATATTCGGGTCCACATACAGGTATTGCTTAGGTAATGCATATTTACCTAAATATGCAACACACAAACACCTTATCTAAACACACAATTTAATTTACGCATGAAACTCATGTAGATCATACAAATGTAATTAGTATTACCACAAAATACAATGTACTCTGAACCTGAAATCTGTACTAAAGATAATACATTAGAGTATGTATGTGTTATACATATATTTGTTAGTTTGTTTCTGTAATTTATTCTCATCTCATCTTCTACAACCACTGATCTTCACCTGGGTCGTGGAGCCTGCCCCAGCTGTCTCTGTATTGTTAATTATTATTGCTGGTGAAATCAGAAACACATTTTGAAGTTTAAATCCTATAACCTCATTCTTGGGGTTCCAGAATTCTCTTTCTATCTGCCAGCAATACAATGCATGGAATGGAGGATCTTGATCTTCTCTTCTTTCTCACTGCCAATGTCCCATTCACTCTCGGTGCAGAGAAGTGAACAGGATTGATATCATCCATGCACAGGAGGGGGCTGATTGTCACTCCATATCCGAGTAGGTTTCCAAACATCAGTGCACTGTGCAGTGCCACACACACCAGTATCCACTGTGGGGCATTGGCTCATGGCTTTCTTGTAGTCAGTCCAGTCAGTGATCAGGCAGATTAGTGTATATATGTTTATTGCGGTCTTAAAAGAGACACCCACTCTAACAACTCTAATCACCTGTATGGCATTCAAAGTCTCTACATGCCCACCTGTGCTACTGCTTTCTCTCAGAACACTGCATCTTTCCTGACACTCAGGACAATCAGGAGACCTCACTGTTAACAGTCTTTAGTGGAACGAGAATTTTTGAATGTAATTTTTCAATTCTGTAGGCGGCACAAACCTAATTCAGTTAACCTCAACTGAATTGGTAGTCAGAAGTCTCAGATACAGATATCTCAAGCCTTGCCAAGTGAGGCTAGAACCGTCTCCCTGAATAAATACCACCAGCAAAAGGTGAGATAGAAATGATTTGTGGTGCGTGGACAAGCTCAACATTTAACCTGAAAGCCTTATACCATAAATTTTAGCAGTAGTTCTTGTTTTGCTCCCTTGGAGGCCTCACAGCAACCTGGCAGAGTTAATAAATTGAGATAACAGAAAGTAATATGCCAGCCAGAAAACATGGGTGTGTCCTTGCAGGTCCACAAATGTCCAGATCTACAGTATGTACTTACTGAGCTTACTCAGGGGCAAAGGGGCCTCCCTTTGTAATCACTTCCCCAGTGAGACATTCTAATTCCCTGAGTTATAGTTGGCCTTTCATGTGGCATGTGTTACCACCGGCACATGGGTGAAAATACAGAAGGCCATTGAATATGTGAATGCCTGCATGTCCGATGCCCTGCTTTCTTAATGTCCCTCAGGCAATAAACTGCTTAATGAAGTTGTATCGAATTGAATCAAGAACTGCAAACAGCGCTGACGTAGTTTGACTCTGAAAACACGCTTGTTCAAATAACCCATTCTAACAAATGACCACTCTCATGCGCGAGTGCGCACCACCACATACACGCGCACACACGCTCATTTCCTGTCCAAAGCTGCAGCAGTCAAAAGTTCAAGGCACCCACTGAGTTCATTTTAAGTCCCACAGCCTGTACGTCTAAGGACGTCTGGATGAGCGACAATTTGTTTACAAAGAGCACTGACAGACTCCAGCTCTGGTGCTATCACCTGAGTGTTGAGGCTGGGGAAGGACTTGGGGGGCAGAGTGCTTTATCTGAGCTGGGCAGATTACAGCCAGTGACATGGGGGCTAGCCAAGAGGATTGGAAGGTAAGCAGCCTAGACCTGAGAAAACCAGACAAGCCCTCATGCCCAATGTTGAACTCTGGATTAGCAATTTCCTAGGAGACACTAGCATCACATGACTCATGGGATCAAGGTCTTATGTCTGCAGAGAGGAGCTGTTTAATCTTGAGGATTGCTCTTTTGATGGTGCTTCATAGGTGGCTACAAAGACTCCCCACAGCCGAACAATGTGTCATCCAAAGTGTGAAATCACTGGCTTGATAACCTGTGATTGATCAGATTGATTATACGTACTCCTCATTCATTAGTTTGATGAATTAATTAATTAGGGTGCCTGTTGTGCACAAATGCATGTGTGTTTTAAATTCTTTTTTTCTCCAGAATTGATTATTGCACTTTCGCAGTGCACTGACCCATAACCACCATCAGCTGTTCCCAGTGGTACGCACAGACACAGACAGGGTTGCCAGTTGAACTCGCCACCAGTGTATTAACATCATATTCATCCGTGTACTCCGTGCTTACTGTGGTCAAACAGTCCTCTGAGGAAAACCAGGAGCTAAATACAATCACAGATTACCCTATGCACGCAGAAGAGGAGCTACATCAAATGGAAGATGAGACACGGAGGACAGAGACAGAGGCTGATGGACTACAAGACGTCCTCAAAGGCAAAGCACCTTGAGCTCTGCTGGCTATTCTGCACCATCAGGAGGGAAACATTTGCTGCTCTTGATGCTAGAATTAGAAAAGATAGTGGCTAATCCCACGAAAATAGCAAGTGAATCTGTTGTACTGTCTACTTAGTGATAAATATCCTTGAATAGAGACAGTTGGCAAAATTGGTATTCTAGTAACTAGTGACTACTTTGTATGTTTTAGGATAAACTTGAAAACAAATATTTAAAATAATTAATCTAAAAATCAAGCTATTTTCCACAAACGATAACCAGATTTACAATAGAATCATTAACAGAAAATAATTTAGGCTGAAACAACCAGTTTTATTCAATCCTGTGATGAGAAGCCAAGTAGCCAGATGAAGCGTGTTACAGGCCCACCAGTGCCCCAACAGGCTGAACTGCTCCTTACACCCAACTGAACACCCGTTAAGGCCAGACCAACCAACAACACTGGTATTTACAACAGAATTGCAATAACATATTCAGAGTTCAGTATCAGGTAAAACTCTTCTAAACCTGGTCTAAAGACTGAAGGTTAAGTGTTTGCCATCTGGGCTTGCAGGATTTGGGAACACCTTGTCCTTAGGAGCTTAGGCTGGCAAAACCACTGCCATCTTTTCAAGGGCAACCTGTAATTGGTGAAGTGGGTGTACGGGGCCTCGCACTCATTGTCGGAAGACCATGTACACACATGTACACATCCTCCTTTGAAAGATGTGTGCTTATTGTGGATCAGTTTACTGATCCTCCCTAATGTCAAACCCAAGACGAGTGTAGTGAACACACACTACAGTCTCTTGGTTTTGACTACTGCAGCTAGATAAAATACCTCATACCTCGACACCTCATGTGGGTACTGACAAAGAAGCAGTCAAGATACAATAGCTGCTCTGCACTGACCTGTGACAGATATGTGATAAAATTGCTGCTTCTATAGCAATGGTCCCTCTTGATTCCTGGTAACAAACCCGCACTACGGCCTGGTTAATGTAGTGTGTGGGCTTATCTACAAAATAGCCTGTGAGGGTGCTTTGTATGGTGTCGGTTGCTATGAGTGGGTGTTGTCATCCGAACTGGTCAGTTTATGCAATGTGGTGATAAAGAAGCATGCCACGTAAGATGCTTTCAGTTTTCAACCAAATATCCCACTTGCCATCTGATTAAAGCAACTTTATCGTGCATATCATGAGTTCCTCCTTCTATTATGTATTGTATTCACTCATGTAGTGCTCCATTCTGAGTGTTAAGACTAAATTAATATAAATATGTGTGTTTAAGCTGAAGCAGTTACGTTTGTGTAGGTTGCTTCCAACATCAGTGGGCACATGAGAGAGTCTGTGTTAAAATCACCTGTGTCAACGATGCCAGGATTGGAGTGAAACCAGGTAGGTAAGACAAGGCCGCTGAAGGTAGAGAAGCCGAGGATCAGGAGGTTACGGGAAGAGTTAAGATCAACATACTGGAGAGAGAAGGGAGAGAAAGAGAGAAAGAGAGAGAGAGAGAGAGAGAGAGATTATGTGATACAAATTTGATTCAATTGGTTTATTGACTCTCAGATGCAAGCCATTATTTTGTTGTTTTGCCTCAGTTGGCTGCCATCTCTGTTTTGGAACTTAGCCTAAATGTGATTAGAAATAATCTGAAATAATCTAAAAATGACCTGACTTCTTTTTTTGGTGAGGAATTCACATGTATTTGGTCGTGACAGTTTAACACGGGCCACCCCTGTGTCAACACAGACTATAAATCTGCTCTGAGACGCTAATAACTTAGATTAGTATTGCACTCCTACACAAAATGACCAAGGTGACATATGTCACATGGGGGGAGTGACACACACACACACACACACAAAGACATGCCCCACTTCTGACTTCAAGCTCTCATGCATTTTCCCATTAGTTGTTCAGAAACACTGCAACATAACACCAGGGGGTTTCTGTCGATATTCTAAGCAAAATCTGAACACTTTGTCATTGCCACCAATTATTTTGTATATACTGTACACTACACTGTAGCTCCAACAAGGCTTTGACACCTATGACTCAGACTCAAGGGAGCAGTGGTTGTTAAAGGCAAACAAAGCAGTCATTAGATTATGGGGGAGAAATAGTATAGTGTTTCTTCTATTTTTACAAAGACTGAGAAAAGAAAACCTTTAGAAGAAAGTACCTTGAAAGGGTGTCACTTTCAGTGATTCAGTGATTTCAGTGTTGTGAAAGAGCCCAGGACACATTTCTACACTTTCAATGACAATACTAGGCAGTAAAATACAAACTCTGCAGAATCATGCATTCAAGGATTGCTTTTCACGTGTGAAAATGTATTTAGATTTTATTTGTATTGAGTGACTGAGCAGCAACGTCCATCTCCCAACCCTAGCCCTAATACTTAGCAAAATGTTACAGTCAATCGTAAATTAGATCTGTGTGGGTGGGTTTAATGATCAACAGTGCTACAGACATTCCCTGGTGACCTTGCTTAAAACCCAGTGAAATATCTTTTGCCAGGAAAAAGGATAAGAGCTGACCTCTGCTCCCTTGTTAGTCTGTGTCTTGGGCTGTTTCTCAGCTGCTCACTGAATGCAAGAATTCACCTATTGCCTGGGTGAATATTCCAAATGCAGTCTCCATTTAGGAATCATTAGGGGGGTTTCCGTAGTGAACCCCCTTCTGTCCGGATGGAGCCCCAGGCAGCACTCCTCCCTCTGATTTTAAGCCTGAGCTGCTCTTGTTATGGAGTATTTTCAAATCCGAGCCTCAACCAGCCTTGACTGTGAACTTGTCAGACTGAGCTACAGGCATTGTCAACAGACTGATTTGGAGGTGAGATCTCAGCACAATAACATATGGTTAGTGGGGATTCCCAAGGATTTTCCCACCTTTTCTACTTCTACAGCAGTTTCCTGTCTGCTCAATGAGGCTTTTAAACTTGAATAGAAGCCTCTCGTGGGCTGCGTACATCATACTCTCCAGCCAAGAGTTGACTCGCCCCATGATTGCTTGTCTGCATTATCAGACAGACTGTGGACCGATTGCGCTGAGCCAGGGCCCAGCAATGGATCAAGATTGGAGACGAGCCTACAAGTGTTTTTGTTTCTTCTTTTTTCCTCATTCAGTCCACTGCTACGTCTAAGACCTTAACATATAGCCACTAATGCCAGTACTTCTGATATACTGGGTCTCCTGTGAGATTTGTGAGCTGGAATATTAAAGGCATGGGGAGTCCCATTAAAAGAAATGTTTTAAAGCTGACCTAGTGTTTCTGCAGGAAACCCACAAGACTTAAATGTCCCTGGGTTTAATTGGTAAGTTGATTCAGTTTTCAGCTTATGTGGTTATATCAGACAAAAATGGCAATTACTTCATTGTTACAGGTACACTATTTCATGTTCCCATTTTATTAATTAACATGAATGCCCCTAATTTCAGTGATCCACACTTTATGAATAAGCTCTTTGAATGTCTTCCCTCATTGAATAACAACCTCCTTGTAATTGGAGGGGACATGAATTGTGTAATTGATCCCAATCTAGACCGCTCTAACCCACAAACTCTGTCCCTATCATTAATGTCGAGGCCACTTTCAGATTTCATGGCCAAGATTGTATGGAGATAAAATCTGGATGGAGACTTTACAACCCTCTCACAGATGCATCAGCAGTATTCACAATCTTGAAGTTTCAATACTTCACTTCTTTCAGATGATACATTCAATAAATTTATTGCAGGTAAAATTGATGATTTTGTCATTAAAAGCATACCTACGCAGGATAAATAATCTCCTACCCATAATCTCCTCTGCCCATTTGATCAAGTCGCGTAAATCACTAAAATGAACCAACAACTTGCTGTCTGCCCCAGTCCCAGTTTACTTAAATGTGTTGAATTACACACTGAATTTGATCTCATCACCACTAATGATGCAGAGTGACTTCTCCTATGATCACGCTCCACATATTCTGAACATCAACTATGTCACCAGGCAGCTTCACGTATGATCCCACAGATTAAAAGATTCATCAGCAAGCCTACATTAATCTCCTCTTAAAAAGGACAAGGATCCAAATCTCTGCAGCTCTTAGAGACCTTTTACCTTAATAAATGTGGGTGCTAAGATCCTTGCTCCGGCCTATCGCCTGGAAAATATTGTACCAACTATTGTTTCACTTGAGCAGACTGAGTTTGTTAAGGGGTGGCAGCTATTCCTTAACATGCGTACGCTCCTAAATGTTATCTACTTTAAAACTACCAAAACAACACCTGAAGTAGTGATTTCGATTGCATTTGACAGTATTGAATGGGACTAAATCTTTACAAAATAATTACATCTTTTTCACTCTAACATGGGACTTTTCACTCTAACTCCCCTATTTCCCCTATTGTTCACAGATCCCTTGTCAGTCTTTCTGAGGTCCTCCTCCATTTTTGCTGAGATCTCAGATCCTACCTTTGCCATTCCAACAATTGTATCCACTTGTCAGAGATTTGGATCATTCTCAGGCTTTAGAGCAAATTTCTCTACAAGTGAAAGCTACCCTATCAGTGCTTTGGCATCACAGCTCATAGTCTGATATCCCTTTTAAATTGAGCCTGTCTGGCTTTAGGTATCTAGGGATCAATGTAATCAGAATATCTCTCTTTTTTTCTGCAAAGTTCTCATCCTTAATGTCTAAAATTGAGTCTGACCTCAAAAGATGGGGAAGTTTACCTCTCTCGTTGGAAGAATTAATGTAATTACAATTAATGTTGCCCAAATTCCTATTTTTGTGATCAAACCATTTCCTATGGTGTGGAAAAGCACCCAGGACTTTGTAAATCCACACTTCAGAGATGTAAATTTAACAGTGGATTGTCACTTCATAGTTTCCAGCTGTATTATTGGGCTGCACATATCCACAAAATTTAATTTTGGTTCAAATCAATAGATCTGCCATAGTGTAACTCAGAGGCACAATCCCACATTTCATCCTCCCTAACTCCCGGTTCCTCTTTTATTCCATCCAACCTCTCTGGCTGTATAAGGAGCCACGTGTTTCCACACTTAAAATGTGGTATCAATTTAGGAGACACCTCAAATTTAAGTCAGCATCTATTTTTGCTCTTTACTGAGGGATCATTTATTTCAACTTGCATTTACAGAAAGGCAAGACCAAGTTTTATAGACATTTACATGGGTGGTATTTTTCGCAGCTTTACGGATCTCTCGGGAGAATTTTATGTCATACGCTCTCATCTTTTTCAATACTAAAGTCAAGCTGCTTGGGGACAAGAACTGGGTCTGAACTTAGAGGATGATTGGTGGAACACTGCTCTTAAGAAAATTTATACAACCTCATCCTGCTCTCGTCTCACACTTACACAGTTTAGAGTACTGTTTAGAGTCCATATTTCTAAAACCCCACTGCCACAAATCTACCCCAGTATCACTGACAATTACAACATTGCTCAATCCTTCAATTTAACCCATATGTTCTATTCTTGGTCGCTACTTTCTCGCTTCTGGCAGAATTGTTTTGATACCATGTCAAAGATACTTCCAGTGACCATAAAAGTCCCGCCTCATGTTGCCATTTTTGGACTTCCAGAAAACCATAATCGGTTTACTTCTAAGCAGTTACATATTTTAGCTTTTACTTCCTTACTGGCCAGATGCCATCTCCTTCTTCACTGGAAGTCAACTAAAGCTCCACTAGGACTCAGTGGCTCAACGACACCTTGTATTTTCTGATGCTGGAGAAGGACAGATATTCAGTAAAAGGTAAGTGACAAATTTTATAAGTAGCTTCCCTTTTTAACATCTCTTCAATCTCTGTCCCCTGACTTTGGTAATGCTTTTAAATAATTTGTATCTTCCCTTTCCTTTGGCTAAATTTTATTTCATCTCTGCCTTTTCTTTTTCTTTTTTTCAGCACAGGGCCCTGCATGTTTATATGAAAGACACTACCCTAGTATGGCTCCTATTAATTGATCCTCATAAACTCCCCATCTTCTTTCTTTTGGCTTGAATTTTAGTGTGCAAGGTCAGCACCAGAGCAGCACCCCTGGAGCCAGCTAGACACTGTGTCTAGTTCAAAGACCCCTTAGCAGAGAGGATGTTTTGTTTCCCAGTGTCTTGATTTCTCAAGAAGGGTGGAGGGCTCATGATACTCTGTGCAGCAGGTGCTCTGAATAAAGGTCCATCAAATAAAATGATATGTTGCAATTTTGAAATGTGTTTACCTGGAGGTTGGATATCCCCACTGCTGCAATCATTCCAAACATAACAAGGAACATGCCTCCAATGACCGGGTCTGGTATGGTGATAAAAACAGCTCCAAACTTCCCAAAGATCCCCAGGACAATCATCAGAATTCCGGTTGTCTGGAGGACCACTCTGCTGCCAACCTGTCATAAAATCAGTACAGGAATTTGTTCATACAAAATGCTTTAATCCACCATTCTCTTGTTCCAGGATTAGTTTCCTAAAGATGGTATGAGCTAAAAAAAAATGTCATGTTCAATGAACTGTGATGTAATTGGGTGTAATTTTTGACTTGGGTGTACACATGTGACAACACAATGCAGCCTGACAAGAAGAATGCTCAAGCTCACAGAGGTCATACAAGATTCAGCAGTAGCATGGGCAGATTTGGGATGGGAGCTGGAATGTTGAAAGACAAGTTGTTATTTTAGACATGCTTGAGGAAATCAATCTGACGCACCTTGGCTCGGTATGTATGTACGTTTTTTTTTTTTTTTTCACTATAGTGAAAGAGTCATGAAAAAAGGCATATATATTTTCTGGCTCTATCTTCTGCTAGTGTTTGCCAAGATGATACACATGGCCACATTTATAGACATATTATGGAGATAGTATAGATATAGGTATTTGCTGTTAAAATTATGATTGTAGGTTTTTTTCAAGATCACCTGGAATGTGAAGAGAACATTTCTGAAATAAAATCTCAAAAAGACTAAGCATAAATACTCTAAACTGTCGCCTTGACTGACCAAGCCTTTCGCTTTCCCAAAATGGTCAAACTGTCCTCACACACTCAGCCGGACAAGTGCAGGGACATCTGCAAGGTCAGTACAACACAATACCAGCCAAACAATTACAGCAGGTAACATGATATAGAAGAGGTTTGACCTGGGAAGCACTGTTGTTTCTCACTTTTCTAGGAATTTTGTCGTAAAACCAACGTGTGGAAATTGCAGGCTAATGCAAGGTGTTCTTCAGTTTGGATAATAGCTGCCCACAACCAGGTGGTTTAAATTCCATCAGTAAATAACTGTAGTGTACAGTGTAATCTATTTGTACATGTACTAAATATGTACCAAAACAATGTGTTTTTATTCTCTATTCCAGGAAGTAATAAAAAAAAAAATATGCGAATGGAGTATCAGTTTCCACAAGCAGAGGTCTCCTAAAACAAGGCTCTGTGTTTTCCGAAATGATGAAACAGATATGAGGATATACGGATCATATATCATCAATCGTATGTCAAGGTACCACGCATCATATGTAATGGTGTCCACATTGGCAGTTCAAACTAACTTTACTCTGACAGATTCAGCATCATACTATATTGTCCCCAGGTGGAAATTTGCTTTACAGTTCGCACACATGGCACATATGCAAACATATCTAGGCACAAGCACAAGTATGACAAACATCACAAAGAGTTGCACAAGAGACATGATGGTGAAAACCCCTCTACCTCCTGCTGAGGTTGTTCAGGGCAGATATGGCTATGGGCATGAAGCTCTTGGCAAACCGTGTCCTTTGCAAGTTATTTGTCTGTATCAGATACCAGAGGGGAGCAGTGTGAAAGATGGATTGAGGGGGTGGCAGGAGTCATGTGCTATCATCAGTGCTTTATGGGTTATGGCGGTGTTAACCAAAGCTGGTAGGTTGGGAGTGGGGAGGAGAATTATTTTGAAGCACATGTGGGTGATTTTAAGTAGTCTGTTTCTATTGGTGATAGGGAGCATGGTGCAGTAACAGGTAGCACAGTACATGCCCAGTGAACTGTGAGTCCTCCCTTATCATCATTTAAAAGGCCAGTCTGGTCAGCCAAAAGGGCCTACAGGGCACAGTCAATAAATCATACTAAACTGTAGGCTTCCTATCCTATTAATTTGATCAAAAGACCATAGTCAAAGTAAAATCATGCCCCTCACCTTGAAAGGTGCTACACAGTTCAAGGCCGTGATGTAGTCACTGTTGTGATGCAAACTTGTACATGTGGAAACTTGGAAAGAAATTTGACCTTGTGCAATCAAGGTGAAGAGTAAATAAAGGACAAGATCACAGCCATGAAGCTGACAAATAAATCATTTTAACTGTGCATAATGTCATTGATAATGTGAAAATTGATTCAGTTCAATCTTACTTACATAGTGTCACTAACGATACAAATTGTCTCGAGACGCTTTTCAAAATCCGGCCTAAAACTCCCAGAGCACTGCATGGAAAATAAACCTTGAGAAGAATCCAGCTCATATGGAGGGAACCATCTGTGTAAGGTTGGCCCATTAGAGACAGAAAAAGAGAGCTGATACGCATACATCTGTCATAGATACATATATCTAACTAAAGTGTACATGTAGGATCTGACCGTTTCGTGATAAATGAAACAAACCCGAACATTCACCAAAAACGCAGAAATTACTTTCTAAATCAGTGCTGCTCTTGCATAATGGGACAATTGTTTGCTTGGCCTCTAGTGGCCAAGAAATGTTGAATACATCTGTAAAGAGTCGTACAGCCCAATCTGGGATTACTATGGCTTGTACCTTGGTAATGCCAAGTGCGGCAATGTTTTGGCTGTAGGAGGTGGTGCCGTTTCCAGTTCCCCACAGGGCAGCCAGGATGCAGCCAATGCCCTCGACGGCGATACCTCGGTTGATGGCGTGAGTGGGTGGTGGAGGGGCGCCCCGACAAACGAGCACAAGCATAGTAGTCACCGATGGACTCCATGGTGGATGCCAAAACACCTGCAATCATCCCCAACACTGAAGACAAACTCACTGTGGGCATACCCCATTGACCTGTTGATGCAGAGTAAGAAAATATTTGAGTTTCTCAGAGACTGTCAGATACTTTTAAAATTCTTCAAGCTCTGGGTAGTATAATAACCTCCATATTTTGTCTTTTCACTGAGACGTTAGCACACTGTTACCAGGTGACCTGAGAGGCCATGGTCTTTATTACATATCATAGATATGTTTCCTGAAACGACTGAGAGATTTAAAGTCAATGCAGTAGTACCCAACATCTGCCAGATCAAAGCTTTACATGAGGCATGCAGACTGCTCCATGTGTTATTTAAAGATCTGAAGAGATCCACGAATCATACTAACATTTTGTAACATTGTGATTTAGTGAGCTTATCACGGTTTGTACAACACTATCTCATTTTAGAAAGGATCTGATTTCATGTTATTAAAGTAAATTAATACCCTTTCACTTTCATTTACAGTGCAGTTATACATCGCGGTGTGACTAGCAGAGGACGTCAAACATCTTTGGGGTTTCTCTGAAAATGAAATAAAATGGAATCAACATTAAGACATATTTAATGTGGCATATGGGTCTCACAAACCCAGGTTTAAACCACAATACTTCTGTCTTACGTATACAAATGGGCAGCAAGCCGATGAGAGATCTTGTTGCCTGTCATTGTTCTTTGTCTTGGATATGTGTTTGACATTTGGATCAAGGGCCTGCCATTTTAGTCAATGTTTAGACAACAAAACACTGCTTTAGCTGGATTGCATTTAATACTTAAACACTGCATGACCATTTATTCAAGATACATTACACAAAATAAGTTGCCCGATTACAAAATTTTGCATTGTGGCATTCCACTGTTGTGGTAAGAGTAATTTGCTTTCAGACTGGGCTTGATCCAAGAATTCTGTGGTAATATCTAAAATCAGCTTTCTTTCTTTAGCTTAGTTATGGGACTGTGTAGTGGACTGGCAGTGCCACATGAATGACTCTCACATGAAAAAGCAGTCACATTCAAGTACTACAGAGTCAGTGTTGTATTAAATAATGACCAATGACTTCCCTCTGGCACCAGGCATGCTTCTGTCCAGTTCCTTGTCCATGACAGTACATTCAGACATTCCTGACCAGCAGGGGAGTCATGATCATTAGCTAAATAAAGCTAAATACGGCATGTCAGTGCATATACTAGACAAAACCCTTCAGGTTGTATTGCAGTGTCTGTAGTTTAGAAAAGTTTGTCTATGAGAACAAGCTGAAAGATTTGCAGGCATGTTGAAAAGCAGTACTCCATGGAGTGCAGCTTTATGTTTATTGGACAATTGGACTACAACAAGAGCCAGATGGATTGTCTACAACAATGACAGTCACAGACATCTAGCAAAACACTGCTGTTAAATGCAACTGCAATTACAGTCTTAAAATGGCAAATGTAAAGCTTTATACTGTAGATTTGTACTTAAAATGATATAATAACTTATATAAGTTACATTGGAAAGTTCTAAAGAGACCCAGCTGGCATTTATTCCTATATAACCTAATGTTATTATACTATACTGTATATAGTTTCCAGTCATCTCAGGGTCATGTAGTCATGTAGAAACAGACGTTCACAGAAAAATGCACCCAGAAGCCAGAATAAAAACGCATAAGTCCATATTGATTTAACCCTTTCTTTAAAAAAAAAAACAAATAAGGCAGCGGCCAAACCTGAAGATTTCCAATTTCATTGGTTGGTAAGTTTGCAACCGCAGCGGAGACACATCGACTTTGCTCATCAGCCCAAAATAGCCTGAATCAGCCCATTTAACATAATTGCTGTCAAATCAGCTCAAGGTTTCAGAGTCACTTTCAGAGATTTTCCATGCATATGTTCATCCCATTCTCATGAACACACTGAGGGACCCAGGGAAGGTCAGCATCTTAATATTTTACAAGCACAATTTGAATTAACACACACTCTATAATAAGTGAGTCCGGACAGTCAAGGATGTAAACTGCGTTTCAGTTAGTTCTCCTTTTGTGGTGAAAATGCCTAATTTATGACCATGTCTGTATATTTTTTTACTAAATGCTGCCAGAAATGTTAGGTACAGATATTTTTTCACATCACATAATAACACATTTTCACTGACACAGTTGTCACTGTTATAATTGTTAACAGCTCTCTGGTCCAGATGTGGAAGACAGACTGAAGTGCAGATGATGTGTGCAAGTAATCAAACAGCCATAAAACTGGCTGCAGCTCATTTTTATGAATGAGAAAACTGACCCTGCAGGTGAGTTTTAAGACTCCATGAATCCATAGACCCAACAATAGTTTTTGACAGACATGTGTATTCAATATTTGGAAACATGTAGATACAGGATACATGTATAATAAGATACAGTGATGTGAAAAAGTGCCCCCCTCCTGATTTCTCTCTTTCTTTTTTTTTTTTTTTTGCATGTTTGTGAAACCTGAATGTTTCAAATCATCATTGAGAACAGGTGTGGCAGTAATGAGGCCTGGGTGTGGCTACACAAACTGAACTCAAGTGTGATAAACCACAGTTATCTTTTAATGGGGGGAGGGCAAACACCTTCATCTAAAAAACTCCATTTCGTGTTTAGTCGTTTAAATTTGCTTGACGATCTGAAACATTTAGTTGTGACAAACGTGCAAAAACGAAGGGGGGAAACCCTTTTCACTCCACTGTATATCCAGATCACTGGTACAAGACACAAACCACAAACTTCTAAAATTACTGTGTTCAACTGGTTTGGATTGAAAGGGACAGCTCCCAAGTTTATTGAGTTTTCTTTGAGCAGCATGTGGTCTGAAGATAAAGAAACATATGTTCCATGTTCAAGTCTGTGTAACGTGCTGCCAGCCATAGCCAGCTGATTGTTTTCAAGAGGTTGTCATCCAATATAGATCCATTATCACGTAAGACAGTACCAAATCAGCAGATCTATTTCAAGCAATTACACCCATGGCTAGTAATTTTTCATAGAGCAACCTTTTGGAGAATCACTAAAAATCTGTTGCGTAAGTCTCAGCAGAGCTTCAGAGTGTTTGACAAAGACTAAATTAAGGACAAGCTGCTGACAAGTTGAATAAATTGTAGGAGGCATGGTACCCAGCAGTTTCCATTACATTGGTAATACGGTAATTGAGAGAATTTCTTTAATAGAAGAACTAATGCAAGGCACTGGCCTGCACTATGGTACCTATATAGGTATTGTAATATGCACTCTAAATACTCACAAATATATAGAAAAAAATACACTGTGTTGTCAAAAGGGAACTTTGCTGATGTGTGTGGCGGCTACTAAAATCACAAACACATTCACATATAGGTTTAAATGCGTCTGGTATAAGCGCACTTACCTGGGTAAGGCACATGGAACCACGGCGAATTTGTCACAGCGTCCAGGCTGATGTCAGTCCTGGCTGAGAAGCCATACTCATCAGACTTTGAAGGTAGGACATCGAAGAAGGTCAGCAAGAAGCAGGCCAGCCAGCCACCACACATCCCAAACAGGGCCTATTAGTTACCACACAGAGAAAGTGTCTTGGTACATTGTAAACCAGGTTCAAGATACATAAAACATAAGCTTCAGAAATACTTTTAGGTAACTCCTTTGGGTCAACCTTTGAAAAAATTGCATTCTCTGCATATTCTGGAGTGCAGAAACACTGACAACACTAAATAACATATTTCACTCGCTCACATGCTTCAGCTCAAACAGATAATATTACCTACCTACCACTTATCAAATTTTTATCGAATACAGGTGATATCCGAGTTATCTTAAAGCTACTAAATCAGTCCGCCCCCTACCAGCAACCACAGCTGCCGGGTACGAATATGTGCTACTCCTTCATTCCGCATTATTATTAAACATTTGAGTATGATGATGACAGTGTGTAATTTGGATTGTATTTGTGCGGAGATTATATAGGAGCAGAGAACTGTGCACTGCACAAGAATGCTTTTATCATTATCAGGTCACTACCAGGAACAGTTAAAAAGTAGCTCAGAGGAAAACATGTCAGCACAATGTTTATTATATTTTCTCAGCTTCAGCTTAGAGGCAATCTCCTGGTCTTTACTCAGAGATGCATTGTGTGAGATTTGTACAGAGCTTGTATTAAACTAAAGCAGTGGGATTAAGTTCAAAATTATGTAATTCTTCATTTTAGTGCTTAACGATGAATTATAATTAACAAGTTATCAAGAGACTGGCTGTTGACTTACCTCACACAGTATGTGGGCTCATTTCTTTCTCCTACATAGTCGGCAGCTTTATTACTTCACACTAAAAAACAGCATTTTACACTTTACAATGTCTAAACTACTTTTCAGATGGGCTTTTAGGTTTAAATAATAAATCATTCCAATCCTCAAGAGCAGCCAACCAGTTATTCATTTGATTTATTTTTGACTAAAATGTTTTGATTGTAATTTGCTAATTAAAATCTGAACAGCATAATGTACAGCCGTCCATACAAGTCATTGATTATCATTGATTTCCTCTGAAGTGACCCGTGTTTCAAAGCCTGACTGTCTGATTGATGGCTACCAGCAGATGACTGTGGTTCTGGGTGTCAGCTCTCACACTGACAAGGTACAGTATGTAACTGCAGGAATGTAAAGCAGTGCATGCGTTGAAAAGGTTAAAAAAACACATTATCTGTGCTTTTCCATCATCAGCAGTAATCTAGACGTGACAGGAGGCAGTACTAAAGTATCCATGTCAAGTAAGGTTTTTTTTTTCCATCTATGAAGGCAAGTATTTGTAGCAGATTTGTCCTTGGGGTGCACATGTGAATGTGTGTCTGCAGGGAGTATGTGTAGTGGCAGTTACTTTTATTATTTTTCATATAAACATTCTGTACATGCTGATTATCTTACTCAAAAATCTATAATATGCACTTCCAGTAAGTATTATTTTACTGGTATATAAGATGAAAGTGATGATAACTCCTCACAGGCGTGAATGAGAACAACTGCAAAGATAAGAAAAGATGAACAAATGTGGTTACGCTGCAGATATTATCTTACACATGTGTCACTCACCTTGCCACATTCAGATATTTTCGTGATGGTTGTGTTAATCTGTATGTAAACATAACATGTGACAAAACTACATTTAGGGGCCAGTCCAGTCAAACTGGCTGGGTACCAGATAGAAAACAGGCAGAAAACAAACTGATCCGAAAGGCTGGACATGTGATTGGTAGAGAGTTTAAGTTGTTTGTCTCAGTGAGGGACAGGAGGACACTGGAAAAACTGCTCTCTGTTATGGACAATCCATCCCATCCACTACACCAAACATTAGAGGGTCAGAGGAGCTCATTCTCCAGCAGAATGATTCAGCTCCACTCCTATAGTGAACGCTATAGAACTTCTTTTATTCCCTACTCTATCCAGCTGTATAACAGCTCATCTATCTGTGACAATTTAGCTACTTTGTTCCTTGTGGACCATTAAAGTCTGTCTAAGACAAACTTTTGGCAACTCACAGAGAAGAGCTTGAAGAGCGGATACTGGAAAACCTTCCACTTCTTGTCCTTGTAGGCAATCATTGGAACATCAACTTTGCTGAGATATTGGGAGAACAGGAGGATCAGACACACTGTGCTGTGGAAAAACAAAAGACAGGAAAAGGACAGTGTCAGTTACAGGTTACATGCATGTGAAAAAAAAAAAAAAAAAGAATTATTGCTTTCATATATCAAAATTAGGGGGAGGTCAGACCAAAAGACAACATGTAATTTTCGGCACTCATACAGAACCTTGAGGAGGTAAGGTGAGGTACTCAACCATACAATTTCAAGGTTCATGGAGTATATGAACCTTGAAAAAGTATGGTTGAATATATAAGTGTGTCACAAGTGTCCACTTGAGCATAAAATACTCTGGGTGTTTGTATGGTATTTCTCACTGCTCATGAAAGGCTTCATGAAACACACACACACATATATATATATATTGATTTTGGCCAAAATTATAATTCATTTTTCTTCTCAGTTTTGCTGTCTAAATATCTATCTAGAACTATCTGGAATCAGAGATGTTGTGTTTTCATGTTGTATGACACAACACATGGCCAGGATTTTGGTTAGGGTTTTGTTGTTGTTGTGTCAAGGGAGAAAGAAAAAAAATATTTTTTCTAATTTGAGAACCAGTCTTCTGATCTTCCATAGTGACCTCTCTGTATACTATGATGACCAGTGATGTTGGTTAATGTGCTATTCTTTTTCCAGTAACGAGTAATCTAAAGCATTACTATTTCTAAACCAGTAATCAGGTTAAAGTTACTTATCCAAGTTGTTGCACGTTACTGTTTTTCACATGTTATATTTGCTTTCTTCTTGCATCACGGGGAGTGACGTCACGTATGCGATAAATCTCGTTTTCTGCATGATGACAACTCGCGTGTAATACCACACAGTGTCACAAGCATAAACAACAATGGAGGGAGGAGAGAGATGAGTGTTTTCGAGCTGGAAACACTGCCACTGCAGCAGTGGTAAGAGGCACAGCTTCGAAACCGAAGGGTCAGAGTTTTGCCTTCCAGAAAAAAAAATGTCTCAAAAGTCTCTAAGTGAAGACTTTGGAACAAAACCAGTAAGTTGGGGAGAGTTGAAGACGTTAGGTGGGCAGTATGTTGTAGAGGAAATTGATAAAACCTAGGGATGAGCGAGTACAGCATTATCTGTATCTGTATCTCTTAACCATACGAATTATCTGTATCTGTACTCGGAGTGGGCGGGGCCTAATCCAGAAGTAGACGGGATTTAACCAGAAAGTGGATCGGGTTTTGTTGAAATGGACGGGGCTTTAACCGGTATGTTATTTTAAGCATACAATTTATATGGGTTGATCAGAAATCAGAAACAAACTATTTACAGAACAAGTTTTGCAACAATGAATACAACACATGCTGCTGCATTCATCAAGTAAAATGTAATTTACACGAGTTTCATACTCAACATAACTTTTTTTTATCAGTGTGATTTTTTTTCAATTTTTTTGTTTCTTTTTTTATTTTATTTTTATCCACACCAGGTATGTGTGTGTGTGTGTGTGTGTGTGTGTGTGAGAGAGAGGGGTAACTGGGGGTAACTGAGGCAACACTGATAATGAGCCAGTAGAAGTGGTCTCCTCATAAACCCTGCTCTCTGGATTTAAATCAAAATCAAACATAAGATGCCACCAAATAATTTCAGCTGCCACTAATACTTAAGAAACATACATTGTCTAAAATCTACAATGTTTCCTTCTATTTTTTGTGTGCTTGGACAGTGATACTGCACCAATAAGACGTTTGTGCCCCTGCTCTTGTAAGCAGCAGGATATCTTGTACTGAGACTCATGAAGGTGGAGGGAAGGGCACGGGGCACTGAGGCTAAGAAGGATATGGCTGATTATCCTCCATACATGGCACCAGGAGGTGAATGTGCTGGACCTTTTAAAACCCACAAGGATCGCTCTATATAAAGACATTAGTCTGCATTAACTGGAGATGGCAGCGGTAAATGAAGACAGATTTCATTTCAGACAGAGCAGGGGCAAAGGTAAATGAAAGAAGAGATTTCTGTAGAACATTGAGTTACAGGCAGATTAGCTGCCCAGATTACATAGATTTAGATAGAGTGCTCAAATGAAGGGGGAGGAAAGTGGTCAAAATAATACTGACCGGTTCATCTGCACAGAGACATAGATAAAATTAATTAGTTAACGTAATAAATGAGTCTTTAGGATGTATTTTTCTAGGGATGTGGTGTTGCTATATTGTGTATTGTACTGTTGGGTATTTTTGGACATGGCATTCATGTGGATGTTACTTAGATATGTACCACCCACACAGACAGGACCCTTCCCTATATCCCAAACTGATCAACAAGCCTGATCCAAAGAGGTCCCTCTCCTCAATCCATAGGACCCAAAGCAGCACCAAAGACCACAGGAACTACAATCTTGAAGCTGTGGTCATCCCAGTCTCCAGATGTTAATCCAGCTAGAACTTTGTGAGGACTGGCATTTGACAATTTATTAGAGCATCTGTTCCAGGAAGAAGTTTTTTATAAAAACACATTCACTCACAGGGCAGCTATCCCCCAGTGGCCTCCAGACTTCTTTCCAGCTTCAATGAATAGTGACAGGCCAATGAGGTTGATGGTGGGAGCAATAGCCAGGGGGCCGATGTATTTGAGCACAAATCCCACCAGCCCAGAAAAGCCCAAGAGGAGTTGGATCAGAGATGACACCAGGATGGCTCCCTGGATCTGTGGAAGGCAGGTGGGACATCTGGGACATCATTTCAATCCATGCGCTATTGACAAGTGTTTCGTATCTATGGCACATTCGGTGCAGCCCTAATACGGTTTACATCAAGTCCCAGAAGTTCAAACTTCTGGGTTTTCAACAGTAAAATGCAGATCTGTTACAGGCAGACAACCAATCAAATATCATGTCATACACAAGTTTCTTGGACCTCTACACCTACATAAACCCAAAACGACTGTTGTATATATTGTCTATATTATCAGAGCATACGCCATATCACCTCCGTCGTTACTGTAATGCATTCCATTTCATGACGCTATATGCATTGTGCCTGCTACACGGTCAGTTTTAGTTTTGTTTTGTTTTTTAATCATTTAATATGCAAAATAAAAGATAATCCTGAAAATAATGTGGTCAGTAAATTGCCATAAATACCTGATGTAATAATATGATACAGAAAAATATCATATCGTCAGCCTAGTGCAATATTTGAATGTTTTTGGAAAACAAGAAAAAAAAATGAAGGAAGCACATTGGTATTGTTATTGATATTGTAACCATAAGTCAAAAAAATGACTGTTAGGCTTATGATATGTGGATTTTTAATTTTTTTTTTTTTTTTTTTCATTCTTTAATTTTGTTGATTTTGTTAAAAAGTCCTGTAAGCACTGTTTAAAAAACACTAACTGTTTCCCATTAATTTCCAAATTATTTAGTCTATGAACTTGTTAAACCTGCACATCTGGCTTCATTCTTTTAATCCACTGTTGGGTTCATGGTTCCCATTGCACCAATCCCATAAAAACAAAAGGTGCCAGTGTGCTGTAAATGCTTTACTGAAGTGCATGTAAATGCAGGATAACCTACAGCTCCACAGAGCTCCATCCATCCCTCCAGTCCAAAGGTATCCAAAGTTACTGTTGCCACAGGGAATTATATCTCCTGCTGACAAGTAATAAATGGGCTACTGACACTTAATACTCGACACGCTAAATTGACATTTCGGTAATATGTCAAATATGCAGACAGAGGCAATCCAGAAGCACTAAATCTCCAGAAACAAAGCGGACATACAGTTTGTGCAAATTTTACCCGAAATGTCACCAGTTACTTTCAAATTGCTTTTTACACCAAATGACAGCCTTCTACGGGGTGTTGCCTTGGTGTAGAGTTATTCATGAACACACCTCACGCATTCGTGACATCCAGATCTCATCAGACGTTTCCTGTCCCAGCGAGCTAGTGCCATTCTGCAGCTGCATGGAGAGCATCACAGGTGAATTAGGGGCCGGACACTGCCACTTGGGCAGAGCGAGAATAGCCAGGGTCGGTGTGATGAAACTGAAGGTCCCACCCTGGAGAATTGGTAACCTGCAAGTCAATGAGGTGAGGGAGTTAAAGTTCAGAGGTCACAAGACCACATGTTGTCTCTGGAGACTAGCATGACCTGGATCTGCAAAAAAAAATAAACCTCACTGCAGAGTTCAATGAGTGATTTGCTTTTGACTGGACGCTTAGCCAGAAAATAAGTCAACATAAACACAAATCATAAATCCTAGTCATTCTGAAAACTTGTCTCAGCTCACGAATGGTGATAGAGGAGGAAGATCAGAACATTGGCAGTATATTCATCTTTGAAACTGTCTCAAACCAGTGTATCCCACATAAGGCTCAATTTTAACAGAATAACTCTAACACATGTTAACACGACAACATGTTACGACACGGAACATAATGTTATTGATATCTAAAACTACACAGGATAACTGTTACAACTTGTACACTGGTACAAGTGCAACTAGAGTAACCATCATTATTGACATATATAATAGTGAGCAGTGTGAGCATTATTTTTGCTGTAATGGGTTTTATGCTGCTAAATAGTTCAAATTACCACAGATGTGGCAGTGGTTTTTGTCTCACTATCATACATTCATTTTGCATATTTTAGTAGTTCCTACTGCTGCAGTATGCATTTCTTTTATTTTGTACTTTTGTTGTGTTGCAGTATACATACATATGTCTAGCATTTTTGGTTACGTTATTCTCATATTTTCAAGCTTCATAAAACACTGGACACCACTGTTTGAAACTAAATAAAGATTAGCTTACTTATAATTCATCGTCAAAGCTTGCTGGGATCACATTTTTGTCCTCCTTAAGCCTTTGCCAAAAGGTGTAGCAAGAGAGCTCAAACAAAAGCATTTGCCATTTGTTCAGGCTTACTGTTAGGCCAGTGCGGTCAGATGTGTATGTGGAGCGCTGCATTATATTGTGCTGTAAGACTGTGCTGCCTCCCACACAGAACTTTGTAAAGCATTAAGATTAATGCATCACTGTCAAATGGATTAGTGTAATGAAACGGCTGCTGGGATTTCACATCTAAACAATAAAAGTACTCCAAAGGCAGTGGAGGAGAAAATCTCCTTTCCGCTGACACAGTGGCCGGCAGCAAACTGACTCACACTTTATCTCTGCATGATCTGCCACAAGGGGCAAGGTGGTACCTGGGGCTCTCTCACATAGAGCTCCTCTCCACTTTGTCTTGGTGTCAAGTTTGTGGAACAACCACAGGATCAGTGCAAGGATGTAGTGTATGTAGGAGGACACACACCTCAACAAATCAAAATCTTAGTGGCCGTACACATGTGCTTTTGGGTGAACTTTGGATGTACTTCAACCCTCTGTGGAATGGTGTCAAAGAGGACTGTCAGTCACTCAGTCAAGATTTGCAGCAAGTACAGAATGTTTCCTGTATTCTCTGTGTATTTGCCACAACACCACTGTTTAAATGTTAAAAAGCTTCCTTGTAAAAAATTGTAAATTGTAAAGATGTCTGGTCATCTGTATATAGGTTTGAACCACCACCACTCAGCTCTTTTGCATAGACATACATGTTAATCCAGTCCTATACATATTACCAGTCTTCCGTTTTCCTTTTGCACTGTTAATTTAGTTGTTTATGTTGCAATGTTGATGTCTGTGTACATTTTTCAGTGATGTAAAGCATTCATGGCAAAGGTGAAAAGGCAAATACACAGGAGAATATAGGAAACATTCTGCCCTTGCTGCAAATCTTGACTGACTGACTGACAGTCCCACTTCGACACCATTCCACAGAGGGTTGAAGCACCTCCAAAGTTCACACAAAAGCACATGTGTACGGGTGCGTGTGACGTAGGAAGGCGAGTTACCTGATTCCAACAACCGCCTGCAGCAGTGTACATATTCCTGACACAAAGAATATGGTGGAGATGAGCTGACTTTTTGCAGTGTTGTTGTCCTTTATGCACAGGGGCTCAGCCAGGATCAGCGGGATTGCAATGATGCCGCCGAATGCAAGGATGTAGTGCTGCAGAAATAGAGAGAGGGGTTTGAAAGATTTTCATGTGAACCTGATTAATCACTGCTTCATGGTTATAAATAATTTTTACTGAATTTAAAATGGCAACATCTGTGGTAGTATTTTTCAGTTGATCAATTGTATGTGAATACTTTTACCCACATTTGAGGGGACAGTGATGCAGAATTTACTCCTGCTATTAGGCAAGAAGCATTGGGACTGGAGTGTGGTTGTATGCATGATGAAGGCGTGATTGTACACATAAATTATGTCTCTAGCATTGCTTCTCTTGATAAGAGAGACATTATGTCTGTTAACAAGTGGTATAAAGCTTTCAACACTTTTCATTTCAATTCATTTTTTCTTTTTATTTATTTACTGTCCTTGATATTGTATGCTGTAATCTTATTCCAAATACACACAGACATAAACATGGGCTCTGTCTGGCTGGTTCACACAAGTCCTCCAACTTAAAAGTTCAGACTGGTCACTTGTAATTGCCTCCACATGAAAGATGAAGGAAAAATGAGGAAAGATGTTGATGGACCACACAGGATTTATAAAGCTCCGGGAGCACTGGGAGCACTGGTTTTACACAGGGGCCAACAGGCGCCAGTGCACCTGTAAAAACGCTCCTGGCCCCTGTTGTGGTCCCTGTGCTGAACGGATAATAGGTTTATTAATTTCTTACGGTGATATCCGGTGACTCGAAGATCAGAACCAACGCGTCGGAGCGTTCTATGCGGACTCTTTGAAGTGTTACACACACAGTGTTACCCACTTCTGGAAGACCGGCAACACAAATTTGGAACTTTGGATGTGAAAGCGAACAGCCAGCAGCCTTTCATGGACTAAAGAGGCCCAGGTTGGAAAACGATTCAATTTCGTGACGTCAGTGACGAAATAACATCACATTTTTACTCTTGTTCACTACAATGATAAAATCCGTTTTTATTGACCTAATCACGGCTTGGTCTTGTTATGTTTGTGAATAAGCAAAGCTACTTAAGTCAGTAAACATGATGTCATGCTTGGGAAATGTAGCCTACTTATTTAATAAAAACTTGAATGGCCTTCTGAGAGTAGATGTTACAATCCTCTCCGTTTTCTTTTTAGTGAGCTATCATCATGAAATGGAGCAAGAAGGACATTGTCTCCTTTTTTTCCCCTTTATATTTTTCCTCCTTACTGTACATAAAAAAAGACTGAGATGAGTGTGATTTAGATAAAGATAGTGTGATTGCACATTCAAGTCTCATGCTGAGAAAAAGGACTCTGCATTCAGCTAAATGCTTAGATTAAAAAAGTGTCATCGTGCAAATGAAAGTTTTATTTTATGCAAAATAAGAAATCTTATTTTACAAAAAGACAAACATGGTTTTAAGGTTTATTGAGCACATTTTATATTATGTTTATTGACACAAACAATGTTTGTCTTATTGTATTAATACTAAATGTATTTTGTTTAACTAAACTAAACTAAACTAAACATTTTGAACACTTAAATATTGCCCTGTTTTCTCCTTATATGTGGCCCCTGAAAAAACACCTCGGCCCCCTGGTAATTTTGATCTAGAACCGCCACTGTCCAGGAGCTTACGTCAAGTGCACTTCTCTACTATTCGGTTGACAACTGTGAGCAACTAACTAATTAACCAGGGCTGTTGTGCCCCAGGACGCCAGAATAGTCGGGGACAAGCTAAGTGGAAATCGTTTTATTGGATTCCTGAAGATCCGTAAGACGGTAGATGTGGATTAATGCAATAAAACGAGAAACCGGAGCGGTGAGATTCCTCAAGAAACAGGTTTCTCTTGTGAAATCACTTTACATCAGGGACAGAGTCCAGCGTTTTCCAAACGTAACGTCTTGTTCATTTAGCATGTTTTTAACACGATGTCCAACAGATTTCTTTTCATTAAGGCAAATTAGGCTGATGTTTATAACATGGATTACAAAGGATGTGGCCTACTCACTCTGCACTAAAACTACTCATGATGAGAAACAAATTCGGGATTAAGCACTTACTTGATGTTGTGATTACGTCACAATATATAATAACTACACTCGTCTAGTAAATAAAAACAAGAGAACAAATTTGTGTATGTTGTGATGCATTTAGACATTTAAACTGTGAACCGTCATAAAAGATGGGCTTGAAACAGTGACTAGCTCTTTACATTATGTTGCCGTTATAACAACTTAACATGATGATGACATGATGAAGAGACGCTGTCTTTAGCCAACCAACTCCAAAACCGGACGTGCATCTTGAAGCCTGACTACATCCATAAGTACCCTTCCAGCTCCGAGGAAAGTTAATGAGGTACGTTACACCTATATATCCAGATACTGCAGGTCAGGAACATTGTCACTGTGATAATACTCAAAAATCTGTGGCATGATAACAGTCCGTGTTATGTAATCTGTCGAGTTTTGCCTGGTACTGGTCATTTTGTATCTGTTTAAAGTGCAGTAAACTCTGACCGCCTGAAATCACCACAGGCGCCGTTCACCTTCATCTACGCCAATATGGCGGTGTCAAAAGTCACGTGACATTCGGAGCTGCCTGCGTGTTTTTTTTGACCTACAACTAGTCTACTATAAGTCAAATAACATGCATGAGGTCAGTTTCATGACACAGGAAATATTGAAGAAGATTACTTGTGGAAAATGATCAACCATCATGGCCTTGCCATCTCTCCTGAATGTGTTCATCTGAGACTGACAGAAGTTTCTACTTCCAGTTTTGCAAACTGCACCGTGTGACCCTCACTCAATAAACAATTATCAAATAGGATTAAAGCCCAGCCCTCTTTCACTGCACAAATCTTATACATTCAGTTTACTTTCACTCAGTCTGTACTCGCTGGCTGTCCAGTACAGTGGCTTCATGCCTGCTCAGAGGGGAGAACCACAGATGGCAAAGAGCTGTTGGGCTTAAAGCAAATAAATAATCAAAGCCTCCATCACGTTTTATGTTAAACATTCAAATGTACTAAAGATTGGCATGCTTCGCACAGGAATAAACTGATCTACTATTTCAAACATGAGCCACAGCCACCAACAGAACAGCACAGGGTTTGTATGCGTTTGAAAGCACATCATAGGTGTTTGTCTTTTCTGACGAGCCCAAAACCACAGTGTGCCACCACATTAATCACTTACCTAAACTCTGCAGCTATTCAAAACGGAGGCTTTCTTAGACACTCATATTCTAGAATTAGTTACATTAGGTGCATGCACAAGACTCATGTTCTCCATTAGCCCATTGCTGTGGTATGTCAAGGCTTAAAGAGAGTTAAGATCTGACTGACTAATACGAGATTCTAGGGAAATGTGTATAGTAAGCGTGGCTGGTGTGATAGCTGAAAGTAAAAAAAAAAAAAAAAAAACGGTCAGATACTAGAAATAACTGCCTGGAGCCTCTGGGAAGGATCCTTTGTTAAATGAAATCAAATGTCCGGAGCAGACAACCTGATAACCTCAACTACATGCCTTTCAACATTTAGATTAGGACGAATGCCGAAGTCTGTCTGACATTCCTGCAGATTTATCAAACACTATTTAATGATTCCCCGTGATCAACAACATGTGTTAAGTACTAGCTTCCAATGATTTATTGTGACTGAGATGACCCAGATGACATGGAACCATGTGGTCTTTTGACTTTGTTTCAGTGAACCACATTGGAATTTACAGCTCGTCCACTCTGACACTTCCTCCTAGATTTTTACAGTTCAGAAGAGAGAGTCTTATATAAAAAATAAATAAATAAATAAATAAAAAATGTACCTCCCTCCTGTGACAAATATAACCTTTGTTAGCCTGCCCTAAACTAGTTAATGCTGTCATCAGCTGTAAAGTTGGATGTACTTTCCTGTTTTCAACAGCCACACAAAAATGATTACTTTTTTTTTACATACTAATTCTAGGTGACTTATTGTTATCTTAGGTGCAGTACAAAGTCCTTTCCCGGGAAGTTGTGATATAGATTTCTTGGAATTCGATCCTCAAACAAAAAACATAGGTACCATCAGACTGCAAGCTGGTGAAAGGTGATGTGCTAAGGATGTTTTCTCAGCTGACACAAAAACGCTTCTTTTCTCATTAGCTTTTTCATCCATATGCTTTTAAAGTTGAAAAGCTTGACACCACCTTGTTTCTGAGCTTCTGAGATTTATCATGTCTCTCTTCTCCGATCTTAGTCTTCGGGACACATTTGATAGTTTGTTGAAGGGCCTTTCCTGTGTTCCTAGCAAACGAAATTCATGGGGTTGTGGTTAAACCTTGCCCTGTACATGGATCTGGGGTGACACAGCTTGTCAGAAGAAGACACCAATAAGTGTGTTTGTGGTGTGGAAAACAGGAAGAAAAGAACTCAAGGCTCAAAGACAGGACTTATAAAAGTTGAGCACGAGCAAAATTCCAAATTGAAACTCAAAGATCGGGAGGAGCTGGCTGGCGAAAAAGGAGCATGGGTTGTTCCAGAGAGATAAACTGGATGGCGATGGAGCTGGGTGGTATGTGAAACAGATACAGGAACAGTGTGTTAATTTATGTCTGGACCAGATGGGAAACAGGAAAGAGCTAACAGGTGTTTTTTTTTTTCTTTTGAAATCAGAACGAGGGGTAACTGTGTGGGGAAGCTGCACATAGGGGGTGTAATGGTACGTGTATTGAACCATTTCCGTACAGGAAATTTGGTTCAGTACAGGGCTGTGCATGCACGTCGGTTCCCACAACAGAAGTTGTGTGTGTTTATTGCCCGCCTGCGTCAAGCGATAAACCAGAATGTCTAGACCCTCCTTCCTCGCTAAAGTCTCCTTCTCGGGAACACTTTGGCTTCCTGGTTAAATATTGCAACAGGGAAAGACAAGTGGGTAAAATGAGGGCAGTGTGCCAACAACCAAAACAAAAAAACACCGCCTCTCTCTACCAGTTAACAGGCCAAAGTCAATGTTTCTGGCAAAAGCTAATAAGATTAAGTAAAACTGAACAGAGCTACATGCTGAAAATGTTAGTGCTGCACAATTTACTTACTGAAAAGTTTTGTTAATGTCTTAGCAAGCTGTGAGGAATTTTGTTTAACTTTTTAACCTGTTAATAAGTTAACTATTGCAAAGTGCTGCCTGGCGTCACTTGATCTTGATATTTGTCATTATATCCCTCATTGATGATTAACATCAAATGTATTATTTTATAATGGATAACACACATTACATTTATTGCATCTTGAGGAATAACACATATTAAATTTATCAGATCCTCATGAAAAATCAGTGAGAATAACAGGATGCCATCTTTGATGTATTCTAAAATGTATGCTCTGCATGGAATGTACATAAATAATAATCAAAGACTGGAGAAAACTAAGCAGCCAACATTCTGACAACTTCAATTTCATGTATACTACGTCATCATGATCTTTTTTTGTCTTTGGCTGCGGTTTAACCAAGCTTTAATAAAGGGGAAAAAAATATTACGGTCAGGAAACATCGAAATTTCCCGTCAAAGTGGATCCAGTCTCCTTGTTCTACCGAATGATTCAAATGTCATGGCTACTCAGCTCCAAAATCTACTCGTGACCCTCTGGTCTTCTGACTGCCTTATATAAGCACATGTGCCCTTGTCCCTGTACCTTCACCTCAACCCTGTATACCAGAAAGGCTTTCTCATACATAGCCTAGATGTACAGCCACAATTAACAGAACAGACAGTTTGCTCTTCCAACATAAGACCTAGCATAAACACCACTGGACCAGATGAGGTGAGGTTTAATCCCATAATTAAATTCCTATGGATTACTGATTTGATGTAGAGTGACTGCCTAAAAACTGCTGTCATATCTTCCAAGTGCTTTAAATCTTCTAAAATGTCCTGTGTTGTTATTTGTTGTCGTTTATGAGCCATATTCATGTGAATGACCACATGAGTTGACGCTTGATTACCACATGAATAGTGTCAGCTGAGAACTACTGCTGCAACTGAGGAACAAGGGAGTAGTTAACTATAGCAACTCAAAACGACTTTTGATGCCAACATGTTTACTCCTGCAATAAAGCATTATAACATGGGACTATATGGGGATTGACTCACTTTTGAAGCCAGGCTCAAGTGGCTATCTGAGGAATTGCATTTTTTGACACTTGTCCTACAACCGCCTATCCTCTCTAGGGTTACTGGTAGGCTGGAGCCTATCCAAGCTGTCATCGGGCGACACCGTGGTACCCGGGTACACCCTGGACAGGTCGCCAGTCTATCGTAGAGCTAACACATCGATAAACAACCATTCACACTCACACCCAGGGTCAATTGAGAATTTCATATAGGTGTCAGGTTCAGCATCATTGTTTTCAAAGTGTATTGCCCCACTTCATCCTTGATCCTGAATTTCAGCCAGTCACAAGGTCAATCTAGTGAACTCTACTGAGAACAGGCTGTGTCTGACTAATGTTTAGGGTGGATTTATTTATGACTATGGCTGGTAGAGACGCGGGTCAACCCAGGTTGACCCGGGTCGACCTGGGTTTTTCACTCGATGTGACCCTAACAACGAAATCCGGGTCAACGACTCAGCAATTGACACAGGATTTCATCAGCTCGGCTTGGCTCAACGCGGCTTCGATGTGAACAGGAATGCCGCATTGCCGTTTTTTTGCTCTGATGTAGTTGTATCTGCCTGTTACATTCTGATCGACGGCCTGACAGACTGTATCATTGTAGAAGCTTCAGCTCTACAAATCAAAACTGTTGTTACATGATCGTTAATGGAAGGGTATAGGTGAGTGCTGACTGTTCGACTGCGTTTATAGTTTACATAGCGATATCCCACACATTTTTAATGATCATGGCAGCGCTCTGTATCCGAGAAAAAGGGGAGATTTAGCGGCAGATATCGCGCACCAAAGGTGAGTCGACCTGCATCTGAAAATGCCGGGATTTTCGATGTGAACGCGGTATTAGTTTCTTAGTTTGCTCATATGTGTTGTTACAGTTACTACCATGTAGCTAAGGCTAGCTTCTGCTAACTTTAAGGGTAATTATTACAGTTAGAATGAACCATACACTTTTTTAAATTCAGTAAGCTATATATATTTTTCATGTTCACACTTTTCACAGTTTTTTGGATAGGTGCTCCTGTGAAAACTGTGCAACGATGCCCACAGGAGCTGAGAATATTTGCCACAGTCAGCAAACTTATTGCTAAACTGAGAACTACTGTAATTTGTCTAATTAGGCTACTTACAAATTACAATGACATTTTCTGTTTGTCATTCACTGTAGGTGACCAGACGGCTACAGGAGGTCGATGAAGACCTGTATCATGTATCCTCTTTTGTTGGTACATTTCCAGCAAAAATAAAATCAATCCACTGGGTCTTCAGAGGCTCAGGCAAAGGGAGTAAAAATAGACTTCTGTGTTCTTCTGTACCTTTTCCATGTGCGTTTGTGAGGAGAAAAAATGGCACCCACTCTGTAATTTTAGAGCGCAGGCTCATTTATCCGGGGGCAAGTGAAAGACAGCATCCACCACTGGAGGGAGTGGTTATTTACCAGCATGGCATCAAGAAGGCAAAAATCTCAGATCTGCCTGTTTGAGCACACATTCACTAAAAAGTGGACCAAGAAGTGAGGAAAATGGCAGATTTTTTTCACTTCTGGTGCCTCATACACAGGCTATGGGGACACATATTACTGTTAGAAAACCTTTATACCGTGAATGTTGCATAATATGGGACCTTTAATTTAACTGACTACCAAATGGAGCATGAGCTGCTGCCACGTCATCTATTGCATTAGGTACACCTCTTTATTTCCTGATCTCATGTCATTAAACCACTGAATATGGAACAAAAATCAGTCTCTGAACTAAGTCTCTGTGTTACTGTGGCAATGAGCCAAACAGACATACTTCTGCATCACTGCCCTCTAGCATACAGTCATTAAAACCTTCTTATTGCCAGTGACAACCCAGCTTTGCATAACCTAGTCTAAAAGTCATTCATTCAAGGGCTGCCATCATCCATTTCTGCCGGGTTGTTCGTTCACAGTTCTGCTACTAACTTGTTAGTTGCAGTTTTGGTTTGCTAACTAGCTTACTAACCACAAGCAAGTGTAAAGAAGCACTTTTAAAATTGGGTCATCGGTTCTTCCAGTGCAAAAAACAACTAGCTCTGGACACAGCACCTCAAAGGCAAATAGTTGAGGAATACCAGGACGCTGACCTGGCTTGACCTCCACTGACAGAGCCCTGGCCCGCTCACTTCCTTTTTCACCTCCTCTCCAACACACATAAATTTAAATATCAGAAGAGCATAACATCAAGTGGAAGATGGCCAATGATATATATCTACAATGTTGAGTTAACAGCCACTGTAGTGTTTAAAGGAAGCTGTAGGCTGATATCTGCAACAGCCACTACAGTGGTGAGAAGTGCACTGAGAGCAGAAAATGAAAAGTAAAGAATTCTTTTAAGGGCACAAAAACAGAAAAGATCCCTGTTCCTTCAGAACAAACAAAGCTTAATTTTCGTTGTTACAAGAGAATGTTGAAAATCACTAGAACTGGGGGTAAAGCTGGAGGGATGCCATTGGCAAGGCCCACAGTCTAATGTGTTTACAGTTATTATGGATGTGTCACACTAACATGACAACGTTAATGTAGAAGGATCATTCCTTTTGTTAAAGATCTTTAAATAGGTTGTGGTATTTCACATTGATACGCTGAATGTGTGTTCTCTGCTGTAAAAGAGACCTGCACAATCAGTGTTGTTTCTTGAAGAAAGCTTGTCCTAGCTATCAAGAATGACTTTTTAAGCCTCAAAGAATTTGTTTTCAGGGACAAACCCATAGAGGTAATTACAAACCTGCCAGTATTAGTGGATCTCTTTGTCATACATACATATGCAACTCTTCTGATGAGATTAATTTACCTGAAAGCCGAGCAGAATGCAGAGGTACCAGGGCGGCCTGTCATTGAGGGCGTAAACCAAATCCGCACCTTTGTCAGCTGTCTCCTCCAGAGCCTCTGTGTGTGGCTCCGCTATTTCAAGTGTCAGCTGTGGCTGTTCATCACTGTCTTTGCCCTTAGGAAAGAAATACAGAAAAGACAAACAGTCATTAATCCAGAAGTGTCAAGCAAGTAAATAAAAATCAAGCAAGACTAAATAAAACCAAGGTTTTCTTGAGTGAATTCTTCTTTATTTATACCCAGACTTAAGGTGGACCTAGTCACACAGAGCCAACCAGACCTGTTGGTAAAGCTTTTCACAGATGAGATATAAGTGCTTAGTGCACTCTCATATGTCAAGTACAAAATTGATGTGAGTGATAACAGAGGGCAGGAAGAAGAACAACATACCTTCTCCCAAAGGTTATCTTGGTCTTGCTGATAAAAATGCTTGCTCCAATCACCCACCCACACAAGGTTTTGACCTTTTAAGTCTTTTTGATAGGCACAGCCCAGTATTCACAAGGACATCCCTCCACTGAGTCATGTCAGAGATTCTTGTTATTGCAGTAATATAGGATGTGAGGCACTAGGTCCGCTGGGTTGGAATCTAACCTACTTAGCTTGGACCCTATATAAACATGAAGAGACCTTGGAGTTCTTTCTTGAATACCTGTGAATGCTTTATATGCATTTGAATCAAGTCATTGTAATGCTTGTAAGGAAATGGTCTGCAACAGATGTTCTGTCTCTGAGATAAGTTACAGCCAAAAGTGACATTTTTATTTACTAATGCTCCACGGTTCAGTTTCACCCTCTCCCTCTGTGAATGGTTCCGATTAACAACACAGCAAACCATCCTATCGCCGCTTCCTGTCCTGTGACCACCGGCTTTTATCTTGTTGGTGTTGGAGTTGAGTTGAGTGTTGGATCTTGACAACGGGGGACTCCCTGCTAAGCAACACTGAGATCAGGAAATGTCTAGCCCTGGCAAAAATCTTGCTCTTTGAGGCTTTAGGGATGTAACCGTCACAGAAAAATACATGGAACTTTTTGGTTTCAAAATGGTGCAATTGCTGATTTCTAGGCTGGGATAAACCCAGGGTGTTTCAAGATCTGTCTCCTCTCTATTCGTGCATGGATATACAGTATATCTAACAATTCCAACAACTACTGCAAAAGTGCACCGGAGTTTCTGCTCCCAATTTGGTTACACAAATTTAACACAAATGTAACCAAATTGGAAGCACACTTTACACTTTAGCAAGGTGTTAACTAAATAACCACTGATGTTATTAAAGGAAGTCTATGTTTTCTGTTAATTAAATAATTTTGCCTAAATCAAACCTAAACCAAAGACAGGTTCTGGTTTTGAGAAACAAGCTTTATTAGCTACTAGTGAGAAATGTCTGGAAAAAATAATGATGTTAAATGGGTTTCAACAGTCAGTAAATGTAAATAAAAATACATATTCAGTTTATTTTTTAGACACTGGAGGATGATTGTGGTTTGATTCATCCTCGTGAGCTTCTGTTTTGGCTGTGGTAACTATGGTAACTGACCACGTCTGTTTTAGAAATCCAGGAGAAATAGTGATGGTGTCTTGAAAATGTCTCTGTGAATCTTAAGGGTTTTTAGGGGCTTTATGTGGGAAGAGAAGGGTCTAGGGTGGCAGATGCAAGTCTTGTATTAACAACTATTCTATTAACCAACATAGCGACCCCTTATAGAGCTGCCTAAGTCAGGGTCTGTCTTCAATTGCAAAGAGGTTGACTCCTTCTCAAAACAGGCCACATGGGACAGATCAGTTTCTTGTGGGTTTGTACAAACACTTTTGAGAATCAGCCTGTTTGAAGTGTATGTCTGGTTTCGTAGAAGCAAAAAATTATACACTCTGGTTTCCCTTTTCAGGGATATTATGTACAATTATACATTTATACATACGGTATATTCCGGATTGGCCCATGTGACCCTTAAGCTGTCAAATATAAAGAGGTCAATTCCCTCTTAACAAAGTCCACATGGGATAGAGCAGTCTCTAAGAGGTTAGTGCAAAAGGATGTGACTGTTTTTAAAGTATAAGCAAGGCAGTAGATGACTCCAAGGTTTTAAATGTGACGGGGGTGTTCATGGAGCATTTGAAGTTAGAAGGGGTGGAGGATTAAGACGTGTGATGGTTTTCCGCTAATTTTGCATGTTTCCTGTGGAAAAAGACTAAGAGGGATAAAGGAACAAAGCTTTGTTTTCCAGTTGCTGGCTACCGGGAGAAGAGCACATAGTTACAACATGTTTTCATTTTGACAGAATTTTCACATTTTAAACAGTAGCATAACTTAATGGGCGTCGAGGACCCACAAGCACACCTCTCGCCCCACTTTCAGTTTGAGCCTTGGATTAAACAGTAGCCAGGAGGAGCTGGCAGGTCATATTTCTGTCTTGGGCCCTGTATATCTCAGGTTAACTAATCCTTTTCCATCTCAACATCAGAAACCACAGTCTTACACCAGCTCAGTTTCACTTGAACAGTAGGTGTTTTATACATGGCATTACATCTCAGTTTTTGAGTTTTAATTCCACACATTCCATTAACATAAGACATGTAATGGAAATAGAACAGCAACTTTATGCAGAGACTTGGTATCTAAATTAATAATTTGCACGTTTAACAAATCTTATGGTTTTGCAAGTTGTGGGATTCTGCTGTACCTCTCTTATGGATGGTATGATGACAGATGATGACACAGAACAAGGACCATATTTCAATTAAGGGCAGCAATCTTGCCTGGAAAGAGAGGCTACTTTTACATGTTTTTCAAGTGCACATTCTAAAATTAAAAACCATTACCGTGGCTTATGTCATGTCAGTGATAACTGACAGGGTCCAGGCTGCTGCATGAGCACTACATTGAATTAAACACTAAACATCAGAGCCAGCACTCGAGAAAATCCAGACGGCGACGTCTCAACTGGGGGGCCTGGCATTCACTCAGCACTTCAAACAAAAGAAAACACCTTGTTGTGCGCATCTCACAACTACATCTGTCTCACACAGGAGTCAGATGACTGAGACAGACCATGCAATTGTGAACCCATCTGCATCACATTTCCTTCCCGTCTTTGATTTACTCTCATGTTACGAAGGTCTCAGTGGGTAGGAAAATCAGACGTCCGCTCCTGCCATAATGTGACCATTTGCTCCCATCTAGTGGCTGCCTACCTGCATTCTCAGAAACTATAGTGGACAGTGCGAGTGGAGTGGAGTCGGGTCCACAGCACCAAGCGTTTGTCCAAGAAGGTGCATGGTTTCTGCATCTGTGTTTGCCATATTGCCACTCAGTTTTTGTCACTAAGTTTTTCATTTGTTTGGCAACAAAAAAACAAAAACTATAAAGCTGCCATGACCCTCATTGTGAAGCAACTGCCCCTAATAATATGTTTGACAGAGCTTTCAGCTGACTATGATGATTAACAGAGTCATATTTTTTAGATTTTCAGCTCATGCTTATTTTAGTGCTGCACACATTAAAGAGAATGGATCTATGTTTAACTTGAAGGTCAGTGGCCTTGGGGGTTGGTGACCCTGACCACATCATTGCAATTTCCCTGGTCTGAAAACAGCTTTGAACATTTGTTGACCCAGATGTCATCCCTTTATTGTGACACCGCCACTGTTGTTCAGCTCCAGACATAGACTATTTACTAACTATCACTGTCAAATGGTTGGTTACTTAAATGTGCTTCTGAATGGCTTGACTTCTTGTTAATCCAGTTGGATTGGATGGATGGATGGATGGATGGATGGATGGATGGATGGATGGATGGATGGATGGATGGATGGATGGATGGATGGATGGATGGATGGATGGAAACAGATTATGTGTAGCTAATCATTTCTAACGCTGACCAGCGTGAATATTCAGTGCAGAGGATCATGTGCTGAGATGTCTCCTTTGTGCATGACAGCAGTGATGACATGGGTGAATGAGTCGGATATGGGAAGTCAGCTGGCAGAGGATCCTCTGGTCAGCTCCAGAACTGGTCCAGTAATGCTGTGGTTATTACATCAGCAGTTTTTTATTTAGTAATTGCATATTTTTACTGTTTTGTTGAATTCTCTGGTGTTTTGAACCCTTAGTGATAACCATGTAACTTTTTAATACATCGGTTTTAGGATGTCAGGATGTACTGAAGCAGCACTGAACATTCACCTGTATCTTCATTAGCGGGAAAAAATGTGTTTCCCTCAAAACACTGAACCTGTTTGACCTGTAGCAGCTACAATGCATTTCAGTTTGAAGGAGATTGAGCTAATTGTGTAGTCTAAGTGCTGTATTAGGTAACATCAGCACCACTGTAAGATATTTCCTTCCTGTCATATTCTAAAATTAAAGGGGGCTAAAGCTCACTGTCAACATTAAGAATAAAACCAGTGTGGAGGCCAAGAGTTATAGTACCATGACAATGTTTTTGTGAAAAAAAAATGTAATTTCATGTTGGATTTTGGCCTTTGTCCCCCCTTGATACCTGAAACCTTTAATCAACTTGCACCACACGACTTCTCCTGGTCTAACAAACAATAGCTCTCTTTTCCAAATCGGAGGAAAAAATCCGACCGTGCCACACTGGTGCAATCTATGACAAATGTGTATCCAACATACCACACAGAAAAAAAAAAATAAGTAAAAAAAAATGTCTTGTGTCCATTCACAGTAGGTGAAATATACTGAGAAGAATGTTTGCTTTTAATTACTTTAAACTTTGAATCTTTTCTATAAATTGATGTGAGGCCACCACAACTTTATTACCTTCTTTTTGTTATTCTAGCATTTACGAACACTGCAAACTGTTAATAATAGTACAACTCATACAGTCTAATTTATTGTATGACTCTAATCTGGTGTTTATGTCTAAACAGAGGTTGAGCAGACAGAATCTAGGAAAGACTGCTTTAGAGGAATCTCATGGACAACGTGACAGGCAGAAACAGGGCCCAGGGTTACAGAGCAGTTGTTGTGAAACTCATGATCAAATACTAAAGATGAATTATCGGCGACATTAACTGGATTGTTGAAATGTCTAATCCTTGATTCAACACCTTTGTATGCCAGGGTCAATGGATGATAATAAATGAGGCATTCATCTTTGCATGTACTGTGCGTTTTCACAGATGTTGACGTGTTGAGCCATCTACATTCTTCACTTAATTGGAATAAGGGGAAAAAAAGGGGGAAACATCAACCCCGGACTCAGCTGTGTACACTTGCACACCCCATGCAGTCCGATGTTTTTCACACACACAAAGACAAAGCCTACAAAACTTTATTTTACTTTACTTTTTACTATAAGACTTCATTCTGTTTTTGTTGCTTATCAGAGTTGTAGCTCTTTGGAACACATGCATACTTTGGTGATTTGCATTCCACAGTGGCTTACATTTAAGTCTTACTGCTGTATTTTGCCTGGTCTGCTAGTAAAACAACAAAATCACATTTTAAGTCGTCATGCAATAATACGATACAAACTATTAAGAATTAAGACGACACTTCACTTACCCCAAATGCAGGGTTGACGGCCTCCTGCTTCTTGAGTCCGAGCTCTATCATCTCCTCCGTAGTATCATGCATTCTGGCAAACGGCACAGCAAGGTGGTGTATCGGTGGGTTCCTCGCACACAGTGGGAGAAATACTCTGACTGAGTACAGGCACAAAAAGCACAACGTGAACGGCCAACCGTACGTCACCAGGGGAACAGCGTATCACAGTCAAAAAGAAAGAGGCTCAGTTATTTTGCTATCTCCCCTCCGGCCTCTGAAACAGTTCTGGTCGGCTGCTAAACGAGTGCGAGCTTTAGTTACTCTGACTTGTGGTCATGTGCCTGCTGTTGTGTGACGATGGCTCTAACTAGGGTTGTCGAGCATATTAGTCACAGGAATCATTAATTTGTCATTTATCAAAGGTCTTAAGTTAGGAAATCTGAGGAGTGAGTGTCATATTTATGAAAGTTCAAACACTGTTGTTTACCTGTACTACGATGGACATCATGTCAACGGCTGACTCATTGTGATGTGATACATTTCAGCGGGGTAAGACTGTATTTAATATCAGCTGTAATATGTGACAAAAAGACCATTGTGTTTCAAAGAGTGACTCAGATTAAGCGTTTTGGCTCTGTGATTAAAGCTTACAGTCATTTATCATTCTGTCTGTTGTTATGGAATAGCCTCAGTTGCTACGTAGTTTTAAAACACAAATTATTTTGAACCACAAAACGTTTTTCCTCTGATCTGTTTTCCAGAATCTATGCCCGTGCCCTACCCTATTCAGTTTTCATTAGAG
This sequence comes from Mugil cephalus, assembly GCF_022458985.1. NCBI lineage: Eukaryota > Metazoa > Chordata > Actinopteri > Mugiliformes > Mugilidae > Mugil > Mugil cephalus. The sequence goes on from NC_061779.1 coordinate 23,982,468, forward strand.
CAAAAGATAATTCTTCATTTATACCAACATGTAATTTGACCAAAACATTTTCACTGTCGACATTCGTAGATGTCCACAAACTTGGTCTGGGGCCGCTCCGTTGGGAATTGATTAAGCTCCGGTAAACATCCCACCATAGGACGGGCTTTACGCGGTCAGTACCAGCAATGTAATCATCAAGTCACCTGAGTGCCATGGAGATGGATATAGTCACCAAAAATGTCTCTAACTGGTTTTGATGTCTTAACCTCTTGTTTTAAATTTGTAATAACATAAACACTAGTAGACAAAAATCCCTCAAATTCCAAGTGCTTGCAGATGAACATTAATGATGTTTTATCATTTTATTAGTTCTCACATGTATCTCGTGAGCATCCTGTGATTTCATCAGCAAAGTTTCCTCATGATGTTAGGACACACTCTGGATTGCATTATATTCATCATACATTAACATTTGTTTGAGATAAGGGTGCCTTTGTTGCTATAATACTACTTTCTGATAAGCCATTCTTTGTAGAGATCTAGAAGCTGTAGTTAAATGCTTCATTTATATAATATATATATACTTTTATATACTATTATACATATATATATACACTTTAAGTAATGAAAATTGCCAGTTACCAGTTGTGTAGCATAATGTTTGACTTATCTATTTGGCCAGCTCTCTAATTCACCAGGAAGATCCTTCCTATATTCAACAATTCATCTTTTAGAAAAAGATGGCAATTTAGATTTTTTTTAACCATATTGTTTATTCTACTTCATTGAGACCTGGATGGAAATATGTGAGAAACAAGCCACCACTGCAAACTCAAGATCATTGAGAGCATTTGGCTGGAAGAATGTGATGAGATTGTTTACAACTCCGAAAATAACAGCACACAGAACCGGGGCTTCTGTTGGAGACAATGTCGAACTTTTATGACTAACCATTTCCATGTTTTTGGGCTTGTCCAAAAATCCAGCTATATTGGTGAGCGGCGGATTCTGAGATTAACACGATATTGGAGGTGAAGCTACATTTCCTTTTGTAGAGTTATATCTTGGTGAAATACCTGAAATAGTCCAACACAAGGATAAATATTTACCGAAGATACTTTTTGGCGAGTAGTAGAAAAGTTATAACCTGAAAATGGTTGCAAACCGATCCCCCAGAATTGAACCAGTGGCGTGGGATTGTAAAAGAGATCTATAGTATGGAGAGGCTTACCTTTGTTTTAAGACTTGAATTGGAGAAATGTACTGAAAACTGAGACAAATGGATTGTGTATGCACATTGCACTGAATAGTGTGACACAATACCACGATTCTTTGTTTTTTGTTAGTTTAGTCTGCAGTTTAGTCTGCACATTGAAATGTGTTCCTAACTGCATCCTCCTCTGACCCCGTGTTCTTGTTACCATGAATGAAGAATTGGGCATGCTGGGTGAGTGGAAACCAACATGAATACAACATGCCAAATGAGAAGAAAATCAGTTTACTTAATTCTGTGGTGTGTTAGGGAGAACCATCATGGCCATCAGGGTGAGTTACTCAGAAAGAAATGTGCTGGGCTATGAGCAGCTGAAGGGCTAATTGCACATATGACAGGACGATGAACAGGAAAATAATGTTTAATGTACTAGGGTTAAGGTTATAAAAGTAAAAGGAGAGGTTTAAAAGAAAAAAAAAGTCCATATCTCCAACTTTCCAAGGCTTTTTTTCACTCTTTCTACAAGTTACTGCACCTTTGGAGTTAACTATCACAGGTAACTATCATGAACTTCTCTGGACTTTCTTTCTCAGTCCTAATAAGAGCCAGTAGCGGCAGTAGTTCAGGAGGTAGAGTGTTAGATTCCAGTTCGAATCCGGTTTGATTCTGCCCTTGCCCCCAGGTGTATGCTCCCTGGTGTATGATTGCGAGTGAGTGATGTTGGTGGTGGTCATACAATTTGTAAGCGCTTTAAGCATCTATCAATGGAAAAGCGCCCCCCTCCCATACCCCAGAACCTCATTCACATACACACACAACACACAGTATACTACACACATGTACACTCCCCAAGCGTACCCCCTTCCCCTAAGATATAATAGAACATAGCTGAGCATTGAGGGAGGGAACACCATTCTTCAGGAGCTGTCCATAACAAGAGATGTCCCATGGCTACAGAAGACGCCAGAGACACCACCCTGACCCAGACAGACAGGGGCCCACACCACAGGCGTAAAGCCCTGGAGCACAAGTACAACTGCACTGTTCTGTTTGGTTCCAAATGACAAGGGCAGTTTTGTTTAGACACAATTGTTTGTTACAGTTTGCTTTAAAAATGACATTGGTTTCAACTTGTGAAGTCTGGTAGTACATGCTAATTGGTTGATTTGATCCCAGGTTGACCAATCACTGCACAGGGCCTTCAATAAAAGAGGGGGGATCCAGTCTCTGCTGTTCTCTCAGCTGCAGCTACTTTGGATCTTGAGATGTGTGGACATTCGTGCACCATTAGCATTCATAGATGTGGTGAAAGGTGTGGACTATAGGTGAGGTTTGGGTCCCCTCCACACCTTCCTCACATAGGAAATGTTTTGTTATACACACCAGGTTTGGTGGTTGGTGTCTGTATTTTTAATTAAATCTTATTCTGTAGATACGACAGTAAGGCCTTTTGTTTGATGTTATGAATGGAGAATTTTGTTAGTGAGGTCTGGTTTTGTTATATTGCATTTCACACAACCACATGGTTATTTCATAACTTTTTTTTTTTTTTTGGACGGCAACACTTCAGGGGAGAGCACTCTGCAGTAACTCCTGACTCAACTTTCTTGGTTGTCATGTGTTTCTAAATTCCCGTAGTTCCACCAAGGGATGTAACATTGGACACGAGAATGAATCTCTCAGTCAGCCAACTTGGTGAACACTGCAGACCAGGCACCCATTGAATTTCTGATTTATCACTGCCTTCTTGTACCTACATCTCTCACACAAAGAGCCGCCCGGTCATGGTCTGCATTTGCCAAGTCTTTGAAAATGTAAACCATGTCTCCATCCACTCAGGTATTTTTATTTTTCCCCAATGATGGACGCTCCCAGCTTCTCTTTCAAGTTCGGTTTACGGAATTAAAGCTGCTGTTGAGGATCTGTACAGCAGGCGTCTGAAGGGATTGGACATGGTGCTTGGAGTGAAAAGATTCTTTGTACCTTCAGACTCTCAGTTCACAGTTCACAACAACTTTCCTTTGAGTAGTAAGGATATCCATCTCCTGGGAAAAGTTAACCTTTGTGCCATTGTGTTGGTTCATTAACAACGAAGACAATGGTTTATTTCCAAAACAGCTTTAATAAAGAAAAAGCAGGTAAAAAGGGAAAAATTTATATAAAATACCACGTCTCTTAGATGCTACACATACTCAGACTCATCTACCAGAATATGTTGAAGTTAGTTAAATAAGGGCGATCTCTCGGCTTTAACTTGACCGTTTTGGCATTTAAATCCCTTTTTCATGGAACCACAGCTAACTGGACCCTTGTGTCATGGCAGTGACAGTGACAGTTGTGGGACCCTTCATTATTTCTTCAAAGGTCAGGTCAAAGGTTTGGTTTTGATTCCAAGTGTAGCATTTGCAAAAGAAATAGAAAGTCCTTGTGATGAAACCAAACCAACCCATCAGAGAGATAGTAGGACCATTAGGAGAGAACACGTCAGCAGTTTGGTACATCCTGAGGAAAACAAAAGGGGCACCAGTGGTAAGCCTACCTGGATATCCAAAGAAGACATTGGTAGATGATTACCAATGGTAAAGAAAAATCCTTCACAACATCTTTTAGAGAGTTACATTTTACATTTTACATTACATACATTTTACATTTTACATTACATTTTCTAGGAGGTAGACGTTCATCAGAGAGTGGAAAGGCTGATGTTTTGCCAAAATCATCATAAAAAGCTAGAGCATTCTTTGGACAGATAAACCTGTAAAAAGTATTGAGAAGGACTCAAATAGCTCATGATCCCAAGCGTGCATTATCTGTAACACAGTGCAGGCAGCGTGATGCATGGGCATGCATAACTACTTAAGGCAGTGGGTCATCATTCATTACTGATGATGTGACAGACAGACGTACCAGAAGAATTCTGAAGTGTATAGGGATTAACTGTCAGTCAGCCAAACACTATTCATAATGTGAATGAATCCCAGAAGACTGTGAAGACAAAGAAGTGGAATAATGACGGGACCCAAAATTATGTAGTTAGTCTCAACCCATTTATTGAGAACTCACTCAGTTAAGACAAAACTAAAAGGAGGTGAAAACACAATCAACTGTAGACAGCTGCAGTAAAGGCCTGGCAAAACCCCCCAAAGAAGGAAAACTGTTCTTTCTTCTTACCCTCTAGAGGATAAGAGGTTATAGAAGATTAGAAGATTTCTTACACCAATCAGGCATAACATTATGACCTAATATTGTGTAGGTCTCCCTTGTGCCTCCAAAACAGTTTTGACTCGTCAGTGAATGGACATGGTTCTTCTGAGGGCATCCTGTGGTGTCTGGTAACAAGATGTTGTTAGTGGGGGCCTTTGGGTCCTATGGGTTGAGGGGAGGGGCCTCTGTGGATCATCCCACAGATACTTGATCAGTTTGGGATCTTGTGAATTTATTTTTAGTCGTTCCTAAACTGTTTGTGTGTGTGTGTGTGTGTGTGTGTGTGTGTGTGTGTGTGTGTGTGTGTGTGTGTGTGTGTGTGTGTGTGTGTGTGTGTCTGTCTCAGGCTGCATCCTGCTGGAGATGGCTTCAAGGAATAACATTGCTATGGGTGTGATACTCTTCCTAAGACATTCTCAATCAACTGAAATTTGATTTGATTTTGATTATCCATTGCTTAGATTACATAATGGACGGCAGAGATGAGAGCTTAAGGGAAAATATGCCTCCATCCAAAAATGCCACAGCTGTGAGGGGTGTCTAATAATCCAGGGTTGTTGGGTTGAAGTGCGCGACACTGAACCAAGGTTGGCTGGTGAGCACACCACATTGCAACTGTGGGTGAATGGCACTTCTAGCATTATAAAGTGCTGTAAGTACCACTACAATGGAAATGCAGTAGCCTGACATTTGTAAGTAACTGGAACGTTTTGAAATGAGCGTCAACAATGAATAAAGTAGCAGCAAAATCAGCACAGTACATACTTATATTACATTATATGTAGGAGAGGAACGATCTACAGTCTATAGTGTAGTGTAGTGTATATACAGTGTATATACAGTCTACAGTCTGTTAGTGTACACACTAACAGAATAGCGTGAATAATGTGATAAATATTCTGTAAGAAGCTCTTGAGTGGCTAATTATATAAATGACCTCCTACTGTGTGTGTCAGTGTTGGAGCATGGCCTACATCTCAGAGCACATTAACTTATGGTCAATAAACAATTTTCCACTCAGCACATTCCCTACAATCATATGAGAAAATATGTAGCCTATGGGAATCACTGACATTCAAATAAGCATCAGATATCCTCTTTGATTCAGTGAAACGCAACATAAAGGCAGACCATAGCCTGGCATCCAACTCTACACTCGAATGAGTGTAAACGGTGGTTTGAAGTCCATATAACTTATAGTCTCGTTGCCATTATACCATTGTTGAGGTATAATGATAAACACAACAGAAATTCTAGAGACGCTACAGAGCATAATTTAAACAACAAATAGCTGCAAAGAGAGAACATCAGAAAAAATGGAAAAGGTAGGACTAAAGCTGAAATAGTAAACGCAAGTTATACAGTTTGAGACACACACACACACACACACACACACGTGTCTTATAATGTGTTGTTGTGTTATTGAGGTATTTAACTTTGCATATTAAAAGTGACAGACCAAAAGTCTTGTTCTGTCACTCTCACTTGGCTCTTCCACAGGTGAACGTGGCAGCGGAGAGGCTGCAGATAGCCGTCTCTGTGGAATAACTGTCTTAGGACATTTCGCTGATGCTACGCTGTTCAACAATCTTTAAAATCCCACTCTGCTGCAAACATACGTAATGCAGGTCATTACAGTAGAACAATTATATCTCACTGATATTCTGTTTCATGGATGCAATTTTCCCCATGTCATAAATCAGTGGAATGTAAAATTACAGTATCAGCAGATCAAAAGGAAGGTCATTTAATATATTCCTGATGCATCCGCCTCCCTGATCGCTCTATATGCTGTGTTATATAGGCAGATGTATGTGTTTCCAGATTAAAATTCCCTTACAGTACAGTGTGGAACTAACTGATAAACTGATTTTAATGTCAATATTTAAAAAGACTCTAACCTTATTCCACAAGATGGCAGTATAATCCAAGCCATGATACCATGGCCTGTTTTTTTGAGGACACAAAATAAAAGGTTATTGATAAATTACCATTAGGCCTATAAGCATCCTTTCAGGAGTGTATGAGGACTGACATATATTCATAGCATATAGGTTATAAGGATGTTCAAATCAAAAGACACACAATCAATATCAGGCCTGCCCTCTCACACACATAACACACAAACTAAAGCACTGCAGTTACATAAACTGGCCAGATAATTCTACTATAGGGCAACTTTGAGTCCTTACAAACATGAGGGTGCACCAAACCTGGAGGTGGAATCTGAAACTGGACTTGTGAAGAACTATGGAAGGAAGAAAAAGAGTAGTCTCAAGTGTACCATGTAAGAATGTACCATGTAAGTAGTGTATTTACGTTTCTTTTCCATTTTTAGTTTACTTTTTTGGACTCTAAATTGACTGTAGGTGTGAGTGTGTGCGAATGGTTGTGTGTCTCAGTGTTAGCCCTGCGATAGACTGGCAACCCGTCCAGGGTGTACCCCGCCTCTCGCCTGATGACAGCTGGGAAACCCCCACAACCCTAGTGAGGATCAGCAGTAGTAGAAAATGAGATGGGATGAGAACTTTTTTGTGTGCTGTCATTCTTACCTTGTGGGATGGATGTCAGAGCTGGGAGCTTTATCATCACCGTCTGATGACAGCTCAGTGATTAGTGATTAGTTGTGTGGTGATTCAAAAAATATCACTGTTCCAAATACACTGGAACAAAATCTGCTCTGTGGAAGGTTTTATAAATATTGCTTGATGTAGATGTACATATTAAGGGTAATACTGCCAATTAAACATTCCAAAGGATTTTTTTAAATTAAGATTATGTTCTTTACTTGTCTGTCTTTCTTCCTCTGTCCAACATTAGGAGCTCTACATATGACTATGTATGACTGTGCCATACTAGCAAAATTTACAAGGTTATAGTCTCTGAATGAACGTGTTAAATCCTAATCTCCAGCCATAACCCCTTTAGGTCATTACATACCACTTCACAGAGAGATTATCTGAGGCAACGAAAAAATGAAAAACTGAGCCACTCATTAAAGCGGGCTGTTAGGAGGAAGAGAGATTGACAGACCTGCAGAGAGGCCCCAAAATAACCTGTTTTGTGACAGAGGTATTCGGGTTCTGTTGGTCCATTGACAATCATTTCTATCTTTCTTCCAGTTGGAAACAGACACATTATTTGTTTCAGCCTTTAAGATCAAGGGATTATGGTACAAGATTTACCTGATCAAAAAAACATATATCAAAACCATATATTTGGCAGATGTGATGTTTGAAGGTCGTTCGACTCTGTCTTTTGAATGTACATTTTACGAACAGGCATAAAAAATTGCTAATGAAAAGCACTCAGACAAAAACAAACATAAACACACCAAACAATTTTTTAGAAGAAAAAAAAAGATTATACTGGTTGCCCAATAATTTGCAAATGAATGGGATTTTTTTTACGTAACCACATTTAAAATCTTCTCCATGCATCTCAGCTTCAACACAACACTGATGTAAAGACAAATCATTGGAAACAGTCAATTTAACATCAACACACGTACAAATGCACTTCCTGAATCTGACCTCTAACACTGGGTTTGTGGGTTTGTGCCAGTGACGGAGATAATGGTCAACAAAAAATGCCCCTAGGCTTCAGCAGAGTTCGACTGACCCGGTTAATATCGACGCTTTGGGCATTTAGCAAACATTAACTGACACAGGATGGCCTAATGAATGAAGCTAAATAGAATTAACTTCACTTCCTCCAACATCAATCTTACACTTTTGACACAAATGACAATAAAAACTGAATTAGAAAACTGTAAAGCGATGACTAAACCATCACTTCCATTGCCTGATCTGTAAACGATACTCAGTTACTACTACTACTACTACTACCATACACTAATGAGCCAAAACATTTTGTCTGCCTCTGACTTACAGAGACCTATGAAGGTGTCTTGTGAACCACGGCACCAAAATGTTAGCAGCAAAACCTTTCCGTCTCCAACACTGTGTACTTGGTTCACTAATATATCACTAATGCTCATCTGTGAAGCATCACCAAGCCTTACCATGGGCCTACTTGTCACATTTGACTAAGACAAATGGCTGTTGACTCTCTGTAATATAAATCCCAGACCTTGGAGTGCACTGTTCTGTTGGTTTGAGGTTTATGATTCCAGATTCAAGTTTTTGTGCATAATCCATTACTTTTTAACTCTCAGTTGAGCTCCTATTTTTGTGCTGTTTATAGCATAATACTGTAGCTCCGTCTCCCCTTTATCCTCCTCCTATTTCCATCTGCTGCATTCATAAAACTCCAAGTTCCACTCTGCTATTACACTGACGTAATAGCCATTGGTATAACTCATTTTTATTACCACCCCTTGCTCTCATTTCTGAATGAGTGTTCTTAGATTTCCTCCCATGACGTCATGCCTTCCCCTCCCGCTCAGGCTGTCTGGTCTTCTCCCTGCCCCCCTCCCCAACCCCCTTTCATCCAGCTGTTGTTTCCTGAATGAGCATTATGAATCCCTGCTATTGCCATCACATAAGGAATCCCGAAACATCCGGTTGTCTGCAGACATCCGTGCATATGCGCTCACCTAAAAACTCTCACACTCATGCGCACTGCGTCCCTAGATTACAGGATTAATCTGCACAGCAACAGCCCCTAGACTCTGCTGTAGCGCTGAGCTGATGATTTAAGCGAACGAAGATGGAGAAAGTAGCAAAAGGAAAAAGAAAAACGAATGGCATGTCCTGAACCAAAAGGCTACAGGGAGCTACAAACCACAAAGAGAAACCTAGAGACAGAGGGAGAAAGCAGGGAGGAAGAATATTAAGAATGGCTGCTTCATTCATGATTTCCTCTTCATTCAGATGTCCTGTCAGCCCATTGGACAGCTGTGATCACACTGTTACGTAAGCAAGGGAGATGGGATGAAGAACGAAGGGAGGTTGGGAGGGGGAAGGGTAACATGAGGTGAGATGAGGTAAAGGCAGTTGAAAGGGAAGGAAGAAAAATAGAGAAAGAAACAGAGGCAACATGTGATTTATGTTGTCTGGTGATGTCTATAGTCACTAAGCTGCAGGGAAAACTGGTGCACAGATGCTGTAGCTTATACTTTAACTGACAGTATGAGCTCTAGGAGGCATCCTATTCAGAGCTACAGCATCTTTTCAAATGAATTTGTGTTTGGAAAATGCAATAATACTGATGAATTTATTCAACACAAAATGTAGTTTTTAAATGAAGGTTTTATTACTAAGGGGAAACTGGTTTATTACACCTGAGTTCACACCCAGGCCTGATTACTGCCACACATGTTCTTAATCAAGAAATCACTAAAACATGACCGCTCTGACAAAGTGAAGTAGACCAAAAGATCCTCAAAGGCTAGACATCATGCTGAGATCCAAAGAAATTCAGGTACAAATAAGAAAGAAAGTAATTGAGATCTTTCAGTCTGTAAAAGGTTCCTAAGCCATTTCTAAAGCTTTGGGATTCCAGTGAACCACAGTGACAGAAATGTTCCACAAATGAAAACAAGGAACAGTAGTGACCCTTCCCAGGAGTGACTGGCAGACAAACATTACCCCAAGAGCTCAGCAACAATTCATCCAAGAAGCCGTAAAAGACACCACAACAACATCCAAAGAGCTGCAGGTCTCACTTACCTCAGTTAAGGACAGTGTTCATGACTCTGCCATAAGAACGAGACTGGGCTGACATGGCCTTTATGGAAGAGTTCAATGATCAAAATCACTGCTGAGCAAAAAGAACAAAAAGACTGGTCTCAGTTAAGCCACAAAACATCTTGATGCTCCCCAAGACTTCTGGGAAAATACTCAGTGGAGCAACAAGAAAAAATTTGAACTTTTCGGAAGGTGTGTGTCCCATTACATCTGGAGTAACAGTAACAGTAACTTCTGGTGGTGGTGTGAGCTGGTGTGATGGTCTGGGACCGTTTTGCTGCTTCAGGACCGACCTGGAAGACTTGCTGTGATAAATGGAACTGTGAATCTTGCTGTCTACCGAAAAATCTTGATGGAGAATGTTCAACCATCTGTTCATGACCTAAAGTGAAGTTAGCAAAACACACCAGCAACTCCACCTCTGAATGGCTGAGGAAAAACTAGATGAAGACTTTGGAGTAGCCTAGTCAAAGTCCTGACCTGAATCCTATTGAAATACAGTGGCACTACCTTACAAAGTGGTTAATGCTGGGAATGTGGCTGAATTAAAACAATTCTGAAATGATGAGTGAGACAAAATTCCTCAACAGCTGGAAAAGACTCATTGCAAGTTATCACTTGATTGCAGTTGTTGCTGCTAAGGGTGACCCAACCAGTTATTAAGTTTAAGGGGTAATCACTTTTTCACACAGGGCCATGGAAGTTTGGATTTTGTTTTCCCTTAATAATAGAAACCTTAATTTAAAAACTGCATTTTATGCTTAGTTGTGTTATCTCTGACTATTATTTAATTTATAAATGATTATTTTGTTGATCTGAAACATAATAAGTGTGACGAACATGAAAAAAAGAAGAAATCAGGAAGGCTGCAAACACTTTTTCACACACATACACACACGTTTGTTTGTGAGACAAACGTATGATGCATTCCCTAGCTCCTTACCCTAACCCTAACCATCTCAACTAAATGCCTACCCCTAACCCTAACTTAATTGTACCTTTGTCCTAAAACTGAGTTTTAAACTTCAAAACACCCAAAAAGTGAGGCCAAAAAAGTGAGGACCAGCCAAAATGTCCTCACTTTACCCAGATGTCCTCAATCTGATGGTATAAAACTTAAACTGGTTCTCGGAAAGATGGCTGTACAAGTACACACACACATATAATGCATATAATTGCTTCTGGTTTAAACTATGATTTGTCTTTAAAGCACTGAATGGACCAGCTGCTGAGAATATCTCTCTGGTATAAGTCATGGTTGCTGTGATCTGCTGACCAATCGCTGCTCTTCCGTGGATGCCAGTGGTAATTGGGCCTCCTCTGGTGTTGACCCTATACCGTGTAACAGGCACACAGCTGGTGTCTCTGAAGCTCATTTGAAGACCTATTTCTTTTTTTAGGCCTTTTATGGCCATTGTTGAAGACACTAACCATCACATGTTGTATTTGTTTGTTCTCTGCGTGTGCTGTTCTGCAGCATACCCTTGACTAATGAAGTTATCTGGATTTTTTTTCCACACAAAGTAAAATAAAGTACACTGAGGCCAGCACCTGATTGGGTGTCACCTCATGTACTCTCTGGTAGAAGAGAAATGAAACAGAAAGGGAGCTTAACAGAGGAGGGAGAACTGAGAGAAGAACATAGACTGAAACATGAGATGAATCATTCCACAATGACTAATATCTTGCATAATCCAGTCTGAGAATCCTTCCGATTGTCAGTCAGCAAGCACCCACAAAAACAACATTTTGTAAGCCACCCACCTTCTTTGAAATATAGTTCTGCAGACAGTTTGTAGTTTTGGCAGAATTAAGAGAAAACATTCACTGTGGTTCTGCTAGTAACAGGTATGTAATCATTCAGAAGTGTGAACCTATGCTTTGTGTGCTGCACTGTGGAATCAGTGAAATACAAAACATTAAAGCCATATTAGTTGAAATCTACATTTCATCTACACAAGAGGTGAAAACACTCCTCTGTATACATTATGTAAAGACAAACTTGAACATTATTTGCTACAGTGCTAATTTAGTTCTCACAGAGGAGTTGCAGTGGACGTTACAACTCCCAAAGGTAGGGTCAGAGTCCATGTCCACATGCACAGTGAGCCAGTAAATGAGACAGATCCATTGTGGACACTGAAGTCAAAATATTACTTTAAAAACAACATTTTACATGCAAACTGGATGCAAGTTTCATACAAAGAGAGTTTAGAGGGGTTTACAAATAAAAAGAATGTGTAAGTAAGAAACACTACAAAGGGTGTCTGTGTGTGTGTGTGTGCAATAAACTGTGTCCGCCAGTTCAGTGAGTTCAGTCTCTGTCCGATGTGAAAAGGAAGTACAGTGTGAAGACCCATTTAGAAATGGGCCATCACACGGGAACACATGACTGAGGGGGGAGTGTAGAAATATCTTTGTGCGTGTTCTGTGAGTGTGCAGGGTTGTTAGAATGTGAAATCATGAATTGCCCCTTCATGCGGGGATATATAGAAAGAAGCCTGTCATTTTATTAACTATTTCTCATTGGCTACAGGCCGAATCCAGGACACTGAGCGGTGCAAATAAAATTATACTTCTTCGGTTACAGAAAATTCGTCCAATTTGCTGTGCATGTAAAGTGGGATGAGCATATGGATGGTTACGTCAGGTCGTGTGGGCTGGGGGACATTCCAGGAGTTTATTTTCTGTGCAGTATCGTTTCTGTTGGTTCCCCTTATTTCAAGGCACTGGCCTACTTGTGATTGTGCATCCCCCTCCATCCCTCTGCTAACACTCTCTGCTTTTTACGTCATCCTGCGGAACCACCCAAGCTTCCCTCAAGAATTTTGTGATTCCATTCAACAAAAATAAACAGACTATAGGAGCGGATGAATCAGACCATCCCATCCCCAGCAGTTAAATCTTCCCCCTCTGTTTCTGTCTTCTCCTCCACATTCATGCGTATTATAACCTGAACAGTGTCTCCCCTAACCTAGTTGTCCTTTTGGCTCGGAAATTTTCCTTTTCCACCCATCAGTTTTGCACGTTTCGCCTCCCTCCGTATTGTAAGTAGCGTTACTCAAGACATTCATTGGAAAAATCTCACAGCCAGTCTGTGCTTACAATTATTGATCTTTACTTCCCTTTAAGATGATAATGATGAAGAAAAATCATTTTTGAAGAATTCACCCAGCAAAATGTATTTTTAACACTATAACTCCAAGGTACACGGGAACCTGGAACCTGTGACAGACCTCAAATGCCTTATCATGTGGCATATGTGCCAAGATCCACAGACCTGTCCAATCTGTTGGGATAGGGCTATTCCATCCTAAAGGAGAAAGGAAGGTCTGTGCTCTCTTTCAACTTTTCTTTATTCCTCCTGGTTTTATTGCATCCACTTCTTCACATGACATGTAATGATACTGACCTGAAAATGATTTGGTATATTATTCTTTCAAGATGTGAACATTATTCTCCATATCAAGATCTGACATACTCCATCGTAAGTACCAACAATGTGGATCCCGGGAACAGAATGTTTTGAGGGCACTGACATAAAATGGAAAAAAGTTTGGGATATGTGGGAAAGTGGGATTAAACCATAGACTGTATATAAATATGGGCAACGTGTCCCCACTTCCTTGCATTGGACGCTTTTTTCCTGGGTATGTGGGTGGTGTCTTCTTACGTGTTTGGTGTCAAAGTCTGTGCTGTTGTTATTGAGGAACTGCCCACACTTCTTTCAGACTCGCTCACGTTTTTATTTAATTAATACTGCACCTCTCTACTCTACTCTACCTCATCCAGTAAGAAAGAAATGTTGGATCATCCCTTGTACTTATTTGTTTATTTTTTATTCTGTCCAACTCACTGGGACCACTTCATGGAGCAGTTGGCATTGCCAACTGGTAATGATTATGATGTCACATCCTGTTTCTATAGCTCAAATAACTAACTGAAAACATCCTTGAAAATAATATTTGACATGTATTGTGGCCAAAGTCCCATCCACTAACATGGAGGAGGTGGTACTTATGACCTATACTGCAGCCAGCCAGGGGGAGCTCTACTTGTTTTGACTTCACTATTGATGAGCTGTTAGCTTTTCATATTCATACAGCCTATGGTTCAAATCCATTGAGATCTTTCTTTGTGCATGTTCTCCCTGTGTCTACATGTGTTTCCTCTGGGGCCTGATACATGTTAGGTAATGGGTCATTTTAACTGGCAGTGAGGGTGAATGGTTGTTCATCTTACCTTGTTAGCCCTGTAATGGACCAGTGACCTCTCCTCACCAGCCAAATGACAGCTGGAATAGGCTCCAGCCCCTCCTTCAACCCTCTAGAGAATAATGAATGAATATGTGCATTTGCTTTTCTATTATGCAATGTTTACATGTCTTGTGGCCACAGCTGTTGATATCAGCCACAAACATCAGCCCACATGTTGAGTGCTGGGTAAAACTAGCAGTCAGGTGTGGGTATACACATAGCGAAGTCCTTGGCCCAGACAGGTCCCATTTACCAGCATCAGGTAGCAGCGTTGGCTGCAGAATACCTTTGATGTGGTACATCTCCTGCTTGGCAGCGTTCGGAAGCAGTGTGGTGTTTGTCTTTATCCTTTACGTGTTACTGGCACTGGCAAGAGGCTTTCCTGTAAATCTTAAGAAAAGATCTGTTTTCTTGCTTTAGACTTTTAGCTGGCTTTACCCTACATGACTTTTGTCTGTCAAATACCAGAAATAAAAATAACCCCTTCCACATTGGGGGTCTACATACCAGGACCCGGTTGGATCTTTTATTAGAACACAAAAAAATGACATCTTTTGATATGTTTCTAAGAACATTGCATTAACTGGATAGATTACCTAGCAGTACAATGACTAAAATGGATGTGACCAGATTTGGTAGACTTGAAGTTGAGTATATGTATGTTAAATATGTAATATGATTAGCCAATTTTTTCTGAAATCTCACTCTGGCTTAGTGACAGGAAAGTCACGCTCACCAGAAAACAATAGTACAATTTATAAGTGAATCATTTCTTTTAGCCCAAACCATTATCTAAACCTAATGAAACAATGACTGAAAACTAAAATAATATTAAAACAATATATAATTATATATATTATATAAGTTCACAGATACAAGATACAAAGAAACAGATACAAAGAACTTTCAAAAACAATTATCTGACTCAGACACAAAGTCCACAAAACTCATTTTACCAAAAGTCAATAGTAAGTGGTCACAAGAAAGTATTTTAAAACAGCAAAGAAAAAAGAAAATAAGCTCGATTTGTATCAATACATTTGCAGTTATACATCAGACACAGCGATGGACCAAAAGTCCCCCTGACTTATGGAGGACTTCAGTTATACACACAGATGTAAGAGGCTGGTAGTTACACCTAAGCCGCCTCCTCAATTTCATGACCTCTCAGTAGAACTCACATATATCAGTGAGGTGACAGGCGGGTGGAAGGTGTCTCAGAAACATCTCCAAATTTTTTTAAAAAAAAGGTGCAATGGGAACTCTGACAAGGGGGATTCGGAACAACATATCACACCACATAGCACCACCTCACACTCTCCCAGAGCTGTGAAAGAGGAAAATGAGAGAGATGACACCCAAGCACTGTACACTCAGCTTGTTGGACTCATGTCTACCTGCCTTATTTTAGACTACACACTTTTCACAAGTTTCTCTCTTTCTTTCTTTCTTTCTTTCTTTCTTTCTTTCTTTCTTTCTTTCTTTCTTTCTTTCTTTCTTTATTTCTTTCTTTCTTTCTTTCTTTCTTTCATATGTGCTAATACTGTGTATTAGTAACTCTAATCAAAGCCAAGACATGATGCATGACTCAGAGTCAACTTAGACAGTTTCACTAATTTCGATTTACTTGAATCCACCTATTTCAAAGCACTGCTGATGCAATAAGTAAACCAGGCAACTAGGACATCCTGTGTCAGCTGAAGTCTAAACTCACAAGCAGTTTGTAAAATATTAAAGAAGCTTAACATTATTTTTACTGCTGTCGACTCATAGCACACCTGCAGTGATGTTTTATTTTACTGGCCAATAAGCTAGCTTTCCACTTGACATCTTAATAGTCAGTAAGGGACCACATACAGTGCACAATTTGATCTTAAGCAGGCCGGACCAGTAACACAATAGTATAATAACCCATTAATATAACATCTGATCTCAAATTTGTTTTGTGACAAGGCATTATGGAAAGGTTTACATTTAATGGACTATCCTTTTACTAACTTTATATGAACAGCTGAAATGCCTTAAGAAAATTAAGTGCAATATCAAGTTTATCATTTACAGACCTGCATTACAACTCACAGAGAAGCACAGATCAGCAAAGGAGCAAAACATCTAGACACACATTTCTGGAATGGAAAAACCTGTAACATTCCTGACCAGCTGAACTGACTCACCACACAATACAAACTAACATGGGAGCAATTAAGGACGAAATTTATTATCCCGCTGCTGTAAAAAATTCATACATAAAACAAAAAAATTTTTTGCCTATGCCCTGCTACAACTTCTTTGTATACATTTATTAAGAATAGCAGCTAAATTTATTGAAAATTTGCAGTTAATGCATTTTATGTAAAGTTCCCTCTTTGTAAATTCGTACTGAAGGCCACAGTGAACCTTACGGTGGGTCTGTTTTGGCCTACGGGCCGTAGATTTGACACCGCCACTCTAAAGTATTTTTGAAAATATGTGCACGTAAATAACATCATGGAAAGTTAAGCGCAGGTTGAACATCAAGACATGCTCGTCTGTAATTCCACACTTTGTCTTCTCATTGTTAAATCTTACATACTTTCATGAATCGGACAGCATATTTAGAGGCATTACACAGCCATTAATGCTGAAGTCAGCCTGGCCCAGATAGCACACAGAAAATATGAATTCTATAGGACTATTTTGTGAATAAAGGTTATGTGATGGTTACTGTTCAACGTTTAACTGAGATACCAGTAAACCACATTTAGGTTTCTGTGTCAGCTCCGTAGACTGTGTATAAATATGGACAATGCGTCCCCACTTCCTTTCATTGGCAAAACTGATCCGGGGATATGGGCAGCACTTTTGGCAAGTTTGAAGCCAGAGTCTGCACAGTGTGGTCTTAGAGTGGAGCCACGTTAACAATGACCTACCACTCGTTTAATTAATGCTTGTGGTTTCAAGCATTGTGGTTTTGCCTTCATCCCATAATAATACAGCACACATAGCATATGAGTGCTACATCATCCCTCCAAGTGATTCTTCCGTTAAACCAATCACATGAGTCTTTGAATGCTCTTCCAGCTTCTGCCATGTGCTGAAAAGCTCTAGAGAATTACTCATATCACCCTCATCCCACTGAGTCACCTTTTACCCATCTACTCTATTTGCTCTAATGTCCATGTCTTTCTGTCCCTTTCTCTTTTATACATATAACCAGTCGTAGATGCTGACGGTGGGGTGATTGGTCTTGCGGATTTCTTCATAATGTGCTTTGAGTCTAAGGGATGTGTGACAGTGAAATGAAACACATTTGTAAACATGTGATAAGGTCAAATCAAGATTATAATTATTAATTATAAAACGAAATGCATTCATTGTGTTCAAGTACTGAGCTGCAGGAGCAGAATAGCAAACAAAAGAAGAAACTACCCACCATTGTTTCAAGACACACATCCTTTAAAATTAAGGTGTGACTAAATATATTAGTTAAATCCCTTTGCACCTCCACTGGCTTTGCAGTTTAAGGGCGGTGTGGGCTTAGTTGTCCTTTTTGTCTATGAAGGCAAAAAAAAAGAAAGAAGAAAATCATCATGTCTCAGGTTTCCTCATTTTTCAGGTCAACACTGTGAATTTAAGAGAAGTTGAATTACCATAGCATCTGTGGTAGCACCAGTCATCGTGACCAATCGATCAACATTTCATTAAACTGTAAGTGGCTAAATACCTGCATGCTGAATTTCTTTTTCTTTTTTTTTAAAAAGCTTTTATGACCATGATATAAAATATCTCTAAAATATTTAAAAAAAAATGTTTTTGTTCAGCACGAGCAAGCTGTTTTTCATTGCTCCATCTGTTTGCAGCTCAGCGAACCCACACTGTAAAATTGTTACCATAAAATTTACAGTAACTTACTGGCAACAATTATCCAGCAGATTAGTATTTATATAGTCACTGTAAAATAACTGTAATTTCAGTAGTTTTTATAGTATGGAGTGCTTAACTGTAAATACCAATTAAATACTGTGATTTAAGTTGTTTCTACAGTGCTGGTTTATTAACTGTACAAATACAGTTAAACACTGTTTTATAATGTTATTGTTTATGGTAATACAGTACTATTAACAGTAGGTAATAGTTGATTACTGTGAATTCACATTCTCTCTATACAATTTAAATACTGTTTCACTGTGTTAATATTACCCATTAATAAGAGAATGACCTTTAATCTAAAATATTCAAATTAACTACATAAAACAAGAAATTGTTGAAACGATTATTTATTTAAGACATTTGGGGAACAGGAACACCAACAATATCAGTTTATCAATCAAAGCCATTGAAGTCCCTGATGAAGGAGATTACGCCGGGGTTCATGTCTGAAGTCCCCTCTTCTGACTCATCTGCTCTTTGGCATTGCACTTGCTGGAGTCAAGATTAATCCTAACTAAAAACATATGAAATGAATAAAGGAGTTAAGGGTTGAACAATATGCACATGTTAACAAGTAACAACAAGGTTAGCAAATCCTTACTGCTTACAGAGAAAAAACAAAACAAAGAAAAATTAAACAATTAAGAATGCATGATTTTGGATTAAAATAATAGAATTAAAACTGGGGGGAAATTACAGGGCTTGCATGAGTAATTCATTTCACCTGTGGTTCAACACAGACAGTGTAAAACTTTTTTTTTTCTGCTGCTAGTGATGGTGGTAATGGCAGGCCACTTGCCTGATCTGTGAAGTCTGCTTTTCTGAAATCCTGATGGCGGACCCGCGATTCCATAACGTAAAGTCCTGCAGTGGCCAAGTGTTTGTCAATCACTGTGCTGTGCGAGGGATTGTCAGGTGTGCCATGGGAAATTGTCCAATTTCTCCTAATTGGTCACAGTGCTATGGTACCAAGCAAGCTAAAAACGCCATCTCCAAATGAAACACCGATGGCTTCAAAAAAAAAAAGCTGTTTTGTTCGCCTGTGTGAAGATGTGGAGAAACAGGCAACTTTTATGAGAAAAACCACATAGGTAAATGAGAGATCCTTTAAAGCTAGCTAGTAGGGATGGGCGGTATACCGGTTCATATCGAATACTGGTATTTATTTTCACTGTTTCCGACCGCACCATTTTCAGTGTAGCGCTTCTTAACACGCATGGTGCGACTGCGTCACTGTGAGGTGTGCTGTAGAAGTAAATTTTGCGGCAGAACGAGAAGACCATGGAAACACAGAAGAACTGGTTCCAAAAAAGGTGCCGTGTCAGTTCTGTGGGTGTTTTTAGGATGACTAGAAGTCCCCATTTCCTGGAGACAGTCCCTGTTTTGGACAACCTGTCCCCCCGTCTAAAACGTTTAGCATTTTATGACAGTTATTACGGTAGCCGGTCGCACTGCTATTTACATTACAGACATAGCAGTTTAAACTTTTTCTTCTTTTTTTTTTATCTCTGAGGTGTAAATGTCCTCGGATTTCATCTTAGTACATGTTGTGAACTTGTAATTATTCATGAAAAAAAGTACCGTGATATACCGTGATACTGTCAGAATTTAGAAAAATACTGTGATATAGATTTTTGATCATACCGCCCCGCCCTACTAGCTAGCAACTCTTCCTATTTCTCAGTGTGGAACAGTGACATCTTTCCCAAATATCTTTCTTCTGTCAGAATAAGCACTATAATTCTGTATTCCTGCTAACAGAATTAGAGTTTGCAAAACACTTAGCAAAAAAGTTTTTTACTACCTCTTTAGTTTTATGACTACATTGTTGCTGCATTTCATGTTCAAGTTGTCTTTTTGAAGTGGACATGTTAAGTGCACTGTTTATTTGAAATGGATGATAAAATACTTTTTAGGGTTTATTTGATTCCTATTCAAGACACTTTGATGAGAATTTTATTTGAAAGAAGAAATGTAACAGATGATAAAGTGCTTTTTTCTTTGTGTTTATTTGACTCATTCAAGAAACTTTGATAAAAATGATTATATTGTTAACATAGGCTACAGAGTATGCATATATATATATATATATATATATATATATATATATATATATATATATATTAACATTCTTGTTGTGGTGTGCCTCGTGATTTTTTCAATGAAAAAAACAAATGTACCAAAAAAGGTTGAAAAACACTGAGTTTGTGCCATCACTACATAAGCTGTCTCACAGAAACATGAAGATGTCTCCATGCTGTCTCAATACGTTTTTGCTGTTGTTGTCGCTTTCTCGCAGACGACATATACACACACACACATACACAAACGCAACAAAATTAACACAAGCACTAGACAAAAACCTTGCATAAATAATCAAAGTGCTACCGATAAGTCACAGAGGGAGTTAGTCTGTCACTTACGGACTCAGTAAGTAATAGGGGTAAGTGTTAGGGAATTTTAAAAAGTTTACATAAAAATCATTAAGTTTGTTTTTCTAACAGTCCACTTCATTTTATGTACATGGAATTGTCCAAAAAAAAAAGAAAAGAAAAGAAAAAGAAAATCTATTTAACAGTTATGGTTTGATGACATTTTGGTCTCTAGAACATGACAGTTTCAGTTGTTTTTTTATTGACATGGAGCAGTTTGCACGTCCAATCCAAAAGTACAATCCAAACATTATTTTCTTATAGTCTCCGTGGAGAAATATTAGTGTGCTTCTGCATCTCCAATCAAAGTTTCAATTTACAAAAATCTGTTAAAATATTTTCTGACCTTCCTGAACTCAAAAGCATCTTAACTCAATGAAAGTGTCTTCATTCAATTTTCACTTAATATTTTTTTTCCCAAAGCTTTCAATTACCTTCATCAGCCAACCTACACAGAAATATTCGAAATAATAGACATTAATACTAATGCAGAGCAAAACTGTAGTAGGGACCTTGAAATATAGTATTTTCTTTCATTAATGAGCGTAATATGTGAAAAGGTAGAGTAGTATAGAGTGAGGTGGATCATCCAGAAGACAAAATAATAAGACTGTTCCAATAACAGCTGTTTGCTTTGTGTTTGATGAGTAAAACAAAGCTTTATGTGTAAGATAAGACAGCTGGATAATGAAAGGTGCTCATGGACAGTGTGGTCAAATGAGGTGGTATAAGGCAGGAGAAGGAAATCTGAGGCAAATAATTGCTCTTAAATTGCACTTCAAAGGCAACAACGATGAAAGCAGGAAACCTCAGAGGCTTGACTGAGACACACACAAATATATAAACAAAACTATGTGTTTACCAAGTCTGATTTAAGACTAGCCAGATGCTGGAGTACGTTAATTTCCCAGTCTTGTTGGTGGCTTTAGGTACACTGAAGCATCTGGAGATTTGTCATTCTTCACCTTTCTGCACCTAGGGCCTCACCAAGGCACCACGTCATTAAAAACCCATGAGCTTTTCTTTTTTCTTTTTTTCCTTTTTTTATGAATAGTTGTTGGAGCAGAAAGCTTCACTGTTAGCCAGGATGCTAAATTATGAATGGGAACCCTGCGGTTACATCATTTTTCATCTGAAGGGAGCCCACGTCACTGGTGTTTCCTACCATGCTGTGATTGGGTTTGTAATCTTTAATCTTTTAACCTTGACCACAACAAACTTTGTAATGTGTAACAGCAAAAGTGTGTTACACAAACCTTGGCATGAAAGTTGGCAAACCTGTCTTTCTGCCAAGGTCATGTCAAAATCACATACAAGTATGGGCTGCTTCCCTTCATACTTTATACTGACTGGTTTGTAAATGGACATGTATCTGACATCAGTATGTTTTTAGTGTGGAGGGTCAGTGTCACCCTTTCAATAAAGGGAGAAAATGAATGTATACATTTATCTTATTTCTGCTCAACAATTATGGCAAGGCTACAGGCTAGTGACTTCAAGCACATTACTCCAGAACAGTTTTGACCTCTGAATGGCTCTGACATTCGCTTGAAACTGTCACACTATTCAAATGTTCCTGGAGGAGAACTGCCTTCCTGAAGTGTCTGCATGTTTTATGCATGTAGCAACTTATAATGGCTTTGTGCATATTATGTAATAATGTAAAAAGTTATTACATTACTTGCCTTACTGATGCTGCTCATAATGTAATGACAGCTCATAATGTACTAATGGCTAATATTGTGAGAAACATGCTGCATCATCATTTTTACCTCTGTCATTCCTGCAGGGGTGGAAGGAAATGCTTTTACCCCCATCATTCTGTCTGTCTGTCAGCAGGATCACACAATTTATGCAAAATGTAGTGGAGACCCTAGGACAGACACTGGACTGTGCCCTGACTGGGGACTCCATTGTACGGCTGGGCGACTTCAACACTCAAGTGGGCAATGACAGTGTGACCTGGAGGGGTGTGATTGGGAGGAATGGCCTGACTGATCTGAACCTGAGTGGTGTTTCAGTTATTGGACTTCTGTGCGAGTCACAGACTGTCCATAACTAACACAATGTTCGAACATAGGGTTGTTCATTCTGTGCTCTTGGCACCATGATGGTCTAGGTCGTAGGTCAAGGATCAACTTAAAAGTCGTACCATTTGACCTGCGACCATATGTTCTGCAAACTCTGGTGAAGAGAGGATTGCTACCTGGTAGTGAGTTGGATCAGATGGCAGACCTGGTAGGCCCACACGAATAGTGAGGGTCTGCGGGGAACGCCTGGTAGAAGAATCTGCCAAGATGGCCTTCAGCTCCCACCTCCGACAGAGCTTCAACCACATCCTAGGGGCAGTGGGGGGCATTGAGTCGGAATGGGCTATGTTCCACTCCGCCATTATCGAGGTGGCTGTTGCAAGTTGTGGTCACTGGTGCTGGTTGAGGCGATAAACCCAGAACACGCTGGTAGACACAAAGGAGCGTGAGTTTGGTCCGTTCAGCTCACAGTAATACTGCCTTTGGTGCACTTCCACATCACCAGAAGTCCTGGGTTGGGCTTCCCGCTGTGAGAGCTGCGTGTCTGTTTTTTCCTCCCTCATACGTCATTGCATACATTGCAGGTAAATAATGGACAGCATGGTGTGGTTTTTTAATGCTTTCAAATTGTTGATGACCTGATGAATGGACTGGGCGAACCCCTGCACTTTCAAAAGGCTGATATTTGAGTAAATCACTGTGTCCTGCATAGAGCATGATATCTGCCGCCGAATCTCTACTTCTCCTCGGATGCAGAGTGCTGCCATGAACGTTAAAAAGTGTGGGATATCGCTATACAACCTGTATATAAACACAGTCGCACATGCATTCCCCGATCGGTACAATTTTCCTATGCACTTATTCACCTATGCACTTCCATTAACGATCATGTAACAACACATTCGATTTGTTTAATTGAAAAACAAAAAACAAAAATGAGCTGTTCCAAGATTCTCCGTATTTTCTGTTCTTGATGTTCTGGTACATGTTGATCTGATTGTTATCTGAACTGGTTGACTTTTATACATGGCAAACTATTTTGGCAAAGTCTAAAGTCCCTCTATATTTGCTGTTCGTAATACACTTGAACTGTCTGCCTAGAGAGTGTTCTTGTTGGCTGGATGTTGAGAAGGGGTGATTGTGTTTTTCCATTGTGTTTTCTGAAGATGTCCAGGCCTATTTTAATGTTCATGATCTCACCAATGTTTAGATTGTATTTCAGAATGTGCAGTTAATTACATTCCTGATGTTCCTGCAACCTCCCTGTTGGATTAGTTTTGTATTTTACAGTACTCACATTACCTGTCACCTGTATTGAGAGCTCTCTGTAATGTGTGTTGTAGGTTTACAGCAACAGTTTCAAAATGCACATGAAACACTTGGAAAACGTTAAAGACCATTTACCAGCTTAAGTGATGAAAAAGTAGTAAAGAAATATCCTACCACATGCCCATGAAACAAATTTTAAGTCAACTATCCAATAACCAAAGCCACTTTGTGAGAGTGTGCACATATCATCATCATCATCATCATAAAACTGTGGCACTCTTTGATGAGTGCCAGTGTCCAAACATGGACATAATCTTCCTCGCCATGTTTGAATGGTTAATAAATGCCATGCAATTTGTCAGCTTTCTGTTGATGAGTGAATAAAGAGTATTTCCATAGAAGTAAAACAATGACTCATAACAGTGTACAGTTGTGGTGTTGGCGGGTGTAACTGCTCCTCTCTGACTCATCCTTATTGAGCAATATTATAACCTGAAGGTCACCGTAACAGTTTTCACAGCATAACTTTATAATGATGGTGATTAAAGTCGTATTATAAAAATGAGGAAATGACTCACCTGACATGTTTACAGCTGTATGTGTGGTGATTCAGTCTTTCCATCGTTAAACTGCTGTTGTTTCGCCATACTTATTCAACATCCAACATGATTCATTGTTTCAAAGCTGCCTAAGATCACAGTCACATTTACATACTCTATAATTAGATAAAGGCAGCCAACTGCTGGGTATAGTGGGTAGACCCAGTTATGAAGCTTTCACACCCATGCCAACCCGTGGGCTTTGTTGCTGCTATGTGCAATAACGCTACCCTTACTGTAAGGTAATATTTCTGCATGTGCTCTGTTTTAGTTTGCTGTCACTCACACGGTTAATCATTTATTCTATAAATGTAAAATATGAGCTAGAGTAGGCACGGCAGCCTCTCAGTGCCAACAATGAAAGAAGTTATCTTTGAAATGAGAGTAAGGATTCAGTCATGTACACCACCAGTCAATAGTCTGGACACACTTTCTCATTCAATTCAATGAGAAGGTGTCCAAACTATTGACTGGTAAATGTCATCAGATGCAACACTAACTGAATCACAAATGGCAGGAAATAATTCTTCTACTGTGCAAAGATACAGATTTTCTTTTGTCCATATAAAACATTTCACTCCCTACACATATTGTTTTCATTAATTGCCAATCTGACTCATGCAAGTTCCAGATGAAGGGTATCATTATCTAAAAAACTGCAAGTAACTGTTAAAAAACATATAATTTTCTCTGAAAATATTTTTATAGTAAAGACAATTTATTGAACAAACTGGACGAACCGCCGTCTGATGCCACTGCATAATTGCTGAATAAAACAATTACATCCTGCAGCCACATGGTGTCATGAGTTGAGAGGCCAACTTGTTGGTTTCCAACCTGACAACCAGTAAATCACTGCTTATGCAGAAACAATGCAGAGTATTAGTTGTAGTTTTTTTTGCACAAGACATCTGTCTCCCATATGCCTCTCTCCACTAAACAGACAATCAGAATGGATATAACAGGAAAAAAATATATATATTCTTAGTTTTAGTCATAAAGAGTTTCATCCAACAAGGACTTAAACTGGAAAGTGTGGTAAAGCTGAAATGACTGCACAAGAAGAACACATAAAGACTTTGTATTTAAGCCAAGGTATTACACAGGTAGCTGAAGGAAATGCCATAATTTCCCAGGTGTGTTGCAGCAAAATGTATGAACTCATGCCTCCTTTCATAGCATCCACATTTCAAGCCCTCACAAGCTCTCTGTTTCCGCTCAGCAGTGATGCCGTGTTGAGTCAGATGTTTGACTTTCACAGATCATCAAGGGCTGGGAGAGAAGTTAAAATAGGTCAGCAGAGGCTGCACAGAAAACAGACTGTATTATCTCTATCTTTACTCTGTACTTAATATGACATATACATATATATAAATATATATGTATAGATATACATTTATTGTCAGGCTTATTGTGACTGGAGGATCAAGACAGAGAGAAGATGTGCGGGTGCTCTTATCTCAGACCCACTTGTGAGATTTGACAGTCCTATTTAAAGGCCACAGGAAGTCAGAGCTTACCATTACAGCCTTGAAGGACAGTTTTCTACCGTCAAGTGAGGATTCACCAGGAGGTGGTAAAACTGACCTTCTTTTATGATCCTACTGTTGACTTTATTCCTGAGGCTTGTTTCTGCCAGTATGTGATGATCCACTTCAGGGCAAAAGTTTCAGTCCTTTACATGAATTCATTACCCTTTTATACAAGATTAAGACAATGACTAATTGAGCACTTATGTAAATTATTAATTTGAGGAAGATGTTAATGGTTTAATGGTTTGAATAAATTATTATATTCTTTAATTACACCATTACACTTTTGTGTCTGTGTGGTCACTGGTCAGACCAGAAGGGGTCAAAGGTCACAGGGACCTTCCCTGAGGGACAAGCCTGTAATGTGCTGCTTATCAGGTGTGTGTGAGGGAACTTCATTCCCCCGATCTATGGTGACCTTTTGAACTTCCTGTTAGGATGAGGTCAATCCCCTCAGTGTTTACCAGGATACCCAGGAATTTCTGCAACATAAAAGGTCTGTTGGGAATTCCACAAGTGGCCCACTTCAAATGAGGGCTGTTCTGCCTTAAAGGGCCAAGCATGTGACCCCTGGCTCAGGGGTTAAGTAAATAAACCTCTATGGCAGCCCATGAGGAACAAGAATGTCAGCTTTTAAAGCACTTTGTGCAGCACAGTTGGGCTGCCAGCCTTTTAAAGCCTTTGTTTTCCTGTTAGTAAGTTGTACTTGTTTGTTTTGCTCATTGAGGTCCAACATATAAAAGACTGAGCTAGTTAAAAAGAAAAAGCTGTTTACCCTCTTTATTGCAGTTAAACATGACTGAAAAAGTACTTAATTGATAAATTAATAATTGTAAATTGTTTTAATTGTCTTATTGTAACTTTGTATCAATGAATCAACTGTAGTACAGAAACATTACAAAAACAGCATTTATGTGGTTGTCAAATCGAAAAATGTTATCCAACCTCCATGGCTAAGGCTTAGTTAGGTTGCAGCAAAGCCACCATGGTTAGATCAAGGAAAGGATCATGAAAAATAATTATTAGGCAAAGCTTTAATGTTTAGCATGTAAGAGCCAGTGACTGATTTCGTCCCAATCTTAATGACTTTGAAAGCCAAGAACAATAGTTACTAGGGTGGGTAGTAGCTGTAGAGAAAGGATGGCAGTTACAAGGGTGGGGATGCTAGCTGATAGGGCAAAGGTGGTAGTTACTGGGGTAAGGATCATAGTTGCTAGACAAAGAATGTAGCTACTGGGGTGGTGGTGCTAGATGCTAGACAAGGAATAGTAGTTACTGGGGTGAGGATGCTAGTTGCTTGGCAAAAAATGGTAGTTACTGCATGGAGATGCTAGCTGCACGAGGAATGGTGGTAGTTAGTGGGATAGGGATACTAGTTGCTAGACACTGAATAGTAGTTACTGGGGTGAGGATGCTAGCTCCTATGGAAAGGGTGGTAGTAGTGTGGCAGGGATGCCAATTGCTAAGGAATGGATGGTAGTTATTTGGGGGATGCTAGTAACTAGGGAAAGGGAGGTAATTACTAGGGTGGGGAAGCTAGTTGCTAGACAAAGAATAGTGGTTACTAGGGTGGGGATGCTAATTGCCAGAGAAAGGATGGAAATTGCTAGGGTGAAGAGTCCAAGGCAATCACTAGTTGATTGCCTTGGAATACCATAGGCAAGAATACTTGTCATCAGGCTAGGGTGTGGGTAAGTATTGCTAGTTTCTAGGGTACAAATCCAAGTGATGAGCAAAGCCGCTGTCAGTTGTCGAAATGAGCAAGTTGAAGATTCGCCTCAGTAAATGAATCAAGCTCAGTGAGCCTTGCAGAGACATAAAGAAGACATCTTTTCATTTGGCAAGTCACTTGCTCTGACATATACCCAGGATTCTTCAGCCTGCCAGAAGCCTAAATTTTAGCCCACCCTGTGTGCAATATTAATTACCTAATTTATAAAACATCTTGATCTTTGCTGAGTGCCACATGCACCTGAGTAAGCGCATCTGAGTAGGTGGATGTACTAAAATATTGTTTGTTGCAGTTTTCAAAAGCCATTTGAAAGTTTTGATTCTGCTGCAACGCCGCGCAGGGGTAAAAGTATTTTTCTCCTTGATGAATTATATATTTTAAGTGCGGAGGGAGAAAGTAGTACACATGCACAGTGAAACATGCTTTGCTCTAGTAATACTTGATTTTGAATAGAGGCGTTTGTTGAGCCATCATGTGAACTGTTGTGGTTAAATTTGGCTTCCTCTCTCTGTGTCCCATGACATTCTTTGAGGCAGGCAGCATGGGCTGACAGGAAGAGAGGATGAAGAGTGAACCAGTACACCACAAGCTCAGTGAAGAAATGCTGATGCTTCCGATCGAGGACCAGCTGACAATAACAACTCATGTTAGTGCTGAGTGAAGACAGGGCTCAGATATCCGGAGCGGGGATTCATATATTGATGTGAGGGCTACGTGCTAAATGCTCACTGGGTCAAGATGCAAAGTGTTGACCCTCTGCCACTGAGTTCTGTTAACACGACAGATTCACAAAGGTTTTACATGCAATACTATACATGCAATTGAGCATATAAAACTATACACAGTTAAGCACAAAAAAAGTATTTCAAATACTGGAAATGGCAACTTGTCATAACATAGGAATGCACCGAACCAAGCTAAAAAAAAAAAAATGCAATGAACACACCACAAAGACTACAGCCAACAGCAACACACACAGAATGTTGACAGATTGCTACTATTAGCTAGTAGACTAAAAAAAGAGCTACAAGCTGCTGTACTTAGGTGGCCTCTCCTGAACCGTGTTGAACAGTTAGTTTACACTTTATTCATTCAAAGAGATCATGTCATTCTGAAAAGATTTGTGTATTTAAATGTTCCATTTTTGTTTAAAAATGAAAAACAGGAGAATCCTTGTTTGCACTTCTTCGTCATTAATTCATTTCCAGCGCATCTCTGAACAGCCAAACAGAATGACCGCCTTCGACTCATTCAGCTGTCGAGTCAACATGCTGAACCCGCTAAAAATTCAGAGAAAATGGTCCAACTAGCAACAATGATGCAGGAAACAAAAGAAATAAGGTATGAGAGTCGCCAATCTTCTGGAAGTTGAACCATTCACTCACCACTTCTGTTAACTACCCCCAGCATAATAATATGATGTTATGGAAAAGAGAATAATGCCGTGAAGTTTTCTTCCTGAGACACAGAGTTTTAAAGTACATAATACCTCAACTGCACCTGTTCCTTCTCCTCATAGAAGATATAGCATGTTGCCCATTACAGATCAATAGAGGTGTCAAAACCACTGCGTGCCTGGATATTCAGTGAGTCCAGTAGCAAATTATTATCATATGCAGTATGTTAGTACATGTTAGAAGAGCCGTATTACATTGGCATTTGTATGCAAAATACAAGTCAACAGGGAGACAGACAGCACAGACATCAATGGCCAGAAATCTCCTGAGTCTCCCTCCAGTTTGATTGTGATCGGCTGTGGGTGGATTGCTTTGCTATCTTTACACATACATTGATATTACATGTGACTTGAGTCCATGTCACGATACACTGACCTCATCATTAACTATTCTTCTTTATAACAGCTATGCTGACATACTTCTACTGAACTGAAAAAGCCCTGTGAAAATTTTTTTTTCCGTGGTCTCTGCTTCCTGATCACTAATCACGGCAAAGACAATTTCAAACACTCCATTGACGCCACCGTCGGTGTCAGGTCCCGCGGGTTACACAACCCACGTACACCCAACTCAGTCTGCCCAGAGCAGCAGATGTGGTGGCTTCTCTCAGTCAGGCCTTGGCATTCTCCGGTTACGGAGTGTGCAGGCGTACAGGTCCTTGTGTGTATCCCTTACACTTGCTTAGGCAGGCAGGAAGTTCCTGTTGACATGAATGAACTGGCCTTTCAATAATGCAGAAGGAGCTCAGGGGAGAGCGGCTGCCTCTCCAAGGACCATTACCTCAGCAACTGTCCTGCTTAGGCTGGTGGCCTGGAGGACGTGCGTGTGTGTCTCAGGAAGATAGAGAAAGAGGAGGAGGAAGCCGGGTGTTTGTTTTAACTTAAGTGCATGCATTAAGAGTGTGTGCGCAATTGTGTGTGTGCTCATCCTTAACTGTTCTTATGTGGACCACAAAACATAAAGGAAGAGATATAATAAAAACCTGTATTTTAGCTCAGGTAAAGATCGAAATCGGATGGTGTGGTTTGAATGGATGGTATGTATTAGAATATGGATTAACATTGCATTTACACAATTGGTGGTGGATCACGAGAGACCAGCTTAAACACAGAATAAATAGACACTAAGGAGACGGTGAGGAACACAAACAGAACTAAAAGGTCAATATTTCTCAAATGGCTGGACACACAGCTCCGAAAGAATGCTAATGTTACTCTGTAAATGCTAGATCAGCTTTCAAGTTTTACTAACTTGTTATACCCACAAATTGTTTTTGGTGTTCCCAAATGATTGTGTGTGTGTGTGTGTGTGTGTGTGTGTGTGTGTGTGTGTGTGCGTGTGTCCTGCTCCATATTACCTCATCTCCCGTTTTTACCTCTTACTCATGGGGGAAATGGCAACTCAGATGGAGGGGTTGTATTAAGATGCCATGCTGCTCATGTCTACATGCCTAAAGCCATTATTAGAATTTTCTACTGTAAAAGCTGCTGCTATCAAGTGTAGCCTGAATGGTTTTAAATGTCATCAGTGCTGAGTACAAGCAATTGGCAGACAGGGCCGAGGTCACTGTGAGTTACCAGGGTGTTTTTCGCGAATACAATAAGACACATTGAAAACTGGACAAGTGAAAATATGTTTTATCGACACATAACATGACCTATCCTTATGTTTTCTCTGCCAGACTGTATATCAAAAGGCACCGTCCTCCCAGCAGGGCCACGGTAAATGCTCCTTGTTATCTGACCAGATTAAACAAGGCAAGAAGCACAAACATTCTTGTTTGGTCATAAAAGCCCAGAGTTCAGCCTCTCCCCCTCCTCTCAGTACAGCCTCCACACCACTCAACTACGCTCCTCAGCAGCCCTTTTGAAGTCCTCCCCCGCAGTTCTCCACCATTAGCCGGCCTCCCATCTGCTGTGCCACAGCTACTTCATTACCTAGTGCTGCTTCCATAATCGGAAAAAGGACAACAACGTTGCGTTGCTTCCTGAACCGAACCCCACTTTTTCCCGCTACAGCTTCTTTAATTGGTTGTGCGATTTTATTGACCTCAAACATCCCTAAACCTTATTCTTCCACCACCCCCTTACGAGCTCATTAAGAGAGTCAAACGAGGAACTGTAAAAGCATGCAGTCTGCAGAGAAAATACCTCCACATTCATAGCCGTTAATGGTTCAGAGAAAACTAAATGGGAATGAACTGCTTCAAAAGCTCCTTTGATAACCAGAGGTGGAGCTTTTGCTATCACCTGAATGTCATTATTTTAATTTCCCTCCACCTTGGGCAAATTATTTGACAAAAACTGTCATGTTTGGGCTGAGTAATTAATTTTGTTTTCCTGTGGTATGCTCTTCTTTTGAAAGTTACACAGGATGCATCATCTGTACAAGCATTACAGTGTTAAATAAGGAAAATTCAATTTAACAACTATTTCAAGTTTAGACTATTCAGTTGTGTGGAGAAGAGTGGAGCATTCTGCTTCTCATTTTAGCTTCATGTCACTATTTGTTGTTAGACAGTGTGAAAATCTATGGCATTATCCCTCTTTTAAAATAAAACAAAATCAAATTTAAAATTAACTTTAAAAAATAACTTCAAAAATGCATTTATAATGAAAATGAAAAATTTGAATGATTAAAAGGAGCAATATAATAAAATCATTGTAATGCTGCAGTGAACAATATTTTCAGCCCTGATTTAAACTGAATACTGCTTCACTTTGGTTGATTGCGGTTCTGGGAACACACAGTAGACCTGTCCCAGACAACCTGAGGGGTCTGGATGCTTCATAGGGGACTGATAAATCTTGCATATGTTTTGGTCCAAGATGATTCAGTGCTTTGTGGACCAGCAGTAATATTTTAAAATCTATCCCTTGAGTCACACGGAAGCCAGTGCAGTGATTTGAGGACTAGTGTGATATGGTCCAGTTTCTTGCAGCAGCATTCTGCATCAGCTGAGGCTGCCCAACTGATTATTTCATTAAGACCTGTGAAAACATGAGCCTACTGAAAATGAAAGCATGAATAAGTTGTTATTATTGTAAGTTGTGCCTTGTTTGGACCGAAAAAAAAAAACTTTATTTTAAAAAGATTTTTTAGGTGGTAATAGGTAGGTCTGTGCCAACAATTACACCAATATTTCTGGCTTGATTTTTTGCTTTCAGTGACATAGAGTGAAACTTTTTTGGGGCCAAAAACAATCACTTCTCTCTTGTCTGGATTGAGCTACAGAAAGTTCTGGCACATCAATATTGATATTTCAGAATTAAATTATAAATGAATTCTGTCATGTAACACAATTAGAAAATAGCTTATACCATGGTCTGGGTGAATCATTGATTCTGATTGGCTGAGGGGTTTACATTAAAAAGTGATAATGGACACCCATAAAGACTTTCCGGTCAAATTACCTGATGACAGTTCTAAATGACCAACAGAAACACAGAACATATGTTATTTCGTAGTTTATTTATCAATACAATAGCAATACAGTTGACAAAAAAAAAAAAAAGTGATTTTATAGTTAACTTGAACCTATTTGGTGATTTTGATCATTTTGAAGACTGGGATGCAGCAGAGGAGACAGAGAGAAGAGAATATGAAAAGAAGAAGGAGATGCGACACACGGAGGTGACACCGGAGGAACTGGACAATTTAGAGGATGATGAGATTAACACAAAGAAAACCACAAAATGGGCAGTTAAAACACTTAGAGACTTCCTGGCTCAGAAAAACATGGTTTCCCCGGCAACGCTTGCGGATGGGAGATGTTAAATAGTGGGCTCAGCCTCTTCTTGTGAAAAAATTATGATTTAAACTCATTTAAACAACATAAATGTATTAATAAATAAGCTAATATTTATTTATGATAATGCCCTTCGAGGTGTCCATTATCAGAACTGAATGGACTTCACGGAAACAATCGTTCTCCGCTTCGCGTCAGGCGGTTTCTGCCTCTGCGTCGTCCATTCATTTCTGATAATAGACACCTCGTTGGGCATTATCCCTTATGAAATCCAATAGAAGGTGAGGTATAGTGGAGGGAGGTGGGAGTGGGAGAACATATCTTGGAAAATAAGTAATATGAAGGCACATTTTTAAAGGACACACCTTACAATACAACTTTGTGACACAACTTTCCTAGTTTTTCAACAAGAAATGAAGCTCATTCCCCTGGAAAACACATGTTTTACTCACTGTTTTACTCAAGTTACTCAAGTTATGCCAAAATTATTAAGAACACATGACCTTACAGATTATTGGGAGCATAGTAATGTATAGCAATCCTGTCCATGTTCTCATAAAGGAAAGAAAAACATAACGTCCCTGAATGCCAAGATGCATTAAGTCCTTAATAGCGCTATTTCTTAGAGCTAGATCTTGAGAGGTTTCAGTCAGTCTTTCTTCCATCTCCATTTTTTTAACCTTCTTTTAATGGCCATGTGTAACATTATTGTGTAAGCTCTGACACTTTTAATAGTACCAACTCCAGGATTCTTTCAACAAACAGACATTCAAGTGGTTTGCAGTGGACGTAGCAAATCAGAAATTGTTTTAGAAAAAAATTCAGTGTATGGACCATATAGAGCCCTGCCTTTACACACTTGCTCCTTTGCAGAGCTACAACATTTTTTGTCCCCTCATGGATTTTCACTGCAGCACTGCCAAAGAACTTAAATTGGAAGGTGTGCCGTTCCCATTAAAGCGCACAAAACATCTGTTTCCACATCAGAAAGCATTAGCCTACCACTCAGCTATCTGGAATCTAATATACTGTCCCTCTCTTTTGTGTTTTTATATGCTGGGCTGTAAACACACAGATAGCCTCTGGCCTCTTGCTTTTCTGCTCCCTTCCCTCCCCTCTCCCTTATTTAGTGACTTCCTCTCTGAGTGGCAATAAAAAGAGCCTTATTCCTCATTATTCCTCTGATTTGTTGGAGCTCCAGAAAGCAGGATCAAGTTGAGGTCAGCCAGGCTCTTGTTTGCATGTGATTGGAGGTTGGTGTGTGGCGTCTCTGCTGCTGGATTTCGCTCTGATATGAGCTTATTAGTGAGTGATTGCATGCTTTGATGTTGGTTTCAGAGGAGAAAAGTATAGAATGTGTTTACAGAGAAACAATGAGAGTGGATTTCCTGACTAGGTTTTATACTGGCAGATTATATAGTCAGTATATGTTAATGTTTATCAAAATAAGATAAATACTCTCTATATCTAATTGCAGTGTCTGACCTTCAGGGCCAGCAAAGGCTTCTCTGTTGACCTGAACCTTATCAAAGTATCTGATTTACATTTGAATATTTGCTCATTAATTGCATTAAAATATTCCCAAGAGCCTAAAGTCTTCTGACAGTGTAACGTTGCATTAAAGCGTTTACACAATAATATTTTAGCATCACATGTTGGCGTATTCAAAGAAATATACCTGGACATTCACAATTAAAACTGCAGACGGATGACACTTTGTAATGCTTAAGCCTTCTCTGCGGCGTGAGAGCTCTAAATTGTTTCTCAAGTTCTGGTGAGTAAAATTGAATAAATTTGCGTCTTTTATGTATATTTTTGCCTTCCTGTTGTGTGTTTATTACTCTAAGTGAGTTTCGTGCTTTAGTCAAGGCATTCGTCTATGATGCAATGCCCTGCTTTACTGTACATCTGTATGATGTTGACGACTGCTATAGCAGGGGCGTCATAACAATCGTATTATGGTGTTTTAAATAGGATTGGAGGTGATTGAAGGCCTAGGTGGAAAATGCACTGCCCACCACTGTGTAATTGTATAGTACTGAAACAGAATGCAGGTCATAAAGCTTAAGATTAACTGCTGGGTGGAAAGCGAAATAACAGCTACAACTGCAGCTAAAAAGGAATGTTTTTATTCTTTACAGGTCATACACAGGTTGACTGTTCATCTGTCAGCCAAACGTGCTACATTACACCACAGCGTGGAACATGTGGTTGGTTTATGACGGCAGCCGTCACATAGTTCCACATGACTTCCTCTCCAGGAGGGTCACAGAGGGGTTGTCACGTCACTGAATTTAAACCGCAACGACAGTTGTCGTTAGGTACAGGTGCAACTTTTCCTGACCACCTGTACCATCTTCACATTAGGAAGCTGTGCTCTCTGAGCACTCTTCAAGCGTCCACACTTGGGCTCACTGGTATTTTCTGCTGTATTTGCATAGTTAGTTGCACAATTTGTCTGAAAGTGTGAATAATCACAAAACTCAGTATCAGATTGGCTTCTTTTAAAAAGTTTTGTTTTGTTTTGTTTTTTATTTGCGCAGGGTAAGAAATGTGCCAATGACACCTGAGTTACATTTTGTTCTACTGACAAAAGCATTCCTCACACATAAAGATGTGCGAGTGCTTGCAGAGTGTCAGTGTCACCATTCAAGTCCTCTCACTTTGGCTGAGACCAGACCTTCAATGGCCTATTTCATAGTGTGAGAATGTGGGTGTGCATATCTATACATACAGTATGTGTGTGTATCTGTATCTGTGGAGTTTGGTGATGCTGTGTTGATTTAAAAGCTATTTTCGAGTGCATGAAACTATAATTAAGATCTACAAAATACTTAATTTTCACCTTTTGACTTGGAGTGTTGTTTTTTCTTTTGCAAAGGTGAATTAAAGTACAGTTTCCTGCAAAAATATAATAGTTCCTCTGTTTGGTTTTGCAGGAACAGGAGGTGTGAAATAACAGGAAGCATAGTCCCTGTGTGTCTGCATGTGTGTGAGAATATGAGAAAAAAAGAGAGATAATGCGACATGCCACTATTTGAGATTTATCGACTATATTTTTGTGGCAAATTTCTGGTTTAGTTTGAATGAACAGTTAAAACAGAGAGGAAAGGTTTAATTTTCTTTCAGTATATTGCCAGCTTTGTGTGGACACAAGTGAGCGGGAGTGTGTTCAACATTTGTCGACACCTCTCTTTTCTGGCCGTGCCATGAACCCTAGGTCTGTGTGACATGGCATCTGCCAAAGAACCCTTAGCAGCACATCGGCATGCCATCCACTCACACTCACATTCCTCCACGTAGTTCTTTACCTACGCAAACGTGCTCCTCAAGTGGTGAATGCAGGACCATGTAAATAACAAATGTGAGGAAGTTGAATTGTATATATGACTGGCTATGGGGTGATCCTGAATCACACACACAACAACACAATGCAGCTGCTGTAGCACTTCTTTCAGGCCACCTTTTCAATTTTTGTATCAGCAGAAGCAGCTTCTTATGTAAAGGTTTATTTGTACCTGTATCTAATCTCTGACCTCTGCAAGTAATATGTAACTGACCACGTTTTGGAGATTTCAGACTAATTTCCATCTTTGTACCTATGGGAAAAAATATGGTACTTTCTATATAGTGCACATCAGTTTCCTAGTATTATTATTGAATATAGTAATTTCTTACATATGACACTAGACAGGAGAAAATTGTAATGTTTAATCAAACTCAAGTGTGACGCACTGCCATCAATGGTGTGATGTAACGTCAACTGCAAAGAATTAAAAGTATGTTGCGCACGTCTTTGTCCCAGCTTTGGCCTATTATCTGTTCTGACATGCTTTCATAATATTAATCTTGCTCCTTATGTTACACAATGGGGATACTATGGTCTATAGCTAATCTGGGTAGGAATGTAGACTCATGCATTAATAGTAGGAAGGAATGTACTTTGCACCGTGTTTTAGAAAACAGTACATGTTTTGTTGGCGAATCCAGCACATAAAGCTTCATGGGACTGGATAATTCATTCTGCAGTGGTATTAACAAGCAAATTGGCTCATCTAAAAAGCAAAAACGACTGTTTAATAGAAACATATTACAATTCAAAAATGGACAAACCAGGTAGTAAGGGGTGCTGTAAAGCTAGATTGATTCAAGCATGTTGACCCATACACATTTGTCCTCAGTCACCAAAACTACATACACTCATTGCAAAAAAAAAAATTCAAATTTGCAAACAAGCCAATGAAGTATGGGGCAACCACAGTGAAGTATATGGTTTGTGCAGTTAAGGAATACTCCTTAAAAATGCAACTTTGATGCAACAAATTTTTGGATGTGACTGGTCTAGTTTAGCCCCCAAATAACTAACTGGTCTCAGTTCTGCTTTATGTCGAATCAAAAACAATAAAGTTGAAGTAGTACTGATGCTGCCACTACTATGCTAGAGTCAGTGCGTTTACATGCACGTGAAAAAAAACACAAATTATTGCCTTAATCGGACTATAACTGGAGAACTTAAGTGCATGTAAAAATGTTACTCCGATTAAAATCGGAGTCCTCATTGTCCAATTGAGACACCCAGATAATGCGATTGGAATCTGAGTTTTCATCGGTTAATGCGCGTGAACATGCTCCACCACCGCTGCGCTGGCATATGACCCCGGAACAAAAACGTCCAAGAAAGCCGAGCGCAGAAGAAGAAGAAGAGAAACGGAGCCTTCTGAGGGATAGCACGGATCTTACCTGCATCAGAAGTAGCGCGAACATTACGTACAAGATTAAAAAATGTACTATTATCCGTCTGGTTGTTGTTTGAAATGCCGGTCTGCCGCATGACTCTTGTTTGTTATATCACGTAATAGGTCACCCGGAAATTGGACCGTATTAACGTGGTATTATCCCGCTGAAACGATACGTATCGCCACCTAGTGTGGAGGAGGAGAACAGTTATTCGATTTTCTTGCGCTGGATGTAAAGGACAAGGGCTGTAGTGAGAAAGTCGAATTTTGAGCATAGCTCGTTTAAGCTCTGCATGTAAACGCATTGACTGTATAGGTGCTATCTTCAGGTTATGAGCAAAGCCTGGTCTATAACAGACATTGCAGACATTGAATTGTACCCAAAGAGTTTTTGTCACATCTTGCCAGAAAATTGCATTCCTCATGTTCTCAGGGTCTTTTGAATGCAACTGGGAAAACTCTAGGCAGGATGTCATCTGCTTGACAACTGTTTAGCTTTTCTACTGTAAAGACATGACTGACAGAGTCAGTCATTAGCTTAAATTCACAGAAAGAGACAATTGGTGATTTCTACAAAAAAAACAAAACAAAACAAAACAAAAAAACTGACTGTGTATTTGTATTGTACCATTGCATATGTGCTGTGAGACTGCGACACTTTTTACTTAAAACCAATATTTATAATCGTGCCACATGAATTTAAACCGAGACTCTATTGAGCTCCTCTCAGTCACGAAAGAGAAGCCACCACATTTAATCGGCTCAAACTCTTTCTTTCTTCGAACTCCTCTTAACCAAATGCCAGCGACAAAGTGAATCAAACACACAAAAACACAGCTTCGAAGCCTGCAGAAATCCCCTAACCTTTAACCCCACCAACTTTTTTTTTAATACTGGGAGGTGATGCTTTTCCACACCATTTGACCTGGTCCTCTCATAAGCACACCCATGTTACTTCTCTGCTAACACTCGACCTGTTGCACTGGTGCAACCATTACACTTCAGGTATTTTACATGTCAGAACTCTGCGTGTTTCATTAAGGAGACATTTTTTTTCTTTGTTTTAATAAATGTGCTCCGAATTGACATCGGTACAATTTACAGTGGACCAGCCATGCAAGGCATATC
Source organism: Mugil cephalus (assembly GCF_022458985.1). NCBI lineage: Eukaryota > Metazoa > Chordata > Actinopteri > Mugiliformes > Mugilidae > Mugil > Mugil cephalus. The sequence continues at coordinate 24,021,346 of NC_061779.1, forward strand.
ATTTTAAATTTACAACTAAACTGGCTAACATTAGCTCCACTTGGAGCAGGTTTTCCCCATAGATCTTTCAGCGATCATGGCAATTGGTAATCCACAGGCTGCATCCAAAGAGAAGAGGAGATTGTCAGAACAGTGATTTATTCCAATGAATTCATTCTAATTAGCTGCCTTTTCAAAGAGCGGAGTTGGAGGGGTCCATTCTTCAAGTCATCAACAAACTGAAAGCGTTAAAAAAATACACCCATGCTATCCATTATTTGCCAGCAATGCACACAATGGCGTATTAGAGGGAGGAAAAAACAGCACGCAGCTCTCGCAGTGGGAGATCTGACCCAGGACTTCTGGGAATGTGAAAACGCACCAAAGGCGAGTCGACCGGGTCTGCAATTGTTGATGTGAAAGTGGTATTATAGAAGAACCACTGTGTAGCCCATAGCACGAGATACTGCCACCACCATACTTCATTGTAGGGGTGGTATTAGCTGGTCATGAATAATGCCTGGTCTTCAACAAATGTAGCGCTTGGAATTGTACTTTAAGAGGTTTTCCTAATGTTCTCAAAGTTCGAATGCAGCTTGGGAAACTCTAGGCAGGATAATATCTGCCTGACTACTGTTTAGCTTTTCTGCTATAAAGACCTGATTGACAGAGAGGTGCGGAGATGCCGATCATTTTAGCAGGTTCTCTCATCTTTTAAATTTGATAATGTTTATTATGGTATTATTTATTGCTGCCTGTACTGAAACAACATTAGAACTTTCAAGATTCCAGGATGTGTATATCTGGTACTTATAAATGTGCATATACATATGTATACGTATGGGTACCTATAAATTACATACCCACTATGATGAGCTAAAAAGTATTATGGACTGTGAGCCAGACTGTGTGTTTTTGATGCGCATGCTCTGCCTCTTCTTCTTCTTTTTTTGGCTGAGTTTTCAATCCTACATAGCACATGCATGAAACTCTGGATTTGGCTCCTTTTATCTGTGACTGCCTTGGCAACTTGTTTGCGTTACTTGAATGTACTAACAGATGCAAGGGGTTGAGGTTGACTGGTGCCCAACTGTCAAAGATTCTCTTAATAGAAGTTAATGGTTACCTTGGATGCCAGGTCCATAATGGCTAAACACCTTGTTATCTCTACAACAAATGTATTGCATATTTATATCCCCCCCCCCCCCCCCTCAAAATTAAAGAAAAATGCAATGAAAGAAAGGAAGATTTGATAGGAAGGATAATTCAAAGAGGAAGGAATGGAAAAACAGGGATTACTGCCCTGCATTGTGCAACTCTAATCCCCCCGCTTCTTCACACAAAAACATTTGACACCTTTCAGTTGCTCTGCCCCACACTTCCAGTTGCCCTCAAACACTCGGGGTTACACAAACTCACACAACATGTAGGCACACATTCACACGCTCGCAGATTCCAAGTGTTTCCTCAGTCGGACCCCTCAGCATGAAGCGGCCCTTCATTGGAAGTTGAGGGCTCTCGTCAGTCACACCCCAGATTCTCCCCCTCCTCCTCACTTTCATCCATTCTCCATGACTCCACCCTCCTTTGGGGCCCCATAAGGCCTTTGTGCAGGTTGTGGCTCATACAGAATTTGCTGGGGAATATTTAAATCTCACATCACTGACGTTTATGTTCCATCAGACTGTTGCTCCATGTGTGGCTAACTAACCAGTCTCAAGTTCAAAAATCGCATGATCCCAGTGATTAGTAAGTTAGAATAAATATACAACTATGGAAAAAGGTGTGCATTCAAAAATGTGAGCATTAAGAGAAAAGTATTACCAGGAAAAACACAGGGTTTCGAAGAGCTTTCTGATTTCATTTAGCCTAGTGCCTTCCATCCCTTCCAAGTCTTTCACTTTCCTAGGAACATTGTGTTTTATACATGCAGCTGAGGTGCATATTGTTGGATTTTTTCAAATACAGCAACTGGACAAAACAGTATATGGATGGATTCTAATGACGAAGAAGGCCAGTTGAAAGGAATCGCATTCTTGCGCATGTGTGCATGCTTCCCAACCACTGCACTGGCGTGTGACCCTAGAACAAAAACATCCAAGAAAGCCGGTAGAGAACAGAACCACCTCAGGGATAGTGCATATCTTCCCTGCACCAAAAGTACCACGCACATTACGTAGGAGATTAAAAGAGCTGTACTTTCATCCCTGCCGGTCTGCTGCATGAACGACTCCTATCTATTATATGATGAAACAGGTCAAAAGCGAGCCGTATTAATGTGGTATTATCCCACTGAAAAGACACATATCGCCACCTAGTGTGGAGGAGGAGGACATGCTCCTGTCAGTTGTTCGATTTTCTCCACTGCATGTAAACTGGGACAAGGATGGTATTCAGAAAGTTGAATTTCAAGCATAGCTCGATTAAGCTCTGCATGTAAACGCACTGAGTGCAACAAAAAGTGCTCCAGTTAGCGTTTTCCCAATAGACCTCCATTAAGAAACCAAAATGGCCGCATTAGTTTCCCAGCAAGCTGTTATGAATTTTCAATCCATGGAGTTTTAATATTTGTAAAGCTTCCCCTGCGCATTGAAAAGTGAGTTGTGTTTTTTGTGAAGTCAACATGGTGGAAAAAGGACCCAGCCAGGAACATGCGGGTGTGACCAGTTCAAAAGACTTTCTGGGTCATGGTCCAAGTGAGCAGTTTTGTTTCAACTACGCAGCCGTCATTTTTTAGTCAGCGGAGGCAGAGGTCACTTGCCTAGGGATGCTATTTGCCAGCTAATAGGGATTCCAGTGACAAAGTGTATATCACCCACATGTTTCTTCAGTTAATTTTCTTAAATAAGACACATCACTTGAGCCATTCCAACATTTCTGATTCCGGCTATCATAAACCAATACTCCACCAAATGCTGATTAATCCTCTCTGAAAATATTTTTATTTCTTCAATAATTTCTAAATGTGAACTTTAATCTATCATATAAAAAGCAGGTCCCTTTGACTAAATGCTTTAGGTATATAAACTAAACTAGTTATGTCAGATTTGTGAGAACACAGAAGGACCTGCTTGACAAAATACCTTTTCATGTGAAAGTGCTGCATAGTCACAATGTTTAAATTAAGATTTTTGCGCATACAAATGAAAAATAAGGTCCCAGTACATTAATCACACTCTGTAATTATCCTTCTTTTCTCACATCTTTCTTAGTGGGTGGGGTGACTTCGCAGGTGAGGTGTGACCTCAGCGACCTTTTGACTCACCCCACCCCCGGAACCATTCTCTCATTTGGAAAGAATTTATTTTCAGTTCCTTATTTCCTTTTCATTGCCCCTTTCTCCAACACTCCTTCCCCCTAAATGCCCCCTCCTGGGGCAGTTAGAATGCAGCTGTCGCTCTCGATTCTCTATTATCCAGCCCGGGGGGTGAGCAGGGCAGGGCAGAGGGAGGAGAGTGGTGGAAAAAAGAGAGGAGAAAGTATGGGATGATATTTTAGCATTTCTGGGAAGCTGTGGGCGTAGTCCTGGATTACTTAAACAGGTGTTACCCTGGGTTCTTACACTTCCTTAGAAAAATACTAAAATATGCCAGAGAGAACTCCTACACATGTACTGGAAAAAATAGAGAGCTAGATATTTTTTTCTTGAATATTTAGACCAGAAATGTATCTGTTGTTGTGTGGTGCTTCGATATTACAGGGGAGTGATTTCTTTCAAAACACAATGGCAGAAATATTAAGTGTTAAGGTGTTTAAAGCCAACATACAGCCTGGATCACAACCCCGCAATCCCCATGAATGGAGAATTTCCTTGAAAGGCAGTGCGTACTCAAATCACACTGTCTTACTCTCCCCAACTAAGCAGTTTACGCTTAAGGTTGATACTTCTGTGTCTGGGATTGTGATAGGAGTAGCATACTCTGACCCATTTTGTTGAGATAACGTGACAGTTTTGCGTAACAAGTGCCATGTGGACGTTTTGCCACAGAAAACTAATGAATGAATTATGAAATCCAGTAAACCACAGCCTTTTTGTGCAGGTAACAAACTTTTAAGGCCACTTGCCATAGAGAAAAGGTGTGGAATTACTCTAACAGCAGTTCACTTTCCAGTCATTTTCTTACATCCATTATAAAGCAAAAGTGGTGACAGCAGGCTAATGTGACTGATATCCACTCCACTAACCAGCTCCTTTACCTTGACCAGAAGGAAACCACCATGTAAACTGAACTGAGTCTGTCGGCTCACCCGCTATCCTATCCATCTCACTCCTCAGGATCAATTTGGCTGAGTTGAATGAGGGGTCAAGGCAATTTAACACTCCTCCTGCATTGTAAAACAAGAGAAGATGAGGTCAGGGCCAGGCAGGTGGTGGTCAGTTTTGTGAGGGCCGTCTGCATTCCTTTGTGTGTGCTTGTGTGTGTGCATTCAGGAATGGAAGAGAAAGGGTTGACAGGAAGCAGAACACTGCCACTGGTAAACATCATCATAAAACTGACTGTTTTGTAAGGAGTTTTTTTTTTTTGTTTTTGTGTGTGTGTGTGTGTGTGTGTGTGTGTGTGCGTGTGTGTGTCTGTGTGTGCGCGCATGCATGCATGCATGCCCTTGTACTTCTACGGTTGTGTGATTGAGTTATGCTGTTGAATTTTAGACAATAAGAGAAAGGCCATTCTTCAAAGGAAAAGTCTGGTGATGTTCAATACCAACAACAACAAACCAAAAGAAAATACCACAATTTCAATGGTCCTAACATGTATATCGCTGAGTCGTAGAGTTTCATTCTTCCAACATTAAAACTCACTGAAGTGTCAACTTAACCCACTGCTGAAAAAAGTCTAACAAAATGTTTATAGAAGTAACGCTTTAGTTCTGTGACCTAGTAACCAAAACGAAATGGCAATGCAGATTTCAGTGCTTCATTTCAGTAACGCTGAACTTTTTATTAGCACCCCCTTAGCTTTGCTGCTCTGCTACAGAAGAGTATTAGGACCACCCATGAGAAAAAAAAACAGAAAAATGACAGGAAATGAGAATTGAGGCTTAATTAATAATTAATATTAAGAATTTAAAATTGTATTATGATATTTTTTTTCAGTTATATTGCTGATATATTGAGGAGAAAGTTGCATGTCATCAGTGGCCTGGATATTGTCACACATTGTTGCCTTGTCCGGTGAGGGACGTAAACTCCCAGGCTCAGGAGCGTGTCCCTATCCGCCCATAGAGTCCTGAAGCTGAGCACAGGCGCATTGTGTTCCTGGAAGTCACATGTAGTCAGGTCTCCACAAAACACAAACACTGCTTATGGCACACTCCCTGTGGGTCCCAACAAGTGCACACAGTTTATCCATCCTGCCAAAGACCTTATGTTTGCCATGAGTACAGATGGTACAGCTTGTATAAACTGTGTGCGCTCGTTGCGACTTCCCGCACCACAGTGTGTCTGTGCCCGGCTTCGGGACTCTATGTGCGGATAGGGACACGCTCCTGAGTCTTGGAGTTTACGTCCCTCAGCAGACAAGGTGTGTGACAATCATTGACTGTATATACTATGCACAAACCCATTGTGTCGTCACCCATTGGATTCTGAACCTCAAAAATGAATCCTGATGTGGGCGGAGCCTGCGGTCGGCATGTTCGTAGTGCTTTACTCTGCCCACACTAAGATACTCCAAATACGGGCATGGGGGTCATGTTGGGACAGAGCTAAGTCAGCTTGAACATTGAAACCCGCCCACCCAACTCTCCACTACCGTGTTAGCTCCATGGTTAGCTCAGGCTACCGAGTTAGACTAATCGCTATCTGAGGTGCTAGCAGCTGGCTAACACCTCACTTCCAGCTTGATGCCACTTACACAGACAAATAGACATGTAAAATAATGTATGCATTATATGTACAGAATGTGTATGTGGACGGAATATTATTATGAATATTCACATTTTGGTTCCTCGACCTTAATTTACAATCCTGTCGAACTTAAGCTACCAACTAACATTTCAACATCTAGACTAACATTATGTCTGGATCCATACTGTAATATAGCATTCATAGTTTAATATAACTGAACACAGCTCAACACATCAAACTGAACCAAGTCTGTTGTCATTACCCTAACACTGATCATATGGACCAAGTGATATGAATGAGACATCAATGTTTCCTACTTTATGTGGTGGATTAATGTTTCCCAAACTGTCACCTTATTTAAAAGTATTAATAATTATTATGTACATTCTGACTTCAGGCGGTTTTATTGTTAGCCTCCTGTTAGCCTGGCTAACAGACTGGAGCCTCGCTGTCTGCCTAGCCTAAGGCTAATTCATTAGCTGGCTGATTACATAGTTAACGTCACCTACCAGGCTAGCTATGTCGGGCACTGACACCGACCATATAAATAATTCTCCAAATTCACTTACCAGATGTTCTTGTAGGAGGTGCAGCAAAGCAGACAGATATTTTTTATTTAAAATGACCCAAAATGGACCAAAACCTCAAACCCAGCCAAAAGGTTGTCATTAGCTCATTAGAGGACTAGTAGAGAGGCCAGGCTTTTTTTTTTTTTTTTTTTTTACCAGGCTGTAAACATGTACTATATTGCTGTAAAGTTGGACTTTTAAAATGGAGGTCTATGGGGATTTGCTCCCTTTTGCAACCAGCCGCAAACGGCCACTCAGTGAATTGCAATTTTTTGCACTACCGCGAGTGAGGTAAAACAGTCAAAAGTTTGACTGTACTTCACCTCAAAAGATGCAGACTCTGCAACCTGCAACCTGCAACAAAAACGATATTGTGCACCTCGAAATTGATTATACATGTACCACCTTTGTACTCCACTGTTTTTATTCTGATAATTATAACATTTTGTTGTGAATTGTTGAAATGTATTTATATTATTTAAATCAATATTCTGTTAAAGTTGCATGTCATAAATTGTTTCAAAAGTAATGGTTTGGCACCGGTATTGGATAAAACCTTAGCGATACCCTTGACTGAATAAAGACAGCATAGGAAATTGAGAGAGAATTGTTACCTTTGCTGGTTCCTTTCTGTCAGACAAAGACTTGTTCCAATTTAAGAATTCTTTTGCCCTATATGAAGTTTAGGTGGGGGTTAGGCTTAGAGGCCTGAGGGCATATGTTTGGTGAGCTTCAGTGTGAACATGCAGAGTTAGCGTGTGTGTAATTTAGTCAGTAAATGTTAGTGATTAGTGATGCGGAAGGAAGTAATGCAGCAACCAGTCTTCTAGGGTTTCACGGTAATCACCAGTGCAAGTATGAGTGTGTATGTAAATAACACTCATGCACCTAACCAGAGCCAAGCTGAATTAAGGTTTGTCCCTGTTGTCATGACTGTGGCTTTCTCTCCTTGTTTGCGGATTTCCTCTCACAGTGTCAACAGGTAATGTGTGGTGTAATGACTGTCACAGACCAACTCATGAAGTCTGAGCCTTTGCTCGTTCCTGGTGTAACAGATGGCTCAGCCCACTTACTTTCCTCTTAGTGGATATTTATTATAGTCTCATATGGCAATAACGTGCAAGCTACGGGGTGTGACTCACTATTCTCAGTTTTCCATTAACCAGATGTTAGAAAGATTGACATAAAAACTGTCAATGAGAGAAACAGTGAGCCTGTGTGTGACTGAAAAAAACAAAACACAAATCTACATTTACATTTCCTTGTTAAATGTTGGACAAATTCTTTAAAGAGGTGCAGTAAATGAAGTTATTTCTGTTCAAGAGTTAAAATAATGCAAAACTGACTTACATGTTCAATGATTACATTTGTTAAGCTTATGGCTTGATATGAAGTTCAATAAACACCTTTACACATTTAGTCGGCAGCATCACTAATCTTTGTAATGTCTGATTTGTTTATATCAGCGAGAAAAGAAAAAAGAAAAAAGAAAAAATGACTTCAGTATTGATAAAAATTATTCCAGTCCCTGCCTTCTCCATGCTCTAGGAGGTGAACTAATTAATCTTGAGCCATAAGAATTCAGTAATTCTTGAACATATTTCTTCATGGTGTTTCTTTTTTCCTTTTTCTTTTTTTTTCAGTATTTTGTGAACTCGTGTTACCGGAAGCCTCTTTCCGTCAGAATATTATAGCAGCCGTTTGCTAAATCTGCTTAAGTCCTTCTTTGCTCAGAGGTTTAACATGTCTGGATTCCGGCGGAAGAGGCGAGCTGTCGACACAAAGAGGATATTGATTTCAAGGAGTTTCCTCTTCTTACCTTTCACCTAAGTGTCATTCCGAAGGACAGGGGCCCATAGGAATGGTGTCAGAGCCCTGCATCAGACTTCAGAGTTTCTTCTCTGTTGAAACCCTGGAGCCAATGCGTCTGGCTGATGTAGATTCAGCACAGCAATCTTGATTTGATCTGAAATACCCACGTGGCAAGATATGGGGGTATAATTCATACATGCATACATACATTGAAAGCAAAATGTGTTTACAGTTTCTTAAAAATGATATATAAGAATAATAAGGGTTATTGACATTGAATTGTCATAAGATGGTTAATTTTATTCATGCTCATTTTCTATCTGCTTTATCAAAGCATCTAAGCTCAACTAAAGAGGTTTTAACTATACTTAACAAGCTGTTGCTCCTTTGTTGGTTAAATTCGCCCTGCTATCAGTGAACATCTGACCAACTCTAAGGCTGCTGTTTTGTGTCCGTGACCTGTGACCACTGACCTTTATCCTACAGGAATCAACAATCAGACATTATGAAATTGGTTGCGGAGTAAAGTTGAGTGCAGTGCCTCGTGTGAGTTGGGGATTGGTGGGGTGGTGGTGGAGGGACACAGCCTGAAAAAACATTACATTAGACACACTAAAATATTTACAAGGCTCTGTCGGCTCCTGAGCCTCCAGCCTTCATCAAGTGCCAGGCATCTGCCATCCGGTGTGGCCCCGGCTATTTGTTAATGGACTTCCTCCACTGCTCTAACAGGAGGAAAGCTGCTGTGTTTATACGCTCCGTGACGTTTCCCCAAAGAGGGGACAGGAGGGTATGTGAAGAATAACGTGCTTAGAGGTTTTACTGAAGACTGGCTGCTTTGTTTCACCTCATTCTAAATCACAAAGTTGCTGCCATTTTCTTACTGTACTGCATAATGAGGCTTAGGTGAAACTTCAATCAAGATGATCTGTTTACACTTTCCGTCTATCTACCTCCACAGTCAGTTTGAGCTACCTCTGCTGTTCATAGTTCTCAATTTAAATGTCAAATCTATTTGCGTTTGCTGGCCTTGTCTTAGCCAATCAGTCCCACGCTTGTGTTGTGCAGCCTTCCTCCTTTTCCTGATCTCCACCTCATCCTGGTTGTTGTTGTGTGACGGGATCTCAACTGAACTCTCCATCAACCCTTCCTGTTCCACCACCAGGAACGGCTAGGTCACAGGAGCTTGTCCCTCTCCACTATCTTCACTCTATGACATTGCTTCTCGTGAGAGTCTAACGGCCAAACAATTTTTTCTCACTAGCCCTTATTACTTTGATAAATTGTTCTCTTCTCTTCCTGATGATAGCTCTGCATTGAAATATTGTGTAATTTCCACTCTTGCAACTAAAATAGCTCTGAACGATCAAGTCATAGGCAAGTCGAGACCTCTGAAGGTGTCTTGTTGTATTCACCACCAGGATGTCAACATGTGTGCAATGTGTGTTTTCGAGCGTTTCTGTTATAGCCAGTGTTAAGATTTCAGCAACAGTAGTCATAGTAACCATCCCAGTTTCTCCATTTTTCCTGCTTCCATCACATCAAATTGATCAGCTGACTGCCAATGTCGTATATCACACTGATAGTTGACACTGGATTATTAATGCTATTCTTTTTCTGTGTTTTAGGTGCTGTGACTGGGTGGTGTTGTCTCTTTTTGACAGAACACTCAATGGCTGTAGGTACAAAGGTATTAGAACGTATACCACATATAGCACATTTAAATTCAAGTATTTTAACAGGTATCAAAGTCACAGCTTTGTATAAAAACATACAACACCTCTATCCAAAACACTTAGAAAGGAAACAAACTGCCGTTCCTCTGGGATCTATCTGATCATCCCACTTCAATCATTCCCTTTTTTCTACAAATGCTACTAAAGTTTAGATCATTAGAATAATGAGGACGTCTTGGTGCTTCGTGACTGTATTTGTATTACTGCATCTTGGATTTATTGTAAATGCCTAAACTTTATTTGCTTGTGATATTTATTATAAGAGGGGGGATAGTTAACAGCAAAGCTCACTGCAATAAAGACAGTCACTCCAACCACATTTGGGAAAATAAACATCAACAGCTCTGTGCAGAGAAATAAGAGCCACACATCAGTGCAGCTAAATTTCAGAAGGACTTTTTTTCTGAAAATGACTAACTCCTAATAACAGTTTCCATTCACCCCACTTGTTCCATTCACAGGCAGCGTGGGTATATTCAGGCCAAGGACCGGCTCTTTTTCTGTTTTTGTTTTCTAACCCTAGCTGTTTACAATGTTCAAATATGAAATGAAAAGATGTTGATGAATGAAATGAAATGTATTAATATCAATCACTACTGACCTGACAGAAGAAAAGCATGATGGTTTGAAGAGGGCCGACACGCAGAGGCGTCTCTTTTTGGCTGTTCTACTCTTCTACTTGGATATTAAACAGTAAAGAGGCTCATAATGAGAGAGAAAATAGACACAGGGAGGGTAAAAGTTCATAAGTTGATGTGAAAATGGAAATCTCTCTGTGCACAAATTGGAAAAGTGCTGATGGTTTCTCCAAAGTATGATATTTTCCCCCTATACATTATATCAAGACACCAAAAGTGTCCATGAAAGCAGCAGTACATTATCACCCTTCATATTTCATTAGTCCACATTCTGCCTTTTCAAGTTCCATTTAAACTCTATAAGAGAACTACAATTTAATGCTGTCCGGACGACCTCTTCTCATTTACCAGCTCACTTAAAACCGACAGAAAATGTATGTTTCTATGAACGAATTAGAATAGTTTAGTCACTGGAAACATTCAGACAGTACAACTAATTTCCAAGTCAGCAAATCATTTTCTTTGTTTCGCATGCTACACATATTATCGTATTACCAGGAATGCTTATATTGATGGCATGATTAGTCATTTAACAACTGATACTATTTTGCCAGTTCTGCTATTGAAATTCAATTTCCTTGATGAATAGTTTGGTAAACCCACAGTTGTTTAAACCCTATGCTTTCATTACTGCTTAATTTTCCTGCACCACTGCAAAAACAATTAATATTGATATTTTTGCTAAAATAACTCATTGTCGCTTGTTACTTATTAATACTACCAAAACAACAAGAATAACACTCAATCGTGATAAACCAGAAATACCCAGTTATTCCCCCGCAGTATAATGCCAAGAGCACAGTAGCATCATGTATGCGTTACATATTGTGTCTATTTTGGTAGCTGTCAACAATGCTGTGAAGCATTGTGTTTATCATCCAATAGTTGGAGAACTGTACTGAGATACTGAAGTGATATTTCCACCCACTCTCTCCCTTATTAGCTCTTTTTTCCCCCCCGTTCTGTCGCTGAAGTGGCACAGTTGTGTCAGCAGCATTACTCATACCTGGGCTGGATACACTGGGCAGCCGGGGCCTGGATCTGCCTTAATCACCCACTTCCACTTCCTGCACGATTTGCCAAAAACCTACAGTGGGCGGACACCGATGACGGGAAACAACGCAGCCAAACTGGCAAGAAGCAGGAGGGAATGCTTGACTAGGATGTTATTATAGTTTCACTAATACACAAGCAGTGAGAAGTGGGAAGAACAGTGTGAACCATGTGAAATCACTATGTTGTAAGAACACAAAGACAGTTTGAGGAACTTTAGCTTTCAGATACAGAAAAGATTTCCTTCACAAAGGAAGAGAAAACGAGCATGAACCTATTATGTTCCTTTGCATGTGGCGAGGATAAAGTTGAGGCCTGAGGAACAACACTCTTCCGCTACAGAGGCTTAACATGTCTCACCTTTGGCCTTTAAAATGAAACAAACCCTTTACTTATTTATACATAAGTCTGATGTTAGTTTTTACTTAATGTTGCGGCCCTCAAAGGCCAAACAAATCTCAACAAAGTTTAATACAATATTCTACAAATGAGTGATTATTAGACTGATGGGAATAGTTCTTTAAGAAATTATTTATAATAATTAGATGAGACGGTTGCAAGTAGCCTGTTACCTCTGCACAGTTTAAAGACTTAAAATGGGAAAGCAGCTAGCTTGGCTATGTTTAAAAGAAAAAGAAAACGTAGCAGCACTTAGACATTTCTCAGCTGAGTGCAGTGACTTCACAAACTCCCGTTATCGCTGCAGGGAGTCACTGCTCTGGGCCAAGAAATGTGCTGTCTTCCCCTGGGGCAGTGTTTTAACACATGCAACAATGAGACAAGACTTCCTGTGGCAATAACAACCGTGTAAGAGAAAATTTATGGTAAGGTGCAGAGTTCATGTGAGGTAAGGAGATCAGTTTGAAGGCAACAGTAGTTCAGCTGCTGCCTTGCTGTTTCACTGTTTTTCCCCCCAGTTTCTATGCTAAACTTTAGTTTAAGGTTTAGGTTTTCATGTCAGAGTTGAAGTCAATAAACGTGGACCAACAGATTAATTCAGTTAAATCACTGCAGCACAGACATCTGACTAGATGTTGTGTTGGAGGCTGATCGAGGGAGAACTTTCTGTGTTTGTCCTGAAACAAAACACATGGACAAGGAATTGCTTTTTGAAGCAAAATAATAGTCCATGTCGCTGGAACACGCAATTACATTTCTACGTAGGTGAGGACCAGGTTACGGAGGGGCCAGGGTCTAATAATACACAACTATAAATGAATCTTAAATCCTTCAGCTGCTAGCTTTTATATTTACTGTACAGAGAAAGGTGGCGATATATTCTCAACAAAAATGTTCAGCAACGAGGACCTAAATCATTTATGTAAGCACATGAGTGGGACATATTCTGATCATAAATGAAGAGTAAAAAATGTTATATTTGATCTAAAGACACTATACAACATATACAACAACTTACTCAGTGACATGTTGTATATATTGTCTCAGTCTAAACTGAAAAGAAAGACGTGGTTTTAGCTTGAAGCAGTTTGTCTGTACCCAGCACATCTGAGCAGCATCTCCAGACATACAGTAGTGCAAGCAGTGAACCATGTTTACAGAAGACAGGAAGTCACTGCATCCACCTATTGTATGTCAAGGATAATACTGTTACAACGTGTGCCTCTGTCTGAAACACACAAGTGAATATTTTTTTTTGTAGCATTTGTTGTTCTCGTCTCTTTTATTTGAAATAGTTTTCATTTAAAGTACCTGTATGAAATACATAGCAAAAATCTTCAAGAAGATAGTTTTTTCTATATATATTTCTCTATATATTCCTGCATTACAGCAGGCAGGTTCAACTAAGAGGATAAACGGAGGCCAAAACACAACAGAGTGAAAAAATCAGCAGCAGCAAATGAGAGGGCTGGATGGCAGGTCTGCACGAGTGGGCGGGATGTGATACTTGCTCGCCTTGTTCATCTCATTTTGTCATTTTTAAAACGGCTTTTAAATGATAATGACTATTTATACTCCCCTTGAGTTGGCTGCGTGGGCTCGATGGAGACAGCGTGGATGATTCACGGCCGTTACAGATCGCCCTTCGTCAACCAGCACTTCACTTTCTTGTCGCTCTCCCCGTCTCTCTCTGCTTCTCACTCTTTATATCTCTCTCATTCCATCACTTTTGTCCTGCAGAGCAGTAATAGAAACACTGCTGCAGGCTTCAGGTTGTGGAAGGACGCCCTGACAACAAGGTTTATGATGGAGGCAAAAATAATTTTTGAAAGGGAGGTTTCATAAATCTCTGAACTGACTCACGATGAATTTAAAAGAAACGGGTTAGGTGAGTTGGAGCGTAGGTGTTTTCATCAAGGTGCAGGGGTCAATGCATTCAGCACATTCAAACGAAGCACTTTATTGCTTAACTGGACTTCTAAAAAAATGTTTTATTGAAAAATAAAACACTTCTTTTAAAGACCTTAGTGGGCTGGAAGAGAAGGCTCAGACTAAATGAAGGACCAAAACAATGAACTCATATGATATTTCTGCTGCATCGAATCTATGCCTGTTTGTAGGTTGGGCTGCAGAAATTATTAAAAATGGGATTTGAACTTAATCGACTGTCTTTTTTGCCAGTAATTTGAATGTAGTGTTACATCAGGTTGTTAGACGCTAAAAAAAAAGAGAGAAACTTCTGGATTCACAGAACTGGAACCAGCAATTTCCCAATCAAACATCCGCTCCTCTAAACATCCAGTGCTGGTTCTGCCCGGATGTCTGTAATGGTAAAAGCCTATTACGGAATAAACCATGAAAATGGGATGTTTCCCCCATCGCTTTGCCCGTATCTGGGACAGCTCACAGTGGCACGTGCGGCGCTTGACAGCCAGCTATATCTGTACCCTGTAAATCCATCCAATTCGCACATGGATCGCAGTGGGAAAACGGGTGATGATGGGGGTTCAGGGACAGGAAGGTGGGTGTTACAGAGACATCCAAGTGTATTCACCAACTTACAAAAAGCCAATTCCAGTGACGTGAACCCTTTTATTTTCCACTCACAGCAAAGCTTGCCAGGTGAGGTTGTGGTTGGTACTCATGGGGGAAGTAGTGGGGATCTAAGAAAATTGAGGGCACATCTGCAACGCTGTTAGGAAGGGGAGCGAACAGCACCGATTTGAACATTATAACTATTTTGGTCACCAGCTTCGCAACTTGTCAGGAGAGTAATTTGATTCCATCTTTTGTCAATTTTGGAAGCAGCTGCCATCTCTGTACCTGGCTCAGATTAGAAATTTCGATTCACAGAAACAAAAATATTGTTTAACATAAAAAACGTTTGCTATAGTGAATATCGACTGTTACATCCCCTCCTACATGCAGGTCATGTGCAACTTCCAAAATATAGATTTAGCAAGACAGTCTCGCAGATACTTGCAGAGATGTGCAACTTGAACAAGTGTTGGTGTTGACAGTTTCCTTCCTCGGTAGACCTTTATTCCAGTTAGTCTGAAAGTCTGTTAAACGTCTGAGAACAACCTTTTCACAGCAAGGAAACAGTAGCTGTCAGAATACTGCGCATCAAAGATTTGAAATGTATTGTTGGGTAAAACTGTAGGCTGTCCAATAAAATACATATCACAAAGACAAAGCAATCACATTGTGCTTGACAGAAGCCAATGCAATTAAATGTATAAATAAGGTAAAAAATGTATTTTTTCTTATTGAATTGAATGAGAAGGTGTGTCCATGCTTTTGACTGGTAGTGTTTATAAATTAAATGCTGTGTCCCTAATCGTTTTGTGTTTACAGATAAAAGATTTCATCATTTTAAAAATATTTAAATTTTGCCGCAGTTGAGTTCAGGAACAGACAGCCTAATTTTTCACTGTACTTGCGTGGAGAATTTGGTACAGGTACAGGTACAGATGCATTCACAGCTACAAGTATATATACTAGGAATACCTAGATCATGTTTAAGGCTGAATGTTTTACTAAAATGTCACGCTGTTCCAGAGGAACAGTCTTAGTAGGGACTGTGATCACAGATGGATGGAGACTGGCTTTCTGTGGAAATTGCGTGGGCTGAATGGCTGTGACACAGAACACTGTATTATACTGTACACACACACACACACACACACACACACACACACACAGAAGAGAGCAAAACACCGACTCCAAAACAAGGCTCTTCATTCTGACGTCCCCCCTACTCCAGACATTCTTTCCCAGAATTCCAGAAGGCGTGGGTGGGTTCAGAAGTCCCAACGACACAAGGGCTTATTTTAACAGAGGGGAATCATGTTAATGAAACCCACACACACGTTTGTGCTCTATGTTCATGAGGAGCCTGAGTGACATAACGCATTCTCTCGCCCACTCTGTCCTTAGCTTATGCCTGATTCTAAACCTTAAAGCCCATCTGACTGCTAATGTGGCCAATGCTATGGGATTACCCGAAAGGCCTAAACCCAAACCTCAGTGGAAAAATGAGTTTGTTGATACAGACCACAAACAAATGACTGCATGCATACAGTAAACGCAGACTTTTGTAGGTTGGCATCTGCTTGCGAATGTCTCCATTTCAGTTTCAGTTCTCAAACAGATGCCGACCAAATCGTCTGAACACCCACTTACAGGACTGAAAATAACTATTCAAGTGCACTTTTAATAGTTTTTTGACTAAAGTTAAGACTGGATCAAAAGACTGCTGTTGCAGGACATGCCGTGTGGCCTAGGTTGTGAACAGCCCAGCAGTTGTTGAAGCAGTGCAATCTAGGTAAACACATGTGAAGCTTAGACAAAAGTTCAGTAAGGAAGATCTGTCCTCTCACAACCTGTTTCCCTCCGGTGAATGTGGGATGTCGCTCTATTTCCTCTTCCTTTTTCCCACGCTGTGAAAACCAGTCTGTCCTCAATCTCTGCGTCAGTACTTTTATCTGATGATCTATTTTCCTGCTATCTCCCACCCAATCGTTCCCTCGTCGCTGTGCTGTGAAGTCACTGTCATTCTCTCACTCTGTCACTCAATCTGTTTCCATTAACCCTAGAAATACGCAAAACCCAAATATCGCAGTAAAAAAAAATGGTTAAGGAACGGCCTACATTTTGAAACACCTCTCAAATATCACTAAACACTTTTGTGCTCTCATGAAGTGCTTTTTCAGACGTATCGATATAAAAGTGCAACGGAAAGACTTGTTTTGCATTTCCCTGTCATTGACGTCACCGGGGATAATGCAGGGGTAATGTGATCAGTTCATTTGAAGTCCGTTTCCTCAAAGTGAAGTCTCAAATGATGAGAATTTAAGAGAATTATGGGATATCGTGAGAAGAGAGTTACAACACAATCGCAAAACACCTTTCAATGGAAACTTTAAGGAATGTCAGAAATATCTCTTTTATTTTGCAAAAAGCATAATGGAAAGGTTACGATAGTTCCACAAACCCCCTCTTCTGCATCTCCACCTCTCCATGGTCATCCCAGAGGTCTTCATCAGAGGTCTCCTTCGCCACCAGTGTCTAGACTCGGTGGTCTCTTGTCCCTAGCAACCGACATCGATTAACATCAGCTCTGAGACACCTCTTTGGAGTCTAACCGCCACAGCCTGCTGCCTTGCATGTTTCATTTCCTCAATAAATGTTCCTTCTGCACCCATTCAATCTCTCCTTATTAAACTGAAAACAGAGCATAATACACATGCAGCAAAAACAAGCTGGCCACAGTTAAACGAGTTTTAGTCAACACTGATGTTGTTGCAGAACGGGTTCAAATGCTCCAGCACAAAGAGCGATGCAGATGACCTGGTAAAGTGTGAGCTGAGGTCCTATGTACTGGGCGGGTTGACTGACAAACAGAACAGGTGAGACAGACTGCTGGAGATATCAGGTGACCCACAGCACATGAGCGGGAAACTGAAGAAGGGCGGAGAGGTGAGGCATGAAAGGGTTTGGAGCAGGTGTTAATCAAAGCCGTAGATTTGGATCTCAAGTTTATTTTCATGGGGTCAATTTATTTATCACGTTGCATGGTTGAGCCCATTCCCTGCAACTGTCCTGTACACCAGAGTTCATTTTGCAAACCGTAATGTTGCATGCATTCAGAGATGTTTAGCACACATGCCTTAGTGATCAAAAGCAATTTACAAACTCACTTGAATATATTTTATTTTTTTTATTTTAGTATATCTAAGGTCACTAGCGACCTGGGACTATAAAGACCAATTTATTCATCATTAGCATATTAAGCACTCAACTTTTTCTCAAGGGCACTTATGACAAAAACCCATTGTGAAGTTTAGTGCGCGTTTAGGGGTCATAGTTTCATGGTGTGAAACTCTTACCATGAATAAATACACACAATTACGATTAAGCCTGTTTTTTATTAGCTTATTGTTGTGGTGGTGCAGCAGCTGGGTTACAGGTTCAGTGCATAATTTCTAGAGGTGCATTGTCTCTCCATTCTCACTCGACCGTAACACTGGAGCGGTGTGTGCTTAAATCCGATGAGGCATTACACGGACATTCAGCAGAACACCTGATATGGGCAGCTGTAATATGAGTCATTATAGTTATTTGGGTGCAAGATAAGATGGCAGGAACAAGAAATAAAACCGGCAAAAAGGAATGCCAGAGTGCCAGAATTTATCTTCAGACAAATAAACAAGTGTAAAAAAAACTGTATTTGTCATTTTTTAATAATAATACTACAATATAGTGCTACAATAGTTGCCATATGACTTTAATATGAGTCTGCCTTTAATAAGTGCCTGGTTGCTAGATACGTATTCACAGTATGTTTTTCTCATAGTATTTACAGAATTGTCATTACCATTTATTTTTTCAGTTTCATACATACTTTACGCTTTGCACCAAACCAACACCCTGTGTTAAGAGATGGACATCTTTCTTTACGATCAAAGCCAACACCTTCCAAATACGTGAACAGGTTAGAGCATTGGGGTGGCAGCATCATAAGTGTGATAACTGCAGCCAAGGTGCTTTGTACATATTTTACTCACTTGAACTTGGATACAAAGTGCATTAAACCAATTTGTAAATCATATTTACTTCCTGATAAATCGTCAGGAATGTATGGTTCACACACTGACTCCTGCAGTGTTCTCAGCTGTGAAAACAAGCTCTAATGTGGTTTTTAATTAGCAGACTGCCTGCCGCTCAATTAACTGAAAATTTACCACCTGCCACCTCACAGACCTTTAGAATTTCTCACCCTGCATGCACTCAGCACCACTCACCTCCTATGCACTGTGGATATGTCCCTCACTCTCACTCAAACACAAGGACAGACAACTTAACACAAGGTTTCAACTGCACCAAATCTCAGTCACGAAAAGTACACGGGTCAGGGAAAAAAAAGAAAAAAAAAAAGGCAAAGCTTTAATTTCCTTTTACACACACAGATTCACCCTCCGAGGCCAAACCGACATTACCATAACAATTGACTGTAGAGGTGTTATGTTCTGATGGGTCTCTGGGGGGGGGGAGTGTGTGTGCATGCGTGAGTGCAAATCCTCTGGACAGGAAGTGTTTGGGGGTTTTTGTTGTGTTTTTGTGAGCGGGTCCATCTGTTGCTTCCAACAAGCTTTTGGTCACAGCCTGTTCCCTGAGCTGGATTAATAATCTGGTCAGAGACGGAAGTACAGACAGGAAGAGAGAGAGAGGGAGAGAGAGAGAGAGACATTGGGGAGAGGGACATCCATAGAGAAAATGAGAGTTGGAAAGTGTGATGGTGTAAGTGATGAGGCTGTGAGGATTGGCAGAGCAGTGGAAATGATAGCATGGCTGGCATGCAAGAAAGTGAGCGTGTGTGTATGTGTTGTGTGTGTGTTTGTGTCCTTTTATGTCTGTGTTTTGAAAGAGAGAGAGGGAGACAGAGAGAGAGGTCTTACACAGCGTGTGTGTGTGTGTGTGAACGTCCGCCTTTGCAATTTTGGAACTTGTAACACGATCTGTGAGGGCAACAGGAAATTGCTGGAGTGGATGAGGGGGGAAGCAATGTGACATGAGACAGGTGGGTGGGGGTGGAGGGGAAACGATGGAAGGATGGATGTAGGAGGGAGAGATGAAGGGGGTGGAGGCTGCTGTCAACACGCTGTCGCTTGAGGGTAAGAGGGACAGGAACCGTTAGCAGAGGATTAGCAGGCGCGCCAAGTTTAGCCCCCCAACCTCTTGCCTTTATTTTAACAGCCAAAAAGCAAGTGGGAACTGGGGCAGCGGCGCCCTATACTGAGCCCACAGTCGGATGTTATGTTCATATTCAACCGTAAAACGGATGTGGCATTTTAAACATTGCGAGATGTTACTCTGCAGCATATGTTAGGAAGAACGAGCATGAAATGTAATGCTCTGCAGCACTCAGAAATCAATAGATTGGGCTGGCAATCAACGCCAGGTGCTGATTTCAGACTTTCAAAAGTAACTTTTTGGACTATGCTCTGTCGTGGAAATAAAACAATCCCCACGCATTGGCAACTCAGCAGCTCCAACTGGAGGATGGCATTGTTAGCAAGCACCTGGAGTCGTGAGCCATATCTGCTACAACAACTGAATATTCTCATTCTGCAGCCAAAGCCACAGCAGTTGGGGTGTTATTATTCCAAAATTCAGCATGACGATATCAGGATCTCACTTGTAATTGCGAAATAAAATAAGTGCGTAGGCACAAAAATGTTAAACCAATGTTGTGACAACTCCTACTGGTGATCACAGGGGTCAACACTGAATTAACGCTGATGACGCAGATTGTGCGACCAAGTTGGTACACAGAGAAGTAATTATCCTTTAAACATGGCACTAGTTTTTAGATTGCAAAATATCACTCTTAGGCACTGTTAAAGCCCAGGTTACCAATTACCCAAAGCTATATGTCAGACTTTCTAATTCACATTAAGAACCACAGGCCTTGATGCTCAGGTGCTACTCTCCTGGGGACTTCTAATACTTCCATATTCCATATACTTTTATTGACACAGCTGTGGCAGAGCAGGTTGTCCTCAAACCAGAGTGTTTGTGGTTTGATCCCTGGCATATTGACCACATGCTCAAGTGTCCTTGAGCAAGACACTGAATCTCAAGTTGCTCCCCGTGCTTGGCATTGGTATGAACGAATGGATAAATGTGCTACAAGTGCCAATAGGCAGAAAAGCACTGTATAATATAAATACAAGACTATTTACCATTGAGAAGCATTTAACTGAACTTCCTGGATCATGACTTCTGTACCTGTGGCACCACACCCACACCAATGCAGTGAACTTCTGCTTACTCTCGGCACTACTGTACATTTAACTCCTGGCCTATCGTTAATCCTACCACATGTCCACATGCCGACAAACCTGCCAGCCCTCACATTGACCCAGCCATATGCGTTTCAAAATCCCTGTATGGCCTGCCCTGTCACAGTGGCCGTGCCATGGTGATGAAGGTGCTGATGGGGTCTGCCAAGCCCATCTACATGCCTGTCTAAAATTAGCCCTGGTAGTTTCCTGTGCCCTTTAATCCTTGGCTTTAAAGGCAGGAAAGGCCAAGCTGCAGAAAGGAAGAACGGCCATGAGAGCCCCCAGGGTGCTTGACATGCCGTACATACTCCCGGCTCTATCCGTCAATCACAGTCCTGCCATGACATCACAGCGGCCTCTTCTAAGAATAAAAGCTTCCCAGGCTCAGTTATAGTTGGCTTTAGGTTTGATGGACGATATCCGGACGGCTGACATATCCCTTCACCCTCAGGTTCACAGGATTTTGCCCAGGGGCAGCCACGGATTCCATATGTGTCACAATGCCTGAGTAATTTCATCCTACTCAGTTGACACTACTTTTCTGGAACATGTTTGAGGGTTTTTAATACACAAATACTTGATTTGACTACGTGCCTCACTTTTTCTCCACCCCGTCCTGCTAAAATATGTTGTATTATTGGCTAATACATAAAGATTTACCATCATGTAAGAGGCCTTTTGTAATTAAATACATGAATGCATTACTTTTACTACAAACCTCTGCCTCATTATTGTCATTATTGCCATTATTATTGCATCAAAACCAACAGCTCAGCTCTTGAAGTTGCAATATCACTCTCACGACTGGTGAAGCAAACATCAGTTGGATCGATTGTTCTGACACTGGTACAGACATAGACATAAATGGTCATATTTGCTGGTTCTACACTACCTTAACGGTTAGCAATGATCTTAGCTATAACATATATGTTCCCATATTTTAGCCTTTACTATTTAGATCAGAGGTCTTCAACACGGAGTCTGCAACACCTAACATGTCTGCCAAAGTGCTGCAGTGGGTCATGAGAGTTTTGGTTGATTAGACCATGTTTCATATATTTGTTTAAGTTTTAGTTCTTTACATAGACATAAGGATGAATCCAACATATTGTAGCGAATGTATAAATGGAGACAAAAGATGTTATCTTTCAGTCTGTAATGTGCACTAGCACCAGTTCGCTCTCACCATGAGACTAGCCTGGACCCATCCTTCCAAGCCTTCTGCACACTTAAAGGAGGAACTGCCCCTATCGCTGGTGTGCCAATCACGAGGCAGCATTACACTGGACAGAGATCCCCGTGATTGACCAAGAGGGAGTCTATTCAGTCTGCAGCTGGCTGGCTAAGACCTCAGACACAAGGATGTACACTGCAATACTATTTGAAAAGAGTGATACCTTTGTAAAAGTAAATAAATGAAACAAATAAATGAAAGAACAACAACATTTACTCCATTCACCAGTTCCTGTGCAATAACTTTTGCAAGATGTTCCTGCCTTAAACACTGCAGCTTCTATCCACAATAGTCAACTTCTGAGGCCTGTATATTAGTATTATACCAAGTGTATGGACATTGTTATGAGCCAAAATGGATGGTTTACTAAATCGACCAAAAACATTGAAAAAACAAGGTATGTTTATGACTGTACTGTACCTTGTACCTTATTATTATTTCAATAGCATAGTACTGATTTTACAATAACAAGGTTAATTTATTCATGGCTATATGCCCAGTTGAATCTAAAACACAATTTTATATAGTGTATATAGTAGGAGGTCCCTGCTCCATATCACTATCTATGAGGGTCCTTGGTCTAAAAAATGTTGAAGATGCATGATTTAGATCGACTGCGTTTCGCCACAGGTACGGATTTGATTATTCTATAATATGAATTTGTCATGTGATAAACTGGTGACTCTTCCTTCCATTCATTGCATCCAGAATACCCCATGACTCTAGAAACATTAAGCCGTAAGTAAAAAGTAAATGAATGAAGAATGACTGGCAAAGCCACTAATTAACTTTCCATAGAGATTTGCCTACAGTACTGTTTGGCTTGAATGGGCACAATGACTACAACTGTATACAGCACCCAGGGCAGACATGGAGCTCTGTACACATAAAGACAGATTTCCACAAAGACCAGTACTGTCTTTCCCATATTCTTGCCCTTGGACATTCACACATATATGAGTGTGTGGGTTGAGTGAGTTAGAGCTGTTACAGTTGGATTGTTAGAGTTGCGTTATTAATGCTTATTATGCATGCACACCCAGAAAAATGGAAAGTATCACCAGAATTGGAAAGTGGGCAAAGGGGAGAGAGCTGGCACGTCCTGAAATGTAAGAGTCTTTTTATAAATCACTTGCGTCAGGTGGTGTGCGGGTGTTCAGGTTTAGTCTTTTGTTACATAGCCAATGATTCACTCACTTAGTTGTGCTGAATGCCAGATTGTGATTCCAGTCCAAACCTACAAAAGACATAGACTTAAAAAAGACGGACCTTTCTCATTTCATTTTGTTCAGTAAATTCTTTACATATCTATGTTCCTGATAATAAATGCAAAACTTATACAAGGATTTTTGTTTCCTGCCTCTACTGTCTGTTATTTTCTATCCACATGTCTAGAAGAAGACTCTGTAAGTGATCACTGCATTTTTTTTTTGTACATAGTCTACTTTTGGAATTTGTATTGCAGACCTTGTGTCACTTCACTTCAACTCCTAGATGCTGAAGTTCTACGTCGCCCACGTATTCAGTGAACCTGATGATTACTTTAAAGCTACACTTAGAAGATAATCCTGGCGAGGCCACTGTTAGCGTTGCCTCATACGCACACTCGGAACTCATCAGTTAGAGGACTTCACTCTAACAAGCGGATACAGGCAATACTCTGCACATCAAGGCCTTAGTGGACAGACAAGCTGCATGTGGGTGCATCATAGATCCCTTATTAAATGCAATCACTATGCTTTGCTTGCTGCTGGATTTAATCAGCGTGTATGAGAATTCTGAGCATGCTTGTCTCTTGTAAACTGTTGAGCATGTTACTACTCACATAGAGTAGTAACACAAAGCTCCTCCTCCCTCACCTGCATTGTGAGGAATAAATTCTCCCGAGCTTCCAGAAGTTAGCAGGTGACACCATCAGGGTACTTTCTGCTCCCTTTGAAGGCTGAATACACAGTCCCTGCCTTAGGGAGGAACATCGGGAATGAACCCAAAGACCTCACTGAAGACCAGCACCTGGAAAAACCAGTCGGGCTGTTTACAGCGTGACTAGAATTACTTTGCACCTGTTGAGGAGCTTTTCCAGTTTGTGATTGTCACAGAGAACACAGTGTACACAACGCTTTGTTGCACAAGAATCATGTGATAGCTAATTGTGGACTGGAAGGTAAAGCAGGAGATGTATCGAGTGCTGTAGTTAATGGAAGCGGAGGCTCCCTTAACAACCTCAAGATTCGTGGCGACTGTTTTTGTTGTCGTGACTCGGCCTGGCGGTCAACACTCAACTGTACTCTGGGTGAGGAGACACTTACACAAATGTGTTGTGCTGTGGGGAACAGGCAAAACACAACGCAACAAGTGTGTATATGAGAAAGCAAGCAGATGAGGCAGGCATTGTAGACAAAATAGCAATTTATTAATAACTTATCTTTTCTTTACATTCGTAAGAGAGGAGTGTGGAGGGGGCGGGCAGAGGTCACCAAAATGGCTTCCTCTAGAAAGAGGCCTTCTCTGTGGAGGGGTTGACACAACCCTCCAAAGCTCTGGTTTCTGCTGTTCTTTCATCTTGACAGATAAAAACTGCATTTCTTAGAATTTTCCCTGAAGAGGCAGGGCGAGCAAAGCTCCCTGCTTTGTCCACATGTCAGAGATTTTGAAGCCTTGTGCACACATCAAGATTACTCACATTAACCTTCAGAGATCAGCAAAACGTTGGCCTTCCTGACTGCTCAAGCTACCTGCGGTATGGTGCCAAATTAAAAACTGCAGTGGAAAATTGTTTAGGGTTTCTGTTGGCTGTCTGCTTTGTGTGAACATACAAATCTCTGGGACACTGAAATTGGGGATTTCTCTGAAGGCTAATGTGCAAAACAAACTTTCTGAGCACAAAAATAAGGCAAACAACCAAGGTGACGTTGACTTGTGAGAGGGCAGGTGTAAAAACAAGGCCGGTCGGCTGAATTCACACATAAAGCGGTTATCAAACATATTACATGAGTACACATTTTTGCACAATTCTTGGATAGCCTATTTTGATTTTTGGCATAATCAACTTAAACATACTGATCAATATGTAGTTTGTTTGCTTACATAAAAGTAGAATATGAAACAAAGAGAATCTTCAGTACCCACTTATTCAAAGGGTATATACTAGAGCAAGGCTTTTACTGTCTTTTTATATTAAGATATATACACAATGTATAAATGTTTGAAAAGACTCAACAAATGTAAAATCGAGTCCAGTATATAATGTGCCTTCTAAAGCCAGGGTGCTCCAACCCCACGCAGGCATGTCTTCACAGAAGATGAGGGAGACGTCGCACCCTGAAGTCTTGGGGGGACTAGTGCTAGACCCCAAAACAAACATACAAAAGAGATTTAATTTTTTCTGTCCATTTTGAACAATCATGTCTCTTTGGCACACCAGCCTAGGAACGTTGAAGCATAACATACAGCTCTCCAACACTATCCATCACTTTAAGATTCCTCAGACATAGAGACAAATAGAGAGAAAAGACCACAGGAGTCCGACAGCAAAATTGTAGATTGTACAAAGTATAAGCACTCTTTAAAAGACTCTTTCTCTTGTCTTGTCTGTCCCTTTTATTGTCTCTTCTCATTTAGTCAACAGCAGCTGCTTCTTGGCCAGACTGCTTTGGCCCTCCAGTAACCACGCTCAGCAGCTGTCGCCTCAAACCAGCTGTATCAATAACATCAAGAGCCCAGTCGCACAGCAGACGACGGGAGGGAAAAAAGAGAAACTTTTTTTGCAGCTTATCCAGCAGGAGGCCCAGCAAGAAGACGGGTGGTGACAGGCGACCTCACGTGGACTCCAGGGGGTCCAGCTGGAAGACGTTGTGGTTGGTCGGGGTGGTGAAGTAGAGTTGCTGGCTTGGTGGCGCCACGCGGTTGTCGCACGGGCTCTTCAGGCCCAGCGTGCGCTCAAAGTCCAGGAGCTGGCCCATGAAGTTGAAGTTGGGCGAGATGTTGGACTTCTTCATCTTGACGATGTCGTAGGCGTCGTTCATGGACAAGTTGAGCTTCTGCATCAGGTAGGCCACTGTCACGGTCACTGAGCGGCTGATGCCGGCCAGACAGTGGACCAGGACACCACACTTCTGGCCTCGAGCTTCATCTGATAGAGAAAGAGAAAAATGGGCAAATGTTGTTGACCCGTTGTAGAAGAACACAGACATCCAAACATCCGCTTAAGAAAAACAGAAACATGTCGATTCCTCACATTTTTTAAAAAAACACTGTTTATTCTCCCCTTTGTTTGGCAATTAATTGACAATTAAATGTCTGTGTCATTAAAGCCAAGCTGTGTTAGAGGTTGGAGCGGGTCCAGAGGGGGAGAGCAGCGGAAGTTATTATCCTGACTATCTCTCAGTCGTGTCAGTCAACAAACAGGGGCTGCGACAGTGTTGCACACAAACAGAGTCGACATTCTTTCGGGGTTTTTTGGCCTAGAGTAGCCGGCTGGGAAATTGACTATTACGGTCTATTAAACCATTCTTCCGCTCGCCAGGGTTACTCTGACAATGGTGCCATTTGGGCGTGTAAACGTAGGAGTCATGAGGGCACCCTGTCAAGGCGAACAGGATGTCAACAAGGCCTGTAAATGGCTCCTTTTGTAATGTGGAGGGAGGAAAGGGGGTGGGTGGTGGTGGGAGGGGGGGGGGGGGGGGGGGGGGGGGGGGGGGGGGGCAATGTCATGTCCTAGATTACTTTCAATGCCACTTCCTTCCTGTTGCGCTTGAATTACCGCCCTCCTCTCTCTCACTCACCCCCCCCCCCCCCCCCCCCCTCCGTTCTCCTGTTTCAACGTCGCCCTTTGTGCTGCAATTACACAAGCCCTGGGACAAGAGATAGGCCAGGATGTCTTCCATTGAAGTCAAATCATTTGTACACAGTGCATTTTAGCCTGAGCGCCATTAGAGGCAGACTTGTGTTGCTCTGCCTCAACACAATGGCCTTAATCTGCCTTCTGTGTGTGGCCAGGGACACCTCATCTAATCTCAATTGCACAATAAGAACCTAAGAACTTCCTGGCAGTGATAAGACATATCACATTAAGAAGATTATGCCGGGGCAGAACCCGACTATCTGGTTCTGCCCCTACACTTTGTCTGCATGCTCAAAACTGTCACTTAAGGTGGTCAGGGAGTCAGGGTGGTGCTGAATGTTTCTGCCAAATGTGTGACATTTGTACTGTTTTACAAAGAAACTATTAAAATTAAAATTTGCAACAAAATTCTGCAACCACGGGTCTGAATGTGAATGAGCACGCAATCAAACCAGATGCCCGGGGTTAATAGTTTGCAGCAGGCAATGCAGCAGTGTGTTCCCAGCTCTGCAGGATTACTCACCGATGAAGCTGATGGCCTCAGGGAAGAACTGAGAGAGATTCTGGCTCCAGTGATCCGAGATGGGGATCTGCTTGTATTTAAACTCTCCCGCGTTCTCGAATAGGTTGGGCAGGTTGGGGGTCACGTTGAGGATGTACTTGATTCCGTACTCCTCCAGCACGTCCAGGTTGGTGGAGTCCTTGGCGCAGCCCAGGTAGAGGTGCGGCAGGATCTCCACCGGGAACGAGGGCTGCGGATTGGACAGCGGGCTGCCGTCCGAGTCCGTGGCGCTGCTCGGGTCGATGTCCGACTCGATGTCCGATGAGTCGGAGCTGATCCGCAGTCCGCCGAGGCCCAGCACCTGGGAAGTGGGGGAACTGCTGTTGGAGGAGCCATCCAGGTTGGTTTCGCACAGAGCTGGAAACTCTGCCTGGAATTTGCTGAAGCCACCTGGAAAAAATGATAGATCCACAGTGAATACGATGCCGCTATAAGAGAATAGTCACCACTGAACTCTGATATGAAAACATAGTGAAAAGTATTTTCGTAAGGGGAAATAAAATCTGGAATATATAAGCTGTAAATAAACAAATGCATTCGTCTATTCAGGTCGTGACAAAATAAATAAACCTTATTTAGCCTCTGCGCAAAAATCTGCACGACAGGATGGAGCAGCAGCGGCCGCGGGGACAAAAAATGTGAATGAAGCTCACTCACCTTCCAGATAATAGGCCTTGTAGCCCTCATCCTTCATTTTCCTCAGGAGCAGACCAAGCACGGAGCCCCCGTCCACATTCTCGTTCCACTCCCGGCTGTACTCGTCGTACAGCACAATGGTGTCGGTCTTGCACCTCCGCACGAACTTCTCTCTGTCCTCCCCGTCGGAGAGCAGGGAGCGCACGGGCAGGTTCCCTTTCTTGAGCCGACGGAGCATGAGGCTCGGTATGGCCACGTTGATCGCCGTCTCGACATGCGACGAGTCGTAGAGCTCCTGGGCCCGGCAGTCCATCACAAGCAGGCCGTCCCTGCGCGTCTCCAGCTGCTCCCGGAGCCAGCCTACCGTCTTGCTGATCGCCATTGCCGAGTCGAGCTGGACGACGGGCTTGAGCTTGTCAAGCATTTATAAGCAGGAGTATGAAATGTTTTGAAAAAGCGGGGAGCTTCCTTGGTTCAGGTGGGCCTCAGCAAATAACTCTCTGTGGGGTTTTAGTTTAAAAGTGAAAATATAAAATCAATAAATTCGGTCTCCGAATGTCCTTCAGTGGTCCGCACGAAAGGGGTCAATAATAAAGTCGGCTGGCTTCACAGATTTCCCGACTGCGGGTTGCCTACTCTGGCGCTCATTCATGCATCTGCTCGGAGAGAAGCCGAGTTATTTATCAATGAGTCACACCGGGCTGCTGTGCGACGCGGCTGACGCTTCCTCTGCTCTTATATAACTCCACGGATCCAGGCTCCAGGCGCAGCTGTTCTTCCACTTCTGTCTTCCCTTTTGGAGATCCGAACTGGAAAGGCGTGATAGGGAGTTTCAGCAGGACGTGAAGCATGCGGGCTGAGTCGATCTGTTGTCTGCCTGCGGAGAGAGCCTGTCCCTTTTCCTCTTCTCTGCGGTATGAATCGACGCTCTGCAGGCTCGGACTATAGACGCGCTCTCTGCGGCGCCAGGCTGCTGAATGGCTACAAACGGGAGGTGTTTCGTTGGATACGTTGAGCCGGCCAGCCAATCGGAGGAGCCTCACTGGCGGTCGCCTTGGAAACGGGGGCCGGATGGAGCGGCCCGTGTTGATGAATTGTTAATGAGTTTGTCATTCACAAAAACGGAGAGGAATTTCCGCTCCGGATCAAGTGAGTGCAAACAAACACAAGAACTGCAGGGAGAAGGAAGGGTCGGAGGGAGGGAGAGAGGGAGCGTGGCCTTAGCTGAGACTGAGAGAGTATCAAATAAGACTGTTGTGATAATTAGGCCGTAATAATTTAGTCTGAAAGAGTGACTGACATTATAGTGTGTCTAAACTTTCAGATACAATTACAGTTATTTTTTTTGACGATTTTACGCGCCATAGAGGCAAGTTAAACTGTTACTGTAGTGTAACACTGCGTACTCGCACTCTATGGATTATGATTAGAACAAACCATTATTTTAAAAATAGGCTAGATGGTTCAAAAGTACATCAATTTTAAAACCATTAATAAAATAAAAGCATGTGTGGTTACGGAGGCTAGACTGCTTTACAAAGTCTTCTTGCACATTCGTCCTCCCACTTTCACTGAAGTGGGCCTAAGAGCATTCATTTTCTTCCCATTATTTTATCTTATAAAATACACATAGACTTGTAGTAACCTACAAAGCTCAACTCGAGGGTTCTCGGTCATTTATGCGCTTTTGCGCACGAGATTATTTTTTGAAAGAAAACTAAAAACATCTATCGTATCTAATGTCTAAGACTAAAACTATTAAAAAACAAATGTTAAGGTGTACACAGACCCCAGAACTGTATATATACACATAAATAATTCACAAGTAATTATATAAAGAAACCATACATTTTTCTTGTTTCTTCGACTTTGAAGCCTTTTTTATGTCGAGCAGCTGGAAAGAGCACATTTGAATCATAATGCTCAGCGATATTGTGAGCACACCACAGCAATGGAGCTATTTCTGTCTGTGCAGCCTTCACTCGGATGAAGAGGCTCGTCTGTGTGGGTGGCGATGTTTCAGTGTCACCGTCTCCTTCTCTCTCGACTAATAGGCTATCCTGTCATATTGCAGCAGCAAAATAAAATAAATAATCTCTTTGTGTAACAATTTGAAGTATTTTCATTCCCCCAAATCGAATTTTGCTCTGACAATTCTACAGTATACATGAACACACGCTGTCAGTAGTGTACTGATGGAAGCGGTGGGATCATTTCACATCAATCAGCCGGATCTCCGGCATCTCCGCGTCCTTCACGCCCTTTTTAACGATGACAGACGCGAAGCCTCGGGTCCACACGGAGTCATCAGGGGCGCTGATCGCTTCCCATCGGTCCATTAACGGCCTCCGCACCCAAACTGAATGCATTTGCACAGCAAACAAAAGGAGTATTTTCACCTCTTGTGTTTGTTTTAATCACCATCTGCGCCTTGCAGGCGACTGCAAACACAAAGACTTTTAATTGATGACTCGTTGATTTAATATCACTTGTCCAGATTCAGGAAGTTTTAGAAGCTTTTCACTGTAAGAGCAATTAAACGCCTTCATCAGATTAGACGGTGAAGCCGGAGTGATCCTCTAGGAAGCGAATACATCAATAGGACGTGGCACATAATAAGGCCCTAAAGTTAAACGACTTTGTTTTAAAATAGTTGTATTATCAAACAAATAAGGCTATGGAGATAATCACACAAACAAAAATACTTAAGTTCCTTAACATAGTGTTCTTGCGAGGCACATGGAAGTGTAATGACTATATGTTTAGGAATTTATTCAAACAACAACTGAAGCTCATATTGGACTTGTATTGGTGTTAGGAATGCACAAGAAGTTACTAGTGTTTTTAATTTTTTCAGATTAATGGACTTCATGAAATACATATTGTGACCTTTGAAGTCTTGAGATATATCTGAAAGAGTTATGTACTTCATGTGTATAGTCATGGTCACTAAGATGTTTGTTCTTTACTGACAGTTTATATCTGTAAACAATGCACATGTACTATAAAGAACGTCGTAATTTTTTTTTTCAGAACCATTTCCTGTCCCAATAATAATGTGTTTCGACAGAGGCCTTATCTCTCTATTGCTTCCTGTTTGTCGCACATCTGGTGCACCAACAGCTCTGTAACAAGATAGCATCAGCACACAGTGCATTTACATGCACCAGGAGTTTGTCAGTCAGTTTGACAGAAGCTCAGTGACTGGACGGCACATGATTCACTTTAACTCCGTGCCAGCTGGGTCTAAGTCAATGTAACAATCAACGGTGGACGTGGTTCTTGAGGTTTAGTGAACACCACGTAATTCACACAAGTGTTCACAATATCCCTTGTCTCTTTATCTGTACAACAAGTGACCAAAAACATGTTCGTTTTCTATAATCCCTTGCTGTCTAAATATTATGCATTAGTTTACTGTCATTTATATGCAACAACTTGACGAGTTTTCATTTGCACAAACAATGCAGATGATGTGAAAATGTGTAAGCACAGTAATTTATGAAACTTCCTACAGGGACCCATTACTGCTTTCAGTTTAGCAGCAGCTACTCGTTTCTGTTTATAGGAAACACCTCCCCGCCAGTGTCTCTCCACAGTGTGTTAGCATATGAAGTGTGTACCGGCTCCAGTACTAACACTGGCCCTTTGGCCCCTGCGCCCCTCCTCATCGCCTTCCCCTTCAGCATGACAGAACTCCCTCTGAAAGAAGCCAAGCTGTTTCTATTCACCTTCAAATGCACCCCCACCCCCAACCCCTCCACCCCTCTCAAAGCTTTTCACCCTCCTTACTCCTCCTCTTTCCTGCTGTTTGCTTTATTCTTCTGTCTCTTTTTTGCCCGCGGTCACCTCTTTCCCTTCCTCTTCCAGCCTTTCCGTCTAATTTTTTGGATGTTTTTTTGGCCCTGTGTTAAGGTTTAGCCTCTGTTCATGCAACTTGTAGAAAGGCTTTTCTGACTTACCTTGCTTAAGCGTGGTTTATGCGTCTGTGGAACATAGATGACGTCACCCAAGCCCATAGCCAACCATTTATACATGTGTAAACCATACTCGCCGCAGCGCATTGTTACATTTCTGGGGAGATGCACACCAGACTACGTATGCTTAGGGTTTGGACTGTAGCCACTACAGCAAATTGACCCAGAAGCATAAGAAAGCGGTCTCTACACTACAGATATGACATGTGTGGAAACAGTGTTTACATGTTGCAACTTTAGCACATTCAGATCAATTCTGAAGTCTTTCACTACTGATCACCTCGGCAGTTATAAATGGGGGATATATAATCACCCAGGCACCTAGTACGGCTGCCTATACCGCTGGATGGGACAACTTCATAGAGCAAATTCCTTATATATACTGTATATGGCACATGAAGATGGCCAATTTAGATCTAGACATGAAGGTGAACAACCTGCTAGCTCCCACAAGTGAAGCCAAACCATTTGAGAAATGGGCGCCCGGTGGGATTACATGGTATTGAAGCCCGAACTTCAATACTGACAGGCCATAGGGAACACCATGAGGAACACCACAGATGGCTATTTTTTTTTTTTCATCTAGAAAGTTATTAACACACAGGGTGCCCTCAAACCAGTAGAAAACTATTTCTTTGAGGCATGTGTGGGCACATTTGTGCCAGAGGAGGCTTCAGTATCACCCCCGGGTCATGACTGAGTAATTCCAAAATATTTTTGCTTCACTTCTGTACAGTGGGAAGAAGGGACGACGCCCCATCTAACTTTACATGCAGTCTACGGGACGTAAGTGTTACCATTGATGTTTTGAGTTAATTAGTGTACGTGGTATTGTACGCCGGTGCAGTCGTCCATCAACACAAATGACAAGTAGGTCAACAAGTAACTGCGTCACTGACTGCACTGATACACAACACAAACGTTCGCATATAGGTCTGAGGTCACGGCCGTGCTGATCACAAGTGCGTCAGCTATGTTTTTGTGGTTGACAGTCATAATAGTGTAAACACATGATTTACCTTACAGCTAAGTTTAGCTGTTGTCAAAACGCGGGATAAGTTCAAGAAGGCCATCAAATGGTTTATTTTTTATTCGATCCATCCACTGTCTATTGACATGCTTGTTGTTGCCTTATTTCTTCCTACATTCTGTGTCTCTACTTTTGGAAAAACCCCTGACTCTCCCACTGTCTTTGTTCTTCTCCATTCATGTCTTTCAAACCTACAGACACGCACACACGTATTGCATTTCACGTCCGGTTTATTGTGTCCCTGATCTGCATGTTTCTGTATTGTTCTGTCCTTCTTGTGCGATGCAGCTGCTTCTTCACTTTTGCATTGCCGAGGTTTCTTCATTTTTCCTTCCATTCATATTCAATCGGGTTATATTTCCACACGGACTGACTTAATGACTGACTTAATGATAGAAGATGAGCGAGGACAATGAGCTTCAATTACCATATGACCACAGGCAGGGAGTTTAGAGGTCGGGGACACCACTTCTCCATTACCCCCAGTTTATACCTGCTGCTTAATAGACTTAATAGACAGGTGAATTCACTGTACTAAAAAACTTTAGCTCCTATTTGTCTCTTTTTAAGTTTCTGCTCACCATCAACAACACCCATCCTTTCTTCTCATTCAGCAGCTAATCTTATCCTCCTCCTTGTTTCTTTGCCACCGGCTGCTCGTCTCAGACGGGGAAATCCTTTGTTCCCAAACAAAGACTCCCACCATGCACTAATCAGGTCTGGAGCTAGACCTGTCTGTGTGAGTGTGTGTGTATGGTGTGTATGCATGTGTGATGGCGTATGCACATGACACATACTCAGGAAGTGAGTATGGCTTATCATGGAATTTCTTGTGTCAGAAAGACAAAGAGAAGGACAGAGCCAGACGATGAGAAAGTGTCTGCACACATCAGTGTATTGCAAAATATTAAGTTAAGCATATGATGCACAGGAAGTCTGTCTGTGTTTGTGCTCAAAAGAGGAAGTGAGTATTTTGCATCTGAAACCACACTGACACCAGCTAAACAGAGGCTAAAGCCAAGTGCAGACGGCACGATTTTAGCCCGATCAGCTGGTCGCCCACTGGTTTTAGCTCTCCTTTCCCAAAACTGGGGTGAGGCATGCATCCGCTCAGGGAGCCTGGGCTGTGAAGTTCTAACACCTCAAAGATGCCTGCCGGGCGTTGGACGACTAAAAACTGAATATCTAGCCTGTCAAATATCCAGCTGAATCATGGTGACGCTAAAGAGCAACAGCCAATGACAGCAGACATGAGAGTTACGGTGAAATGCGGATGTATCAGCTGAAAACAAGCTCAAGCGACACAACACAGGTTCGACATTGTTCTTAGAAAGTCACCCAGCTCTGTCGACAAGATATATGCAGATGTAGATCTGATCACTATGGGGGAAGAATAAAGTTAACAAGTTCAGTTCCAGATAACAACAATCCCTGTTTTAGCGTATCAAAGAACATTGTCATTTGTGCTACCCAAGCGGCAGTCCACTGCTCCGGGTGTACACACTACTGTATTAATGAATTCATAGGTCAAATGCAGAAAAGCAGTTTCTCCATGTGGGATTAATATTGGCTAATTATTATTGGTAGTAGAAGTACATCTTGGCTAGTATGTTACAAAGATCAGTTTCAGATAACTCAGGATTACTGTTTCCATTTCTTTTAGGCGGTTTATACTTATGTAAATTTGATGCTGTACCTATGGTGACAGTGCAAAGGGGATCATCCCTATGTTCCCATGGGTCCAATGCTCCCCGCTTTGTATTTCACTGGGGAACATAGGATCCCTTTTTAAAAAAAGGGTTAGGGTTAGGGTTACAGACCCGGGGAACATAGGTATGCTCCTGTGCAGAGCATACGTAGACCCCAGCGCTTTTGCTGGCGCACACCTTGGTAGTAACGTATTACTGCTTTAGTTTTTGTGCCTGCTTATTCATCTCTGCAATTTTCGTATTGATTTTTTTCTATCAAATCGATGGAACGTGTCAATGAAAGGTTAACTGAGGAGGTTTGGAAATACAGAAATACATATGTTCAGAAATGTATGTAATATTATGTTCAGAAATGTTAGGACTTGACATGGGCGAAATTTCAGCGAAGGTTTCAGTCGCCATTGTTGTAAGTGAAGCAGGAAGTGGAGAGAGAAATTAATCCGACTGGGAAAAAAGACACAGCGCCAACTAGCGTTGTTACAGAGCGAGCCAGACTGATGACCGCACAACTATAACTCACATGTAGGCAGCGGAGGCTACATGCGTCTGTCCCGCAGTACCTTAAATGAGCCTTTGTCCAACAGAGTTCCAATGACTTACAGTAGCTGAGGTTATGTTTGGACATATTTGAAGATGCAAACACACAGATCCCTATAGATAAAGATGGTATACGTCATCAACACCACAAGAAACTCTATGATTTTAATCATTCAGTCAACAAAACTATCAGTAACATTTATCGAATAGTAAGTAAGAACTTCCTGTTGGCCTCAGAAGCTATTTGCCCACTTGTCTCTCATCAGTGATGCAGGCGTTCTTCACCTGCAAAGAGGCCAGACTAACTTCCCTGGTCAAAATATTGTCACTCTATTAAGAATTGATTATGCTCCAGCAAAGATCTGCTTTAAATTGCTCCAGTGGGCTTTATGCAGGGAGGAAAAGATGAGTAACAATGACATCGTCATACACATCATCACTGTGCACTGTCGAGTTAAATTATCTTACATCTAAATGGCTGATTGATTGTAAGACTGTTCAAACAAGTCCCACAATGAAATCCAAGTGGAGTGTCACCAGACCTGTGATTAGAAATGAGTCTGGCTAGGATGCCTGTCAACGTTCTATGGAGACTACTTTTTTTGTGTGTGCTTTCATGTTTAAAATCGAGTTGAATTCTTTTGTACACGAGACTCCACTCCAAACATGTTAATACTTGATAAAATCAGGTCGATATGCACCACCAAGAGGGAGAGATGCATCAAACACGTATTTTCAGTAGTCAGGGGTTTCTCTTAACTGTTCGGAAGTGTAAAGAAATATATGCATATGTGGCTCTGGGCTTCAGCTGAGTTTGAGATTAACAAAGACAAAACAGGAGGAGCTGTCCGACTCCTGCTCACAGATAAGAAGTGCGTGGTTCCTTCTCTTATCACGCTGATTCTATCCGCACAGGGGCACCGCAGCAACACACTCCTGCACACACCCACGCTCGCAGGTGAATGGCACGCAATCCCTTCAGCAGCTCATTCTGTACTGTGCTTTTCTCCTGAAAGCACAGTCAGAGAGTCACAGAGTACAGGGAGCTACTGCTGCACTGTGTTTTTTTTTGTTTGTTTTGTTTTGTTTTTGTTGTTTTTTTGCTGACAAATTTACCAAATGCGGAAAAATCCTCTAAGCGACCTGTCTGTGCTCATTTTACAGGATGACCCCATGATGTATGTTTTGCATGTGAAATGTAAGGACAATAACAACATGCTCCTCCTTTTCATATAAATGAGATTAGCTGCCGTCTCCACCACCCGTCTGCAGGCTATTCACATTCAAATCAAAGAGCCTCGCATTTAGGCCTCCAGCACCTGGGGGGCGTGAGGAGCACAAAGCAGGACAGGCACATACACACACACGGGGAGACAAGTCTGCACATGTTTCCTGTGTTGTGCAAACTTCCTTGGCTCAGGCTCATTTCTTATGTTCCTGAGACACTTCCCGAGTGTCTGTATGCTGACCTACAATCAATGTCGAAAATCTGTTGCCTGAATGATTCTGTAAAACAGGGAGTGAAAAGTGTGCGTACACACATACGCACAGGCTTTCATTTCCAGGGAGGTTCCCTCAGGCTGTTTCGTGACAGCCCCAGACACACACACACAGACACACACACAGCACGCACACAACCTGATCTGAGCTCTGTGAAGACAATGGCGGCTCCAGTGTTATCAGCAGCTCCATCACTCTGTCTCTGCTCTGCATCTCCTCACTGCTGTCCTGCTCCTCTTTGTGTGTGTGTGTGTGTGTGTGTGTGTGTTAGAACAGACAGGAGTGGCTGGGGATTGTGTAGAAGCCTAGGCCAGCTTCAATGATGTGTCACATTCAACGCATGCATGTTTGTGAGACCCAGAAAGAGGATTTCCCCTTCGCTTGGTGTCCACTTCCCACTGTGTTTTCGCCATTCATGTCCGTCTCTCTGCGCCTTCACTCGTGCAGATGCAGACTTTGTTCCTCTCTCTCTCTCCGTGTAGCTGCCGGGAATATTTAGCACTCGTAAAGTCATTTACATATCAGCCCAGACTGAACAGCTGTTTTCTAAAGCTGTCTCCATGAAAACAGGAGAGTTGGCCCATCATATTGCTTTCCAGTATTTCTATTTTTGAAACAGTAGTTTGAGCCACACCAAGAGGACCACCAGCCCTAACTCCTGAACTTGAGTTGGTGTATTCAGATCAAGTGGCGGTTGACTTATGGAGAATTCAAGATAACCAAGAAGCTGTGGGGATCCCCTTTCCTGCAGCCCGTCAACAAGCCACAACCTGAAATGAACACAAGAACACAGTGTAGTTTAGAAGCAAGAGAAGCAAGTAAGAGGCAAAAGCTATTTTTTAACACTCTTTAGCTAAATGCAGACAGGTATAGCCCACATTTCTGGTTGTTCCACATGTTCTCAACACCCTGGTGAAGAAAGATCTCACACCAACCTGGGCTTCTACTTTTGGCAACTTTTGAGACCTACACACTTTTGGCAAAATGAAAATATTTGAAGCAAGACTGCCATATTGTCATCTCTTATGTTGACATTCCATAATTGCGAGCAAACAGTTGCTTATTTACACATGTGCCCAGATCACCCAGAGATTATACTGTTGGTGCCATATTACTGTGTGTGTTTCGAGAGAAAGAGCCGAGAGATCCAATTTGTGACCACATTTGGAGGAGCCCAGACGAGATTTAGTGTAGAGCTAGTATATTAGGATGCATTTGTTTTCACTAGTGTGCCTAATGAACTGGCAAGAGAGTGTATTTCAGACACTAAGAAATTTGATCAACACATTCCAGAATGCACCAGAAGATACGTTTCATTTTTTCAGTTATGTCACAGTCTGCCACATGTTCATCCCACAACACTGGCTATTGTTCAACTGTAAACACGCTGACCGGCTCCAGGACCTGGTGTATTTTGGTAAAAGCAGCGTATCTGCTGTTGAGGTCAGTGAGTGTTATGGTAAAACAGAGAAAGGATGTTTATGATGTGAACAAAGATCCTCCTGAATTATGTAACATCATAATTCACACTCTGTGTCAAGGTACAGCGTTAAGTGCTAGCTGTAAAAGGCTTGGCAATATCGTGAGGTGCGCAAAGTCAATTTAAATGTCCAAAATTATTATTTAATTGGCCTACTTCTTGCAATTGACAACTGAGAAAGAGGACTCATTATCGGTATATTATCACAACTTGAGTCATTGAGCAAGCAAACACAAACATCTTTGTACTTGGCGGCAGAAACTGAGAAGTATTTTTATTGTTTTTTTCCCCACAGCACCAAGTTGGTGTTTTCCATGAGCATGTCACGCAACAGTCAAGCGGTTTTCCCGGTGAATCGGATGGACAGAACTCCCTGCTGCCCTTGCACTTTCGAATTCGGTGGTCAAGTAAAAAACGGAAGTGTCACACTGGAGGGCGTCCTTCAAGAGAGCGCCCGCAAGCAAACGGGGCTGCTGGAAACTGACATGTACGAGCATGAGGAAAACAGGAAACGCTGGCGGGGAGGGGATGGAGAGAGTTTCACAATGTTGAGCTGTGGAAGTGTGCGTCTTGTTATGGTGGTACTTCCATTCACGTTTCGGGACTCAGGAGGTTTGAAAGGTTGAGACAAAGCAAAATAAAGGGAGAGGGGAAAACAAAACATTCGCCAGGAACAGTGAGAGAATGGAAAAAAAAAAAAGTCCAAATGAGAGAAAAACTACGGGGTACAAATTTGTCCAAAAAAGGCCATCTCTCCCGCATGGATCCACATTGTTTCTCTTTGCAAAACATCGCTGACATTCTTCGCTGGGCCACTGGGAAGGGAGAGGGTGCGTTTCAATTTCTAAACAGCTGCACAGACACAGATACATTCTAGACGTCAGCGGGTGGACTGAATGTACAGACTGCCATCAAAACATGTACACACGTGCTGTGGATACCTCATAAACAATGCAGGCAAAAACATACAGGCAAGATGCAGCATATACATACTGCAGTATCGTTATACTGTGTACATTTCTTAAACATCCTATCAACGACTGATCTTGCCTAGGTCAATCTCTACCTACATCCTATGCTTTCTGTGATAATGCTAACATCAGTTATCTCTTTTAAAATAACACTTTTACAATCTTTCTCCACATGAGTAGGCCAGACATTTCACAAACAATTCACACAGTCAACCAACCGATGGATGCTAACAAGGTAATGACAGATTCCAGAGCCAGACGATGTAATTTGACTCAATCAAGGAATTCAGGAAAATTTCAACACAGGAGCACTGCTGTCAAATGGCGTGTCGTCCAAATCCCAGGAGCACCGAGGCAGCCTCTGTGCTTTGAGAGCTTTTATGACTTCCTGTTTATGTGTTTGGCGGAAGTGACAAAAGACAAAAAGTTGATTTGCGCTCAGTGCTGTGATAGCTCTTGCACTTTTTTTGAGGTTCCACCCTGTCAGAGACTTATCGTAGTGGAATGCCACAACGTCACTGCCATCTTATTGATTTTAAACAACATCTGTTTTCAGCCACTGCAGCAGAAAGTGGTATATGATGTGTAACACGAATACAAACCCCAAGAGATCTTTTTTCTCAGTATACTTTGTCTTTTTCACACATAAACATGGTACACATGTACAACGGCATGAGATAAATGGGCTTTTCAAATAACTTCTTGGATCAAAGGATGTAGTGTAATTTTTTTTTTAGTTTATTAAGCAGACCCTTGGCATCAGAAGCAGCATAATACCGATACTGTTGTGCTAATAACGTCTTAGCATCTAGAAAATAATAGTATTTTTGCAGTGTTATGCATCTTGCCCCCAGGAATCTAGTCAAGGTCTTTTTTTTACTCATTCATAATTCTCCATATGTTGGTGCATTTGCATCTTTAATCCCGTAGCAGAGTACACTTCTGACTGAGCATCAGTGACAGTCACACTATATCCAAGCAATCTCAAAAACTATGTCAGAACAGCCAACAGTTTCCATGAGACGTATGTCTTGTTCCCCATGACAGTATGCACATTAGATCTCTGCCTGACAGCACATGGTGAAGTCTGAGGTCTTCGCAATCTGGCGCCGCGTGGCCTCCTTTCACCTTTAATGACATCCCAGCAACCCCCCTCCCCTCTACAAAGGACGGCAACCGTATATCAGGAAATGAGTCGAGACACACGAGTTCAGGCAGGACCCTTTACTCGGCGACAGCTGTTCCTGTCCCACACACAAACACAGACATGCAGATATCCTTGCGTTGGTCTGGAGCTTCCCATGTAAGTAAGGCTGAAATATGGGAGGAATGCGGTAAACACTGGGAAAGGAAAGAGGCCCTGAAGCAGCATGAGTAATGACCCCCCCAGAGCAGGGGATGATGGGATGGCGAGCAGGATAAGAGCAATTATGTGGTTGTTTGCTAGTCATTTGCTGGTTGTTGTGCATCCTTAATTTCGGAGGCCCCTGTAATTGGGTCGCTGTTGCAGTTATTACTATCAGCATCTGGTTGGTGGGACAAACCAGAGGAGGAAACCTGCATGAGACCTGAGTGCAGCTGAGGGTGAACGTGTGCAAAGATGACATCACGCTCATACTGTAGAACATTCCAAGGCATCCACAGTAAAACACTGTCAATGAGTAGTTATGGATATAAGTCATTTACAATCCACCCAGGTGACAATTATTCTGACTTGTACTAAATCAGCTCCATAGGATCGAATGTACTTTGCATGATGGACAAATAGATTTATTGTAATACTATTGGGAAAGACCTTGACACATTTACCATGAATAAGGCCACTTCCTTTTAATTATGTGTTTGCTTCTCTTGTGCATGGCCTTGTGTATCTTGAAGCCTGTTATGCACATTTGCAGATATTAATACTACCTAATGCTGCATGTACTGTGCGCAAGGTGCAATAGGTGTGTCAACAGCTGTTGGGAAGGTGAATGGTGAAAAGAGAAGCAGGTCAGACATTATCTCTATTTAAAGTCTGCCTTTCCAATCTCACAATCAGAGATTAGCATAATCTTGTGGAGCAGAGACTGGACCCTTTCAAAAATTAACAGATTAAGTGAACAATACTCACGGTCGACGCCCTTTGGTGTGTTGTCCAAATGTTACATCATTGTCACTCACATTCATGACACAGCAGGTTGTCCCATGCAGGGTCAATAAATCCTTTAAAGATGATGTGAACATCTTCCCATGAGCAATAATCCTCAGTGACCTTTGGACGGCTATCACATGTTATGTCTCACATATAATTGCATCTGAAGTCATGCATGGGTCAGTGTCTCTAGCTATAGCTTATCTTATAGATAGCCTACTGCTATAGTGGTCCATCACTAACCTTGTGCAGATTCCAATAAAGAGATTTGCTGCACAGACAAAGTTACTGATCAGATTGTATCAGAGTGTAATATTCTGATCATTCTCTGTTTATCCTGGTAGAGAATCAATCATGGAGCTCTAGTCTAATTTAGTTGCACTCATGCACACACGGTATACTAACATCTAATTTTTAGGCGCACCAGCACGTAATTTACCACCAACAAAATTCCAAAGTCAAATAAAGCAAACAAATGCTTTGGTCAGATTTTTCAATAAATGCTATGCATATAATTAGTGAAGGGTGTTTTATTATACTGGAGCCAGATCATTTATTCTTTGACACAGTCCTATGTTTTGGCCTTCTTGTATGCAGCATGGTCTGGCCATCTTCACTCAAGGTCAGGATCAGTTCATCCCACTGGGGGGATGGGGAGTGCCAGGGCCAAGGACATAACAGACACCACAGCAGAGTAGGGCTGGGTCTCCATAGAATGAATGCTAAATGTCAGGCCCACTGGTACATCCAATGGAAATGTTTAGACCCACTTTTAGTTGCATAAACATGATTGGTAGGACCGGCTGCAGCAGCTAATGGCCAAGAAGGTTACAAGCAGTAACCTCAGAATAAATTAAAAACCAGTTGGGTGCCTTGGTTACTTGAATTAAGTTGATTGAACACAGACATACTCAATATGAAGCAGAGTGAGAGGGTATTTCAATTACAGCTGATGGTTTCTTTACTGTCTGAATCACTGTTCTATAATAATACTACGACTACTACTATAATAATAAAATGTGAGTTTATCACCTTTAAGGAGGGAAATCTTGTCATTGAGTTACTTTATCTAAATGTTTTACAACTCCATTTCAGCCTCAGATAACTGTGATGTCTGTGAATATTTATCTGTTCAACTCACAGTCCACATTAGTGGTAAGTTCGGATACAGGAAAGGACTGGGTGGAAAGAGTGTTCCATTATGAAAATCTTTAACTCTACTTTGTCAAATATTTTCTTCTACCACGAGTCTTATTACTCGATTATACAGCATGCAGTTTGTCCGAGGACAAGTTGAATACTGTATAATCTCCTTCACAGAAACCAGTTACGAACATCAGATGTGACTAAATGCACAATTAGGTCGAATACAAGGCCGCTTCTACTGCATTTTATTTCTACTCTTTTTTGCTGTGGTTACCTTTTCATATTCAATAGGCCCA
This sequence comes from Mugil cephalus, assembly GCF_022458985.1. Classification (NCBI taxonomy): domain Eukaryota; kingdom Metazoa; phylum Chordata; class Actinopteri; order Mugiliformes; family Mugilidae; genus Mugil; species Mugil cephalus. Next base: position 24,064,284 of record NC_061779.1, read on the forward strand.
AGAAAATTTGATAGATTTATTTTCATGTCAGAAAATCTAATGAACCCAGGTGTTACTTAAAAACATGAACGTTTACTTTGAAGTATTGGTAGTAAAATGTCTCTTATGAGAATTACACCTTTGATGAGTAATTGGTGCCTAACAGGGAATTTCTGGTACACATGTCCAATGTATATTTAGTTTACTTAAAGGCCCCTCTCCCTACATCAAGCCTTGCATGGCTACAATCTCTGACATCTCATGTTAAGCAAACCCCAAGGTGTGCTAACCTTCCAAAGAGCCCATGACATGACTGCCTGGAGGGTCTGGGGTGCTCTGTAAATGTTATCAAAGTGTAGGGGGTCTGGTGTACACACCAAAACAAGAAGTGACTGCTTCTGATTTCCCAACCACCCCCTCCCAATGTCTTGTAGCTGTGGACCACCCAGGCTGTCACTCACTCGCGCACATACACATACACATACACATACACAGTGGGCCACTATTGTTCAGATGTCTGGAGTCAGTCCAGGAGAACGGGCCTCCGCTCCACTCCATCTCCTCTGGAACAATTAGGACAAGGGATGACCTCTGACCGACTGAGCGTTGGGGAAGAAATGACCTTCGAGGAACTCAGGAGGACGCAAAGCAAGGAGCTTTACACGCTTCTGAAGATAAACAATAACTAGGCTTGTGAAGACTGTAGTTAATTAGCTTTGGCAAAGAGAATGACCGGTCTGCTGCAGTTTAACTGTTCCAAAGTTGAGATCAGACAAATAAAAAAAAAAAAAAAAAAAGGTCCTGGAACGTTTTCAGAGAAGGTGAACTTTGGAACAAGTTCCTCGAGGAAATCCCATTACAAAAGCCTGCATGTCCTGTGAACGCCCCCTTTTATAAGCTATCAGGTTAATCATAAACTGGATTTCAGTGTCATCTCAGCTTTTCTTTGCCAAAGTTCATTCATGGTTATTAACTATACTTAAAGCTGGCGGATGTTTACACAAAATTACAAAGGTTTTGATGTGAGAACTACAAGCAGGATTGTTATAGCTAGATGAGGAAGTTTGAAGTAATCATGGATGCTTTTTATTTGAAATAATCAAAGAGTTTTTTTTAAATAGTCATTCAAGGCTAGACTACAGCAGCACACCGTGACTCGCAGCAGCAGCTATACACAGATGGGAAAAAAATATAGTGCAGGAAAAACTAATAGATATCAAAAATTAATTTAAAAAACTGACAGAGGCCCTGTGGAATGAAGTGGTCACACAGTCCGGTTGTCCAGATTCAGATGCTGTGAAAAAGGCAGCGTTTGTCTTTTTGTTGTTGTTGTTGTTGTTTTTCTTTTGCAATGGCCTGGACAGGAGGAAGTGAGGTGCCAATGATCTTCTTGTCTGAGGCACTGCAGCTAAGAGATGCAGTTGGTTAATATGCTCTCTATGGTGATTAAGTGGTGAGGATGGGAGGGGGGAAGTGTGCTCTCTTCATCCAATCAAATCAAATTAAATCAAATCAACTTTATTTACAAGGCATATGGACACACACACACACACACACACACAAACACACACACACACACACACACACACACACACACACACACACACACACACACACACACACACACACACACACAAGGAACTTGTTCTCTGCATCTGACCCATCTATTTAGACCAGTGGGCAGCTACATAAGAAGCCTCAGGATTTTATTCTTAGGCCATAGAGACAGAGGGGGATCAAACCAGTTTCCCCAATAATGTAAGGATACAGTATAGATAGACAATTTATTAACACATTCATGACTGTCAGTGCTGAACTTTGAAAATAAAATGTATGTTTTTTAATAGGATTATTGAATTTAGCTTGTAAAATGTGTTACAACTCAACTCTCAGCATTCAAAAATGTTCCAGTTTTAATTTCATTTCATTTCATTTTTTTAATGTATTTCAAAATGTCTTAACATTTCTAAAAATGGATCTTAACGGTATTAAATGAATGAAAGTCATCTGACTTTAACATAGCCTTGCCTTGGGTCACTTTCATCATTGCATCGCATGCTGCCCAGCAAAGACACGCCAGGTTTAAATCCACTGACAGATTTTCTTTCAGCGCTTCAGCAGCTGTGACAGTGACACACAGTGACAGTGAGCAGACGGGCGCTTTACGCTAAGAGTCAGCAGCCGTTAGCCAACTGCCTGAGATACAGCGATTACCACTGTCACTGCTCCGCAACCTGGGCCACCAACTGTCACCACGCTGAACTACATCACACACACACACACACAAGATGGGGCGGCACGTGGGTCCGCATACTCACACAGATATGTGAAAACTGCTACAATATAAAGCCATCATTGTCACTACATGTACACTGATCAGCCACAAAATTAAAACCACTGACAGGAGAGGTGAATAAAATTGATCTTGATCTTCAGCTGGAAAACGTTTGGACCTGTCATTTATGTAGGTGCACAAGGTGTTGACCTGGCCTCCAAATTCACTAGATCCAAACTGATCAAGTATTGGTGATATGGTCCACAGAGACCCCTCCCCTCAACCCATAGGACCTAAAGTCCCCCACTAACAACATCCTGTTTCCAGACACCACAGGACACCCTCAGAAGGTCCATGTCTATTCTCTGATGAGTCACAACTGTTTTGGAGGCACAAGAGAGACCTACACAATATTAGGTCATAATGTTATGCCTGATTGGTGTATTTAGCTCATAAATGTGTACTCTGTGTCAGTCCTAAGACATGCATGTATATTTCCAACCCCCAGCCTCCTCTGTGGTACACCATGGTCCCCTCATCTCTCCAGCACTGATTTCACAAACCCATCCACATCAAAGTTGTTGATGCTGGCATACCAAGACTTCACCAGCACCATCCAAACACCATCACCACTTCCTTCTTCTCTCAATCTGCCATTCTCATATCCTAGTCTGACCCAGCTCCTGCTGAAGCCAGCACTCCCTGGCTCCTGCAATCCCACCAGCTCTGCATGGGGCCAGCTGCCCACAGGTCTCGTGCATGGCTGCACCGTCTTATGGGATCTCCCTGCTGCTAATGCCACTTAGGCACAAAGCGCTTCAGTCGAGGAAGGCTCAGCACAGACGGTGACTCCCTGAAGATCAAACACCACCGTCACACAGTCGCCTGCTCACCGGCTGGCTGCCTGGACAGGAAGGGAGGGGGCTTCTGTACTAACTGCCAAATATACTGTGTGTGTATAGTGTATAGGAGGAAGCCAACAGCGGAGTGAGCTAAGCAAGACTGATGGTTAATGGGATGTGATGTGAGGAGATCAGAAGTCCACCTGCCTGCTTTTACTTGCTTTTTTTTTTCTTTATCTGGGTTAAGGTCATAAGGATTTAACAGTTTCTATTGAGCTGAGAGCCAAGTGAACTGAGTCCAAAGGCATAATGCAAACTGTACCTGAACATTTGCACAGTAGGGCAGAATTTTACTTTTGGAGTACAAAAACTTGTCAAAACCTGTGTCTGATGTGGAGAGAGAGCAGTACAGTATGTGTTCCGCAAACGTCCACTTGGTTGTCATGCTTGTGTGTGGTCTCATGTAGCATGAAGGTCTTGGAAGAACATTGTTTCATTATTTTATGTACTTTGCTTACTGTGACAGCAGAAACCCTCTTGACCCTCTTCAGTGAGATTTCAACATCCACTTTAAATGGTCGGAAGCTAAATTAAGGTGATTTATTGAATGTGCTAATCCAGAGGTCTCTATAACTGGCAGCCTGTGAGTCAGACCAACTTCCCTGCCTACGCATTTTTTGTGGCACAAAGCTAGTCTGGAACCTCTATACTGCGTCAAAGATCTAGTGTTCCAATCAAATTGTTTTGATAGGCTTTATGTGGTGATGGGCTGTGCAACACTGATGTAATCATACACATCGTCTTGGGTTGAATTTGTTGCTGTTATGTCTTTTGTAAAATATATAGACATCAAAATAACAGAAATGAACAATTAACTGTGGTAAAGGAATTTATTGAGAACCCCTTAATCGATTAATGTCACGTACTTTGTCGCTTATAAAATCCAAATGCTGTTACCAGCCTAGCATTCTGATAAGGCTGTGGTGTTCATTCAGTGTAACTAGCAACAAGTTGTCCCAGTTCCATGCGTGCTGATTTCTTTTTTAATTGTTTTTCCTTACCAACATTCATTTTACTCAACCACAGATAGAGTGAAGTGACATTCAAGATTGTGGGTGGTAGCGGTGACTTACAGTACCTACAGCCCATCAGAGCTGTTCTGCGGTTACCGTTACATGCTTATCATTATTATTTTGTCTGTTTATGTTTTTCAAGTGAACAAACAGTTCTGCAACTTGCTTCAAAAGTGCTGAATCCTTGGTGTTTATGTGAAACATACACTTCCTGGCTTCCTGGCGCCTGATCATGACTTAGCCACAACACAGGCCCCTTTCCCATTTCCCCCCCTCTCTGTTCAGGAAGAATGGCTGCGAGGCCGTGGGGTTACAGCCTGTTTAGCAGTTCACTGTAAGACATGGCCGAGCACGGCGGGCAGAACATGACAAACAGGTCATAAGTCTTTCATTAGATCAAACACAAGGAGGAAGCTGGGTCTGTACTGAAGGTTCCAAAACCTAATCCTCCTTGACATTTTACCTGGGAGCACAACAACACATTTCTGGTATGTCTGTCCTTCCTCTCTGACAACCGTGAAAAAGTGTTTTGTATGATAACAGCAAAGGAGGAAAGTGAAAACTTTCCTGACATTTCTTTCACAACTATTGAGACAGGTGTTGCTGTTATGTAAGTTATTAAAACATGAGACTTAAAATCTCCATGTGCATGACCAGAGAAAGGTAAGGGAAAGCACAGTTGTCCTGGGAATCAGAAAGGAAGAGACTAATCAAATCAATCATTTTACCACAGAGGGTTTCCCCTTCTTTAGTCATGGTATTGACGGCTTTCCAAGCGGGTGGAATCCACTTTGCGCTATCAATCGCTGATTGATCTCTGGTCCGGAGGGACCTCTTTGAAGTGAAGAACAAAGGGTTCCTATTGGGTTACACAGGTCAGGATTGATGATGCGTGAAATCAAGGCCGCCAAGGGGAAACACAGTAGAAGACACTCATCTTGCCAAAAGAAGATCTGTGTTTCTTAAATACGCTTCTGGAAAAGCTTTTAGGAAGACTGGCAAAGCACCACATGATACTGAACTTCAAAGCAGAACTTGAGGTTCAGGGTCTTCTTCTGTTGGCAAAGCAAGAACCAAGGTGTTTGGGTCATTTCCCGCATTTAAAATCTTGGATGTTCATGCTGTGAGTGGAATACATGATCATTTATGTGTACAGGAAGCAGATTGGGGCCATTTCTGACCATACAGGCTATCTCATCTGAGCTCTCTGAATGCTCCTCTCGCTTTCCCTTGTCTGTCATCTCCTTCCGCTATTTTCTTTCCTCCTTTTCTCCAGTCTGGGGGATTGACATGCTGACAGATGGGCACAGGACGTTTGGAGGCAGGAGCAGGGAGGGTGAAAGAGCGCAGAGAGGAGGGAGAAGGGTGGACCTGGAGGGAAGGAAGCCAGACGAGAGGGAACAACAGCAATTGGCAGATACTAAGTGTTTCTTCTCGGGGGCAAAGGAGAGAGATTCCGGGAATGGAGAGATGAAGGAAGGGAGGGCTTAGAGGGCGGGCGGAGGGGTGCAGTGCGGGGGCTTCTCCAACACCTGGTGAGGATTAGAGGGAGAAGGATGGGTGGGATTGGAGGAAAGATTTTTTTTTTTCTTGAGCACTTCACAAATTAGAGGCTTGAAGTAGAGGTTGAAGGGCTTTTCCCAAACAATTGCAAACACTGACATAAATAGGCTATATATTAAAGGTCATTCGTATAAGATATGACTAAAAAATAAATTGCTGCATTGACATACACAAACAACTCTACTATCACCCAAAGCTGAGGAGCAGGTGATCCACCAGGACCACCCAGAGGTTCTAAGTTTAGCATAAGTAGCAACACTGACAGGGGCTTGGCGTGGATCGAACGTGAGGTTATTTAGGTGGGAGAGGAGACTCAAGAGGTTGCAGGATGAAGATTAGGAGCAGCTCGGCAGTCCTGACATTCAGTGGAAAGGTCAACAAACCGCTGTGGAGAAGAGACGCAGTGAGCTGTGGTTATCTCCTCAAAGCCTTGCTTATTAAAATCTTTCTCATGGGCATGTGAACTCTGTCAAGCTAAAGCAAGAGAGAGAGAAAGACTTTGGTGAGACATATAGTAGAGTGTGACAGCTCTGTTTCTGTGAAGAGGGTTTGCCACAAAGAGAGAGAGAGATATACCTGGATTTTGTGGTGTTTTGTGACATTACTTGCTACCTGTGTGTTTCTGTGGGAAGGCAGGCCTAATGGAGGCAGGATCACTGACAATCCAGCTGAATATCGCAGGCTTTCGTGCCAGGATTAGCAGTCTCTCCTACTGTCTGCAAGCAAGACCAGACCAAATCAGCAGCACATTACGCATGGTGCACCCACGTTTTGTGCTCTTTTTGTCAATTTGATGGGATGATTCATCCACAGACCTATCCAGAAAACACATCTGATTGCGCAAGCAGCATGACTGCTGTATTCTTGGTTATGGCAGGGATATACAGTAGGTGGGTGGGGTGGGCGTGCTGACGTATGTGGACGCACTTCGCCCTCCCTTTTAGGTTTACCAACTTTAATGCTGTACATATGAAGCACAAACAGAACAATAACAAAAACGACACAGTGGAAGCTGCCAGGTGTCCTATAAATCCTGCCAGTAAATGTAAAGAGGATGGAGGAATAAGAGAAGTTAAAAACAACAAGGGATCAGAGCAGGATGAAATGAGAAGACACCGCTTTCACGTAATGGGAAGTGGGCTACACCAGTGGTGCATTGTGGGAGCTAACCCACAGGCCTGGATAATGCTGAATAGAGGGCTTTGGCTTAGTGTGGCACTGAAAGCACTAGAACGGAGAAATGAAGCTGCAGCATCCATTCAGAATTATCACCAGCTGCAGACTAATTATAATATGGCCTAAAGATTTCACCAGTGTGTCCTATAGTGATGTCACAGAAGGGGTTCTGTTGTATAACATAAATGACGGTCATTAGTTAGTTTAAAAATGCTCGCCTTGTTCCTTTAAGATGCTTCTAGCTTTTTTTTTTAATTAGGTATTTTCAGAATAAAATTCAAAATAAAAGCACACAAAATAATGTTAAAAATAACATCTGTACTGTATACCAGGAGATACATATTTGCCCATTTTCAAGCCTGTCTTTTGTCTGTATTTATCAGAATTAGGGAAACCATTTTAACATTTAACAAAATAAAATAAAATGGTTTAGAGGTTGGGGTGGTCAAGGATACTTTTTCACAGGGTATAGGCTGATTTTTTGCAGTGGAGAAAGGAAGAAGCAATCTAGCTGCATTAACCTAGCAAGAAGATCTGGCCAGCAGCCAAAAATATATGTATACATAACTGTGCGTCTTCAATTGTTCTCCGATGAAAGCAGAAACCAAATAATCCTGGGGCCCTGAATTTCAGCGTCAGCTATATTTGATTGACACCGACGCTGACACCGTCCCATAGGGAGCACATGAACTCTATGTGCCTCACAATGCAATGCCATTTTTACTCCTCAGTTGGACAGTGGTGTGCTGGGGAGACCTTCAATTAAAATCCCAAAAATAAACGGTAGCAGGGAAGAGCTGGCAGATGACGGCCGAGAGAGCCAGTAGAGTGGTTACTGTCACACGAGGCTAAGTTTGGTTAACAAAGTGTGCCTTGCAGGTTTTCTGATAACATCTGCACTAATTGAATGTCTTGTACACTATATACATGTAGTAACATTCAACTACAGAGGTCTTTCTGTTGCTGGTTGCTTGCACGTAGTTCACCTTGGTACATGTAGGCAGTACAATAACTGCTGTGTGAGCAGGACAATGCATATTTTTCACGTTCACTGTAGGGTGTTCTTTCTAATCGCCACCTCATTTCCAATGTCTCAACAGTCAAACACCATTTTGTGTCTGTGTGAATGAAAGCAAAGCTGCAGACATCTCCCATACATGGACAGATTAAAGTAATTCCGATTCCTTGGCATGAAGGTAAAGCCAATGAGAGTGCAAAGTAGTTAAGTTAACCCCCCGTGACAAGTGACGGGTGATACCCTGCCGTCCTCAGGGACCCACTGAGACGGCAGGCTTAGAGAAAAAACTATTAACCGAGAGAGGATCTCGGAGTCTGGAGCCAAACACATGACTGGGCATGCACATGGAGACATGCTGGGAGAAAGAGGTAGTGACACAGTTACTCACGTGAAGCGACTGACAGCGTCGCCCTCCCTGGGTCTGTCAATCACGTGGTTGACGATGGCCTTTTGTTGAAATCTGGATAAAAACTTTACGTTACCCTAGTCATTAATATATTGGCCAAGTTAAAACTTCTATAGAATGTCAAACTATAAGGACTTCCTGCTTCTGGCACAGTGTGTACATGAGATTATCAATGGCAAGCTGGTGAGCAAGTTTACCTGGCTGGGTAAGCTTCTTAAGACATCTGCCAACTAAAGGAAAGTCTCTGTGGAGGTCTGTGAATCACTTGTTTAGAGCTGCATGTGGTGATCCCTTCCTTTATTCAGTCATACTTTCATACATATACTACTTTAAATGAACTAATTAATCATTAACCCATTTTAAAATGTAGTGTATAAACAGAAACTAAGTGGCAGCATTAGATGCCAAATAGAAAATGATGCCATCGTGATTAGCTGTATTTAAATAGGCTGCTAAGATTTTTTTTTGTACATCCGTGTGAAAGATACATTTTTGGTTTCACTGGCGGAGGGCTGAAACGAGAGGACGAAAATAAAAATGTAGCACACCCACAGTTCACGTAGTTCCCCAGCCATCCGTTGACATCAGCATAATACAATAAGCAGAATACATCATGGTCTAAGTAAACTAGCTGCTACAGGCGGCTACAGAAAATGTTGGTAGATATTATAGACACTGGAAAGTATCATAGATGTGCCACCCCAGTAACAAACACAGAGAGAAACAACATTGTTGGTATGGTGATAGGTTGAGTGCTAGAAAGTCAAATATTAAAAATAAGCTGTATGCCTTTAAAGAGACAGTGTCCAAGAAAGTGAAAAACTGGGCCATGAAAGAGAAGGATTTTGTAGTGAGTATTTCGTTGGCCATGTGTGCATCTTAGGGAATGTGTGTAAGAAAGGTTAAAGGATATGCCAGTCAGAGCTGCCACCCACAGCCCAGATGGCACTTCCCATAAATCTGTGTTCCTCCCAATCCACAAAAACACTCCCAGAGTTTGGAGCACGTATCAGCTTATGCTTCTTGTTCTGCAGCTCCTCTGATGGCAACCAGAGGCTACATCCTAGAAAACTCTTGACATAATTAAAGCACTTCTCTCCGGGAGTCAAAAAAATGATGAATGTTGAGTCAAGTAATGAAGCTGTTAATAAAATACAGGCTTGAGGCCACAACTCAAACAGGTTGTGGACAAGGAAGGAAGGATGTGTGTCCCACTAGAATGACCTCCGACCCGCATGGCCCTGGACCAATAACAATCCAGGATGCCAGGAAGTCCACCGCTTCCTTATCTGAGGAACAGAGACGACGTGTTCCCACGTTTTGTCCCTTAATCCACAGAAAAAGGAACCAGATAAAACAACTGAAAACCGAGCCGTGTCGGAAGCCCAGCGGCATTTGTGGGAAGTGAGTTGGAGAGGTTTATATTTGGTGAAGTTTTTTTTCTTTTTTCTCTGGGACAAAGTCAAAAACTTGTGAGGCTGAGACCACGCTGCAAGTCTTCACACGCAAAAGTCAGCGAGCAGGTCTCTGGAAACTGACCAAAAGATGAAGGTATTAAAGGAACTGGAACATGTTCAAATCAATAGTGTTCGGGCGTTTACTAAACCTGCAGCCTTAATGGTGTCTGTACTACAACTACCAACCGAAAATAAAATGGATAATTGGGAGCAATTGGAAGACCTTAAGAACAGGGACAGTGTGTTGGAGGCTGGACAAGGGAGAATGTTCTGCACTTGTCTGGCTGAGGAGCATAGGATGCATGTCAGGCAACACCATAGGCCAGATCTACATCGACGTAACATGTGACACAGGCCACCTCCAAATATGGTCATGGGTCTGATCTCTCATATGTGATCTCAATACGTCCTGGGGTTGTTCACACCTGTCCTTTACGTGATCATGTCGCCCAGATCAGATCCAAGTTTTAATCAGTGCCAATTTCTCCAAGTCAGACAGCTGAGTTAACTGTTCCCCTTTTTTAGCAGCACAGTGTTTGCTGACAGAGCAGATGGCAAAGGCTCATTTCACGGCCACTAAAACTGGACAGGTTATGTAAATATCTTAAGCAAACTTAAATAGAAATGGCATCTAGGGCTTAACAGTTAACTCGATTTTTTCTCAGAAGTAGGGGTTTAACTAAAAGTACTCGTTTGTTGCCTTTTGTGGCTTACTGGACTGTAACATAGTTATGAGAATTAACTGTTTATACGTCAATGAGGAAAAACTATTTAGGGTCCAGAGTACTGAGCGTCCAGGATACAGGAAGTCTGAAGAGAAACAAATAACATTTTATTGGTCCACAAAGGAAGGGGAGAGGTTGAACCTGTTGTCAGAGGTCTTGTGTACATGCATCTCTCCTGTTTCCTTTCCTGTGAGTGAAAGAGAGGAACAGGAAGGCCGAAAGAGAAAGACATGGAGAGAGAAAAATCAACTCAGGGATCAAATGACAACAAACAGATCATGCAACAGCGGAGGTCCCTTTGAACCTTCCCGGTGCGGAAGTCAGCTTTTTTTCCACTCACTTTTCTTTTCTTTTCTTTTTTTTTTCATCCAGCGCTTCCCTCCCCCTTTCCACCGGAGATAAGCTTTCAACACGCTAAGCCCTGTAAAAACAGGCCGCGAGTGTTTAAGCTGAGAGCAGACTGCAAAGATGTCCCAGCGTGCTCTGCTGCACCAGGCGGCTCAGAACAGCGCTTCCTCTAATTTGTCTTAACTGGCCGCTTTTCGCTTTTTAAATGAACAAAATGACAAACAAACAAACAGACACGGCAGGCTGACATTTCCAGACCAAACCAAACCAAATCACTAACCACCTCAGACTTCATATACAATGTGATTTCATTGTGTACGCTGACACAGCAGTAATTAAGGAGGTCAGCATGTGGTGACCCAAATGTTGCAAGCCAGGAGAACAACTTAAGTTATAATTTATTTATATTTTTTTTTCTTCTGTCATTCATTCTAAATACTGGCTACCTTATTAAATGAAAACACAAATACACGCAGCCATGCAAACTCATCAGAGATGAAAAAGACGACACTGATGCAAATGATCCGTCTCTTTTTAGCCTTAACTAGCTTGAGTCAGTCTCTTTTAAACATTTCTATCATCTGACCAAATACCATGACAACTGGTGAAGTTCCTGTTATTTTATATAACAGCCTAAAGTAGATCAGTTCTCCAACATGTGGGCAGTAAAAGGTTATGACAGTAGATGAAGGTATATTTTTGCTTTCCTCCTTTCACTGAAAGGACACGCTGTAGAGTTGCAGACGTGCAAGTAGAAATATCTTCGCGCTATGAGGTCACAGACCAACAGGTTGGGTGCCAGTGAATCAATACGTAAGGCCTTTAGCAGCAACTAAAACAGGGGAGCATTTCCAATGGAAATGTTCAGATAACACAAATGCTTCACTCTATCAGTGAGATGTTTGAGTCTGGGTGGAGACAAGGAGGTCATCAGCTTGTTAGGGCTGGGAAAGAGGCTCAGTGTTCAACCTACAAGCAATGAGCGGCCGGGTGTAGGCTGCAAACGTGTGCCTCCGAGCCCCGTTGGCTGTAACATCAGTGCGTGACCCCTGCACTTCAACTGAAAGTCCCTATTTCCACTGTGAAGGTAGGTAACATTTGTCCGGTTTACTTTTTAGGAAAATTCAAAATTGCACACACACGCAGTTGTATTTTTACATGCTAGTTTATTGATTGTCATCCAGTGATTCCCCCCCGCCCCCCCGTGACCCTCGGGTTAAGTATCCCTGTTGCCGATCATTAGTGTTTTTCATTGCCAAAACAGAGTCAGTGATTCATCAGCTCCCAGGAGGTACATGTAAGATGATACAGAACCAGTTTGTGCAGCAGAATATCTACATGGTGCAGTCATTTTGCGATGTAAGGTCACCATTCCCCCCATAGTCAGAAAAAGTGGTCTTAAAACACATAAAACGCAGACAGCGGTATTTTTTTTTTTTTTTTTGTACAAATGTTAAGTGAAAGCTTACATTTATAGAAACTGCTTGGATGATGCACAAAATTCAGTTGAAAATGTCAGATGCACATTTGTCTTGCATAATAGGCCAGCCTGGGTTAAAATGACTTCAGGTGCACTTCTGTATATTTGTCTAATGCTTTAAAAAAAAAACATTTTACCAGATCATATAATACCATTCATGCAACAATGAAAACATGTTGGGTCATTTTCATGAGCAACAGACGAAGGTTGTTAAAGGCTCCTGGCAAACAGGTGGTGCTTTTCTGGCCAAGGAAAAGTCAAACAGAGACACTAAACTGCACAGTTTGTAGGCTTCAGTGTTTACCTGTCCCCTTCTGCTCCCATTTGAACAGGTGTCACTGTGTGTGTGCGTGTTAGATAAACTACAACCGCTTATTGTTGGGGCCATTACTTCAGAGTGAGACTCACTGTAACTCTATAGGTGTGGGTGAAGGGTCCGCCTCCCGTCTTCCGTCTCCTCTTCTTTCTCTTTCCACTCCCTCCTCCTTTGTCCCCGACTTCCGTTTATCGACACATGCCCCAGAGGGGACAAAGGGGGGATTTCCAAGAAGATAAGCCTCTTGTTTTCTGGTGACGGAAAAGACGCAGCGGAATATGTGAAGAGGAGTAAGAGGAGGACGAGAAGAAGAGAGGGCTTCACTTCATTTGGCAGCTAAAGATAATATTTATTTCCCTCCTTGTGCCGGCTATGAGGCAAAAACTGTACCATGTGGGGTAAAAATATAGTGCACACAGCAATTTGTGGTCACATATTAGCTTCTGAAACCCAAAGCCAGGACCCAGACTAATAAATCCTCTCTGGAACTACCTGCTATGTAAAAAGAGGTGACATATTTGATCTGTGCTGGGGAACCTTTACACCTGCTTTAAATATTATTTGACAGATAAAGAAGCTTAGGTCAACACCAACAGCATTATCAGCAGTGTCATTCATTTCTTATGTAACAGAGTCTAATAAACCCTGTTGACGCGGTAGTCCGCGCTCAACTAGAAGGACAGGGATATTGGATATGATAATCCAATAAAAAGTCAGTATCAGCTTGTCAAGTCATTACGTTTTTCTGACACCACAGGCATAAGAACATTGCTTCCACGGCCCATAAGCTCAAGGACAAACATATAAACGCAAAAACACACACACGTGGTTCGGCAGTAAACTGCAACCATACATTTGCCTGGTGGCAAGTCCGGCTGTTAAGGGCTCATTCCTCAATATCAACAGGAAGCCCCTCCTCTAGGAAGCTATTAACATGTTATGGGATCAAGTTCACAATGCGCTAAAGACACACACACACACACACACACACACACTGCACTTGTGTTCACTGTAAAGCAAGGTCTGTGTGCACTTAATGAGATCGAAGTGGAAGTGACGGTGGAAAGCGGTCATTAAGCATTGCCGTGTGATTCTCTCCTGCTTCCGTACACAAAAGGTTTTTTTGGCCACTGTTTGTGTGTTTCCATTCATAACAACACTTTGAGGCCTTCGGGGGAAACTTCAGCAAAGTGAAGTCATTTTGTCTGGTTCTGCCTTTTCCAAGAAGTTGTTTCTAGCTAGGGAGCAGCTACAGAATACGATTCTGTACTGCACATCCGCATTTTGTGGCGCGACACAGGTCAAAAGGGTCTCCAGTCAGGATGCGCTTACTCATTGGTTCAGGAGTTGTCGATGGTATGACGCAGCGGTGATGCTCAGCTGACGAGGAACGTTTCATCTTTTAGGAGTTTACCACTCCTCCTGTTACAGTGCCAAATGAGCCGAGCGCCCTCAGAGTCTTTGTAAGTGACAGACTTCATATATCACAGGGGTTTGTTCCTGAATGCGGGTAAAATTAAGCGAGGAGACAGAGGCAAATATTGCCACGTACTAAGGAGGGAGCATTTTGAGTTGATCGCTTTTGAGAAAGACTGGAATAAGGGGGGGGACTCACCTTAAGACACAGGTTTAGTACTTCAGGCATTGGAGGGGAGAAGAGTCACTGATCTTCATGTGAAAAGAAGTGTGTTGGGATTCAGGCATCTGATCAGGATGCTTCCAGGGCGCTTCAAGTGGAGCAAACACTCCTCCAATAAGGAACTGAAAAACACCGCTACAGACAAGGATGTCTGGGCTATTAGCCTGCTGTTATCGCCACCCAACTTTAGATAAGAGTAAGTAATGGTTGGAAGGACAGTCACGCACACAGAAATGAATATGGGCATGTGTTTTAGATGTTGCAATATGGTGTAAATATCATATCATGATCAAATACCAGATAGAAGAAGAATATATGGGAAATGTAGCTTTTGAATTCATTCATTCTCTGATTGATTCATGCTCTGAAACAAGGGCCTTGCAATGAACACAAACAGTCTCATGTTGTTCTAAAAATGTTCTGTTTTCTGTTTTTGTCTTTTTTTATATATATATTGCATTAAACAACAGGTCCTTCGACACTCCTACAGCCTCCTCTCCACAATTCGGTTCAACTGGCCTCGGGCCCTTTTTTTTTTTTTTTTTCTCCCTGCGGGCTGAACCACTTCATGTAAGTGGGGAAGAGAAAAAGGAGCAGGAGGAGGAAAACCAGTAAAGCCAGAGAGGAAGCGAAGGATGTGGTGGGGAGGGCAAACAGCAGCCAGCGGAGAGCTGCCTCTTTGTGTGGCTTTTTTTACGACTTCCTCCCGCCCCGGCCGCATCGTTCACCACACCCCCGCCACTGGAAAAACATAAACAGCTATAATCTGTACGCTGGGACACAGCAAGACAGGACATTTCGCAATGACAAGCGACACCAGTCGCATGAAGACCTTTGCGGGATACACCAAAGTTATGAACGGTAGCTGGATGGAAGCCCGCTACCACCTGCAAAATTACAATGACAAGTTAGGGAGGAGGAAACTCTTTTGCATTTTATAGATTTTATAAAGCTATGTTTCCCTTCTTGGGTAAAACATTGACTTTGTGTACGGCTTTTAAATCATAATGTCCATATATCTATATAAAAATAATAAAATTAGCATTTCCAGTTAAGACTTTCTATGTCGCATATGAGAACAAAACAACCTTCAACATTTTAAAATACACAAGGAATTGTGCAACTACTAAAAAACTCAAAATGGCAAAAATCCATGTAATTAGTGCAACATAGCATACTGTTTATTCATATAAATTATATTTACATGAGGAGGCAATATGTGCGCAGCTTGGGTTTAAAAATGGCATTTCGCAAACATGCGCCGTGGATACGATAAAAAACATTATTGCTTAAGCACCGAACTTCTAAAAACACCTGCTAATTTGCAAGTATGCACGTATACGCACACGCACAAAGAGGTCAGGCGGCCGACAAGAACAGTCTGTTTTCGTAGCTGCAGCTGTTCAGATTGGACGTACCATCCAAAGCAGCACACACTCATGCACACAGAGAAATGGAATGTCTGCTTGGCTGTACAGCTGGATGTCCTTAAGAGGTGAAGAAAGACACGGAGATAATATGCTGGTATTCCACACACACACACACACACACACACACACACACACACACACACACACACACACACACACACACACACACACACACACACACACACACAGGAAAACAGAAACTCACTTCAACCGCCGCCAGAATCCTGATTAACCCTTTGACCCCTGAGAAAGA
This sequence comes from Mugil cephalus, assembly GCF_022458985.1. Lineage (NCBI taxonomy): Eukaryota > Metazoa > Chordata > Actinopteri > Mugiliformes > Mugilidae > Mugil > Mugil cephalus. Next base: position 24,080,264 of record NC_061779.1, read on the forward strand.
CCACCATGGTGGACATTTAAAAATCAAACCCACATGGGTGTTCATCAGTCTTTGGGTTAAGCAGGACAACAGTCCGTGTGTTTGTGTTGCAGTCTGAGAGGCAGCGGGGCCGTCCTCAAGTGAAACTGACAGGTGATCCATCCGTTTCGTCGCTCTCTGGACTTCTGGGCCTCTGTCCTGACTCGCGCACCTCTTTGAGGATCCGGGACTGGTGGAGGAGACACTCCTTCAGCTTGTCCTCAGTCAGGGTGAGACGCTCCTCCAGCACCGAAACAGTCTGTGTGAAGTGGTGGAGGTGGGAGGGCATAATAATTATACAGCAGCCTGAGCATAATTACAGAAGCAGAAATCAGACGAGCGAAGATCAGCCTGAGTGCCCTGAAATCAATCCTGTCACCCTTACGGAAAACGTTTAAGAGTAGGATTCAGAGTTCTCATGAAACACCAAAGCGTTCTGGACTCATCAACGAGGTTCTGATTATGTTATGTGGGGGCATGGGGGTAAATGTAACAACTCTTTTCTCATGAATGTGACAAGTACCAATTTTATTTTCTTGAGCAGATGTTGTGTTGCATGGAAGCGCAAAGCAAAATTAAACATGTTTACTTTCTTTTGTGTGCAGTAATATGCTAGATGTAGATAAATACAGCAGATGTGAAACGCAAAAAGCTACTAGTGACACCTGTTCAAACAGGTGCAGAAGCAGACAGATGAGCCATAAAAACCTACCTTTTATGGCTTCTGAATTCGTTTTTCAGGTCTTTTATTGGCCTCAGATGGCAAAAGGCTGCATGTTTGACTGAGGGGATTCAGAACTCGATTCAACTGACTTTTCAGTAAGAACACCAGATCAGATTTCAAACTGGACCTCACATTAGTGACATTTTGAATAGTGAATGAGGCGCTGGATTTGTCTACACGAGCGATGTTAATCAGAGCCCGTGACACATTAAACCTTTACTGATAACTGACCTGCGTGAGAATGTCCAACTGTTGAACAATGTGTCGCAAGGTAGAGTCCAGACTCGACGGATGACCGGAGAGAACTTCCAGTGGGTGCGTCTGCACTGTCTCCTCTTCCTCTCTCCTTCCTTTTCCTCCCTTGTCGGCTCCAGTCTGCCTCCCAGCCCCGCGAGCACTTTCACCTCCCGTCCATCCTTCCACCCTTGAACTGGCAAAATGACGTGTCGGCACACCGTTGGCATGGTGTCTGTCGGTGGGTTCCTCTGTGGGCCTCGAGCGCGTCCAGCTGTTTGAGAGCTGGAGATGAAAGCGAGACAGAAACTTTGAGTCTATACTTTCTTTGACATAGGCACTTTGCTCGGGTTTGCCATGAATTGGCTCCTCATCAAATGCTTTGTGCCCCACGAGAAACCCACGTTAAATCAAATCACCGCCGTGACAGTCAGACATTTAATTGAGGGCATGTCACTAAAAACAATGGGCTCTCAAAATAAAGCCCCATTGAAGGCGCTCCTACGTGCTCAGCTTGCTTCAGCTCCCTGCTGGAAATGCACAGGAAGCAAAGAGTGTAAGGAGACTACAAAATAATTGCTGAAGAAGATTGCACTGTGCACTCACTTTCATGTTAATTGGCATTTAAGTCTTAAACTGAGGTTACAAATTAGGGCCAGGTTATGGCCTCCAAAAACTACTACCAAGAGGGAAATCAGATGTGTTACGTTGATAGCTGATAGTGTGCGACGTGTAAAGACTCAAAAGAACCATGCCGAGTTCAGACTTAAAAGAAAAAAAGAAAAGGAAAAAAGCTCAGAGGGTCAAAAAAATGCAAGTTGGGCAAGACACTTTTCCACTGGAGTATCTAGGATGACTCACTATTTTCTAACAAAAAGACTACCATTGCGTGACAGTTACACATACTGCGGGGATATCAATACTGACACGCAAAGGTTTACTTCAGGTTGTTTTCATTCCTGTTTCTGGTACTTGCACCATGGTCGTCCTTGCCAAGGTTGTTGCACAGGTCAAGAAAGACGGCAAACTACTACTGGTCAGTAACCAAAAAGTAGTGTAGTGTGGTACCAGGTCGTAGCAAGAATTTATATGTATAATCTGACACAGCACCCAATACTGTACTGTTTGAACCCAGCATGGGAAGTATTATCTCTAAGACCATGTTAATTACACTGGTCATCCATAACATCATGCTTACGTCAGGAGAAGTAAATAACATTCATCATCTTGTGACAATTCAAAGTTCTGCTGGGAAACTTTTGGACCTGGCATTCATTCATGCGGATGTTACTTAGACCAGAACAGACAAAGATGCAGACTGACTCAGACGCACACTCAAAAACGCTTTAGGAACAACTCAAAAAACATCAAGAACAATGATGGTCATGCTATTATACCTGATAAGCATCTACTGCTGGTAATAACAAGAGTAACACTAACATTGCCACATTTGAAATGTACAGGAATCACAATGTGAGAGCATAAATCATAAGTGTTAATAAGCTTGACTAATGTGCAATGGTAATACATGATGATTTGTAGAGTTTGCCAACATCCTTCCTGTCTCATTGTTTTGTCAGCGGAGTAGGCCTTGAGCTTGTTGCAACTTGGCAGAAGTAGGTGGATGACTCACACTGCGGGATTACTGACTGAATGGCAGACTGTGACCGACTGACTACCTCCCCAGCTGAAGACAAGTTCAGAAGGTTACTTGCACAGTAAGTCAGGGAGAGCTACAGCAACAGAAGAGAAAATCGACTTCATTTAATCTTTGGTTTTATCAAGAGCATTCCTGATGAAGTGATTCTTTACATAAGCAAAGAAAAACATATAGCTAGGGGGCAGAAAACAGAGAGAACATAATATTCAGTTTAAGCAGAGACACGTTTTTATTTTTTTTTTCCAAGCAGCTTTACAGCAGGATTCGAGCAGTGGCTCTTCAAAAGCTCTCCTAAAGAACTAAATGTTAAAGTGCCTTGTTCAAGGACAAGCGCAATGTTTCTTACCTATCACTTTTAACAGCCACAAACTCTTGTGTCCACCACAGAGGTTTCACAGAAGTTAATGTCTGTTCTGGTGAATCGGATCACAAGTGTTAATATAACCAGGATGCACTGAGGATGCGAGATCCTATTTGGAGGTCACATTTGTCCGAATTCCTTGGGTCTCATGAACGCACAATGTTGCTCTTCAGACATTGCACCAATGTCTGTACAGTTTTTGTTTCTTAGCTGAAAGCCATGCATTATGGGTCGCCAAGCTCTTATTTGAAATCAAAACCACAGTCAACAATGCTGCACCATCTGCGTTAACCTGATGCTCCACGCTTGCTGTCAGTATGGTGACTGGTGGTAGAACCCAAAGTTATGGAGGGTGTTTCTTTGTGGTAAATGTTTGAGGAACCCATGTTTGCATCACATGTAAATCAACGGTATCAGTCAAATCTACTGGTTCTCACCTAAGCTGAGGTTAGCTCAGCTTGGTACCTTGTGCCCTTTGCCTGTTATGGCCAACACATCACAATTAGTCTCTTTTTGTGTGCAAGGCCTTGAAACTGCTGTTCATTTCCATGAATCTTTCAATGTGTCCATGGTTTTTCCATAAAAACGCATTAAGTCAGTAAATATGGCCCATAATAACTTCCTGTTAATAGTGAAAGTTAGAGCACTTCCACACGTACAATGTGAAGGGACCTCAAGGGATTGGGACTGAACAGCTGTGTAGCCTTAAGAAAATCCAGTTCTATTATTGACCACGGCCGGAGCGTGGCCTGGGAAATCAGGAAGTGATCAAAGCAGGAGTGACCCTTTGAAAAGCAAGCGCTGCTGTAATAAATCATTTTACCAAGCGGAGAGCAGTAAAGCACAGTGTAGCGTCAAAACTGACAAAAAAAAAAAAAAAAAATTTGCAGAAGAAGAACCCAAAAAGAAAGAAAAGAGCAGAGGATAAAGAAATGGCTCTTTAGTGAGGCTAAATTCAGCTTCAAGATGCGAGATGGTTCTCTCAGCAACTTATCTGGAACTGAGGAGGGAGATTTCTACAGTGCTGAGATGTTGATTAAAGTAAAAGAACCTAACCTGAACACAATATTTTGTTGGACTGATAGATTATTTACCTGATGGATTTACAATGGTCTTTATGAAGAATGAATGATTGTTTAAATGATTTCAGATGAACTATGTTCCTTTGCTACTACTATAAAAACACGGCGAGTGAAACAAAGTTGGGCTATCAGACAAAATAATAGCGGTGGTGTCTTATGTGAAGGGGTGTAGGTGGTGCATTGAGTGCACAGAGGGGAACAGAAGGGGGGGAATAAATGAGGGATGTGTCAGGAGGATGGAGGAGGAAGGAAGAGGGAGGGCAAAGAGGAGGAGGGTGTCACACATTCCTGGCCTAATGCATGGAGTAATCGATTCCGGCTTGCTTCCTGCACACTGTCCTCACTTCAAAGAGAAAATGGAGGGAGGCAGTAGAGGAAGGAGGACAGAGGGAGGAGTGTATGAGTGTGCGCAAAGAAACGGAGGAGGGCGGGTTGTGCTTCTCCTGAGAGGAGGTGAACAAAGCTGCGAGTGTGTGGATGGTGAGTCTCTCCTGCTATCTGTGCTCCTTTCTTCTCTCCCCCCCCCCCCCCCCTTTCTTTCTTCATCCTTAACTGCCACCCTCCCTTCCTCAGCCACATCTGGCCAACATCTGCTCAGCTCATTTACGCTCAGCAGATCCAGACCTCCAACCCCCCACCCGTGCGCCCCCTGCCCCTCCATCAGGAAGTTTGGGTGCAATCAAATGTTCAACAGGCAAGGTACCCCAGCTGGTCTGCGTGTCCATCGACGCACACGCACACTTCAGTCGGGACACACTAAAACACACAGTGAAGAATATGTGAAGCCAGTGCTTCCTGCAGCAGCCACAGAGGACTTCATAAATAAACAATAATTCAGGAAGCGTAATAAGCAATCAAAAATATTAATACTTACACAACAAATAAGTAAATTAGTAACAAGTTGGACCCATGTAAGGGGGCACTGAGGTTGTGGTTCACTGGTGCCAAAAGTTACACAGAAGACAAAACAAAAACATGCAGAACAGCCATAAAAGTTTATTCAATCAAATGTACTGAGTAAAGCACCCATTACATCCGAGACATGCAACAGGAGTTTAATGCTTTACCTCAAGGCACACTGAGCTCCAGACGGTTCAAACAAGAACCTCATAGCTACAAGGACCATTTCTGAGATAAACATCATGAGCTCTTAGCTTTGCACAGTGTCAGGGTTCATGTCTCACTGCGACGGTGGTCACACGGGGCAGGAAAGTGGTGGTGGCGCGCTGCCAGTAGGGTTTTCTATGCGATGGCGAGGTTACGTGGCAGAGCACAGCAAAGCAGGAACTACACTCTGTGGTGATAAGGGGACAATGGGAGAGTGACCCAGTATTCTAAGTGACCTATCATTACTGTCTCTCTATGGCGTAAGGGATCAAGTTACATGTGTTCACCTTACGCTGCTTTTCACTCCTCAGCCGATAATCAGATGCAACACGAAACACAGACTTGAGTATCTAATAACTAACTGGCACTAGTAAATACTAATCAGCGAGAACTTGACTGCAGCAGATTTGCCTAAAATGGCAACGCTGCCAGATGAGCAGTCTGAATTAAAATGTTAACAGTGGCTGTGATGTTTTGGATCAAAAGGAGAGGAAATAGATCACAAATGGCCTCGCCTCCACTTGTAAATCAAATCACAGATGTCTGATCAAAAACACGATTAGCATCAGCACCAGAATTATCTGCGTCCTCTCGTTTTGGCAGGAAACCTCAGACACTGTGGCCCATACATAAAGAAGCTGTTTGATCTTAATTGAGGGTCCTCTCTGATGTAGCTCCTCCCCTCAACCCCTCCCCCTGGGAAGAGGTTGAGAGAAGGCCACCTGAAGCCTCAAACTCATCTTTAAAAAAATCAGCCTGACTGTGTGATGTGACCAAAAGTCCAAAGCTTGTAAGTAAAACTACTGTTTTACCTTTCCACCAATAATCATTTCATCAGGCCAATGTCATTTAAGGTTGTATAACATTATATGCATTATATACATATATATATATGTTGCATTATTGGATGCATTTAAATGAAAAAGAATAAGATAAACTCCTCCAACAAAAGCTCTTCAAGGCTGAATTCATGGGTAAAAGTTGAACCATCGCAGAGACATTCAGTTAGCGTTTGTTAGCGTCATATTAGTTTCATCGGCAGGAAAAAAAAGAGTTGCCTTGCAAGGCAGCCTGATTCTCACAGGAACACTAGATCGTGCCAGCTCCATTTCGCTAGGCCTCAAGGCCAAACCACGGTGGTTCAACCATCCATCATCTAGGAAGCCACTGGTAGCTGCAGCTGAGTTTTGGGTGTGAGACAGTCTATGGTGACAACAAAGTGACGGATCATTTAAAAAATGTAAATTTAAAAAACAATGGTGTGCAACAATAGCATAGTGGAGCTCCGTGTAATGGACAACGTGTCTGGCTAGCTTAACCTTTAGCTTAACGGATGTGCTCCACTGACAGTGTTCCTCATTCATTTACTGGAGGGGCGTCACTGGTCTTTGTCCAGACACCTGAACACTTCCTGGGCACATTGCAGTTGCCCACTGATCCAAGTCTGCATACTTGGATGTGTTAAATCCATAGAATATTTTTTGAAAGTGCATTCTGAAAGAAAAAGGGAAATCAACGGAAACAAGATGCAGGCTTTTCAATGCCAGGGCGTTAAAGGTGTGGAATACGTTTAACTGATAGTAGTTGGCATGATAATCATTATATATAAGATCATGTATATATAAGATCAGGATCATGATAATAATTATATATCCACCTTACTCCTGGGGGCGCTGGTGTAGAAACGATTATGGGCGGAACTTCCTGTGAGACACCGGAAGCAGCACTGAGCCATTGGTTGCTAGCGGGTTTCATTTTCTGTAGTGGTTTATTTGAACATTGCACTGTTTAAATTTCTTAACAATGACCAGCCCCCGTAGTTAAAAACCAAACAAAGTTTAACATGCGGCAAAATCGATGCTGTATCGGAAGAAAAAGTATTGTGATATACTACCATATCAACATTTTTTCCTACCCCTTTGCACCACAGACTAGGAGAGAGTGTTGTTGGGAGAATCGGTTTAGTTTCTACCACCTACCCAGGGATCAGGAACACAGAAGGATGTGGCAGAAAAACCTCAACCTAAAAAGACTAGTGCACGTTATACATGCACTCATATAATTTCTTTGACAAAAATCCCACAGAGGAACACCCGCATCCTACTTTGTGGGCTGGTCAAAGCACTGGAGAAGAGACACTGTCGCGAAGGAGGAGTGATAGCACAAGAACATCAACAGCTATGATTTCATGTGTATGGAAGACACTGTAGTATTAGTCAGGCAACATAACATAATTTCCAGCACATAACATATAATAAAATTGTTCAACGATGCAGTATTTTAATCTTAATCTAAATAAATGCAACCAACCTTATTGCTATGTCGGTACTGATACGCCTCAGAGCTTTTAAGATTTTTAGGGAGGCTTTGTCAAATATGAACATTCTCAGTACAAGAATTTGGCTTCAGTGTATGAATACAAGACTCACAAGAAAATTAAACATAACCTTGACACTCTTTCCGGTATCAGACAGTACATGAGGTACTGATGATGCTCTGATGAGAAAAGAGCACATTCTGCACAGGATGTCATGTAATAGTGTTAATAAATCAGTCTCAGTGGCTGGAGGAAATCCTTTCAAGAAAAAAGGAAAAAAGAAATCAAAGGGGCAATTAGCTGGCTCTGAAAAATAAGAAAGTAAATCCAAGACAGAGGGACATTGGTTTTACTTTCTTATTACAGTTGCACACATGAGGACCAGGTTGCCCTCTGGACACAGCAAACATTAATTGTGTGAGATACACGCATAGTACTGGCTGCCAGTTGTTGCTAACACGGAGACACGCACATTTGCTCCATTATCCACTCAGCAACCGCACACCACTCACACAGCTGGAGTCACTCTCAAGAATTCTTCGTTAGATTAACAACACACTGAGCCCTATTCTTCTCGACACAGCCACACAGTCGTGGCCTTCTTCAATTCAGAGAAATTCAAAAAAGTTGGAACTGCATTGAAAAAAAAATGAAGGGCCTGGGCTGGAGTGCGCATGGAGTTTCAGTGATCTGGTGGGTCATGTAATTGCAAACGACGGCAGTCAATTTCACTCTTCATCATGTGATTGTGGTGGCACGGGTGGGGGGGGGGTCGGCGGTCAGCTCTGCAAAATCTTAAGTGTTTTTTTGTGTGTGTAAATGTAAGCCGAGCATTTTCCTAGGTCTTACCCAGAGATGTGACACATCATGACAATACTTTAACTGGAAATACACTATACTAGCCAATCACGGATAGCATGTGAAAGTAGAAAAATATTGCCAGTTTTGTGACATTAATGACTGCATGGGTAAATTTGTTGCACATAATGTATATATTTTTTCCTATTATGATATGGATCCCCCTGGCTCCGGAATAAATAGAATTATTATTATTATTATCATCACAACAAATGTTCCTCATATATAAGATTTATGCAACAAAGACCCTCGTTGACTCAGCTGTTGGCTGCTGCAACCATGTCAGTATTATCAGTAATTTATGCAGAAATGACGGAAGATGTGGATTCAGTCCCAATGGCAGGCATGACTGATTCCTGAAAATGTGTGAAGACCGGCAGATGGGGAAAGAAAAAGAGAGAGTGGGGAAGGGAGACTGAGTTATATGATATAATGGTTGGGGGTATACACTAAGTTGACAGTGTATTAGGTACGCCTGGCTAAACCTTATGTGTCCAGTACTGCTCTGCCATTCATCTTCCCTTAATGGAAGTTGTTTTTAAAAGAAAAAAAAAAACACAACAGACTACAAGCTCTAAAACTCAACATTTGTCCAAACCAGTTGAAGTAACTAAATCATTCTAACTTTCACACAGGGTTGGTAGTTAGCTGCACCTTTAATTGCACTGGGTATATATATACCTTGCTATGCCAGTCAGTCAGTTTACATACATGCTGTACTGTGCCTACCCATGATATCAAATCTGTTAGGTTGCAATTTTGTTTGAGGTAATATTAAGCTGATCAGTACTCACAGCACCTATAGTGCCTTTAGCTTTGGCACATCAAAGGAATCAACACCTAAGATGCATCAGTTGGTGTATATGAATACTTCTACAAAATGAAATGATAATCAATCAACAGTGGTACAGAGATATATTGCCAGCTGGACCAAAACAGGGAAACCAACAAATGAACCAACACCGGCAAACCTGGAGCTGTTCCAGTACCATTACAAACACTGCTATTCCAACCAAATGGATGATTAAGAACAAATGAATGTGACTAGTGATTAGTTAGTGTAACCAATTTGGAAATAATGTACGCTGCTGATAAAAAGGTGGAGGCCAATTACTGCAGTCCCTTCAACACACTGCAGATGCATGCAAAGAGAAGATATAACAGCTTAAGGATGGAGAGAGAAAGCAAGTCATAGACAAAGAGAGGAAAGACTAGTTGTAAGTGTGAAGATAAACTTGCTACTCTGACCCGCTTCTGCGAGATGAATCAGTGGCCATCTGTCATCAAATCCCACCGAGAATTTAGATGTGTCATTGCCCAGTCCTGCTTAGCTCACAGACAGACGGGGAAAGAAAAAGGTAAAAAACAGACATGCCGACAAAGGTGAAGCGTCACCACTCCAATCTGTCTTGTCGCTCATACCAAAGAGTGCCGAGTTTATTAGAGAATGTAATGCGGACTGGAGGACCACTCTGACAAAATGACTGAAAAACTCTGCAGAATGAATGAAGTAAAAACGAATCTTTATCATATACTTTTTGGCAGTCACCAAGCTGATGGTCGGCCTTCGGCCAATGTCAGGTCATCAGTGACTGCACGTCGCCCTATTTCTTCTGCAGAATACCTGCACTGTTGGTACCAGTTGGACCCTTGTTGGCAGTTTTTTACATCAGTCCAACGTGTTGAATCTGTAGCAGAGCTCGTTGGAGAGCAGTCAGCCTTTGTCTCCGCTAATTTGTTGATCTGGGTTTGGTATGTCTGGGCCTTAAACAAAGTTACCAAGTTGTTTAAAGTTGAGGAGGACAGTCACAAAATTGGAATTCTAGTGTCAGATCAAAATAAAATGGATGCAAAAATTAACATTAACATTCACTGGGTGGCCAGACAAACCCAAATGAGGGCTTATGTTATTTGGAAATATATATTTGCTAATATGCTCAGAAGCGGTGTGTAGGATTTGGTGGCATTCAGTGGTCAGGTTGCAGACTGCTATGAACTGAATAACCTTCCTTCATAAAGGGAAATGAACCCTCCACAAAATCACCCAAAGAGTTTTAATGCTCAGTGTGTTTCAGTATGAGTGGTGTTGAGGGAGCTAAGCTATTAACCATTTTAACATTTATGGGAATTAACTCATTTTTGGTGCTCGGTCTGTCTAAAGTAGAAAGATGGTGGTGTAAAATGACATTTCAGACTGTCTGGATAGATTAGAGTGAAACATGTAGGCGTAGCTTAATGGGCAGGACACAGTACTTACATTAATAGGGTTAAAGGTTATCACTCAGGCTAAAAATAGACACAGTGTTGACAATTGAGAGTTTTGGATGAAAGCATTCTCCAAAAAAAGGTTGCTCAGTGTTAATTATATAGGGTCAAGCACTCTCAGCGTAGGTGTGGAAACAGGCTTTGTTGGCCATGAAGTGGATTTATTTTTTGCCACTGCACAATAACAGCCTATCATTACCTGCTTCAGGCCTGAAGATGCCTTACATGTATTCGTACCCCTTTAAGAAGAATGAGTCACAATGAGGACAAGTCGTGATCTGTCTGAAAAGCTCTCATTATCAGCTCTGCTTGAAAAACATCTAATGTCCTTGATGCATGGGCCACAAACTGTGGATTATTTTTGATTCAGAATTTTACAATAGCTGTAAATGTCCAAATAAAGAAAGCAGATTTAGTAATTATTTTTAAGCTGCAGTGTTTAAATGAAATCCTAAGGTCACATACTGTTTAAATAAGACCAGGTGAATATGTAATCAGATCTTTGGTACAGCCATTCAGGTGTCAATCCAATCATTCCAGCTTGCTTGGCGTTTTGAAAAAGTGCTCTATGATCTGGAGTCCCTGTGCCCAGTTTTCAGAGGACCCTCCACCCACATAATAACATCATGCCAAAGATGAGTCATCATCATGGGACACACAAGTTATTCTAGTCAGCTTCCATGAAGAGAGGAAGCGGAGGTGTGTTAGGGATGCAATAGAAAGAATGTAGGGACAGAAGGAGAAGCACATACACGGGTTTCTCTGCACAGTCATACACATATATACAGTTAGGTCCATATATATTTGCAAAGTGACACAAGTTTTGTTATTTTAGCCGTTTACCAAAAAAATGTTCAAGATACAGTTGTATATTCAATATGGGCTTAAAGTGAAAGTGCAAAGCTGTAATTTCATTGTATTCACATCCAAATTGCAGGAAAGGTTTAGGAATTGCAGCTCTTTAATATGTAGCCACCTCTCTTTCAAGGGACCAAAAGCAATTGGACAGTGGGCTGCATCGGTTATTCCTTCATTAATCCTTAATCATTTAAGCAGGTAAAAGATCTGGAGTTGATTCCACTTGTGGCATTTGCACTTGGAAACTGTTGCTGTGAATCCACAACATGTGGTCAAAGGAGATCTCAGTGAAAGCATAACAGACAATCCTTGGGCTGAAAAAAAAAAAAAAATCTATCAGAGGGATAGCAGTAATCTAAAGTTTGGTCAATTCTGAGACAGGGCAAAACACACTGGTAACCTCGGGAACTCAAAAAGGCCTAGAAGTTCACAGACCAGTGGTGGATGATGAAGAACCCTATTAAGAAGCCCACTGTGAAGAAAAACACTTCACAACATCCAACAAAGTGAAGTTCACTTTCAAATCGAAACTGGTGGCATGTAGAGTCTATGAGGATTATGTCACTGTCCAAATATATATGGGCCTAACTGTATAAGGGCACACACCAACACATCGATTGCAATCGACCAACACATCGATTGCAACGCCCATAAAGTCAAACATGTGAGCAACTTCATGTGTTGAAGGAAAACATTCTGTTCACAGCCATGGGCGTATTTACATAGTTTTTGTCATTATTCATTTACCACAGTTTACATAACAAGTTACTGAGTGTAATCTTCATTAATATGAGGCAATAACAAGGCCCCCAGTTTGATTGCTTCTTGTGTTCCAATGTAATGTTATCTGAATGTAAGCATACAGATAATGTGATACATGAGACTATTAGAGTGGACCATTAACCCACCAGCAAGGTGCCAAAACTCAAAGCTTTAGCTGTACATTTAGTTCTATTATTTATTATTATTGTCAAATTGTCGTGTCTCAGCTCATGATGAAATCCTCTAGTCAAAATGCTAATTAACTCTTTTATTGTGAGCAATTCACTAGAAAAATGTAGGTTCCAAAGCAAATTACGAAATGGCTTTTAAATATTTCATAAAGTAGAAGATATTATGAAATGTGACGGGTCTTCTGTAAACAGAACATTTTACAGCCAGAAACAGTAAATCCAATGTTTGTCTGATAATTTCTTTTCTTCCTTCATTTTAATTTATGTCAGACAAATTTTCCATTGGAAACAATACCTTTTCCCCACCAAGTGCACTTTTGTCAGTGATTACAACAGTCATTTAATAGGTCACCCATGTAACAGACAGACATGCTGTGGTGGAAATAAACAAGCATGTGTGGCAGCGTGGCCGCAATACATGGGAGCAGGAAGCTATTAACATGGCATTACCAGACCAACAAGGGGCAGGAAATTAAATTTTGCTGCCTCTGAGAAGGTTATGTCCCAGCCCTCCCTCTTGGTGGGTAATTGATTATTATGGTTTTCCACAGCTCCTGTGCCCTTATATATTTCACTAGAATATTTCACAATCCCTATACTTTCTAGACAAAGCCTACTATTCATTGAATTTCAGAATGTACCAGCTTTATATTTTCATTGGTGGAAATATTCTTAGACTTTATTGTTGGCAAATAGGTTAGTGACTTAGTAATTTGAATGTTGCACTGTTGCAATGTTGAATCTGTCTAGTTGCATTGAAAGTGATTTGTATGAACTTAAAATGTCAAACTGTAGTGAGTATCAATACTGGAATAAAATCTCATTGATACCATTGATATCCACATCGTCCTCATGATAGTATAACTTCATTACATCTAACAGTAAACCAATGGTGTTAGAGCAACACACCGACATGGCCCACTGGTTAATTAAATCCATCAAAAGGAAAGGAAATTCATTAAACAGAGACTAAACTGCTTGCTTTTGCACATACAGTAATGTAACAGCTAACCAATCGCGGCTTTTCATGTAAAACCATATATCCACCATAAGAAGAGACGGTATGACCAAGATTTGTTTTCTGGACTACAGGCCCTAACAGTGATGTGGCATAAACTCCCAGCTGTATGTAGGTCTAGCAAAAGTCAGGCATATTTTACAGCCTTTTGTTCCTAACGGACAGTCAATGTTGCCTGACAAAAAGCTTGTTGATCATTAACATTAAACTCCAGCTAGGTCGTGTCAACTTACTTTACACCAAGATAAGAGGACAAAGCAAACATAAGCTGCATCCACCTGGACTATGACGATGACAACTAAAGGGCTCTAAAAGTCTACGCCGAATACTTATGGAAGATTAAATGTACAGTATGTCAAGGTCATAACTACACCAATGAAGTAGGTTGCAGTAGGTTATCTTTGTTCTGCCATGGCAGGAGGTGGCAGGAATGCGTTTTTTTGATTTAGCTGTGATTCTGCTCAACACCCACACAGAAAATATGCTCAGCCTGCAGCGAACAAATGCAACGGCGGCTTTATATGCACCATTACACAAACTCACCTGGGACATCAGTGTGCATACTCAGACATGATTACACCCATGGAAACATGTCCACACATCTATTCTGTGTCTTGGTGCTGGTTATTTTGTCCACCCTGAATTATGGAGCTAGTAAAATGTATTTAACTAACCATTTTATTTGCTTAATTCCTCTTCACCTATTAAATAACAACCAATTATCTCTGACTTCAATAAGTCTGTATTAAATAGATAAGATAAGAGAGGTTTTATTTGTCACATGCACAGTTATACATAGTACAATGCACAGTGAAATGTATTGTATCTTAGACTTAGACAGACTTTAATGATCCACAAGGGAAATTAACTGGTCATAGTAACTTAGTTGTTCCAAAAAGATAAGCTGTTATACAGCTGGATAGATTAGAGTATAAAAGATGTTCTGTAATGTTCATTATGGGAGTGGAGCTGAATCAGTCTGCTGGAGAATGAGCTCCTCTGACCCTTTAGTGTTTGGTGTGGTGGATGGGATGGATTGTCCATAATGGAGAGCAGTTTATCCAGTATCCTTCTGTTCCTCACTAAGACAAATGATTCCAACTACCTACCAATCACATGTCCAGCCTTTCAGATCAGTGTGTTGATTCTACTGATGTCTTTTTTGCTGGTACTACTCCCCCAACAAACCACAGCAAAGAACAAGGCACACACTACAGCAGACTGGTAGAAAGACTCTAGTAACTCACTGCACACATTGAAAGACCTGAGTGTCCTCAGAAAGTAGAGTCTACTACTAGGGCCCTTCTTGTACAGAGCATCACTGTTGTCCCTCCAGTCCAGCCTGTTGTTCATGTGGACTCCCAGGTACTTGTAGCTGTCTACTACTTCCACCTGTATTATGATGTGCTCCACTGGCGTACTCTTCCTCCTGAAGTCAATGACCAGCTTGGTCTTGTCCACATTCAGAAGTAGGTGGTTTGCCTGAGACCATCCACAAATTCTGCGATCAGTGGCATTTATAGTATTTTAAAGCAGCTGTGTAAATAAAGTGCAGTAATACAGTGGTATTTAAGTCCATTTAAGGATGGACGGCATGGGGATAAAAACTCTTCTTCACCCTATATATAATGCAGTCTATTGATACCAGCATATATACACTAATGTGTTAAACAAAACTGAGCTATGGTAGCATTGTCGACCCAGCATTACAATTCGTATTCACCCCATTACATCCTGGGCAAACCAAACATACCCCTGAAAGGGTGCCCTGCAAAGACTGACCAATGTTTGCACTACATAACACCTGAAGGGTCACCTTCGGGGCATTCTGTGCATGATTACTGTGAGAGGGAAGAAGTATGTACGTCACACCAGTCTGGGGCTTGTGTTTGAGCTGACAGAGACATTCTGCACAACAACATCTGAGTCATTCCATGGCCATTAGAAGCGCTTCCACCTGAGCAGTGATATTTCTGAGATTAGGAACCATGGCAGAGCTACCAAAGCTAGACCTTAATTCTGTCAATGGAAACGCTGGTTCCTGGAAAAGGTTTGCGTGTTGGTACTGAATATATAAGTGGGTGAAATGATTGAAATAGAAATCAACAAACAGTTGCTTTCAGCAGCAAACTGACATGACCAGTTGTTGGTCAATGATATGTGCTCATTGACAGCCCAACATTCATGAGTGGTCTTGGTGTGTAAAGCGTTTGCATCCGTCTCTGATACCATTCAAAATAATACATAATGAAGAAATGATTATACTTTTCCTCACTGTTGTAATGCTCTGTACCCACACATTATCTTCAAAAACTAATTCTACATCTTCTGGTAAATGAAAAATGAAACCATGTTTTGCTCAAGGAAACTTCAACAGGATGTTTACCGTCATGGGGACTTGAACATGAAACAAAGCCTTCCAAGTTCACTTGATTTAATCACTTAAAGCAAAGGAGGCGGAAGCTTTCACGCACCACATCAAGGCTGCATTGACATGTTGAATACATGCACACACGTTCTTGTATGGCCATCTTTGTGAGGACACTGATTGGTATAATGCATTCCCTAGCCCCTTACCCTAACCCTAACCATCTCAACTAAATGCCTAACCCTAACCATAACAGTAACCTAACTGTAACATTTACCCTAAAACTGAGTTTTAACCTTCAAAACAGACAAAAATTGAGGACAAAAAAGTGAGGACCGGACAAAATGTCCTTCCTTTACACAAATGTCCTCAATCTGATGGTTTGAAACTTAAACTGGTTCTCGGAATGATGGCTGCACAAGTACACACACACACACACACACACACACACACACAAACAAACAAAGATCAGCATCTATTATGGAATACAATTTGGGAGTCATCAGAGTCCTACAGCATCAAGCACAGACTGTACCCACAATGACAGAAGTAAGTAAGGAGAGTAAGGAGAAGGGAGATAAACACATCAAACAAACACATTTAGAACACATCCCCAAATGAATAATAAGAAAGAGAACAATAAGAACAATCTGTCACGCCTTATGTGGCTGGAGTAGTTGACAAACCCAACAAGATTTTCAATCAACACATCGCTGTGCACTTCACCGACACAAACACTCGGGCAGAAACAGAGCTATGTAGAATATGCAATTCAGTGCAATGAGGAACGCAGAATGCAAAGAGCCAGTTATTCAGGAATTAGCAGTCCAATTAGCAGTGAAGGAAGAGGGACACTCTTTAGAGGACAACAACATACACATTTTAGACAGAAAAGGCAGAAGGTTTGGAAGACTTTTTGGAACAGTAGAGAAAGCCATCTATGTCAAATTGGAAAACTCCTGTGGGAAGAGTGGACAAATTAAAAAAAATAAAAATAATAAATTTAAAAAAATCAGACATTACATTAAAACCTGTGAAAATACAATGTTCCGCTGTGAAACATTTGGACATGGCATTCATGTGGATGTTATCTAGTACCAACCTGGACCAGAAGGGACATGTCCATTCTCTCATGAGTCACAACTGTTTTGGAGGCACAAGGGAGACCTACACGATATTAGGAAGGTGGTCATAATGTTATGACTGAACAGTGTAGCAACTTGGATGAGTGGTCAAACATCTTCCAGAAAACTCATCAAGTCCAGCTGCCTTTGTTTTCACTTTGTTTTAGATGTAATCACTGTTGCACACATGGATAGAATTTCAGTGCGTTCTTTCTGCCAAAACCTGAATAAGCCTGAATAGTACACAGAACAAAACATGACTTCAAGCACACGCATTTAGCAAAACTAAATAAAACCCAACAACTTAGGTCATTGTTTTAGATGCCAGAGAACAGGGTTAGCCTTTTTTCCTTTTGTGGTAACTTTCAGTTCCTTTCTTTCGTTTTGTCTTTGTACATCTCGATTCAGTCAGCAAATCTGGTTCCTCTTGTTTAATTTACTCCTTCATATTTCTCCCTCTCTTACGCTACACTTCCTCTTTAAACTTCCACTTTTCTCTCTGTTACGTGCCAAGCAGCAATGGCTCTGTTATCTGATTCACTGTGTCTATGGTTACACCCTAATATGTGTCAAACAAAACAGTGAACACACAAAAAAGGAGTCTGTTGTTTCATCAGTTCCACAGCAACGCTGGAAAACACTTACACTTATGGCTCGATCTGGGCAGTTCAATTGCAAGTGAGCAGCTTTAGGTCCCTGTGTTCAGACCTGGTTTTAAACATACGTCTCCGGATCTGATCTCAGTTTTGTGACATGTATGTAAATAAACACCGACATCCATTTGATCCATTACAGAAAGCGGCTGTCTAAAATGGATCACTTGCTTCAGACCAAGAACAGCACTGTTGTATGTGTGTGCGCCTGGGTTCATCATAGACACTGAAAGCGCTTGACAATTGAATTGTATACATTATTATATGCATTATTCATCTGCTCACAGTCGCCCCCTAGTGGTGGTAAACTACCTCAGTAGTCAAAGCTGCCCTGCCTGCCAATCTGCGCCTACGGCCTCTCCGACCACCACCAACATCACTCGCTCACAATCATACATCAGTGGAGTTCACTGGGAGCGAGGTGGGTTAAGTGTCTTGCCCAAGGACACAACGGACAGAATAGGGATATGGCGGGATCAAATCAGCAACCTTCTGGTTACTGGACAACCACTCTAATCCAATTTATCATTGATCTCCACACTTAACCAACAAAAGTTGGATCATAACTTCCCTGGAAGTTTTCAAACACTCTGTAATGTCCAAAAATAAAGGTAAATAAATCGGTGATTGAGGAAATAATTGACTTAACCATATATAGCTCCGTATACATGATAACATCAGTAATTAACCACATGCTAATACGTTATTCATCACACTCAAGTACTCATATTAAATAGTTTCATCTGTTAATTCTTGCTCAGATTTATTTGTTATTTACTTGGTGAACAGCTACAAGGGGAGAGTATTTTAAAAGGCTGAACAAACATAAAGTGCTTTTATTCTTTTCAGGGAATCATTCATAATAGTTTTTTTCCCCCCAGAATGAATGAGGCAAAACTGCGCATTACGTTTGTATTACCAAAGGAATGGGGACAAATGGCCACACATGTGACCCAGACCACCTCCTAATGTGGTCAGATATCAGATCTCTCAAAATCTCCTGGGCTCACACATTTATTTTACACTAGCCACATGGCATCGGATTGCCCAGATCGGATCTGGGCAATGCGAGGGCTGAACAGGCTGTTATTCACATTCTCTCTGTGTGCTGTGATTCATTACTTTACTATCTTAAATTATGAGATACACGGTAAGCCTTTTGACTTCTTAAAGACACTGCTAACTTTCTCATTGCTTGTTGTCACTGTGATGGAGGGTCTTAATGTTTCAGAGGCACCACTAACTTTAAGGTTCCTTTGGGAACACAACCACTTTGTATACAGTACCAATGTTGATTCTTTTAAATAAGCCTTAAATGGACTCACACCACACAGCAAAAGGTTTGTAAATCTCTTGTTAGAGTGAAAATGAGACTTTCACTGAGAAGTTTAGAAACTCATATCCCGATCAGAGGTTTTTCTCCGGTTTCTTTCCCACCAATGTCTCAAGTGGAGGCGAATCCTTTCACAGTGAGGAAGTGAATGAGCGTTATTGTGGCTTTGCATGGGATTAGCCCATTTTAAAGCCCCTTAGTAAGATTTACCCACATTATTCGCATTTTAATGGACATTCCCACCCACACATACACATGCTGGCTAAAATCAAAATCCACACCAATGAAATAAGAAGGCAGGAGGCTTAATCCAAGGGAGAAAAATTTCAAGGTTTGTTGACCTCACTCAAGGGTATGTATTGTGAGGACACAATGAGAGTATTGATATGACTGAAATGTGGAAACCACATATTGGCACATATGTGACTATTTTGATCCTTGAGCATGAACACACACAAAAAGTAAAGAAAGTGCCAAAATAATCATTCAGGCAGAGCAGTTAGATGGAACCAACCAACCAAAATATGATTTTGTGCATCTCTCAGCTGTACTAGCACACCTCTCCACAGTTACACTGATGCCCCTCAACAATAAGAGACAGCACAGCGAGATGCGTTATCTCCCATTATTTTTGACCAAGCATGTAGTGACTACAACTAAGCAGATCCTACCTAAACTTCAACATGGCAAAGGATGTGCTGTTTAAACAATGCTTAAATTCAACCTAGATATCTAACCACTTGTCAAATGAAGGTCTGTTTTAATCAACGAGATGTCATTAAAGAAGAAATGGCCAAATACATGCTCACCGGTTATAAATATGAATATTATGAAGTCAAAGTCTTGCTTCAAATGGATGTACTTTGCAATTTTGAGAACAATTACTGTCGAAAGAGGTTGGGCAATAAAGGTTTGAACAAGATGTTTCTTAAGTTTGGTAAACTTAACGCTACTTCACAGTAATGCTACTGCTGTTCGGTAACCGGCCACGTAGCCACATGTCAGTGGTACAGTTAACGGTCACGATAAGCTGATTTTCTGCTAAATGTATGCTAAGTAACACAAATTTACTATTTCTCCTGAGGCTGGGATTCAGGGCAAAGATGCCTGAGACCTTTTGCAGTCGAGCACAGAGCAGTTTACATTCCAGGACCGCTTCATTGTTGATGTGTATCAAATGCTTGCTGAAATGAAATGTGACTTTGCTAGTCTCACTGCTGCCTGTGAACAGGGGAAGGATGGGGCGGTCCCTGTGGTCGTGCAGGCATAGGGCTTGGACGTTGAGACGGCCTTATGTTCAGAACAAATTATCTATGTCCATCTGACTGCATGGATGCATTTATCAGCATTTCTGAGCTGGCAGACATGCAACACACCCTACTAAATGTAGAAAAAGCTCCAAAAGCAGGAATTGCATGCTATGTCCATTTTTTTTTTATTAATTTATTTATTTTACCAGGTTAGACCCATTGAGATCAATGAACTTGTTTTCAAGGGAGACCTACACTAGTTTACATGAGCAAGAAATAAATAAAGCGGTCTTCTGAACAGATACATTGATCCACAACCAATTATACGACTGTTTACCAATTACAGATGACAAAGCACTGGGCAAAATTGAACAAGGCGAAGCAATCATTTTGACAAATTAGTTCAGTCACCCTGCCCGCACAAACGCTATGTAAGGGAAGTACGCCGCTTTTAATTAGCAGACTGTTCCACTTCACTAAAGCAGACACAGCATTAGATGAGAGCATAATAGCAATGTTGCACTGGCAATTAGGTGAAAGCTATCTTCATCTAATGTGGCAGAAAATGACATATTGGGATTGCTAAATGAAACGTCATTAATGATCCACAGAAAACAATCTCCAGCCCCCCTCCAAAACGCAATGAGAAAAACCCTCAAAGGGCCCTCAAAGAGGAAATGGCTAGGGCTACCATCTTTGAGGCACATCCCAGGGAGCACCAAAAGAAGAGAGTGGCTGGATTGCTAGACTGACAGCTAGAGCAGTGGGGAGTTACAAGTCATGCTGTGTCTCTGCCCTTCACAGTACAGGCAGGAGTGAGGAGAGAGAGCTACCCCAGGCCCTGACTGCCACAGGTGGGCTTTGTGGTCTATCATCATGTGTCCTGTAGCACCATTCAGCCCTACAACAAGCAGGCACTTCTGTCCATGGACGCATCACATTTGTGTGCATTTTCACAAAGGTGCTCCTATTATTAGAAACAGCTTTTGTTTTTGTGTAGATGTTGATGCCTTTCACATAAGTAGCACATGAAGCCGATAAATTTGCCGTCATGATTGATTTTCATTGGTTGTCACACATATAATCTAAATCTTCTATTCTTCTTTCCTGACAATCGCACAATGTACTTTGAGTGTACAGAAAAGATTTAGAAACAGCATAGATGGAATTAAAACTTAATCGCAGTTTTTCAAATCTAATGCCAACATAGATAAATGGCAGTCTGGAAATAGCTTTTCATATTCCGTTTGTTTGTGTTTTGAGCTTCATCCTCGTGACCATCCTACTCTAGTGAAGGGTCACAGTAGACCCCAGCTGGAAAGCTAAATTAGGCTGACATCCGCTGCTGAGACCTTGCACATCAAACAATGGGATGCACGAGGGCCGTGATAGTTTTCCTGAGAACACAAGGTACCATGTAGAGGGTTCACTGTGTGTGTCGTGTGTGCCTGTAGCACACAAATGCTAAAGAATGTGTATTCTGGACCAACAACGTTTTTTTTAGGTTCTAATTATTATTATTAAAGGGCATTCTTTGTGACGAATACAACGTGACCTAAAATCTGTTTCTATAAACCATTTAGTGGCTGATTTCAATTTTGTTTCAATGTCTTCCTCACATGTTTAACTACATTCAAGGATTTGTACCAGCTTAATTTGTCTGTAGTTGCAAATTAAGTCCTGTCTGCAAACCTGTAAGCCCAGATACTATGTGTTTTACGAGCCAGCCAAACAAAGAGATTAGCAATTAAGTTGTGTGCCCAAATCTTATTAATCCAAACAGCAAAAGCCATGTACGGCCCACTTCTCTGAGCAGAACGTTTCCATCCTCCAGGCTGGGCCTCAGCAATTCACAAAACACTGAAACATGACTCGCAAACTACCACAAAGGAGTTTTGTATTAATCAATCAAAAGTAGAAGAATAGCCAAAGTCATGTAGACAGTTGTACTGGCAGAAAGAGAGTCCAGCAGAGCTGAGGGTGGGTGGAGGACGTGGGTGCTTCTGAAGAACAAGAATCTGCTTTTTGAATTTCTGGAGATGGGACATGATGACATTTGGCAAAGGAGGTGCTTATTTGGTAACCCAAGTGACATTTTTGTGTTCACCCACCTCCTCTAACCATGCAGGTGTTCAGTCTGTTTGATTGCACAAGTGATGGTTACATCAGTTTATGTATGTATTGCTGAAATATCTGGTCTACGTCTGCCATGTGTAGAACAAGCTCAGGGTTCTCAGGCTGATCCGGTTTTTGTGCAAATGTTTCAAAATGACATTATTTGACATTTTAATGCTCACTGGGGTGTCTAGACGATACTAACAGAACTGGAATGGAATTGTCTAATGTCTATTTACTGTAAGGGCTGTATGTACATACTGTGTCATTTGCCCAGAGGGTACCAAAGATTTGCATACAGCTGTTAAACTGTAGATATAATACTAAGCCTAGTCTGGAAGCCACCTCGACTTCCACCCTCCACAAAAAAATGTTTGGCAGCAGCAAGTTGGACAGCAACGACTCCATTGGGAACTGATTAGACCCTGGCAAGGATCTGTGCTTGGTGCTTGAGCTCGGTCAACAATTAGGACAGGTTTTATGCAGTGATGGACAGAATGGTAAAAGACAGAATGATTGTTTGTAGGCCTGCAGAGGTATTATTGTCTGTGTCCCACTTGGAAAGCACCCCACGATGCAGAAAGTGTGTGTGTGTGTGTGTGTGTGTGTGTGTGTGGAGGGTTTTTATATGTTTCTTTTGTTATGGGCAAAGTATATTAGAGAGATGTATCATTTTACTGTCAGTTAAGTTGCAGTGTTTTTATGTGTAATGTTTCTAGAGGCAATGTTTCTAGAGGCTGTTATTTCACTAAAACTATGCAATGTACATGTATATTCACATAATTTTGTACTATTACAGTATAAAGATAACAATAATAATGAGAAGAACATGAATTATATTGTAAGTTATTTTTCTGTATGATGTTTCTAATGCGTGCTCCATGTGCTGACTTTTAACTTTGAGCCCCTGCCCCTCCAGAAGTCTTTGCACGGCCCTGATGAAATCCAAATAACACGTTACCAGACTCATATGATTCTGATATTATCATCCTGATATGAATTCAGTCTAATTATGCAATACAGGCTATACTATGACTATCTTTGAGTTATCAAAATGTTGAATTACTTACCTGCACAGTGACTGTCTTATACATACTCTGTTATCAATAAAAAGACCATAGAAGAAAATGTTGAATTACTACAACTGAACCAAGTTGTTTCCTTACTCCTTTGCCTAAAATGCAGCTCTGATTTCCTGTCCACTACAAGATTTCTGCATCGATGCCAGCAGTCACTTTGAATTCATTTGTTAACGAATAAATCTGATAGAAGCTTCACACTGAGCAAATCTTTGACTGCTATGTTTCAGTGGGGAAAACTGAATGTTCAATAACATTCACAAGAGCATGGATTAGTAGGGAGAGCTAGTCCCACAAGAATACCAAGTCCTATTTGCCCAGTTAACCTATTTTTTCTTTTAAAGAACAGCATTTATGGTGGTGGGTTCACACAAAAGCTCCCATCCAGGCTGATAATCTATGGCATATAGAGGTTATGCATTGATGTCATTGCCGCCCGGGGCCACGCCCCCCTGGCTGTCAAGAACATGGTGAAATGTATCAGTGTATATTACAGCGAGACTGGGAAAAATGTGGATTATCAGATCAAATTAGGGACAACTGGACACAACAATGATCCATACAAATTAGTCTGGATTTGGAAAAGTGGATTAGCCCCAGTTGAAGTCAATTTTAGTTAACTTTAGTTATAATACAGTAAATGTAGCTAAATAAAATATGCTAATGCTAAGACCTTTTCTGAGAAGTAACATTAGCTATACGATGCTGTAGCGTCCGACGTTAAAAGGATGGCGGGGAGTGATCATAAATATTCCATTTATTATTTTATTGTTGGAACTGAAATACTGTAGTTACTGTCGGCCATAAGTATACCAAAACAACAACATCCACAAACTTATCTGACAGCACTCTAGAACGTGACTTAAGAAGTAACTTAAGTATGATTTCATATTAAGGCATAAATTAATATTACCTGACACCAAATGTGAACCACAACACCAGGTTTCTGTGCCTGGATTCCAGGTGTTTCTTCGTAATGCAGCGATCCATTTGCTTCTCTTTTCTTTGGCAGTAGGAGATATCCATAAAAATATACCTCTGACTGTTTTTCAAATCTGTTGGTTCAGTCAATCACACAACAGCTCTTCACGTCTTTTGATTTTACAGTTTAGACTCTATTAAAGCCTATGATCCAACCTAATGCTGCTAATCTCCATGTTCAACTGTCACTTTTTGCCACTCACTGGCTGTAACCATGGAGACTTCCACTTGCTGTGACATCACATCATCTATTGTATGTATATTTTTGTTTTGTTTTACAGAGAAAATTAAATGCATACAGACTCGCAGTTTGTAGAAGAGGGAACAGACTACACAGGAAGGAGGGGTCATACCGAGCAAACCTCTGAGAACCAGTGGAAACTTTAGAGGGACAAGGAAAACACTTCATTCAGTGCAGACATTCTTGTCATTTTCATTGTAGCACCTTCACAAGGGTCAGGGGTTAACGTCAAACAAGCCAAGCCTTCAAGCCCACTCTGTCCTGGAACAGGTGGATCAACAGACTGCATTTCCTCCTGTGTACTTTAAAAAACCAAAGCTGTACTGAATGGTAGAAACTGTAAAAACATGATGAATTGCCAAGTTAGCAAAATGCTATAACGTCAGAACAGTGGGAGAGATGAATTCAGAGGAGAGAGGTATGAGGAGAAGGACGGAAATGAGTACAGGAAAGGAGAATAAACGGAGAACTGTAGCAGTGACAATAGCACAAGGACACGTGTTGGTGTGAAGACGATTGAGAAACCAAATTATTACCAGGTCACATTCTTTCAAAAAGTACATTCTGAATGAGTGAATTTGCACCGTACTTTAGTCTCACAAATGTAATCGCTGGGCAGTCTGATGATTCACATTTGTCCAACCAAGAATGACCACAGTTCAGAGTTAACACTCAAGACAACTGCTGCCTGAAGCCTTAACAAAATGGATGCCTTTGTGCACATAATTCAGCACGACTGTACTGGACACTAAATGAAATGTCAACCACATGCTGTTCTAAATCAACACAAACAGCATAACAAAATAAAGTATGACGTATGAATTCAAGAGGAAATTTGACTGATTGGATTTCTCATCTCATCTATGCCAAACTCAGACAGCACTAGTTGACCAGATTTCTTGTCAATTGCTCTCACCTGATCAAACCCAAACATAGCTCCTGTTATGTGTCACAAGATTGCTGGATGAAGGACCATGGATGTCAGTTTAGATGGAGGTCTTTGAAGTGGTGTAACTGATTCATTGGAGACGCAATGGGACTTTCTAAGAATAACTCACTGTGGATAGGGAAATAAATGGGTGGCTTCCTTTCATTAGGCTTCATTAGCTGATCACAAGGGGACCTGCTGAACAAAGGTGCATGTGGACATGTTCACAAAAAGAACTGCAGTGGGTCAGAGTGAGGACATCTATGTGGGATCCAGTTCTACAGTAGATTTCTAAAATTGCTAGCTGGGGCTTCATTGGGCATTTAGAAAAATTATATTTTTATCTTCTGTTACAAAGATTAGATGATTTTCACAGCCTACACATTAACTTAAATTAAAAATAAGGCATGGAAGTCAAATGCACATTTTTAACAAGTCCTCATTCCTATGGTTTTCAATCTTAATATCCGTTGTCTTCCTTGTGAATTGAACACGTGTCAAATGAAACAAAAAATATTCCACCATTCCAAAAGTTTAGCAGACAATTTGTACATCTTTTGTTAGCGTATAACATTTTTCCCAGAATGACAACATTCAGGGGCAATCAGTAAAACCATACCCTATTAGCAGTCAGTCAACTATAACACTGGCCATTCACACGAGTTGTACGGTTCTTTTGAATCAACTTTGTGTCACAAGAAAGTCAGTTAATATTTAAAGGGCTGTTTATCTTTGTGTCTTTTCAGATCTGAGACGTTAAAATGTATGGTGCCCTTGTAAAAAGGCTGTTTCTCCTCATACCCGGTGCTCATTCAACACTTAAACCTAAAAACAATCAATTAATTTAAAAAAGAAATATGTAGCCATATGGACAGCTTAGGTGTGCTGTATATAGGACAACAGGAGGTTAATCTTTCCATGTAATCTTGACACATGTCCAACTATAAGCATGACTCATATCCTTTTACCTCAGAGAAAGCCAACCTGGAGATTACCGGGCAAATAAACAACTCAGAAGGAGAGAAAGATGAAAGACAGAGCGGGTGGACAAACAGCAGACGTGCTGATGCAAAGTGTCACAGAAGATCTGCTCCGAATACTCACATCAAAGTACAGGGAGCCTAAGAACCCTTCAATGGCTTTGGACACGCACTATATGACACTCAAGCCAACAAACCAAGAAACATCTACACAAAGCAATTAAAAATACAGTTTCAAAGGAAGTATCTATGAGAGAAATTGGAATGAGCTGAATTGCCACACAAATGCCAGCTAATCAGCTTTAGCACTTAAACTAATACCAAAGGACTGCAAAGCACCTGTGGGAAACTGATTTGCCATTCAGAACAAACCCACTGTTAACTGCTAATAGTCCCACAACGCAGGCTCTCTGACTATGCAAGTGAATGAACATTTCCTACGTTCCCACACATACTGGGCTCACAGCCACCATAAAACACTTAAGCACCTTTAACCAAGAACATTAAATCTGAACTTTGACAAATAATCAAACACATAATAATAACATAATAATAATAATGCGTGAAAAATTCATTTGTACCCTGGATCAAACAATTCGAGAATCGTAGTGTATCGTGACCATAATCACAGCTTTTGGCATAAAAGTGGCATTTCTTGGCTGGCTAGGTTGATATCTGATTATGTCAAGACCTTCTTAAAAGATCAGGACGGTACTAAACTACTGAGACAGAGAGATAAACAATAAGCAGTGTGCACGTTGGCTACTACATTCTAATCCTCGACAATTTCACATGGGAAAACATGATTAATAAACTGATCTACATGTTGTAAATTGTAGGGTTTATGTAGGGTTTAGACGAGTGATTTGATAGAAAATAGACAACTTGAAATGTTCGCAGTCAGTCAAAGCGAGAAGGTGTGCTGTAATACGTACTGTATGTGACTGGCTTGAACACTGTGTAGCCAAATGCCGAATGACGAGCACTTCAGCAACGGTCAAGTTAGAACCACTGGTTCTGGAATTAAAGGATTAAGACTGAGGGAAACGTGTTGGCCTTATAGGCCAGAGAGGCACCAAGGCACCATTATGCAAAATATGTAAATGCTGTAGACATGAATGGAAAATCTAACACAAAAGAGAACTAAAAACTAACAAAATAAGTCAGATATGTAATAGTAATATAAAGAGGATGGATTAGATTTGTCAAAAGAAAGAGGAAACGAGTGGATACATCAAACAGTAAAAGCCCATTAAAGCCATCCATCAGTGAGGATATGGTCAGAGTTAAGGGATCCAGTTATCCCTCTCCAGGGAACAGAGAGATGAATGACTTCCTCACAGGTGGACTATGAGTTTAACAGAAGGGGGGTAGCAGTGAGAGGAGGTGAGATTCAACCCTGGACCGAGGCCGTGTTGGGTTACAGCTGCACCTCCGGAGAGAACCATGACCCGCTGGCCTTCTCAGCTCACAGGAAATGTATTTGTTTTCCAAGCCCATTCCCGTTAATACTTTTAACAGACACATGTATGGATGTGCAGACAATAGACATGGATAAGGACTGAAGAACAAAAAGCACAAAAAGCTCATAGGGTTAGGGTTAGGGTTTGGTGGGTTCAATGGAGCATGGACCACCTTACCCCTGGGAATCCCAGGTTTTTGCTCATGGGAACAAATTGAGAGATGTGTCATCGTTACTGGAAAGCCCTTTGAATACCAATAGACAGAAAAGCACTATAGCCTCAGTTGTACAGTACACAGAAGAAACAGAAACACATTTTTAAAAAATAGCTAGTGCGTCTACTTAGCAGACATACTACTTCTCTTCTCAATATACCATCAGAATTCACTGACAGTAAAGTCCTGTCTTAGCTAACCTTCCCCCAAATCACTCAAGACCTGCAGGTAAATGCCTTTCAATGGGAGGAAAAAAGAAATCACACAAAAAAACTCTTCAGAAAAATCAATGTCTTGTTTTTCTGCAAGGCTAGATGCACAGAAATAAACCCATCCAGCAGCAGAGCCATGAGGCGTCTGATCTGCCTACGCGGTTCACCGGGCCACATCCTCTCTGCCTCCACTCAGGGAGAAAATAGCATCAGCGAGCAACACAGCCAGACATTAAGGTAGCCTGTTATTTCCACATATGCACATTGCCTCTCTTATACTGGTTCAGCTGCAGTTGTCCACCACAGTTGGACAAACTTAAATATAGTGAGTACAATTATTTGGGCTTGACACAAGAGTTATTTTTTTTATATAATATCTAAATGTTCACTATGGGCATGTCAAAATCCTTGTATAAAGAGACAAATTTTTAATAAGCAACCTAAATAAGTTCATCACGAAGGGAAAGCAGTTTTTTTGTTGCCTTTTTCTCGCCACCTTCTTGCCAGGATCTTACAGGCGAGGTGACGACAACAAAATCAAATCCCATGTCTGCTTTTGTTGATCTCAGCCAAGTTCTATTTTCATCTCTCACCCTAGCCTCCGTCCATTCCTCAAAACAAGAAGGGGAAAAAAAGCACAACACATCATCGTTTGCCTTTCAGGTGTCCCGGTATTACCTGTAATAGACCTGCTTATCTATTTTTAGACCCACTGCATGGACCGGCTGTCAGCATGTTTGCACCAGAGGCCCCTGAGGAAACACGCTGTACCCTTGAGAGAGCACATTCAGATTGCCGGGGGTTGGTCGGATGTGGAGGGATGGTGGAGGTGACATGCAAGGAGGGAAGCCCTTCATGTGACAGGAAGTGAAATAAACAATTCAGAAATAGGCATAATGTGTCATAGCTGAACATCTTGTTATTGCAAAGTTTACTGACATTATATTAATTTACTCATCACATGAATTCTCTTTAAAAACTGCCCCTAAAACTGTATATAAACCAACCAAATTAACCAATTTTTAAAGGCTCTTTCGGGATAATGCAGGGCCATGTGACTGTTTATACTGGTGCACTCATCAGTGGTGGCTGGTAAAAATCGGTAAAAAGGTAATACTCAAGATTGAGTATTCAGTACTGGAAGAACACACAAACTCTACAAAGAACGACATCAAACTGGGTCAAAAACAGAACCTTCTTGCTGTGAGACAACAGTGCAACTGAGTGGGTCTACCAGCTATGAGGAGGGATCGATGAACAAATACATATTCTTTGTAGCACAATGTCAGGGTTACCAGAGCTCACAGCAGGCAGGATGTTATTGTGTCATTCCCTTTGGAAGTGTGAAAAGCACAGTAGAACAGAGTACAGGTCAACAAATTGATATCAAACAAAGATATCTCCATTGTTCAACTTCTATTGTTTTCACTAAGGCGCTGATAGGCTTTTGTTCGGGTCTATCTTTCGTAAATGTTTTAACAGGAGGTCCAAGACAAAACAAAATGTGCACACGTGTGCAACAGGGGCAAGACATGGAGACACGCATTTAAAAATGCTTTGAGAACTTCATGACTTTGCCTAAGGATTAGCATATTTAAAAATATACTAAAACACCACTTACACCCACTTACACAATCTTCTCCTACACAGGAAGATGTATTTCCTCTAACTGGGCGTTTGAGATCAAGAGACACGAGCAACAAGAGAAGAGAAAGGGAAGGCACAGAAGGTGTGACATAGGTGAAGAGGGGAAAGGATGGATAGGAAGAGAGAATCCTCTTGCATTAGTGATAAGGCTTGCCCTCCTTTTGTATTTTTGATGAGGAAGATCGAGTTTTTGGACACTTTGCAAGCAAGCGCCATGGGGAGTCTCGGAGCGAAACGCAGCATCGTGTGACGTGTGCAGTGGTAGTAGGGGGGTTCCGACTACGTCATCACCGGGGCCATCGCATGGTCAAGAGCCGTCAGGAAACATTCCATTTAGGGGCAGACCAATCCAAAATTCACAGCCGCAATCATAAACGTCCTGTCCACTCGGCGGAGTAAAACTAATAGCTGACTTACTCGTGTCCTGAATTTCTAAAATAGTGGCTGCGCAGCTAGGGGAGAGTATCCTGGTGACAGACAAGACACGCAAGTTAATTTGGGACATGGATATAATTTTGCTAGCTCAACTTGTACGATATTTTGTAACATTAACATTGAACCTCTCTGGTTTAGCTTTAAGAAGAAAATATTCTCAGGGCCTGTCTCAAATGAAATCACACTGTGGTGTTTATGTATCTGAAAGGCTTTAAATGTACAACTCAGCAAATACCTAAAGCAACATATGCATACTAACATAGACCCTTAATTTTCTTTCAATGCCCTGTCCATTTATGTCTGAATGTTACTTAGGTGCCAACAATATGCAAAGAACTCTAAAGCTGGATGTTGAGTCCCGTTGTACTCGGGACTACGGGGCATAGGTCTGCAGAGGAGTATGTGCTGAAGCATGAATGAATGTGCTCGATTGTGATTCGTACTGAGTGTGCAGGGGAATGTGTCTGTGTGTGGGAGGGTGAGGGTGTTATGCAGCGTCTGGGAGTCCTAGTGGAAAGTGACCCCCCCCCCCCTTCTCCTTCCCTCCCCTCCTGGAGCTGTTACTATCTTTAGCTCATTTCCGTCGTGTCTTGTCACTCGTGTTCTCTTCTACAGCACTTAAATCTGGTATCTAAACCTCCGGGCCATCCAATATCCTGTACTTCCCCTGCACAGGAAGCTCGAGACGACCGGGGGCGGAGACATCTGTGTTATCATAGATGCATGCAGACTGTGCAGTTACACAAACATGTTCACAGTTAATAGATGATCCCGAACTGAGTCGTTGGACATGAGGGCAGAGCACAATAAATTTAATGCACACACTCATGTGTTCGGGATAATGCACTCATTTGCACGTGACGGTAGGACATGCAATGAGACACGCACATACGCACACAGAGGTCTATGGCAAGGGGCACGTTGGTAGAGGACACCCTGTCTGGTCAGACTGGCGTCACTGTTAACGTCTGTAGGGACACAAGAGATGGAGCCAGTAACCAAATCTAACCTTGTGCTATCTAATCACCTCTTAAACAAATTTTCACATATTTACACTGCTAAAGCTTTAATGAACTTTTATCAGTAGTTTTTTTTCAATTATGCCTTGAACTTCACATCTAATCTTAATTAAATATATGTTCGACCTAATTTGACCTTTTACCCTAAACTCAAACCAAACTCTAGTACTACCACCTTAAACTCAAGTCTTCTGCTTTAAAAGGGTTTGCCTAACAACCTGCTCTCTTGAACTCACCACTATGGGCATTTTGGTCTTCAAAAAGACACTCTGAACCATGCTGTGGGGTGGGGGTTCCTGGTCTGGTCTAGGTGGATGGTACAGGATGATCAATGTTATTTACTTCTCCTGACAGTGGTTTTAATGTTGTGGCTGACCAGTGTACCTACATAGCCATTATCTGAGATGCCTGTTCGGTCAGCAAGGGCAGCTAGTGGACAGCAGATGATGGCCCCTAATCCTGCCAACGTGGATTAGATATGTCACTTTGTGGCTACTAGTGTTTCTTTTAAAGCTTGGCAATGTCATCTGAGAGCGAGGGCATTACTCTGGGTTCCCCTGTGAATTGTAAGGAAGCAGTGTTTGGAGACAACACTTTTATCCGAACGTGCTGAGCCTTTCTAGTGCTGCTGGCTCACTGAAAAGCTTGATAGCCAATGCTACTAGAGAGAAAAGGGGAGGAAAGAGACAAAGCCACAGCTGATGCCATTTCAGTGTCATCGTGTTATTACTGACGTCACGTTCTCACCAATATATACTTTATGAAAAGCTTGGAAGCCAGAACAACTTCTCCACCCACAAATAGTTTGTGGTGGAAAGCTGGTCTGGAACCACTGAATTGGGAATAGATTATGTTGTGCCAAAGATTTGTCGGGCCAGCGACATAGTCAAACAAGTTACCTGACGGCTGTTTATTTACACCTAAATGTTGGCTGGAGGACTATCCAGTTGCATGATGAGGTATTTGTCTTTATATCAGTTGAAACACACCCAATAATGAAATCCAGGCATTAACCCAGACTCATATTCTGATATGAATTGAGTCTGGCTATGCCAGGCTTCTTCATGCATGAAAGCACAAGAACTGTTATGTATTGTTATGGGCACTCTCTTAGTGTTTGTTCTTACCGTATCCTGTTAAATGAAGAGTGCTGGTTGATTATCTCTCTTGATAGCAACACGAAACAGGATGTCCCTTTATTAAAAGGAACTCTTAGCAAATAAAATACTCTTCCTGACACAGTATATGCACACTTGAATATGAAACCTTCTTTTCGAAAAGGTTTCTAGTAGATTTTGAAACCTGACTGCAGGTCTGCATGACTGAGAATAAGATTTCCAATCACTGGGACTAAAAGAGAAGAAGCTAGTCGGTCGACCTAAAAGTAAAAAAGGCGGGATTATCATTTAAATCTGGAAGAGGCTTAAAAGCTATTGCAGTCAAAAAGGTCTAGGACAATTATGAATGAGTGCACAGATGAGATAGCCCTAAATTAAGGATGCAAAGGTCATTGACAAGAACTGCGAGTACAGGAACATCCCCAACCAACCACCCATATCCGCACTTCAGGCCATTTGCATCTCCCAGCCCTCCTCTCTCACTCTCGCCATGTGTCTGTCATGCTCTCTCTTCCTTTCTCTTGCTGTTTCCTCCTACGCCTGGATCCATTAGGGCGATGGAGGGGAAACACGGATGCAGAGCAGAAGAGGGAAAGCACTCAGAAGAGAGAAGGAAGTCACCAGAGGGGAAGACAAGAGAAAAGGAGGCCAGGGAGGAGAGGAGGGGAAAGACGGGATTTCTCAGTGATGGATCTCAGGTGATGAGAGCTGACAGGAGGAGTAGCACTCGGGGCTCCCTGCTCTGAACCAATCTAAACAGGAATGACCCTCACAGACATATTTACACTCCAGTGCCCAGTGACTCATGGAGGAACCCCTGCAGCACAGACACACACACACACAGACACACACAACTTGGACAATTCCCATGTCCACAACCCTATTTGCACACTGTGTAAACATGCACGCTCATTCACCACTCACGTTGCCACTCACTGATTTAACTACACATATAGAATGAATAGCACCAAAAATACAAACGTGCACAGACAAGTTGCAGAGGCTCTGAGAAAAAAGGGGTGTAAGTCAGGAGCTTTTTCTTTGACGACGCATGCTTTAAATTGCATTTTAACACAGTCAGAGATGCACCGACAGTGAGCGCGCATGAAAGGAGACAGCAGTCATTGCGCTATTTTTGTCGAGGAGAAAACTGATGTATATGTATTAGCTGTGGGTGACACCAGGGTGCAGTGACTTAGTCAGTGAGCTAAACAGGCAGGCAGAACTCCAGCTACGCTATTATTAGAGTTGCGGCTGTTGATTCGTGGTAAGGGCCCCCAGGGGCCCGGGCAATGGCACGTGGATTCCTGCTCTTTCTACCCATCTCTGTGATCTCTATTCCTGCCCCCCCTCCCAATCTGGCTCTGATCTCTCACGAGCCTTTCCATTCAGGCACGCTCGAGCTCCTTCAACAACACAGAAAAAGGACAGGAGAGAAGGAGGAGGAGGAGGAGGAGGAGGAGGAGGAGGAGGAGGAAAAAGCCAACACACTTCCGCTGACTTAGGTGTAAACAAAAAAACATTCTTGACGCCGTCAATGAATCAGCACAAGAGACAAAAGACTTAAACTCAAATACATGTCGTCTACAGATGAGCCAGCTATTTATTATTTCAATATGACTTGCAAAACTAAATCACTTGTCACTGAAGCACCTTTTTTCAATGTTTTGTTAAGTATCAGTGGGTGGGAATATTATTAGTGTGTGCAGTCACAGTGGGAGGACAGAGACACACAGACTGTACGGATGTATACAACTCTGCTCACTGCATCACATTCAACTAAACACATACCTGCATGAGTCAGTATTCACTAAAGGAAATATTTCAGTGACAAGTAACCCAGTAGTTGTGATCGTTGCTGCTCACGGGGAAGTTGTCAAAATGACCAAATAAGGTTTTACTGTTTAAAAGCAGCTAACAAACCAATCGCAACAAATCACTTTTCTAAAATATTCACTGGGTTCTTATTGTAACTGTTCATTTAATGACTGACCTTCATTTGACACTTTACCTGAAACAACCGAAGCAACATGTAGGTGGTAAACACGCGCCTCCTCTCACACATTCTTCTTTCCGGTTTTGTGTTAACATCAGAAGATTTCAAGTCATGAATGGCTGATTTATAACTGTGTGTTTACCAGAGTCTTGAACCAAAACCACTTATCT
Source organism: Mugil cephalus (assembly GCF_022458985.1). NCBI lineage: Eukaryota > Metazoa > Chordata > Actinopteri > Mugiliformes > Mugilidae > Mugil > Mugil cephalus. The sequence continues at coordinate 24,115,045 of NC_061779.1, forward strand.
GACTTGGCCATCCGCGTTCTAAATGACTTCCACTTGGCTTGGCCCATTCACGGCTTTCCTCCCACACAGCAGCCAATGGCAGGGAAAGACTCGGCAAGAGAAACAGGGCAGCTCACGAAAGAAAAATCCCTAACACAGCCAGAGGAGCTAAAATTCGTGTACGGCAAGTTTGTCAAAAACCTTGACTGTCAAGGACTAGAAGACGGATAAAATAGATATTTTTCCTTCTTGGAGCATAAAAATGCCCTTACAATAAAAGGTAGAAATGACATTCTCCTGTACGAGCAGCACGACAGTGAGGGAAACAATGTGGACTATTCTTTTGTACTTTCAGCTTCTAACATTTCGTGAAATGTGCTCACATTCACGTCCTTATGGAAATACACAAACATAAGCACCATTTATGTACACAGTGGATGCTTATAATTTGGGCCATGCTTAAATTACAACTATATATATTTATTTATTCTGACCACACACTGAAGTGTCCTTGAACAAGACACTGGACCCCCCTTTAAAGCACTTTGAGTAGGTACTCTAAGCGCTATATGAATACAGGGCCATTTAATTTTAGCACATTAATCATCAGATGCTACTTTCAATGATGTATTTTAAAAGACAATAGTCTGATTAAACACACACGATTAGGGCTGGGAAATTTTATCGATCCCGCGATATACATCATTATTTTGTTTTCCCAGATTATTCAGCCGCGAGTATCGACACAGAGGTCTATCAACGATTAAAATCATCATAACTCACTGAATTTTCAACTGATTTTCCATCCATTTGGTTTATTATAAATGTCAGACATATATTTATAATACAATATAGATTGGTTAAATTAAATTAAAAAGGCTTGTAGGTATTTGTCAAAACAGATATAAAAACGGATTGACATTAACAATAAAAACAGCGATAATGATATTTTTAATAATAACACAACTGTCTCAGCACATCTTTGATTCATTTTGTCGAGCATTTCCAAACTGGTGACTCTCTGTCCAGTCACAGCCATATATTGTGTAATTGATGCTTTCAGTTTTCAGTTCAATTAATTCAATCCAAGTCCGTACCGAATGAATCGCATCGAATCATATCGTTGGCTGAATATCGTGTATTGCTACAGCCCTACCCAGGATGATAATTTTGCTTGTGTTATTCTTATATGTAACAATAGAGGGCACTATTTATCAGCACCTACCTACTCTGGGACAGTGTGTCAATGAATGAGAGGCTGCTGATCCAACCTGTAGCACGCATTAGTATTTCAGTAATAAAGGCATTTTTTGAATTAAGGTAATTAATGCAAATATTTAAGGAACAGGTGCTTATTTAGATGGGAATAAAAGTTTACACCAGTGATTCAGCTTGAAGTATACCAAACAACCTATTTAAGACAGCCTCAGTCTTCTGAAAGCGTACTTCAGCATTATTAAACCTGTACATTGGAACCTAGCTACATAATTCTCATGTTTTAACCTATTTATGTGGGATCAGCATTTGTGGGGTAAGCACATAACACTAATTCACATCCAGGATTTTGCGTTGCAACATATTGTGAAGTTGCTCCAGACTGGGTCATTGCCCTGCCACCCCAGAGCAACCTTCAGCAACAGACCTCAAGACTACAGAAAGGAACAATGCAACACGAAAATGGTGCTCAGATGGTCGAACACAAAAAGTTCGAAAAACGACTTGTAATAGGGTAGTGTTTCAGAGCAAGAAATACAGTCTACTCTGATAATAAACTGGAAACAGGTGAGGATAAACAAATAACTTGAGCCCCTGAATTTTCCTCTTTCTGAAGGAAACTGTAGCTAACCAAATGAGCCACGCTTCACTTAAACAATCATTTAAAATAACAAAAATTGTAAATTTTTGAGTACAGCATCTCAGTATGCTGTAATTATGTAAACAGCATGGTATTGCGCTTCTGAAGAATACGATGCTGAGCAACTATTATAAAGGAGAAGCACAAATCAAACAGCAAGGACATGTTCTTCATTCAGGAAGGTTTTAGTGCTGCAGCACTAAGTTAAGAGTAAGCGCTGGTCTATACTGCCACCTGGTGGTCATAGGAGGCCCACCATAAAAAAACACATCCGTGTGTTCAATAATCAGGCAATTTTTTTTGGCACAATATCTTTCCAATATTTTTGAGAAGCTGCAGGATTTGCTAGCACTGTGTTCTAATTGCAGTGATTTCTGTGGCCCCCATTGTAAATGTTGCATGTTGCACAGTATCTAAAGGGGAATCTACACAAAAACACCGTGTGTGTTACAGTGGTATTTGGCACTGTGGGAATTCTCTTTTTCATCTTCTTTTGGTACACTCAGTAAAGCGTGAGCATGAGCTATCATGGCTGGGGCAGAGTTGATATGAAGTAGATGGAGTTAATTAATAAATATCTTATGTGTTTTCTTGTAATGGAGCATGTTTTTACTGTACTATGTTAGCTTACCGAATTGCTGTGAATAGCCTGACCCAACTCTATGACATGTGGGTCGGTGGACTGGGTGTCTGCAACGGTTCGACTGATCTGTAAAGAAAAGTAGTAATGAAACAGATGGCACTGTCTCTCCAAATACCAGCAAAAGTATATTTTATAGTGCACTTAGCCTGTGTGAAAATGGATATATTTGGCCAGTAACTAATATTTATTTTTAAATAGAAAACAGCAAAAGTATACATTCATTGGCCAGTTCTTTAGGTATATCTGTCAATTGGTCATTAATGCAAATATCAAATAGTCAGTTAAATGGCAGCATGGCATGTATTAGGCACGTAGACATGGTCAGGACAGAGATGAAAGATGATGGATGAAACTTTGAACGTGGTATGGTTGTTGGTGCCAGACAGGCTGGTCTGAGTATTTCAGGAAGCTGCTGATCTACTGGGTTTTCATAAAGTTCCATCTCTGGGGTTTCCTGAGTTTCCAGTAAACTGAACATAAATTCACATGGGCTCACCAAAACTGTACAAAAGAAGATTGGAAATATCTTTATGTGGTCATGTAGAGTAAGAGTGACTCAGTCATCTGAGTGCAGTGGAATAAAAAGGCTTTGACTGGTTGTAGGACTATCTAGTTTCCAGTAAACTGGTCTGGTTGATGCCAGAGCAGAATGGCCAGACCAGGAAACTGAAGATAAATTCACATGGGCTCGCCAAAACTGTACAAAAGAAGATTGGAAATTGCTGTCTGGGCTGATGTTTTCTGTTGTGACATTCAGATGGTAGGTTCAGAGCTTGGCTTAAACAACATTATAGTGTGGATCCATCCTGCCTCATACAAATGGCTGAGACTCACAGTGGTGGTGTAAAGGTGACGATGATGTTTTATTGGGTCTTTTGATTTGGGTGTGATACCCAAATCAAATACCACCATATCTGGGATATGGTGGAGAGGAAGATTCGCTTCACAGACGTGTAGCCGACAAATGTGCAGCAACTGTGTGATGCTCTCATGTCGATATGGACTAAACTCTCTGAGGAATCTTTACAGCCCAGTCTCAATCTATACCACGATTTATTAAGGCAGTTCTGAAGGCTAATGTAGGTCTAACCTAGTACTAGTAAGGTATAACTAATGAACTGGCAGGTGAGTGTAGTTTGAGTACAGTATCATTGGGAGGGTGAATCAGGACACGTTAACCTTGTGCAAATTAAAAGTCTGTCCTATTATTACATAATTTTAGTCCTCACACTGACCTGAATGGCAGTGGGTTGTGGGTGATGAAGGTGGGGTATCCTGGGATGAATGTCAGACAGGTGCGGTGGGGGATCTGGGGTGGACCTTCGGCTGTGTTGCTGGAGGACGTCCTGATAAGATTTGCTGTCAAAGTTTGTCCTCCACAGCAACACCTATGGGACCAAGGGACAGCCACAACTTCAGTGACCCAAGCTCAACACACTTCTGAAACAAGAGGCAGAATGTGTCGCCGTGAATGTACGGACTACACAGCGCCACTATGTAGTGATGAAGCACAAACCTGACTATCAGCTCCCCCTGAGGCAAAGAGATCGCCAGCCCTGGAAAAGGCCACTGTGATCACAGCGCCCTGAAAAACAACATAAATGTTAACATCTAAAACATAAATTATCACAAAAATCAGCAAGAACTATCCAGGGAAATACAGAAATTCTGTTCCAACTATCTACAGTGCATGCTGGCTGGTGATGGTGTTTGTGGGCGATCTGGGTTCTGTTGTTGAATCACCTTGTGTCCATGGAGAGTATAGATGAGACGTCCCTCCACAAGGTCCAGGATCTTAACAGTGCTGTCGCTGGAGCCACTGATCAAGTAGTTGTTGGACGGGTGGAAGGAAAAACTATTGATCCCTGCCATGTGGACTGTATCAAAAAGTACACAAATAAGTCACTGAAAAAGACATTCACTGCAAGATAAGAAACACACAAGCCAGCTATACAGCACAATGGGGAATTCACCCCTGACATCCAGTATTATAGTACACCTTAGATTTCCTGGAAATCAGACCAAGTTCCCCACCCACAGATTTGTTTGTGTCTGAAAGTTGGTCAGCAGTCACTCCTTTAAGAACTGACTATGCTCTGTTCAAGATCTGCAGGGCCATCAAAACATTAGAGCAGGCTTTATGTGGTCATGTAGAGAAAGAGTGACATAGGCACTCAGTCATCTGAGTGCAGTGAAATAAAAAGGCTTTGATTCATTGTAGGACTATCTAGTTGCGGGCCAGGGTATTTTTTATTCTCTTTATCGGTTAAAATAAGCCTGCTAATAAAATCCTAAAAGTGAAGTGATAAACAGTCTCACTACACCAGGCTACAAACAATCATTTAATCAAATACATTCTGCCATACCTTGGTAATGCTGAATCAGCTTATTGGTCCGCAGATCCCAGATTTTCAGTGAGCTGTCAGCACCCGAGGATGCGATACAGGTGCCGCTGGAGTTGAAATCAACAAATGTTGCTGAGCTGGAAAAAGTCAGGGGGAGGGTCAGAGACCTGCACCAGGAGTATAGTCTAGTGTAGAAGCAATAAACAGCATGGCTAAACTTCTAATTACATTTACTCATGTTCCCGCATTTAATCAGATTTAAGAATACCCTTTCTTGTCACATATCACGTGAGGAAAGATACTATTTTCAAGGAAATTCTGCAAAAATAACATATGATTAAATCTAAGGGCCACAAGACACTAAAGCGTGTTTCTGCGAGGGCATACCCTCCATAATCAGTGAAACAGTTGATGCAGTGTTTTGTGGAGGTGTCCCAAAGCCGGACGGAGCGGTCGTCCCCACAGGAAGCTATGAGCCGGCCGTCGGGAGAAAACCTGGAGCAAGGACAGACATAAAACCATAAAAGCTAAATTATTGAGTGCATTTGCATGTATATTCCTTTTTTCCAGCACTACCCAGGTTCATGTTGATTCAGTTAACACTGAAAGGCACATGCTTAGAAACAAAGACGAGTAATTATACACCCATAGAGGAGTCCTTGTGTGGGAGGGGAAAGAGTTTCAAAGAGATATTTTAAGGGATCTTAAAACACATACATAAATACATGCAGTATAAGACGCTGCTGATTTGTTACTGTTGGCTACCTGGCACAGCGCACCCAGTTAGTGTGCTGGGTGAGCGAGTAGACGAAGCACTGCCGATGAACGCTCCACACCTTGACGGACTTGTCATCGGAGGCTGTCACCAGTTTCTGGCCGTTGTGGGAGAAAGCAACACTGCGTACAGCAGCTGTGTGGGCTTTGAACACCGTGGACTCTCCTTTCCTATGACACACGGCACATACAAAACTGTATGTCTTAGATTCACAGTAGAGTTGTGAGAATCAGTTGATAATCAGACCATTTCTTTGACAGTTCCAAGTGCTGACTGAAGTGACTGCTGCTTACATGGAAGGTGTCCACAGTCGAACCGTTCTGTCCTTGGAAGAAGTTGCCACCAGATCACCATTTGGGGAGAACTGCACCCCAGTGATGACATCTTGGTGTCCGACAAAGCGAAAGGCCCTCGCCTTTGGAGCCAGATTCCAGATCATCAGGCTCTTATCCACTGACCCCGAGGCTGAATGGAGACAAAGAGAGAAGAATGGAGAAAATTCAGTCAAGAATTACGCAATAAAAATTCTGTAAGTCACTTCAATCAGGACAAAGGGCCCTGCCTGGAGGATTACAGTAGATGGAATTAATGGCACTGTGAGTTTGTTAGTGTAAATAATTTAATCCAGAAACTGTCAGTACCACAAAGGTCAATGAGTTCGCAAAGAGTCTTTGGAACATAATGCAATCAGTTTCAAGTTTATTGCTTAAAAAGTTGTGAAAATCATTTCTAAATAGAGTTTATAAAGTCCATGTGATAGGTAACAGAAACAATCAAAAGTTTGGGCTTAATAATTTGACTTATTGACTTATTTTTAAGTCAATGCTAAAGATATCAAAGCTATAAAATAACTTATATATTGATTGAAGTGTGAGCAGTCAGTTTTTACTTTTTTTTTCTTTTTACTGAGAACAGCTTTGCACACTCTCTTAACCAATTTCGAGTTCCAAGTATACTTATAGAAAGTCTTGAAGCTCTGACATACGCTGAGCTATGATTGGCTGATTTTCCTACACTCTGTCCAACTCATCCCATACCATCTGACTTAGTTTTAAGATGACTGATTGTGGAGTTCAGTTAATCACACTGTCCTTCTCAGCCACAGAGTCCTTAAGGAGTCCGGATTATTGTTTGGTTAGTGTTTTGGAGTATTGTCTTGATTGCGCCAAGCACAAATCAAATGCCACTACAGAATGTTGTAGCGGTCAGTCTGCTTAGGGTCCAACCAAAGTCCAGATTTCCACTAATGTGTCAAATGTTCATTCCTTGTTTTATTTAGTCCAGGACGTTCTCTTCTTTTACAAATTTTTTTTGCAGACATTCACCTTAATTTAGACGATACTGAGACATGTCAACTTACTCTGGGATTCATGACGATTGTGGATGACCTCCCTTAAAGTAATGAAAGACTTTTGTTTCTCTTAGATAAGTACAAGAAGAAGATAAGTACTCTTCAGATACTACATTAGTCGAAATTTGATTATTATTTGCTGTATTCCACAGGATAACTGAGAAGCTTGAACACAATTTTTGAAATCGCTCACCTGTTAACTAAAACCAAAAGATACCTCACAAAGCTGAGCTACGAAGCCTGCGAAGATACTTTCATCAGCTACTCTCAATATTCTAAAACAATGCACATATTTCAGTTTCATTTTTCCTCTCTTGTTCTGAATTATAATAAAAGAAAAAACCCAGAATATATATGTCCACACATTTTACTAACACTGTATGTCATACATTGATCAGGCATAAGAGAATGACCACCTTCCTAATATTGTAATACTCCCATTGTGCCTTCAAAACAGTTGTGACTCATCAGAGAATGGATATGGACTTTCTGAGGGTGTCCTGTGGTGTCTGGTAACAGGATGTTGTTAGTGGGGGTCTTTGGGTCCTATGGGTTGAGGGGTGGGGGCTCTATGGATCATCCCACAGATACTTGATCAGTTTGGGATCTGATGAATTTGAAGTCCAGATGAACACCTTGTGGTGTTCTTCATGTTCTTTGAGTTGTTCCCAACTGCTGTGTTAAGCCAATATAAGATCATTTCTAGGAACCCAAACAATGATTTTGGGACACAGACAACAATGTCAAATAATTTATTTATGGCAGCATTAATTACCCAGTTGCTTGCAGTTTGGATTGAAATCTGCACAGGTGACGGCATCTTTGTGTCCCTTGAAGTGTCTCTCCAGGGTGGGGTCCTCCTGCAACAACAATTGTCACAGTCAAAGGTCAGCATGTTCAACTTAATCCACATTTTCTGTCACGGGGTTTTCTCTTGTGGTCTTCAGCATTGTTGAGTGAACCCTTCGGAAACTGTCTCCTCCTTTGGATTTTACTACAGTTGCCTTTTTATACTCAAGTCGTCTGTCTGCTATGGAGGAGGGCGGGGCAGGCAAAACCGACGCTGTTCGCCCCCATCAAAACAGACATTAAAGACATTTCATTGCACAGAGCTGAAGAAAATGACCACCAAGTGGACTTGAGGAGGACCCACGGTGTGTTTGACAGCACCAATGAGCAAATCCTCTTAGCAAAGACTCAGCTAGCAAACTCGCCGACGCGGCTACTATGGTGACAAGACGTCCCCGATTCCTTGGGACAGTAACCGTTTTGGATTACCAGTCCCCTGGCTAAAGCTGTCCCCAAAGTCGTACCCCGTTAGTGTTTATGAATGAGACAAATGTTGCGCGCAAACTACTACAGCAACAGGTACGGTAGCCGAAAAAGGAAGCGCCAGTGAGCATATTGCACAAAGCTAAAACATGTTGTATGATAATATGTGATATATATATGATACGAAAAAAACATATCAAATACGTATTTGTACCTGTTTCTTCATTTCATCTTGATAACATTTAATTATTTGTTATCTCCGAGCTGTAAATGTCCCCGGATTTCTTTTCAGAAACCTGATCATCTTATAAGTTACTATTAGCACCACTGTAGTTATCACAGCACACGCTTTGCTCGTCAACTCTAATCGAAGTACTAAAACAAATATATACTCACCATAATAGACGCCATTGTCGGCCTTTACGTAGAGAGCTAATGTTGTCTGAGGGAAGTTTGAAGCGACCCGCTGCTTTGTACTTCCACTGTCAGCAGTGCGCCTTTAGAAACTGTCTCAGACCTGACTTATCGAACACAGATCCTGCATTTTTCTGTTGTTCAGCCTTTAAACAGGTTAAATTCCTTTCGGGTGTTATGAATGCTGCACAAAAAAAGTTATTTTTCTGTGCTTGCACAAGTAACGTAAAGCTAAACTAGCCACCTGTAGCTTGGTTGTGTTGCGGTTGCAACTGGGACTGATGCTGCATTCAAACGCATAAGAAATTCCAAGTACAAAATTCTATTTACATTGGAGTCCTCTATATTACTCACAAACTACAACAACGTTTCTTGTAAAGAAAACAGTACGAGCACTGGGGGACGTGAAGTTGCTAGCTGCTGAATTAAGTCCGTATTGGACCCCCAAAAAGACTAGCAGGTACCTACCAACTGAGTGGGATCCCGAATAAACAAATAAATAGATACATTTATTAATTAAGATGTTATAGAGGGAGTCTCAGATCTATCTATCTATCTATCTATCTATCTATCTATCTATCTATCTATCTATCTATCTATCTATCTATCTATCTATCTATCTGGTTTCAAATAAAAAATAAACCCGGATTTATTGATTATCTATCTATCTATCTATCTATCTATCTATCTATCTATCTATCTATCTATCTATCTATCTATCTATCTATCTATCTATCTATCTATCTATCTATCTATCTGTCTGTCTGTCTGATTTCAAATAATAAATAAGCCTGGATTTATTGATGCAAGTAAAATGGTGAATATGCAAATATGTGACAGAAAGTGATAATAAGCGACAGAAAAACGTAACAATACACAATGATTAACTTAGCTTTGTTTTCACCAACAAATGAAGAACCCTGAATGCAACATGTCACCAAGGTGGAGCGTCTTCCGCTGCTAAGCAACTAGCCAGCCATATCGTGTCAAACTGCCCTGCTGATGGAGGGGCGCAGTATCGCCTTCTATGATTGGTCCACGGGGGTGCACTGGCGAATCAGCGGTGACATTGTTAAAATTTTCAATAGCCGTGCAATACTTCGGTTTGAAAAGATGTCGCTGAATCGGGGCATCGGCAGTGCAAAGGTAACGTTGGTAAAATGACAGCATTGATCATTTTATGTATCAGCTACGTGCGCTGTTGTTAAATGTGTGTAATCTACTGTGAATATATGCGGGCCAACCAGAACTAACGTACTGTAGCTATCATAGCAAGCTAGCTAGGTAGCTACGGTTAGTGTTAAGTTTCCATATGAACGGCAGCACACATGTATAAATAATACTGTTTGCAGAGTTATTCAGTTTTCCTTAAAGCTCCCAGTCTGTGAGATTTCTTATTAATCAATTGCTTTATGTTTTACTGCCAAATAAAGACAGTGTTGTTCTTTCCTTCCTGTAGTACATGAAGAAAAGGATACCGAAAAACGCCAAGTATGAACACGTCAAAACAAAGCTGGACACAGGTATCTCGGCCATGTACAGAGGCACCATCGAGATTTCTATTCCCATTCAGTTTACTGTGTCTGTGACTGTTGAAATTGTCTTTCTGGGTCTTCCTTATGAATGTAACTGTCATGTCTTACTTGACAGGATGCAGCCTTACGAAGTATATGGAAAGACTGGAGGAAATTAAAAAAAGTGAGTAGTTATTTGAAGAGGAACCGGAAATAACAAGGAACTGTTCATGAGTTAAAGTTATACAGCTTCATAAGCTATATACAGTTGAGATCTTTTAGGCTCTTGCCCTGCTTTCATATTTTGAAATTGATATCTCTGTCCCATGTTACATGTACATTTTTGACTTCTGCATCTAAGCTTTATCTTCCCACTTTTCTTGGTGCTCAGCAAGACAAGTTAAGTTCTCAGATAGGACCAGTGTGGGTGTCCTCCTAAAGGACGCTGCGCAACACCACAGTTTTGTCCCTGCAAGTGAAGATTAGACTCTCTATCCCCAGGGCTACTGGAGTGCCATCCTAAACCATTCGACCTGTGACTTTTGTTCTGTCCATTGGCAACTTATGAACACTTTCTGTTCTGTGAAAATGTGAACAAGTGGATCAAATAGCCCAATTCACACACAGTCCAGTCCTGACAAAATAATCCTTTCTAAAGGTCTTTTCTTGCAGTTAAGTGCATGAGAACAGTTTAATGCGTGTTTAAGGTAAAAATTTGCCAACTTGGCACCTAATTTTCCCCAGGATCTGTGGGTTTCTTTTCCTTTTGCCTGTACTTAGAGAGGTAAACCAGAGAGGATCTAACCCACTGATATTTCCCATTTAAATAAGTTCTTTGTTGACAGTGGTTGTCCTCTGATTTCTCAGAGATAAATGACACCGAGTCTTTCTCTAAAAGAGGATTGTACTACCGTCCACAATTATTCCTCTGTGGGACTGGACTCACTATAAGGACAGGCTGTTAATGTGCCAACAGGCTCTTTGTTAGAGTGTGAGATTTTGAGGTTGCTGGTGATAAAACCAGCCTGAGGAGTCTGATTTATGTGTAGTGGAGGCAGATTTGGAGAGAGGGTACAATGGGAACAGACAGGGCAGAGTTGCGCTTGAGTGAGGCATTAGAGGGAGGTGAGGAAAATCAGGACCTGCAAGACCCAGGTGAGTTGGAAGTAATTTGGCTTTCAGTTCAGTGGCTAGCAGAACATTGCCTGTATTCATGGTCTCTGTGTTCACACTTAATCAGTCACAGTAATTAACTTTGTCGTAAACGTGTATGCTCAACTGTAGCTGTCATTTAAAAGAAACATTTTTCACTGCTGGTTCTCTGCTGTTGCTACATCTGTTAAATTGGCGAGTTTGTGTCTCTTTCTGAAGATTACAGATATCGGAAAGACGAAATCTTCAAACGGTTAAAAGTGACAACATTTGCACAACTGGTAAGCATCTGTGTTGGTGCGTTGGCAGCACTGTAATGTTCTGGATGATTTGTTTCTTAGTCAGTGGAAGGTCCAGCTAGCAGCTTTCTTTGTTAGTCTTTGTTGTGGAGGTGAGCAGATATAGTGAGCACACCTGATCCACACAGTGCGGTAATTAATAATTAACAGACTATTTCTGTGATGGGCTTTTGTCACGTCGCTCTGGAGGCATTTAGTTTTATTTGTTGTGCTCATTTACTAAGATATATCATTATTTTTGGGACTTTTTTATTGCAGTTTTGTCTTCATCATTAATTTCCAATTGTTTTTCCCCACACCAGATACTTCAAGTAGCCTCAGTTTCAGACTTGAATGAAAGTGAGCATGACAGTGAATCACAGCATCCAGAAGGTAACACGACGGACAGAGTTGCTTATTTGCTGAGCACTCGTTAAATACTTTACATGGGTCTGCATTTACTCTGATGTATGTTTCTGATTTGCAGATGGTCTTTCTGTGGTGTCTGATGCAGACCTGGACTGTCTGTCAGAGCACAGTCAGGAAGCAGGGGAGTGCCGGGAAATCTGCTACACTGCCAGGTCGACACTTCTAAGGTACTGTACTGTCAACGTAAAGCCTTATTCAAAAATCCATATTGTACAAGACACAGATGAATTTGACCCAAAATCACAAAAACTGTGACAGCATATATTCTTACTTGAAGCTGCGCTGGTATCTGATCAGTCTTACCATAGTTACATGACCTCTACTGGTATCTGTCTATGAAGATTCTAAGAAATCATTGACATATGTACAAACTTCTCCCAAAAACACACACTTAAAACACATTTTACCACCTGTATGATGTTATATATTCTACCATAATCTTACGCTGTCACCCTCAGACACACCCAGCACCCACCAATCACTACCTTAACCACAAGCAGCCCTCCTGTAACCCTACACCCACCATTCAGTATCTGCCTGCACCCATCATGCTGTACAAATGTATCTGTCCATTAAGGCATCTGACTGTCACACACCCACCCTAATGTATACCACACAATAACTTCTCCTGCTGTCTCACCTGCATCGTCGCCCCTCCGCTGCTCAAACAGGAACCCCGCGAGTGTAACTCTATCTGCGTCCTCTCCGGGGGCGACAGATTGTGCCGTTGTAATGGCAGGGCTTTTAGTTCAGCTTCACCTTGTGGAAAGGACAGATGGAGACAGAAAGTAAAGTGGGGTAAACCTACACAAGGGAAATGTGGTGTCCTTCTGGTGCGTCTTATGTCTGGCTCCCACATTTTCAGAAGTGAGTTCTGATTAACTCCCAGTTAACCCCAGTTTATAAAGTGAATCCTTGCAAAATAACAGCAGCAGATATGTCACGTTGTTTCCATGTATTTTGTTGGGCGACATGCACCTTTTAAATGATGGATGTTTAAACTGCAGTAGATCACGAGCAACAGTGGAGCTGCAGTGCTGGTTTTTAAAGCTATAGTACAACAAAGGTAGAGTCACCAACATGGTTAACAATAGAGGGAAGTGCTAAATTCATTTATACCAGACCAAGAAAAAAAAATATTTCTATTGCAATTGAGTAAAATGTATGTACATTTGTGAAGGAAAACTACTTCTGTACGTAGCAAAACCCATGGAGAGAAATAGGCCTAAACACACGCCTCTAATCTTTGACGTTTGGCAGCGTTATCAGTGGTGTGGGAGAGCTGAACCTAGACCGAAGCAATCAGAAGATGGTGAATGAGGTAGTGTCCAGCCCCGAGCCAGCTGACAGGCCCTACCCCGACTGCCCCTACCTGCTGCTGGACGTGCGGGACCGCGAGCAGTACGACCGCTGTCACATCATCAGCGGTGGGTGTTGGTGGGGAAATGCATATGCATATATATATATCGACCTTCCTCTGCTGTAAATCTCTGATTTAGTTGTAATTATCTCTCGTCCCTGCAGCACACAGTTTCCCCATCGCCACGCTGTCTCGAACAATGAACCCCTACACCAAAGAGGTGCTGCAATACGTATCCTTCAACACAAAGTACAAAAAAACTTACCAATCCTTTCTGGATTGTTGCAAAATTGATTAAAGCAGTGGCTGAGCTACAGACCTTAACCCACGAACTATGTAGAAAAATTCACCAGGGAAGATCATCATTGTGTACGATGAAGACGAGAGAGTAGCGAGCCAGGCAGCTACCACCATGTGCGAACGAGGATTCGAGAATCTGTTTATGCTCTGTGGAGGTAAGAAATAATATCACTGCAGCTTTCTAAGATATTTCCTTTTGAATCCATCTAATAGCCGGTTTAGACTTCTGTGTTAAGTTGACACAGAAGACCATACACAGACCAAGTGCAGGTTATGTAGATAAGTTACGGCATCTTCATCTCACATTACTGTAAAAGAGGCTTTAGGCCTCAATTACACCTTCCATTAACATCCTTTAGAATCCGACCACAGGTGACCAGCTTAATCTCTACATATGGAGGAGGTCTGAGACGCATATGACCACATTCCTGTACCTATACAGACACACACATAAAAACTGTGCTGTGGTTGTGTAACATCAGTAGAGAACAGTTAGAGGCCGCTGCTGTTAAAATATTCTACTGTGCCCCAAATGATGTCCGCGTTTATGTACATACAGAAGGTAAAACCGAGAACACAAAAACTGACTGGAGACGCAGGCATGAACATGTGTATTAAAAGCTGGTCACTTGCAAGTGGATTGGTCATGTTAATACAAGGTCTGAACAGGGTGTAGTCATGTATCCGATTGTGACTGAAAAAAAAAAAATGGAGTTTTGTTCTTCGCTGCACTGGCCCTGGTGTGTGGACTAATGTTTCATGTTGTTCCTCAACAAAAACTTGCCATACAAATGCAGCTCCCGCTATTATTTTGCAAACGTAACAATAAATTTATATTAATTATAAAATCAGCTTCCAACGCCCCATTTTATTAAAATAATGCCACATGTGCACAGAGCATTTAAAAGTTGGTAAAACCTCTTGGAGCATTTGCTGCTACAGAAAACGCTCAAACTGAAGCTGATTGTATTTCACTTTAACTGATCTAAAAAATGAAATAATTAAAGCCATCCATGTTCCATGTCTGAATATCACCATCGTCTCCCTCTCCCCTCCACTCCCAGGTCTCAAGGTAATCGCGCAGAAATTTCCTAGCGGGCTGACGACGGGCTCCCTCCCCACCTCGTGCCTGTCCTCTCCCTCATCATCGAAGGAGAAGAAATCCTCTGCGCCACAACGGCCGGCCCAGGCAGCAGAGAAGAGATGGCGGTTTACGTCAGATGAACTGTCCAAGATCCAAGACCAGCTGGAGGAGATCCTCATCCCCAGTAACTCAAACAGTAAGAGCACCAAACTCAAAAGAACTCCAGATGTGTCGTGTTGTTTTATGCTCCTGTATATCACTAGTAAAATAATCATTTCTCCTGGACATTGCTGTGTAGCAATTATTTTAAGTGGCTGTGAGAATTTCCTGTGCTTTTTTGTTTTATCTGCTTGTCAGGTTGGATGTCAAACACTTTCTAAATAGTTCCTATAATTATTACACTACTGCTTCCTGAAACCTTCCCATGAATTTAAAAGTATCTTAGTGTTGGATGTTCTTTATTTAACGACGAAAACCACTTGTCCTTTTTTCCCACATTGGATCATAAAATATTACTGAGACAGTTCTGAGTGGCTCATCCTTATTTATTTGAATACTCGCACCTATTGCGACATGAAACTGTGTTATCAGGCGTGTTGACGTCACGAACCGGGCTGGTTGTTTTTGCTCTGGCTGTTCACTGCAGGTCGCATGTCCAGCCGCATGTCAACGAGCAGCTCCCAGTCCAAAGGGTCCAGTCGTCAGAGTTCCTCTACGTGTGGGAGAGACAGCGCCAGGGTTCAGAGCAGTCGACCCTGGAAGTAACCCCCCGTTCCACCGCACAAATGCACACAAACAAACATACCTCCAACATAATCTCCTTTTATTTCAAGAAAAGAATAGAAACTCTGGTCGTGGTCTGCCAGGCAGGTGAAAGAGAAGGGTCATAACTTTACTACTTTGTCATTGCTGTGTTTTACAATTGGAGTCATTTACATTACCCCCCAACACCAATCAATATATCCAAACCTTTATTAAGACCTTAAACTGGGACAACCATATACAATTTGCATATAGACACGTCATGTTCCCTATGTCAAACCTTCCAGTTAATGGCTCTCAAAGTTAAACTGACATCTATTTTTACACTTGATATTTCTTGAAACACACAAATCGCTTGTTTCTGAAGACGATCCGTCCAAATGTGACAGTTTTCTTGCAGGAAACAGGGCAACTGAATGTTAATATGACATGAAGGACACGGTGGCCTCTGTATTACATGAAGTGTAATAATGTATGTACTGTACAGATAGTGTTACAGAGCTTGATCCTTTTTGTAAAGTAGTGCTGTATTTTTGTAATGCGTATCATTCTGTCACAATGGTACACCGACAGCCTTTATGTGCAATCTTTCGCTTTTTTTTGTGTGTGTGTTTGTATGTCAGACGTACGGCAAGTTGATCACACTAAGTTTGTAATTCAGGCCTTTGACACAGTCAGATGTGCACGGAACAAAATCTCGGTGTCACTATTGGAAAGAAATGGGCATTCTGTCATGACTATAAAATAATTATAGAAGCACCTCGTTTCATGTAGATACCCTCCTTTGAAGAACAGTATTGCTGGTTTGTGGCCTTCTTTGTGTTTTTGGGCGTGCGTGTGGCTTTGTGCATGTGCCTGCTCTTCTTTCCATGGATACATCCACAAAGCCTCCTGTGAAGTGCATCTTATGAAAATATGGACTTATCGGTAGTCCTTTTTTCTCACAGTCTGTTGTTACCATCAATCTTAACTCACACTAACCAAGTGGTTACATGATTTTGTGTGTAAATGAACGTCAAATAAAGTTTAGAATTATTTGATGTGTCAGAGTTGTTTCTTCTTGTAGGACACAATTGTGAACGGGTCACTGGGGGGTAGATTTTGAAAAGCTTACATAAACCTATTATGTTACGTAATATTTAATTAAACCCACCAGAAAACCCTTCTTTTCAGACTTGGGTTCAGTTATCTGTTTTGTAACTACAAAAACAAAGGTGCAAGTGCTTTTTTTTTTTTATAGCAATTACAGATTTTGCTTGCCTTGAGTAAGTCTTAAACAGTTTTTTCCACCTGGATTTGAGCAGTGAATCCCTTTCTTCCTGGCAGACCTTCTCGAGTGACATCAGTTTGTGTGGGAATGATCTAAACTCCCATCATCAGCTCTCTCTACAGATATTTTATGGGCCTGTCAAGAGACTTAAGGTCTCCAAACTTTCCGTATTTGGCTGCATTCACCATTTCTCTGGCTCCTTCCTGACTAGTCTCCCTTTGTCTGCTGCTGAGAAACATGTTACACATTGTAAAGCTGGTATTAACAAAGAGAATTACCTGTTTTCCAGACATAGTGCTTGGAGTCCTGGCTATGGTGTACTGTTTTTCGTCATGCTTGCTCAGTTAGAGATTATTTACTCACTCTTGATAGACCATCAACTCAATGGAGAGCTCGAACAGGCCCAAACCTGACACCATTTTCCTTTTATCTCATCTGTCTACATATAGCTCCGTTAACATCTGTCCCCAAAACGACCCCCCACCCCTTCACCCCTTGACTCTGGAGACTTTCTGGCTTTTAAACTGCTCATTAGAGAACCACTAATTATGAAAAAAAAGAGGATACGAACATCCTCTAGTTGTAGGTGCAACATGCTCAGAATAAAAACCCCAAAGAGCTTTAGTCTTTCAATGTGCTCGTTTATTTGTCTGCCTGCGGTTCTCCAGGTATCAACAGAGTCACTGAGTATGACAGTGAGAGTTATTTTAGTCTGGAACACTTTACAGGTGACACTTGCCAACAAGGAGGTCTCCACAGGGATTTGGGCTTTGACATGCTCACACACTAGTATGGGTTCTTGAAGGTGTGATCCATGATGGCCATGAGAGCCAGCCAGGTCTCCTTGGCGGTGGGGATGATCTGGGAGGCAGGCAGGACAAAGCCGTAGTAGCCAGTGTCCCTCAGCTCGAAGGTGTAAGAGTACTTGATACCCTGGTTGTAGGTCCAGTCAATGGTGCCACCACTAGCTTGGTCTGCAATGGAAACAGACGTTGTTAGAAACAGACAGCAGCCATGACAGAGTAAAACATTCAACAACAAAAAAAATCCAGTTTATATTTAATGCCGCTGTTAATTTACTCTCATTGAAAATGATCCTAATCTGAAAGTTGTATTATCCAGAAAAAGCTCATTTACAGAGCATGATATTGAACTTATAAATTAACAATAACTATTAGCAGATACCGTTCCTCAGTGTCTTTATCTGAAGCACAGAGCTGGTAGTTTTTCATAATGACACTAAGGCAAAAAACATTTGTGAAGAATTTGAATCTGAATGCAATGCATGCTGGGACAGAAATGTGTCTACTTTTAATAATAATGACTTAAAAAAGTGTATAGAATATGAATATGATATTTCAAAATGCAGAGAACAAATTTTCCACAATGAAGGGTAATTTCCCTATTGGAGAACAAAACTTTCTTGTTTTGTGGTGGACCACAGATGAAGATGCAAGGGTATCAGGGCTCTTTTTTTGACGCACTAAACTAGGTTCATGTGACGTCATGCGTTTCATTGTGAAACTAGATTATATAGATTCATACTTATTCCACATAAATTGTTTGCCATTGCTGGATTCATTAATGAACATAAAAGTGAAATAGAGAGGATTGATTTATTATTATGAAGTATAAATGAGTCTGTAAGGTGAGCAGTGTATAAGAAACTTACAGATGGTGTCGATGATGCTGCCGTACTTGTACCTGGTGCCGTACAGGGAGGCCAGGTCAGTGATGGCTTTCTTAGCCAGATTGTGCTAGGAAAGTAGATTACCATGTTACATGTTGTTGCATGTTCCTTAGTTTTGGACAAAATAAATAAATAAATTAAAAAAAAAATTCAAGTCTGAGAGTGCTTTTTGTACCAGCTCAGTCTTGTCTGGGGCTGCAAGGGTGGTGTAACCATAGGGGTACAGGAGCATCTGAGAGTAGGAGTGGATGGAGATGAAGGCCTTGATGTTGTTGTGAGACTTCACAAAGTCAACAATGGACTTGACCTCAGACTCAGAGTGAGGACTGGGTCCAAAGTAGGTCTCTGAGCAGGGGTTGCTACTGGCACCAGGTCCTATAAATGAATACGACATATACAGACAAACAGATGCCATGTTAACAAAAAAAAAAAAAAAACAAGGAGTAAAACTTCCCTATCTGATTTTGTAGTTAGTAATAACAATAGTGGAGTAGTGGTGATTCTAAACTGACTGTGGGTATTTGGGAATATGAATGCTTTGTCTTTCTGTGTCTTTCTGTGATAAACTGTCAACCTCTACCCTCTAAGATAAGTTATATTATAATGGATGAATAATAAGGTCCATTAACGTTCAAAAATGCATGTAGATGTAGTGAGAATCGAGGTGGTCGTTTGGCGCCCTCTAGTGGCTTGGCGATAGTAATGTTTAACGCTTTAAACTTCTATGATGTACTTTTAAATACAGATTAAACGGAAAAAGTTAAACATCCTTCTATCCTGCCACCATGTCATTAGTCTTCTTTTCAAAGTAGGGGAATTCCATGTAAAGTTTTATAACATTTCAGCCATAAAAAGGACATTACCTCCAAAGCCAGCATCCCAGTTTCTGTTGGGATCGACTCCAACACAGCTAGAGTAGGGGTTGGGCTTCCTGGTCTTACGCCACATACGGTTCTGAAAGCATCGCCACAGTTCAGATTTTCCATTCTGTCCATGTAATTCTTGTTGTATTTAGTTTCTTGGATTTTCTAATTTGATAACACTTTCTTTGCTGGAATAACTGCAAATTTAGCTAAAAGGTTTGGCTGAAGAATTTGAAATGTAGCATGAATTAAAGTCATGAACAAAACGCCTGAATTTGACAAATAAGCATTTTTTCAAAAGGAAGTCACTCCTCAATCAAATACTTAGCACTGGCACTGACTCACGGAGGTATGGGTGTACTGGTATCCATCAGGGTTGGTCACAATCTCCAGGAAGATGTCCATCTTGTCAAGGATGGCAGTGAGGGCGGGGTCCTGTCCATAGTCAGTGACAATCTAATGACAAAAATTCACATTAGAGCTCAGAGGCTTCATATACAACGAAGAACCAAACGACAACAACTATGTAATGACAATCAAGGCACCTTCTTGGCAAACCAGGTGCCGCTGGCCTGAGTGACCCACTCTCTGGAGTGGATACCTGTGTCGATCCAGATGGCGGGGCGGTTGGTTCCACCAGTGCTGAACTAAGACAGAGGAAAGGAAGCGAATAAACAGAAGCAAGAAGAAATGTCTTAATGTCATCAAAATGCTGATTTTGTCATTCTTTGTAAAAACACATTTAAACGTTGCCAGCAGGCGTCAAACTCTTCATTACCTGGACTTGACTTGATTCTTTTCCTTACCTTGAGCACATTCAGGGGGCGGCCCTCGTAGCTCTGACCGATCACTATCTTGCTGACCATGTTGGGATTCTCAGCCACCAGCATGTCCTGGAAACTGTAGATCTGAAACAAAGGCAAAATCCTACTCTTAATACACACACAACATAATGCAGTTCTGTATCACAGCCTGATCTTGAACCAGGTTAAACTGTGTTTTTTTCAAAGTAATTTTAGGATGCAATAGTGTATGAAGATAATTATGGTGATACCCAGAGCCAAGTTCGCAAGTGATGTGTGTTTATTAGACATTAAACAATTGTGCAACTAATTTACCATTGCCGTAAGGCTCATCAGCCTTTTTCTTCAGGCACAATTGTATTTGTTCCCAAAGGGGAAGTGAGTATGGATAAGATGCATCGTGAGTCATTCTTTTTTTAAACTTTGGATGATTTACCAATGTACTCAGTCGGTCAAGAAGGTTTGACTGTGTGTGTGTTACTCTAGATTGATCAGATTCGTTCACAATAGTAACATTGGAAGATGTTAAGATTTAACTGCAGAACATTTCAAAGGACCTGCTTACTTTGTTGAATAAAATCATGCCATTCTAAATATCAACCTTGTTCTTGATAGGTGGAGAAAATGCATGCACTAACGTCACTGAGGGTGTGATAGTTGGCGTAGTCGTAGCTATCAGTAGTTCTGGGCATAGCAACACGAGCAGCAGACGCCATCTTCTCCTGCTCCTCGTCCAGCATCAGCTGCAGGAAAATGGCATTATTCACACTTAAACTATAGATTAACATGTTTATTATTTATATACATCCATGATGTTTCCATATTCTACCTGCAGATCTTCAATCATGATGGAGAACTCAATGTCCTGGGACTTGAGGTACATTTTGACAGAGTGCAGGCCATGGAAGGGAACCCTGACATCCACAGGAGTGCCGGCATTAGTCACCCCCCTCCAGAAGTCCAACTGAATGAATACAGATATCACACAACAAAGCACACACAACACATTTTCTTTTAGATAAATTGTTTCTGAATGTCTGGACTGTGCTCTAAATTTATGTCAGTGAGTAATAAATTACCTCAAACTCTGCCATCTCCTCCAACTCCTTGATAAGAGACAACTGGACATCATCCTTCGGAATGATTCGAAGGACTTGATGTCTGCAAAAAGAGAACTACAGTGTTTCACAACCTTTTACTCAATTTAGCTTCCCTGTGCTGTCCTTGTAACGTTCCTCAGAAAAATAAATAGCCTTTGCATTTATTGTGAAGGTGGCACTATCATTTTGAGCATCGGAACCACCTTGTAATGGCAGCATCAACTGGATGCATTCACAATTATGTACTCAAAGTTTGGAAAAGTTTTAGGAGCTATAGTCATGAAGGTGCTTGCAGTTAGTTTAAAAGAAGCTACAGAGATGACTGAAATCCACAAAAGGACCGTGGCAGTTTCTTCAGGCACTCTAAAATGACTTGTGGTGTTCCCCAAGGATTGATACTCGGCCCACTATATATGTTTAATCTATATATCCTGCCATTTCATGATGCCATCATCGGTTGCACCTGCTGAGGAACTATTTGTGGTTTCTATCTTAAAGCATCCTTACTTTAATCATAGAGTTGCAAACTTCTGCACAGTGTTATGCATACAATTCTTTATCCCCCTACTCAGCACTGAGATGTTTTGTCAGGCCCACTTACCCCTCAAATGTATCCTTGGCAAGAACAGCCACAAACAGTGCGGCGAATGCAAGCAGCCCCCTCATAATGTCCAATGGTGTGGACCTGGCAGAGCCGAACACGGGCTTTTATTGCTGCGGCTGCCAGGTCATGTGTCCAAACCACGACCTTGCTTAAGGAGATAGCTTGTCAGCGGCTGGTCCTGTTCACATGCAAGTCTGGAGACATCAGACCAAAGGTTGCATCATCGAAGTTTTTGACATACTGAACTGCTCAATAACTAGACAAAGTAAGGTTGTTTGAGGACAGCTGGGTTTGGTTTTGGTTCTGTCTGTAACACTGTGAAAACCAACCAGCTTTGTCACAAATATAGAATCCATCACAATTTGCCTCGCCAAATCATCATTTGTATTATTTCTCTGTTGTCTAATTCTTGTTCAGTGATTTGATCAATGTAGTAATCAGGACTCGTAGGTAAGGCTATTCAAAGGAAATAATAAATAATAATAAAAAGGGTTAATTTTTAAAGGGTTAATCTTATTTGTATTGCACTTTACACTTTAACAATTTTTTCAAAAATGTCAATAAATAGAATAGCCTGTGAAATATATTCAGCAAAAAGTTTTTTTTTTTGTTTTTTTTTAGGTTTCGCATAAAAACATCTGTGGTGTGTGGGGCCCTCCAGTGGTCAGCAACGGCTTTGCACGGCCTCAGAGCAGCAGACGAAATGACCCCATCACCCATGCTTTCAATTATGAGAACATTGCAACATGCAAAGCAAGTCAATTTGCTTTCTTGACAGAACTGCAGTGGGACGAGGCTCATTTTCAGTGTAAGCCGTTATCCATAGAAATGTCCTCATTAGTATTATAGGTTCTTAGTTGAGCTGTTAAAATATAGCTGGTTTATTTTGCCTGTCCAGTTTTCCCAAACATGTGTGTTTTGTTGTTCATGTAATTTTAGCTTGGTATTCATTCTGCAGTCTTACAGCTGTATTCTGTCACTGTGTTCTTGTCACACCCCTTATATAGAATAGAAGAGTCAGCAGACCTGAACATTATTCCTCTCTGAGTTCACATAAAGAGCTGGTCTAGATTCATTTTACAGCTAAAGATGGAAGTTTATTGCTCAACATTAAGCTAGGACCGTCCACAGTCTTTTTCAGCTTCCTCTTTGGTACAGCTGGAACAACGCGTCAGGCAGCATCTCATTTTAAATTCGAACCAGCTGTCTGGGACACATGTACTGTGACCTCTAAAAGAAACCCTTTAAAACATGAGTAAGCCTGTGCTGTCAGAGTGCAGAACTTCACATCTGGTGTTTAAGCAGGGTTTTATTTCAGAAGAAGACATTCACCAACAAATGCCTGTGCTAACAAACCTAAAACTTGCCTCAATATGCCTGCGATAATGTTCAGCTTTTACCTTCCTCTAAAACAGTCACATTTAGTATAGTTGTTGAGAATGTTCAAATACTGAACCTGCTGTTCAGATAACAGATAACATTTTCAGAACTTCTGACTTGTGCTCTTCTAAATAACCAGACATTTTATCGTGGAATAAGTTCAGACCATACTTTATATGGTTCAGACCAGCTCACAAGATAGTAAAGTATTGATCCTTGACATTACTCACTATTGCGAACTCCTCCCAGAGCACGGGTCCCATCTGCAATCTGCAAGTTTGTCTTGTGCAAGCGAGCAGATAATGTCAGCACAGAGGAAAAGTAAAGAGTGGTGTGGAAAACACCTGCAGGAGTCACAGAGACTTACTGCAAAGCAGTGTGTTAGGTCCACATCCATGTATCCTGCTGACGTCTCCCCGAGCAAGACACTGAGCTCCTACCTGCTCACTTCGGTATCAAAGAGGGAATCAAGTACGTACACAAATCATAAAACTTACAGATCAAACGTGTCTTAGTTCACAATGACAACACAGTTTTAAAAAGATGCAACTTCCTTCTTCTTTCTGCTTAAAAATAAAGCCAGTACCGGAACTGTTGCATGAGCATGTCAGAAGTGCAAAGCTCATTCTCGAGAATTATAATGAATCATTAAGCTTTATCAACTCAGCAACCACACTCAAGCTGATAAGATGGGATGCACATTTGGCATATTAGTCTAAAAATGCATTTTAAGTCATCCCTTGTCTGGTATTCTAATTAAGGGTCACATGAAGAGACTGTAATGCCTTTTCTTAAGCATTTACTGTTCAGCATTTTGCAGGTTCATAAAACATGATGAGTTTTGGATACTTCACATGACATGACAACATTTACGTAAACACTGAGAAGTTTATAGGCATACCAGAAAACGTAGGTCACAGAGCACAGTGAAAACTGCTCATGCTTTCACCAAATTCTGTTCCCTCATAGATAACACTATATATGACCTGTCAGGGTGTGACAGCCTTGTTTCCTTTAAAAAAGACCGGCAGCACTACGAACAGGAAACAGCCAACCACCACAGTTTCCTGTCACTGAGGCAACACTACAGCTGTTTGAAACACATTTTAGTACAAACCACAAACAGGAGATCCCAGAAGAAACAAAGCTGTGGTTTATGATTATACATGTGTTGTATCTGTTGTAGGATTGCAGTATCTATCTATCTATCTATCTATCTATCTATCTATCTATCTATCTATCTATCTATCTATCTATCTATCTATCTATCTATCTATCTATCAATGCAAAGGCGAATTCAAACAATTTTTACAATGTGATTAGTAAAAAATAAAATAAAAAATAAAAGTATTTTTTTTATTAGTAGTTAGAAGTTAGAACAAAAAGCTGCAAACGCAGGTCAAGAACTAGAGCAGGTTGAATCCGTCATAGAGAATCGTATCCTTTGTTACCTTGAGGACAAGCCCCTTCTCTTCGCTGGTTGGTTGACTCACGGGCTGGATCCCATGTACTCTATTCTGATTGGTTGAGAGGAATATCTGTCAATGCGGAAGTCCTCCTCTGGAACGCATGAACATCAGTGAAAAGGGAATGGGACCTCCAGAGTGAAAGCTAAGTCAAGCTAGAAAGAAGAAGCCAGAGTCTTTTCGGAAGTAAAGCAATGGTGTTCAGATAGTGAAAGAGAGGTGCAATTGCAACACAATAGTGTTAATATTTTTTTTATTATTATTAGTTTTGACCAAGGCGCTGCATTTATATGTTTGATGCCATAATGTGAGGTACATCAGATAATAAGTGAATTAAGTTAAAATAAATGGACCTGGAAAGGGAAAGGTTAATTCAAACCACTCCCCATAAAACGTGATTTTATATTGAAACGTCTAACCGGAAATTGAACTTGTTTCTTGACATATTTGATAGTACGTGCGGAACAGGGAGCAGGACCTCCCGACACAGAGCAGTGAGTGACGCGGGACTTGTTTAATTTTTTCTGGTCCTTTTTTATTGTCAGTATTTGTTTTTGACATCTCGTTCGGGAGAAGCCCCTTCAGACGGAGTCGTTTCCGCGCCGACTAACACAAAAATGCAAATAGAGAAGGAAGTGAAGAAGGTAAGATTTCCAGCGGGGGCTCTCGGTCCTTGTCTGGCTCTGACCGGGGAACGCCCTGAAAGGTGTACCGGGCACGGCGCAGGTGGCGAGAAAAGTTTCTGTATCCAGACCCACTTTCATCGTTGTGTTTCGGTTTTTATTTTGTAAAGCGTCTCGGGGTCGTATTTTATCTTATTTTATTTTAGTTTTTACTTCCAGGATTAAAAGGTGAATTCTTTTTGCTAAAACACACACTGAGTGAACAACGGTCGCTTAGTTCATAGATACTGTTTGGTGGCTCCTGTCAGTGGAGCCCTTCCTGTTCAGAACGCTTACTTCCCCATCAAGAACACGTCCCCATCTTAAGGAGCGCCATGAACTTTTTAATTGTAGACTATTATCCCTCACCGCACTGACTCAATTCACGAGCTCTAGAACATGTCAGCTATAACCAAATAATATAAGCAGTTATGAAATTCGGCTGTTTTTCAAAAAAATGAATCCTGTGTGTTTTAGCCTTGGTGCGCATTGCCCGGTGTCTTTCACAGGTCTAGTAGGTCTTCCAGTGGGTGAAATCACAGATAAATGACACTGTATGAATTCATTGGTAAACCTTGAATTGCATACCTGCTGACTCATAGATTTACTGTTAGTGGACCGTCTCAGAGAACTTTCACACCGAGGAAGAGGTTCTGAAACCAGTATTTCTAGGATATGAAGTTAGTCTGTGTGTAATGGAACTTTCAAGCAAGATCCTGCAGAATGGAATGAATATGAAATTGGAAAGTCTGCAATTTGCCTCCTGCAAAATTAAATATATCCAGTGGGGAGTAATTCAGTTCACATCATAGAGTTGTAGTATTTGCTCACTGTCATGGAAGTTCTTGTACAGTTTTCATTCCTTTGTCTCAGTCTGCTCCCTGTTTCTGTTTTTGTACAAGGCTATAGATGTTTTGCATGTGCCCAGTAAGCCCACTAGTGTTCTAACCCAGTGAGATGGTGAGGAAAAAAGCTCATTGTCAAAGTCTTTTTCCCGTAATTAACTGTTGGTAAATTTCCCTTGGGGTCCGTGCAGAGATGCCGCAGCTGTGGAAGGGTGGAACTGACTGTGATGTGTTTGGCAGAGAAGTGTCCGTTCTGGTCGTTTAACACACTCAGAAGTTTGTGCTGTGCTTCAAAACAGAGTTTGTTGACTCGCATTCAGAGACAATGTGTCACTTGAATTGGGATCAGGCACATGATGACGCCCATGCTGCAAATTTGGCATGAACCTAAAATAATACATTTTCTCCCCAGTGTGTTTTACATTTTTACATTTGATAGGGACAGAAAGCATGTTTTCAGCTAGAGAGACAGAATTCATCAACCTGTTAGAAAGTCAGAACTGATCACGACTGGCTACACAGTCCCGTTTTCTGACCAATGAGATCTGCTGAGTCCCCTCTCATGTTCCGTTTATTTTAGGCGTCAGAAAGGATGTAGTTTGTGGTGGTAGTAAACTGGATTTAATTGAATACTGATGTGTTTATTTAGCCTAGCCCACTGACTAAAATGGGGCTGTCAAAATAAAAATAGAAACAAGTGTCAGTACAATACATTTCAATACAATACATAGTTGAATCAACAGCTGAACACCGTAACCTCCATTAAGCTGAGATTAAGTGGAGGACTGTTATAGAATGACTTTGTTTACACTAGTGTACATAATGAACTGGCAAGTAAGCTTCTGCTGAAGAGTGAGTCTGAGCAGCTGGATGACCCAGACAGACCCGGTCTGACATCTGCTTTTAATCCCAGGAGGAGTTAAGTCATCTGCTGTCTGCGTGAGGCACTGTCTCTTCCTTAGTCACAAAAAGCCAGAGTGTTTTTGTAATGGTATTCTCAATTAAGCTCATGTATTCTTGTCAAAAAAAAGACAGCTGAAGGAATCACTGGTGACTGAGTCCAGGCTGAGGAAGGAGCGGCACTGCCACTGTATTCAGTAGTTCTTGGTCTTTCTCCAACTCTCTCGCCTGAGCTGGAGATATTTCCTCCTAAGTGTCTAGATCATTATTAAAGCTTCTATAGACTTTTTTTATTGTTGTTGTTGTTGAAGATATTGTAGTAGATATGAGTGATCTGATCCTCCAAAGAGCTCTGACTATGTTTAAATCCAGGAGAGATTTCTGAGTTATGGACTGGAAAGCAGTCAAGCAAGTGACATATATATTATATTTTGGTTGTGTGATTTGAGAATATACAGTATTCAGATATGAGTTTGTGAAAAAATGGAATAAAGTAAATATAGTGAACTGCAATGTTTAGTTTTATTTTAACAAGTGATTTGGCTCGTCGTTGCTGCTGCAGGTCACGATGTAAGAGCTGGAGGCTATTGGTGAAGTTTAAGTGACTGACTTAACTACAGCTGCCACTGGACTTCAGCTGCAACACAGTGACTCATTAATGTGACTCATCAGACCTGAGCCTAAATTTTGTGTCTGAGCTGCCTTGTTGAAGAGACTCGCCCCCCGAATTAATCACCCTGCAGCCTTAGTCATAAGTCACAGACTCACTTACAGTTACTAATGCAAATTGTCTAACTGGGTTCCAAGGAAATGTACACACATTAAGGGACCTCAGCCAAGAAAGGCCAGTCATCCTTACTGGGCCTCAGATAAATATTTAGGCTTCTAAAAGTTGTCACCACTTTGCTTAGTTTATCTTAAACCCCAACAATGGATGTTTGCATCAGAAGTATTTTAGCTGGTTCCAGAAAATGAACACACTTACAATTATTGCATATCTCAAACTGCAAGTTCACATCAATCTGAGTGTAAATGCAACAACTTAAATACTGTTTCTCACTGAAATGTGCCAGTAGCACTTACAAATCAGCATTACAGGATGGACTGAAGATTTCTCATTTTGTTTACTTGTCATGTCAGAGAGCACAGACCCACAGAGAGAGAGAATAAAAAAGACCTTGCAAAAAAGGAAAAGAGAAAGTGATGTAGTTTTGCAAGATTTGGAAAAGTACATCCATCACTACCCTTGAAGCTTTCCAGAATATCGCATTGTTGATGTTTCTGTGGAAGTAAATTGACCAAAACCCCTTTTTATAGTTCCAGATTTCAGTCCATTTCTTTTTTTTGATTATGTTTGTGTTTTATTTAGGCAGCATTTGTGTAAAGCCACTTATGCTTAAACGTTTCATTTGAGAAATGTTAACAGTATTGTTAGTGGTTCACATCTCCAAGCAAGAAATGAAATCCTGGGCAGATGAAAGGAAATCGCTATCCTGGACAAATATTATTTCTAGTCTTATTTTTTTCCCCCATCCAGTTTGACAGTTTAGTCCTAGAAAGTTATGTGAGTGAAATAGAGCTCGTCTGAGACTTACTGATGTGTTTGACTCTTTCAATTACCATCACAAATCATGTTGCTACAATTCCTTCTTGCACTCCTCAACGCCTCTCAGAGGAAGAAAAACGGTGCCATGGAGGCAGCACCATTAAAAACCAGTTACTCTCTGCATTCCTCAGCAGTGAGTGTCTTTTGGGTCAAAAACTCTCTCTTGACAGCAGGGGTGCCTGCTGAGATCCAACCAGAGATTCAGCATCAGTGAATAGTTGACCATATATGGTCACAAACTGCTGTAACAGCTTAAGGTGTACACGAGTGTTGTTTTATACTGAAGCTGGGCTTAAAATCAGCACATTTATCGTAAATAGCTTTAAATGTGTTGAAATAGTTTGTGATAAAAGTGCAATTTGTTTGCAGTGAGTTGTGTACAAGTGATAATAATTGTGTTACTTCCTGAGTGAGCGAGTCCTCACAGGATGTGATCGCTTAACAGAATTATGAGTCAGTTTCCCGCCATGCTGTTAACATTTAACCACTCTTATCAAAGAATTAAAGTCCGACATATTTCTCATTCTAATGCTGGTCTTGTGACTTAAACTTTATCGCGTGCGCTGCCCAAAAGAAGCTCAGCATTTTCTGTGAGGGGTTAAGTGGTAAAAAGAAAAACTGCGATGGCATCACCATTGTGTTTTTTATTTTCAGATGACCCTCGGCCACGAGTTTGGGGCTGGAGCGGCTTGTTTGAAATGCAAGGACAAGTGTGAGGGCTTTGAGTTGCATTTCTGGAGGTTTGTATATTTTCTCTCTACAACGTCACAATTTCAGTTTCACTGTGTTCTTTCCGTGTCTACACTAGTGTCATGTATTGTAGCTAATTAAGAGTAAATCAGGGCAAAACAATGGGCCCTCATGGAAGGATACTAATATTGGCCTCAGACCACAAGAGAATTGGCCCAATTTATCCCTCCCACAACAGTAAACATATAAACGTTTGAGGCTAATGTTGACTAGCACTCCACTGATGACAGCAACTGTTAACTGCTCCTTGATTTGCGCTATTATTTTCAAATCTTGTATGTCCAAGTTTGAGATTAGAGAGAAATGTGCAATGCGACCTAAAATCTATTCAGACAGACTGATATTATATTATTGTGACTAAAGGTTTATTCACAGATAATTATACACAGACACAGTCATTAAGAAAAGTGTGTTTATTTAAAAACTGTTTGTTTATTTAATTTTGCAATATAGTCAGTAACAACTCTTTTCTTTGTTCATTTCAAAATGCTCCAAAAGCAGCAGGAGTCATAGACTAATGGGAACATGCTGTTCCTGGGAACAGATGCTGCTTATGTTTGTGTTTGAGGTCCATGTCCCATTGACTCATTAGGAACAAAAACTGAGAGTTTTGGGTTCGCAGCCTACTACAGTCGTACATTATTGTTATAGTTACATAGCTGCAAAATGCTAAAGATCACTGCTTCTAACGGTACAGCATTCCAAGCATTACATTTGAGAACTGTGACTACACAAACCCATGGTGTGCCTTTGTGCTGGTGTTGTCGTCTGCAAAACTGCACCTGGTGCTGTCTTCAGGAAAACTAACCATGTGTATATAATTGTCATATTCCATTTTTTTCCCCTGAATTACTGCTCCAAATAAGAGAGCGCCCATTGTGACCGACACGCACAGAAAGGCAACCCTCTGACGTCAAGCAATTAGAATTGTGTTGCATATTTTAAAATAACACTGATAAATATCTCTGTTTTATTAAAATAAGCACAATGCAAATCAAAGGTGTTTGTTTTTTTTGGTTACACTGATTCTGGGTATTATTTCAATATAACTGAATTTGAATTTGAATAAGTGGCTTTTATAAAATCATCCATCTTTTACGTGGCACACTTTACATTACATTTCCAGAATATAAATGTCACCATTGTTATGGTTTGGACTCTGCTATAGGAATAAACTGCCTTTTCACAAGTTAAAGTACTCTTTCCCATCATGCTTGAATTCTGAGTGCTGCTCAGGCTCTAGCATGCCTTGTAGTCATAAATTATGTCAGAGGTGTTCTGCAAATATGAAAGGTGTGTTGAGGCCTGTTAAAAGTGCAGATGTGTGAATTTTACTCTGAGCTTGTTGTGTTAGTTGTTTATTGTGAGTCAGTTGAAGAAGAACTGAAAAAGTACAGCATACCATAAATCAAAATGCAGTCAAGAGCAGAAGGAAAGGGAGATTAATGCAAGACATTTTAAAGAATGATGATAACAACAACAAAAAAAAACAGTTATACAGAGGTTATTTCACATTACATCAACATCAGTCCACATCTTTACATGTATGAAAAGAAGAGAAAATTATTTGACAATCCTGGTTGAACTGGCCAAACCCTAAATATTTCCTGTCATCCTCTTTTGCAGAAAAATATGTCGGAACTGCAAATGTGGCCTTACAGAGCACAATGTGTCAATGGACACAGAGGAGAACAAGAAGGTAGGCAAGCTGTTTGAGGACACCAAGTACACTGGTCTCATCGCCAAGTTGAAGACGGACGGCATTCCAGGATACCAGGGCAGCATGCTGACCATCACTCTGCCCAGCCCTGCCACTGCTTATACAATGCCTCCCAGTGCCTCCTCCACTGTCGTGCCCCCGTCGGCCACAGCTGGCTCTGTACATCCTGCTGGAGCCTCTGCAGGTTCAGGACCCGGGCAGGGCCTGGGTCAGGGGCAGGGCCTGGGTCAGGGCCAGGGTCAGGGCATGGGTCAGGGTCAGGGCATGGGTCAGGGTCAGGGCATGGGTCAGGGCCTGGGTCAGGGCCTGGGTCAGGGCCTGGGTCAGGGCCTGGGGCAGGGGCAGGGGCAGGGGCAGGGGCAGGGCCTGGGTCAGGGCAAGGGTCAGGGCAAGGGTCAGGGCAAGGGTCAGGGCCTGGGTCAGGGCCTGGGTCAGGGCCAGGGTCAGGGCCTAGGTCAGGGTCAGGGCCAGGGCTATGGCCATGGCTATGGCCAAGGCTATGGCCAACCTCAGCCAGCATCAGCCAATGTCACTCCAGTCAAGGCTAACAAAATGCCAGTCATGGTCAGCGCCACATCAGTCAATGTGGTACCAGTTCCCAAAGACGTACCAATGAAGACTGTGACCTATGACTGGGCACCACCAGTAGCAAACAAGTACATGGTAAGAGTTCAGATCAAAAACATTTTTTTAGTTACTATTCTGATAACTATAGGGACGACTATCTAGAGTCAAACCTTAGCTGAAATGTCTCACTATTTTTATAGGAGTTATATCTAACTTATTTGTTAAGGATAAACAGTGCAAATTGTGGAAACTGACAACCTCTCTCACCACCTCATTAATTTTCTGCTTAGAGTTAACTTATTTCAAACTGTGGTCTTTGTTTAGTCTACTACTATATCTGTAGGATCCCTGTTTTTCTTGTCTTCCCTCCACCAGACAAGACAGTTTCCCGCCACTCTCTTTGTGATTGGTCCTCAAATAGTGTCCCTCTACCCCAGTCTTGTCTGGCCTTGACATATCTTTCTTTATCCCATCTGGGCTCACATGAAATTAAATATTTCCCATGCTTTCTAGGCGGTGCGTTATATTGAGCTGCTCCCACCAGAAAAACGTCCAGTGGCTGGTTCAGAAGGAGCTGCTTACCGCCGGCAGCAGATGGCTCGCCAGCTGCCTGAGCACGACCAAGACCCGTCCAAGTGCCATGAGCTGAGCCCTGCCGAGGTCAAGCAAATGCAGCAGTACGTCCGCAAGTACAAGGATGAGGCCCTGGGAGTTGGAGATGTTATGCTGCCTGAAGAGATGGCTTTGGTTCAGGCAGGAGGCAAGGGTGGAGCTGGTGTTGGGGCCGGAGGAACACCTGCTGCAGGAGGGGCTGGCTTTGGACCTGGAGGTGGCGGTGCTGCTGGTACTGCTCCTGGCGCTGGTGGTGGAGTTGGAGGGGCTGGATATGACCCAGCGGTTGGGGTTTCTGGAGCTGGTTCTGTGCCAGGCGGTCCAGTCCCTGGTGCTGGGGCTGGAGTTGGTGGTGCTGGATCACTTTCAGGGTCTGGGATTGGACCGTCTGCTGGTTATGGACCAGCTGGAGGAGCGATGGGTACTGCTGC
Source organism: Mugil cephalus (assembly GCF_022458985.1). Taxonomy (NCBI): domain Eukaryota; kingdom Metazoa; phylum Chordata; class Actinopteri; order Mugiliformes; family Mugilidae; genus Mugil; species Mugil cephalus. Next base: position 24,147,827 of record NC_061779.1, read on the forward strand.
CACTGCTGGAGCCATGGCCGTCCCTGGAGCTCAGCAAGCTGGACTACCTCAGCAAAACTTTGTAAGAAGTTTTCATTTATATTTTATATATATATATATTTATGTATTGTGAGCTTATCAGTCATGTTTCTGTGAGTCACTGTCCTGATCATGTAGCCTACACTGGCATCCAGGCCAGGGTAAATAGTTTAAAACATTATCTTAGTGATAAAATAATATTTTCTAATACTGACAGAATGGCATATACTGCCTGCATTAGTTATTATACTGAAGTTTGCTACTTTAGCATTAGGTTGTCAGTTTAATATTCAGAATCATATCTTGAGGGGAGTCACGTGTATATGACGAATTTGCTGAAAGCTGGCCAATAATTATACTTATTTATTTATCAATCCAAGCCTTTTTTAATTTTTCCTAGATCAAAAGTAGATTACCAGAAGACAGCTGCATACTGTAGTTACAACTGAGTAGATGGCAGAGTGAAATATTAAATAATAAAGGCACCCAGCTACCCCTCAGTGAAGAGACATGTTCAGGCTTGGGAAGTTTAATTTAACAAGATGAGGAATCCCTCCAATTTCCAGAGGCACTTCACTGTAAAATTATGAAATTTAATAGGCTTTAAGCAACATTATGACAATGTTATAAGCAAATAATGTACTGTTTTAGTGTTATCACTCAGCTTTGGCTACAATCTGCATAATATCCTTAGTCACATGATGGTCTGTTTGAGACCAGAGAGAAACAGAGATTGTTGCTTAGGAGCAGCAGCAATAGTTTTTGACTTGTGAAACACCTTATATATACTCCCAGACTGAAAAGATGGATAGTTATGTAGCATGCATGTGTCTTTGCTTTCTTGTTTCATTAATCTAATGTGATTAATTCCTGTTATAACAAGTAATAACTAGTAAATCCATAATTTAGGCCAAATTCACCATGCAAAAACTAAATAACTTACAACAATGAAGCTGATTTAACCAGTTTTTCCCACAATCTATCACTGCCTCTGGTTACAAAAATAAAGGGGTTTTATTCTTAGACAGAACACTAGGTGGAGCCATAATACCATGTTTTCTCCAGCCTTCCAAAAATGACTCTCAGGTTGTTTGTCAGTGCAGTGGTGACTCACAGCTGAAGTTTTTCCCATCACCGTGTGCTGTTTATTTCTTGCTGTGAGGATTCTTATGATTTATTCCTGCTTTTAGTTCTAATGTGATCAATGTATGTGTCAATACCACTGATGCATAACATTACGTTTTTCCTTCCTGATGCCATCTTAGTTTTCTTCCTTCTTATTTATCTTCTGTTATTCTTTTTTTTTACTCTCTTTTTATGCCCTGCTTAATTCCTTACAGTATCCATGACTGCACAGTGTATCTCCTCACTGCCTTATCTCTCCCTTCACTCAGCAGTCATATCATTTTAATTAAATTCACCAGGGTCAGGTCATGGCGTGCGCCTGTGTTGTAAAGGGAAATTCCACAGACTTTGGGCCCTCAAATGTGTCATTTTCTCCTATTGAGGAAGTGCAGCGATCAAAGGGAAAAAGTTCAAATGTTTCTGTTGTCAGATCAAAAGACTTTGCAATGGACTTACAGAGAGGGATATTACGCTTTGTGTTAAACTATTGAGAAGTCCTGGAAGTGCATAGCAAATGTTTGTTAGTACTAAACGGGCTGTAGGAACCCTATTCAGGACAGGATGTACTGCATCAGTCTGTTACTAACACAATGTTGTTTTACTCAGGGACATAATAGTATTCATTTGGGCTCTTAATTTATGACATTTTCTGTCATAGTGTAAATAAGTACTCGGAAACTCATGCAGTTTACATCATTTGTTAATGTTGGTAATAAAATTTAGAACCGGCCTTTAGAATCAACCCTCTGTCCTTTTCTCTTTTTTTCCGTCAAGTCGTGCCATCACTGCCAGCAGCCCATGCGTCAGGGCGAGCCAGCAGTCTACGCTGAGCGGGCTGGCTATGACAAGCTGTGGCACCCAGCGTGCTTCGTGTGCTTCACCTGCCACGAGCTGCTGGTGGACATGATCTACTTCTGGAAGAAAGGCAATATGTACTGCGGCCGCCACTACGGAGACAGTGAAAAGCCACGATGTGGAGGCTGTGATGAGGTGAGAGAGGATTTTGGAGGCTTTGTCACTATAAAATGATTACACACGCACCCATAACGTCTGTTCATAGCTGAGAGTGTGAAAGCATCATTCACTTCATATTCTGACACATCTGTCCACAGCTCATCTTTTGTAACGAGTATACTCAGGCCGAGGGCCAGAACTGGCATCTGAAGCACTTCTGCTGTTTTGACTGTGACTGCATCCTGGCTGGAGAGACGTACGTTATGGAGAAAGACAAGCCCGTCTGCACACCCTGCTACATGAAAAACTACGCTGTGGTAAGTGTTTTTCTCTGGGTTTTCTGATACTGTTTCAATATACTGATGAGTCTAAATCTTAAAACTATTCAGTGTACTCTTTGAACCAGAGCTTAAAAAGTGTCCCAGTCCTATGTAAGAGAAGAAGACAGTTTGATTTTAGAATTTAAATTAGTAGGAAAAAAAAGGTAATTCCTCTGCAGTCATTGCCCAGACTTTAATTCTGCAAGAAGACAATGGGTCCAAACAGTTCGTAAACCAAAACTTTAATCATATTTGATTTTTTAAATAATGCTGAAGAGAGCACATTTAATTTTGTTGTTAGCATGATAATGTGTTGTATGTACAAAGCAAGTAAGGTGTAAAATAAAAGCTCAGAAAAAGTATGTGACATCAAAGTCAGATTTCTTAAGTAACAAAACCATCCATTTTCCCTCTACTGTAAACATACTTTTGGAGGACGCTGCAGCAGACCTCTTACAAACATGCTACTCATTAGTCAAAGCAGGATTCCTATGAGCTGCAGGTTGTCAGCCTTGGGATAAAAGGTTTTATACAACAGACTTCTAAGAGCGATCTATAAGAGAACGGCTATAAGTGAACACTGACCACCCAAAGCCAAGAATGTGAAGCACTCAGCTTGGGTTTAGATGCATTATCCAGCCTAATCCCCAGCAAAGCTACTGTCTTTATTTAATTTCATACTTGCCTTCACTTGTAAACATAAAGGTAGTTGAACCAATGTGTTACCAACCCACCAAATAAAGTTGAGCTGACACATAAGATAAATGTTTTTTAAAGCACTGCCCAGTAAACAAATTAAAGAAAAAATTGCAACTGTTGGCCTCCACAGTGAGGATCTGGTTGATGTACGACTGCTGTTTTGCTGGCATGGTTGTGTGATCATAACCTGTTGCCTGTGCAGTCAGTAAATCCTAACCTCAGTTAACACCTTTGGAATTGATGGATTAGAGAGTTTGTAGTGAAGGAACAGGCAGTACTCTCCACCTCCATCATTCTCATACCAAATGAGGAAATGTCTTTTGGAAGAATGGCATTCTATCTCTGGAGTAGATTTCCAGGCCCTCAACTACTGGAACACATTTGGCTCTCAAAGAGAAAAATGACCAACACACCAAACACTTTTCTCTGTAAACAGTTTTGACCCACATTTTTTACATTTCTGACCACACGGTGCTGTTTACTGGGTATTCTTACATGCAGTGATGGAACATTTCTACGAAAATAGATGTACTTGAACATAAATGAACAGTTGGAGTACCAATATAAAAGCAATGGTGAAGCAACCAGAGATGGGGAAAAAAGAAGATTGTTTGTCTTGACATCGTTATTTTTCTCTCTTCCCAGAAATGCTCATCCTGCCAGAATGCGGTGGAGCCCGAGGCCCAGAGGGTTTCCTACGGCGAGCACCACTGGCATGCTGAGCCACAGTGCTTCAAGTGCTCCGGCTGCTCCAAGTGCTTGATTGGCCAACGCTTCATGGCAGTGAAGAACTTCCTCGTCTGCTCTGTGGAGTGCAAGAAGAAAATCACGGCTTAGAGGGACAAAACAATTCTCTCATCTTCTCCATGACCACCAGTGAAACCGGGATGAGTTCAATTGAAACTAAACTCAGAGCAGAGAAAACAAACACTGCCTGATCTCCAAAAGGGCACAGATGTGTTGTGGTTGTGTTAGCATAAAATCAAGTGCCTGGTATCTGTAGTATGGAGCTCTGCAGTACCTGAGAATCAGTCTGGGCCCCTGTTTGACTTTGGAAGACCACAACACAGCTAAATCTTGAAGTCTCAGATAGGATGACTCCCAAACGGCTACTGTCCGGTTCAGTGTACATCCTTTCGTTTTTGGTTGCTTTTCTTGCACTGTTTGAATTTACAGATGAGATTACCGTTTGTTGTTAATGCTATTTTTGTTGCTCCAAACATAAATAAGGTACGGTTTATAACTGTACCACCATTAAGTGCTTCCTTAAAGCTAAAAAACTACTGATCTTCTCTATGCAGTTATATCAGCCAGGTATGAGGCTGACTGAATTAAAATAAAATCATATTTGAAAGGATGTTGCCCCACTAGCATATACATACAGAGTATCCCATATGCACATGTTTTGATATTGGATGCTTTACTATGATGTTGGATAGATAGTACTTAGTATTTAAGGGAACAAATCATTGTGAACAGATTCTAGTATTAAAAGCCAAAATTAGTCCTCTCACATACGTGGTTAAAACAGGCTGGCAAAATTCAGTGCTGCAATCTTAACATGATCTTTGCAAATATATGGCTACTGTATTGGTCTGCATTCGCTTTGAGAAAAAGGCCTCTAGGCTTGAGTATAAGAATCGATAAATAAAGATTTCATGTGACTGACCAGAATGTCATGTGTAGTCTGATGTAAGTCTCCCTTGTGTTACTCACAGGGCCCTGGATGACACATAATACTGTGTTGCAATAAACTGCACTTTACAAAATCCCCAGTGAATTCATGTTTGAGTAAGTGAAATCAACACTGGTCAACATCAGCGCCAGGGATGGTTTGTGTGCAGACGGACTGTTTGACACAGGTTTGTCTTACCTGCTTGGGTTTTAGAGCCATGGAAGCAGTGGAACAAACTTGCTCTTTGAATGATGCTACGATAATTTGGCAGTATACAGTAGTGCATTCTCAAAACACGTCCGCTTCTAATGTTTTACAACCGACAGTTGGTATTAACATTTATGACTTCCATGAAACATTCCATCAGGCCCGAACACAAACCAGCAGGGCACAACTTGAACCCAGCCGTCGTTAAGCTTAACTACATGAATGCTTTTCATCTTCAGACACTGTCTTCTGTAAAAGAGGGGTCTGTAGAGTTTAATGTGGTGACTTCATATACTTCCCATAACGTCTTCAAACTGAGCACATGTAAGTGAAAACACCTGTGTGGATATGCTAATAAACATCTACGTGGTGTTACAACTTACACTACACATGTACAGTACACTCTTCACCACAGTATACAGGCTGCAGCCAGCAGTGTACATGAACGTTGTGTACAGGAACAAGTAATAATCCATCTGACAACAATTAAACTGAAACTCTAACCTCCCTGTTTCTACGTCCTGAAGGTGAGGTAGTCATTAGTTCTAATTGTCAATACAGCCCACTGTGACTCCCGAAGGACCCTCGTCTCTCTCTCTCTCTCCCTGACGTATCACCTGCTACTCTCTGATGGGAATCTGTGGAGGGGCGGCCATGATGGAAAAAACATAACCAAGGGGCTTGTGTTTTCATTCACGATGTGGAAACCGTGCACAATTCAAGGAAGCTCCATCTCGGAGGGGGTCCATTGTCTTAAATGGCAGTCAGCCCAAAGCCGTGCTGCTATTTCCCCTCTTTCAGCCACAACTCTACCAGAACTGATGTGACAGAACCGGCTGATCAGCTCCTAGATAACCTTTCTCCAACATCTCGCTCTGTCCTTCCTCTAATTTTCCACAAATTCTTTGCATTTCCAATTCTTTGATCAAAGGAAATCAGGGGATTAGACTTGCAAGATTTGGTTTTCTGAATACATGGACACTAGACCTCTCAGTCATTTGCCAAAAATATGAGCTGGTGTGTAGAAAGAGTTGGCACTGCGTTCTTCCTGTAATAGTGTGTGCCTGTCGGAATTTGAATAGGATTTGTTTCTGCTTGAATTTCCATTGTGCTGCAGTTTAATGCATTTGCATCATATTAATAGTCTGCCCTTAGAACCAGCCGCAACAAGCTTCATACCTACATTTTCAGTGCAGTTGCACGGTGACATTTGGCACCCCTCTGTGTCCTCTCATATGTTCAGACTTTATACAGCACTGAGTTGTTGCCTCAACAAGTCAAAGTGAAGTTTCCAGTGGGGAAACACTCTCTGAGCTGAGCTCATGTGCATAAATTATGCTCAGAGCTTGCCCTCAGAGAATTAATGTCATAAATCCCTCTCATGAGTGAAGGACAGCATCTAGGCAAAGTGTAAACAGTGACACTTATGAAGCGATAAGAGATTAAATCAAGATGAGATTTTGTATGCTACTTAGAATCTCAGCTTTCCATTCCCACAGCCTTGGGCTATAGTTAGTTGGTATGGAGACGCCACGGTACACAGAGTCTGGTGCTGAGCAAAAGTCTGTTTATGCTTTTGTTCAGATTTATAACACTGTGGTGATCAGCACTAACAGATTCATTCAAAATGTGTACACACTATATTTTCTTCTTTTTGAATCAAACCGGTGTTTATACTGCAGAACGAAACCACTCTGTAACTACAGTAGACTGAGGGGGGTGTCCACAAACTGAAGGGTTATTGGTTTGATCCCTGGGACATGCCAAAGTGTCCCTGCTGAAACCCTGTGTGAGTGAATGGGATGGAACAGCGCTGAGTACAATGGGTAGAAAAGTATATGAAAAGAAAACCATGCACCAAAACAATGTTGGCTTACAGTGAGTGGGAAAAGAGCTACAGCAGTGGCATGGAAGCGTATCTGAAGTTGATCACAGTCACCTGCTGATGGCCGCTGCGTGGAGCTGCTCCAGATGGGAATGCTTTTGTCATCCTGAGTAGACAACACATGCACATTCTGTTCTCCAGACTTCCTAGGACAGGACATACGGTCAGATTTAATCTTATTTTATGGAACTCTGGATGGAATGAATACGAGCCTGTGTAACTTACAAACCTCTGCTGCAGTGACAGTAACCTTAAGAAGACCTGTCAAGCTGTGTTAAAGAGAACATGATCACAACGGACTCCTAATGTTACAGAGAGTATCGGGTGATTACGGACTCTAGTCATGTGAGGTTCAGGTGGGCATTGCACACAAACGTTCCTATATAAACCTCAACTCCCACCATCTTGATTTAATCTCTTGTTTCTCTCCATCTCTGAGAAGAGTGGTGAAACGTCTCGAGGAATCTCTACGCATCTTTTTTTTTTTACCACTGTTACAGCTTGATTTTGTTTAGATGCACTAACTTAACAGACACACTCTACAGAACGTGTGTCAAACATATGGCTCGTGGGTCAAAACCTGTGTTTTAGTCAGTGGACAGAACACAGCAATGAGACCGAGGACTAAACACCAAAACGTCTGGAGTAGCTTATTATACTATCGTCTTACTGGTCCGGCCCGTTTGAGATCAATTTGGGCTGTATGTGGCCCCTGGACTAAAATGAGTTTGACACCCCAGCTCTACGGTATTTAACGTCCAGCCATCCACGTGTCCTCTTCCCAGCCACCCACACCTCTGCTGGTATGTGTTGACATGCATGCGCTGCAAACTGCCTAGCTAGGTCACAACCAGTGACAATCACTAAAGAATAAGAAGAAACGCAAAGGAGCAGAGAGGAAATAGTTGGAAAACCTTGAGGAAAAGTTAGGTATGACCTCCTTACTACACAGTCCATGGGTACAACAGGTGAAGCTGACCATGTGAAAGGCTAACCGCTGGGCCGCAAATACAGCTTCAGCTAGTTCAACCTATACTTTGTGGTGTGTTCAAGTGCAACTTTTCCAGACACAGGCAATGCTAGCAATCGTGTTGCCCTTCTTCCTCTGATGCTTGTTTGGTGTGGACCTAGCCCGTTTTACCTGTACTGTACAATCCAGACTTCCACTCATTCCACTCTAGCGTACACAATCAGGACTTTTGTGTACGTTTACACACTTCTGATGAACTACTGTGTTTATCTGACTTCAGTATCCATTCACATAACCAGAACCAAGAGGAACAGAGCTGACTGTTTACTTTACACTGTACTGATATACAGCTTTTATAGCTTCCACAGAATGTAAATTTGCTTTCGAACATTTTTTTTATTTCACATAGTACTGACTTAACACATTAATGTACTTGCATTTATGATCTTGTGAATATGTTTTTTCTAACATTTAACAGGTGCACTCTAGCTCCTTTTAGTAGCAGCATTAAGTAAAGTGTCTGCTGAGTGTGTGTTGTGTATTGATGCGCTAATGAAAAGAAGTGATCACTGCTGACAAGCCTTGTCCTGCATTTAAAAACACTTTATTACAAGAAAGAACAGTGCCAAAAACTCTTGCCAAATCTGAGGGAGCCTCTGGTGCCAATTGTAGATTCCCCCTCCCGTTCAGCTCCAACACTCTCCTAATATATGTTTTCTCATCGCCAGGAACTCCACAATTCTAATGAGTATTTTACAGCCGGCAGCTGGTATGCACTGTATAGAATTAAATAAATATGAAGGACGGAAACTTTACTTGGTAATAGAGGGTACACATTGACGTTACTGCCGCCCTCTATAATGTATGCATTTACCAAACATTTGACTATACAGAGATATGATTATCAGTGGCAACATTGTTATACACAGCTAGTAAGTAACCTTTAACCTTCAACCAATGAACATATTCAATAAACGCAGAAACAGAAAGAGGAACAAGAGCAGAACCATATACTACACATGACACCAAAGCATTCCCTCTTTTGAACTGATCAGATATTTCACACTGACAGTCGATAAGTCAAGTGGATTTGGTTAACTACCCCACCCACATACAAAATGCAACACACATCTGCTTCCCTGAGCTCTTCCATGACCATCCGGAGACGTCTCTTACCTACGTGCAACACTCTTAAGTGCCCTCTTTAGTTCATGTCCTGACTGCAACATCAAAACCAGTTATTATACTTAAAATAAGAATATGTTTGAGTTACTTGAAAGAAGAAACAAAAAACTCCTCTTAGTAGACTGATAACATTCCTGTAATACTGCAAACATAATGTCAGAGAGCAGTTCAGGCATGTAAAGGATTTCTTAATCACTATAAGAGCAGATTACAGAAGGTGGGGAAAATGTGGAAGGCGGCATGAAGAACAGTAATCTAAAAAACGAAAGAATGATGCACTTTAACATTGTCTCTTATAGTTTTATTGCTGTGACTATGACCTAAACGTAAGCTATTCTCTTTAGATTCCACACATAGCAGAAAGAGTTGAGGGCTTCATGCTTCGCAGATGATGAACAGTACGTCCAGTCCTGGCTCATCCAGGTTAAACACTGATGTACTGTATGCTGGAATCTTAAAACTTTCCCCCACTGAAGACGAGCAGAAACATGGCAAGCATCTAAACACAGCCGGTGTAAATGCCAGCTCTGTGAAAGTCTGATAACTCACCACCCACATTCCTCCTGGAGGGGAGGAGGAGGAGGCAGTGAGCAGGGCTGATTCATCTTTATGGTATGTCATCATAGAGCTGGCCTGGTATTACAGACTACGATCCAGCGGACGACAGGAGCAGTCATGTTTGATGGCACAGTCAACAAGCTTTGTCACAAACTGTGGAGTCCTTCACTTCATTCACTGCTACTACTGTAGTTCATCCTCAGTGCAGAGATGGACCTTTGCTAGTCTGCATTACAAGGTAAAGGGTCAGACTGACATTAACCACAAAACCATATTAAACGGTGAAGATCATTTTGGCTTAAGCATTTGTCTGTGTTTCGGCCAATGTGAATAATTGACATTCATTACTATAACAATTCTTAGCACCATAAAAGAAGTTCCAGTTACTTGTGTAACAATTTGGGAACCCATCAACGTAGCCTCTCAAGTCAACAACCAGCGTCCTAGGGCTTCAGATGTAGCCAGTCAATATCCAAATGACGGCTATCTTGGCTAAGACCTGTTATATATGTCGCTCATAAATTAGCAACCATAGACGTGAGAATAAGATTTGGAGTTGGGAGACAGCGTCTGTGACCAGACACAGTTTCCTCAGTGGCTTTGTTAAAGGCTTCGTTATTTTCTTAACAGACCGACTTGCTGTCTTTGTTTACAGCTGAGAGGCTGCAGCACCAGCTCAGAAATGTCAGAGATGCGCCATCTATAAAATAGTACAACTGGTTTCCAAGAGCTGCTGAATAGTTTCAGAGATGAGTCAGTTTACATCAGTGGAATGCTTTTAATTTTTACCACTCTAGTTTTGTCTCTTGAGGTTCCTGCTCTCCTTTCTGGTCATCCTGCTTTTGGTCATCCTTCTCCCTTTCTTTTCCCCTGAATGTAAATTCAAACAAAGAATTAGTTTTCTGGAGTTGAGCCATTCAAGGGACACTTGGAGCAGTGGGCCGTCATGTTAGGGGAGCAGCACTGGGGGTTTGAGGTGCTCACTCATCCACCATTTTTATGCATTATTATGCAGGAGACTTTTGATGTTAAAGATTGCTTTACTTTCTCATTTTCCATGTGGTCGTCCATGATCTCCTTTTCTCTCTCTGTCATCACCACCTTTCCACTTCTATTTCAACATTTTGGTAAAAACGAATAGTATGTTGCAGTATTTTTAGGTACACCTAATAGTATTACCTTCTTCAACTGGCTTTATTCAGAAACAGTCTCTCTGCAGTTAACCTTGGGGATTTTCCACAATTTTTCAAGTATCCAGCAGGAGTCACTCTTTCCTGTGGTCATGTGCTTTATACATCAGAGCTTGGATACTGGACAAAGTCGTTTTCAAAACCTGTAGGAAGCACTTAATGGTTTAAAAACCTCTGCCTGACAATGTGGAGGCACCTGTTAAACAAATAGCCGACAGAGCTCAAACTTGAGATCACAATCCTGCTGGTACAGACACCCTATTTACAAAGTAAGTAAAGTAAGAAAACATATGCTCTCACATCAAATTCCAATGGCAGTAGCATGTAAAACCTTACAAAGTTAGCATGTTTCATAAAACATTAACTTTTTCATGCAGCCATCTATGTCTCACTTTATACAGTGTACATAACTAATGAGGTCAGCCTACCCAGAAAGCTGCTCCGCTGTTTGAAACCTTTGCCAGGTATCTGCCATAGCAGCTCTGACAGGCCCAGACACCTTGGTTGTGTTCTCATTTTCTGAAGCCAAATGTGCTCTTACGAGTACATCATTAGACATATTGACATTTTAACAAAGTATAGTTTAGTCTGGTGAAAGGGGAGCTGACTCAAGATGGGTCTGACCTGGCTACAGTTTGCCAAAAGAGAATGAGTCATGAATGTAGTTAAACATTTTGGTAAATACACTTATCCATTCCCTAAAATGAATTTCATTAAGTGGAACATGGGTTAAGCCAGGAGATAATGAGATTATTTTTTGGCAAAATGTCAGTTGTTATTGCTAAAACAATCTAGTATGTCTCTGTCCACAAATTTGAACATCCTTATCATATCCTGGAAAGGATAAATATCCTGTTGTTCAGCATAATTTTTTTTTTTTTTTTTTTGAATTCAGCAACAACAGGCCTTGAATATATTACACCGTGGGAATATCGTCCCCATACATTTAAGAAGTGTCTCAAAGCCGTCCGTAACACAAGTGATAACTGATCCCAATCTAGAAATATTTCCAAATGAATGCTTTATTGATAGTAGACATAGGTGTACCTGTTTCAGTCTTTTACTGACCTACACTGGCTTTATACTGACTCCAGGTCTCCTGGTTACTGTTTACATTTCATGATAAGTTGCCAGTTAATGATTCTGTCTTACAGCTGGCAATGTTTGTTTCAGTTTGAGATGCTGATAGTGCTGCCTTTAAAGTTATCTGAAATGTGACCTCTTTACTCTGCGATTCTTTTTATGACTATATTTAAGTGAGTTTATTTTTCAAAATTGTGGTGTCTTGTGTTCCCTGCTGCCTCATATATCATGTTTAGATAAGCTCACACGTTGAGTCATGTGATATGTTATAAAGTGGAGTGTATTGGTAAAACTGGGAGCAGTTGTCCAAGTTAATGTGAATATGGACAGCCCAAGAGAAAGACAATGAAAGTCCATTTGGGTGTATTACATATTGCATGTTGAGTTGATTGCATCTCATACAGCTATGTATTGATGTGTTTGCATCAAAGACTGTAGAAAAAAATGAGAAAATGAGTAGAAATGCAGAATGTGCAGAATCTGCACATTACTGTACTGTTAGAGAGTGGAGCCCTGTTATCGATGACCTGCCAATACTTCCTCTAGACTCTCTCACGTTTGATTAATACTGCACTCTGCTCTATCTTGATCAGTTACAAAGAAATGTTCTTATTTTCTAATTTGTTATCTCATGGTACTACGGGACTGCTTCACAGAGCTGTTGTCAGTGGCAACTGTCAATCATCAGGGCGTCACATCCTGTTTTAAAGTGTCAACTAACTAACTAACATGAAACTTCAGAAAAATGGACATGTGAACATACATGAGTACTAGCTACCTAAAATGAGAGAAACTATCCTTAATAAAAAAATAAAAAAAGGAAAAAAAAGTGTACATTAGTGTTTGGCCCAAGTCTCATTTACTAACATGGGGGAGGTGGTTGTTACAATACTGCAGCTACTCACCAGGGGGAGTTCTCTTTGGATGGTTAGGGTTAGGCTTGGGTGTTATAGCCTTAAAGCAGCAGGAAGCAAGGACCTGTGATAATGCTCCTTCGCACAGTGGAGTGCTGTCCTGTTACAGTGCCATGGAAGGGGTGGGACTGGTTTTCCATCAGGGATGGACAAGAATAAGTGTTAGTGCCTTGACTATCAACATAGCAGCAGTTACATTCTCACTGCTTTTATGACCATTTACTTAAGTTCCATACCTGTAGATACAGCAACACCAAAGAACTGCCCCTTCTCTTTCAACCAGTAACACAGTACAAATTTAGAATATCTTGAATTTTTGGATGTTTCTTTGTAACATATGTAAGTGTTTTACATCAAGAATAATTCTGTACTACCACTAAGGCTGCAGCCAAACCTAAAATTACAAGTTTCCCTTTCCTGCCATTGTTTACCACACCACTCTTCCTTCTTTTAGAGTTGGAAGCTGTAAAAAAAAAAAAAAAAAATTTCAGGGCCCCGTGTACCCTACAGGGATGGACAACAACATTAATATTAGATTCACATGTGGTTGGCTTTTGCATATCATTAAATGTCATTGTGGAATTTTTAATTTGCTGTTGGATAACGGCAGAAATTTGAGAACAAAGGGACCAGTATCTGGTCCTGGATGCATCACTGCTTCATGTGCATGACTCATTTTAACCATTTACACACTAACTTGCTTTTTTACCCTTTGAATGTAGATTTAGTCCAGGATTTGCTTAAAACAAATAGTTCACTTAAAAATTAATTGTCCACCAGATGTTTCCTGTTCAAGTTCAATCATGCCACAATCTAATCCATATTAAACACAACTAACTTCAGGTTTTGAAGAGGTATTTCACACTATGCCTACAGATCCACGTTCTGGTGAAGAATAACTGGGCTGAGTCATCTGTGCAAAGTTTTGTCTCAGACTATATTTTATTCATCAAAAGGATCAGTGCATCAATAAGAGTTAAGGTGTGCTAACACTAAAGCATTGGCTTAGCGTCTTTAACTGTTGTTTCTAAGAGCTACAGTAGTCTGTTATTTATGTCAAGAATCCTGAAGGGTGTGGTCAAACAACCCGCCTCACTGGAAAAGTAAACCTTCAGTATATCACGTCATCACTTCATGCAACTGTTTTTCTGATCTTTCAAATGATCTTTTAATGTCCTCTGATTCAGGTGCTTTGACATTAAGTATTTGATCATCATATCCCGAGGAAAAAGTGAGACTTGTTACTTTTGTTATAGAACCATCACTGAACCAGGAGTGATGAATCTCAAGATTGATTGTTTTTTGTATCATATCTTTCTGACAGAGCTTTTACCATCCATGTTTTTGAGTATTTATGTCTGATTCTTCTCCAGTGTCTTGTGGTATTCCACAGGGCCCGGTTCTGGGGCTCTTGCTATTCTCATTCTATTTACTCTCTGTTGATTGTTGACAGATGTAATACTATATATAAGTTGCACTCAGATGGTATTCACCTCTATGACACCTTGCAGGTTTCAGTCTCCCTGGGAACCTCTAGAGGAAAAGTGGTTACAGATAACTGATTAATTAATAGTTTAAGTTTATACTGTCTCTCAGTCTTGAACTGTTGGCACTGTTGTCTTCATGTAGGCCCATGGTCCTGGAAGAACATCCTCTCATCGCACTATGTACTGCACCTGCAATATATGGTTGAAATCACAATAAAACTTTGTTGACCTTTGACCTCGATCTATCCGGCGTTAATGCTGCTTTGAATTCCTGTATTGTTTTTCATCCAGTTTGCAAATGTTTGCCTGTGAAAACCAATATATAAATCTACCTACAGTAGAAAAGCAACAAACACATCTTCACTACAGGAAATACTTTCATTTTGTGCATTGAGATGATTACTGAAAGCAGCAGAATCTGAACTTCTTCCAGCTCTTCTAAGCAGACCTATAATAAACTAAGACATCAGAGCTGGGATAGTAGTTAGTGCCTTCAGTGGATCACTTGTTTACAGTTCTGTGTGAGATAAATACTTTATATGTCCCTCAAAATGTATTTTCTATTTCTAACATGGTTGTCTATCATGGGCCCCGAAGTCCTTTTTCCCCCCATAGAGTTTAATAGGGGAAAACTGATAGTCAACGAGCTTTGTCAACAGGAAAATTGTGACTTGCCTTCCAAGATCCACAGATGTCCTTGCTTCCTCATGTTCCCTATAAGATCTTTTTGTTTTATTTTTCTCTATTCAGATGTTCAATGTCAGTTCAACAACAGGTGCAGTTGCAGTACGTGGACACACATGTTTCAGTGTGACTGAAGTTGTGGTTGAAGCTGAACTGTCATAGGTTTCCATACACTGACACAAACTTTGCTAAGCATCAGTGTGATGTGCATGAAAAATGTGAATAACACTTATTTTATTATGTTTCTTTCACCTAGGAATCCAATAATGTTAAGAGTTTGTATCACGTATAGACACAAGATGCAGTACCAAATGAAGTTGGAGACCACTTTTTTGAGGAAGTTACTGTACCATGCACTCTGACGTAAAGATGCAGGGTAAGGGCAAAAAGAACACAGCCAGGAATTAAACCAAATTGAATGCTGGTCATCACATGTGACAAGTAGCCACACAGCCTGGCATAATCCAGCCTGCCTATGTAATGTGTAATCCATTTCATGAGGTCTCAGTTCAGCCACATGGAGCCTAAATGTATAACAAACAAAAACTTAGACACTACACAATTTTTCCACTGTTTTGTCACTATTAGTGTCCAGGTTCACATCGCTTCAAGGATGTGGAAATGTTAATCTACAAGGGATGTGGGAAGAGAACCACTTAAATCTACTGGGAAGCAATAGAAGTCTTTGTGTATCACTTGCAAGCAGTTCGTTTGCGCTGTGATTTTGCAAGTGAAATCAGTCTTTATGTTAAAGATCTACTATGTATTTATGAAATCCTGAGGTGTCGTGAGACTGGTTTTCCATGACAAATCAGTAGTGACCCTCTGCCCTACAAATACTACACGTTCTGTCAATTCAAAAGCACAACAGATACACACTTTTAAACAACATAAAACACAGAAATATTTGTGACCCGACAATATTGGTGTGTGTTTCATCACACACGCTATAGGTCCAGTACATACATGTCAGTTGCACGCATAAGCGCTGGTTCGTCGATCATCTGGTTTAATGGGGGAATTCCATTGCTGTGCCAGGCAGAGCAGAACAGAGTGAAAGAGAGAAAAAATCTACGCACACACACACACAGTAGAAACTCTTAACTCAAAATATGGAACGGCTGATAATGAACAGGTGTATGTGAGTGTGTAGGCGAGGGGGAGTTAAAGTTGACGTACCAATATTGCTCCCTAAACTAACATGGATTAATGTGCAAGTTTAAGTGTGAACAATGTAAAATAAAGTCTTTAAGGAAATCTTCCCTAATCTGAAATTGAATCTGTGCACTAATAAATAAATATGAATCAATGAAAACATTTGAAACAATGAACACAAGGAAAAGGAATTCTCCTTCTGGTGTCTTGTCTGTCTTCAGCTTGGAGATCACTACCCTCACTACCCTCAGTCTCAAACTAAGGCAATAATCACTGTCCAGTGACAGAACAGAAACCAGCTCCACTGCTCGGTGTGTGGACGAGGCATGTGTGCTTCAACTTCAGACGCAGGCTTTTATTTTGGCAGAAATGTAAAATTTACCTTAAAAGTGATTATACATTTTAAAAAAAACAAATAGATACTAACAACCATCTTCATCATCTTTGTCGACTGACTAATTCCATGATGATTCCATCTCACAATGTTCCAATATGCGAGTTTAAAACAGGGATCCCTTCTGCTTCTCTCAGAAAATCTTTGCATTAGAGTCAATGAAGAGCAGAGAGAGACGTGACCACACTCAGAGGTTCACAGTTCAAATTCTGCAAGTCTCACTGCTTTGCCAAGCACATTTTGACAGACAGAACAAGTTTGTCTACAACTGTGGAAAAAAATCATGTGTGTAGAGTGTAAATTATGGCCAGGAGGACTATGGAAAGACAATTTGAAATTCCTTCTCTCTCTATTTGTCCTCTCTTCCAGAGAAACATTTCTCCTCTCCATTTCTTTCTTCCACTCTTCCATTACCATGATCCTTTCCTTCAATTCTTTATACTTTTCGTCAATTTCTCCCTTCTTTTCTGTCAGCTCGTTATATTCTTTCATTATTTCTTTCTTATTCTCTTATTCCTCGTCCTTCAGCTCATTGACGTTGGTTTTTCTGCTTCTCCAATTCCTTCAGCCTGTCATGCTCACAGTTGATGGAGCTGTAGCCATTGTGGAGCTTGTGGTTTCCAGAGACAAGTCCATTGTTCTGCTTGTGCAATGATTTTAGCTGATTTTAATCACAGCTCGCAGACGTGCTCAGTGCACAAGACTTGCTCTTGAAGATGTTGCCTAGCTGCAGGGGTTCCATAGACGACATGAGTGGTCTCCAAAAGTGAAGAAGCTGGCTGCAGTATAGGTCACAAACCCTGCCACTTCTATGTTAGTCAATGGACATGGGTTAGACTATTATGGAATAGTGAACCTCCCCTAAGAGACTTTCACTTGAGGTAGCCTACTAAAAATCGGTCCATTTTGCCCTTTGCATCCACTGTAGTTAGCTAACGGATGTTTAGGTATATTTCTTCTCATGAACTATTTGTTTTTTTTTTCGCATTTTTTCTCCCCTGAAGTCCCCTGGGGCCCCCCCAGGAGAGGCGCACCTCACACTTTGAAAACCGCTGGATTAGACTAATAAAATCTGTGCACATCAAATCAAATTTTCGCAGATTTGATACTTGTCCTTAAAATTAGTTCTTATCACTGTGTGTGTATTATTATTATTATTTTGGTATTTATATATTATTCAGTTGAAGTAGTCTGTTTCAAATTGTTAAATGTGTGTTTTGAAAGCTTATCAGTAATGTTAATGTTATTAGCTAACTGACATGAAGCAGTCATACGGTAGCTTGGAAAAAGCAGACGATCAGTTGCCAGCAGTTCACAGACAGTTTTTACGGTGTGCTGACCTGCCTACAGTGTATAAAACTGTGAGCTTTTTGACGTTTGAGGCATTTATTAAAGTAAAATTATTGACTCACCTTCTATGATTATTATTAAAGTTATGATTATTATTAATAAAGTTATTACTTTATTCGGAAGGAGAAGGAGGTTGGGAAAGTGTGAAAAATATGCAACTGGATAAACAATAAATAATGAGGATGCATTCATAGCAATTATCAGCCGCACATATTTCCACTAGATGCAGAATTCCCTCACAGAGTCAGTGGGACTGTAGGAGGAAACTTCTCATTCCACACTCACACTCCCATATGTCTGTTTGAGCTCATTTTCTCTCCACTGTTATTTATTCCCATTAACCTTTTACTTACTCCTTCCACCAGTCGTCAAGCTGCCACAACTCCCTCCATACAGTAAAAAAAGTAAATGTCTCTTGTACTGCAGCCTGATAAGAATTCCTCCCCTGAGTTTTGGCAAGCACCAGGCTCCGGTTTAAGAGCCTGTAAATGTCCGAGGCAGGAATGTGAGGTTGCCTTGTATGGTCATAAAAATGGACTGCTTCTTCTTTTTTTTATACTCACTTTTTCCCCTGTGAGGATCTAGGCTGGTTCTGGTACACCGAGGAGCACATAAGAGACAGAGGTGTATGTAAAGCGGGATTCCCAAACCACGCCCATCAAACTTTAGATGTTATTGGAAATGATTGTGCTTACAGTTGTCACACGCATTTGCTGAGGCAAAGTAAACCGACACAGTGATTTTGCATAAATGCTGGTGAACAAGTGCTGACCTGCACTGTTGAACAAGGTTTACCTCGTTTCTCAGCACCCATTACAAACATCTGCCATCTCTAGTCAGCTACTCCAACCCATATTCTAGTGCGAATCTAGTGAGAAAATAGAAACTAGTTATCCACTTTAACCCTAACCATAACAGGCTGCTATTACGATTATTACATTTTCCTGTTTTCCAGTCATCACTGAACTCAAAAACAACTTTTCAAACATCGGAAACGTGCCAAATGAGTTGGAAAGTCTAAAGTAAGGAAGCTATTATTAGGTGTTAGCTGGTTTTATGTGACCTGGCTCTGCCAGTAGCTCTAAAGTATACAGGAAGTCAGGTACAAACAGAATTACTACGTTTGAATAAACTCAATGAATGGGTGGAAATCACCAGAGCCCTCATAATATCATTTTATCACAATACTGGAGTCACAAAGCAATATTTTTATTTATTTATTTTTAAAAATACTTTTAAACATTTGCAAAAACAACAATTGGCAATAAATTGATACTTAACCCTTTATGGAGCGAGGAGTCATATTTGGTAACTTTATAATTGCGTCCCTGTGCCTCTCAGTGAGGTTTAGAAGCAAATGGTTTTCACCCAGCCAACCAACAAAGATCAAAGAAAGATTCTCAGGTCAAATCTGGATCAAATATGGTCTGTTCATGACATAGCTTCATTAAGCACCATGAAGAAGTGTCCTAATGTTTTCTGATGTGACAGTGTGCATGATGACCTGCGTCTGAATCTCTGCTTATATTCTAATGCTCTAAATTCATGTTTACCGCTTAAGGATGAGGATGGTAAATTCAATAGTCTTGACTTTCTAAATGAAAATGAAAAATTTTGAAAAACGTCAAAGCAAAAAAAAAAAAAAAAAAAAAACGTTAGAGCAAAAAGGTCTTCTTATGCCCTACAATAACACTCCAGGGTTCAAAATCAGAATTTCCAAATATATCAGTGAGTGCCCTATAAATGGTTAATACCTTATTTCAATTGCAAATTACATCCATGAAAAAATACATGGCAACATATTATTTTTTATTTATAAATGTTGCATGCACCTGTCCAGCTGAATCCTTACGTACTGCCAATTAGCAGATGAGGTAGCGGGTTCCCTAAGTTAGCTAACTTGTAGCAAATCAGCCACTTTAAAAGTCCCGTGACCGCTGAGAACACCAACTCTATGAGCATGTCGATCCTGAGCCTCTATCAAAACCTGGCCATGGGATACAAAGACTTGCCCGTGATCAAGAGCAAAGATTATCTGAGCTTCCTCTATGTGTCTTCTCCTTTTGATGAGGAGATGGAGCCAGAGAACTGGGAGAGCCCCACACCATGGTGGAGGCTGCAGGCTCTCCCATTCGACGGATATTCACTCCAGTTATTCCTGAGAAAGTGGATAGAGAAGTGCTGAAGGGGGACCGGAGAAACTGTGCACTATGGAGTCCAGTGATGGGAGCACATTTAAGAGGGTCATCTCCCCTGTTCACCGATCACAAGACACAGAGCTGACAAACCGGTGGTGAGTCACTGACTACGATGCATCTGGGCAGCTCATCATGTCTGTCTTCCGTCAGTCCATGAAATGTTCAGTCCAGCTGGCAAGGTCAAAGAGAAAGCGGGAAGAGGAAGAGAGCAGCGTCATCACCAGCAGCCCTTTTCCACAAAGAAAGAGCATGACTGTTTGATGAGACACGTTTGAATCCTCTCAGGAGGACGTCAAGCTTCTTCTATGGAACGTCTTGCTTGACTGCCACAGATTTTATTAATTTTTTTGTTTGTTTTTTGACCAGTACAAGCACAAGGTCAGTGTTTTTTTGGTGCATACGAGAAGTTCTTCTCCCAAATTATGGAAAACATCTAATTATTCCTTTTGTGTCTTTTGGAGTGAGAGAAACACTCCATCAACTGCAACCTCTCTCTTTAAAAATGGTGAGTATTCCCTTATTTTTGTCATTGTAAGAATTCTTCTGTATTTTGTATTTTATTTCTGCTTTATCACAGTTTCCTCATTCCTTACAAGGGAGAAGGATATGACGTGATGAGAGGAAACGTCCCTGCAACTTCTCTGTTGGTAAATACTTGATGGTGTGATATTCGCTCTGATATTCAATCCCTTTTATATTATACTGAAATGATTTGACATTTGTCTTTTGAGCAGAAAAGACTACCTGCATTGTGAAATCGGTTTCAAAATCAAGAGAGAAGCAGTTTCTTTCACTTCTGCAGTCCTTGCCGTGATCCGGATTCGAACCCGGGTTGCTGCGACCACAACGCAGAGTACTAACCTCTATACGATCACGGCTGCGTGACAGACTGCTAGATATCATCCTTACAGAGAAGGAGAGAGAACACAAGACCAGGAGGCCTCCCAGACAGCTGATTATTTACTATAAGGCAATAAAACAGTCAAGACAAGTTTATTTTCAAAACTCATCAGTGGTAACCGGAATACCAAAAAATCCTGTTTCAACAATCGATCGCTTTAATTAAGCAGGATTATTCTGCTTTTAACACCTCAAACAAACTTATCCCACTGTCCAACCTTGGATTTTAACGCTTATGAACTTTCTGAGTGGAGTTTGCATGTTCTTCCTGTGTCTGTGTGGGACCTGTCCAAGGTGGTAGAAATAGTAGTAGAAATAGTAGAAAACCTAATTTCCCTTCGGGGATGAATAAAGTAATCTATCTATCTATCTATCTATCTATCTATCTATCTATCTATCTATCTATCTATCTATCTATCTATCTATCTATCTATCTATCTATCTATCTATCTATCTATCTATCTATCTATGAAATGTCGCCACTGGAGGACAGCTATGCTGATGATACGCAGCTTCACATAGCTGTGTCTCCTGATGACATTGAGCCAATGGATGCCCTTTTAAAATGCATTTTAGATATCAATTCATGGATAGCAGTCAAGGACAAACTTGTCACTGGTCCTGGTAAAAAAGGTAAAAAACCTTTGTGTTATTTTAGATTCAAAACTAAATTTTGTTCATGTCAAGAAGATAACAAAGAGTGTTTTTTATCATCTCAGAAACATTGCCAGAGTGTGGCTGTTTTTATCTCAAACCAGACATTAATCCATTCTTTTATCCCCTGCAGAATTGATTACTGTGATGCTCTTCTTTCTGGTCTCCCTAAGAAAAGTATTGCTCCACTGCAGCTTCTCCAGAACTCAGCTGTACGAATTCTGACGAGGACCAGAAAGACAGCACACATTCACCAATTTTAAAGTCTCTGCACTGTCTACCTGTCTGCTTCAGGATCAATTTTAAGATTTTAAAGCTCTTAATGGTCTTGGTCCCAATTATTTAATTACACCAAAAGTTTTAACCAAAACATATAGTGAGGCCTCCTTTTACAGAATAAGAATAAGAAGGAACCAGTGAGGATGTGTTCTGGATGAACGGTGAGGTGATTCCCTCTGCCACTCTACCTACCTACCTAACTGCAGAATGCAAAACGAGCAAAACAACGATTTCGGACAAGCCGTCTACAACGTCAAACACATTTGAAGAACCATTCTGCCGAGTAAGCGCTTGTAAATGAGCTAATATTAGCCTGTTAGTTAACATAGTAGCTAACGCTGGCTTGATATGAGCATAGATACAACATTTTCAGAATTTAAATATGGTTTTAAAACTTAGAAAAATTAATATTTGCCATGGCTCGAGAGGTTGGGAAACACTGAGTTAGGTAGATGAACACTATAAAACAGAATACATTAAGTAGATGTGGTTTAATAAGGAGTAAGTTGAGCACATTTAAGTCACAAACTAATTTGTTTAATTTAATTAATTTGAAAAGGTCAGACAAGTCTGCACTGATTCTACACAGCCTGAAATTTCTCAGTTCCTCCAGGCTCATCCTCTGGAAGCACATTCAACCAACAATGGAAGGAGTTGTTTTTGGTCTACAAATACAACATAAAAATTTCGCACACCTTATGTTTGCAGACAAATGTTTTCTGTGGTCCAAGATTGTTACAATGAAGAACAAGCTAAAGTTTTCTCTAGGCACTGCACAGAACCCAGAGCCTAAAACACAAGAGTGAGCACTAAGGCACCTCCCAAGCTCTTTACCACCTGACATCCGTAATACTGACTCCAGTGTTGTTTTTGGCAGCTATTTTAGATTTAATCTTAGTCTTTTGGACGAAAATGCTATTAGTTTTAGTCACATTTTAGTCACTTGCATATGTGATCATTTTAATCTATTTTTAGAAGAGCCATGTTTAGCTCGTCGTCGTCTCATTATCGTCATGATAAAAAGGGGCGTCTGAAAAATAATTTCGTCATCGTTGATGAAAACAACAGTGATTGACACTCCCTGTTTTAGACTTAGACAGACTTTAATGATCCATGAGGGAAATTACTTTGTCATAGTGCTTCGTTACACATAATAGTAAACACTTAAAAAACACAAGAAACATAAAATAAGATTTTATAAATAAAACATTAACTACAAAAGTAGTTGGCAATAATGTCCAAGGTGATTCGGTTGTTTGGCCAGTTGCATAGCAACAATGGCATAGATCGTGGTGTTTCCTTTTCCTCTGAGAGGGATGTTAATGCCAATGGAGTGTGTCCGCCCATAGAGTCCTTAAGTCCTGTGGTTCTATGAACCAGGTCTCCAAAGCACTTCTTATGACACACTCTCTCAAGCACAGACAGTCCATCCATCTTTCTGCCAAATAGACGGCACCACGGACCTGAACCTCCTTCTCCTCCCTTCCACCTCCAACTCTAGCCTGGCATCCGCAGCACTTCTCCTGAAGTTCAGCGGGAATCTCAGGCCTTGGACAGCGCCAGCAGCTGATCTCAAGAATACAACGATAGACACAATGGCCACTCTGCCAAATGCCACAGTCAACGCCACAGCCAAAAACATAAAGTCCAGAAATGTTCAAGTCACAGAAAAACAAGGATAAGTCAGACAAAAAACAACGTATAAAACAACAAGAATAAATAAATAAATGAAAACATCACGGAGCTACTGGTGACATGCAGCCACTCTTTCAGGCGCATTTTTCAAAACCAGACTCAAGGCCCATCTGTTCACTTACTCACTTCACTACCCCTAACTTCAACACCGCAACACTACATCTCCCTTCTTCTTTTGTACAGTTTTATTCATAGCTGTTTTATTTTATTTATTATTTTATTGTATGTTTCCATTGATGTTTTTATCCATTGTTGTTGCTTTTTTTATTATTATTACTATTTTTAGGCAATGGTGGTAATGAAAAACTTCCGCTTTGAACGGAAAAAAATAATTGAGCAAGACCCAGGTCAAACATGGGAATCAGAATCAGAATCAGAAAAAAATTACTTTATTTATCCCCAAGGGGCAAGTAGGAGGTCAAAGAGCGGTGCAAAGGCAGGCCTGCTGCCAGTAACAGAAGAGTGAAATGAAGTGTGCTATAATATAAAAAGCGATATGTAAAAAATATAAAACAGCAGATTCAGTAAAACAATAAATAAAATGAAACATGGATGAAAAATAAATAAAAAAGTGACATTGTAGTTAAAGTGACAATGTAATATTGCACTTAGGTATTGCTCAAGTAAACCTTAAGTTATTTTAACTGTCTTAGAGTTCTTAGAGTTCAGGAGGAGTATAACGTGGGGAACAAAGGTTGCTCTCCTCCTCTGGGTCTTACAGGCCAGACAGTGGAACCCGTGACCAGATGGCAGCCGCTCAAATGCTGGGAACAGAGCATGCATAGAGTCATTGAGAATTCGACGAGCCAGGGCGCTAGCCTGCTGCTCCTACACAGTGCTCAGGTGGGGAGCAGGAAGTCCAGTAATCTTAGAACACGCCTAGCTATCTGTTTGAGGGCAGCTGGCTTCTCGTTATAACCTCTATAGTGGTTTTCTGGTATTGTTGACAAAAAAAGTTTTTATTAGAGGAAAATTCAATGTTTTATGGGGTTGCTTGTTGTTTCATTCTTTTCAGTATTTTCATTCAGTTCATGCTGTGGCCTATGTTGATTGAGCTGGCTGAATTTGAAACTACAATTGTTTCCTGGCAGCAGTTTTAAACACCTGCAGTTAAATGAAGAGAGCAAATACATCGTATATGGAAAGAGCAGTAAACTTGAGTAAAAGCAGGCGTGAGGGATAAGAAGGATGGCTCAATGGGTTAAAACAAACAAATCAGCGTGAAAATGAGCTGAGAGAACATTAACCTACATATAAACACACATACTTTTTTTTTTTCTATCGTGTTCTTTGTAAAGTACTCCCTCACATGCTCATCAGCCCTTCCCTAGGAGTGAGTATCTGCATCTGGTGCGAGGCCAAGCCTTTTAACCTAGGGAATGTGTAGTGTGTGTGTGTGTGTGTGTGTGTGTGTGTGTGTGTGTGTGTATGCGCCCCATGCCAGGTGCTAGCGAGAGTGTGGTGTTTACGGTTCTTTCCAAGATCATTGCTCTATAACTCTTCTTCTCTTCAGCTTCCTCTCTCTCTCTCTCTCTCTCTCTCTCTTTCCTCTGTGCCACACACACACAAGCTTTACTTATCTCACTAGTGCATACCTAACCGTAAACCATACACTAATCTTACAATAATTTTGTTGTAAGATTATTTTATATTTAAAATATGATAGGAACAGTTTAGTGAAGAGCAATAGTGGCAACAATCAGTACTGTCATTGCTCTGTATTTCATCTATGGGGTTGTGTAAAACTGGCAATAAAACAATGAATTACAATTGGTCTGTTTTGAATATGTTAAGAGATTAAAGAAAAATCTAGAAATAAGAAATTCTAACTTTGACAAAGTAGTTATGCAAATGTGTATGTTCATCTAAAACCTTTTCTCATGTTACCTTACTAAGGACCACTGACAAAACTCATTTAGGAACATAACACTGAAAGCCAGTCAAATGCTCTAATACAAACACTGCCTAGTAAGAAGAATTATTTTGGAAGATACAAACACAAGCATATGTTGCCTTTCATCTTAATTATTTTTCTATTGCAGTCTAGCTGCAGTGACTGTGCTGTAACTACACTTAATGCTTCTATCAACACTAAAACTGTTGTTCCTTCCTATAGGATTCAAACCTGCACACAACT
The DNA here is from genome assembly GCF_022458985.1 of Mugil cephalus. NCBI lineage: Eukaryota > Metazoa > Chordata > Actinopteri > Mugiliformes > Mugilidae > Mugil > Mugil cephalus. The sequence continues at coordinate 24,173,543 of NC_061779.1, forward strand.
ATATGTAACAGATGTGTTACCACATACCACATTATTTCATTTTACACCTATTTACTGTAATCGTGCGTCATGCATTGATTTGTTGTTGAAGTTGTTGTTACTGAAGTTGTGCTTCATTGAAGTAAGTAAATGATTCTGAGGGGAAGGGACTGGTGGAAGCAGCACTCACAACACAGACACAGCACAGCGAGGCCTCTGCTTCACTGGATTCCATTTTAGAGCCGTCAGGGAATGTGAAGCGAAACGGATGAGAGAAAAGTGAAAGACAAACTTTTCTTCATCCTTTCATGCTCACAAATTCCATAAGCGAACAGTAGGGCTGGCCCAGCTCTCACCTTGTGACCTTTGACCCTTGACTACACCCACTCTCCTAGGTACCGACCAGTGCCAAAGTCTACACATCTCCCTGTTTGAGTGAGTCAAGGTTTCCATGGGCAGCCCCACTCTGGGGCCTTTGATGGATATCTGCAGGAAGGCCACATATACATACACCGAGACAAGGAAAACAAATGTGCAAAACTTCATTCATTTATCAATGGTTTGTCAGCGATTGGAGAGAAATGTGGGCATAGATAAGAAAAAAGATTCAACTAAACCTTTACTCCTTAAAGGAAACTCTCATGGTTGTAATTACTTCGTATGTCTCCGTGGGATGACTCCTTTTCCTGGCAAGAGCAGTGTCTAAATTAACGTCTGTGCAAGAGATTCATTTCTCATAATTACACGACTCACTTGTTGAACATCTCTCGGATGTACTCCACCGTCATGATCCCATCAATAAATGATTGACCTGTTAAAACACTGCTCATGTTTGTGTCATCCAGTAGACATTTGATTCGTTCTGCTCCAGTCCGTGCTTGTTGAAAGAATGTTTCCATGGGAATGCTGTTTTTGAACTCTTCAACCATTCCCGTCATTGGCAATTAAACAAAACAAAGACCCCGTCCCAGGGGTGATTTACCCTCTGAGATGTCCACTTTAATAGACAGTTACTACTTGTAAAAAGATTTTCCTCCCTCTACTTTTGTGGCATCCTCACATGGTTCTCTAAATAATGCTATATATATTTTCTTACATGAATGCTGTTGTGTTACTCTAAGTTTTCCATTGCGTGCGCCTGTTTAATAGGATAGATAACAACTATAATGTCACTCAGTGCATTTACATGCAGAGCTTAATCGAGCTATGCTCAAATTTTGACTTTCTGACTATAGTCCTTGTCCCAGTCTACATGCAGCGGAGAAAATTGAATAAGTGTTCTCCTTCTCCACACTAGGTGGCGATACGTGTCTTTTCAGTGGGATAATACCACGTTAATACGGCCCGATTTCCGGTTGATCTAATACATCATATAATAAACAAGAGTCGTTCATCCGGCAGACAGGCATTTCAAACAACAACCTTTGGGATAACAGTACATTTTTTAATCTCGTACGTAATGTTCACGCTACTTCTGGTGCAGATAAATTGTGCGATATCCTTCAGATGGTTCTTCTAGCTGCTCCGTTCAGCTTCTTCTTCTTCTGCGACCGGCTTTCTTGGATGTTTTTGTTCCAGGGTCACACTCCAGCACAGTGGTTGTGGAGCATGCGCACATACATTATCCGATTGGAAAACTGCGGTTACTGTATACATGCCGGAGAAAATTGAATTCCAATTGCATTATCTGGGTGTCTCAATCAGGTAATGAGAACTCTGATTTTAATCAGAGTAACATGTTTACATGCACTTAAGTTCTCCTGTTATAGTCTGAATAAAGCAATAATTTGTTTTTTTCACGTGCATGTAAATGCACTGGGTGTAATTTTAGTGCCACTTCAGTTGGTATCGTAGAAGACACACCGCATTAGATGCTCATTTACATCCAGTGCCTTATACCACCACTAAAGGTGATATAGCTTTTCTAATATCAAATAATATTCAGTCCACCTGACTGGCAGCCACACGTCTACTGGAAGTAAGCAGGACCAATCTTGGTGAGTCCCTGTAGGGCTAGTGGAGGATTTGTTCCACATGGTGGGCTTAACTCACAGTCTCTTGGCAGTGATCTCTCTTTTCTCTTTAATGTTCTGTTTACTTATGTGGTTCACCACTGCACACTAATAGTTAAAGGTTATTACACTTGAAAAAATAAAACTTATCTAACAATAAGTACACAGAGTTTACTCAGATGTTCTCATAGGAGATAAATCACTGTAGGGTATGATTCAAACCCACAATCCTCAAATTTGCTTTCTGGCAGCTGAGCTATAACAAATCTCTGGCAAACCAAAAACATTAGGTACCTTACTGAAAATAAATGCATTCCAGTATAATAGTCTTGTGCTAAATCTCCCTTCATGATTGTGCTAATGTTCAGTTTCTGTTCAAACTGAAACTGTGATAATCTAACTGGATGATCATTATGGAGGATGTAGTTTGTGGTGCTGTTACACTGAACTGAACTTAACACAAAAGTGCTTCTGTTATTTAGCCTAGCCCACCGACTAAAATGGGGTTGTCAAAATATTAGAAACATCCAAATGAGAAAATAGTTGAATCGATAGCTCAGTTATTTGAAACTAATGTTGAATACTGTCATGAAGCTAGGAATTAGTGCAGGACTGTTAGTTTAGAATTATTTGTTTCCACTAGTGTACCTAATGGCAAGTGATTGTATTTCAGCTTTTAAAGGAAATTTAAGAATATTAACTGACACACAGACCATTTGTGGTAGTAAATGTTGGTCTCTACACGCATTTCAAACTCCAAATTTTTACTCAGTGATTGCATGACTGCATGTTTCCTGGCAAGCCTTTCTGAAAAAGTTGTGATGAGGTTGTGTTCAGTGCAGAATTATTAGATTGTTTAAACCAATCAAACATGTCAGAAAAGCAAATCTTTCTGTGCACAAGTCGCTTTCTAACCTCCCATTCTCAGCATGCTTCTCATGTCGACACTGTGTTTTTATTTGTTCATCCATGTGAGCTGTAGGTGTCTGTTCATCTGGACTGACCTGCTCCGCATCACCTGTCAACACTGTGATGCCAAACTCTGACATCTTCTAGCATAGCTTTCATACTTAACAGGTGAAGGAAGTGTCTCATAGCTCCCAGGGGAGAAGGCAGGGTTTTACGCTGGTGCCAATGGAAAACTGAGGTTGACCTCCAACCATTCAAAGGGACAGGGCACATCGAGACAGTATAGAGGTTTAGAGGCTGGAAACGCAGCCCAACAGGGATGAACTCCAAAACATAATCCGAATTAGAATTACTTTACTGATCCCAGGGGGGCAAATACTTTTCATTACAGCAGCTCCTACTCAAAGTGTACCAGTGTCAAGAACAAAGAGCAACGTAGGCAATAAGAATAAGAAAGAGTAAGTAGACATAGTAAGAATCAATGTAAAAAAATATAGAAATATCACAATATGTACTAGCATAAGTGAACCTGTGTTCTGAGTTGTTGCTCTATAATAACATTGAATATGGGGTATTGCACATTGAAATTATTGCACATGGTGAGTCCAGAGTCCAATAGTATATAAGCAAATATGTACAAGTATATGAAAATAAAGTGAACCGGAGTTATTGTACTTTATCAGTATAAATATGGTTATAAATATGGGTTCTCCACCCCCAGAGTGAGGAGTTGTACAGGTTAATGGCCACAGGCAGGAATGATTTCCTTTGATGCTCTGTGGTGCATCGTGGTGAAATCAGTCTGGTGCTGAAAGAACTCTGTGTCTGGCCAGCACATCATGGAGTGGGTTCGACTCATTGTCCAAGATGACTTTCACTTTGTGAACCATGCTCCAGGTCACACCACTGTCAGAAGGTCCATCTTCACTCCAACAACATCACTGGCCTTGCCTATCAGTCTGTTCAACCTGTTGCTCTCCACTAGCACTGGCCACCACAGACTTGAATAACATCCTGAGCATAGTCCTGCTGATGTTAAAAGACCTCGACCGCCTCAGAAAATAGAGGTGACTCTGTACAGGCGTCAGCGTCCTTCCCCGAGTCCAGCTTATTGTCAGTGTGAACCCTCAGATACTTATAATCCTCAAAGATGTCCACATTGACCCCCTGGATGGAGACAAGGGTCACCGGCACCTTGGTCCTCCTCAGGTCCATCACCCCTCCTTAGTCTTTGTCACACTGAGCTGTAGATGGTTCTGCTCACACCATGTGACAAGGTTGTACACAACAGCCCTGTACTCCACCTCGTCACCCTTACTGATGCATCCAACCACTGCTGAGACATCCAAAAACTAGAGATGACAGGCCTCCGTGCAGTGGTTGAAGTCTGTGGTGTAGAGGGTGAAGAGAAAGGGAGAGAGGACAGTCCCCTGTGAGGCCCCAGTGTTGCTGACCGACACACAATGTTGTAGACGCACATACTATGGTCTTCCAGTCAGGTAGTCAACAATCCACAACACAAGGGGAGAATCCAGCTACATCGCCATCATTTTCTCACCCAGAAGAGCCGGACGGATGGAGCTGAAAGCACTAGAGAAGTCAAAAAACATGACTCTCACGGTGCTCACCATCTTGTCCAGGTGGGTGACGCTGCTGACTTTGAGCTCTCTGACGATGTTTCTGATTAAGCTTTCTGAGTAAGATGAGACATATCAAAAGCACTCTCTTGGCAGTGTTTTTCTTCCTATCTACCATTCTTCGAGAGTTAGGTACCAGTCGGGACACATTCAGGCTTGATGGGCAGACCTGAGCTTGTCTCTTCTTTTCAGTTTTCTCAGCTGCATAACTTCCTCAAGGCATTGAGTGTACTGCACAGGAGGCAACAGCGTTAACGTTTCATTTATAATAAAGGTGTTACAGAGAGGAGGGAAACAGATCATACTTGGAGTGCTGACGGGGTGTAATCTTCTCTTTATGGAATCCCTGAAGAATGTCGAATGGGTTCATAGCATAAGGCTATTACACAGCAGCTGTTTTTACTACTTGTGGCACATTGTTTTTGTAGTCTTTTCATGATGAAATATTACTTAGAAGGTTAGTTGTGGTCATATTGGGATACGCTGCATACTGTCTGCTCAGGTCAGTGAAAGTCTGAGAAGGCTTTAAACGAAAGTCTGTGTTCGAATGTTAAGTGATCATTAAAATGAAAGCAAGATTTATCATCTAAGCTTGTTTTTTTTAAAAAAATGACTTCGTAGCCAGAGGCACTTATGCCCACATGAAGTTGTACCGTGTAATGGACGACTTGGATGATACGCTCCCTGTGTTTCCACTTCCAGGCGAGTGGTTGAGATGATTGGCTTCAACAGGAAATGAGTAATTGTTATGGTTAGAATTAGATATGAGATACAGATATCTCGTAAGTAATGTTCACTTCTGAGGAATAACACAAACATAAAAAACAATCATAATTAGTTTGCGCTCCTTTGTGTTCATGTCCTTGATTGCTAAAACACTTCCAAAAAAAAAAAAAAAAAAAAAAGTTTCCTTTTTTCTAAATAGATCTCACTCAACTTGACAAATTGCTTCATGTGTTGATCTGGAGCCCAGATCAGCATTAATGCAGTCCTGGCCGACTACTGTGCTGACTGGGTCATGTGTTTCCTAACCATACATTCAGACAGACGGACAGACAGCGCTCTGAGGCTCTTTATAACTCCCCCGGTGTCCCTGAAAACAGGGGTCTATTGAGTCAGCCAGCACACTTTCCACAATGTCACGGACTAATTCATGTCAAGTGGGTCTCTCCCAACCTGATTGGTTTCAATTAAAGTCACTGAGGTATGAAAGCATAGAAGCATTGAAACCACACATGTGTACCTTGAGTAGTTTAAATGTGTATATTGCACTCACATGAGCACACACGCAGACAGTGCAGTCATTGTAGAATTTCTGCCTTTTGCTGTACGCCTGGTGAGTTACTGCTGCACTTTGGCTCCACCCCCAAGAGAATATGTTTGTAAAAATGTTTCCATCTTTCTGTAATCATACATTACCTGGTGTTGCATGACTTCAGGTGTTTTGCAGTTGACCATAATGTGATGAAAGTCAGGTTGGCCCTGACAAGTCACTGATGACATCACTAATAAAAACGCAGTAGAAAGTCCACAGTGTGATTTATGATGATATAGCCAGTTGTAAAAAATATATTTGGTATATCTTTGAAGCCTTCTTCATGTACTTTAGCTAAAGGTCTAGTAATGTCCTAACCACCTTCTCTCTATTACTGCAGGCGAAGTTATTATTTGTCTGCCACTGAGAGGATTTGGACCATTCCTCTGTAGGCGGATGCCTTTTTAGATGAGTGTGCATCACACTAGAACTTTGTTTTGTTTCAGGACTATTTTGCACTTAAGCAAATTATTTCCACACATTTCATAAACTCCTGCAAGTTCACTGCAATGACTGACTTGGCTCTGCACCTGTCTTCTCAAGAGTGTCAATGTTGTTATTGTCATGTGATCAGTAACTACTCGACATGATGCTTAAGGCATTAAGGCAGGACAGTGAAGTCGGCAAAGAGACTAGTCGATTAGTCCGTACAACCCCTGTACAATAAGCAGTGTTCTTGCAGTAATAAGTGATTCAGTGTGATTTGTGCTACATGTTCTCATGTAGTAACTGGAAAATTCCTCTGTAATCCCTAGGACTTTTTATAAATTGTGTAAAAGGTATTCCCCCAGCTCTTTTCATGTATTCCAAACCATACACAAACTGAATATCTTCGCCCTTGGGTGGCCCCCTGCCTTCTCCTTCTGTCTCCTGGTGGTACTGTATATATCCTTGTCCATGTATGGGGATGGTCTGGGTGGATTAGAAAGTTACTAACATACTGTATCACTATCAGCAAGTGGAGGGCTGTTGTGATGACACGATGCATCTGTTACAGTGTAGTTAAATGAGCAGATTTCTCCTGTACTTGGGAATTCCACTTATAGAATGGTTGTTACGCAAGTAAAGTTTAATAGAATACACTCATTTGGGATTTATATGTATTGCTACAAAACACTGGTCTTCTGCTCTGTACTGTACTCTTGACATTATCTGAACAATACACTGTAGAACAAACACAGGGACCTCATGTTGGTGATAACAATGGATGGAGATTATGAAAGTGGGGGGCTCCTTTTAAAATAATGCCAACATTTAAACATTTACCATCTCGGCATGGTAAATGTTGGCATGAATTTTAATTAAACATAAGTAAAATCTGGATCTCTCTTCAGTGATCTTGATTTTATTGGGACCCATCTTATTGAGAATTAGGTTTTGAAATGGTATTGACTGTATTTATCCTGACAAATAGCAGGGTCATCCCTGTCTTTTTTTGTGTGTGTTTTTAAGGGATAATGATCATAACCAGTTGCCACTATTGGCGTGAAGCTCTTATATGTTTTTCTCACAGTGCACCCATGGGTATGTGATGGGACTGCTTAAACTTCAACTGCAAAGTAGTTGCTATTTCTCAGGACACCCAAATAGGGGCCTTTCTTCATGTGACTGCTTGAGAATACATTTGGCCCCCGCCTCTGTAATAAATTGTGTCGTCTCACAATGTGAAGCACCATGGAGTCACGGAAGGAATTAGTGCTTGTAGCTCTTCTTGTGGTCACTGAGGCCACGGATGCCTCGGTCCTCAATCCTCAAAACCTGCATACTGTGAACTATCTGTGAGTGTTTGTGTGTGTATGGACCACAAAGGTCATGAATAACAGTGTGTCTTTTTTCCTGTTTATACATCTCAAATGTGCTTGTGTTTGTAAAAGTTTCACATATTTTGCATATATATGTTTCCCCACTCCTAACGACCCAACATCCAGATGAGCCCAGCAGAATGAAGCTAGATAAGTGAATCCTCCATGACATTATCTACACTATTGTTTCAGCTGTTTGCTTTCTCCAGCATTCTCAGGCATTCCCCACATTCCACCAAGGCACCTGCCAAGTTCATTTGCTCTTTTCACATTGAAGTTTACATTTTCTGACAAGTGCTCCACTGCCTCCACTAATTTACTGATATGAGCCTCATTGTATGTATATAATAATGTCATGACATGTCACAGAGGCGAGGAAAAGGTCAATAATGGTACAGACATTATTGATGTGTCCCCCCCCGCCCCCCCATTTTTCTGTGTGCCATTTTGCTTTTGTACTACTTTAAGTTTTGGATATAGATGAGATTATGATTGTTTTCTGTGACACATTTTGGTAGGATTTTGTTTTGTTTTCACCACAGTGGTTCAAATTCCCTTGGAAATTTCTGTATCACAAAACATTTGCTTAATGGACTGCGTTTAAATGAACCACAGATCCTGGTCTGGAGCAGAACGTCTTAGCTTATGGGTAAAGGTATGTGTGTTTTTATATTCTTCAGCACTTAAGCTATAATCAGATGTTACCAGGCAGTGGAAACAGCAAAATGAAATCCAGATGTTTGATTGTTCACCGTGGAAGAACATTTGGTAAATAGGTGGTTAGCTGGGGACAACAGAATACACTTTGATCATAAGCAGAACAAGATTAATCCACTAAGTAAATTAATTATAAACCAAGGCTGATCTGGGCCTAAGGCCAGCAGCCTAGACCTTGACCACATGTGTGTATATCCACATCAGATGCTGCCATATCACATAGTGACTCACGGCTCTTCGCAGCTCTTATTTGTGACATTTGTTATTTAAAAGAAACAAAGAAAGATGATATAGTACACAGATGTCATAGTTCACACAGTTTGAAGCCGGCTACAGCCAGGTACAGGTAAGAGTTCAGTCTGGAAACTGACAAGAAATAGGAAACTCTTCTCAAACATTTTATATGCCCTCAGTTCTCAGAGATGCAGATGGTCTGATTGAAATTCATTCAAGATGGCAGGGACAACAGAAGTGAACATTACTTACGCTGTATTCTTTCAGCTATGGTACTCTGTGTAGGATCCCGAATGAATTAATGGAAAATATTACATGTGATAAACTTAATCACATTTTATGGATATGTAAAATGTTACCCGTAACCTGCGGTAGCCAGACTCAAATCTTATCAGAATATGGGTCTGGTAACACGCCATGTGGATTTCTTTATTAGGCACATAAGAAAAAAGAAAAAATGGAGACCAAGTTTTCTGACGTGCAGACATCGATATGTTAGCTTCACTGTCAGCCTTGATGATTGTTTGGTATAACTTACAATGAATGAACCAGTTGGAGCAACCAAAAAGTCCATCTAAGCACTACATCTACAGGAGCTTTCTTAGGAAGCATTGCAATGCTTCAGCTATGCCATGAGGACACTCATTGTCCATGACTGTTTTCAGGCACAAGGCTTTTCTTAGTAATTCATGACACGGCTTCCCCTGTCAGCTCAAAGGAAAAAGTACACAGTGTAGTTTACACCCTCCGGGATCATTTCCCCACCGTGTTTTCATATTTTCCTTCCTGATTAAGCTGTTAAAATGAAACGATTGGGGGAGTCCTTGCCAGGCCCCTCTACTGTATCCCTCTCCACTCTTTCCCCCCGTGGTGACAATACACGGAAGCAGCCAGCTGAGGCCAGTTTGAGTAACAAGAGAACGCTCTCTAGGGTATCGTTTTCACATCCAAAGCTCCAAAACATGCCGTCATATCCTCTCTGCTACCAGGCCGCATACAATGCTCTGACATGGGGCTATGTGAGCCAGAGGATGAGGGTGTGTACCTGCTTGACCGGGCTCATGGACAGATTTACACGCATCAAGTGAAGCCCTCATTAGCAGAGCGGCATTCCACTAACAGACTGAGGAAATCCCTGCTCCTAACCCATACGTGTCAAGGCACACAGAATTTATTCCATCACGTAGTTTGCTTGCCCATCTGGACTGCACCACATGGCTGTAGGGGTGTCCTCAGACATGCAGGGATAGTGACGTTCCCATTCACTTCCCATGACTGTTTTTTTTTTGTTTTTTCCATGGGCTTTCCTCCCCCTTCTGTTGGATCCTATTGTGTGTGTGTGTGTGTTGTGTGTGTGTGTGTGTGTGTGTGTGTGTGTGTGTGTGTGTGTGTGTTAGTGTGGGTGTGAGACAGTGTGTGAGTTGTTATGTTTGTTGCCAGCGTGTGTGCATGGGTGTGTGTCTGTGCGAGTGAGAATGTGGTGAGAGGAATTTGCATGGGATGATAGGGTTTCCCTGTCAGGCTTTTGACAAACTCCTACATGCTACGGAATTCCCTCTGATGTGGCAAACAGCATCGCTATGCTTTCCAGCCTCGTCCATCTTTTTTTTTTTTTTTCTCCTGCTGAGCTCCTGATATCAAGTCACAGAGTTTTTGGTCAGTTTTTCTCTTCACTCACTCAGCTAATTAAAGCCCACAGCTCCACCTCACCTTGTACTGTCAGTGCACTTCCAACATTTTCTGTCACTTCATCTCACTAAGCATTTATTAAAGAACATATTTGTAGTTTGAACCAGTACTTTAAGTGGCTGTTATGCTCTACTATGCAGTACCATCATTTCTAAATGTTGCCTTTGGGCCTACTGAGAATTTTGATACTTCTCACAGTCTCACCGTCTGTGTCTCCTGCTGTTGATTCATAATGGGACATAAACCACATCACCCAGGCGGAGATTACGCTACATTCACATGTTTGGAATGTCGAGTATAATGTCTCATGCCAACACCCACAGAGTCTTCCATTGCAGTCTTAAGTCAATTACTAAGCTAGTTTAAATAATTTATATATGTTTATATATAAAATTTGTTGAATATATTTCTTAGAATATGAGATGTAATGTCATGTAATTATTTGACTATACTGACAGGGGAATAGAATACAATACAGGCACACCTATTCATTTCCACTGAAAACATTGCTCTGAACATCCTCAGTAATGGTTCAATATAAAATAGGCTAGGTTTAATTTAAATGCAGTGTTGATGGTGACAAACGCTGTCAGTTTCACAAACTTTGCTTCAGTCTTTGCAGTCTGACATAGTCCCGTAGGAACAGTGCTTCAGTTGGATCTTTCCTTGACTATCTTGTTGTGTATTGACTGCATAAGGTTACTGCTTATGACTGTACCCACTGGGCTACAGGATGCCCCTGTGTTGCGTGTTGAAAGAGAGATAACCTCCGGTGTGGAGAAGCAACACATGCACATATGCAATCCTCTATGGTCTCCCATTTCCTCGTTATTAGTTGTAGTACAAAACAGTATGGTACACAACACATCTGACAATGATTAAAAAGCTTTAACGATTGCCATAAATCTGTTTCGACAAACTCCAGCATAATATTTCATTGCAAAGTCAGAGTTTGTAAGATTGAGGCTTTCTCTGCAAATCTGATCACGACACTTGCAGAGATCCTCTAAATCCACCCTGGTAGGACCACCACAGTTTGCTTCTGCTTTGCTGCTCGTCTGTCTTCGATTTATACATGTCACCATGTTTTTTTTCCTAGTAACATATTTTTCATTCTGAAATAATGCTCTGTTAAAAATACCACTCCAGATAGTTTGAATCAAGGCTGTAAACCAAAAAGAAAAAAAAAGAAAAAAAAGAAAAACCTCCCTAAGTGTGTCCTTTATTCTTCCTCTCAGTGGAACGTTTTATTCTGTGATGTCTTGCTTGCCACGTTGTCCCAGAGCCCAGTACGCTATCCAAACCCATCCTACTTCCATCCAAAACCACAGGACCATGTTGGCGGGAAGGTGTTATGTAACCCCGTTACCGCGGCAACCCTGTGTTGTCATAGCAACCTGTTGCCAACAAGTTACAACTAGCGGTAAAAGGGGAGACACCAGCGCTGACAGAAAAGGAGCTTGGAGGGGGTATTTGTGGCAGGCAGGACGTACGTCATCTGCAGAGTATTCTGGCTCACTGCACTGTGGTTTCACACAGACTGTGTCAGTGTGTGCGTATGTGAGCTGGTGAGTGTGTGTGCTTATGTCTGGGTTTGAAATTCTCTTTATTGCTGAGGGGTTTGGAAAAGTTTTTTTTGTGTGTGTGTGCATGTGTGTGTGCGTTCTGGCTAAAGTGGTGGACTGCAAAGCATGGAGATGAGGATTCCCATTTGGCATGGAAGAGATGATAGACGAGAAGCAGAATCCAGAGAGGATCACTGCTGGTGGCCTGGTTGAAGGACACTCCATCATCCGACTTTACCGCAGCACGGTCATAATAAAAGGAACTCTGTGTTGTTCTAAATTAAATGGCAGTTTTACAAAAAGGGGCTACACTGAACTATTACCACCATTGAGCAAACAGGCACATAAATCTGTCATTTAGATGTTGTGGAAATAATATCATTGGAGCATTCAGGTGTTCAGACAAGAATCCCAGTTAATATGAAAAGAAACATTCAGTTGGATGCCGCACCATTTAGAAGCCGTTCCCACATACAGTGACATGTCATAAAATAAAACAGAAATTTATTTCAGTGACGGTCGTAAACTGTGAGCTGCAGTCTTGTTGCTGTGTGCTCATTACAAACACTGAGGATCCCGCGTTAGCATGTGTGCATGCGCACACCACACTTGCGTTGATACATAAAGGAAGAGGGGAACTCTGTTATCCAAAGGCAAAACTGAGTCACCAGCGCTGAGGAGCACCAGAAAGGAAGCACGCAATGCTGCTGAGCCAGGAAGAGTTTAGGTAAAGAATGAAGGAGGAGAGACAGAGATTTTTTTTAAAAAAACAAGATGCCTCCTTTCATGCATACACATTGCCAAATAATTAATGGCAATTTTGCATGTTTGTGTCAATTCTGGAAGGACACCTGAAGTCACTTTTTCATTAATCTCATTAGACTGAGCTTCAGTTTTACCATTTACACAAAGGATGTCTATGTTTGCATAACAAAACTACTTAAACATGTCGCTGAAATCAGATAAAAGTACAAGGGTGTGGAGAAGATGAGTGATAAAGAATTTACAAACTAGATTTAGGAGAGCAAAAATATTGCAGCTATGAGAGAAAAAAAGAGAGGAACCCCCAATGTGTTGCCTGTCCTCTAGCCTTTCCCACACTATGAACTGATAACAGACATCCAACCGTTTTCCCTGATTACAAAGGCAGCCAGTGTGTGCATCCGTGCTCTTGAACTCTCTGAATGTGTGTGCGTGTGGGTATGCGTGTTTTATTATTGTATCCAAGGCAAAGCAGCCGTCTCTAAGTTTCCATTCTCCTCCTCCACCACCTCCTCCTCCTTTTCCTCCTCCTTCTTTGGAGCGACAATTTCCTGAACCGAGGCCAGGAAACTTTGCGTCGGTCAGTTGGGCTGAGAGGCAGAGAGCATTGTGGGAAGGCAGGGCAGAGGTTTGGTTGAGGGATAGGTTAGGGGTGAGGGAGGCTTTATGTGTACACTTCTGTGCAGAAACACATCCAGCCAAGCTGAGGATAAATGGGAGAAAGAGGATGAAAAGGAAGCATTCTCTTTTTTGCAAGAATGTGACAAAAAAAAAAGTGAGCGAGAAATGTTGAGATGATGTGAAAGGGCATCAGGAGTCAGAGAAAACTGAGAGAAAACAACTGATATTTAACAAAGCAAACACTGACAGGCTGCACAAAGAAAAACACAGAAGGTCACTGGTGAGTCACTTTGGGTTAAGGAGACTATTTGACCTACAACCTCAGTATTGTTAGGAGGGATGCTTAACTTCCCTCCATCACCAATTTTTTTTCACTTTGATACTGTGTCAGCACAAGGTTGCTTTTATTTAGTCATGACACTATTCTAAGAGATGAAAAGTAGTGCAGTTATTTGAAACTTTCTATAAATAAGATTCATAGATTTCAGTCACTGTTTTGCTGTAGCTTTATTTAGGTCACTATAACTCCTGTCCTAATGGTTCCCTTTCTCGTGCATACAAACCTGTAAATGCTCAGACACATTTGAATCACTGAACAACAATCTGATGTAGATAATGACTCAAAGAAGAAGTTCATGGAAAGAAAATAGTCACTTCCAAATGAACTTTGGCAGGTGATTTCAAATCATCCGTCTATCACTCTATATCAAGAGGTAACCCCAACATGATGTAAAAGCAGTACACAAAACAAGAAACACTGCAAGCAGGTTTTTAAGCTTGCAAGCAGTCAGTGTAGCTATTGGTAGACAGTTCCTGCCAACTTTGTAAGGAAGATTTACACATGAAGCACAATCTTTCAAGTGAATGTTGTCACTCCTAAAACACCTCCGTGCTGCCAGGGTGATGGCCGGTCTGCATCATGCATTGTGTGGTGTTATATAAAAATTCAGCTTCCCTGCAAGTTGTTTTTTCCTTCCTGGTAAACAGTTGTTCCTCCCATACCTTTCTGATTTGACCTTAAACAAAACTTCTACCATCTCCTTAGCTGTTGATCCACAGCCAGACTTTGGACCCCTGTTTTCCTACAGTGATCACTTAAGAAATGCCATTGCATCTTGTTGGACATGGCGACCGGGGGCCTGAGAGGCCAAGATAGCACCACTGATTTCACGTCAGCTGCACAAAGAAAACAAATCTCGCACTTCCTGCTTGTTATTAATTAAGCCTTAGCTCGGCCACTTGTTCTACTCTGCATGGCTAATGTCATACAAATACTTGAGCAGTCAACTGCACGCTGCTCCCCCCTTCCCGTTCCCTCGTTATCTGCCTTACACCACTTCCTGAGTGGAATGTTGAGGAAGGCTTGTCTCCCTCTGGCACAATATTGACATCCCTGGCACAGCAAGACGCACTGTTTGAGTGTGTGTTTCTGTTTGAGAGATAGACGAAAGAGAGGCGAGGGATTCTTGAAGGGTGAGCTCATCGGACAGAGGGTTTTTTTCAACTACCTAACTTAAGTGTAGTGAATTAATTTTGTGCTTATCATATATAAGCATTATTAATGTGCCCTAACCCAAATCCCAAATCCTGTTTCCCTGCATGCATACTTCTCATGTCATAGCAGGGTCCTTGTTAAATCTAAAAAACAAGACATTTCAAATAAGGGTCATCCTAAATCAGTTGAGTGTATAACATGTATAAACTGTCAGTCATCTATGTACTTAAATTATTGACATTCTTGCTGGATGTTTATGATTTTCAAGGAGAGGCTCTCAGGGTGGATCTGAAGGGATGAGGGAGTCGGATATTGGAAGCTCAGAATTGTGTCTCTGCTGTTTGCAGATGATGTGGTGCTGTTGGCATCATCAGACTTTGTCCTTCAGCCCCTTTTAGGACAGTTTACTTTGAAGTTCTATGCTGCAAGAGACCACAGTGCTCTGATAGAAAACTATGGGTTGCTCTCTTCAAGTTGGGGTGAGTTGCTACCCTAAAAAAAAGGATTTTAAGCATAGCAGGGTGTGTTTAAAAAGTGTTGGTGGAATGGAGTGAGAGATGGCCAGGCGAATTAGTGCAGTCAAAGTAAGACAAAACTTCATTTAACAGAACATGAACATGGCATTGCTGACTCAAGTCAAGCTGAGTTTCCTCCATAAAGCCACTGAGCTTTGCTTTAGTAGCTTAGACATCTACAGGGACGTTTGAGTAGAGCTCCTGCTCCTTCCCATCAGCCTCCTGCCTACCTTCCCTTGGAGGTTTACCAGTCATGGCCAGCTGGGAGGAGAACCTGGAGTACACCCACAATTCAACAGTGGGTTTGTGTTCCTCATTAGGCCTGAAAATGCCTCTCGATCCCTTGTGAGGATCTAGAAAATATTGTCAAGGAGATGGATATCTGGGGCAGCACAGCGGCTCGGTGGTTAGCACTGATACCTCCCAGCGAGAAGGTCCAGTTTCGAGTCCAGCTCACATTTCTGGGTGGAGTTGGCATGTTCTCCTAAGCTTGTATTAAATTGCACTGACGTCATCTAATTAAATATGCAAGAGTACATTTCACAAATCTGCACTATAAGTATTCAAGTACTTGAAGAAATAGCATTCCAAACAAAGCAGGGATGAAAGAAGCCAGTAGCTTCCCTACATATTCTTATGTTATGCATGCTTTCAGACATTTACTCCCCACTATAGCTGTTCCTCATACTGAGATTACTTAGAGGGAAGGTTGTCTCAATAAATCTGTTCTTTGAGTTGTAGTCAAATCTAGGCTAACGCTTTTTGTTGTCTGCAGCCATATAGATATATACTGAAAATAGTCAGCTAAGTAACACTCACAAAGTGAGTGTCATCAAAGATATATAACCAGTAGAATCTTATTGTTTAACAGGGTTTCATAAATACACGTGTGTTTGCAGTGAGCAGGTAACAATAAGGAATTCATGCTCAATGGAAAACAAATAGCTGTAAATGTTACATTGTGTGATTACCCGAAATTAACATCCACAAGCCAACCAGTGAGATACTCAGTGGCTTTTATGACACTATATGAGGAATTCTGTAATGACCTCATGCATGAGTTAAACAGATTATATGCAAAGGTTTGACTGAACCCAGCCTGACGTAATAATGCAGATGAAAAATAACGAGACAATCAGAAAGAAAATCCACATGACACTTCGAACATCATTGTGTTGTCTGTTATTTTTTGTTTTGTCTCAATATTCTTTTTTTGTGTACTGTGAGCAACTTAATCAGTGGTGTACTATAATTTTCTTGTTATCAGTTATCAGTTTTGTTATCAGTAAGTACCACTCCTGAGGTGCTCATGCATGAAACACTATGTACACTTCTTTCATTGAGAAATAGTTTTGCATGTGATTTCATAAATATTTTCCTCTATTGGGAGCCGTTAAGCTTAAACATGACAGAATTGGTGGCGGGCTGCCAAAAACGCCATGAGAAATGCTCAAAAGGTCTGATAACATCCAAAAGAAAAAAATTACTGCGTGAGAACCAAACATGGCCAAAAAGTGGAAGAGTGTAATGTTATTGGAGGCTCACATGAAATGAAGTTTGGGTCTACTTTAGCAATGTTATATACATCTGCACGACAAACAATAGTTGAGAAGACCAACATTTCACCTACTAGGGTTAAAATCCCAAATTTATGATGTAAGGTTGGACAGATCTCGAAACCAAAGTATGTCTTTCAATGGGAACCAATTTTTTTTTCTTGTCTTCCCAGAAAATGACAGATTGTATTTCTTGCTCCAGTTCCCTCAGGTCCCAAGAGGATCCTATTTTTGACCTTTTCAGCTGAAAGTGAAACATAATTGGAGAAGAGAAGTGCAGACATTTACTTTAAAATAACCAACAATCCAAATAAACACTATCAGACACAATTTGACAAAAGAAACATGTCAGAGTCCATGTGCAGCATGTCTTCTGGAGTTTATTTTTGCATGACAAAGGCATAAAGAATGTCTTCTATATAAGGAGCTGAATGTTCGAGTTTGCTGCTGTTCACGCTGCTGCAATGCAACAGTCCTTTCAATGTGACTCAGCAACCGATGAATAATTATAGGTTTATGGTTGTTTATTGTGCACATGTGTGAACTACAGTATGTGGTGTTATGGTGAAGAATATTTTTCCATTTTCACAACTTTTAGTGTTAGACATCAACTTCCTTGTAGTGTCAGTTGTTAACTACTAAAGGTATTTACTCCATCTTTACACAGTATGGTGCAAATATTTTTTTCAGTTACACATTGCAATGTAAAATAGAGGTCATATTAAGCTTAAAAGGTTTATTTTAAAATGCACCACAGTAACAAATACGAAAGACCTTTAAATCATACATAACTGTTTGTACAAGATGCCACTTTACATCAAATTTTCCAGATGAAAATTTGATGTAAAGCCTGCTGCTCCAGAACAAAGAACAATTCTGTTTTATGTGTGTGTCATGACTTGACACACACGAACAACCTATTATTTAATGCAAATCATTCAGTACGTTTACATGCACAGCTTAATCTGTACTATAATATTCTACTTATGTTAACTGCATAATTGTCCTTGAATTAGCTTTTATTGGCATTAGCATGGCTGAAGAAATCAAATGTTAGCTTAGCTTAGTGGTCCGATACAGCACTGTTAAAACACAACATTATATGCAAAAGAAATCACCTTTACTCACCAAACAAAGTTTTCTCATAAGTAAAATTCAGTGGTTCTCAGGATGACTGTCCAGGTACGGGTATAATAAATGGGTGGGGCTAATAAATTAACACCACACACAGTTAATTCACCAACACTCCACTTTAACACCAACTGTTTGTCCTCAGAGAGTTATATATAACATTTTAACTCTACAAATAGTATAATTAACTCTACTTGCTAAAATTTCGCCAACACCAGAATTTTATCTCCACAGCATTTGCGTTGTATTTGTTCTTTTTGATTGACGATTAACAACCTATTAAAAATATATGATTTTAGCATCAGCAATAGCATATAATTATTTGACTGTTGTATTACAGTCACCAGTGAGGTGTATGGATTATTTTTCTTGTTTAACAAAACATTTACATAAAGTCTTCTTATATTATTCTGTGCTGCAGTGACAAAATAAAAGTGTAAACACACTCATAGAGCCAGAAATCTTGTCAAACTATCTTTGCAAAATGATATATTGTTGGTATTCATAGGTGATTTAACTGTGACTGAAGGCAGGTTTTGATCAGCCCATAAGTTGCCATGGTGATCTTGTCTGAGTTATAAGTGAGTCAGCACGAGGACAGATTAAAACACAGATAGATGATCTCAACATACATAAACACATACACTGTCAACAAGCACAAACACTCATCGGAAGGTGCTACTTATGTCAGGACGAATGGCTCTATCTTATCACTTTGACAATAGCCAGCTGTCAGTGATGCTCCACAGTGTGGTAGTGCTTCACTGCCCCAGTAAACACTGACACAGCATGAATGACCTGGATGTGAGTAATCAGTCAGTCAAACACCGCTTGGCCTCTGTGATGACCAGGGTTCTTGTCTCTATCAAATTCACACAAGGAAAGTGGATTGGATGCACACAAAACACTTTAGGAACAACAACAGCAAAACAAAACTGATGTTGTTATGACAGCACAAGATGTTAACCTGGCCTCCAAATTCACTAGATCTGATCAATCTGTGGGATGATCTACAGAGACCCCTCCCCTCGACCCATAGGACCCAAAGACCCCCACTAATAACATCCTGTTACCAGACACCTCAGGACACCCTCAGAAGGTCCATGTCCATTCTCTGATCAGTCACAACTGTTTTGGAGGCATAAGGGAGACCTACACAATATTAGGAAGGTGGTCATAATGTTATGACTGATCGGTGCATATGGGCTGCTAATGTCTTGTCCTTAATGGATAAAGTTGTTCCTAAATCATCCATAGTTGAACAAGTTCAAGACTATTTTTGTCTTCATGCCTTCAGTCAGTGATTTCATCTTGTCTTTCTCCACTAGAGGCGCTGTTTACATCCAATCTTAACATCTGCTGATGGAAAATACGCTATGTTTAACTAATTCCTACTAAATATATGCAAATGACATAGACACATACAGTGACTGGTGGCTTTTTGTCATCATTTCATAATCTTAAAGAGAAGACATTGTTAGGATTTACCCAGGTTTTCTGCTATCTTCATGTTCATTTCACACATGTAAATATCAGCCTGTGGTTGGTGTGGTTGTGCACTTTGTATACAACCCCACCCTGTCTACCACACGCAAGTTTATACACTCCCTTCCCTTAGTTTGTCTGCACAGACCTGCAAAATCTGTCCTTAGGCAGTTAATTTTCTTTTGAGGATCAACCATTTAAACGTTGTTTTCTTTTCTGAACTCCTTGCAGAGGCATAAAACTAGTGTGACACAACTACAAGATGTTTCCCACCGGACTACGTGCTGCAGCGCTCTGACTGCTGAAATGTTGTCAAATAAATGAAGAGGTCACAGGCATCACTGCCTTCCATTTTGTTGATGCAAAGTATCCTCAGATAGCTGGGAGTGCGGGTAAAAAGATATTCCTTATAATATATGATAATTACATTTGCATCTTGAAAGGATGAAATGATGGTCTAATACCCACATATACCCATATATATGTACATATGTGTATATATACACAGAGATGCCAACCCTCATTTGTCTATGGTTTGAAATGTAATAGTTGTCTGTGCAATCTGCTCAAATGAGATCACTTACAATGAGACACACACTAATTACAGCAGAGTGCGATTGTCAGAGTGCTATGGAGAATAACATAAAGAAAAATAATGCATGGGTTGATGTAAACATGATTTGTCTGCTGGTGTTTCAGTTTCTCATGTTTCAACATTACACATATAGCCGTCAGAGCAGCTGCTGTAGGTAGTTACTGATGTTGTCACCATGGGTACCATAGGTAGGTTGATGATGTCCGGACATGCAAATCCAGTCTTTCAGTCTGCTCACTTGCAAATAAGAGCGCCGCCTCCAGTACGTCCTAAAGAGCTGATTTGCGTAACAAAATCAGATTTGCCTGGAGCCTGAAGGGTTTTTATCTATCGTCTTTTTCGGATCTCCAGCTTCAGTTTCCAGACTGAGACTCCAGACCGCACCTGGACACCAAATTCTCCTCCTCCTCCTGATTGTTTTCCCTCCAAAGTAGTCACTGTGGGCAGCCTTTAAACTCTGAGCCGATCCCGTCTTCCCACCCACACTGCCGGTTCTGCCCCTCAAAGAAGGAAGTGTGCGTTCTGATATCAGTTGCTCCCTCTTACACTCCTTTTTTTTTTTTTTTTTCCAGGAATGTTCCTGGGCTACAAGTACGTAACAATGAGACCCAAAAGGCCAGAGTCCCTCCCTCCAACACAAAGGCTGGATGACAGTGAGGTGGGACACAGGCAGTGTGTTATGAATTAACCCATGCCCTATGACTCCAAGGGGGCTGTACATGTACTACAATCCATGTACATCTTTGTTGTGATATTTAGCATGTTACAGCACATTTAATTAACCAGTAAAATAAAACTTCAACACGGTAAAGGAGTTCTAATATGTGAGCTGGGTAGTCAGCCTGTATAGAATAAACTCTATTCTGGGGGCACCCATGCATATGAACTTATTAGTTTAGGTGTGTTTTCACTGCAACCATATGCAAGGCCTGCTTTACTGTTATTTCTCTGCACAACATTACATTATAATGATGTTGATCCTTCTATTGTAAGATTTCTGTGGTAGCTGTGTGATGAAGTTACATAGGCAAAAAAAAAAAAAAAAAAAAGTTTGAAGGTGTTAAGCATGTATGTCATAAATGATACCGCACCACTGAGCTTTGTTGTAAAGGAACTGAACTCCACAGAGTTTCTTAGATCCTGTCCAAACCTTCTTTTTTTTTAATTAAACTTTTGGGGCACTGAAAAACAAGCCTTTTGGAAAACTCACTGGTGAAGATATTCAAAAACTTGTTTTGTGGTTTTGATATATGTGCAGGAAAAGTAAGTGTGCTCAAATATCTCTTAATAACATGAGGCAATTTTATGCAGTTGCCAGTATCACTGATTTTTATGAAAATGCAATGTTACTCTTCCCCTGTACTGACAGATCTTTAACGCCACAGAGACTTGCTTGCGTGAAAGAGAATTTGTGAGACCTAAAGCATCGTAGTTCTGTTGACATTCTTGCTGCAGAAACATGGCCAAGTGTGGAGGCCAGAAACAAAGATGAGAGAGAAACTACAGATGGAAAGTCCTCACACAATGAAGAAGCAGAGTCTCACACAGAAGTGCACTGTAACGTAGGTTTACATATAGTACGTAGGCAGTGGATTGTCTTTAAACATTTCACCATGTTGGTCCTCATCTCGCCGTCTGTTGGTGAAGAAAGCAAACAAACAGCTGTGCATGCCAGATGAGGGCATAACGAGTGGGTGAACTGAGTTTTCCTCCTCCAGAAGTGGAGTGGACTGCTTGTTTGTGGAACAAGGTGGAAAGAAAATGGGAGGGGCGCCACCCCCTAAGTACATCACCCAGGAGCCGTTTTGTCAGACCTGCCCGACTGCGCGCGAGTAGAGGAAGCCGCTGAGCAAAGCGTGAGCGGAGGTAACAGAGAGGGCAGTGTCTGGGCCTGGATGGCGTGGTTGAAGGGAAAGAGGATTAGAGAGGAACTGAGAGTGAGCGAGTGAGAAACCAGGCATAATTACAGACGAGCCAGGACCGTTTTAGCGAGGGAACTCCGTGGACTAGTGAGAGGAAGGGGAGTGGAGGCAGCCTGTGACTCAGAGAAGGGATGTTTGTTTCACTGACCCCGTGGTTGCTTCCCAACATGGCAACCGCCAATGCACAACGTAGCAACCACTCCTTCTAGTCCTCCACCACAGGGAGATTCTCCAGCACAACATACCATTTAGATTAAATGGGAACCAGATACTTGCCCTTCTCATCAGCATTACCTTTCAACAAGTCCCCCGGGGTAATTTAAATACATATACACAACCTATGTAAACACATGGGATTGGGAGATTACCTTAACAGAACTATTTATTTTCAGATGACTGCTTCACCAGCTCACATCCACATCATGGTGATATTCCTCAGGATGTTATGTGTTGATATTAGGATGAAGGAAAGTCAAGAGTACAGACTGAATAAATGTTGTTGCAAAAGTTTAATAAAAAAGTGTCGGTGCTATTCATTCATTCACATCCACAAATACAAAACCTGACAGATGTAGACCGCAAGATTATACTGTATTACAGCACTGTCCTCACATACTTACGTAACACAGCACAGACAAACTCAGAAGCAAAACTGAATAACAAGTTTTACGTCTTCTCACACTCAAAGCTATCCATTCATTTTGAAAAGTTTTCATTTTGAGACTTTTTTCCTCACATCCACAAACTGTCAACAGTTTTCAAGGTCTTGCCTCTCTTACCATGGGCGTTCTGAAAGCTCTTTGAAATGCACCTCTGGATTAATGCCACCAAGTCAAATATCTGCGCACAGATTAACTTGATGTGCATCAAAGAAAACGTCTAACAATTTGTCTAACAACAAAGGCTATGTGCGAGCCCACAGCTGAGAACAATGCAGCGCTGTATTTGTGAAAGTGGCCTGGGCCGCATGTTCTATCTTGAGGGGGGATACCCTGCCACAAAGCAGCATCATTAAAACCGAAGAGTTCCCCCGTCGCATCAAAAGAAAGCTTTGTGCTGTTCTGAAAACTATCCAGCGGTGACCATTTTGTGTGAAAGCATCATTCACATCCCAGGGTAAGGTTTCTGTGGAAAACTACCGGGGAGACTCTGAGAGTGTGTGTGTTAGCCGATGTGCCTTATTGGCTCTTGGCTCCTCAGTTCGCCACACCCTCCATGTGTGTGTCAGGTGTGGACGTTCCTCAGGAATGAGAATACATCAGCACGGGGAGAGGGAGCCTTACATAGCCAGTAAAGAATGTGTTTTAAAGGTTTATCTGCAGCAAAACTGATTCAGTCAGTCACTCTGATCCAGTTATCAGCATTGTTGATCACAATGGAAACGTCTACATCTGTTAGGCTTATGACATTTGCCTCATGACAGTACAGTCACAATTTATGGAAAAAATAAAAAAAAATATCCACAGCACCATTGACTCAGTGAGGCACTCCACGCCTTATCGCCATAGCAACAGAAACTTTGTAATTCAGTATGTTTGTCAGCCAATTTAGTCAGTAGTTTTGTTTCTTTCTCCTATTGATTCCCATAGTTCTGACTTGGGTTTATGCCACAGAGCAATGCCATCAAGTTCCCGAACATGCAAAAGTCAAAAGGAATCACGGACATGGCAAGATGAGTAAATATGAAGACTAGAGCATGGGAGGAAGACAAGGCGTCTAAAACATAAAGACTAAAACAAAGGTGAAAGGCAGGACTATATACATATATATATATATATATATATATATATATATATATATATATATATATATATATATATATATATACAAGAGGGCAGGGTGTGACGAGACACAGGTGAAACTAATTAGGGCGGAGCACACAAGGAGAAACCAATAAGCCAATTAAGGGAAAACACTGAGAAAAAACTCAAACACAGACATGGAATCATGACAGGCACAAGGGTATGGCTGATGCTGGGAGATGTTTAGGTCCATGTAGCATCACAGTCTTAACCTTAACCAAGTGTTTTTGTTGCCTGAGTATGTCTTCCTGTGCTCTCATGGGCTCCAGCCTCCTGTGACCCTGAGCATGATGAGCCATTGTGTTTGGTTGTACAGAAAGCAACTGTTTGCTCGTCTGGTCTGCTGCTCTTATGCATTCGAAGTAAAGAAGCACACACTGCACGTAGACGAGCACAACGGCAACACATCAGTCAGTAAAACAGATTCTGACGTGTTAGCTATATTCTTAATTTGCAAAGTTTCACAAGTCTTGTTTTTGCCAAGAAGAAGCCAAGCCCTTGCATTCCTTCGCCTGACGGAGGGTGATGGAGCATACTGGGCTAAAAACAGAAAGAAAAAAAAAAAAAAAACAGCAGACATCTTTAAGCAGTTATTCAGAGCTTCCAGTCAGAACGCCTGTGGTTTGGGATAGAGGACGTGGGCTGGTTCAGATGTGTGTGTGTGTGTGTTTGTGTGTGTGTTTGTCTTGAGGAGGATGTGCTGATTCTCATGGAAGCGCTGGGCGTGTCGGTCCAGCCTCTATGTGTATCAGCATTAAACGTGTGAGTAAAGCTTTATGGTTAGATGAAGCGGGAACCTCCTGAGCGATTGAGCCTATATAATCCTTATTCCTGGAAAACCCTGCACTGTAACATAAAATTAGGGGTTATCGATGAGATTTTGAATGAATCAAACTGGACGTGATTGTGCCCATATGGAGCATACAGTAAACCAGGTTTATGTATTATTTGGTTATTTAATGAGAGGGGCACTTCACTGTCACAAGTGCACTCCAGCTGCTTCCCTCTGCTTAACCACTGTCACAACTCTCCAGTTGTGACTTTTAGCCCTTAAGGCACAAACTCAGCTATCTAAGCCTAACCTGCCCAGAAAAGAATTTCAAAACATGCAAAAAGTGCTGCATTTCTGCCTTTTGTGGCCAATGCCATAACAATGGGTCAGGATGATGTTAGGATCTGTCTCATATTACAGGATGCCTAAATCACAGAATAGATTTGTCAAAATGTGGAAGACATGGCAAATAAACCACCCAAGAATCCTTTTGGCATTTTAACATACGATGGCTCCTCTATGGGCGGCACAGCGGCTCAGTGGTCATCACTGATGCAGCCTCCCAGCGAGAAGGTCCAGGTCAAGTCCAGCTTGGGCCTTTCTGGGCCTTTCCAGTTCCCTCCCACCTCCAAGGACATGCCCTAAATTGCCTAAACTGCCTCTCACCTGATGACAGCTGGGATAGGCTCCAGCAACCCCCACGACCCTAGTGACAGTAAGCGTCGTAGTAGTAGTAGAAGATGAGATGAGATGGGTGTTCTACCTCCCCTTTCACCACCGAAAGAGCAACACTTTTTGTGTGTGTGATTTGTGTGAAAGTGTCTTTAGCTAAAGGAGACCGCATTAAAACAATTGAACAGTTGAACACATAAGAGCATTTTGAAACAGCAAAAACAAGTGATTAAATACACAAAACCTTCTTCTTTACTTCAGTTAAATATCAGTATTCATGTCCTATAAGACCAGACAATGGAAATATCTTTGTCTGACATTATCAGCCTGGCAAATGAGTGCTACAGTTCAGTGTTGACGTCTACTAGAGCTAAGGTAGGCAATAAGATTTTGTGTGTTATTTTTGCTTCACCATTAACCGACTGAACTCCTGAAACTCTATGGTGTGTCAAGTCAGCACAGCCACCGAATGCTCCATTGTTTTATCGTGCACAGTCAACCAAGAGGGCTCTTTCCGGCACACAAGTACAGATGAAGGGCAATAGAGCATGTGCAGTGTATCTTTTGGCAACGGTCGGGTAAACAAGTGGTATGGAAAAAGTGCAAAGAAAGTTGGCACCGTTCATGTCCACAGTATTGTGAAAATGCGCAGCTGCAACATGGAGAGATTTCATAAGCAGTTTTTGCCTCTGACTCAACTCGCACAAAGGTTTCACTGTCTGGAAATGAGGTTTGGTATTCAGGCGTGGCAGCATGTCTATTAAAACAACATAAGAGATAGATAGATGATACATTTACTCATGTTTAAATTATTTTTAGTTGCACTTTCGCAAAGCTGTAAAATACATAACACGATTATGTGCTATCTTATAGAATAAATGTTGTTTATGTGCACACTAGTATAATAGCTTGCTATTGTACATGTACACCGGAAAAGGATATCTGTGACAACAGTAAATCAGTATATTGATATTCACATCAATGTAAACGTTAGAGTCTTTTATTAGGCTGCAGGATTTGGACTTGTGTGGAAAGGCAATAACAGCAAATTACTTTTGTTTTTACATTCATCAGAATGTCTCAAGCCAAATGACTGTACACTAGAATTTACCTTCACCAATCACTTTCTTTTTAAGTCATGAAGAGCTTCCATTCAGTTCTTCAGTATTGAATCATTTTCTACTGTATCAGTGTTGTAGGTGTTCCAAGTTAAAAAAAAAAAAAATCACCTCACACAAATTAAAATGTACTGATCAGCCACAACATTATGACCACTGACATTGACCATCTGGTGACAATGCAATGTTCTGCTGGGAAATGTTTGGACCTGCCAGGATCTGGCAGACCCACCAGGCCGGGGACATAGGCCCGTACCTATTCCCCTTGTCTTAATAAAAGAATCAACATGATCAAGTATCTGTTGGTTAATCCACAGAGACCCCTCCTTTCAACCCATAGGACCCAAAGACCTCCATTAACAACATCCTGTTTCCATACACCACAGGACTCCCTCAGAAGGGCCATGTCTATTCTCTGATGACTCACAAGTGTGTTGGAGACACAGTACTAGGAATGTGGTCATGTTATGCCTGACTGGTGTAGTTTTATGTTGCTAGTTCCCAATTTATAATCTTAAAATAAGTTCCCAGACACAAATATGGACTAGTTTATTGTATGGCAAAATGGCGGGATTCTTCAACTTGAAGTCATTAATCACACATCATCATTCAGACTTGTTTTAACAGAGATGGAGGACAAAATTTGTTTAAGAAACAAGATGATACTGGTCATGGCCAATGATTCTCACACTCCTGTTTGTTTTAAATTGGTATAGTCACTCGACTGTTTACCAAAAACATGAGTACGTTCTTTGAATGTTGCCACAGATTCATGCAAAACACCAGTGCACGCGGTATCACTAACGATAATAAACACAAGTAAATATATTGGCATGGATAGCCCTTTGTGCACATATTTATTCTTTTGTACTGATCAGTATCTTAGAGTTAAACCAGGAGTGCTTCCTTGTAAGGCTGGCTGTTTGGACCGGTGCGAATACAATTGCACTCTGTTCTGGATTGAATCAAACAAGCAGAGCCTGGTTAGAGAGCGTAGTCTTGTGAACATGTGTTGCCCACAGTCGAATACAACTTATTTTTAAACTCTCAATTATATAACTATAAATATTTTACCTGATGCAGAATATGCTGCTGTAGGCCTCCAGGACAGAGCGCCAACATCAGATACTCAATCAAACTGATCATTTTTCTCCATGTACAGAAGACTGGTACATGTACCACAGAACAGGAGAAAATGCCTACACTCACTGCTGATAGTTCAGTTTGATTTGATTATTTCCTGAAATACAGTTTTGCTACAAAATTATGATCAGTCACTTGCTATTGTGGAGTGTTGAGTGCACGTTAGAGGTCAGTTGCCCTGTGACATTGTAACGATATGTTATCAATTACTTCTTAAACTGGATCAAAATATAGGTGAAGCCCTCTTAGGTTCCGTACATCAAAAGCTCTTTCTAACCTATAGGTATGTTTTTTCATGCCTCAAAGCTTTTCACTGAAATGGCTCAAAAGGTTGCAGTTTGTCAGAGCAACACTTGAAACGGTGTACCAAAGGGATATTGTGCATGACCCAACAGCTGCTCTGCATACCTTCCAATGCTGTCATCCTTCACGTTCACGTGACCCACAGCCACAGAATCACTTTCAAGGTGGTAGGAAAAACATCAGTGTCTTTCACCTGGCTGCAGCCAACACTCATCACTTGAGAGAGTAATTCTTTGTCTGCCATGCGTGAGAGGAAATTACATCCCTTTGGCACAAGGCGTGAAAGCTCCATCAGCCCTGGGATGACAGGGTATTACTGAAACGATTAGAGGGAATACATCTCAAATGATGTTGCTACTATTTTCTCTTTGTATTAGTGACTTTGTAGATTCACTAAATACAAGCATAATAACACATACAACGGGAGACATGACTAATCATTTCCCCCCTTTGGGTGTTTATTTTTCAGTGAGGCAGTAAAAGTGCCACTGGCAGGTGCACACAGTTCTGCTGCTCAGCGTGAGGTCATATTTTCCACGCTTGGATTCATAAAGACCTTTAGGGTGATGACACAAGTGGCTCCCCGCGAATAAGGTAGCACACTGAAAGGTGATGCAAAAGCCATTTAAATGTTTTCCTGGCAACAATAGTTTCCAGGAGAATCAAAGCTACAACGCTGCCTGCTCTACAGTGCAGTGTGGTAGATTGTTTCATTCACACACAATACATTGAATGAACAGTATATACTTTGTCAGCACGGATGCCTTTAGAGAGAAGTTAACCCTTCATCATCACACTACTGCAACAGCTTGAAGCAGGATTTTACTTTAACCTCGTACACTGAGAATTCAATGAAAGTTAAAAAGCTTTTTTTTCTAACCATGTGTAAAATTAGACAGAAGCCCAGCGGCTTAAACTTGATGAACTCCCCAGGTACAACATGGAAAATGGTTCAAATAAATGTGAATGTGAAGAATGTGAAAAATAGTTTGGTCCTATTGTCTCCCAGTTTACAGGCCAGGCCTTAGTCTGCTGCTATCTATGTGATATGACCTTTGTACATAAGTTTGTTTATACAGTGTTTAGAGGGGTAAATAGATTTCTGTAGAAAAGCCCTGAAGCTCAGGTAAATGGTGCATAATGCATCACGTTATTGCCATACAGGCAGGTACTTTTTAATTAAAACCACCTGCATGTATAACACGACTTCACGTACTTCTGTAGCATATTTAAATTAGAGAAAACAATTGTATATTTTGATGTTTATGTTATGAATTCTTCTTTTTTTTTTAATGCACAAAACTACAGATGACACTAAAATGACTAATACAACCGGGTGGCTTCAGAAAACCTGGCCTCTCTGGAAGTACAACCTGGGCAGCTTTAGCAAACATACCAAACTCTCAGGGAAGAAAGCCTTTGCACCAAAACACCCTTTCAAATCAGTCAGTGTGTGAGAAAACATTCCTAACGCCCAGTCCCTGTTTGAGGAGGAAGATTTTTTTTTTTAGTATTATTATTCCAACAAGCAACAAAATGCTTTGGAACCCAGTCAGAGACAATTGTTCAAGCCCTGGTGTTTAAGGGGTTGTCATCTTGTGGCATGCGGACGGTTATGCATGAATTAGTTTTGGTTTACCTGCAGTACAGCAATTAGCAAACCACTCACCCCATGAGGGAGATGTTCCCGGATTTCAACCAGCCTACACTACCGTGTGGCAGGCGCATGCATGCAGGTTCTATATAATGCACTGTGTTGGAAGCAAAAGCCACTCCCATTGGTTTTTATGATGTTTGTTTTCTACTCATCATGGAAGCAGATGGTTCACGCTCACTTCCTACAAAACAGCAGGAAATGGTGACGCATCGAGGAAGGTAACTGATACATGATTGCTTTGGGGATGAAATACCTTAATTCACAGAATCATATCACAAGATGGGTTACCTTCCGAACGTAGATTTGAACAATGTCAAAGTCAATCAATCATCCTTCTAATAGTTTAATAGATCCTACATATCGTTAACTCATAGCACACCTTTACTCTGATACATCACACGTGTTAGTTTATAAATGTCATGTATCATTTTCCATTTCCTTCATTCATTTATCAAAGATCCTGGCAGCAGCAGCCACAGACACACACAGACACACACACACACAGACATAGACACAGGTGAGCTGCAGGCTCTCAGGTGGTGTCAAGTTTGTTTGCCTTTCATTCTGGCTGAAACGTCAAAAGAAGCCTGTCCTATCACTGACCGCATACAAATCACAGAGGAGACACAGATCATTTATACATGTCAGACAGATCTGGGGCTATTTTGGAAAATGGTTTGAGGGGTTTTTAAGCATGTTGTGAAATTTTTCCATCACTTGGAACAAGTGTGACAGTCAGTGCCTCAGTATGCCGGGGCCTGTCAGGACATACCTCCCTCCAAAGCCGATATCCTCCTTCTCCCCCTCTCGTCCACGTTTCCATCCACCACATGTGAAGACTGAGCAGGAAGCGAAGTGCAGAGGCAACGCTACAAATTTCACACGCACTTCGATGCTGCACCTGCGGAGCACTGTGTGGAAATGATTCTGAAATAAGAATCCAACTCAACCATTACCATGGTCGGCAAGCGGAATGATCTGATAAGACATATGTCTCACAAACAAAAAAAGTGTAAACTCAGAAACTGTTGCAGATCTTTCAGTACAGTTACATTTGTTGTCCTCAAACTGAACACATCTAACGATTATTGTGTGAAATGCTCAGTGTCTGGATTGTATTAAGCAACTTAGTCTCATTTCAACACGCACACACAGTTGCGTTGTGTTATATCTTGTGAAATATTGTACAAATGTTTGATTCATAGTCCCCGAAGTCTTTTGTGTCATAAAAAGGGGACCTTGGTTACAATTAGTGGCTTTTTAACTTGTCTGTGTCCCAAAAGCAAGGTTAAAAAACAAGAAACAACAGCATATATAGAGCTGCTGCTGCAGGTCACTAATCCAGTCATCATGGAATCAAAGTATATCTTTTTTATAACCTTCTTTCAGTGTTCAACTGTATTATGATATCCGGCATTCATTTCCTCAGATTACTCTGTCTGGAGTCATGAAGGGTGTGGCCTAGCTACACATCTGACCACAAGTTAATCAAACAGCTCTCTCTCTCTCTATGTATATTTAATTATTGCTTGTTATGAATGGTGAAGCTGATATTCTTCTTTGTGTCTCAGTGGAGTCATAATAGACCACTGTCTCCATGTGCGCACACAACGGCCCTGTTGTTTCTCCCTTATACCTCCAAGGCCTTTAAATTTCATTCCAGACAAGTGAGTCTAGAGTTTTTGATTTCCTCTTAATGTAAAAATATACTAGTGCGGTAGACAGACGCATACAAGGCGTAGGGTCTCATTCTGTCAGACCCAGTTTTTACCAACTCTGTGCCAGAGAGCAATAATCATTATTACTGGAAAGAATTTTGAATGAGTCACTAGCAGAAAGACAGCCTCGGAGAAAAGCAAAACATAACAGTTGGGTATGCCAGACGCCGGGCTGGTTCACTGCATCTCAAAGACCCGGTTGATCTCTTGGGATCAGGCCTAACGTGACCCTCGGGGTGCAGGATAGTCATCAGCCAGGGGAGGCGAAACAGAAATAAATGCTCAAAAAACACATGTAGCCATTCACAAGAATCAGAATCATGGCAGAGTTTACGTTTAACAGACGACCCCATGCAAACACTACAAGGATGAAGACAAATATGCTTCAGAGCACATATACATTACGCGTGTGTGCTTTCACTCAAATATAGGCATGCACGCATATTTATGCACCGGCCATCACACAAGCTCTGCTTTTATCTATAGTCACAACCTCTGCTGCTCTGCAAGACAACCCTATATAGCTCCATGAAGTAGAAGGTTCCTGAAGAAGTCTGACACAACAAGCTGTGTATTCAAACCTTGGCTTTATAAGTTCAGCAGTGTGGGACTCATTCATCATATTTACACACAGTGTTTCTGCTTTGAAATCTGAGCCAAATCTGTGATTAATTACTGGACAAATTAATGTGATGTAAATATTTGAGTGATTTATGTTTATATTCAAAAACACTGAAATTGGGGAATACACAATTTGGATAACAATTAAAAATGTATTGTTGTAATTTAATTAGATTTTAGATGGATTCGTTCCTGTTCTGTTCTTTGTTTTTGTGCCTGGTCTTTGATACTATTGTGTGATGGAATCTCAGATTAACAAAACACACTTAATAAATCTTGGAATGCAAAAGAATGCCTCAAGACAGAGATTATTGGAAAGTTGGAGTGTTCCCCATTGACTCTTGCACCTGCAGTTTTCGCTCAGATACAGATTCATCCACATACACGAGCACTGACGGCATTCTCAAGTACAAGCGCACACACACCTTTCACCTCGCCGTATGCAAGGTGATGTGTGTTTCAGAGCACCGTGATGACAGTCTTTGGGTGTAACAGGAAATCCCTGAGTGCTGTGGGTCGGCTGATATTATTGTTCCCTTTGGAAACTCCTGGACAAATAAGCATTTGTTCCTCATGAAGTCAGAGGAAGCTTTCCAAGCCACTCCACATCAGGACGCTGATCTCTGGGGAATGTTGGCATGGACGTCCTGTGACTGTTTGGTGCATTCATTAAATACTAACCTGCAAGATCAGGGGGCTTGCAGGCCACAGGAAGGTCAGCCAGTGCTGCCTGTGATGGAGCTGCAACCTCAATCAGCATCTGGCTGTTAAATCTAAAATGTGCACATTGTGTTATAATAACAGAGGGAATAAAATA
The DNA here is from genome assembly GCF_022458985.1 of Mugil cephalus. Taxonomy (NCBI): domain Eukaryota; kingdom Metazoa; phylum Chordata; class Actinopteri; order Mugiliformes; family Mugilidae; genus Mugil; species Mugil cephalus. The sequence goes on from NC_061779.1 coordinate 24,206,107, forward strand.
AAATATTTAAAAAAGCAATTTGCACTTCATTCTTTGTAATGACTTTACACCAGTCAGCCAAAATATTATGACCACTGACACATGACGTGGAATTGACCATCACTGATTCATCTTGTAACAATTCAGTGTCCTGCTGGAAAACTTTGGACCTAGCATCCATGCTGGATGTTACTTAGACATGTACGACCCAGACCAGGCGCCCCCACCCCATTGTGATGACACTCTTTGCTGGCATCAGCCATCCCCAGCAGAATGCTGCTTGACACACACACACAAAAACATGAAGAACAGCACAAGGTGTTGACATGACCTCTCTAGATCCCAAACTGATCAAGTATCTGTGGGATGATCCACAGAGGCCCCTCCCCTCAACCCATAGGGCCCAAAGGCCCCAACTAACAACGTTCTGTTACCAGACACCACAGGACACCCTCAGAAGGTCCATGTCCATTCTCTGATGAGTCACAGCTGGTTTAGAGGGAGACCCACACAATATTAGGAAGGTGGTCATGATGTTATGCCTGTTATTCTGTACTTAAAGATGCTTATTCTTTCTTTAGTGTACAGTCTGTGCAAACCAGCAGAAAATGAATCAATATCGTGGTCAGGAATGCCAAAAAATTGGGCCTTTAGGTTCTCGTGAACTTTTAAAATACATTTAAAATACATCAGATGACCATTTGGACCATGACAACTAAAGTCAAAGTTGGTGTACTGTACATGACAAACTCTTTTTTTGATTTTACGTCATTGGATTTCGGAAGCACCGCAGGGCAGCAGTTAGTGCTGCTACCTCATAGCCAGAACCATGGGGCCTTTCTCGGAGTTTGCATATTGTCCGTGCGATAGTGTAGGCTTTCTCTGGATGCTCCGGATTTATCTCACATTCAAAGACAGCGGCATGTGAGTATGAATGGTTCTTTGTCTCTGTGACAGATTGGCGACCTGTCTAGGGTATACCCTTCCTCTCGCCCAGTATCATCTGGGATAGGCTCCAATCTCACCTTGCTCCTTTGTAGTATAAATGGTTATAGCTCTAGGTTGGAGTTGCACATCATGTTGGACAGTCTGACACCACAACATGTTGCTTTTTATTACCATATGCTACTGCATCTGGTCATTCAAGCGGACAAGGTGTGAATACCTGCCAAATCCCAGCAGTCATCACCCATTTTACCAGAAAGCATATAAATGAATTCAAAATCATACTAAATGATAAAAAGACTGATTCCAAACTGTGTGTCCATGCAAGTGTCCAATCACTTCACTCAGCTTCAGGTGACTGATACAGATTAATTTAACCTAAAAGCCATACTGATAATTTTGAATGTTTAAAAACACAGCGGTGAGATTAAAGATTAAAATGTACCCATGGAAAGACAAAAAAGAGGAAGAGGAGTCATTTGCAAACTTCATAAGATCCCCTGATTTGTTTCTAATGAATTTTGTTATCACGGTGGCATAACTGCAAGGTTTGCTGAGCAGCCAAATGGAAAGAGTTCACCCTCTCAGGAGTAGAAATGTGCTCACTATAGTAAATTGGTCTGGTGAAGAAAGATGGGCTCACTAAATGATTTCCAAACAGCCTCTGAATGACTGTAGATCATGTAGTTACAGGTCAAAGCAAAAACATCTGAATATAATCAAAATGATTATGTTCCCAATGTTATGGCAACTAAGCCAATAGGTTCTGTAATCTTGCTCTTAGGCAGACTGACTTCTACATCCTTATTAGGCTTTGCTGCTGGCTGCACAAAAATCTTGTCACAATCCCAACATGCAGATGGCATCCAAACTGTAACACAACCCAAAGGCAATAACTTCCTCTACTGCTCTTTGTTTCACACACTCAAATACTCTCATGTCATCACTGTCCTCCCACCCTACCTCACCCCCAGGGCAGCCGGCCCCTCCCCTTACTGAATGCTTGTCATTCAGAGCTGCCCTCTGTGTGTTAATCCAGGAGGATTGTGGCGTTGTATTGTCACCTTGTTTGAGTCAGGGGATCACTTTGATTGCTCTGAATGCTCAGCATCCCTCTGTTCTGCCTGCTGTGTTTCTGCTTTGCTGTCTCTAATAACTGTGGCCTACTCTTTCCAGGGCCTGTAGTCTAAACAAAAGGCTGTGTTGTTTACAGGTTGCCGTTCAGCAGGCTGGATGCTGGACCTGCCGCATAAACAAATGACATGCAAAGTGCTTCACACGGGTTGAGTTACACTTAAACCAAAGTCCTGGGACTTTTATGACTTATTAGCAGGAAAGAAAAAAGAATGTTCTCAATCCAAGCCAGTTACCTACACCTACACCGATCAGGCATAACATTATGACCACCTTCCTAAAATTGTGTCCTAAAGCTGTGACTCATCAGAGAATGGACATGGTCCTTCTGATGGTGTCCTGTGGTGCATAGCAACAGAATGTTGTGAGTGGGGGTCTTTGGGTCCTATGGGTTGAGGGGAGGAGCCTCTGTGGGTCATCATACAGATGATGGATTGTCACAAGATGGTTGGTTTAATGTTGGGGCTGATGGGTATATATGTCAAACACAAACCCTGAATAAGCTCTCACATTGCACAATGGAAATCCTTATTTTATTTCACATGTGATCACACCCGATTTCTACCGTACCCAAATCCAACTGAATCACGCTCACCTGGTTAAGCTGGTATGTGCACCATACAACCAGGCTCAAGCTCAGAACACAGAAATCACACTTGTCAAACTGGACTTAGGCATGGTACGGACTATCTGCGGTGAGTACACCCCTAGAAGCATGTTGATCATTTCACTCAATCTACGATTTATTTGGTGCAATTGCCACATTTTGCTTGAGTTCATTTTTAATTTTGGATTTCATTATTTCTCAGCATTCTGGTTGCATCAGTTAGTTGATGGTGTCTGTTTTTTTTTTTGTTTTGTTTTGTTTTTTTTCAACATGAGACTCAAAACACAATATTGTAAAATATTTTACTTAACTTTTATGTAAGATATCACAATAACACATTTTAAAGAGATTCAGAAGGCTGTCTTCTGTAGTAAGCATATGAGATGTTTTCACCCACAGTGCATGCTTGCAGTTAAAAATGATAAAATCAAACAGTCCCCTGAGACTCTTCTAGAGAATTTACACTCAGTATAATTTGCTTTAGTCTGATCAATGACATAGAAATGGTGCAAAAATTGTGCTGAAATATTTGTCATCTTATGTGATGGGCTTTTACATATTCTAAATCCTCAAACTTTTGGATGGTTTCCAGGGTTACTTAATTATTGAAAGAATAATTGGATTGTGACTGACAGCTCACACAGGACACCATGATCACATATTTACTAAGAGGAATGCAGCCACGCTGAAAACACATTGCATGATAACCCCATGGTCACTGCTCTAACATTGCTATTATGATCATTAAAAACTTATATGTTTCTGAGTGTTTCTTTAGAATCTCCACGTGAAGCACTTTGCTGTCTGAGGAACACGTCTTCCTGTTGTGGTTCTTGTTTAGACAGTTGAAGACCTGCAGTTATTCTAACAATCTTGGCTGTCTGGTCGGTTCAAAGCATGAAAAAGTTAGAGAGCAATAAATCTATGCAAACCGAAAACCAGAAAGATGTGTAGTGGATTCAGTCAACAGGTGGAACCGTGTGCTGGGCTATGGCAACTAACTTTTGTACTTACAAAACGTTGTGAAAACAAATATGTGGGTGTTGCTTTGAAAAACAAGAGGCCGAGGGGGTAATAGTTAACTGATGTTTTCTGCACCATAATTCAAAAGTACAGGTGGATACATTTTCCAAAACAGCAATAATTATGGTCACAACACTAAAAAGAATGCATCAACTTTGCTACCCACTTTTCAGGGAGGAGGGAATGTTTGAGCTGTTGAAAAAGAACTCCTGCAGGTTCTCTGTTATTAATCACACTCAATCACATGGCTGTGTTCAGCTGGCGTTGAACCCTCAGGACTGTTGGACCTCGATAGATCATGGCCAGAGGCCAGCACTCTGCACAGTAGCGTCTCTCATCACAGTGTTTTAAAGGTCTGGGGAAGTGACTTTGGGCTTGTTGTGTCTCCTCGGCCCCACGCTGCGCTGTTTTCAGAACGGGGCGGGGTGCAGCTGAGCGCGGCGCAGAGCGCATAGCGCACCGTCACCAGCTCCTCTCCCTGCACGGTCCGACCGTCTAACACGACAACATGGGCTTCGAGAAGGAGAAATCGGACACAAGTATAATTATGGACGAAGATGAGTTCAACAGATCGATTGAGCCCATTCTGTCGAAAAAGGGGAAGGTGTATACGGCGGAGCCGGACCGAGACCCGAACGACATCAATGCGTATTTGAAGGTAAAGTCTGCGCCCTGTGTGGGCTCACTCTTTCAAAGTGAAACTACTGAGGAAAGCTTAATATCTGTCTAGCTGAACTATTACTAAAGTGAATTAGTACCAACGTCTGCAAATTGATACTGCAGCATGAATACCTGGAAGTCGCTGCCTGCGCGTTAATCAATCAACCCCCCTAACACCTTCCTGCCTGCTTGTAATAGTGATTGTATTTGAAGCTCATTGTTTGGCCTCTGACTTGTGTGATACGACAGGTGGGTTTTGAGGATGTCATCGCGGAGCCCATTTCCACGCACAGCTTCGACAGAGTGTGGATAGGAAGCCACGCCGCCTTTGAGCTGATCAAATTCATCTTTTACCGGCTGCTGACCACGCTGCTGGCTGTACCCATGGCTTTCATCCTCGGAGTAGTCTTCGGTGTGCTCAGCTGCATTCACATCTGGTAAGGAGACGTTTCTCTCAGCCTGAGGGATTCTGCTTGGTGATGTTTGGAGTCTCGCTTATCCAAAACAGCACACAGAGTCCGGTAAAAGGTCCAACAACTTTATTATAAGACACATGTATTATACCGGAGTCACAAAAGATGAAAGTGCCAAAAAACTATATTAAAAAAAGAACATATTGAACAGTGATTCAAATATATTCTGACCTCCAATGTAAAGTTTATATTAGTTTATATAACATTAACAGAGATAACAAAATATTTAAAATGTGTTATAGACCAATTTAAGGAAATTAAACATTGTGTTGAGCACCAAAACACAGTTTCAATTTTGCATTACTTGAACATTATTTGACTCTTCTCAAATGTCCGCTGCCCATACACTTCTGGCTCTTTAGACAAACATTGACACAAATTATTTTTAGAGTTAACTTCACATGCAGTATGACGTCGAAGCATGCTGTCAGCGTTTTGCTTTTACACTGTTATTTGGATAATTATGTCATACTTCAGTCGCCTATATGTGCCTGGTGTTAGTTGAACCAGGTGCGTCCAAGTTTTTGAGCAAATCACGCACATATGTCCAAAACCACAAGCCAAAGAGTCCATTTATTAGCACTTGGCGAAACAACATTTTATGCCCAGAACAGAGAACTCTATGGAAAGTTGGAAGGAATGTCGAGTTCCACTGGTAGAGGTGGAAAATGCTGCGCGCCCTTTGCCAGATAGATGGCATTCTAGCAGGAATAGAAGCCTATTTTCAGATCAGAGTGGGACATTCCTCAGATGCACATGGAGCAACTCTTGCATGACCTTTCACCTCCCTGGGGTCACAAACTCGGAGAGAAGTGAACCAAGTCACAAGTATTCATCAATAGTGGGCTGAACTGTGGCACAGAGCTGGTCAATACATCTGGAATGTCAGGGCAGGATGTCACACTGAGAGGCGCTTTTTCAAGGGAGTGAACAGTTTTCGCAATTATATAATACATCGAAACAAGCTGCAGGAATGTAGCGATACTGTATGATACACCTGTTTATGGCAGTTTGACAGATATACACTGGCTTACAGACAAATCTGCAACAATAGCTGTGCTGCAGACAAAGAGAGGACATGAACATGATTTTGGAAAATTTTGTAATAAAACATCATTTAAAACCTAGTACCCCAGTGTAGGAAATGCTTCCCCAGATGATTATTTGACCTTGTTCTTCCAGGTTGGTGATGCCAGTGATCCAGACCTACATGATGCTCTTACCTTCATTCCAAGTAGTGTGGAGAAGTGTGATGGACATGTTCGTGATGCCGCTCTTCCACAGCATGGGAAAGTGTCTGTCCTCCATTCAGGTTCAAACTATAGAAGACTGACACAGACGCCTCTCTGTCCCAGAGGAGAAAAGAAATGTCAAATCAAAAGGAGTGAACGATGCTAGTGGAATACATGAGCTCTACTACAGTAAAATATTAAATTAGTAATAGCTATAGCTATATATATATATATAAAATATAACTGCCGCCGTAAAGGCTGAGTTTGTCAAACATTCTTCATACACATCAATGCAGACCATATGTACTGAGTCATTTGAAACAGAAAGTAGGAATCCAGGTTCAAACTTGATTGAAATGTTTTTTTTTAAACTTTTAACCAAGAAAGTTTCTTTGAAGTGGAGTTGTACTTATCTGTAGTCTTCTCCAGTCCGGAGAAGCGTCTCCACTGATGTTGTGGGCGCAGTCAGCAGCAAAACATATTTTAGTTTCCTGAAACCAGACGACCCAAAAAGCAAAATCCATATCAATTCAAATGTATACTACATAGTTTTGTTGCCTTTCATAGCCACTTTGCTTTTCTGACACCATTGCATTGATCTACTATATTCAGTAAAACCACCTGACTCATGGTAACCTTGCATGAGACAGGTCCAGGTCTACAGCTTCCTTGATAGGTTAGTTTGTTTTGTTATTGTGTGTGACTTTGTTATGTTGACAGGTGACTTCATATCTAAGGTGTGAAAATATCAACTTCACACACAGACCAGCAACTCCCCTCCTTCCCAATGACATTGACTTTTATTTCTGAAATTGCCATCTGGTGGCTGTGAAGAACGCAGTATACTGTCTTCAGTTCCCTGTTGGTACAGACTGCCAGACTGTAAGATAAAGAGGCGATGATATTCTAAGAATAGCGTACACTTATACTGATATTGATTGTCTTATGAGGCCAAAATATGTTTGGCTGCTGACCACGTCCATGACAGTTCATTGCTTAGCTTCCATGCCATTTCTCCTTTCTGCCTCTCAGTACGAATGCCAAATACCTACTACTGTATTTAAATGTTACACTGAGTACCTCTTATGACAACATTTCTAAGAGACCAATCTATACCTTTAAGTTAAACTGCAAAAAATCATTCCACTGTACTTTAATATGCAGTAAGAGAGGACCAGATTTGTATTAAATGACCTGCAAAGCATTGATAGATTCTGCAGAGCTCATGTGCACCACCGCTCAAAATCGAGTTGTTTTTGCTGATTGTGACCAAAAAAAATTCTTGTCATTCCATTGCTATCCGTTGTGGCTGAGAAAGAGATGTGAGATCAGTTGTTGTTTAACAATTGGCTGATATACCTAGAGATGTAACTTTGCTACTGCTTTTTTATACAGTACATTTATGTATATATTGCAAGTCATTCAGCTAGAGGTTGAATGTAATGAACTGAATCAGAGTAGATAATCTGCTAGAGAGTATTTTATTTGCATATTAAATGCTACGATGCAGCCCGTTGCACATTTGCAGGCTTAGTTTTACTGTATCCACTGTGTTGATCTCACAGTGCTGCATCAATAATGTTGGGCATTTTATTTTTTTGCATGGACCAAACCATTATTTAACCATGTCCAAATTAGACTGTAGATCATCTGGGGACGAATTTCTAATTTATTGTTTCTGCAACAACTGGTTCTTAATTGGAAGACATTAACATAAGAGGACTACAGCTGTGTGATGAAAATGTTCTACACATTATATTGTGTTTGGCTGAAGTCTCGGTTGAGCTGAGACTCTGGTACACGCCTATGCAGTTTAGAGAGGTGCTTTGTTGTTGTCTATGACACTGCAAGTTACTGGAATACTTCTACAGTCAGAAATCTGACGTTTAGAAGGGGATCAAGGTTGTCAGGTACATGATTATACTGTGTGTTCTGGTGTGTGATGTCTGCTTCTGCTGTACACCTTGCCCATTACAAGTGCAAACGACGGCTGCATATTGTGTAAAACCCATTTAATGTTCACTGCTGCAACTTAATGGTCAACAACAGGCTTAAAACACCTGAAAGCTATCCACAGTTGCCTGTCCACAATGAACTTCTAAAGAAGGTGGAGCAACCAAAGAGGTAGATGCTTTTTGTTGTTGTTAATAAATGCAAATGGTCCTGTCTTGCACTTGCATTTATATGGCCTCGCGGTTCCCCGCTCCCCCTCCATTAGAAACTGGTTGTGAACTTTGCCTGATTGTGATTTGGTTCAGGCAGAGAAAAATAAACAGAATCAGAAATGGAAACCCAACTGAAACAAAGAGCCATCATATGAACCGGTAAACTTGCTGCATGGATGATCACCTGCCACAGTTTGTGGCAGGTGATCATCCAGATTTTCATTGAAAAAGGACCTACAGTACATGTATAAAATAGAAATTACATTATACATTTTGAACTTGTGAGTTTTAACATTGCACTGCAAGCTAGCCAGCTAAACCTCTTAACCAAACTGCAGTTTGATAATGCGTCACGTTTTGTTTTAACCTGTGCAGCCTTCTGTTCATTTTTGCAGCACTATTATGAGAGTGTTCAAGGAAGGGTTGTGAAATAGTGTAAGACATATGTGTGACTAAAGTGTTTTCTCTCCTCAGAAATCCAGTCCAGCTCTTCATTCTTCAGAGGTTATAGATCATCACATGGCATCTGTCAGTTTGAATTTTATTTTCTCTAGCATCTCTGACTTCATTCAGTTTGTAGATGTATTTCGGAACGAAACCTCATTAACTCTACGAAGTCAAATGTGTTCTTCGTTGTATAAAAATAAACAAATTTTTCCCCAAGGTAATTTTTCTGCGTGTGGTTTCTTCTTCCTGTCAAATGAGATGAGTGTGGTTGAGATACGAGTGCCAGAAAAGTGTCGTAAATCACTTTGCTGAGATTGCATAAGACACTTTTCCTATACAAAGATGAGCTGGGGGTCGATGGAACATGACCTGAGGCTTCCCTGGTAGACCTGCAGGCCTGCACAGTTTTTCCTCTCACATAATATTTCCTCCTACATTTTTGTAAGCTGAAGTTGTCGTTTGTGGCCCTAAATACATCAGAATTCAATATCTAACCGTATAGTATCTCTAGATGACAATACTACTGTGGAAACCTTGGGGTTGTATTTAAACAGGATATTTCCTTTAGTACACCCATAAAACAAGTGACTAGGACTGCTTTCTTTTCACCTGTCCAATTATTTTCAAGTTGTCTAAAAGACTTATGAAATAAAGCCTCCATCTGGTTCACACTGTTGCTGGAAAAGGAGGGATGGGAACAATAAAGAGATATCATATTTTAGTTTCCCTTCATTAATGCATCAACATCTGAAATTACCCTTGATTTGAACCCTGCAATTTTAAATCCTCCTCCTTGTTTACTGGGATGTTAATGGCCAGGCTCCATCATATCTTAAAGGCCTCATTGTTCTATGACACCCCAATAGAACACTTCGCTCTGAAAGTGAAGGCTTCTTTGAAACAGTTTGAGAAAGTAGAATGGGAGGTAGGGCCCCTCTCCTGCAGATCTAGCTCCCAGTTTTGCTTCAGGAGGCAGACACCCACTCTACTTTTAAGGTTAGGCTTGTAACTTTCCATATTTGATAAACCTTGTAGTTCAAGCTGTCTCAGGTGATCCTGAACCATCCCTTGTTTATGTTGTGGTGCTGGGAGACCTGCCCTGATGCACTGAGCGCCTCTCTTTTCCTCTTTAAGCTTTCATATGCTACATTTGCATGTCATTAAGTCTGTTTCTCTCTCTGTCTATCTTTGGCCCATGAACTTAAGTGGCTCTGTCTCCTGTTGATGGCTACACCTGGAAAATACCTGCACTAGCCAGTCATATCCCAGCCTAAAACACAGCTAGATGTCGTTGTTAATTATATGGCAATCCAAGTTACATCTTACAGCACTGACACTTTTTCGGACATGTTTCAGTCCCAGATGACCTCAGGAGTGTCTGTAATGATGCTGTGAGAACCTTCCATAGACATTCAACTCAGATAACAATGATTCCAGAAGTGCTCAGAGCCTGACCATTAACATTTGATCCTCTTTAAGGCTGACACACGCAACACATCAAGCGATATGACATATAAATAATAATAATAATTATTATATATTATATAATAATAATACAAGCATCTTATTTATGCTTAAAATGAGGGTGATAAATAAAATGAAGGTGAAATACAAAATAAAATAACACGAAAACAGTAATATATAACAGATCAAGTAAATAAGTAATTAAATAAATATAGAGAGGCCATAAAATCAAAATAGTCAGTTTGAGGGTGGGTAGGCCAAAGTGAATAGATGGGTCTTTAAGGTGGTTTTGAATGTGGTAAGTGAGTTAATGTTCCGGATATAGGGAGGAAGGGAGTTCCAGAGGCGGGGTTCTGAGCGGCTAAATGATCGGTGGCTGAAAGACGAGAGGTTTACGGGGGGAACAGAGAGGTGGATTGATGAAGAAGAATGGAGGACACATGATGGCACTGTGATGTGGAGCAAGTCAGATATTTAGGAGGGGGCAAGGTGGTGGAGGGCTTTGAAAGTTAGAAGAAGGATCTTGAAAGTGATGCGGTAGTGGATGGGTAGCCATGTGGAGTTGCTGTAAAACTGGTGTGATGTGACTGGTGGAGGAAGTTCTGGTTATGATACAGGCTGCAGCGTTCTGGACCAGTTGAAGTTTGTGAAGTGATTTAAGGGGGAGACTGGTGTGAGGGAGGGGTGAAGGTGGTTGATAGGGCTAAGGTGGAAGTAGTCAGGAGGAGAGGTAGAGTTGGGTGTCGTCGGCATAGGAGTGAAAGCTGATATTGTATTTTCTGAGGACGTGGCCAATGGGGAAGGATGTAAATAAGGAAAAGGAGGGGTACTGGGACAGAGCCTTGGGGAATGCTGGATGTGACAGGGAAGGGTTGGAGCAGTGGGAGTTGACCTTGATGTAGTGGAAGCGGCCGGAGAGATATGATTTGAACCAGAAGAGAGGTGTGTCAGTGATGCCAATGGTGGAGAGTCTACTGATGAGGATTGAGTGGGAAAGTGTATCATCATATTACTATAACCAGAGTAACGACACTGTATTTGCACTGCTTATATTACTACCCTTGATGCTTCCATGGCAGCTGCTGCAACAGATGGATACCTCTGTAGCTGGTTAGACGGCATAGATGGTATATATTCCTATAATTACTACATAATAATAATGGTGGTTAGCACTGATGCCTCACAGCAAGAATGTTCTCGGTTTGAATCTGACTGGGGCATTTCTGTGTGGAGTTTGCATGTTCTCCATTTGTCTATGTGGGCTCTCTCCCCCAGTACTCCGGGTTCCTCCCACTGTCCAAAGAAAGGCATGTGAGGTAAATTGGTGATTCTAACTTGGCCATAGGTGTGAGTGTGAATGGTTGTCTATTTCTCTGTGTTAGCCCTGTGATGGAGTGGAGACCTGTTCAGGGCGTACCCCTCAACTTGCCCAATGACAGCTGGGTTACAAGTGGTTACAGGAGATGAGATGACATGAGATGAATTTGGTCATACCACCCTGCTAGAGCAGCTACCTGTTATATCTCCCTCTTTGCAGCCTTCATGGCTTCATTACTTCAGTTTGAACAATCAATTTAGATTTAGATTTAGATTTCTATCGGTCTTGTAAATAGCCCATGTGTGTCCTGTTAGTGGGTAAATGAGCACCTGACAGCAAATCATATGAAACTTAGTTTGTCTGTAATTTATGAAACATTAAACCTTAATACAAACCCGAAATATGACTCACGAGTTATTATAAAACATCTAGGATCAGTTTAGAAGGTATAAATGTCTCTTTTTTACTCTTTTAATCTCTGTGATGATACTGTTTTATCACTAGCACAGGGGCAGGATCAGCTGTTAAGAACCTGTTCTGTCAGTGTTATGACTTATGACATTTACATGTTGTATCATAAACATAAATTAGATCAGATGAAAGTTCCCACAGAGCCTGTTCTATCACCATAATTCCCCGTGGGTATAAAATACTGATATTTACTGCTGGACGCCTATCGATAAGTCACCTGCCCAGTCCTAGGTTCCATACCTTGACTGTTAAGCATGATTTTCTGTCAATGTTCATGTGTTAGCCAGGGAACATTGATAATATTATGTTTTCCTTAGAGTTTGCTTCGCTCCACAGTTAGAGCTAAATGAATACAACACAGAAGTGTAGTTGGGGAGGGTTAAAGGGTTAAAAAAAAGAGAGAGGATTAAAATCAGTTACTGTAGGTCCCAGTTTGAGGCCTCAGCAGGATAACATCTTTGAGACAGGTGTTCATTTGGGTATTGTGACCTGTGTACTTTACTTGTAAAGCAGATATAAAAAGCAGTTGTCACAAGGCATTTAAGCATAAAAGATAAAGACAACAAAACAGGTTCAATCGGTTATTTATTTTGTAGTTGTTGCATCAAAATAGAACTGAGAATGAAATAAGGCCAATCCAAACACTATAATTACACTAACTCATTAGTGACAGACAATGCATTCTGTTCACACGCCCTTTGAAAAACACTAAAAGAACTTCCAGGTTACAATATATACTTTTGACTGATGTTCACCATGATCTGGTGGAAAACCGTTATTTATTATGAAAAAAAAGAAGACCACTATTCTGTCATAAAACCATTAAAATGTATGTGTGTGAGTAAATTACCAGATGCATCACTATGAAATCTTGAGAAAGTCATTGTAGTTGTTGGTCTGATATCCCTTGGTATTGTGTATTTATTTTACCATTTTTGTTTGTACTACACACAACAGTCATTCAAATGTTCCAAAAGTGAAGTTATGATAATCTAAGTTCAGGAACAAGACCACACCCCTTGTCATTCTATTTCCAGTGTTCATCTGTGAAGGTGTGTCTTAACCCTCTTTTTCTCTCTGTGCTTATCACAGTTTTCCATTCCCCACCCTCCCCATTCATCTCTTTTCCTTTCTTTTTCTCCCATCTTTCACTTCAGGAATCAGGTGTATAAGAAGCCAAAATTGTCCAAGACGTGTGCCCCCATCCTGTGTCTCACTCCCTGGGCTTCTTTATCATCTTCCATTTGTGAATTCGGTCCCCTTCATCCATTCCCTTCAACTCTTCTCATCCATCCGTCCATTTGCCTTACATTCTGGCTTTAAACTGCCTAGTGAAATTAGAGATAAAGGTGACCTTAGATGTTTGCTTAATCCCAATCTGACAATGTGATCCTCTAGGTTTTCAAACCTCAATGGTGTTCCAGTGGAGGAATTATGTGATCTATGGGGGGATAAAATATGAGTCTTAGCTGGTATTTCAGTGGATGTTGATAAATGAGATTTTAATAACACACCCAACAACTACTCCCATTACATCTTCAGGGTGAAAACAGCTGAGTGTGCCAGCGTGTGTCACTCCAATGATGTGAACAGACCAGAGTAGCCAGCTATAACTTCACAGTGTTGTGAAGTTGGCACAACAACTGCAGAGTACATTCGTGATAAAGTAAAAAAAAAAAAAAAAAAGTAAAAAAGTATGTTCACAAAAGTTTCAAAAAAATATTGTTTATCATCTTGTTTTCATTAAACATAACGATTTGCTCAAATAGCAAAACTTATCCTGTTTGAATTTGAACTGCTTGGTTGGGTCTCCCTCGGGCTAAAGTGTGGCATGTATCCACACCTTGCCATTCCCAATTAACGCCCACATTTCACTGAACAAAAACCTTTTTATACTCTGCCTCGATCCCCAAATAAAATAACCCATCTATAACGCTCCTCCAGTTTAACATCAGTCCCTCCTCCAGCCGAGCAGGTTACACGGTGTCTCTCCTGTCCGTGTTCACAGGTGTCTCAGGGCTGCGGAGACACGCTCTGTGGAAACACCGGAGGATTCCCTCAGCGCGTTGGCATTAAAGTTTAGTCACGTTCAGCAAAAAGGGCAGGAATTAGTTCACTACACTGGTCCCTGAGAGGAGCGCCGGTTCTCTCGGTTTTTATCCACGCCTCCCACACAGCTTCCTATATTGTCTTCTTGTCCGTTTCAACGCGCTAATCTCTTAAAATTTGAAGACAGCATGACAGGAGGACCGAAGGACGGCGAAACAGAAGAGGTAGGGTTGGAGTCGTCAGTGCTTTTAACTGTTCCAGTTTTAGCCGACATGTCAGGTGTAGGTGACTTTTACTTCCTTCGTCCAGCAGCAGAGGATTCCCCTAATAATAATTTGAGCTCACCAGAGAATTTGGGATTTTCTCTCCAACGGCAGGGCTCTATCGTTATCTTTTCATTTCTGGCACCTAGTCATGAACGCTTCTCCCACACACGCACAGGGAATGTGAAGGTCCATTGAGTTTACATTTGCATGTGGGTGTGAGATTGTGAGACTGAGTGTCAAAGTCTTCATTAACGAATTAACCGACTATTGTTTTTTGCGCATCAGTGTGCCTAAAAGTAGGAGAGCAAAAACATTTAAAAACGAGATTTGTCTTAACTCTGTGAAGCAGCATCGTTGTTGTGCGCATGAATGGGGGTGTGCTTGACAGTCTTACTGACTAAAGGAGTCTTTACGCACTCAGTTTTTAAAGCAATGGACAAACTTGTCTCAATGGAAACATATGTCACCAGTAGAAGTACATCTAAATGTCTATATATTTATATATTCAAATGTCCAAACACATGTTGGAGTAAGACTTGTTAAATATTTACAACATGCATTTTTACGCATTTCTTTAAAAAGTTGCCTGCTCTCAGGTACATGTTGATCTTACTGTACGTTAGGTCACGGTGTTGGATTTATGTCTGGGTGGTGAGGACCCCTTGCGGTTGGTTGGAGGGGTGTGGTGCTTCAATTCCTATTCATTTAAACCCATCCCTGTTTGTGGGGCAGGCTGGTAACTTGCAGCTCCAGTCTCGCTCCTTGTCAGCGCGCTGCATGCACACTGTTCCTCTTCACTCTGTTCTTTTTCTGTCTCCTCCGGACCCTGTCAGGAGTTCCTGCATTCGCCGTTCATCCGAAAACAAGGGAACATATACAAACCGAACAATAAAGACATGGACAACGACAGTGTGAACGAGAAGACGATGGAAGATGTCCACACCAAAGAGATCGACCTGGTCAACCGGGATCCCAAGCACATAAACGACGACGTTGTCAAGGTGAGTCCCACCTTAAGTGCTGTGCACTTCTAAGCATCCAATTTTGGGTGAAAATTATATTTGTTGTTAGGTTCCTCTATTTTTTGTGGCAACTGAGAAATTTATACCTGTTGCAGAGATTACATAGTATTTCAGCTACTGAGTGGAGTGACAATCAGTGTAAAGTGAAATAATCTCTAGGAAACTGTGCTGTGCTGAGAAGTATGAGCTGTCACACGCCTATGTGTGGCAGTGCGCACTAGAGGCGCACGCAGTTCTTCTGCGCTGCTGTTTGAGCGCTGTTACCCCTCAGTGACTTTCCCCTATTAGGAAGGCGCTTTGAGAATGTATCAAGGCTCACCGAGGCGACACCTTGATATTGTAAATATATGTGCCTCTATCTGTGTGAGCAGTGGGGTTGAATATCCCGACCTCGCTCTAACAGAGGAAACATTATCAATTTCCTGTTGTTGGAACACACATTTCCCACAGTCCTCGGTGCACACGCCTTTCTGAAAAAATAGCATTCTTTCCATAAGAGAGCAGTCCGATCCAGTCAATACTGAGTGTTTATTGTGATTAAAGGAGTTAGTAAAGGGAGAGGAGTGGTGCGTTGAAAGACACCTGATGCATCTGTGTGGTGGTGGAGCAGCAGCAGCTGTGTGGGCCTGCCCCCGCACCCCCCCACCTCCCTCATTTCCAGCTGCGCAGGTCTCATATCAGCGTCGGGTCAAGCAGCCCCTTGCATGAGACAGGAGGAGTCAGACCTTTGAAATGCCTGAACTCTGCCTCGTTAAAAGGAAACACCCAAGTAGCTGCTCAGACTGAAGGGTTCCCTCTCCGCTACTTCTCCCTCCCTTCCTCCGTGCATCCCTGTAGTTGCGTCATTGAAGCAAATATCTATTTTTCCACTGCTGCTGTCAGCCTATATATCACAAGCTAGTGCCTGACACTACTAGGTTTGTTGCTTGGAAATTAACACTGGCAGATATAAACTGAGACACATGATTGTTAAAATCAGGCAGCGTCATGAGATTTCCCCCTTTTGTTAATGTGGTTAATGAAGATATATTTACAGGACATTTGACATTCATATCCAAAATGTCACAAAAGAAAAACAACAACACATCATGTGACTACATCAAATGTAAAATGCTGTTTCTTGCTCTGTTTCATCTGGATATCACACGTTCCTCTGGAACTCATCACTGTCTGAGAAGCACAGCAGCCAATATATACACTTTCTCCACGTGACATACTGCCTCACATAAAATATGCCTCACATGTGATCAGCTCACATTTGCTTCTATGTAAGAGAAAGAATAGGCATTTAGTGTGCATGAATCAGGAACGCCTACGACCAAGAGATCCGCCGAAAAAGATTTTTAGAAGTGGTTCAGAAAGAAACTGAACCAAGGCTCCACTTTCCACGTTCCTTGCTTCAGATCTCTTCCTTTGTGCTCCCTTTCTTCTGAGTCTTCCCCATTGTGACAGTGAGTCAGACTCTCCTTCCAGTCTCAGAATAGCAGCAGTTTTACGATTGTCCCGCCCCTCTCCAATCAAGACAGCCTGCTGGTCAAATTATCTGACATCACATGCTCATACACTGTAAAACCGTAAGTAACCACTGGGAAGAAACTGAAACTTTTGTAACCAGTGGTTGAAAGTAACTAAGCAGATTGAAGTAATTGCACTGTTATTCTACTCATATTACTACAGTCCAAAAGTAACTGCAGTACATTTTACAGTGTAAAGTTATATATGTATTTTTTAATTTGTTGCATTTCAGTTAGTCCTGACGTTAAAATGTTACTCAGATAATGATGTGTTAGCAATACGAAATCAAGTAGCATTCAGCCCAAACAATGAGCACAACCTTTCTGATAATACTTGTAACATAGTTTTACATTACTTATCTGAATATTTCTCTAGCTGTACATGTAACTATGTTACAGAACAGACTAGAACAGACTAGAGTCCAAAAACACCCTCTGCCTTTCTTAGATTTAACAGTAAACTCTTTAAGTTTAAAGGCTTTAGTTTAAATGTTAGCTTCTAGTTTTTACAGTGCGCTGCGTACAGCCGCTCCGAGGTGCTCTGAGGTCGATGAAAAGCCTCTGCCAAGTGGAAGCGTGTGTTTGGTGTGCCCCAGTGAAAAGCACAAGCAGGGAATCCCTTCCAGCCACCCTCATTCTGAAATCCACCGCGACCACACATACCATCACATTCGGCACTGACACGTTAATGTGAGCTGCCTGTATTCAGATAAAGCGTACGTAGAGTGCACGGACACAACGGACAACTAAAAGCGTTATCCTAGCAATCAAAAGAACGACACTGTGCGCTCCTGGAGCTGCCGCAGCTGGCCCCAATCACCCGGCCACATCAAACAGGTTCCATTACCACCGTGCATGTGGAGTTTACCCTGAAAAAAGATTTTTTTTTCCTCTGGAGAAGTTGTGGATCTTTATATAGCAGAGAGGAGGGGCTCGAGCAGTGCATGGAGAGAAAATTTTTGAGAGGGAGTTGTGAGAAGTCTGAGCTCCGGCAACACATTGAAAGTCGTTAAGGTCAAACTCAGGGGAATGAAACACTCCTTCTGGACCAAATCCTTTCACTGGTCCATTCTGTGATTTTTATCTGATGATAGATTTATTGATGAAAATCTCGGTTGATGATTCCAGCGCCTTTTCCAGGACTAAAAGATTGCACACGTCTCTGCGGGTTGAGACACCTTGTTCTTATGAAAGTCTTCCAAAGTTGGTGCAGTGGGATTTTTTTTTTTTTCGTACAAAAGTCATGCAAATACAACTACTTGCTATGGAGATATCACAAAAATAAGCAAAGGATGGTTTGCGTCACACAAAAACAACTGTGACCAGACATGTTGCTCATAGTTCACCCTAAAAGTTACGATTAGGACACAATTGCTCAGTCAAAAGCAAGCAAGGCCTCTTTAAGCAAGAAGCTTTGGGTCACACGCCGCATGCCTCAGCTGTCAAACTTCCTAATCTGTGTCTTCAATCAAACCAAAAACTTTTCCTGACCACCAGAGCCCTCAACCCGACAAACAAGTCCATTAATGCACCACAATCTGACCTTCTTTCCAGGGACTCACTTTGTCTGTTCAAGCATATAGTCGGCAGCCTGGAGATAGAGCTCTGGATATAGAACACGGCCTTATTTTCTCAATAATACAGTTGCCTGGCTGACTGGTCACATGTTGACACCAAGACTCCACTGTTTCATATCAAACTTCCCACTGGAGTGCAGAAGTTCACAGTGTGGATTAGCTGCTGAACACTAAAGTTTAATTTGGATGCTTTTTTAAAAAAAAATAACAATAATAAAAAAAATGGCAACAATTATTGAACCTGATTGACATGTTGCATAAATAACAGTATGTAGAAAACTAGAGCTCTGGAAAGTTTCTTCACTTTTTTTTAAAGCACCACACAGTTTCATTTTGTCAAGTCAAAACTCTCCTCCCTCCTGCTGTGGTTGTGTTTGTGCCTCTCTGCAGAAGGCTCTCATTTAGCCTCAATCAAACGTCTGGAAACTGGTGCAGAGTTGGTCCACTTTAAAATTTGTAGTTGTGGAATAATTAAAAGGACGGCGCGCTGGATTCGTGGCCACGGTCAGATTGGTATTATAAGTCTGTTGGTGCTCTGAGACGCTGAGGCTTTATGCTGCTTCTGGAAGTTAAAGAATTATACCGACAAGCTGCTGTTTGGAGGCAAGAAAAGTGACTTGGCCCAGATTAGAAGAGAGCTAGTCTAAAACAGCCAGTCTGGAAAAACACTGCAAACACTATTCCACAATAAGTAATGGTATAGCATTAGATCTGAAGATATGTTTTAACATCTGCACTTACTAGCCTTCAGAAGTTAGAAGTGTGAACTTCAAGAAATGACATAATGGTTGCAGAATAATGGTGGCCAAAAATGAAGAAAAGAAGTGAGATATTTGTGCGGACTTATTCAGAGTTTAACGAGACTATCATTACTGCTCTCGTATCATAAAAGTCAAATAATAAGACAAACCTTTGACATTTTAGCTTGGCAGTAGCTCTGAAACGCTCGTAAAACAGATTGTACACGTCAGTTTGATCCACACATGCACTGAAGTATAAAAATGATTGTGGTGGTGTGATGTAGGGGATGTGTTGTACTATTTCTGGTGCAGGTGCAGAGAGGTTACATAACCCCTTTTGCAAAAATTAGGAGGTTCTGAAAAGTATGTTTTTCTTTGGCAGTGTTCTTGCGTATTTAGTCTTTATGCTAACCTAGGCTAGCTAACAGGTCGCAAATCCATAATGAACATGGTATTGGCCACATACCGTCTGTGGCCATAAAGGGGTTAGTGTATGTGTATATCCTAAGTATAGAAATAGTGATCGTATCAAGTTCTGCTTTGGAAGTCTAGAAATGGTCAAATTAAGTGCTTTTCCTTAATGTCAACTGACAATTTCTATTTCTATGGTGTCTTCCAATTGGTGGACCACTTAGGAATGAAGCACTTCACTTTTCCATTTCACAGTGAGTGTGACACTGGATATTATCTGCATGACTTATTGATATTGCTGCCATTAGCCTCCAGTAGCTCAGCTGCTCTGTTAGACAAGGCACAGTCTCCAAGTAACTGTGAAATAAATATTGACTCTGTGCTCAGAAGCCTGAGAAGAGAAAGAGGAAGAGAGACAGAGAGAGAGTAAGCGCAGACTTGCCATTTTCCCCTCCGCTCCTTAAACAGCAGCTGTCAGGCTCACGGAGACTTGCAAGGAGTCTCCCATTAAAAGTCTGAGAGGTTTACAATGAGGAAAAGCATGATGTCCTTGTACACCTTCAGCGGAGGTGGAGGGGTCAATGAGGTCACCTGCCAGTCAAACATGAATGGAGCGTTTTATTCTTTAAGTTGTTTGTCCAATCATTTACAAATCAGGCGGGCCTGTAGGCAATACTAACGGAGCCACAGATAATGTGTATGTAGTAATCAGTATTTTAGGCAGGGCAGATGTCGAACTGTGTACCAGTCGCTGCAAGGAGGTATGTAAATCTTGCCAGGGATTCCGCCCTCCAACTTCGCGAAACTGACAGAACAGGGAGTGAAGCGTCTGATTTATGTGGAAATAACAAGTTGAGATTTGGAGGCAGCACTCTTGTGAAACACTGTGGGCCGCGGAGGAAGACGTTCGACGGGTCGTAATGCTGAGTCTAATTTGAACGTAGCGTTTCCGCGTGCCTCCGTTACCACAGCAGGGTCTCCAGAGGATCAGCGCGGTAATTAAAACATAAATCAATTCCGTTTCATTTCCGGTCATCTTATTTTACACGGACATGTTTGTCGGCGGATGCTTCATGATCAGCCAAAAACAGAAAGGAGACTGAGTCATGCTTTGTGAGAGATTTTCTTTTTATGGGACCAAATTTCACTGCAGTTTCCCACAGATACAGTGAGAATTTGCTCAATACTTGTGGTGGGTCGGGGGTCTCACGGTTTTGACCGACTTGTGCGCGTCATGTGAGCTACACTATCTGTCTGGGGAGCCTTACTTCAACAACAGTCAACAATCAATCTTGGCAAACTGTTTCACACTTCTCGTCTTCTTCCTCAGGTCGAATTTGAAGATGTGATCGCAGAGCCTGCAGGGACCTACAGCTTCGACGGTGTGTGGAAAGCCAGCTTCACCACCTTCACCGTCACCAAGTACTGGTGCTACCGCATGCTGACGGCGCTGGTTGGTATCCCCTTGGCGCTGATCTGGGGTATCTTCTTCGCCATCCTGTCCTTCCTGCACATCTGGGCCGTGGTGCCGTGCGTCAAGAGCTACCTGATCGAGATCCACTGCGTCAGCCGCGTCTACTCCATCTGCGTGCACACCTTCTGCGACCCGCTGTTCGAGGCCATGGGCAAGTGCTTCAGCAGCGTCCGAATCCGCACGACCAAGGAGGTGTAGTGTCCGAAACCAGGAGGAGGAGAGGAGGAGGATTAACGGAAAAAAAAGGGGGAGGGAGGATGGGAGGGCTGGAGCAACGCAGATGGAGGGAAAAGTCAGAACAAGAAAAAATAAAAAGAATAAATAGACCTCTGGAAGAGAGGTGAGACTTTTCCAGAGTAGGGCGTGGATGTTTGGAGGTGGAGGTTTGTGGTCACATGACATCGGATCCCGCCTTTTAAAAAACAGCAGTTTTTTCTCTCCGCTGATGGCATAACAAACCGGGTGGGCACAGGGAATCAAAGGGTCATTGTTTGGGTTTTTGTTGCTGTTTTTTTTTGTGTTCTCTAGTTTTTTGTTTTTTGTTTTCATTTTTTTTTATTATTATTCCTCACCGTTAACTTTGTCGTGCAGGCATTCAAGCTCCGTATCTTATCAATTCCTTCCATTCTTACTGTTTCTTTCGGAGGGCTAATCACACATTGATCTGTTGATTGTGAAGAGAGGATGTCATAATTAGAGATGTCCCGCTTGTTAGCGTTTGTTTTCCCGGAGCCGGTGGGGCGAGGATGGTGGGATGTCGGGGTTGTGAAGGTCATAACAGAGAGAACGAGTAAGCACTGCCAAATTCTGTCTGACTCGGCAAAAATGAAAGAATCACAAACGTCCGTCAGCACAGCGACGCCTCTGGCCCACGTGACCTCCAAATGACCAAAGGCAGCCTACCAACCCTCCCCTCCCCCATCGCCCTGCTTCCCAGCAGTCTGACACACTGAACCTGCCCTCGTTCCTGCATGCACCTGCCTCGCCTTGCCAGCAACTCGCCGTCCACCACGGCCGCCACGCTGCCGGAAGGAGCAGAAATGACCTGCGCCTCAGCTCACTCGCTCTCTGCGCCATCTTCCTATTTCGCCTTCGCCATTACATTTTCTCCCCTGCAGCCTCTTTCGCCATCACCTCGAGAACAACACGGGCGCGTGACAGAGAATGTGGCCAATATGGAGCTGGTATTTTTCACTGAGCTCAGCTCTTTTAAATGCACATCGGCATAGTCCCACGTTGAATGCTTTTTCTTCTACACTATAAATATGAAGAACTACCAGGGCCTGATTTCAAGCTGCCATTGTTCTGATAACCTGTATGTACTGTATGGGTGAAAATAAGACTTTATTAGCTATGGCCTCATTCCAATGCACTAATCTATGGGAAAGTATGGTGTATAGCGAATAGCGCTAATGAAAATAGTTACTTTTGCACACGTTGCCCAATTACACTGTGCAGATCTGAGTTTAAATGGAGAGTTTTACACACTGTGGTACTTCCACAGGTTAATGCATTGGAATCAATTCAATGTGACGTGGAATGTGTGATCTGTGACGCATTTTTATTTGTTACCTGGACATCAGTTTTTACCATCCCCGTTTTTGCCTTATGTTTTTGTTCTGTCGCCCTGCTTCTGGACTGTGGACACGATGCTCGAAAGCATCAAACCCCCCTCGCCTCGGAGACGTGATGAATCCAGTGATGGGTGGGGTTACTGGGTTAGTTTGGGGCGACTAAATCCACTCTGACTATGTCACCTTCGGTCTTCCTGCTGTCATCTGACAAGGATGGTAATATCATTAGCACCTGTTTCTTGAAATGAGTTTTTAAGCTCTGAAGGTGATATTTTTAGAATAAATGATTTTTTATTTCCTTTCTTGCTTTTACTGTACAATATCACGCTGTGCACATTAAAATTTAATATAATCCGGTGTGCATTTGTATATGTTTTATTATGCACAGTTTCATTACCTGAATGGATAAAGTGACCACTAGTGTGCATCTCTTCATCAAAGTCAAAACTAAACAGTGGGGGTTTTGTTCTTTCGTTACTTGTGATATTGAGTCATAGCAAATCTAATTGTGTGATGATTCACAACAGATCCTTGGTGACTGGGTTCATTCATGTGAAGTGCAGGAACCAGGCAGCCCAAGTTGCTTTGTGGAAAAACATACATAAGAATAAAGACAGACACGCAAGAGCAACTGAAAAAAATTATAATTTCCAGCAGCAGTGCCCTCCAAACCCACTGTAGTATTTGCATCTGAGTGTGTGTCAGTAAGACCTAATGCCTGTAGTGTTGCTCATAGGCTTTTTTTTTCCACGCTTGGCACAGCATTTCCATGGTTACTGGAGAAACAAATAAAAGTGTTGAGCAACGTTCAAGAGACTGGAGCACAGTCTCTTAACAGTATGCGAGTTAATTTACACAAAAAGCAGGGGCATAATTATGCAGCCTGAGGAAAACCAAACTGTATTGTTCAACTGAAACATGTTGGGAATGAAGTCAGCTTAACAAAGGTGCATTGTTTCCATTATTACAAGGTTACAGTCAAGGATACAGTGAATGGAATAGAATATATTAGAATCGTGAAGAAAATCGGTTGGTTCAGACTGTTGCCAGGATTTTTGGTTCAGTTTTCAGATCATAAGTTAGTGACGTGTGATCACCACTTGGCCAAATGTATGTGGACAAATAGTCATGTGAGAGTGAACATCTCATTTCAAAATCACGAGAATCAATCGGATTCTTTTAAAGCCTCAGCTACGCAGCTTTCTGCCCGATTTGGCTTGAAGTTGTATTCATTATTATTTATCATCAATAAGCAAGAATGTGAAGTACACATACTTTTGGCCAGAGGAAGAATTCTCAAAGACTTTTCATTCTTTGAACTTATTTCTCTGGTTTTAATTGCTACAGGATTGCAACGATGTATCTCCATAGTACCGCAGTATTTTCTATTGTTTTATGTGCACAAGCATGTTTCTTCCATTCTACAAGACAGGTGAGGATATACTGTTCACCTTGTTATTATATATATATATAAAGTCAAAAACTAGTTAGGAGATTTAAAAATTTAAATAAATGTCACGTGAGGTAAAATTCAGTTTCATAACAGACAGGACTGCTAAGCAGGATGTAGCTCGGTGTCCTGGCAGAGAGAAACCTGAGCATTGTTCCACCAAAGGTAAACTTTCCAGTGACTCACAGCTCAGCACCAGAGCAGAAGTTAACGGGAGGATGACAGAACAGAGTCGGCTCTGTTACTTCTGTGCAGATGACAGGACTGGGCAGTGGCCCTTGGGAGCTAATGGCAGAGACCTGATACAAACATCATTTAGCTCAGTGCTGCTCTGTGTGTTGACGGTAAGTTTGTCTGCATGGTCACACTGCATATGTTGTTCAACATTTTCATTCATGTCATACTTTATATCACGACTGATCATGTTTAAATAAATTGTTGTTATATTTTGAATATGAATATAGTTTCCCCATCACTCTTTTTATTTATGCAAAGGGATGCTAATAAGAATTGAATGAATTAGAATTTTAAATCAAAAGTCTAAAACTCTACGGCAGATATTTGAAAGTGATTTGCACATTATGGACATTTTTTATGTATAACTTACACACACTTACAAGGGTGACATGCCTAAATTTGCTCGACACCTGATGTATGTGCTACTCATGCTTCCTGTCCAGTGCATGCTGAGGAAATTACAAACCTTTTTGAAATAATAAAATGTGAATATTTATATTTATTCCTGTGTTGCTCTTTTAACGCGCTCCAAATATTCAAATTTATATTTTACAATACAACACCGCTCTCTGGTGGATTATGCTTAGAACTGCAACTTCTTAATGATCAAAAGTATGTGGACATGGCAGGCTACAGTGTATCAGACTGTGTCAGGGAAGAACATAAAGTCCTGGAAGTCCCGGGTATTCAGTGTCCAAAGTGGAAATTAATGGGAAGTTTTGAGAAATGTTAAAATTATAGGTATAATTTAAATTATAGTTTATTCAAAATAATTAGTAACAGTAAATTATAGGTGGTTGGTTTTTCCAAGGGCTCCACTTTGCTCCACAGTATACCGGTTCATACTACATACAGTATTTATGATTTTTTAATATACATACCGCACATATGCATAATGGTGTATTATTTGATTAGACACTGTTTCAGACTGGGCCATTTTCAATGTAACGTTTCTAATCCCATGTCCTGAGGTGAAGATGGAAAGGTATGAAAAATGGAGGTGCAGAATGAGAAAACTTAATTTTCTCATTTTTATCTCTGAGCTGTAAATGTCCCAGGATTTCCACATCAGCAGGCAGTGCTAACATGGGAACATGCAAACCTGCTTTATTACTCGAGTGGGATTTACACAGTAAAATAGTCCATCCTACTGCATAATTCCTCTCTCAACTAGTAGAAAATATTATGAGCACGTGATTATGCATGTAAAAATAAAAAATACTATGATATATCACGATACTGTCAGAATTTTGAAAAATACCGTGATATACATATTTGGTCATACCGCCCAGCCCTAGTCTCTGCTACTAGGCCTCTCTCATCTTCTCGCCATCACTGTCTGTTACTGCCTTTTAGTACTCTTTAAGACACAGTATGGTTTAACTCCACACAGGCTATGAATATTATATTTTTTATTTAACGAACAAGTCCTTAGATCCCCTGAATTTCATAATTTTGCTTTTTTAAAGAGCCGAAAAGCTTTATTTCCATTTATATTTGACTTTAAGTAGTATCTAAAACAACATGGGATTTTTGCAGCTATAAGTTCCCATTCAACCATCAGAGCATTAGCAAGGTCCCAGACAGGCTCCCAGTTGACATTCCTGTCCATCCTCAAGGTTCTTCTGCACCAAAATGGGAAACCATGTCTTTATGGGTCTGGCTTTGCATGAGGGTCTTGCTTGGTTCATACAAGTTGGACGGACACCACTGTCTGAAATATTGTTATATTAAGATCTTTCTGAGACCCGATGAGGGCTGAACGAGTGGCACATTAAATGCACAGGTATGTCCATTCACAGAAAGCCTGCAGGTGTTTTGCTTATACTGTTTATTTTAATAACTTTTTATTAACAAAGACATTGCTTCGACTCCTCGTCTCCCTGGTTCCTGTAATCAAAGCTGGAAGATGGAAGAAAGGAAAAGAGAGGGGTGGAGAGGGTGGGGTTGAGAAATAAGATGAGAAGAGCGGGTTGAGACACCTTCATGGGCAAGTGGGGTAAACAGAAGTACGTGGAGAGCAGTCGTGTTCCTTAAATTAAGTCATAATAACATCATTACTTCACATTCACTTTAGAGTGTTGTATCACAACACTGGGAGTGGTGAGAGGTTTTGTCGGATTGACATAAATAAATCAGTTCTGATGTATTTATGAGAGTGCAGGACTGATTTATCTACCCACTTGAAATGAATCATCATAGACTGCACAGATAATTCCCCTCTTTTCAGTAAGAACCACATTAACCCCAAGTTCTTCAGCTGTCAGCTGCACAGTGTCCTGAGGTTAAACACCGATGTAGCAGCTAAATAACAGATGTGTCAACCATGAGGTAGATATGATGTGCTGCTTCCTGTCTTCTCCTCAAGTCGGGATGAATGAGTCAGGGGTGTTCGTCAATGGAAAGATGGAGACCAGGTGACATACACACCTTGGCTTTTAACCTCCTATAGTGCTGCGGGTGCAGCACCTGTTTCCTCTCACCACAGAAACATCAGACGAAGATGTGCTAAGAGAGTCCTTAGTGGTACAGTGTGATTTGTTGATGTCAAAACATATCACGTAGAGATAGTCACCTTCCCTGAAGATGGTGGTTGAGGAGAAACCTTTCAAGACCCCTGATTGTGCAAACTGCAATGGCTACATTTAAGCTATGAACATCTATGCTGATTTCAAGATATAATTGCATTTTTGTCAAGGATTATTTCAAAGGGTGTAATAAATTTCAAGAAAGATATATTGTTCAAGGCCATTTGTCTTAATTTGCCTCAGTAAGATCTCTTCATTTTTAACTGACATAAAAAAGAAAAGAAAACTGGATGGATGGATGGATGGATTATTACCAAGAAAACATTCCCACACCATCACATCAGCAACCGTCTGCTGCCATGGATCAGTAGACAGAACATGTTGATGCCAAATTCTGATCCTACTGTCTACAGTCTCAGCAGAGCAGGAGATCCATCAGACGAGGCTGAGTTTCATCAAACTGTGCAGTTTCTGGTCGGCCAGCGCCCACTGTGGACCCAGATTTTTTGTTTTTGGATGACTGGAGCAGAACAACATAGAACAACATAGTGTTGTTCTAACCAATCCACATCAAGGTTGGATGTGGTGTGAGCATGAGATCATTTTCTGCTCAGCGTGGTGAAACTGGCTATCAGAAGTCGAAACTTCCTGTCGGCTCCAAACCACGAGGTGAGTCTCCTCTGATCATCAAGAGTTTTTAGTTTACTGAATTTCTTTTCTTTTTTTCCCCATGGGCAAACCACCACTGAGTCAATGAGATCACATATTCCCCAATTGTGACATTAGATGTGATCATTAAATGAAGCTCTTGAAGACCAACTACCACATGATTGGCTGAAAGGACGATTGCAGGAAAAACAAGTTGTTCCTGATCAAGTGCTCAGTGGTCGTATACGACCGCCTTTATAGATATCTGACCACCATGGTCTGTTAACAGTCATCTGCAGCTGTAAGACATTTCTGAGGGATTTAACAAAGACAGTATTTCAGGTCAGAAAAATAACCTCCGTGTTCTCCAGCATGTCATCTACTCATGTGCTCTCAACAGACACTCAGTGATGCAGCTGCTGCCTCGGTTTTGCCCAACTGCACACACAACAAGTTCTCAGTCTGCGTGTCTTAAGAACCTAATTTTCTGTTTTCTTGGGTTTGTCTCACCTGATATTTTCTTCTTTTTTTTCATTAAAACTAATGCTGCCTGTATTCCGCAAACATGAACTATCTGGCTTTTTACACATAGGTCACACAAGGCCATGCACTGAAAGATACACTGTGACTTCAACAAAAATGTGACATAGCTCCTGGTTTTGTTTGAATATGTGAGTGATGCTGTTTGAAGCCTCTCTGGCTATGATCTCGATGACTATACTGAACAGAAATACACAGTTACACTATA
The DNA here is from genome assembly GCF_022458985.1 of Mugil cephalus. Classification (NCBI taxonomy): domain Eukaryota; kingdom Metazoa; phylum Chordata; class Actinopteri; order Mugiliformes; family Mugilidae; genus Mugil; species Mugil cephalus. The sequence goes on from NC_061779.1 coordinate 24,234,263, forward strand.
TTTTTAAAGGAGTCCTGCTTTTAATTCCCCTTATTCTCTCTAGCCTCTTAAATTTGCTATGGTTACTGGCACGTTTACAGAAGCTCCTTTGTGACCAAACTTAAAATCAAAGCAAGACTTCACACACACACACACACACAACACACACACACACAAACACACACACACAGAGTGAAAAAAAGTGAGGGGGAAAAAAAAAACACATTCAACAATTCCGGACTTGAGTCTGAGTCATTTTTGGCCTCACTGTCTGTCAGCTGTCGCACCAGTGAACGCTGAAGCTGATGAGGCACGCTATGACATCAAGCAAGAGGAAGGCTGGCATGGATCCACCACCTGGCCTGCAGTCCAGAGCTTTACAGATGTTCCTCCCCCTAAACCCACCTGGTTCTCTGTAGCTCAGTCATTGCACTCTTTGAAAGGATATGTCACTTTGCACGCCTACAGCATGTGTGTGTGGTTTAAGACAACACAAGTTGACACAATTAGTCTTACAGGATGAATCAGCAACATCTTCACTTGTTCAGTCAACTTTTTTGTACTAGAGTTGCAACACATCACCTGTAAGTCAGAGCACTCTCTGCACTCTCTGCACTCTCCCTGCTTGTAACACTCACTTACACCCCAACACTAATACACATGCACATAATGCACACCTAAACAAGCAGAAAAAAAAATCCCCAAACACTGTACTAGCCACTTTCAGCTGGCACGGCAGCTTACACTATATAATCTATGAACAATAGTCGGTGCAGTTTCTACATAGAGGATAAGCTCATTTGCACGTAATAGTAAACCCATCACATGGGTACTAATTTCTACTCATGACTTTTTTCGACTAATAATGTCTGCTCTGCATACATATATAGCATGAATAACAATGTTCATTCATGATATAGTTAGATTTTGTACTGTTATCCATTACAGTTATATGGCAATAACAAAGTACCTATAGTCAAAAATTCCACTTGTTTTTCTTCTGTTTATACGTTTTCATGTGTATTTTGTACTTAATATGTTGTAGCAGAAGTAGTTAGCGTATTCAAAATGCTGTGGTAGTAGTTGTCAGTTCAAATAGTTATTCTCAGTGTCTTATCAGCATGATATGTAACACAGAGGGAATGTGACTTAAATCTAGAATACTGAGATAAAACCTTGTTCTTCTTCATAAAAGTTTCTCTCCCCACAGACAGATACAGACACTTTTTTAAACAGTGATTGAAATGAAAGGAGTCTCAGGACCTCAAGCTGCATGTGGGTTAATAGTCAAGGAGCAGATCTGAAATGTGCTTTGAAATCTGAACTTAGAAGTGATCAATGCAGTCTTAAAATCAGTCGTAAAACAAATTACTTGCCAGTGTAGTGATGCTAAAATGCAGAGCAATGGGATTTCTGTTTTTGCTTTAAGCAGATGCAGTCTGTACTAGTTAGGATATACTGAGTGATTTCTGTTTCTTGTTAGAAGACATCTGCTGATGTCCAGTCACAATGACACAAAGAAAAATTTAACATAAAACTGGTGTATTTTTTGGAATTATTTTTAAATGCTAAAATAGGACTGAAAACATTTGCTGATATGATATTCAAAATTGAGGTCAGATTGATTAAAACAAAAAAATATCACAGGCTTGAGGTTAGTTGGAATCATTTGGGGTTACTTTTTGAGGCTGAAAGCTTTCTGGACTGTTTACAGATATGTCAGAGTCTGTTAGTTGGTTAGGGATGGTTATATGGAGAGGTAACTGTGTATCAAAAGAGAATTAGATTGGGCCCAATAATAAACCTTGGGGCACTCCAATAATTGTTAGGCCAAAGAAAAGATACTGTCACTCCTTGAATGTTCTGTTAAAATGTCCATGTTCTGACAAATTTACTGCAAACCATTGTAATGCTGTATCCAATATACCAACCCAGTGCTGGAGTGTACTTAGGATACCATGGTCTGGTTGGTGCCACGGTTATTTTTTTAGCACTGTTCATCCTTACCACAACATTTTCAGCATGCAAGAGAGCTTTTGCCAACTGGAGAAATATATATTTGAAAATACTACAATCCAATAGTATGTTTAGACATCATCAGTATTTTCAGTATTGTATCAAAATCTGGATCCTGCAAAACTCTGCATTTCAAAACAAACTTTGTTTATTTAAAGAACAGAGAACAACGAATAGCTTAAGAGAAGCTGCCCACAAAATCAACAACATCCTCAGAGACCTTCACAGAATATATAGGGCCAGATGTTGTGCTGCTATTTCACTTGCACTAGAGTGTAGTTTATTTTAGTCAGAGCCTCCACGGATAAACAACCAAGATGACAGGGTTTGAGGACTCTTAAAGCCTCCCATAAACTACTTAACAGAACAGGACTGACACAGCAACAGGACATGGCAATCCAGACTTTTATGTTTTACAGCTTCATTTGATCATGTTTTGAAAACTGCATGTCAAAAGAAATAAGAATAGGATAGATTGTTACAATAAACAGAATCAACCTGCTTGATCAGCCTAAGAGAATATGGTTTTATGTTTATAAACATAAAATTATGAAATAAAATTCTGTCCTTGTCAATTATTTTGAAACACACACTCTGTGATCTAGATTTTGAGGACGCCAGAGAATAACCTGAGGCCATTCTTTTTGTAATTATGTTTATACCTCCACTGAAGTCCTTTAGTGGTCCCAGATATGAACCATGTTTCGACTCCATCCATAACAGGACACACTCTCAGATAGGGACACAGCGGACAGCTTATTGTCAGACAGTTTTCTTACCTGGCTGCCGCACTCACAATTTCCTGTCATGTATGAGATTGTAATCTTTTGATTTCCTTTTTCAATATGAGTTCTTGTATCTACGAAATGGGTAATGGGAGATGAGAGTGCTGATCTGAGTCTCTGTGTGAAATGATGGAGCCCAGCCCTCCGTCATGTTGGTCTGATGACTGGACAGGTTGCAAGTGACAAAAGGTTTAGTTCAGGAAGTAAATGATTGCAATGCATCCATGAGGGAATAGTAGTCATACTCCACATTAAATCAACGTTTTTTTGAAAATGTTCTAAGAAATCAAATTTGAATTATTTTACAACCATTTCTCAAATTTCCCAAGTAAAACGAAATATGACTAAATCCTTAATAGGAGAATTAATTATCTAAAATCAAATTAAGTTTTTGTTTTCCTGGTGTCAGTTTTGCCCTAATTGTCATGTTCACTGCATCTATACCTTGACAGGAGTTACTGATATTTTTATCAGTAGTTAAAGAGCAAATATTGATTCTGAGAAAACATATTTGGTAATTGTTACAGACAATGAATAAAAAGGTCTATATGTGTGCAGTATACCGTTTATATTAATAATTATATACTATAATATGTATAATATTGGTGGCCGTGGCTCAGTAGTTAGTGTGGGTTGTCCACAAACCAGTTTGATCTCTGGGACATGGATCACATGCTAAAATGTCCTAAGAAAGACACTGAGCCTCAAGTTGGTCCCAGTGTCTGGCAGTGGTATGTGAACATATGAACCCTTGCATAAACGAATAGCTATCTTCTTGATGGTAAAACTCTTTTCTACATTTTCCTACCTCTTGGTAGCCTTGAGTACTCTTTGAGTACCAGTTCTTAGAAAAATGCTACATAAATACAAGACCATTTACCATTTTTAGAGCAAGCTGGGTGGCTGTTCTATAAATATCCAGGAAGGTCCAGGATTGTCCATTGATGCTGAGCAGAACTGGTTAACATGTCAAAGTGTGGTAAAAGTATATAAAGAGAATACTAAGAATAGATCAGAGTCAACCAAATAAAGGTGCAAGACAAGTGAGGTTTTTATGATGAGAAACCATTTTTGTCTCCTGGAGAAATTTCACTGCAGTCAGTCATACACAGACACTGCAGAATCCAGACACTGATTACAATCACTCAAGTATTAACTAGACAAGAGTATCAGTTAGGAATCTTCCCCTTATCTCCTGTTTCTGTGTCACTGCTTATGAACCACTCCACCATTATGTGTCATGAACTGCAAAGCTCCCGCTAAAGAGGCCTGTTTCTAAAGATGCACATGCCACCATGATGGAAGCAGTGCACACTTAATCACCACTCCCGTCCGTGAGCTAAAGGAGCTGCAAGAGTTACAGAGTCCATCTACAGAATTAAGCAGCCAGGACCTCTCCTGGGTCAACAGCATCAATCAGAGTTTACTGTCCTGATCAGCAGTTAATCCGGGTTTGTATTGACCCCGCAGGTGATAAATAAGCTCCACTAGACAAGGTTTAGGTGCACAAGAACAGTTGACAGAAACAGTAAAATCAAGACTGAGTGCAGCCCTGCTCCTCCCTGATAATCCCTCATGTTTGTCTATGAGGTTACTCTCTTTGCTTCCCGTTCAATAGCTGGTTAATTAGCCTTGCAGCAGGCTCTCTATATGTTTCAAGGGACCAACGAGGCCTGTTCACCTCGACCACCAGCAGATGGCGCCATAATGAGTTAGTGGAGTTTAAAGGCTCAGGTCATTGAAATCACCAGAGGCATACAGAGGTATCTATCTCGGCAGACAGGTTTCTTAAGTAGGTCTGGAGATACAATACATGGCCATATGTATGTGGACACACTACAAACCAATATTACTGATAATGGCATTTATTTGTTGATATGGCACTTTATTATTCTTTCAAGGGTTTCAAGTCTTCTTTCTTCTTCTTTTGCTTCTTAAGCATTGCCATGTTCATAGCAAAGAGTTTGCATAGTATGCAGTATCTGCCTCTGAGGGTTTGCAGTGGGGGAAATAGTTATTTTGCACTTAAAAGATAGAAAACAGTGACATTTATTGTCCAGCATGACTGTTTTTATTGCCTTAGTTTGGGTGAATTACCTTTCTAACCTACTTCATTCTCATTCTCACACAGAGTTTCATTTTCTCATTTAGTTAGTGCAGTCTGGACCTCCCGTAGAGAAACAGCATAAAAGTAGTAGCTGTGTTGCAAGTGCTGTGGTTGTAGGATGTAGCTAATTCCTGCAGAACATGTCATACACTGAGGTTTCCACATTCTGTACGCCAGCTTGCGTGAGGTTCACCGCCGGACGGAGCCTTTCCATCTTTTTCTTCTTCTGCTGCTGCTGCTCCCAAGAGAAGGGCCACTGCCAAAACGATATTCACCACCACAGGAGCCACAGGAGCCACACCCCTCGGGTATACACTCAGACACACACTCTCCCTGTGTCAGACACACCCCTTGGCAACTGCTTCAGAAATGCCCCGAGGTAAGACAAACGGAGAACACGCTGAGTGAATGAGTGTGTTGTAAGACTTCACATTCATAGCGTGTTCATGAGATTGAACCTTCACATTTTCACCTTTCGAATAAATCCCATCTGATGTCTGAGCATGGATTTGATCTGTATTGAGCTTAAAGTTTGAGAGGCCTTATTGCTGGAGTCTTTGCTGGCTGCCTGGCAACATCACTGGCTTCACAAGCTCAGTGACTCATGCCAGGAAATGGTCTGCCACATAACCCCCAAGTAAAAACACAAAATATTTGTCTTAACACTTTTTTTGTTTTTGTGCAAGTTAAATAAGTGACCTATCGTTCCGAGCTGAGCAATGATCTGACCACTGGATTTAGATCATCTTTACATGTCATGTCATGTCATGTATCCTGCTACAGCAGTTTTTCTTTCGATTACACCATTCACTGATCTTTATCTCTTACCTATTATGGGAGTTTTAGTTGCAGTCTCATTGTACTTTACTGTCACTACTGTAAATGAGGATTCCTCGTCAGCAGCCTTTTATGTAAAATAAAGGTTGATGAGGCATGGAGTGACAGGTTAATGGATCTCTGGTGGCATTTCAGGTAATGTCCTCTGGGAAATTACGGTTAAGGGAGGAGTCGGAAAGGAGAGAGAATGATTGTAGCTGACATCTTAAAAGCTGTCAAACCTTACTGTTGTAAGACAAGAGGAAATCATTGCTCTGCAATGCCACTTTACATGACTGACACGCCTAAAGAAGGATGTGTCCAGTCTGAAGTTGAAGATGTCACAGATTCCATCAGATCACTCACCTACCCTCTCCAAAACTCTTGTTCATTGTGTGTCTGCCTCATTAAACCGTCACATGTCACGGCTTCTGTCAGAAAGTGAGTGCCAACGTCAACCAGGGCTGCTCCTCAGCACCTCTCTATCTATTAATTCTACAACCACAGTCTGTTATCAGGCTTCCCAGTCTTCATTACAAGTGCCCGCCTTTCAGGAAATGGAACAAAGGGATTTTTTTGTGGTGCCCGCTGTGATTCATCGCTGAGACACACACACGTACACAGTTGGTTTAGCCTTTATAACGCAGCTCATTATTTACGGCCGAGTGAGACGTTTTAACACAAGACCAGCAGTCTGAGTCAGAATGGCACTGGTGGAGGAGAGTCAGGTGGAAGCTGGAGAAGAAAGGATTTTCCTCTGCAAAGAGCCTCCTTGCCCTTGTCTTTGTTTTGGTTTTATTCAGAACTTTTAAACACTTTTTATTAGGAGGCAGGGTTACACTGGTAAAATTAAGACTGCTGTAAACGGGGTTTATTGCTTTAAACCTTACTTTAGACTAAGGAATGCTGGATGAATCTCATCAAACTCAAGTCACTTCACTTTCTATGTTAGGTAATCCGGGATTGAAACTTTCTCTTGCGCCAGGAGTAAATGTTTGTAAACAACTTTAAGTTATGTGAACTAATAACATATATTAACCTTTCTTGTGAGTCTCGGGACCGATGCTCATATATAATATCATCAGCTCATATTATATATATTAATTGTTTGCTCCTTTTTTTTCAGCCCTGCCTTCTCACCTGTCTACAAAAACGAAGGAGCCCGTGGAGCACCTGGGTGCGTCATGGACTTCTCTTGGAGAGAAGGAGGCGGGGCTTTACGCGCCGCGATAGAGGTTGAGATGTGAGAGCAGCAGCAGCGTGTCCCTGAGTGCTGGATGCAGTCAGTCTGGGTTGAGTCCCGTGCGCTTGAGCTTGAACCGCGGACTTGTCTCCAACAATTTGAAAAGAAGGAAAGTCAGTCATTTGGAGAGAGAAAAAAAACTGCGCTTTGGGAATTGCGTTTTTTTCACGAATAGAAGAGAAACGAAGAGAAAAGTTACCAGTGATAACTTTGGGCTTCAGAAAGTCAAGAAGTCCCACTCTTGAGAGAGAGGGAGAGAGAGAGCGCGAGTGAGACCACCGGAATATGATTTGAATCAAAAGAATTTCCTGCACTGCTGCTCACTAACAGGTGAGTTTATCTCCAGTCTTATCAGCCTCTTGACTGTGCGCCTTTTCTCACTTTCTCACGTTCGTGCACATGGAGGGATGTCAAAATTCCATAGTCTCCCCTTCTCCTCTGGATATCACAGCTTGTTTTTGAATTTCTTTTTGGCTACTATCACCATTTCACCAACTTCCCATATGTGTTTTCTGAGTCCTTTCACCATGAGTCACTTTCCTCACTAACTATTTTCCCCTTGTCCTTTGAAAAAAAAAAAGCCACACGATGAGGCAGTATTTTTTCTTTTGTGCAGGTGCGCAATTATGTGCCTCCTGTTACTCATACTTTTTGTCCGAAACAAGTCGCTACTTATCTTCCTCTTGATAAAAACTCTCTATTGTGCTGTGTAATATTTTTTTTATTATTATTATTATTTTGCAAGAGTCGTAAGTTGTGTTTTTGTTTTTTTAATTTATCTTATATTTATCTAGGTTTTCTGTAACACCACTCTCATCTTCAGATGGGGCTCCCTCAGACTCTAGTATTTAATCTTTATTTATTAATGCTGTTTTCTGCTTTCTGCTGAATTTGCCCGTCGTCACCTGTTAGGTCTGCCTGTCTCTCTCTGTATATGGGAAACTGTTCAGCTGCGAACAGTGTGTCAGATCGGTCAAAATGGGCACTCTGGTCATGCCAATGCGTTCATGCATAGCTGTGGGCATGAATATAAAATCCACACTCACAGAGCTAGATGTTATTGCTTGGTTTTGGTGTACATCTGGATATAATGTCAAAACCACATTCAAACAGAGAGCATGCAAATGCACATTTTGCAAATTCTCTGGTGTGGCTGCACACCCCACCTCCCCCTTTCCCTCTCACTCTCCTCACTAAAAGCATCTCCCAGTGGATTGCCATTTAGGTGCTGGGGTTATTTATCATTTTTCTTGGACAGTCCCCATTGCCTTCTCGCTCCTGCCTCCTTTGTTTTAATTGAGTTTATCTCCACTCCCTTGGGTTCTCGTTGTCTAAACTTAGGCTCGTGGTTACAGCGCCCTGCAGAGTGGCCTACTCTCTGGGTGATTCACTGCTTTGACTTGCACTGTGGTCACTTGGGAGCAGAGATGAGCACCACTAAAAAGCTCGCCCAAGACTTGCTGCTGGTTTGTCTGGGGTCAGTGGATGTCAGATGAAGAAGCGTCCATGATAAGAGACTGATATTAATGCTTTATGCTTACATAAAGCTTCCAGTCACTTGCTTATGAGAGTACTCAGTGCTTGTGGTGAAGTGAGTAAATCCTGGCTTTACTCCCTGGCACAATTCTATTTATGAGCATTGACAGGGATTTCAGTGTTCCCCTTGTTTCTGCTCAGTAGTCCCTAATCAGCACAGTTTGCAGCTGTTTCCCAAATTTCACACAATTGAGGCCACCTATTCAGAGATATCTATGATGAATGATTCAGTTCTCTGTGTTCCAGGAGGGATGTTTTACTAACTCATTTCTCATGTCTCTTATTTTTGGAACAGGATGAATCTGTGTGTGCTTCATGCAATCACGTTGCTGTGGGCCTTGTGCCCCAGTGTGCAGGGCCAGTGCGATAAATCATCCGAGGCGACCAAACTCAACCTTTCTGTCACCTATGATCTCCCAACATTCACTGCGGACTTCCCAATCCAGAACATGGTGACGCTGGATGGGGTCGTCTACGTTGGCGCTGTGAACAGAATCTACCAGATGGCCCCAAACCTCACCAAGCTCTCAGAATACCACACAGGACCACTGCTTGCCAACGAGACCTGTGGCCAGAATCTGGCAAGAATGGACAGCAGTGGCAGGGTGGACAACCACAACATCGCCTTGGTGGTGGAGAATATTTACGACAAAGGGTTGTACAGTTGTGGCTCAGCAGATAATGGTGTTTGCCGTCGTCACGTCCTGGATGATGACATCAGTCCAAAAACCGTAGATGAAGAGGTCTACTGCTTTGCCGACAAGGTGAGACTAGGCAAGGGACAACCTAGCGACACAGATGTTGTTGTCAGCCTTTCAGGCTCTCAAGTACTCAACGTGGAGAGCAACGTCATCAAGTTTTTTGTTGGGAATTCAGAAATACCAGGCGCAATAAGCTCACCGGGCAATGCAACACATCGCCACACAATGTCTATACGGAAGATGAAGACAAGCCAAAATGGCTTCACGTTCTTCTCCACCCTCTCATACATGGATCTCATTCCATCGCTACGTGGAAACTATTACTTGCGCTACGTTTACTCCTTCCACAGTGGACCCTTCACCTACTTCCTGACTGTGCAGCGGGTGGCAAGGGACTCACAGGCCTACCACACCCGTATAGTCCGCATGTGCTCCACAGATCTTGTGATTCGCCGCTATGTGGAAATGCCTCTTGAATGCATCAGCACTGACAAGAGACGCCGTCGCACAGCAGAAGACGTGAAGGTGTTTAACATCCTGCAGGCCGCCTATGTCACCAAGGTGGGAAATGACGTGGAGCTGCAGAAGCAGCTAAAGGTGGAAGAAGGTGATGACGTGCTGTTTGCCGCCTTTGCCCGGGGGAAGCCAAACTCCCCGGAGCCGACTGCGAACTCTGCCGTCTGTGTCATATCCCTGAAGCACATCAACACAATGTTCAAGATGTACATGGAGCGGTGCAACACAGTGGACCCGTATCACTTCACTGGATCAGACAAGAAGTCCTGCTACAATGTGGTAAGAGCTGGGAGGTGTTGGAGCTTACTTTGCAGGATAGGATTTGCAGCTTTGCATTATAAAACACTCTTTACATGTTTTGTTTGGAAATGCAAATGTCGCTTTTTCTCAACTGTCACAGAAAGCACCACAAAAAACACAACAATAGATTATCATCATTTTCAATGACCTTATGCATAGTTCCCATATACTGAGCAAACCAGGTCATAGTGATTGTAATCTTGGGCCTTGACTGGACCGATTCAGTTCGGGTCTGCTTTACCAGAGAAACCCAGTTTAAAATCAAATTCAGTCTTCTATTGTGTACGCACAGCTTGTTTTTTTTTATCTTTTGGAGTTACAGATCCTGGCTTTTTATGTGCTGACGGTACTGTCTCAGTATCTGGGTGGTCTCATGTTCACTCAGACACTCTGTCGATTTTGTCTTTGTCTGAGTGTCCTTGAGCAAGACACTGAAGCATGGCCTCCTCCTGACTCTGACCCCTCTGATTAGGACTGTACATGCATGTTAGCCTTCCAAGTACATGTATATAAATTGCTGATTGCCAAATGTTTAACATGTTGGAGGAGTTCAGAAAGTCTGACTATTTCTGCATTAGACCCACTTTATACCTATTGATTGTTAACTGGCTGTTTGCAGTGCTTTCATTGTGCTGGCTCTTTACTGGAGCACGTTCAATTCAAACTGAAGGAATGAGAGTGAGTTAAAAGTGCTGGGCTTCATATTTAATTCAAAGTCTTATGTATCCATATTTGGTGAACATTGTACAAGTTGCTGCCTTTTTTATACATAGACCTGGGATTTTTGGTCAAAGTGTCAGGACGATGATCTTAAGTATACACACAAGGCAACTAGGATTTTTATGGCCTCATAGCTGAATATTCTTTACTGGCCAAGGCAGTTGTCTGACCTGAGTCCAACTCATCATGTGTTTCACTTGCCGAAAGAATCCAAAAATCAGACCCCACAGAACAACGTCATTGTATGAGGTGTTTTATAACTTTGTAACTATAGTTTAATTTCAAATCTAATGTGCCAAAGAAGTCTCCCCCCCCTAACTGCTGCTAAAAAAAAAGACTTTTTTTCCTTGCCTCCGTCTACCAATCCATCAACAATAAATGATCTGAATCACCTAATCAATAATGACATGAAGTTAACGGCCGACCACCCTGCCAAAGGGTCTGTCAATAAGTGTGCTAGAGCTTTTCTGCCTGTGACTTCATCTTTACTTAAACTCAGCATCAGTCAGTGCTCACTACTGTATATCAGCAGTATTACACAGGATTACCTTAATCTCCTCCTTATATTGTGCAGTGTGTAGGTTGCCAAAGGGCAAGCACATACAGGACTTCTCTGGAAACTCTCAGCACACTCCCGAGGAAGACTACTGTCAAAACACTGTGTGTGTGTTACTAGGGAGCCTATTTTCTGTTCAGGTTCACACTTTTTATTACTAAATCAGCCTTTACAGTAAGAAGGTTTTTTGATGCTATCCGCTTGACTGAATATCACAGCTCAGTACCAGAACACTTGTGTTTTTTAATGCATGCTTTGTCATAGTTTCTTTAAATAATGCACTCCTTATATTTGATGTGTTTTAGATATTTAAATATCAGTTACTCTTTTGTTTTCCTTCGAGGCATACATTCATTTTGGCATAATATGAAAATCCATAAACAGGCACTGAACTCCAGCCTAAGGCTGTTCTGTAGTCTATCGCATAGCACGTGACACTTGCACTACTACGCTACAACCTGCTACTGGGGTGATCCTGTAGCTGAAAAGCCACGAAATCCCAGACTACCTTTCATTCCTTCAGAAACACCCGTGGGAACCCTGTGTGTGTGTTTTTTTTCGGTGTTCAATATGGGGGCAACAGACCCCATCCCATACACTGCCCACAGTGCAGGCTGTGAACGCAGCCATAGAAACCAAGAAGTAACCTTTACACAGCGCGAGCCACATTTTCAGAGTATTCAGTTTTCAGAGAAAATAAGGTTAACCAGTGCCTGGGGGAGAGATACTAATCCAAAACTGTAAAGCATGCTTTGCATGTTGTATGTACATTTTGCATAATTTGCAGTGAAGGAGCTTTGCAAACATATGTCTGGTTGTGTAATTTCAGCATGTGGATTTGAAAGGCACAGGCTTCAGTGAGGTGAACAAACATGGAATGACACAGAGAATCACTGATCCAGACCTGCTTTGCTGATACATAAAGGGTGTATGTTTGGGTACATCACTGCCGTCCTGACAGATATTGGCAGTGGAGATTCACAGGGGAAAGTGAGGAATGCTGGGAGGTGGGTATTTGGAGGGGGGGGGGGTGGACGCACAGTGCATATCTGACTATCAGCGAGCCGTGATGAATGGCTCAGGGATAACAGGGCATCAGCAGCTGGGCTGAAGATGATCTGCGACCCACTGGGGCAGCCAGCCATGTTGGCGAGACCTCTTCTCCACTCCCCCCGACCCCCACCTGTTGCTAGCACCTGTGGGAAAGAGTAAAGTCGCATCAGTAACACAAAAGAGGGTTTTTATTTGCACTGATCCGAGGCGGCGTGATAATATGCCTGGGATCTTTTATTGACGTTTTTGAAGCACCATCACGCTTATAACGCGGTTGGAGAACACATTCAAAACTGCATGTGTGTGGTTGCACTGTGAGCCAGAGGGAGTGCTGAGACTGATCTGACTGTTTTTGTCCCAAAGCAAGAGACAGAAAAATAGTTGAAAACGGTTCAACATTTGAAGACCTCAGAACAAACCACAGACTCTGTGGCTCTTTGGTGAACAGATGTGAAATTTTTCTCTGATATAACGCCTAACAGTGAACAAATTTGGAATGTGCAAATGTCAGGAGTAGTCATCTGCTGTAAACCCATAACTCACAGATCCTCTTGCGCTACTGTGCACAGGATCAAAGCGTGCTTCACACTGCTTCAAATCCAAACTATTTAACAAGAGTTGTTTTGTACCAACTGACAAAGGCTAAACAAAGCTTCCTTTTCTGAAACCCCAAACATTAATTGTGTTTCCTCCTCTTGACAGTGCTGTTTTGAACACTCCGAGTGAGAGTCTACTATTCCATTATTAGACATTCTTTCCTCTTGACTCACTTGATTATGGGGTGACATCAGTTATGCTGGAGGTACAGGAGCATCTGTATAATTATCATGACTCCTTCTGTTTCTCTTCTCTTTATGGTACCCGGCAGAAATTGGACATATCTGCAGTCTACGTGATTTAAAATGCCCCTTTTATTTTGCAACTGTGATATTAAAGCACACCTGACACACAATTTTCTGTGGAGACAATTGGCACAAACATCACCTCTTTCAGATTTTTTCCGTCTCATGGTTTGAGATCCAAACGCACATCCGGTCAAGTGTTGAATCGCTGCTGCCAAAAGAGCTTTTATCTAAGGAAAGCCGTTTTCCAATTCCTCTTTTATTGCTGACAGTCCTGCTTGTATCCTCCTGTCCTCAGCTGCTGCCAGGCCAAAGAAACAGGCTGTAACTACAAACAACAACTGAACAACTGCCTACCTGATACTCATGCTGAAGAAAATGAGCTAATCATAGCGTAATTTAATAGATTTATGACTTGTATTCGGTGGCATATGGCAGGTAGACCCTCTGTTATCACGAGGTTTCAGAGAGATAAGTGCGGCCATATATTCATAAAAGTCCCAATCGCTCCGAGGACACATACTTCAGCAGGCAGGAGACTATTTTTGTTGTCTGCTCCACCAAACTGTGTGTTTCTGATGGAAATCTTCCAATAGGGATCAGGGTGAGGTTGTACGCTCAGTCTCTGAGCATGTTTGAAGTTTTTAAGTGCTGGTTGTCAGCTTGAACGTGCCTCTTAACTCCAGTTTAGGCAGCAAAATTTGATGAACGTTCTAATGACGAGCGTCTCTCTTTTCAGCTGTCTACGAGATAGAGAAAATCTACTTTTCTTATTGTTGTGGCGGGCCCAGATTCTGTCTTCAGGCTCTCTGAAGTTACAGAAAAACGCATGAAACTGAAGAAATAATTGCTGATCTTTGCAGTGAGTCACTCAGCAGCGACTGATGACTGTGCTTTAGTGGATTTGTTTGTGCACGGAGCTGGATTTGTAGGTGCAGAGTGTTTTTTCATCCTTAAAAACTGATAAGGAATCTATTAACTATGTAGTCAGTTGATCCAAACATGTTATTGGCGGTGTAATGAGCCAGTCGTACGCTATCAACCAATTACTTTATATGCTAAAAAATATTTTTAGCATCTGAGCATTGGACCAAAATTTCAAAAAATTAAAAAAAAAACAAAAGACCACTTTAAACAATTGATCCAAGCCCCAGAATGTTCTGTGACCTGACATTGTTGTTTTATGAACAGAAGACACGTAAAGCCATTTTCCTGGGTAATGGAGCGTGCAGGGCCATGGCAGCAACTTGCGGCGTCCGCAAAGCGCCTCCTGCTAGTCTTTCTCATAAGTCCACAGAGGGAGCAGGGGCACAAAGAGCGGGCCGCATTCGAGGTCAGAATTATCATCAGATTACCATTGATTTGAGAAAACCCACCAAATGCTGATTGCTTTTAAATTGAATTTTCAGCCTGATTGATTGTAGCGCGTGTAATATAATTCCAGCTGGGAAGCGCTTTTGACCGACAGTCATTTTAATTAGCTCGCCTGTTTTAATGAACAACTTTTGCATGCTGCCTTGAAAAAAACAAACCAAAAAAAAAAAAAAAGAGGACAAAACGAACGCCTGCAGTGAGTCATTGATTTTATGTTCTGTTGCGGTTCTGATTATGAAACATCCTTTTATGTGACTTCAGCGATAGGTTTGGCTTTGCCAGTTACCCGTTCAGTCACTGGAGAAGATATTGCTTCATTACAAACATAATACATTTGCATACAGCACTGAATACAGAGGTTAGAAGCTGCTGCTGGTGGCTAAAACTAAGAATGTAAACGCTGCTTTTTTTCTTTTTCTTTTTAATTTTATAATTCAAGATTTATACATATGAGGTTGTTCCCTTATTTTACAAATGAAGGTTGACATTAAGTAGAAGATCTTAAGGAATGGGCATGCCCGTCTGTATGTGTATTGCAGCATTAAGAAGTGAACTACATGTGAGAAAGTTGACTTGTTCTGGTAAAATTCAGTACAGTAATTCATGACTAGAATGTCTTGTTAACGCCGATGCCTTTCTAATGGTGAGCATTTAAGGACCTGCAAGATGATAAGATGATAAACCTTAGAATGCAAATTCATGCAAAACATGGACTAGACAAGGACTAGAAAGTTGACTTGGAGTCAGGACCTTGAAATAAACTCTGCCGACAATATTACTAAATTTAGATTTCTGCATATGAACACGTAAATAACTTAGTTCACGTCAAATTGTTTGATGTACAGTCAGGAAGGAAGGAACAAAGAGAAAGAGAGTTGATCTGCAATAAGATAATGTTATAGCACTGTACTCATGGCTTTCTCCCATATGGGTGAGACAGTTGCCTCGCAGCTAAAACACATTTGACATGTCAAAGCTTATAATAATCAGGTTCTCTTGGTGACAGAAATTACCGAGCCAGTCAGTCATCAGTTTGAGTGTTGCTGATAATTCATACATTTGTTGTAGTTTTCCACTGAGTTTCAGGTAATCAGGCCCGCAGCTGTCTGACAATGGGTGGACTTAATACTGCAAATCTCTCAGTCACGCTGCTGATTCAGTGGGTTCTGCTGTGGATGTCATGGTTTTCAGCCCTGCATGCCCGAACCCGCTCATGGCATCGCTAAAACCCTGTATTTGTTCTCTGAAAATCTGATATGCGTGAACCAGATGTACACAACATTTGCTAAACCCTACTCTGCATCAACTCTACCATCATCTACAAGAGTAATTTCCTGGGGCTGATGTAAAGATGTGGCACCAGATATAGAGTAGATACAGAAGGGCAGTAATGAGTCCAGTCTGATTCACATATCTGGACATTTCTCTTTGTTTGTTGGGGTAGCACTGAACTGGAAGTAGACTAGAAAATAAATATTTAGCACTACTTGCAACCAGAACATGCATTTATTCAGTCAGTCGAAAGGATAACCCCAGGACGTCTATTTTTGAATCTTCACAGAACTGCATCAGTCTTTCTCCGTGTCTTATCCCAGATCGGAAGAAGCTTATTCATCCTCAAATAGCGTGAAAATAAATGTAAACATGATGAAAATTAGGATGCCACAAAAGCACCGTCGTTCACAAAGTCTCTGTTACCGCAGATGTCGCAGATTGTGTGCCGCATGCCCGAGCCTGTCCGTGCCATCGCTAAGGCGGGTGCAGAACCCAGAGGTGCTCTTAGCGGGCGGGTGCGTCTCCAGCGGTGTATAGGGATCAACAAAAGAATGAAAATACTACGTTCTTGTCCTGTCCTGTCCCTCTCCTTTTACTGCCAGTAAGCCCCCGCCTTTATAAAAGATGGTGTGCGTGTGCTTTTAATAAGGAGGATTAGATGGAAAGTTTCGTGCGTCTCTTAACACACAGAGGTCTCCACGTGTGCATGTGTGCATAAGCCACTGGACACAGCACAGCTAGACAAATAGGTCGGCATGTTGGCACGTCAGCACCAGAGAACTTGGAAGAAAACTTCCAGATGCACTTTATTACGTTAATTATTCCGGCTGTTATGACTTTAAAAAATCGTCCGATCGTCCCAAAAATGTCTTTGTGTTTTTGACTGTATGTCAGGCAAACATTTTAAGTATGTAACTAGCTGTCGGCAAATTGTGATTTCAGCAGCGCTCTATATCTTAACAACGCTCTGGTGGGGCTTTGAGTCACCTGAAGTCCGTGTCCAGACAGGTCCCTGTGTGAGAGGAGAGGCTTGGTCAGCGCCCACATCAGATCCACGTCCTGTAACGCCAAGAGAAAAAAAACAAACTCAAAAACATGCCTATCTGATGTTACACAAAAGCCTGCCCTTGAAATACTCTTTCCACCAAGCTGGGATGTCCATGACGAGTCACAGTTTGTGCTTCAGTGGATCATTAATCTCGATCAATCCTCGACCAACGTTCACCCTACAGGATTACAGGGTGGCTCTTTCAAGATAAACTGTCATTCACAGATCGCAAAATCTTTTATTTCAGCTCTTAGGAACATCAGAGGGGCATGAGCATGTTCACGTCTGCAGGCATTTCTTGGCAATTTTCTACATGATTCCACATTCACTCAATATCAGTGTTTAGTTTTGAATCTGCAGCGTTAATGGTTAACCCGGTACTTCAGTTTCTTGTTTTTGCTGGAGAGCCAAAAGTGTGTGTAAATCCTTTTGCACAGGCTTTTGTATGCACATCTTATCTTTGTTCCCTAGATAAAGAGCAGAGTAGTAAATATGCAAGCCGCCCGTGCCTGCAAGCTGTCTTCCAATAAGCAGGTTAGGGAAATTATCACCAGCCAAACACCAAATACTGTTAAATTTGGGCAACACCTGCTTAAACGTTTTATTACTAACTACCATTGTATTAGATAAACAACAATCACTTGCTTTGCATTCTCACTCTAGTCTTCTCTTCTTGTTTTCTCCGTTTTTAAAAGGTGTTATTTGGTTGCACCAGAAAACTGGTGATTTTAACCTTTAAGTTTGTTATGAGGTTGACAATCTCAACTAGGTCTGTGGGAACTTTTTCTTGTTTTTCTTTTACTTACTGTGTGTAAAAAAAAAAAGCCCCTAAGCTTTAACTTTAGTGAAAATCCATCCTGTCCTGTGGCTGACGGATGAAACGCTGGTCAATTTAATGTCTTTTATGCCAATTAGACAAAGTACTTTGGTGATTACTGTGTCAAGTCATGTCATCTCTCTGCTTTGACACTGTGTGCAAATGAGATACTTTCCTCAAATACCATCCTGCCGGCTGTTTCATCTCTCATTTGATTTCTTTAAATGCTTTCCTTACCAGCACGGAGCCACGTGCCAGCAGTGCCAGAAGCCATTCATGATACACTTGTTTAGTGTCAAAAATGGAGGAGCTTTGCTCCGCTGAGCTTATGAGTCAAGCCCCCCAAGCTATTTCCTAATCAGCTGCATGCCTCCTACTCTTCTGTTTCACCACATGGTGATATCCTGCTCTTGACTGAAATGAGGCATGTGGATGCTTATCTGTCATCCCCCGCGCTACATGAAGGACCTAAAGCAATCTCCTTTCCTCTTGCTGCTGTCTAGAGCGGCGCCCTCACCTCGACCCCACATCTCTCTTATTTCCTTGGCTTTGGGTCCTTTAAACTTTTGTCAAAAGGTCCAAGGCTCATAATCACAAAGTTCACTAGAGCAGCAAATGATCCTAGCAGGCCCGCAGCCTTCAAAACTGTTAAGATATAAATGAAAGCTTGTTTCATCTCCATATTTTTCAAGCTTTAGGACATCTTGTGTTCAATACACAGACAGAACCCAGCGAGTTTCTCTTTTGTGAGAACTAAAACAGTTTATCCAAAACAGATGAAACGAGGCAACAAGAACATTTTGGCATGTCGACTGGAGGAGCCAGGGATCAAACCCCAAACGCTGCCATGTAAGGATACTTTTATGAGCCGAACCTGCCCGCTATTGATTGGCACACAGAGTTTACTTCTGCCACATTGATCACTTCACACCATGGCCTGCTGTGTGTGCATCTGATGGCAACTCGAGTATCTTGTTCAGGATTGAGAACACATACAGAAACTAAAGTTATTGTGGATGTACATAGAGGCTAGGGGCTGACGCCTCACAGCAACCCTGTTCCCTGTGCTTGCGTGGGTTTTCTCCAGGTGCACCACTTTCCTCCTACAGTCCAGAGAGGCGCTCGTTAGGTAAATTAGTGATTCTAAATTTGGCTTTCTGTGTTAGCCCTGTGATAGTCTGGAGACTTGTCCAGGTTGTACAATGATACATAGATCTAGAGGATAATTGGTTATAAATAATGAAGGAATGGAAAATAATTCCAAATAAATACCATATCCTGTAGGATAGGCTTCATAAATGAACGCTGGAACCCACGTCAACAGTCAATTCTGAACTGTTGTTCGTGTCAATTTATGCATAAAGTGTAAGCTGATTTTCTCAAGTTTATTGCAACAAAAAGTATTTGTTTTTTAAAAATGAAGAGTGGAAAAAAATGGAAAAGTATATTCCCAAACCGAAATGTCATAACTAAAAATTTCCACACACATACATGGTGTTGCTCACTTTTTGTAATTCGGGTGAACTGACTCTTTTTGTTTCATTTAATCTGGAGAAACTGCTGGAATTACAGTTACAAGTTTGCAAGACTTTATCGACTATTTCAACCAGCTTCCTGAATACACAGTTAACCAATCAAGTAACCTACATTTTTTGAACCAGGTGGAAGTGGACACCATGTCATTCCACAGGAAAGTCTCACCTCAGATGAGGGCTAATCCTCCCCAGTCCATTCGGCCAGTAATCCTCATACAATGCAAGCAAAGGATTGTGCCTGACTGTGTACGTAAGTAATGGAGGCGAATGGAGAACAAACCCTCCTCTCCATCTCTCTGTCCGCACACTCATGGCTTTTATCACCCTGCTGTGCTCCCAAACAATGCACCGCAAACAGAGACGTTATCTAGCCAGTCCCTGGGACACTGTGGATACTGTCTCTGCTGGCTTTGATCTCGTCCTTCTCACCGGTGATCCTGGCCTGAATCATAGAGAAGGATGAAGGCAAGCTCACACCTGAGAGGGCTGAGTAGTTTTCTTGGAAATGAATAGTCCCTTTTACGGTTAAAAGACTGGTTTTGTCAGCAGCTGTACTCTGCCAGGATTGTTTTGAGTGTTTTGGGTTAAGAAGTCTTAAAAATAGCAAGTAAAGTACTTTCCCGAAACATCTATTAGCTGTATTTGATTTTATGGGAATAAAGAATTATTCTTTGTTAGGTTTGTCATCCTGACTGAATAGCTTTTTTTATTGTTTTGGAAAAAAAATGACTCCTTTCAAGTTTTCAAGAACTTGAAAGGATTGTTTTTGCATTACACACCTTTCAGCTTGCACATTTTTCAAAGTAAATCATGGAACCAAGCCCTGATCATGAAGTCAGCCTTCTGAGATTCTCCAGTTCTAGTGAAAACTCTGGCCTCAGGTCTGATGTCTTAGTAATTGAGTACAAGCAGATGCAGCAAAATTCAGACACTGATCCCCTAATCTCTGTGTACAAGTGTATGAGAGGGAGGTTGAGAAACACTGCAAACGCTAATGCTGACTTCCAGGAGTTTTACAAGTGTGAAAATGTAGCATAATGTTGCATTGTTGATCTCACGGTCAGCTCTCTGAGGACAGGCGCAGTTCCTCTTTTGTTTGCCGAGTTGTGCAATCTTGAGACTCTGAAGTGCACAAATGGCTGCCACCTGCAAGCTGTCATGACATGATGTGAAATATTTTATAGTGACTCCACAAAGATCTGCTTCCATAAAAAAAAAGTTTTTGATGATGCTCGGACTCTTTTGTCATGTGATCTTTGGGTTGCTATTGTTAAAAAAAAAACAAGAATGGTCACGCAGAAGGCATTCCCTGTGAGGGTTCCTCCACATCCACTGCCACATTTTAAATTCTTTTTGTCCTGTTGCGCCGCTCTGCAGTCATACTGCAGTCATGCTGCAGTCATCTGGCTCTGGCCTAAACTCTGCTGTGAGAAGAAGCACATTGTTTCTGCCAGCGCTACGTTTGCCAGTGATCTCATCTCATCCAGGACCACGCTGAGATGAAGAGGCCCGCGTGTTGGGACCTTATGTTGACCCTTGCTTGATAAGCTGCCTTGCTGCTGAAGCCCAGGCCGGTGCTGTTTACAACTCAAGGTTATCTGGCTGCTCCTCAACAACTGCTGCTGGGCTGGAGCTCTCCAGCTGCCGCTTCCCTCCCTTACCTTGTGTTTGAGAAAGTACCCTGCTGCTTCTAAGACAGGCGCAAACCTCTCAGATCTGAAAAAGCAAATGAGAAGCAGAGAAAGCCACTTATAGTCATGAATGTTCTGTGCTTTAAATGGTAGTGAGAAGGCCTGAGGAGCTGATTTTGGCATCCTCTGCTCACAGTGAAATCTTCACTCTGAAGATGCTGCCAAGTGTCTGTACCGGTGGATGGATCTGATTATTCCAGACTGCAAGGAAGCAGGAATTTTAGAGAAAAAAATAAAATAAAATAAAACATTTGGCTTAATAACTTTGAAAAATGTCAGTTTATGTCTTTTTAGAACTCCCTGCTTTAAAACCATAGACCTTTTCTTAAGAACCTGAACTGTTATGTGCTAATGCTAATAAAGTCTTGCAAGTGGATGATTGGTGCTAAGTCCCTGAAGTGGTCTCAACATTAAATCACTATACTGTTTCTATAATTAAGAGCACATGTAGGAATGGCAGCGGCTTTAGAAAATTCAGCTGATTGCCCTGCTCAGCTGCCACATTGAAGATCGATGTGACCCCAGAAAGACATTAATGCTCTAAAGAGTGAGTTATATTCAGGCTGAAAAAGCAAAGCATGATGTGATGCTCGTCTGCACTCTGACATTTACTCATTTATTTACAATGCAGTCGGAATGTGTTAGAATGGGGTGTTTGGAGTTGTTCACGTAGACATCATCCATATAATACTTGCTTCTGTTTACACTTGGGGGCTATGAATAAAAAGCACTGTGACAAATGTAAACTCTCTCAAAAGACCAAAAAACATAGTAGACATGTGCTTACACATCCTGAAAGCTTTGGTTTTATTTGTTTTAATTTTAAATGTCGGGCTTTTAGGTGTCTGCCTTTACCCCAAGTTCAGTGCAAAACATTCAGAACTACTTTTGACATTTTCTTTATGAAGGAAATCCAAGAGGGGACACAGGTTTCTAGGGATGTAGCATGATAAACAAAACTGTTCTTATGTCCAGTGTATTAAGGTGAAGGAAAAAATTTCCAAGCAGAAGGTTTTAAAACATGGACACATTCATCATAAGATCATATCTGCAGCTACATATGATCTTTCCATTTCGTCGCTGTCCGATGAAAAACGCGTATCTCCAAATTTCTTTTTTTCATACCTGCTTTTGATACATGCTGACAAGACTGACATTTCTAACATCCAATGGAGATACATTTTAAATAGATTGCGTCTTAAAGCATTGTTCCATTGGTCATATAGATACCGAACGTGTCAGTTGCTAGGGTAGAATGCGGACATGTTGTATACTGTAGAAAGCCAAAAAGTGGAGATACATGTTTTTTATCAGACAGCGACGATTTGTAACGACTCATTTCAAATCCAAACTGCAGTAGCAGTATTTCAGGCCAGGAGGAAACAGTATGTTTGGCTTCACGGGCAATTTTAGTTTGCTGATTACGTCAAACCTGGAGAAATCTTTATGCTTATCTCTAATCTTTTGGCTCATCTCTATGTCACACTGAGCATGTGCTGGTTTGAAACTCGCTAACTTTGTAAGATGCAGAAAGTTAGCGTCAGTTTTATCGTAGTATGTTTGGGGAGCAAAATCTATCTGACTAATGACAAATATAAAACAGAAATAAAAAACTGTCATCGGGAAAACTTAAACACAACAACATTATTATTTAATACAGATACTGCCAGGGCATTTTAATGCAAACAGAAGAGTGGAACAGGAGATCAGCCAGATGAGCCCCCATCACAGTAACCTCTGTGTCACAAATATGAACGTGACCTCAGTATTTAAACAAATAAAAGTCAAGGAAAACGAAATGAGCCCAGTAGGAGTGTTTTACTGGAAAATGCAAACCAAGCATGACAGGTCTGGGTTTATATGGCGTAATGTATCTTATATGTCTGAAACCTTTATGAAGCACCTAGGATAAGAATTGTGTGGATGTTACCTAATATCAATCATCTGTGGAGAAAAGACCCATCTCTCATGTAAAAACCACAGAAACTGACCTCAGAGAATAATTTTAGAAACTCTTCCATGTGAAATTTTTCTCTCTTACAATCTTATCTCTGCCTGTGAATGCAAGAATGTATTAAGAAGCCAATTCCTTTTGATGTGCAGACTTTAGCTACTGTGTCAGTCTGACAGAAATGTACTTTTGGGGGGACATACTGTGTCTGGAAAGGTCATCTGAAGAATGTGGTGTTGCCTTTCAACAGAAGTGGAATCAAAGAAGTTGTGTCTTAATTTGTGTGTGAATAGTGTCTTTTGGCCCCCCAGTCACCGGACTTAGCAGTCCATTATTCTTCCACTTGTTTTGAATCACATAAATATGCGATATCCTAAAAGAAGAGGATAAAAATGTGTTGCTTTTTGCAAGGAAAGAAGTCGCTGTGTCAAGCAGAGATGAAAAATTGTCCCTAACTGTGTTCTCAGGGATTATATTTTATTCTTTCATTGGAGACAGAGGAGACAGAGGATGCAGCATCATCATTCACGCAGCCAGGTTTCATACAGTTAAAGTTATTTAGTATCGCTGAGAGGCTAGAAGCTGTATTGTTCCTTTGTGGGAGAAGTCGGGACAGCACACAACCATACACACACCACTGCAGGTTATTTAGAATGGGTCATGCATGTATGCGTGTGTGTATGCAGGGAGGTAAAGGAAACAGAAAAAAAACAGAGGAAGGTGGTTAGTGAAGAGAAGAATTGAAGGGGGATGAGATGCAGAATTTAACTCAGGGTCAGTGAGAGGAAAGGGGGAGAGACAGAAAGGCTTTAAGACATTCTAACAATTTCATGAAACAATACGATTTTGTTTTCAGTATCTGGCCTGAACAAGAGAATATCCTCCTGGTGTGTGAGAATTTTTGTTTTGTTCAGGAATAGTTTTTACAGGAAGTGATTTGTTTGACGTTTTGGAAAAATAGCACTCTCCATCACCAAGTGGAAAAGAGTTTCACATTGCAGGCTCAACAATTTTCATGCAAATGATGCATCGTGAGGTAATGCTACATCACAGGAAACAATTTAATATAAACTCCATCATTTTGATCCATGTGGAATGGTCAGCTTACTCCATCTGTGGAAAGTCTGCTCTTTTTAGCTGATGATAGAAGGATCCTAAAAAGAGAGTGGGTGGGAAAGATTGTGAAGTTTAGGAGTGAACAGGGATCCATTTAGAATTCGGCATGTCACCAGAAGCTCCTTTGAGAACTCCTTAAAGACTAGTCTGACATGGCTCCAGTAAATAGAAGATAAAATTTGGGCAATGACATCTGGATATGTTTTATGTTTATGTTTATGATGGATATGTTTCGTTTCAGATATGGAAGTGTGGATTATATTTACTTACTGTATTTGGACCAGGAGATTATGTGAGATCCAGGTCTTCATGGCAGACATACTCACTCACTGAATAATCTGAGAGTTGTCATCTGCTTCCATAGGCACATACAAGTAGCAGTGGAAATCACTTCAATGAATGCTTATAATTTGAGGTGAAAATCTGAAATATAAAGTGAGAAAAGTAGAAGAGTGAGAACAGAGCCCTGGGGTTCTCCATAGGCAGAAGTGGAAACCGGAGTCCATAGTGAGCAGAAGATCACAAACCACTTCTAAAAGCAGTTCCTGTGAACTCTTCATTAAATAGATGAATGATGCTCACTCTTTGTTACACACTTAGCATGGTTAATAATCCACAGATACCTTGTTTGGATTTAACTTTGCTAAGCAGTGAAGGTGCACAGTGGGATACAAGCTAGACAGTGAGTATATCACTCCACAGTTTGGAGCAGAAGTAGGGCAAAATTGGCATAGAAAATAGTTGCGCATGATGATTTTGTGGGTGAGAACACAAGATTTCTAATTCAGGATGAGCTTGCACATGTATTTATCACAACTGAGCTGAGACCTCATACACTGCAATGACAGGGGTTTCCTGTTTCCGGTTTGCTGCTGTGCTTACCAGCTCTGGTGTTTTGGCAATTCTGAATGAAATTAAATCATGAATGAAATTATCATTGTCAGACAACCTACACATTTTGGCAATTTCAGGACCACATTTACATTCAACATTTGAAGATGAGGCACTTACTATTCAAGGGTATAACATTTCAGAAGGGATAGAAACACATTTGATGGTGGAGTTTATATTCAAGATCACATACTGGTAAAAATCAGGGAAGATATGATTCAATATAGGATTGAAGTATTATGGTTGCAAATTCACCTACCTCATCGAAAACCAATACTGACTGGAATCTGTTGCAGACCACCAAGCGCAGATGATACAGTATGTACACAATCTGTGAAATGCTAGACTATAGCAACACTCTGGATCATGAAACATACTAGCTTTCATAAAATTGTCCACTGAAAAATAAACTAAGCTTTTAATGGTGACAGATAATATCACAAATAATTAACAAACCTACCAGGACATGTTTAAGAATGATATGATGACTTTCACCTGCATTAATCACATCACAAAAACGAGCACTCCGCTACTACTGCTCTGATTCAGATGACTGACTAGTTAGGGGAAAGTTTGACATCAATGACCATAAATTACTATGGAAAAAAATAAAATGTTATAGTTTTGATGAGCCTGTATTATCTTGGTTTGGAAGTTACCTGACTAATAGGACACGGACTGTCTTCTTTAATGGCAGCTATTCTGATGTTGGAGCTGTGGCATGTGGGGTGCCCCAGGGGAGTTGTCCTGGTCCTTTACTGTATACTACTTTCACTAATGGTCTGCCGTTTGTCCTATATAAGGAAAACATTGTTATGTACAAAGGTATAGTAATAATATTGTGTTATTTACATTGTGCGTCGTGTTATGAGAGTTGAACAACTGATATACTATAGTATTTTCTTTCTTTATTTTATGTTTCTTCTTTTCTTTTTGCGTTAATGTATTGGTATACATATACCTTTTCTGTCTTTTATTTGTTGTTTTTTAAATTCTATTATGTTATTGTTCTGCCTCATTATGCTCTTTTATGCTTATGGCTTGACCCCAGGAAGAATATCTTCAGCAAGGCTGCAGCTAATGGGGATCCTAATAAAACAAACGAAAAAAAAAAACAAAAACTCAGTAGTTGCTACGTGGAGCCTCAGACGCTGGCAAATGTCAGCTGTGGAATTTTGTATGACGGATGTCTTTTGGAAAGCAACGTTTTTAGAAACCTCCAGTTTGCTGCGCGGAGACGGATGCAGTAAGTGACAGCATGATGACTGACATTTGCAAAGCAGTGTCTATTTTGGAAAACGTTCATACATGTTCAACGAGTAAATGAATCCAGATTCACACACATTGTAGCCCACGTGGCACATCCATTATCTGTGGAGATGACCAGGATTTGCCTGCTGGGAAGCATCAGAAGAATCAGGAAGTTATTCTGACGAAAAAACGTTTATTTCTGGGTATGTGATTTTGGAATTAAATGAAACTGAAATAGTGTTTTCAAAACAATAGTATCATCAGTATCATCAATACTAAATCACTCCATGTTATACCAGCATACATGCAAACATTTGTTTCAGAAAAAGTAATCTGTATACTGCTGGTTTTGTATTGTTTGCCAGTCACACACAAGCCTGTCGTAAAATTTATCTTCACATATTATTCTCCCTGTCTTCTGTTGAACCTGTTTATGTGTGAGGCCATTTTCTGCCTGTGGCTGTGCCCACCTCATGGCCTGTTCTAAACAATGCTGTAGTCCTGCCTGGTGTCTGGGGGCAGGGGGCCACACAAGGGCGAGGCCAGCTGCACTGCAAGCGCCCATGGCTGTCCTCGCCTTATTGCAAGCTTCTCTCACTTCCTTAACTGTCCCTAACACTCTGACGGTCAACTCCAACACACCAAAGATCATTAACACATAGCTGCACATGCTTGTTGCTACCAGCCACCTGTGTATTTAGACACACACACACACACACACACGTCTCGGTTATTACAGTTACAAAGAGTCGGGTTGCAGAATGTCGTGCGTCCTGGGTCCAGGTGGGGGACTGTAATATGTGTTCCAACATTAACGCAACAATGCCCTACTTGCAACACACACACACACACACACACACAGACCCATGGAAGCGCAGACCCATGTGTGTGCTTCACATTCCTTTGCATTTCACTTTCTCTAAAAAATGCATTTCCACACACCCTGACGACAAGCAAACCACTCTGCAGACTGCAGTGCACCATTGCACAAGCAATCCACAGGTCAGAGGTCAGTTATTCCAGTGAGACAGCCAGCTGAGTATCCAGCAATGAGACAGACTCCATGGGTTTGTGCATGCTAACTCGAGGCTAAGCCGCCACAAAACAATGGTGTATTTTTGTGCGTCAGTAAGAGCGCCTTCACCCTATTTTTGTACTACATGGACTTTGTTTGCATCGAAGGCTTCTTTTGCCAGTAACCCAGTCCAGGGTTTATAATTTGAGCATTAATACATCTATTCACATAGGACCCGGAGGCCACAGTGAGAATATGAAAACGACATTAGGCCGTGTGGATCACCTTTCACTCCCCCCCTCTTGACTTTACCGAGCAGTGCCGCAGGCTTTCAGAGCTCCACGACTCCGAAACCCTATCGCAGCGTCGTTGTTATGAAGACAATGGTTGCTGGTTAAGTATGGGGCAAAAGGTGTTCTATATCTCACGTATGTGCCCCACGGTGCCTGTTTTACGGGTGAAAGACACGCTCGCAAAATGGCTTGAAAGATGTCAAACACAGGAACATTTGCTCTGACCGTAAATCTTACGAAAGATGAATATAAGTGAGAGAAAATTGACATTTTTGCTTTAAACCAAGAACTCCAACCAGAATTGGTGTCATAGACCAGTTAAAAAAAATAATATTGACTCAATATCACATAGTTGTAGTATTGATAGATGATGAGTCATTTTTGTCTCTGTACAAAAAGACTTGACTACACTTGACAGACTGTTGCCACTATTACATGGCAGTTGTGTTGTATTTCATATGTTTGGTGCACCATATCTTTATCAAACATCTTCTCATGGATCCAGTTTGTTTCCATGGCATTTAGCGATGTGGCGCCCCCTAAAACTCTGTTTCCATGCCAAGAAAAAGCCAAGGATAACAGCAGCTGAGCTTCAAACGAAGCTTGTCAAAACAGTCTTTCCACTGTCCAATTTCATTGCCTTGATCCTTAGAATACCTAAGCCAAGGCAGAGGAATGCCTCGTGGACCTTTTCAGTTCCTCCTCCCATCGTACTACTTCGCTTCGACAAACAACCCCAAGTCCTGCTTGTTTGCTCTGAAAATAATCAGCCCGGGGCCTGTTTTTTGAGCTGCGTGGCATAATCTTCTCAGTGACGACCTCCTGATCTGTTGTAGTTTTAGAGAATCCAGAAGAGTTCTGTCAGGTTTGCATGTTTTTCAAATGGAATCATTGCTATCTAACCTGACTGAAAAGCACAAACAAGAGGGTATCTGATGAAAGGTGTTCCCAGATACCCTGGGATACCCTGGATGTTACACATCCCGCATTACATAGCCCACCTTCAGGGTGGAAGAAGAGGAGACATTTCTTCCAGCTTGCCCTCACATTTTGAAAACTTGTTACGTGTCTACTTGCTATGTCTCCAAATCATTTTGCAAACCTAAATCAGTTTCAGTCGCAAGTGTCTTATCAATTTTGACTTATTTTTCCTCTCTTTAGCACTGGGTAATTCAGTGCAGATCAGTTGGCTTCACCACCTCCCAGCTGTCCATTTGGCATGAAAACATCCAATCTTTCTGCTAGCTTTCAGTTTCCTCCATGTCTTCCAGGGGTTTGACGTAGCCATTGTCCCTCTAATGGCAGCCATTGCAGCCTTGAGGAAATTTAATTCATCCAAGGTTTGTTGCTGCATGCTTGTCAGTTAGCCAGGTTTTTCTGCCTTCTTCGCCTTTCCTCTTTGTGAGGTCCTGTTCCTCTCAGATTAATAACGTTGCCACGAAAGAAAGAAAAAAAAAACCTGATTTATTACTTAACCATTGTTTTCCCCATCTTCAAAGCTTGCCCTACAGTACAAATGATGCAGCAAGTGCCACACAAACTACAAATAGTGACCTTATGACCCAGATAGAGGTAGAAAGACATTGTTTCTAATTGATTCATAGATCACTTTTTCCTCGTTATAATTTGCACAATAAAAGGTTAAAACTTAGGTCACAAAAATTTCTATACGAAAACACAGGAAGGCATTCACATGTATTTCGTACTAGACTAGAATGCACTAATGACGCTATGGTTGAGACACTTTGTTCACTTTGTTCAGTGTGTACATATGTTGGCACAATTCGTCTACCTGTACTCTCTTCCTCTTCTCATTACTCCAGTACAGAGGTCATCCACTGAAGCTGTGAAAACAACAGAAAGCTGATGCTTGGTCAAGCAGCCAGGTCAAGGACCATAAGAGCCACAAGAGGCCCGCCAACCTCTGGGCCATTAATAATTAATGAAACCCGAGGCTGGGACAGGAGGCCATGACTAAACACATCAAGAGTCGGAGCAGTGAGAGCATGGCTGGGCAGAGAGTGGAGGGAGGCGGAGGGGGTCACTGATAGAGAAAATGCCCCGTCTCCAACTCTGGCTACAGCCTTGTGTGTTCACTGTATGCTCCAGAGGCTCCAGACACAACAATCTGCACAACCCAGCGCAGTTTGAAAATCAAAGAGGGGTGCTGGACAGACAGATTATGGTTCTGAAGTCATGTGAGGAGGCGAAAGTACAGAAAGAGGAAGGTGGGGAAAAAAAACCTTGTTTCCCAGTTGGCGAGAGAAAAATCTGCTCACGGAATGAAAAACAGCATGAAAGTCCCCTCGCTGTTTCCCATGAACACGTCCTCAAACCTCTGCTCAACAAAGCATGTAGTTGCCCTAGAGGCGCTACCACGCCGAGCCCTCCATTACGAGCTCGGCCTGATGAAAGAGTAGCTAAGGGTGGCTTAGGAGGTTTGCTTCTTAACCCTCCCCCATTGGACGAGATATGAAAGAAGATAGTTCTACATCATATTGTATAACAAGTAGTTTTCAAGAGAGTCTGTTTGGACAAAGAGCTCCAGTCTCACTCTCTGTTCAGTGTCTTGATTTTTTCTAGTACTCTGCAGTCTTTTGTGGTCACCCAGGTTTTTGTTCTTATGCTCTCACTGATATGAAGTATATGTTTCCTAAAGGTTATCTTTCACTGTTAACATGACCACAAAGATTTTGCTGACATTACTTGGCTGCATCATGCCTCTAACTGTAACAACAGAAAGTCTTCTCTCCACTGGTGTTCTCAATGTCCATTTTGTCTCAGAGCTCACTACAGGGACTTTTCTCTCACATATGCCTGTGGTTCCTTTGCAGACTACATCAGATGACTGTGACCCCCACGAAGGAATCCATGAAGGCAAAGAGGGCAAATACCGTCTGCAGGTGACCCAGTTTGTTCAGAGGCTGGAGTACTGGCACAAAGACTTGACAAACACCTTGGTCACTTCAATCACCGTGGTGCTAGTCCACGGCCGCGCTGTTGCATACCTTGGAACTGCAGATGGACGTCACATACAGGTAAAAGTCACGGTAAGGTCCTCATTTGCCTGTCAAATGGTAGCAGTTTGGCTTGCTAAAAGACCAAAATGCTACAGCAGCAGGTGCAAGTTCCCCGTTTCATTGTTCACATAAATGTGGCAGGAAGTTGGTACGTGAGGAGTGAAAGCGCCTTGCAAGGGACACAGCACAGAGTTGCTGCAGGTGCTTCTGCAGGTTAGGGGGATGACTATGACCAAGTACCAGGACCTTTTTGTTTGCACAATTTGCTTACCTTTGCACTATGCTCACTGAGTCTCCAAAAAAGTCCATGTTCCATGTCGTCTGAGCAAACACGCTCCCTTTAGCTGACAAGTGCACAAACCAGTGGTTTCTACGTTCCTGATTCTTTGTTTGCTGCTCTTTAAGGCATGGAGTGGTTTTATTC
Organism: Mugil cephalus; assembly: GCF_022458985.1. Classification (NCBI taxonomy): domain Eukaryota; kingdom Metazoa; phylum Chordata; class Actinopteri; order Mugiliformes; family Mugilidae; genus Mugil; species Mugil cephalus. The sequence goes on from NC_061779.1 coordinate 24,265,134, forward strand.
AAATGAGACACAGACTTAAGTTTCCTAGTTTGTGTTTTTCGTAAAAGACAGTTTGAGGTCACAACAAGCATCAGACCTCTCAAAACCCCTTTACACGGGGGGGTTTCTTACATTTTCATGTTAGTTCACAAGACTCAATTATAATCCCAATCACTCTGACTTTAATGGATATTATTTTTCCCGGTGACAATAAAGTGAGTTTCCACTTCATTCACCTCTCTAATAAAGTTTAAGTACTTTTTATGCCATAATATACGTCCTTGTGCTCAGGTCTTGATTACAAGTTAGTTTTGAATTGCAGGACTGATATTAATATCCAGCTTCTGAAGCTTAGGAACTGCAATTATTATTATTTTTTTTTCTGTCAGATAGACGTCTCTATAGAGGCCCCTCTACTAGGTATTTGGCCTCCAGGTGAATACTTATTTGACAATTTGTCGGTCAAAATGTGTCTAGACAGCCAGGTTGTAATTAGGTTAAATTAGTTTGAACAATGAAAGATTGTTTGACAGGTCACAAAGACTGATCAACCACAACGTTAAAACCACTGACTGGAGAAGTAAATAACATTGACCATCTTGGAATAATGGATCTGGTATTAGACAAGACCACACACCCACACCCAATTGCAATGACACTCCTTGAACAGGATCCCCAGCAGGATGCAGCCTGACACAGACACACACAAAAAAGGGTTTAGGCACAACTTAAAAAAAAAACATGAAGAACAGCACAAGGTGTTGGCCTGGCCTCCAAATTCACTAGATCCCAAACTTACTTAAGCACTAAGTGCTGACTAAGATAACTTTACGTAACTCTCCAGACTGATACATAACTCATAGACCATGTTTCTAGCTAGTTAATGACAATGCACCTGCAGTTCAGAGCCGGATTTGGCCAGTTGGAGTTTGCATTACAGTCATGCAAGTGATCAAGAGAAAATATAGCATGTAGGCGAGCAGCCTAATTAATTCGCTATGACAGGGGTGTGTAGCTTCATCTCAGACTGTGACTCATTGCATACTTTCCTTTTTCATGTCAGTTACTTTGCCCATCCACTCCAGCATTAAACCTACGCATGCGATGGTTGCAGCTGCAGAGTAAAGTGCAGCGGGTCACGTTGCTTTGGTGCATCAGTAAAAAAAAAAAAAAAAAAAATATGGTGAATGGAATGAAACACATAAAGTAAAAGCTGAATTACCTCACGTGTTTTTGAAACACAAGAAAGAAAAGACATGCATGGAAAAAAACAGAGAGAGACGTGGAAAAAAGGGTCTGACAGCTGCACGGAAAGGCAGGGAAGGATGGAGCGAGGGCAGAGACGGTGGCAGCAGGCTGTGTGTGTGTTGGGGAGGAGGGGGAGTTACGAGCCCAACGGCACGTTAATGTTGAATGGAGGGCTCCGCTTGCACGTACCCTCGCACGGCATTTTCTACTCGCTGAGCGTCCCGTGCAGCTGTTGCTGCGTGTTTCCCTACCATCAACCTTCACCCCACCCCTCTCCCATTCCCTTCATCAGTTCTTTTGGGGTTTTTTTTTTTCATGGTTGGCTGAATTGGCTGAAGTTCCTTGTTTAATTTCAAAGTCTGAAGAGGAGGCCAGCTGTCTTGTACGGCAGAACTCTCCAATTAATCTGTAATTATGTTCCAAAAAAACTGCTTTCTTATAAGATGTGAGCACATCTGCCAATGCAGTGATAATGTTCTGTCTGTTTTTCAAAAGAACTTACATTTAAATATTAGCAAAGACAGCTACGGCAAGTGTTTCTGTTGAACTTTAAAAAAGGGTATAGGAAAACTCTCTTTTATGGCGACATCCTTTCATTAATCCATGCAGATCCGAAGTTAACTTGGATCACTTGGATTGGCAGGTCGCCCCCCTGGTAACGGAGCAGGTGCCTTGATCATGATACACCAGCTAAAACTGTGGCCTTACAGTTTCTACTCCCCAAGGTCAATACTGAGCTTTTGAGAAGTTAATCAAGGAAGGATCACAGACAATCACTCTGTTGTTCCAGCTTGAAAGATGTTCCCTAGGAGGCAAAATATTGGAAGATTAGATTAGAAGATGAAGGTGAACAGTAAGGTTATAATCCAAACTGCTGACTGGAAGCATCATCACAGACCAATATCCTGGTCCAGTTTTGACCTGATGTACTTGAGGAAGATGTGCGGGTCCCTCAGTATTATATTCAAACAAAGCAGGTACATAGGTAAAACTCAACCTGGCCTTGCCCTGTACTTACAAGCATATATGCTTCTTCGCCCTCTTGACAGCAGTATTTACATAGCGTGACAGCGGTATTACCTACTTTCTGAAATGCCGTGCATTTGAACTGACGACCCCCGGGCCACCTGCCCTCCCAGTCCAAAGCTAAGCAACGACCAGAATCTGTGAGAGGTGGTCGTCTTTGCTCTGGCAGACTATTTCATTGTTAGCATGATAAAAAGAAACTGTCAACTTTTCATGTATTTCAGTTTCCTGGTTGCTCCCAGCGGATGAGGCGAGAGGGAACTTGGAGTAGAGGCAGTAAAAGAAAGAGAGCATAGCTCCCCACCCTCCCCTCCCGACGGACTCCATTCTGGCTCAGGAAGTGTTTCCCTCGACTTCAGTTGGACCACTGTGGGAATAACACAGTGCCCGTGTTTATAGGCCAAACTTCCCCCCCGCCTGCTTAATACAATAAGCTGTAATTTACACCGCTATTACCTCCAGAGAGACGCCCGTTGTATGGCCTCGTCCCCAGAGGAAAGCCACCTATTATACTCGCTGTTACAAAGCTAACGTTGATCATGAGGCTCAAACAGTGGGAGGAATGATGCTGGAAAACATGACGTGAGGGCGAGCGGCGTATCAGCCAACGAGCAAAATCCCATTTCAATTTACAACGCATAGTGTTTTAGGTATTTACTGGATGCTGCTACGTGCTGTGACTTACAATAAGAAGATGAAACAATCTTTTACTACATCATGTAGCGCTTAGTCTCAGACAGTAAATCACACAACACCCTGCAGGGCTGTGTGTCGCAGGCTGCCAGGTGCCATCTTCACATAGGTAGAAAATAAAATATGAGTGTGTATGCGCGCGCATATGTTTGTGAGTGCATGTGGGTGTGTGCATAATCTGAGGACTTCATGTAACTCGAGTAACCACACACCCCGTTAGAGACCCTGTTCTGTTTTGCTTGCTCCAAGGCCTGTAATTGCAGCATAACCACAAATGATAAATGCTGCTCCAGGTGTGTTGACTTCATGTGTGTGTGAGTGAGTGTGTGTGCGTGTGAAGGGAGCTGTGCGCGTTTCTCCGGTATGAGTAGTGGTGTTTATGTCTGAGAATATATGACTTGTGTTCATGAACAATCAGAGGTGAGTTATTGAAAATGTGTGTGTAAGTTCTCCAGGTGGGGAAAGTTGAACATGTACTGCTGCTGGAGTACAGGCTGGGTTGCGTTTCAGTAGATTGTGCGGTAGATGTGTGGTTGCAACAGAGCGTCGAGCGAGTGTCAACTGAAACCCAAGTCAGCCAGGACAGTAAACATAAGGACAAATGTGTCACCTTCACTGTCCTTTGAGAGTTTCTCACTGAAGTGGCGCTGGACACAGACTTTCAAATGATCAACCATCAACTTTGCTGCTAAAATTTAAAGTTGTCCAAGAGAATGAATATTTGTATATTTGCTCCACAAAGAGAAACTATATGAAGGGTACTACAAATCCCTCCTAAACAGTGTCCTCAGTTACATCTTCATTTGCAGACACACTTCAATTTCAGTCTTATGGAGAATTAACAAAAAAAAAAAAAAAAAAAAAAAACATCATATAAATTGTAAGAAACAGACTGTTAAACTAAATATTTGTCTTTCAACAAACTCACAAACTGTCATATTTTACATAGAGCTAAAACGTGTTACTAAACAGTCAATTGTGGGGTCAGATATGCCTTCAGACACACTACCTGCTATTACAGAGTTCAGCTGCGCTTGTTGGAGAACTTCCTGCTCCACTTTTAGTTTCTGTTTTACAGTCTGAATACAAATGCACACAAAATATGTTGACTTGTAGCTCTGCAGTTATCTGAATAAACATCTGACAGAGCTGGCTATACCCGCCCTCTGTGTTTTTAAGGAGGCTTAAAAAAGCAAGCTGCTTTCTTTGCTAAACATTGTTGTTTACATTTTAACTCAGAAATATCCCTCCAAAAATTAATTTCCCAAAGTGAAATGCAAAGCTGTGACCTTGACTTCTTTGTTCAGTTCTAGAGACAGATGATAAAATAACACACACATTTTAATTTGTCTAATAGCAGCTAATAACAGAAACAATGACTGCATTTCAGTTTGATACACAAGGACAAAAGCCACCAGTGCACCTGTTCTCTTCCTACGCAGACAATGCAGACTGTCTACAGTGACACACTTCGTCTCCGACCCCGGACCCTAAGTCTAATTGTTGTTGTTGTCTGGTTTGCTTCATTGTCATCCTTTAGATAGAGCATCTTGCATTCTTCCTCTCAGCAACAGACATATACCAGTGTTGTTCCTATTATATGAATGAAATCCCAGTTGAATTGGCGCCCTTCTTCTTTCAGGTGTTGTTGTCGCGACTTGCCTCTCCTCACGTCAACATTAGCCTGGATTCAAGGCCCGTCTCCGCCAGTGTAGTGCTGTTGGATGCTGACCAATCAGATGGAGCCCTGCTAGTGGCCACAGGAAACAAGGTGGGCATTGAATTTTAAATATGCATTTATTGTTCTTTTCGGTGCTTTACTTGTGATGGGATCCTTCTTGTCTTAGAGGAGCTACTCTGCAGCTGTTTTAGATGTCATATTAAGGTCTTTGAATTCAATTCCTCCTAGATCACTAAGATCCCTCTGATTGGCCCTGGCTGTGGTCAGCTGACCACCTGTACGTCCTGTTTGCTGTCATCAAGAGTGACAGAATGTGGCTGGTGTGATGGACGCTGCACCAGAGAGAAACAGTGCCCCTCCTCCTCCGTCTGGACCCAGGACTACTGCACTCCCGTCATCACTAAGGTAACCACGGCAACTTGTGACCAAAGTGATGGTGGATGAAGGCCACAATTTCATTCAAGCTGCCATGATTTTGTCATGCAAACACAACCAAACCAGATGATCATTTTCTACTAGCTGTGTTTGAATGTATCAGTTCTTTATTGTTCAGTTCACTGCTCTTTCATCACTTTTCAAATATCCTAAAGCGAAAAGTAAACTTGAGTAACTTTCCAGCTACCTCCAGGCTCCAGTTTGCCACTGAACATATGCTCCCAGCTCATATAACCTGTCTGTCAATCTTTTAAAAGGCTTTTGTTTACATTGGATTTGTGTACTTTGTATGAAGGTTAAGGGCTGGTTAAGATCTGAGTGTTGTTTTCTGCAGCACTTGCATCAAGCATTTGTAAGTGATAGATCACTTAAATGCTTAAATAAAGGTGGACTGTAAACAATTTTTTAAGTGACCACCAGAAATAAACAAGCTGGGGGTGGGAATGAAGTAGCACTTTTTTTTAAATTTACTTTAAATCTTAGAACTTAATTTTAAGATGAAATGAAAGACACAAACATATTGGTTGTCTCAGATAATCCCAGAGAATCGCAGATTTCAGCTTTCTGGGATGAAAATATGTGGACGTTTAATATGTAAATGTGCATGCATTAGGTTTTTCCATCCTCTGGACCAATACGAGGATCTACAGCAGTGACAATTTGCGGACACAACTTTGGCTTCGACAAGACTGAGAGCTTCAGGACCTCGCTGGTAACTGTGGAGGTAGCGGGAGCTTCCTGCAAACTGCCCAGACAAGACAGCATCAACAGGTGTGTTTGTGTGTTTGGTTCATCATGCATTCAAGTTTTGTTAAGTAAACGTGTGTGTATGTGTTTACAGTGTGTTGTGTAGAGTGTGGGCACTTGTACGAAAAGCAAAGAGAGACACGTGTAGGTTAAGTGGTGGGTGTTTATGAGATGAAGGAACCGATACCCTGGCTTGCTATAAGGGCAGAGTAGGTCTCATAGGGGTTATCGTGTTGATGGAGGAATGTTAAGAAGCCCCCCCTCCTCTGCAGCCTGCCGCATTCAACACATGACTCCTTTAACTGAATAATTGTTAGGAAAATCGCTGAATCCAAGCGTTCCACTTTTCCAAATTCACTTGGGCTATGCCCCATTCAGAAGCCCTTTTTGCTACAAACAACCTCATTACAAATCTGGGAGGGGGGAGGGGCAAAGAAACAAAAACACTGCACCACACAATTCCAGACGAAGAATTGTGCATTCCTGAAGAATACTGGATGATCATTGAATTAGCCTAAACGCTGGGTGACTGTGGTAGGGTATAATGCCCTGTCTGTGTGTTGTTTGGGGGGGTTCGGGTGTAGGTGGACTGAGATGCAGTGTTCCCCCGTGTTCAGTGGGAACTTCACCCCGTCAGGAAACACGGTGAAGGTCATCAGTGGCCACAGGGTGGCCAAGATGGAGGGTTTCACTTTTGTGGTAAGAATGTTAATGATTTGTGCAAAATTCAGCACCATTTGAAAGTGGTTTCTGATTAGTACATCACACATTATGTGTGAAAGATGGAGCTCGGATAGCGACTTGGATGCATAGGGCATGTGTTTGATGAGGTCAACGCTGCTGTTCAAAGCAGACTCTCCGCGGCGGATGTGTAGTGAACATGGAGAAGTTTCACTTCTTGGTCTGTTTCTGCATCCAGGACCCTGTGATACACGAAATCTTCCCAACTTTTGGCCCCAAGTCCGGAAACACCATGCTGACCATAAGAGGAGTCTTCCTGGATGCTGGAAACAAGCAAGAGGTGACAGTAGGAAAGGCCGGCTGTAAGATAGTGAGGTCAGTTCAATCATTTTCTTTAGTTCTGACTGACATGGTTCATCGCTGTGTCTTTTTATGTTATTAGAAATGGTTGTACTTTGAAAACACTATGTACGTTCTGTAGCAGTGGTGTAACTGTGCTTCTGTTCCACGAACTCAAGTTGGACTTGACATTGAGCTGAGCGCCTTGTTAAAGGTCAATGGTCGTCCTTTCATGAATTTCCCCTTGTTTTTCAATGCTCTTTCCTCATTCTGTTCCTTTTCCCGCTCGAGCAGCAGAAATTAACAGCAGGACTAATGCGGGAGAAATGCATGAATAGCAACTTGGACAATGGCTACCATTGTGCATGCTAAAGAAAACAGTATATCCAGTGTGTTTACTCATCCCTCTCACCCCTTGACCCGGTCCTCGTCTCCTCCATCAGCTTGTCGGACACCATGCTGACCTGCAAGACGCCTCCGCACACTGTTCCCTCTGAGCAGCCCGTGAAGCTGACGGTGGATTCGGTGGAGCGTCACGCCCCTGTGCTGTTCACCTACAACCAGGACCCCATCATCAACAGCATCCAGCCTTCACGTTCCTTTGTGAGGTTAGAGTCACATTCATTCAGCATTGCTTTACACAACTTCTATTTTCAGATATGGTTTAAATATTACTATTTGTCAGTGTCATCTCAGTTAATTTCCTCTGAATCTGAGCTGTTGCATGTTTCTCCAGCTTAGAGGGGGTAAAGGGGATTTTAGCTGAGGATGCCTGTGGATAAACTGAGACAGATTGATGCTTTAGTTTTACAGCAGTAGGAAATGAGTGGGAGGTGACGAGTGGCTAAACTGCTAACGCTAACAGCAGGTTCCTCCCACTGGGAATCTACTGTGTCTCTGGCTGATGCTAATGCTAATACCCGTTCTCAACCCCCTCACTGTAGCGGAGGCTGTACAGTGTCAGCTCATGGCTTCTTCCTCCAGTCTGGCCTCCAACCTCAAATGGTTCTCACCACTGGTCAGGATGCTGAGGTCTTCCATGTGGTGAGTACAAGAAGAGTGTCATACATCAAAACGCATCCATCAGTGACATTACATTGTTTTAAACAATCTGAGGTAGGTTTATTTTCTCCTTGAGGAATGTTTCTAATGTTTGAGCTCATACAATATAGTATGTTATTTTCCATGCATGTCAACTAGACTCTAGTGCATACCACAACATGTCCATTCAGTACATTTCAGTCTGCAATACAAGTAAGATTTCATTGTTCAACCATCTGAGAGCAAAAAGAGACACTTTGGAGACAATTGATATTTTTATTCTGGTTTGTTATCTCCCTTTTGAATCTCTGTCTGTCTTCATTCAAACACCTGTTCAAACATCACGACAGGATAATTAAAAACGTTTTTTTTCTTTTTGGCTGTTCTTGAGGATCAGTAGAAACGCAAACATGAGCGTGCCAAGTAAAGTTTTGTTTCCTGATGTAGTTCCTGAATTGAGTCCCTAAGCCTTCTCATATCCTGGCTCTATTTGGTTATTACCACTGTCACATGACGAACAACAGGTAAAATGTGATCACAAGCACTTCGTCACCTCGCTGTCACGTGGATGGTAATGTCATTACACACGCTAACAGCTTCAAAAAGCATTTAGAACAAAAAGACTTTCTTGACAATGGAAAAGAGCTAAAGTTCCAGACAGACATGAGAGGAGAGGAAATGGAAAATCCACAGTCTGATCTGTAGGATCCAGCTGTCACCTCTGGCCCACGTACAGTAGCAGAAGCCTTTAGGATAATCTGGCTCTCCTCACCTCCGTCAGGCTTTATTCCACTTATTGCAGGAAAGCGATACACACGCTCCAATACTTGCATGCTTGAAATACATCATTGCTGTCAGAGACTGAAGGACCCTCACTGCGACAGCCCGCGAGTGTTTTAAATTATACGACCTGACACACACCGGGCTTTCAGCGCACTGTCTGCAAGCCTCTGAAATTAATGTATGCCAGTTATAAAAGACGTAAAATGACCTAGACATATATAAAATGTTACACAGTTCAGTCAAATGCAACATGACTTTGTTTGAGTTGCAAAGACATTTTAAGCAGTTGATTGATCCTAGCTTTTATATGACCTCACATATGATATTACTTGAATGTGAGGATCACAAATGGGCAAATATTTTATCTACCTACTAAAATGGAAAGTTTTGTCATGCTTTCCTTTTTTTTCTGCGTTTTGGAACGGAAAATATAAAAACTTTATGGGGACATGTAGAGCTCCGATTCATAACACAGACACAACAATCAAAGAAAAAGAAATGGTATTCCGTTCTCTGGTCTTTTCATGACAAAAGTCTCAAGTTTTCATGTTGCAGCCAGAAACGACTCAGCAGTATCTGAAGTAATAATACTGACCACAGAAACCCACCGTGGCTTTTCTCTGTCTGTGAACTTTCTGACCCTCTGATCCACTGTTATAGTTCACTTGAATATCAGCCTCGCGGCTCGGGTTTCATCGCAGTTGCTGCTAAAATGATACCACGTCAGTTTTGAAATTAAGCACTTTTACTGCAGAAACCTCCATGCAAAGGGGTAATCTGACCTCCAGCCAAGTTCCGCTTTATGTTAGCCGAAGTGAAACTAAAAATCTGTGGAAAGAGGCAGAGTCCCTGCCATAGACATGATAAGATGGTGGAGCTTTCGTTTGCATTCCTTCAGAGCAAAGGTGACATGTTTTTTGGTGAGTCATAACAAACAAGCACCTCCTTACACACAGGGAAGGTGTGTTGTTGTCTCTTTGTGCGATGTTTGCCTTGGGGAGGCGGTTTAAGGACACGCAGTGCTTTGTAATGATGTTATCTGTCATCCTGAAACACATACCGTGTGTTCGGTCAGGGGACAATAATACCTGCAGTAAATACAGACACATACAAAACACATACTCCAGTGGAGTAAATCTTTCACCTCAAATCTTAGTGACTGGCCCTTTATCTCTAATATGACTTTCCTGTAACATCTCCCTCCCTCCCCACAGTGTCTAATCTTGTAGTTTCCCTTTCAGCGGTCAGTGACCTGTGCTTAGGTTCATGGGTGTCATGAGAGCTTAGGCGTGAGGAGGGGCAGCTTGAGGAGCCTTGGGATCAGGCTAATGATCCAGCGATTTCTCCTTTCAATATCCTTGTCTCTCATGGCAAGCTACCACTCCCGCCTCCCCTCCCCCAACAGTTCTTATCAATGCACACCTTTAATCAGTTAGACAACTAATTCTGACAGACAACAGAAGGCACTTGTTGCTATACAGGTTAGTTTCCAGGTGGGAACGTGTGCATCTGCATGAGCTGAAGTGTCGTGTTTAGTCAGCTCTCTCTGGACAAAGGTTAAAACAACAGTTGAAATCTAAAAATAGTCTGAGCAAACTGGAGACTTAATGGCTGTAAAAGGTTGTTTATGTCATGTCTGATGTCTCGTGATTTATCATATATGGCAGGGTGTTGTTTTCAGTTGTAGTGCCTCATCTTGCTTTATTTATTCTTTTTTTTTTGGGATCCAGATACAGACATTCCTTACCATACATTTTTTTTAAACAGGTACTGCGTGCACTTGCAGTCCTTATATGAAGTATTTTCCAGGGAAATATTAAGGTAAATCTTCTAATGTGCAATGCGATGCAGTGCCTAGCTGTGGAAACCAGTGGTGTGATCAGTTGTTTGTCTCAATGCATTTGCCCTGTGATTGAATGTCCACGTGTTGTACCCTGATAGTAACCCTCAAAGAATAAATTAATGCGTTTTGGAATACTACAGCCAAAAAATCCCAGCTGATTTATACCTAAGACAGAGCGATTTATACTTTCTAATGCCCTGAGCGGTTTTCATTACTGTAAAGAAAAATAGATAGACATTTGCGATGTGGATCTCCATCGGGTCCTTCAGCTGAACTTCAAAAAGCTTGCGTACTGATTTACTTACTGAATAAGCAGTAACACTTTTTATTTGGATATGCTTTTAAAAGAAATACAGGTCTACGGTTTGCTACATTTGAACCCTTAAAAATAGGGTAGAGTCATCAGTTTTAGATCAGTTTTCTCAACACTGTGAGGAAGCCAAGTTTACCAGGTGTGAATTCACCTGTAATCTTAGATGAGTTGGGTTATACAGTGTGTAATTTTTTTATGTGTCCCTAGGCTGGACGTTCACACCAACTAGCCAGGGTTCACTTCACTTTCAAGTTAATAAGCATGTTGTTTTTTCTGTGAACAGATCTAAGATGACTGAAAGACAACATGTTGGTGTGAACCCTTGCCCTGATCGTTTATTGCTCATTTTAAACTGGAATAACATAACGGAGAGCAACACCAAAACAAACCGAGCTGAGCTTTCCAGTCTGTGAGAGCATGAAGTGAAAGGCTTGTATAAAATAAGTCTATCATTACTAATGATTTAGGACGGGATCATGCCCTGTAGGGCCACAGCTGTCGCCTGTTAAATTCCTTCCAGTAAACGGGATGAGTTAAGGCTCAGCCTGGGAAGGGACAGTATAACTGTCTTATTGTCTTAACCCCTTAAAAAATAGACGCAAGGATCCTTCATAAACGGACATCCCAGAGGTTTCAGCGAAATTAGGCCCTGGGTAATGTAAGCCAGTTAGTCATGCCTCTGGAGCTGTATTCATATCCTGAAATGACAGCCATGTGACCAGCTCAGTCTCCAAGAAGCTGTCGTTCGGACCAGAAGCTGTGAGACCTCCACACCAGAGCAGGTTGCAAAGCGAGAAAAGCCAAGAACTAAAAAAAAAAAAAAAACAGCAGAGGTTCAGCGATCTCAGCTGGAACCAGAGCATAAAAACACAGGCAGTGTTGACTTGATATCTGCCCCTCAGATCTTAGTAAAGTCGGGTCTCAGCCTATCTCAGTTTTCCCACAAACATCAAAGACATTTTTTTATGATCCGTCGTGAAAAGCTGGCACGGTCACGCAGTCGAGGGAGGCTACACATGCACCGAAAAACAGCAAAAAAACAAGAATGGTGATCTCTGAGTTTTCACTTTGCTGGAGAGAAGTTGTTTCCTAACACAAAGCTCGGGGAGGGGAGTTTATGATGCCAGTGCTGCTTTGCTGGACCGCACATATACAGATACTTTGGTTTAACTGGAGGCCTCACCACAGCCAGACACCTGTCGCCTCAGTTCACAAATTGGCTTGTTTCTTGTCAGGCTCCTCTTCCTATCTCATCCCAGAGGACTAAATCCTTCCAGCTGACACCTGAATACTTCTTGCAGCTTCTTTCTTTTCCCATGCCCCACCACAGCTGGGGGTGTCTGAGAGCAGGGAGGGAGTGAAAGCAAATGCAGAAAGCTTTCACTTCCGACAGACGTCAAGGTGATTCAAAGCCCCCAAGTGCTTCCAGTGGAGCCGTTCATTGATGAAAAGCAAAACTGTGCTTGTAGGTTAGTGGGCTGTACGTCCCTACAGTACATTTATTAATGAAAGAAAAAGTCTTTGTGGAGAAACTAGCGTATCTGAACACATCAAACCGGCAGTTTTTATGTTTAGAATGCAGTTCACACATTTATATTTAGGGAATAGGGCTGAATTGAATAAACTATCAATGATTTACAGTTACACCCACAAAACTGACTTAGAGCTGTTAAGAAAAGATGTGGTGGTGGACATGAAACAAGTTCCTGAATGCCACATGCCAGAGAATGACTCAGAGATAAAACAGTAGGGAAGGTCAGGAGTTTAATACCGTAAATGCATGTCCTTACACAGCAGGGCTGTGTATAAGGCAAACGAGAAAAAAACAAAAGTCAGCAAAAGGGTAAGATCAAGAAACCAGTCCAGAAAATAACCAAAAGGGAAACTCATTAGGGATCAGACAATGCTCAATTGCCAGGATTAAGCAAGAATCATGCACAAAGATTTGCAATGGCTGAAATGCTCGAATGGAAAAGTACAGAGGTACAGAGTGACTCTCACCACCGGGTAATGTAATATATGCAAAGGTGAGGACTGGTAGATGTGATATAAAGGGCAGAAGAACATGTCATAGATACAACAGTATTCAGAATAAAACAGGAAGCAATCAGCTGGTGTGGGTCGTCAGACATCATAGATGAACTGATCCCATAGTTTTGTTCCAGGCGCATACCAGCAAGTCTTAGGTGGATGTCGTTCTGAAAGGTTGGGTTTAGAAAAAACGTCTTCTTCTACATCATTCATTCTGATGTAAATAATAACTTCAAAAAGCATCAAATATCTGATTTAAATGGAGAAATAATGATATACATATAAAATATTTACCAGAACTGACACAGCAGAACTGGAGATTTTACATCTGAAAGAAATGACCACACAACACAGCATGGTAGGAAATGGCATAAAGCCGCGCTGTATAAATCACTCTAGATTTGACAAGTACTTTTGTACGTGGGAGCTACGTTATGACTTGGCTTTTTCGCAGGCAGTTACAGTAATGATCCTTCTGGGACGGCGGAGGTTTCGAGATCGCTGGTTCTCTCATCACCCCACAGTGAACCAGCGATTGTATTTACAGCTGCTCCCAACCTATAGCCCTTCACCTCCTCTCCTTAAATAAGAGGAGACATCGACTGAACAATGAAAATGACTGAGGTTTCCACTAATTCACAGGATATTTTTCTTTTTTGCTACACCCATGGGAGGCAGATTTGAGGGGAGGGGGGCCCTACCGCCCTATAGTCCCATTCCACTCGCTCCTGATTGGGATGTGGAGAAGGAAGGTTAATTGGATTGCTTTTGTTAGTTGACCCAGTGCTACCCTCGCACACACGAACACACACAGTTTATAAGCATGTACGTGTGTTGTGAGTGGGTTTGTGTATTTGCAGACGCATGTAACGTCAAGAGTGTATGTGTCCATCTGGGCTGCTATGGCTCACTGGGGAGTCACATTGGCAAGTGTACGAGGAAGTTTTAACAGAGCTGCTGCTACTGCAGTCAAAGCAGCTCTCTGGGGAGTCAGATATCAGGCTGAGTGTTGGAAGTCAGATTTCAGCCTGTTTGTTATAAGTGTATAACAAGCTTTACAGATTCCGTAACACATTGATTTCTAACTGGTCTACCCCAAGGGTCTGCTTTGCTTCTTTGTTCTCAAGTCATAATGTGTTCAGAGCTCCTAGTGTGTTTTATTTCACAAAAGGGAACATCTAATGAAAATGTCATTGAGGTGCATTTGGTGCTGAACCCAAAGTGAAGAGGAGTATATTTCCATTTCACATAAGTACACAGTTCATACACAGACATGGGGTCATGGCATTCAGAACATTAAAACATGTTTCCGAAGGTCCTCAGACATCCAAGTCATAATATATCCAAACCGTGGGCTAAAACAAGCCACAGGGAAGAAAGAAACAGATTAAAACAGTCTCCTCTACCTACAGGCAAGAATCTAGTCATTAACAGACTAGTTTCCAGTGGGTAGCACCCACAGATGTTCCTATTTAAACCTCTACAAGACCTTTGAAAATCCCAGTCTAAAGTCATAGCAGGCACAGGGACAATCCCTTTGTGGTGTCACCCATAGGTTTTCAAAAGTGTAGAGTGGACTTACTGTTGCTGTAAAGGCCGTTCACATGGAGGTTTATGGTGATTGACTCAGTTTTAGAGCAAGCCTCAAGTGGCCATTAGAGAAACTGCAGTTATTTAGTGTTTAGTGGAGGTGGCTGCTTCGTCTTCACACTTAAGAAATTGTAAATACTGGATTTACTTGCTATTTGTCGATCATATTCACTTTTTTTTTTTTTCACCCCGGAAGACATTAGCTAAAATGCTGTTCTGAAACTGGAAACATATTCACAAAGTATTTATCTCATAATCTGACAGCATTGACACTCTTTGTTAAATAGCTCTAACCACACAATCGCAATATTCTGTGAAGAGTACATGAGCACACTAGTTTCTGTTTTCATAACATAGCTAAAGAAGAGGGTGATTGCGGAGCCGAAACAGTATTCAAAGTTATGGTCTTGTCACTGGCAGTAAAGCATTGTCTGGGTACACTGGTTGGGCAGTAAAGCTTGCACATGGCTTGGGACTCTGCTGTACCCAATATGTCCAGTAGGATGAAACCTACCAAAGCTTTGTAAATGACTCCATTGTATGACCACAACAACAATGTAAGCGTCCACTTACCAAACAATAGTGTGAATATTATGTCGTTAGTTGTTCAAAGGTCACATTGATCTAAGCACCTTGTTTTCACCTCTTGCCCGCTGAGGACTACTACTCAGCCATGCATCCACCTTTGTAACCCAGAAGATAAACACAGGCTCATTCATTGGCTCATCATTGGCTGTGACCACTGAGCAAACATTGATCTTTCAGCATGCAGACAAACAGAGTTTGTTCTGAGTGCACCTGCTTACGAGAATACGCTGCCATCACAGTTTTTAACGGCTTGCTTGTATTGATATATGCATTGCATAATTAAGAAGCCACAGTTTTCACAACGTCCTTGTTGTCTCTTCTTAACAACAAACATTTAGAAGCGAAATGACTGTGAGAGGTGAGGTGCGGTGGACCAAGAATAAAATGTTGACAGGCAGAATTTTACAAACATTTTATTAGCTGCTCACATAACCGTTGCTTGAGAAGTCATGTTCATGAGAAGTCAGCAGCTTATAGATTAGTATACCCATATACTGTATTTTTCATATCAGTCTGCGTCTGGTGAATTCTGGTATCATTGCCCCAGATCCAAATTACACTGACACTGTTCAGCAACGCTTTGAATCCAACTGACATGTGGCTGTTAAGCACACTAGCATGTTTGCTGACCTCTGTCGTACTTTTTTCACGTTGGATATCCCTCATGTAAGCCTGAAGCTCTCGTTGAAGTTCCCCTAATAACTGAACATGCCAAAATGTCACACACAAGCAAGTGTGCAAACACAGACATGAAGCTTGGCTTTCACAAGGCCATTCATACATCCAGCCACATAAGGTTTAGCTCTTTGTCTCGTAACCACAGGAGACGTCAACCTCAGCGTTTCTGTTCCTAAATACCTATATTCAATTTAAATGATGTGGAACTCTGCCACATTTCAATAAAAAAAAGTCTGTTTTCCATTTCTCCAAGCTGTCTGTGTCTCACCCGGGGGTGTTATTGAGCACAAAAGCTGGGAGGCCTGTCTTTGCTGAATCCAGCCTGGGATAAAACTGTTGTGCCCTTAGGCCACAGGTGTAAACACAGCAGTGGCTGCAGACAGGCGCTGTCCCATATAATGTTTAGAGTGTAAAAGAAGGAGCCAGACTGAGGATTACTGCCTTGTAGTTGACTTGGACTGAGTGAAGCTGTCAGTTGTCTTTAGGACCAATATAATCTGAGGTGTTGATGTGGTATATCCCTTCATGAGATTATGTGTCCTTGTATGCTTATACTTTCAAAGAAAAGTCAAACTTGAGCCCTGATTTCTTGTTTCTTTAGGGTATTATTTTTTGCATTAGGTTTGACGGTCTTATTCTATCAATGAAGGGTTTGGGTTTGAGTCACAATTGCAGCATTGTGAATGTGTTTTCCTTAAAAAAATAAATAAAAAAATGAAATTACATGTTTTGAAACCTTTAGAAAGCTCTAGTGCAATGACCATATGGACTGTGCCCCAAGTGCAGCACATATTCCTACAGGAGTAGAATTTGTACGCACAGAGAGACATTGTTAGAGGCATTCTTTTTATAGCTGTAAACAGGAAAGAAACGATGCCTCACTGATACATAAGCGCAATAACATTCATTTGTAGATGACCTATTACTATAGAAATACTCAGAATTCGCTTATTCATTTTTTAAAGAAGGCTCACAAACACCCTGTATTTTGATGATGACACTGTTCTTGAACATTGTCACAGTTATGAGGAGCATGTGTGAAAGCAGCTCAGCATGGTCTGCTCAGCACAGTCAAACATACATATCCAGTAAAATACCGTCTTAAGTGTATTTAAAGCAGTTCTAACTCATGGCAGTTTGTTTTACACCTTACCTGACATCTCTTCTCCAGAGCTGTGTGTATGGTGAAAACAGGACCTCCATCCAGTGCACCACACCCTCTCTGGCCAAACTGCCCCTGCAGCCGCCGGTGGTCACCAAGGTGGCATTTGGCCTGGACGGCTACTTAACAGAACCGTGGGACCTCATCTACGTGGAGGACCCTCACTTCCAGGACCCTAAGCTTACCTCCAAGGACAATAAGAGCATTGTGGAGCTCAAGGTGAGAGTCTTCTAACTCTAAACTCTAAATCTTCTAACTTTGCTCAGTTTAACATTTAAAAGATATCTGGTCTCCCTCAGCCTCCCAATATAACAGAGGTCAAGTGTACAACAGTACCTTTTAGGTAAAGACTACAGCCCTTCATTAAATGCCATGCTACAGGACTAACACCTGCAGAAACAGGTGCAAAATTCAAGATAACTGCAGAAACTGTCCAGTTTACAGTTGTCAAGTAAGATTTTTGTATTTTGTATCAAAGTCTTAAGAAGTGCTTAGAGAACAGCAAACGCATAAAAAAGGCAGAAACATGTCTGCAAAGAGCTAGCGTGGTGTTAAACTCTGCTGATTGTACTTTTTAAGTTACCTAATGAAGTTCACGGTCTACACCTCACCTCCTAATACTCACTCACATTCACACATAGAGTCATTCATGGTCCGCGTCAAGATGGGAAGGAAACAATACTGAAAGAAAAACAGGACGTGGACTCTGTTTCCCATCGTTTACACCTCGGCCCCAACCTCCCCATCCCTCTTCCACTGCCATACCTCTCCGTGTGTAGGCTCTCTGTTGACTTGCATTGTTCTTGCTGCTGAAGTCAAAGCCCTTGACATATTAATGCTGCTTTTCAAACAAGCCACCACAGTCCCCAGAGCCAGTCTGAGGAACACAATGAAATACGCATTTCTCCTCTTTTCTTTCCTCTGCTTTTTTTGTTGACTGAAGCTGGACGGTTTGTGGCAGCTGTGCTGAACTTCTCACAGGGGATGCTGGCATATTTTTTTTTCTTCTCTTCTCCTTCTTTCACTCTTTTCCCAGACTTGACCTTGGCCCCAGTGCTAAATCCACCACCAACCCAACATCTACCCCCCCTCATTCCTCCTTTCAGCCCAGACAACCCCCCCAGTTTTTACTCAGGGGGATGGACCAGGCATCCCACCGAAACAGGCCAGATTTAACGCCATCTGATAACCCTGCCTTGCAATGGCCTGCAGTTAAGGGCATTGCTGGGCTCATTTAGCACCATCTGATAACTCTCGCCTCAAAATGGCGGCTAGTAACAGCCAAATAAAGCAATATTTATCCCCTGACTGACAGCTCTCCACTAGTCTGGCAACATGAAGGAACCAGGCTGTTGTCGTTGGCTCGGGGCCAGGATCTTATCTCTGTTGATCACTTTACGGGACACTGGGAAGATACAATTATCATTGTGACAGTTAATTTAGAGTGCCTGGTATTCCTGCGACAGCTTTTTATAACTTGAACTCCTTTGTGTGCGGTATTGTCGCGTCTACAGTGGAGAGACGCACTGCGGCGACTCGTGTTGCCTTTCTGTGCAGCCTAATTGCGAGCGAGTAGGTGGAATTGTCTTGCTGTGTCTGCAGACTGCCAGAGTGCTGTGTGTGAGAGGGAAAGCGTGCGTGCGTGAGAGAGAGCGCAGGAACAGGTGCGAGCCTCCACTCTGTGTCAAATTGGAAAATCCCAAGCTGTCACGCACGGAATGTGATCATTCTCTTTATTGCCTTCTGCTGCACTCAAACAAGCGTGTTTATGTGCGCGTGTGTGTGTGTGAGAGAGAGAGGGGGGAGGGGAGAGGGGGGAGAGACGCGGAACCAGAGAAAACAGACGGAACGAGAGGGGACAAGAGCAAACTCGGAGAGCGAGGAAATAAGTGGAGACAGAAGAGCAAATTAAGCTCTGCTGTTTTCTCCCAGCTTCCCGTCAAACAGTACGCACCCGCTAACTCGGTTACACACACTCACGTGGAGAGCAGCTGTGTGTGCTTCCAGTCACATCTCAGAGGGGGGTTTTGTTGTCATCCCGCTAAAGGTCTCAAACAGAGAATATGTTGCTCTGTCTTACTAATATTAATAAGAAATTCAATTTATCCTCGCTGATTTCAATCGGGGTGTCTCATGATTAACTAACAAAGAAGCTTCGTTTGCCTCAGTTATATCTCACCATTTCCTCTTTACCCAGCGTTCCAAACCAGTGTGCATTCAATAACTCATGAATTTGTTCCTAAAATATTGCTCCACTCTGTGCAAATAGTTGCACAAAGAAAACTTGAATGTGAATGATAAGGACTTCACTGCTGTCGTGATAGGACTAGGGAATTGCAAAAAAAAAACAAACAAAAAAAAAAAACACATTCTTCTGCAATATCAAATTCAGACCTGGAATAAAGCCAGACGAGTGAATTGTACTTTGGTTTATGTACCCTGACGTCAACTGTAGTTGGGCAAAGAACTGTTTTCGTGATGTTTTTTGTGAAGCAGGTCGATTTTTGACCCTGAGTATGTGATTCAGGTGGAAATGGCATCCATTAGTTAATTCCAAAAGCATATTTTGTTGCCAGCTTATCTTGAAATGAACCATTTTTTTCTCTTCCTGTTCAGAAGAGTATCTTTGATTAAAGCAACAAACCTTCTGGTTGACGTGAACTTCTTTTGCAACTGCTAACCATACACTTCTCTTCCCCATTTTTTCTCCCTTTTGTCTCTCACCGCTACTACCACAGGGTGACCGGATGGACAGGGAGGCGATGAAGTGTCAGGTGCTAACTGTGTCCAACCACAGCTGCGAGAGTCTGATCCTGGTAGGAAACACTCTGGAGTGCACCGTTCCCACCGAGCTGCAGGCCGCCACCTCCAAAGAGCTGCAGGTGGAGGTGAGGAACACCCGCGCTACGCAGACAACAAGAGACGTGCAGGGGCTTGTACCAAAAGCCGCACTGTTTCCCCATTGTTATAGTTTTTTATCACAATTAGATAGTTGCCCATGAAGACTGTATAACTGCGTACGTGCTAGGTCAGACACAGTTGTACCCCTACACCTGGATGCGCGAGTGCACCCAGGCACCACCTCCATGTCACCTGTGCAGTAGTTGGTCAACAGAGACATTCGAATTAAGACAGCCTTTGTTTATAGAAAGTTATCACAAACACACATCCACACCCCAACTACACACACACATCCTCCTCACTCTGTCTGTGTGTGTGCATTGTGTGAAACTGTTTTTGTTGAAAGCATTAGCACGTTAGCATATGATGTTTTTGAGTTGAGGAGCAGCACCATATGTAAACACAATGCTTTTCCAAAAGAGAAGATGATTATAAAGACTTGTTGAGCAGGTTTCCAGGATTCTTTTAGAACACTTAGTGCTGATTTGCATACACCTACCTCACCCACACACCTCAAATTAGTTCCCTCCCATCTTGTGGTATAAAATATACATGTAATAAATGGTGATATCATAAGCCAGGTCCTCTGAGCCAAGAATGATCATGAAACAGATCTAGATTGGTGCTGTGTGTCAAACATCTGCTCTGAGACAAGTGGCTGTGATAAAGCACAAATCCACTAAGCCACTTATAATGCATTTATATGAAAATTCCCCCACTGTTTGTATTACTGGGCTCAGAGAAGGAATTTCAACAATAAAATGTATCATATCATATCACAGCACCTGGCTCTGAGGGGAGCAGCATGGCTAAAACACAACACGCACAGCGATGAAAGATGGACAAAGTATGTGCAGGCGCCTTTTCAGTTGTCATGATTAGTGTGAGTGTTTTTCATTGAATTCGGCTTTGGTTTAATAACATATACTCCAGGTTTTATTCGCTCAGCCTCTACTTTGTGGAGGTAAGAAACGACTGCTAGTCAAAAAAGATACATTTCATATCTGATTTATGAGCTGCCCTGATTTTTTTCGTATTATTATTTTAGATTGTTGCTCCTACGTATTTACCCATAGAGCAAAAAAGAGAAAGAAAAAAAACCAGAAAAAAAAACATGCGAATAAACAAATAAAAAATCACAACGTCAGAAATGGGAATCTGATAACACTGACAAATAGTTACAACAATACAAAAATTAGCTGCAAATGAACGGAAACAACAATTTAAATGCTTCCAGCGGACCCCAAAATCTAAAGAAAATGCTCTGAATAAAACGATTAAAGTTGAAAATGAGTTGGGTATGTATGTTGTCATTGCTAAAAAAAAAAAATAAATAAATAAAAAGGCTTATAAGGAGTAATGCGTCAGCAGATTTTAAACACCACTGATAAGTAGCAAACATCATCAACTCCAAAAGTCATAAAGCTTTGAATAACAAGCTCATCCCAGATGGGTTTCATCACTTTTTATGGGTTCCCTGGAGACGTTCCCGTTGTCGTCTGTGCTACCTGCCGAGCGTTTCTGTATTTGCTTTGCATGTGTTGTGTCAGACGGACGGAGACATTTTCTTATCTTGCTTGTGTTTAGTCTATTTGCATGTGTTTTCTTGAGCTGCAGTGCACTGAGCTCTCTAGGCAGCAGTAACATACATCACTAACATGCAAATTCAGACACCTGCATACGTGTCACACACCTATAGGCGCCACCTGCGCAAGGGTTGGTTAACAGCAGCACTTTAATCGAGACAGCCTTCTGTTTATACAGACTGGCCACACGCACATCCTCTTTACACCACTCAACAGAAGTTTTAATTATTAGATTTGATCAGATGCAGTCTTGTTATGCACAATAAATTAAAGACAACATCACAGTAGGAGGTATCGGTAGGCAGTAACAGGGTTGCTCTGCCAGTAGCCACATTGAACACTTCATTACGTACTCTGGGACGTTCTTGGAAAATAACACATTCACAAAAGAACTTGAAATACCCTCCTGTCCTAATACAGTCCCTTATGAAAACCCTTTATTACACAGTGTGTTGAGTGAATGGGCTCAGCAGCCAGCTGTCACTGGAATATAAGTCAAGCAGCTTTTGAATTGCTAGAAGGCATTGTACAGTACAGAGATGTCAGAGAGCACCCCCACACACATTTTCACACACCATGAGCCCCATGCAGCAATATTCTCTTAAAGGCCCCTTTAAATGATTTTTTGGTACGAGCAAACTAAGGAACGTTCAACTCCAGATGCACCAAATATTCTCCAGTCAAGTCATTCCAAGATGCTGAATCATGAATCTCACTTGGTCAGGGCAGGGGCGAATTGATCCACTGCTCCAGATAAATTAAAGACAGACACACCAGTTGCATAAGAATCGTACGTAAGCCACTCAGAAGCTGAACACATTTTTTTTCTTGCCATCTGTAACATTGAAACAATCATAAACATTACCTTAACTCGATTAAACTCAAGTAAAAAGCGGTATTACACTTTGTTACTAACTTTTTATGTTGTAAATTTAATTTTAAAGGATAAAACTGGCATTGCTCCCATTGATCTACATTCAATAGACAGCTTGATTCAGTATTTAATAGAGGCTGACTGGGCAGTTACAGCTTTGATTGCTCTTGCTCATCTGGATCAAAAAGGTTATTTAACTGGTCTTGTCCTGAAGCTACTATGCACTGTCTTGGCCGTATCCTCTGGTTCACTAGTGTGCTGAAAGATGACCCGCTGCTCCAGTGTCAGGTTGCTGCACTCTGGGGCTGGTTTTCTTCAAGGACCTCCATATATTTTGCAGTTTCAGTTAATTCTGAGCAGCCTCCCTCTAGCTGCTGCTGCTCAGTAGCAGCCCTGTAGCCTGATTCTGCCACCACCATGCTTCAGTGTAATGGTGATGACGTGGAGCTGAAAAGCAGTGTCTGTGGTTCAACAGACATATTGCAAATAGTGTCGGTTTTTGAGTCGTGAGCCCCGTCAAATCTATCTGATGAATCCCAAACAGTCTGACGATGTTTTTAAAAGAGGCTCACGTCTAACTGCTCTATAATTAAAGCTTGACTGATCGAGAGAAGCTGGGACGTGGCCATCCTTCTGGCAAGATCTTTCATAAGGAGAACTTCTTAAGGTCTGTCAGCGTGACAGTTGGATCCCTGCTCACATGCCTGGCGAAGGCCCTACTCGCTCTGTTACTAAATTAAGTTGAACAGTCAACTCTATGAAGAATCCCGGTGGTTTTTTCCATATGACACATATCAAGGCCACTTAGCTTGTGGGAAAACAAAAGTAAACAAGATTGATTTTTATTACATATAGCATCCTTTTTTTGCAGAAACATCCCAGCATAAAAAGTTTGTTCACACTAATACAGACTAATATTAGATGATGGGATTTATGCGTCATCATGTCATCCTTAGAGATAATATCCCGTGGTTACCTCCAGAACAAACTTTATCCAGATCATCGCTGCAGACTTGGAAACTGGCCCTCTGAAGGAAGGCTTTATCTCAGGGGAGGGTCAGCCAATATCTCTCAACTCTACAAACCTCAACACACACGCAAATTCTTACATGCTCTACCTTCAGACGTACTCAGACAGTCTCATTCACACAAAACCACATATTCACACACCCCCACACACAGACATACGGCCTCATCTGCAGCAGCAGGCAGCAGTAGAAAACTCATTTCCACCGAACCTAATAACGGCAGAAGCAATATCACTGATGTAATCTGCCTCCAGACTGTGGCAACAGACTGTGTTTGTTTGTGTATGTGTGTGCTTGCTCATTGCATACCATGTGTCTGAATGCCAGCTCCATAGATTTTAAATGCCTGTGCCTATGCCATATATGACATAATGCATCGCGTACACGTGTCACGTGTACTGTGGCGGTCATTGTTTCTCATAATCTACGTAAAGACAAGTATAGGACAATGTTAGTACAGTGTTGGGACAATGACTTACTGAAGTTTTGGGTAAAGTAACTGGCAGCAGTTCAGGTCCTTCAAAGGCCTCCAACCCACAGCCCCAGCAGTTACTTAGTGACGCTCTGTCGGGCATGTGCTCCAACAAATCCACTAGTTGATCAACGATCTAATTTCAGCTCTCACTTGATTGCTCTCAGAGCAGTAACACTGCTGCTCACTGCACTGACTTCATCAGACACCCAATACATTCTTCCAATACATGACCGGTTGGTCTCAGGCTTGTGGGAAATAACCAATTCAATGTTGTTACAGAAAGTTTTATTTTGTAGCAATGTTTAAAGTATAAAGTGTGGAACAAATGCACACAAGGTGTGGTCATCTGTGGAGGAAGGGTAGTCAAGTATTAATATTTTCAATATGTCCTTCCTTCACCTTTTTCAGTGGCGCCAAGCGGACTCCATCAGGCATCTGGGCAAGGTGACACTGGCGCGGGAGCAGGACTACACAGGCCTGATCGTGGGTTGTGTGTGCGTCAGCCTGCTGCTGTTGCTGCTGGGAACACTGCTGATGTGGAGGAGGAACAAACACATCGATGGTAGGAGCAGAGAATTTGCATAAAGGCTGGTTCACTCAGAGACTTCTGGCCTTAGAATTTGACTTTAATGTCAGACATTGAGGGTGGTTTTACGGGCCTTTGTAATTTGAACTGCTCTTATGTTTGTTAATTGTAGTTTATGAAAAGTTTTGGCCTGCACAGTTGCAAAGGGAGGGACTTTAAAATAATTTACTGCCAGAAGGTAGCAGCACAAGTCACGATGAGCCAAAATAAAAAAGAATGAAATGTACAACTTTATTGCATATGCCAGACGTTAGCAAATATACGTGTCAAATGAGTGGAATATCCATTATATATGGAGAGAGATATGCGACATAACAAGGGAATCATGCTTTTTGTTTTATTTGTATTGAACTATTTCAGTGTGCCCCCATTTCTGTTGTGTGTACTTTAACGTGTGCATTTTCTTGTGTATGTGTTAGACTGTGTGTCTGTTTGCAAATGAACTTCAGTGTGTCTTTTCTAACCTGTGTGCACGTGTGTCTGCTGGGTTTTGTTTTGCCTGGTGGATTTACAGTGAGTTTGCGTGTGGGGCGCACCGGTGTAAGCGCTTTGCATTTGTCAGTAATTCACGTCTCCAATTCTTCTGTCTTTTCTTGTCTTATCTCCTTCCCCTCCTCACCATTCTACCTGTACCCAAATCTCCTCCTTCTTTATTTCTCCCTCAACCTGTTCTTTTCTATTCTTGTTCCGCCTTTGTCTCCAGATCTGTCTGAGGTGTGGTATGATGGCCGGGGTCACATCCAGCATCTGGACAGGCTGGCTAACGCAAGGAGCGTCAGCCCCACTAACGAAATGGTCTCCCACGAGTCAGTCGACTATAGAACAACCCTGCTGGAGGGTACGTCAACCAGATAAGCCCCCTTCCCTGCCCCACCTGGCATACACATGCCCCCCTCCCCGTCCCTCCCCTCCGGCATGCCTGACTGTACATGTTTTAAACTAACACCTGTAGCCTTGATGAAATGTGACATTTTTAAATTTTTAAATCAAGCAGCTTATCAGAAGCCCTCACACCCACCGTGGATTATCTTAACCCGGTGTTACTGACCCCTGATAACTTGTTGTTGTCTGTTGGACAGTCAGTGATTGATCGCTTAGAAACAAGTAATGCAGTTTGTCCCAAAACTCGCCTTCATTTGCATAACATAATAGAAACAACACACATGCTGGTGTAATCACCATTAACACAATAGATATTTCCCTACCATCATATTTCAAGATAATGAAATAAATGTCATGGATTAATGGCTCATTAAAGCTAAAACAATATATAAAACTGCAGAATAAATGGCAATTCAATGTGGGTTTGTAACTTCTCTCATATCACATGCACATTTTTGTTAGCCAAAGACAGTCTAAAGCGAGTCTGGCTGTTACATAATAGTTTGTTTCAGACACAATTTCTTCTTGAGTCTGCTCTCATCAAGTAAGCTGACCATCATACTACGCTTCAAGACTTTGGCGTTATCCTCACTGTGGTTTTGGTACTTCAGTGCTTGGATCCTGAGGGCGTGTGGGAGGCTCATTGTATTATGATCCATGAGTATTATGAGCAGAGCAATTTTCCTGCTGCTTAAAAGTGACGTGAGTGGCTTAAAATGAGAAGGTAGACTTACTAATGAACTAATGCTTGCCCTTGGGGAGAGTCGGGGTGTAGGATCAGTAGCTGAACGTCTAGAGTTGAGTTTTGTGCTATAGCCACTATTTTGTTGTGGCTTTTTGAGGTAAAGTGTGGGTAATTCTTCACTAATTTTCCTGCCACTAACGGCATCAGAGAAGAAATCAGAACCTTTGTTTTTCCAGCCTCCATCACAGTGTCAAGTTGCTCTCTGCCTTTGTAGCTTTCCCTCTCCGATCATGTAACACATCTTGACCTCTGGAGGCCCCCACTGATACAGTCAGCGACTTCTGACCCCCTCCATCTCCATTCCCTTTCCAGATCAGGGTACGGACAGACCCGAGACGTGCCGGGCAGCTCCCCCCGTCTATGGGAGCAATGGGGAGCTGCTTTCCCCCAGACTGGCGGCACTGTCAGGTGGGATGGTTCTGGGGATGGAAGGCGAGTTGATGTCACCTCTACTGATGGCCCCAGTCCACATCGACCCATCCTGTCTCCACCCAGACCTGCTAACGGAGGTGCAGCACGTGGTGATCGCCAGGGAGCAGCTGATACTCCACCTGAACCAGGTCATCGGCAGAGGTCAGTCACACCTCCTGTGTCTTTACTGCTAAAGGTTTCTGAGCTTACTCTAAGGAAACAGGAGTGCCAAAAGCTGGCCAAGAAACAATTCTGCTTCTCTGCTATACATAGAGATGAATGAATGAATTTGTTTATTCATGCATGTCCACTTCTAGATTACTATGAAGGCAGGAGAGGTACATGTTAAATTAAGGGTCTTCAAGGAAAGGATGCATTAATACAATCAGATCATTTACAGTATACCGTGAATCATATATTGTATTATTATTATTATTATTAATATTATTATTATTAGCATATTCTAAATTTTCTTACTATTTATAATGGGTTAATTTCTCTGTGTTGAAGAGAAGAAAAGAAAAGAAAATTGACCAGATGCCAAAACTATTACTACAGATTCCTGTACACATCCTGACTAAATAGCCCAGTCAGTTAAGTGGCCATATCCTTAGTATTTGTAACCTGCCCTTCTGAACAGGGAAATAATAAAAACCTTATTTACTTAAAGTTTCGAAAATTAAAATAGTGCCCACAAAGAACTTAATTGCTGGCTTTATCAAACCGATTTGCAGAAACAGGATCACCTCCTATTGAGGTGCGTAAGCATGCGGCTCAGGCGCACAGATCAAATTAGATATCAAGAGGAGAAAGGCCCCAAACCCCTCCTTTTCACAGAAAGCAGCCCTCTGCCCCCTCATCTGAATTACCCCCCGAAGAAAAAAGCCTGGATTTGGAGGCTGGAGTTTTTCAAAGCACCGTTGTATGATTTGTTCACAGCTAGTATTCCCAGGGTCCCATTGTTGGGAGCCGTAATCCAACACTCTCAGCCATCTGCACGGACGTGATAGGAGAACACCGCGCTCATTTCATTCGTGCCCCCCTCCCAGTCTGGGGCAAGCCCCCGCGCCTTAAAGAGGAGATATAATTCAATAAAATGCACAATAATTCAAGCGGGGTTGGCACTGGTTGTTAGCATGTGTGGGGTATTAATGAATAAAGCTTCATACTGGGTTACATGGAGAGGGAAGATTTATTGGGATGCTAATGGTAACTCAAGAGAATCAGAATTCGCTGTTTATGGTGTGAAACACACATGCAGAGTCAGATGTACAGACCAGTCAGTGATTTTTTTTTTTTTTCGGACCAGTGAAATCACCACGGTGAGTCCTAGCTTTAATTTTCCTGTGTAGGAATGCGGACAGAAATGTTTTCTGTCTGATTTCTGTAATTCCTGTGATCATGGAGCCAACTGGCATGAAATGATCCCTAAATCATTACAGAGGCTCTTTGGAGGAGACGGTTTCAATAAGCCAAGATCTAAATCTAAATATGGCCCACAATGTCTCAGGGCAAGCTAAGTGGATAATTTAGATGATGGCATTCAGTTGTGTCCATTTAGGGGTAAGATTCAGATACTGTGGTTTACTTACTGGATCTGTTTGGACATCAAGTCATGAAGCAGGCGATGTTATCAGAATCAGAATCACTGTGACATTACGGTCCTGCTTTTTAGCCAGGTTTGTGACTAAATCTCTGGTTTATGGGGCCCACAGCTAATGCAGACAACCAGTTCCCAGTGATAACGTGGCCTCTGTCACATTCACAGTCAGTCAGGCTTAACGTGTTGCATCTCAGATATCACCATCATTTGTGCAGAGTAAAATGTGTTATTTGGAAGCTCTTGACAGGTTTAAACAAGAGTTTTTGCACTCCCTGATGTTTTCTGACTAATGCCATGCACTATGTTCTAACCTGCAGGCCACTTTGGCTGTGTTTTCCATGGAACACTGCTTGAGCCAGACGGGCAGAAGCAGCACTGTGCCGTCAAATCCCTGAACCGTAAGTTAAAAGCTTCTTTATTTTCAGGACGTGAGCCATAGCCCTTACATCCACACTAATAACATTTCCTGTTGAAACTCACAGATTTTGCTTCATTTACACAGCACGCACTCACTCTGCTCACATTCATGGACCCTTAAAACTCTTTTGGAAACAATTCTGTTTCCAAAACCCTGTTTCAGATTGTAAATTCCAGGTACTGTTTTTGTCTGGATAGACAGAAGAGATGATTTCATCCTTCTAGTAGACTACTACTCCACTGTTTCCTTTAAAATACTGTCTTAAAACTAAGCAATCTTTGTCCAGACAGATGTTTTCTAAAATAATTTTAGAAGTCATCCCCATCCATGTTAACATCCCCAAACACAATATACACAAACACAAACAATACTCCAGAGGCACCAGTAAGGAAGATTGAGACAGCTGACAACAAGCTGGAACTGCTACTGATAGTAAAATGAGATTTAAAATTGTTGCTAAGCGCATGCTGCATGGCGCCACGTGGCTTTAGCCTCAATGTTAGCACAAGCTGGAGGAAAGAGTGCCTCGTTCAAAGAATTCTGAGATGTCGATCATTTAAACGCAAGACAGATGCGTTCATGTTTTTTAATGTTTTATGTGCCAAAACGATAAGTGTGTTCACATGCTTCACACATCAGATTAGAGTTTCATCCTGGTTTATATCATATTCAGGGTTATGGTGTTTACACTGGGACATGACAACCCCATATGCAAGATGCAGGTTTCTGATCATATGTCAACATTTTTCTCCATCTCAGCCACTCTTTTCTTGTCCAGCAGTTCAAAAACCTGGATAAGCTACTTTTCGGCCACAGAGCAGGATGAACATGGTTTGAAACCTGGATTCTGGTCAACATTAATGGAATTAATTCACCCTCCTCCTTTGTTCTGTTTTGTAGTGTAGAAATTGAGTGGATCCCAGTCCCCCTCCCAACCCACACAAAGACTCAACACACTCTCTTCTGGTCCAAACATATTCACATCCAGTCACAATCATTCAGTCCCACATCTGCTTGTATTATATTGCATACTTATTGTATGATATCACAGCGTCCCAATAGCATTATGGATCTCATCTCATCAGAGCCCTGAGTCCTTTTCAGCTTGAGATGATGGTGATGAATGAGGGTCTGATGGTGAGGACGGCATTAGGTCCCCTCCTAATCGTGTAACCTGTCAGTTGGATCAGAGAGATTGATGCTGGGACAATATGGAGAAAGGGCCTATGTAGTCAGAAAGAGCCACCAGCCACAGTGTGATGGGATGAGCTTGGCCTTTTGGGGTCTAGTCCACAGGGATTAGAACCTCTTTTTATTAATTTTAGTGAACTCCCAGGGCAGTTTCGTATTGTTTGGCATTTTGTTTCTATTGTGAGTCCAGGCTTTTATAGGTGCCACAATAACAAGTGGCCAAAATGATAATTATCAATGACCTTTTTTATCTCGGTAATGATTGGTGCTTAAAGTATAACATTACATCATTTTCTTCCATAACTTTCAAATCAAGGGTCTGAAATGAAATGTTTTCTCTTTCTGTCTTTGGGGTCTAACCTCAGCTGAAGACTAATCGTCCGCCTGAAGAGCTTCTATCTCTAACCAGATTACAGCAGAGTCAGTGGGGCTAAAGTGCGAGGCACCAGAAGCAGGGATGCAATTGGCAAATGGAATTTTGGCTTGGGTCAGGTCTGGGTGAGGGTATTCAGGGAGGTTGTTTTCATCGCACTGTAGGTTTCCATCACTGTCCTTATTCCCTAGGGAGCTCAAAGGAATGACCTTCCCACTGGTGTCAAAACTGCAGAGCTGCTACTTATCATCAGCTGTAGTTCAAGCTATCAGCATTCCAGCCGTTCTGTGACTGTTGGTCTAAGACATTTCTGATACATGGAGACCAAATCCTTAGCCGTCTGTTACTTAAAATGAAATTTCAATCTTTTTTTTTCTTTTTCTTTTTTTTACAAGGAATCACAGACTTGGAAGAGGTGTCCCAGTTCTTGAAGGAGGGAATCATCATGAAGGACTTCAGCCATCCTAATGTTCTTTCTCTACTGGGTATCTGCCTTCCACCAGAAGGGTCACCACTGGTGGTCCTGCCCTACATGAAGCACGGTGACCTGCGCAACTTCATCCGTGATGAGGGACATGTAAGGCCACGTGAAATTCAAGGCTCCCTGTTCAGATATTGCGTTGCTTTGAGGTGATGTTATGAAGAGTTGCTCATTTGAACTGCTTCTTCCAGAACCCAACAGTCAAGGACCTGATGGGGTTCGGGCTACAGGTGGCCAGAGGCATGGAGTATCTGGCCAGTAAGAAGTTTGTCCACCGAGACCTGGCTGCCAGGAACTGCATGTAAGTCGCATTTATTCACTGAACCTTAAATGAGTGTGTAATATATATATATACACCAATCAAGTATAACATTATGACCACCGACAGGAGAAGTAATAACATTTACCATCTTGTGACAATACAACTTTTGGATCTGGCTTTTATATGGATGATACTTTGACATGTAGCACCCACCTAGACCAGACCAGGCACCCCCACCCCATGGTGTCGACACTCATTGATGGCAGAAGCCATCCCCAACAGGATGCAGCCTGACACAGTTTAGGAACAACTCAAAAACACGAAGAACAGCACAAGGTGTTGACCTGACCTCCAAATTCATTAGATCCCAAACTGATGAAAGATCTGTGGGATGATCCACAGAAGCCCTCAACCCATAGAACCCATAGGACCCACAGGCCCCCGATAACATCCTGTTACCAGACACCACAGGACACCCTCAGATGGATCATGTCCATTCTCTGATGAGTCACAACTGTTTTGGAGGCATAAATGAGACCTACACAATATTAAGAAGGTGGTCATAATGTTATGCCTGATGGTGTAAATATAAAGTATATAAAATGAAAAGAAGGGAAGCAGAACATAACACAAACACATCAGAAAGTAATCACCTTTTTGCTCTGACAGGCTGGATGAGAGCTACACAGTGAAGGTGGCGGACTTTGGCCTGGCTAGAGACATTTATGACAAAGAATATTACAGCGTCCACAACAAGAGCGGCGTCAAGCTGCCCGTCAAATGGATGGCTCTGGAGAGTCTGCAGACGCACAAGTTTACCACTAAGTCAGACGTGGTAAGTCAAATCTTAACTCCATTTGTAATGGAAACTTGTGATATTATCTCACTTTCATTTACAAAAAGGCATGTGTTGTTAGTAAGAGAAACAGAGTGACGTATGGCGCTCATTTCATCACTTTTTCTCCAGTGGTCGTTTGGTGTGTTGCTGTGGGAGCTGATGACCCGTGGAGCACCACCATATTCTGACGTGAATTCCTTCGACATCACGGTGTTCCTCCTGCAGGGGAGGAGGCTGCTGCAGCCAGAGTTCTGCCCTGACGCCCTGTGAGTGCAAACACACACATATTTATTCAGCGCACATATTATTCACCTGTCATTCACCTCAGTCAGCAAAGCAATCGGCTTCTCGTGAAAATAGATCTAGAGTCTGATAAGATGATAGCAAAGGACGGAGACAAAAAAAAAAAAAACAGAAAAAGGTCCAAGTGAAAGAGCTGTGTAAGCAGTGGAAGTCATAAATAAAATGCACTCCAAGTTTAGGCCATCCATCATCCTCGGCGAGGGTCTCAAACCCACTTAAACTCTTCTCTATCTTTAGCCGAGCGTCACATCTCATCACATCTGTGGGTCAAATAAAAGTCACTTTTTTTTGTTTCAAATGGAAATCCAGCAAGTGTGATATTTCTTTTATATTTTGCTCTTCTTGTTGCTTAGCACTTGTTGCTGTTGTAGTTAAGTGCTCACCCATCACTCAGAGCGGCGTCAGCAGTGCAGAGATTACCCTCTTTCTTGTGTTTTCTTTCGTCAGAGTTTGAGTTTCGTTCGTTGGCGTCGGATCATTTCGAGATTGCAAAGCAAAATTGTCAGGCACTCACTCGCAGCTCTAAACTGAAGGTTAATTTTGATTAATCTAAGACAAGAGCAACCTCTATTTATGAAAGCACTAAGTGGTGGAAAGAAACAAAAGACATTTATTTACATGAAAATATCACATCAGTGTCAGTACAGTCCACACATCCCCTCACTCAACACCACAGTATCTGAATAGTCGTTATCCTTTAAACCCCAGACCCATTTGTACTGTGAAGCAATGCCAAGAGTGATCTCATGCAGCGCAGATAAAACCCCACGTTGCCCTGCATGCCATTTGTCTGTGAAAATTAGCGGGGAGTAGGAGTGTTCAGGTGAGAGGGAGGCAGAGGCCCAAAATTCCCAAGCTGTAAATTAAACAGAGACGTCAGGAGGAGATGCATGTCTGCAAACATTCTTTAGCTCTGATCGTTCACAGGACTATATGGGACACAATAGACACTGGCATACCTTGAACATGCAGTAACAGGGCATTCCTCTTCATTTCCTGAACATAATAGCCATGTCAGGGAAAGAAAAATAACACTGGCACCATTAAAGATCCAGTTTCTAACGGGCTGAATGGTTTGGTTGCAGAAAAAAACAATAAGTCCACTCCCATTTCTGATGTGGAAGTCAGCCTTATCTTCGAAACACGTCAACAGAATTAGCAGTCGTAGAACCTTTCCTATTTCACATACATAACACCTGTCAGGGAGGAATGGCTCGCACATTTTTTCAGAGAATGATGATAATGATGAGATTATGAAATGAACTATAAAAACCTTACAGAGCGTTTTGGAATGAAACTCTTTTGATAAAGAAAAGGAATCAAAACGAGATGTCGAACGCAAACCTTAGATCATATAAAATTCAAGAACATTGTTGAATTAGTTTGTGATTAAATAATGAATGAAGGCTGCTGCTAATGCTGAATGTCTTCTCATAATCAAGTATGTTATCAAGAAAATCCTCTGATTTTATTTTCTCAAAAGTGAAATTTGCTCATCTTTTATGCTTTATGAGCATTATTATTAACAAAGAAGAAAGCCATCACCAATGACAGTGGAAATTTAGTCCAATTTTGCCTCTGCAAAAGTAGAGAAACTCACAAAAAGGAGGATTTCCCACTGAGATACACTTAACCCATGAAATTGCAATTATTCTGTAATTTCTAGGTTGTACTACCAAATGATGTCTCATTTCTGACAAAGGAATGTTGTGTTCTGATTCCTTTCCCCTCTTCCTTTAGCTACACGGTGATGATCGAGTGCTGGCATCCAAAGCCGGAGCGGCGGCCCTCGTTCTCCGAGCTGGTGTCGCGCATCTCCGCCATCTTCTCAAGCTTCAGCGGGGAGCACTACGTCCTGCTCAACACCACGTACGTCAACATCGACAAGCTGAGCCCCTACCCCTCCCTCCTCGGCTCCACCGCCTCTTCCTCGTCCTCTTCCGAGCCCTCTACCTCCACGTCCCTGCCATCCCAGTCCACGCTCTTTTCCCACATGGAGCGTGAGTGCTGCACCTGAGAGCAGAAAAAAGAAGAAGAAGAAGAAGAAGAAGGAGGGGGAAGGGACTCGGAACGAGAGTAAGGAAGAAAAACGTGAGGTGATGAAGACTGTTTGAGAACTACTGTATAGCGGTTAAAACACTGGACACTACATGCTGAGGAAAAACACAGACTGATCCGGAGCTTGGACTGTTCTCTCAGTGTACATAGATTGTGGACGTTTGACCTTCTCAAGCATCGCCAAACAACAGCGGCCTCCATGAACTGTAGGGCTGACCTTATCGACTTCCACCAACCTTTTCATTGACCTTGGGGAGCGCGAGGTCAGACTTTGTTTGTCTTTTACAAGACAATTACAAGGCACAGGAACGCCTCCTCCTCCGCCATCACATGGGCGCATCTCATTGACCGCTGCCCACACACACGGAGAGGATAGACTTCCACCCTTCCCTTGGTGGCATGTGCTTCAGTATGTTGATGTGTCTTGGACCTTCATGCTGTCTGTAATGTGAATGTGTGACAAATGGCCATGTATTCATGTTGTATAAAAAAAAATCACACCTCAGCAAAACCATAAACAACATATGATCCTGAGAGGCTATGATAGATTTTGTTGCCTCAGGTGAGTAAATTGAGGCGCGATTGGGGTTGATGTCAGCAGGTGGGTGTGAAAAGCACGATGTGTAAAGAACCTGCTGTCTGTGTGCAGATCACTGGATGCTTTATTTCTATCATAATCTTTGGACAATTAGCTTTTGAAGTGCTTGGAAAAATATGCCTCACTGTCAGACCGGGACTCGCCAGAGTAGGATCCTCAGATTCTTCTGGTAAAAAGAGTTAAAAGCGCCTCTCATACAACTCTATGCTAAAAAAACTCACAGTTCTAGGGATTGTTTTTTCTTGGTAAATGAGCTGTATGTCGGATCTAGCCTGGAAGCCAGATGAACTTCCCTGCCCTGTGCTATAAAGCTGGCCTGGAGTTGATCCGTTGGGAACTAATATTGCTCCAGCAAAGATCTGCCAGGTCCATCAATTCGGGTGGGCTATGTGGTGATGGACAGAAGAGTAACAGAGATGTAGTCACACACGTCATCTGAGGTATTTTGTTTCTCTGATTCCGTTGAAACACACCCCTAATGAAATCCAAATGGAGTGTTACCAGACTCATATCCTGGTAAGAATTTATCTTGCTATGTGAGGCTATGATGGACCTGCATCTGTTTTGTGAAACTTACAGTTGACTGACATGCTGTACCAGATAAAATGGAAGTATGTGAGTGCTTTCGAGGGTTTTCAACTCACAGTTCTTTCAGTCTTGAGTTAAAGTTTTCCTTCAAAAGGCTCATCTGTTTTCTGAGCAGGATTATGCTGTCGTGTGACCATCAGTGATGACAGCTGTATATCACTGTACCTTCATGGCGAAGGTGCAGTTACGATGAAGAAATATTTTATTTGTTGAAAGATCAAACCTGTGTGGTGGCAATTTTATCTCTATATACTGACACAGTTTTAGATTTTCTACATCCGCTGGTCACCCTTGGCTTTCATTCATTTCAGCACAATATAAAATCATTTTATACTATAATCTTCTTGAAAATTGAGTCGTGTAATGAATCACAATAAATAAGTAGCTTCAGAATAAGTTTTGTTATGTTTTAATTTTTGTCCAACAACTGAAATAATTAATATTAATCGTTCACAGAGTTAGGATTTACTTTTGGAGCATGTTGGTTTTGATAGTGATGTCATGTTTTTATAGAATCATCTTCAATTTGTTGATGGACTCAATATCTGATTTTCATACTGTGCTGAAGGGAGGAAATCAAAGGCTACCTGGAAACATGACTAGCAAAACAATCTAATTTACAAAGTAGTTGAAGTAACCTCCATTTGCCATAAATGGAATAAACATTTGCAAACCATGTGACCATCGCCCCTTTTATCATTATTTTGCCTTTAGTTGTTGTTGTTTTGTTGTTGTTTTTTTTCTGAATGGCACCGATGTGATTGGGCCATTGATGGACAGGTATGAATGTTTGCTATGACAAGAAAATTGCTGTACTTTATTTTTGTATTGATGATGAGCCTCTTTTTAAGATGTGGGCCAATGGGGAAGCCAGTGGTGAGTGAACTGCGCTGCAACAATAGACAAAGCCACTCAATCAACCTGTTGCTCTCAAGACAAACCACTGCCATTTTGTAAATAGGAGAATGGATCATAAGGATCTTTGTTGGTCTGTGTGGATGCTCACTTAGCTTCTGATCATTACTGCTAGGTCATTGTGAAAACAGTAAAGAATGTTGAACAAACTGGAGCCACCTCACCAAAACTCAAAGACTGCTGACCATGTGATTCTCCAACACATTGTCTGAGCTTAACACTGTCTGTTCTATGTTTGATGTCTGTAAAAAATCCAAATCCTGAAGGTACATGTTCTTACGTATTGTCAAATGGACTTTGTCAGTGTAATAAAGCTATACTATCAGAGTTAACTACTGGTTTGTGTGTCATCTGTTCACAGTTGCATGTCTTCTACCGTGCAAAACTTCCTTGAGGCTAATATAAAACATGTGTAGAGAACTGTGATTACTATGCATCATACCTTCCATTTAGTGGGCATTGTGCAGTTGAAGTGCAGCTGTTATTGCCACAGTTTCACAATGGACAATAAGATATTGTTAGTGCAATGACATTCTGTAATCACAAGAGTGTAGGTTTTGGAAAACATCTAAATTCAGGCACAGGTTTGAAGGTTTTGTTTAAAAAAAGATCAGTAGTTAGAAAAAGATAGATAGTTATTTGGGCTCAAAGTGGACCAACATGATATGGGTTTGTGCAACATTTTGAGTGCATACATAGTCGCTTCCTTTTGTGTCCTCCTTTGTTCACAGAAATTTACCCTTTATGGTTCCCATTGCCTGGAGGTGACCTCTGGCCCTTCACCTCCAGCTCCCCTCTCTTCTTTCAACTCCTATAAGTACCGTGGTCTAGACCTTTCCCTGTCCCTCTGTCTAACTGAGACATGACTGTGATTTTCAAGGCATGTTGCCGTTTCATAGGTGCTTAGCAGTTTGTCAGTAAGTTGAGTAAAGTTACAGCCTGTCTGGTCTCACAACAAGAGCCTGAACTACAATATGTGTATTTAATGAATTCCTTCTGTTGAAAGATTAAACTCTTGATCTGGCACTGTTTTCATTGTTTCAATAACTCTGACAAGTAACCTCATGATCAAGTTGGATTCCAGTAACCCAGAATACTCTGACATCGCCTAAAACACCATGTTCACACTGACAAAGGAATGTAGTCAAATGTAGCCAAGACCACCTCTAAAATGTGGTAAATGCGTCCTGGGTGTGTTCACATCTGTACTTTAAACTGGCAGCTTGTGCTCAGATTGCCCGAGACAGGTGTTAACGCAGGGTCTGAACAGAGCCATATCTCACAAACAGGTTCACTGTAGGCGGATTTGTGGGATGAGGTGCTCTGGCAGTTGTTTTCCATAGAAGTGTCACAGCAGTAGACTTGAACAAATTTCCATTGAAATGCTTATCTTGAAGTCAGTGAATTAGTCATTTAAGCCACATGGCAAAGGCCTTGTTTACTGAACTGTCCAGCTTTCTTGATTAACTAAACAAAAAAACAAAAAAAAACACAGATAAGAGCTTTTGTCTTAGTAAACAGTCATTTAAATGAGTTTGATGCTCTTGGCTGAGGTTTGTATCTTAATGAGCTTTGCAATTTGCCAAACTTGAGTGCCAAGTTTTACAGTGTCTCCCACGATTAGATAAGGAATGTACTTCAAAAGAAAAGAAATGCTGAATGAAAGAGAAAGCACTCTGCATGATAAATCAATCTTTCCAAGATGTGTTATGAATCCTGGAGGTTTTTGTAACCTAATCTCAACTCTGCCGCTATAACAGAAAGGCTTTTTTATTAATTCATTGGAAAGTGAGGCTTATGGCTTTCAATGCCAGCAGCAATGTACAGCAACAGACTAACAAGTTAGTTGAAAAAGTGAGCAGAGGAATCTATAGTGTATCATGGTTCAAGGCGGTCTGCAGCATGAAAATAAAGGTCCTAATACTATCAAGAAGTACTTTGAATTGTCATTGGAGGTCTACAGACCATGCAGAGCTTTCTTCAAACAACAACAGAACCTAGCATTTAGCTTGTACATTCTGGAAAGACACTTTTTATTAATGCAAATCATTAGGATAAGAAAGAAAAATGAAATAAAAATATAAGGACTAAGTTTCATTTCATGT
Organism: Mugil cephalus; assembly: GCF_022458985.1. Lineage (NCBI taxonomy): Eukaryota > Metazoa > Chordata > Actinopteri > Mugiliformes > Mugilidae > Mugil > Mugil cephalus. The sequence goes on from NC_061779.1 coordinate 24,303,213, forward strand.
TCCACTGGTTCAGTCTAAAACAGCACTATGTAACTGCTTCTTTCTTTATCTTTGTAGATGCCTTCAGACGTGACAAAATATATTTTTCAATCCTGCAGGCTCAGAGAAAGGAGGAGGAACCAGAGGAGATAATTTTCCTGCATACCAGGAGAACATTGACTTGATGCAGGTATCCCAACCACCAAGCTGCGTTATCTTTACCCTAAGGCTGCTAAAAATCCATGTTAAGCCCCAGCTAACACCAGCATGTGGCATGTCTGTCTTTGGAGCTCACTCCAAGCATTCATCTCACTGCCGCCACACCAGACTTGTCTTGTCTTTCATCCCTTTTTCACTCTCAGTCTTTCACCCTGCCATCTCCAGTGCTACTGGTTTTCTCTGATAGAGACTACCCTGCAAAGCAGTTTAGTTTTTTATTAAATAAAACAACCAGTGCAAAGAGAATTTATTTGTTCAATTAGTTGAATTTACTTTACAACACACAACAGATTAAGAAAGTAAAATAAGCAGCATTATAAACAAAACCTGAACAAAGTTATTGTAATGTGAGTATTAACCACATAGTACCATAAACACATTGACCCCAACCTTCAAGAAGTCAGCTTCTCCACTGCCTCTTACTAATCCGCTCTAAAGTCGTCATGAGCAGGATTTAATCCCACCACGCCGTTCTCTACCTGGGTCACTTTGCGTCTGTGTGTGTTTTCCTGTCTCCTGTTAAGGGAGACGTGTTTAAATCACGGCCGCATGCATGTTCAAAGAGGGGACAGGTGCAACTGTTGATAGGACCACGGTAAAAAGTCAACATGGACACAAGCTTTTCGCCAGGAGTCACCGGGTGATTCAGCAGCATCGGTATGCAAGGCAGAGGGGTCACTGAACTAGAACACCCACCTCAGACTCGTGTGTGTGTGCAGACTCACACGCAGGCATGTAAGGACCAGCACATGTGATACTGAACTTAAGTGGCAAGTCTGAGCTTTCATTTGAGTGGTTTCCCAACAACAGAGAAAGAATGATGTGGGAAACACTGCCTTTCATCATATAGGGGCCAGAATTTAGGTGATTGGACTCACAGATGTCAGCAGCGCCTTTGTATCTTCCCTGGTGAAGCTCTCCAGGACCGTTAGTGGTCTCTCTGCCTTTAGTTTTTTGCAGCATGTGCAGGATCAGTGTCTTGGTAAAGTGCTGATGTGTTTTCCAGTGAGTTTCGATGTGGGCACACATTCAGTCAGCAGTGAGAACATCAAAAACCTTTCAGCGGCCCTGTTCCATTGGCAGCTGTACATGACCTAACCATAACACAGGCACCACCATGTTGGGGCAGCAACGCAGAATGTTACAGTTTTTTTTTTTTCTTTACAGTTGTGTCACAACCCAGCTCTGCGAGGGGATGAGGAAACTGACTGAACTGTCTTTTTGTAAAGGTTTGTTGTTTTCAGTGATTTAGTTTAACGAGTAGTGTAGGAGCCATCCATGTAATATTGTAAAATGTATATTCTACATGAATATATATTTTGGAGGTTTTGCTGTGTGTGTGCATATTGTATCAGCACTTTGGTGGAGGGGTGTCACTATGGGTGTGTGCTCAGAAGTTAACAAGTAATTGCATCCACCTGTACACCTGTGCTGGCTTTTAATAGTGGGGTAGTGTGAGCATTGGAAGCATTAATTTTTGTTTGTTTTCTACTGAGTTTTTCGTCTTTCTTTCGTTGTACAGAAACAACTGTAAGAAAGGTTGATTGTTCAGCATTGTGATAGAGAGTAAAGGACGGTTAAAAAGAGCCTTGAAAATGAAGTGGTGCTTTCAGTGTGCGCGTCATCAGTTTTCTCCTGTGTTTAGCCTACCGCAACTTAATGTATTTTGTGGTCGCCAGTCAGCTGCAACAAACAGGAAGCACAGCCTAAGGGTGTCAAATAAAAAAAGGGGGGGAATTAGTAAAAGAGAACGCAACTAAACATATAGACTGAGGTCTTTCTAAAAAAAGATCTCAAAAGGAAAAGCGTAACTCCTTGACCAAACTCAAAACACATCATTAAACAACACCCCAAACCTAAATGTGTCTATACAAATGATAGTCAGTGTGCAGTCCGTTCTAAAGGTAATTGGTAATAATGATAAGCATCAGTCACAAGGCACGGTGTTGTACAACAGTATTAGGGAAACTGTATAGCCCTGTCAAAGTTCTGTTAAAGTGGCTGCCTAATGATATCAGCACAACATTTAAATAGGGCCCCCAACCAGTCAGATCACGGTCCATCGAAGGGGCATGGCAATGAGTCTCAAATGGCAGACAAGGGACAACACAGGAAACTCTGCGTACCTGACAAGTGACAGAACAGAACAGAACAGAAGGGTAGTGATGGCAGGATCGGTAACACTTGTGTGGGAAGTCCAGATATTTTTGAGTGTCTGAGCATTATGCATCACAATAAGCGCAGACCATGCCACATTAAGCTAATCTAAAAGCAAACTCAAGAGCTCACTGGATAAACATGCACATGTTAAAATCACCAAAATATTTGTTAGTGTCAAACAATGACAACCTGTAGGTATTCAGAGTGCTTAGAGTGACTTACAGATGTTACTAAAGACTTTCTATCTCCCCTGTTGACACTCTCTTAGACCCTCTTTGCTTTTTGTCTGGTCCTGTGATCAACTGACTGACCTGGCCAGTTGACTTCATCCTGCGTTTTCTCTCCTAAAATCTCTTCAGTTGCTTTTGCATGTGTAGTATCCATGTGTTGTTGAATTCTGATACGTCCAATCACTTCTGATGCATTAGGCTGAATGTGAGCACACAGAATGCTCCTGTTTGAAGTCGCATAGAAGCCGAGCCATGTCACATTAATCTACTAATCTAAAAAAAAAAAAAAAAAAAAAAAAAAGTGAAAAAAATCACGTGGAGTATTTGGAAAAACATGCACATGTTAAAATGATCAAAACATCTGTCTAAGAGTGTCAAACACTGACACCCTTGAGGACTGAAAGGTGGACTTTGAAAGTCTGCTTATTGTGAGCCAGCAGCTGTGGTCAGATTCATTTCAACGGAGACACTTTTATACACAGGAAAAGACAGTCTTCAACAGAACCTAATAAACAATATAGAAGTGCTTTATTTAATCAAACAATGACATACAGTTAGGCCCAGAAATATTTAGACAGTGACACAATCTCATTGACCACATTGGATTTGAAAAGAAAAAACTAAGAAGAAGTGCAGACTTTCAGGTTTAATTCAAGTGGTTAAACAAAAATATCTATACCAATGGCAACCATTTAAACAAAGTCTCCTCATTTCTGGGCCTAAAAACTAATTGAACAAATTAACATTACCATCACTACAATGTACTGTTGAGAGTCCTTTGCATCCAATGACTGCCTGAAGTTTGGAACCCATGGACGTCACCAAACACTGGGTTTGCTCCTTTGTGATGTTTTGCCAGGTCTCTACTGTAGCTGTCTTCTGTTGTTGCTTGTTTGTTCCTTAAGTTTTGTCTTAAGTGAAATTCATACACGATTGGCTTGAGATCTGGTGACTCAAACATTGCAGAATATTCCATTTCTATATATGCGAATTTGGTGCTTTTGGCTGAATTTGAGCAGCAGATATATCCCTACACACTTCAGTATTCATCTGGTTGCGTCTGTCTTCTGTCACATCATAAATAAACTCCAGTGACCCAGTGCTGTTGGAAGCCATATATGCCTATGACATCACACTGCGTCCACCATGTTTTACAGAAGATGAGCTGTTCCAAGCCTTCTGCATACTTCTCTCTCCCCATCATTCTGGTACAGGTTGAGCTTAGTCTCATCTGTCAGAGAATGCTGTCCTACAACTGGGCTGGTGGCTTTTGATGTTTTTTTTTGTTTTTGTTTTTCTTGTCTGTTCTGGCCTTTCTATTTTTGAGGCTGATTAATGGTTTGCACCTTATGGTGAACCCTCTATATTTACTCTCACAAAGTCTTCTGTTTATTGTAGACTTAGATACTGATACACCTACTTCTTGGAGAGTGTTCCTCACTTGGGTTAATGTTATGAAGGGTTTTTGTTCACCGTGGAAAGGATCCTGTGATCCTCCGCCACCTTTGTCTTCCGTAGACGTCCAGGTCTTTTTGAGTTCTCGAGCTCACTGATGTCCTGTTTCTTTCTCAGAATGTACTAAACTGATGATTTGGCCACTCCAAACATTTCAGCTATCTCTGACTTTTTTCATTCTAAGGACAGTCTCTTATACTTCCATTGAGATCTCCTTTGACCACAAGTTTGGGGATAAAGCACCAGTTTCCAGATGGAAATGCCACACCTGGAATCAACTTCAGATCTTTTACCTGCTTAGATGATGAATGATTAATGAGGGAATAACCCATGCAGCCCATGTAATAGCTTTTGAGTCAACTGTCCGAATATGTTTTGGTCCCTTGGAAAAGAGTCAGCTACATATTAAAGAGCTTTAATTCATGAACGTGTCCTCTAGTTTGGATGTAAATACCCTCAAATTACAGCTGAGAATGCGCACTTTAAGACCATATTTATTATATAACTATATTTTAACATGTTTTCGTATATAGCTAATATCAAAAAACTTGCCAGTGTCAGCAACTAGTTACCGTATGTATTCAATTTATATTTAGTTTAGTTGGACAGGAACCCAGAGTCACTTATAATAACATAGTGTTGTTCCATCAGTACAGGTGCTTCAATGCAGCTAAAATAAAACTGCTGTTTTACCATCTCTCTCAGTCCCACTGCACTTTGTTCTCCACTTTCTGATTTAAATTACTAGTCTGTTAAGATGAATATGAACCATTTTTTTCTCTGTTTCTTATGAGGAGGTGTGTTTAAAACCGGTGGACTGACGCTTCTGGTTTAAGTAGTTAAACATTTCTTTGTCTCGTTTTTCTTTCTATCTTTGGAAGTAAACCAAGTTACTGTTTAACTCCCTTACGCAGATTTAGTTGATCATAGTCAACCAGCTGTGAAAACTTCCCTAGATATAAACTTAGGCTGATACCAGTCAGTGTTGCCACAATGAAAGCTCCCTTTCAAGCCTACAGAGGTATTTGATTCATGAAAGATCAAACACACACAGACGCACACAGTGTCACTGAAATACACACGCACACACACAATCTTATCGACTTATTAAGCAGCCAAAGTCAGTCAGTGCCATTCTGACCTACTGAGTCAACTCACACTCATTAAACAGTTAATGAGTTTTGGTTTGAGAAAAACCAGGGAGGGAGACGGCACCGGGTGGTAAAGTGAACCCACCATCCCATGAAAGACACATACAGATACCGCCTCTGTGTCCTTTGTGGAATCTCATCAGATATCACATTATTTAGTTACTGTTAATTCATTATTAGGATGAACTCCAGAGCAGAGGGCCTTGTTCTTGGTTTGTTGGCTCCCCCTGCTGATGCTACATGATTTTTTGTACATGCCGTGGGCCCAGTGGACAAAATAATGAGAACACCACATGAAAGAGAGCCACAGTAACTTTGAAGTATTTGTTACGCATGCAGCTGCAACACCAAGTCATACAAGGGCAGCCAGCTCGGAGCACTTATCAGTCACAAAAGAAAAGTATCAGTACTTCACTCAATGTGTAAGTTCATAAAACAGCATGGGACAAGTTACTGAGTTGCAAAGAGGCAAAAGTTAGTTCAAAGTAGCAGATATTGTTCATTTTGTATAGCAGTTGAGTTTTTGTTGGGTCTCATCCAAGACCACAGCCATATTTTATGCAAATGTGCAGTAACATATCTTACGTATGTTGGTCTTCCGGTTTATTATCTGTCACATAAACCTCAAACCAACAGTCTCTAAATCAAGATGGCACAGTCAAGTCAAACAGCAGCAGCAAAGAATGAACTGGCGTTTTTAAGTCAGAGTGCAGCGGCACCAATAGGATAGAATCATTTCTAATGGCCCCAGTAATCATCCTAGCATTGAATCAGCCTCTGTGAATATAAAACACTCCACCAAAAGTGCACGTTGCAAGCCTCCTTGAATTTATGACACTGCCATTTGGAAACCGCTGCTATCCGAGCACAGCAGACAGAGGGACATAACCTGGTGTAAAGGGCATAAAAGCTGGAGCCTTGAGCAACTGAGAAATGTATTACAGCCTGATGATTCATCACTCACACTATGTGGGGACAGACTCACACTGGGATAAAAGCAAATACCCTTTGAGCACAATGTCTGCTGTCAGATATTAAACATAATGGAAGATCTATAATGATATAGGAAGATCAGAAGGTGGAAACTATGTTCAGACTTCAAGTGGATACTTGCCCACTACACAGTGCTAATAAGAGCACGAGGATCAAATGTTTGTCTTGTTTTTTTCTGATCCACATCTGATCATCACTGAAATATGCGCAATAGCAACAGCAAGAATTCGTTCAAGAACACTGTGACAGCTCTATAAGGAAAAGTTAGGTGTTTTCCTTTATTTATCCTCAGCTTACTTTGGTGTGCTTGCATTATCCTGACTGTATTTGACTGTTTATACTGTACATACTTCTTAAATCATCAAAACATTTTAGGTTTATTTAAGGTTCAGGTTCAGGTCCAATACATAAATTTTAAAAAGTGCTTAAGTAAAAAAGAACATGTACATCTGACACCACAGCTCAGACATGGGTAATACGAGCATCAAGACAAATTTAAAAGAAAGTGTGTAGCACATGTTATATAACCAGCCTTGTGCCGTTCTGTGTGTTTCTAGTTGATGTGCTTCTCACTATCGTTTAAAAAAAAAAAAAAGAAATCTTCTGTTCTTGCTAGACACAATTTATCATGGCCAGTCTGGCTTCAGCAGCTGAAATCTGAGCTCCTTCTCACATTTTCACCTTCGGCTGGAGCACTGGTGAGTGAGCGAGGCCTAAATCCATAATTCAACATCTGGTCCCAGATACTCTTTGGTGAACACATCTTAAATTCAGATCTACGCACTTGTTGGCTGAGAATCTTCATTCCAACATCAAATCTTCCAAGGTCAGCGTGTCTAAGTGTACAGCCTGGGAGAGGAATGTTCTTTTCTGCCTACTTTGACCTGCTTTTGTATTTATGGAATAAAATGTTTATTGCAGTGTTACTCGTACTTTTTCATTTTTGAAATTTAATTTAGAGGAAGCGTGTGACGAAGGAATGGAGCAGTCTTTTCATCTTGGCCACGTATATCCTAAATTAATTCTCAAATTCCTTTCTGACTTCTTAGTGGAATAATTCCACTGTTACTCACACAGAAAAATGTAATCGCCGTGAAAAGGAACGATAATCAGGGCTTGGAGTGCAGGCCTGCCCAAGGAATTCCAGGGAAGTGTGATCACGGCCAAACTGGCGTTGAAAGCCCGTTATCTGTGGAGTAGTGGGGCACCAAGGTCCCAGAAGACCGTGATGATGGCGATGGTATTTGTGTGAAACAATAGGTCATTTCTTGCCAGAAATGAGTCCTTTCACATCAGTATATGACAGGTGAAGCATGTAACAAGGTTCATCTACGGATCCAGACAATCTGTAATGCAATACAATACAGTTTCCAAAGAAATGATTGCCAAACACAAGGTTAGGTACTAGGTACAAGGTTTTCTTAACATTTCTGTGAGGGCTTACATTAAATTCTTGCCAGTCAGCAGAAAGCCTAAATAACAATTAATTGAATGTCGTCAAATTTGGATGCATTTGATCATAGATAATAAACACATTTACCCTCATATAGAGCTCTTATAGTGGAAGTGGAGGAGAGGTTAAGTTTTAGGATTCTATAACATGAAAAGTTGCACAAAAAGGTCACAGAAATCTGCTCCAAATTACGGAAGTTTGATTGTCTGTATGAGCAAAACGGTCGTAAACCTGGATGCCATTCAATCCAACAGATGTTATAATATTTGTCAGCATGAACACAACATTTCATCTGCTGGTGGTGCTAAAGAAAAAGTCAGTGGATTTCCAAGCATCTTAAGATTCATCTTCTATCCCCACAGATGTCTGTTCCAAATGTCACAGCAATCAGAATGAGACCTCATGCTTCCTCTAAAGGGAAAAGCCAGGGGAACACCAGCGTTATTCCTTTGGGGAACATGAATCTCTGCAAACAAATGATGACTATTTGTGATATCATTTCGGTGATAATTTGGTCTGGTGGTGCATCGAAGGCAAGACGGGCTAGAATTTCCATCCCTATTATGTGTGAAGATAGCATTTCATAATTCTCAATATCCATGACCTGACTTCACCCATTAGTCGAAATCTGCTTTAGCACAACAGTACGCACTCTCATACGTCTCCATGGCTGCTGCCCTCATTTCAACACAACAGCTATTGACTGGGCCCAACAAAAAAAAACTACACAAGAGGTGTGGAAATATAGTCTTTGGCTCCTTAGACTTTGAAGAGCTGCCAAGAGGCCATTTCTCACAGTGATCCTCAGATGGCTGGAGAACAGAGCGGGACACAATCACTCACGGCATGTGACCAAAATGATACTCACGCACAAAAGTTTTGCTACTTTTTATATAACAGTTCGTCATTCTTCATATTTAATGCCTCGCCGGTTTTGTGTCTTTTGAGCGCTCTGGACGATTATTGTCTGAGTGTGAACAGTGTAATGAGTATCCGAGGTGACTAATCAGTGGCCGGGGGTGAGTCACGGAGCGGCCTCCTTTTCACATGCACAGAAGACCGCGTTCTCAATGCTCCCTTTGGTCCCTGGAGGTGATGAGTGGCTCTGCTGTGAATACAATGGGCTGCATTGCAGGCCATTCAAGTTATGGGCAGATTGGAGGCTCTTTTTTTTTTTTTTTTTTTTTACATACATATCATTATATGTATATATAATCCCCAGGTTTGATCCTGCATGCCTCATCATCCCAAGTCATAATAATAGTCAATCCCCAATATATGTATTCAAGCACACCAAAAATGTTTTAGAGCTCAGCTACAATTTTTTTATTTTCCATAAATTGCTAAAAACGATGGAAAGACTGGAAGCGCATCAAAGTCAAAGTGGTCATGACAGATCCATGAGCGGTACCTGTTGTTCCTTTCAAGGAGAGCCGTGGATGAAAGAGAAGGTGAAGGGTAGGCAGAGTCGGGCTTGTTGTAAGACGTGGATTACTGTCATTTCAACACTGTTGCCCTGTAATAGCACTACAGTACAGCAACAACATGAGTACATGAAGTGACCTCACCTGAACAAACACATAACTGCGGTGTTGGCCTGGCACGAACGCAAGCTCTTTCCAACTGGCGGATAAATTACAGTCTTGGAGGGAGAAGGCACCGAGGAAGAACTTTGCCTTTAGGCGGCAGTTTGGTTGGTTGGTGGTTATTTTGCATCTCAGCGGAGGTTTGACAGTTACCTCATGAATCATGAATAACAGCCTAGAGAGAAAAACACTTTTTTATGATGTACAGCCCAGTACCCGCTTTGTGAAATGTAAATAAAAGCAGGTTGCAAAGATTCATTCATTCATTTTAACAAAACATTTCAACTGAAACTGGGGACTTGTATATAAGCAGCACATGTTGTTTATCCCAGATACATTTATTATTATTATTCATTTTTAAAGGAGACCCTAATTTTGAATTTGAACTCGTTTCCAAAAGCTTTGGGACATGTTCATGTTTACCAGTTAACTGCAGCACCTCTTCTTTTAGCAACACTGTACTCGTGTTTGGGAATTGAGGAGACCTGCTGTGGAGGCCGGCTGTTTACCTGCTCTTGTCTTCAGTTGCTTAACAGTTACGGACAAATGTTTTCAGGCTGGACTGAAGGCTGCAGACATGACTCTTACTATGGAGCCATGCCGTTGTAAATACGTGCAGAACGCAATTTGACGATGATTATTCTTGGTGATTTGTGCTTAAATAAGATAGGACTGAAAACAAATGTTGTCTGGGTGGCGGCATATATCGTCCAAAACAGTAGATGATAGGCATTGTGTGGTTGCTCTCCTTTAATGCATATCTGTGATTCCCAAAAAGAATTTGGATTTGTCAGACCACAGGTTTTCAACCTAGCTTCAGTCCATCTTAACTGAGACAAGTAGAAAGCAGCACCTGTTATTTTACACCACTTTGCAGTTGCTGTGCAAGTGTGTTTGGCCTTTGTTTAATCACCTTAAGCACCCACACCGGAGAAGACTCAATAAAGGGCCTTGTTGAAGAGGATGACTTCTCAGCTGCAGAAGCTCACCACGTCTGACTTGTTGTTGTTTTGTTTTGTTTTTAATGAAATAAATCCTTATTTTTGTAAGTGTGTCAATCATTCAACACTGGTTTTCAGCCTGTGCTGTTCAGTCGGTGCTATAAAGGCACTTCATCTGGACGATAAAATCATCAAGTTCTTTACAATTTTACAATAAAAAAAAATAAACAAACAAACAAAAAACGTCTTTGCAAATGCTTAAATTATTTGTCCTAATTTCTTCTCAACCTGTGTCTCACCTTTACACTGACCTTGCTGACCAATGGTGAGCTACTATGAAATGATAATATTAAAATGAACAACTTTGCTTTTTCTTTTCTTTTCCGTTCTGGTTTCCACTGCACAGTTTACAGCTTAAAGTCTTTGCAACGTGGGGCTGACACCAAAAGTGTGAAGCAGTGTGCTAACTTTTTTTTTTTTTAACAGTGGGTAAAGGTGTTTTGGCAGCGTTATAGTAAAAGTTCAGTAAAGGCTTCCGTGTTATAGCAACATCATTTTTCAGTCCACTAGTCTATACTCCTACTAAGACAAGTTGAGGTAGGTTTACAATAACTGTCCTGTTTAACTGGTCAAGAATGATGGATAATGTTCAGAAAATGACATTAAGTTAAGACAGTATGCTCAGAGAAAGAAAGCCACACACATGTTTGTCAGTTTGACTCCATGTACCACATTACATAGACCAGGAAGCTAAAAAGACAGACTTCAGTGACCTAGTAATAAAAAAAAAAAAAAGAAGAAGAAGAAAGAGTTATCTCTGTTCTCAGACGAATTCTTCTAACATCCTAAGACTATGATCATTTCACCATCTGTGATAATATCTGACCAGTCTCTGTTTTCTCTCTGTCACACCCTCCCTCCATCTCTCTGATGTTTTAAGTGCATTCAGTGTTAGGTCACATGTCGTATTCTTTGCTGGGAGTGTGAACAGACAATGAGTCCAGCGGTGAAACTAAACCGCCCGCTTTTAGAAAGCAGCCTTACTACACCATCTAGTGGAGGAAAGCACACCGCTGACACCTCACCGATGACACAAGCCCGTGGAATGTTTTCCTTAAAACCTGGGGCGTCCTAACAGCCTGATAGTTAATGTGCATGACGAATCTACAGCTCCAGCTGACCTACCCTTGCACTTTGTCTCATGCAGACAAATACACCAAACAATAAAATGAAACAAATTACTTTCCTCATGTATGCCCTCAAAATAGATTTGTTCTGAACTTACCTTTAACTTTAAAATGCCCCCTAACAAGGGTCTTAGCACGCAGAATTATGACCCCTTAAACTCTGCAACTCAGTTAGAATAACAAATCACATAGATAGATAAATAGGTCATCATTGCACATAACAGCTGCTATGAATCATTTGAAATATCTTGTAAAAAAAAAATGTATTTTATGCAAAAGCTGTATACCGATTCAGTAACTTTAGCGTTGCTTTGTCAGTACTGGGTCAGTATTTCTATGCACTGTCTTTCTGCCACTCCTTCCACTGTTTTACTGCTACCTAATTTTATGTCTATGTTTTATGCGTATTCAGTTTTTTCACTTCTCTTTTAACCATGCTAATAAATTAGACAGACTTTAATGATCCACCTGGGAAATTGCTTGGCCACAGTAGCTTAGTTGCACATGAAAGAAACGCTCTTAAGAACCATAAGTAAAAAGAAAGATAAAATAAAACAAGATTAAAATAGACTGTGTATCGCAGACACTCTGTGAGCATCCGTGACATCGAAGAGGCTGAGCTGAAGCGTCGGGATGAGCCGAGTCGGGGATACACCCATGTCGTGACGTCACGGGGCTCTGACAAGCTGGTGGTGCCGGAAGAAAAGATGGCGGATCATGAGGAGCAGCTATCCGACGAGGAAAAGGTAAGATACCGATTTAATTGCAGGTTAAAGCACCAACGGGGAAACGTTAGCGACCAAATTTTGAGTGGCGTGCCATTTCCTTCTCTTTGTGCGTCCCGGCGTCGAGCGGCGTTACGAAATTTGCAGAAAATCCAGGCCTCGGCACAGCCGCTGCTGCTTCTGCTCTTATTATTTTTAGCTCAACTTCCGCTCATTTGCGAATCTCAAACGGGGGCTCCTTGTACGGTCCTGACTCAAAATAGGAACCGTGTACATGTTTTAAATCCACCTGAGCGCATCTCCCACGGCGTTTTTCCTCGGTGGTCTTGTCGTTTTACTCTGGCGTCTCTAGTTTTTTCGTGTTTGTGTTACGGAAGTTTTCATAGAGCAGAGATCGCTAGCTGGGTGACTTAGTTTAGCATAGCCGCAGCCTGCTAACAGATGGCTGGGCTCACTAACACGCCCTTTTCTCTGTTTCATACCAATATTTCTGCCATTATACATACTATACGTAGTGGCGGGTTGTCAGATTTTGTTTTGTGACACAGTTTGTGCGTATGACAACCACCGTATCCAGTCTACAGACTAGCTTCCTGTTTATCTGAGGAGTAGCTGGAATATGAGGGGAGTGTGCGCCCCCGTTTCATCGAAAATACGTGGAAAGTACTTCGCGTGCAGCACAACCTAAGGATTTTTAGTTTCACTGAAAAGTCTACAGCTGTAAATGCCCAGCGCCGACACGTTTTAAAATAGTCAGGAAACTGTAAAGTTCATTACTCTAAGCACAGTTTACACCCCACGACGCACCCGCTAGTGTCTGAGTGGACGAGCCCGGCTCATTTTCTCATTTTCTCATTTCCTCAAAAGAACGCGCAAAGTCTTCTCCGCCAGTTCTCCACCTTTCTGACCAACGATGAACTGATATAAAATAATTATTATTAGTATTTAAATGTACAACTCTTTTTTATTTCCTTTTTCTGTTTTTTTTTTTTTTTTTTTTTAACTGGGTAAAAACATATGCATTAAAAGTTCAGCCAAAGCTTCTGTTTTATAGCAACGTCTTGTTTCAGTCCACTAGTCTATACTCCAAAATATCTCAACTTGAGAAGTTTCATGTTAGTTTTATACTGTAGCCACTTTGAGAGAGACACTGAGCTGCACAAATCTCTCTTCCACTTCCACTATATGCCCCGATGTATTGCAAATCTCTGTATAGCATTTATTTTATGACGTGCATTAGTCTCTGTTGAGTTCTGTTGTTTGGCCGGTCATACCAGAGCTGTTGTGAAAGACTCATTGACTTTATAGCAGCTGCTGGCTGTTTATCCAGGCATTTCATTGACAGTTTGGTCATTGATTTGCTCTGTCAGTCATCATGTAAATGATCAAAAAACATGCTGTTTGCACTTGTGTTGATTGGAGGTCACTGTAGATGATAGGAGGACATATGGTTTTGTCTCTGGGTTAGAATGTCTTTGGATGGATTTTGGACATCTTTGTGATGTCTAGTATTTTACGATACGATAATTAAAAAAAATCCACTCTCATATTGTCATTCTGAATAGGTTGATCTTCATGTACAGGTTGATAGCCTGTGTTGTGTCTGTCCTCTCCTCTGAGTCAAAATTCCTGCCAAGTTTGTTAAAATCACAGTAAGCCATTATGAGCCTTCTTGTGAATAAACTGTTATGAACTATTTCTCTTGATTATGTAATACACCATGTGGAGTTAGAAGAAGGCATTGTTTTATTTCGCTCTGAGTCAGGAGTTTTTTTGGAGATCAGGCAACTCATCGACTCCTGAGTGTGACTGCGTTATGCTCATCACACACACACACACACAGGCCTCAGCTGTTAACTAAGCATTTCATTACAAGGTGTCCAGGTGACTGTGGACGCTCTGTGATTTTTGTAATCTTCCACCATGAATAAAGTTTTTATTACCTTGTGACGCTGTGGTCGAAAAGGTTAACAACTTTGGATGCTAGTTTTGTGAAGAGAATGGGAGTTGTTTTCATCTCTTAACCACAGTGGTTTCCTCAATTGTCAGGGCACTTTCACTGTTTGACCAGACAGTTTGATTTTGTAAGGCTGAGAGAATGATGGTTGGCGTCCTGCCAGGCTGACTGAGCCAATATTACACAGTGCTGGGAGAAGTTGTTCGTTTTCTTCTCTGAATGTGACTGGTGTAGGACCAAGTGGCTCACATTATGCAACTGCAGTGTGTGTTATTAAAAAACAATGTGCACAAACACCACCGTTGGCATGTTGTACTTCAGTGGCTATCTCTCTGTGGTGCATCAGCTCAGAGCAACCAACCATCTGCTTTCGCCCCTCAGCTTTTTTTTTTTTTTTTTTTTTGCAACGTAGAGAAAAACTGCAAAGGGAGGAAATGAAAGTCTTCATCTGCCTGACACAGTAACAGTTGCCAACACTTGTTAAAACTGAACACTTAATTTGAATAACTTTCGCTGTCCCGGCAACATTCTGGGCTTCCTGAGACTCTTAGAGTGAACAAAGCAATAGGTCCCAGCCACAATCTCCCAGCACTCCTCCGATGGTACTTTCCTCGCACGGAAACTTGCTTTTATGGAAATCCTGACTTGCTATCATCTGACATTACTGTAATGAATGTTTAATCTATTTTTGGAACAAGAAGCTGGGACACACCAGGCCATTTTATCTTGACAACAAGACTCTGCATCAGACATTAAATAGTTTAGAGTTCGTCTCTGGGAAGCACTTAATAAATAAATGTGTCCCCAAGGATTGAGGAAATTCTTCTTTGTTGTTGTAGCTGTCAGCCTGACTTAGAGATTGAGAATTGGGTGCTGCCATTTGTAAATAATTAAACTGTGAGAAGAGTCTCATCTTTGCCTCAAACACCAAGTGCAGCTCTGGGACTTTTTGAGTCATTCAGGCTCTGGCCTGCCAACTTCCTCCTTGCAGCAAAAAAACCACACATGAGAATTACAGGAAACTCTCATTACTCAATATGTGCTCTCTTGGTCCCTTTGTCAGTGACAGAGCACGTTCCAGAACCAAAAAACAAGCACTATTAGTATTTTACTAGTCCACTTGATTTTTACAGATAAACCTCATCTTGTAAATGGCAATTTCACTCATAGAGTCAACGAATCTACCACCTAGTGCATATATATGTGTATATAAGCAATTGACTGCTGCTCACCTGGTCTAGTAGGGATAGGTCTCAGCTAGGGCAGAAATCCAGAAGCCCCTCCTCCATGTAAATGTTATGTGTTATGAAGACTACTATATACGGTAGTTTTAATGTGAAACTGTCAGAAAAATTGAATAGACAAGACATTCACTCCTCTATTGGTAATAGTAGATAAATGAGGAAGCAAAGTTTGCAGTTCCTCCTCAGCCCAAACAGATTAAATAATATGACATGAGACACTGATAAGTACTGAATGTAAATATGTATATTTATGTATGTGATTATGAAGCAGCTGATCAAAAATGCATGCTTTTGTGCGTGTACTCAAAGGTAAATGAATTAACCAGCTGTTGACATGACACCATTCTCTCTTGTTGATCACCAGCGCTGCATGAGATTGATAATTAGCTTGTTATGCTGTTCTCTACATGCTTGTGTGATCCAGGCTGATGTGGCAGCATCAGAAAGAAAACAACAAAAAACAATTCAATGAAGCATTTGAATGTGCCCTGATAATTGAAGTCTGAGTTTATTCCGATTTTCACTGGACTCCTGTCAGTGACACTCTACTTTGCATTGCTGCAGGTAGTTTCACAGGCACGAAAGATACATTAACAAACACATCATTTTGCTAACAATGTCAGGGATCGTTGCTGGGCTCCTACTTTGCGCATAAATAGTTACAGTACAGTAAGGCACTATAGATGAAAGCCTTGGTTACATTTCATGAATTAAAAAAAATTCAACAATAAAATTTGCATATGCCATTAGTCCACATGACTGATCTACAGTACAAAGATTAAAACTGGCACAAATGGACAGACGAAGTGATACAAAAATGATAAATGGATAGGCAAAGGAGTGTACTAGGGAAAATAAATATATTTGTAATAATGTTCTCATTTAATAGGAAACTCCCAACGATCCTTTATATGTCTGAATTTGGCTTTTGAGCAGCTCTCTTAGGCCATAATAATAACGTACTGGTAGTGTATTGCTGAAACTGACAACTCACTCTTCCTTTAACTGAGAATGCGATGACAGAGTAGTGCTGTCTGTCCGTGCCTGCAGCAGAGCAAAAGATGAAGAGACAAGAAAGGAACTAACTGTGCATGCATTTCTATCTGAATGGCCTTGTGGGCCCCAAACTGATCCCTTTTTTAAGTGTTAGAAAAAGCTTGAGCTTTTGTTGTTGATATCGGGACAGAAAGCTCACCACAAGAAGTTTTAAGAGTTGTCTTTGTTTGTGAGAGTGAAAAGTATATTTACAGAGATCATAAGATGACTTCAGTTGGGGTTAGGTTACATACAGGAGGTTGTAATGTGAGCTACTGATATTAAATTTGTTACATAGTCGGCTGCTTGGGGTAAAATTACTCTACTTTTACTGAGTTAATGTCAGGAAAAGTCAGTGGTAACACAGCTGTACTATTCAGAGTCTGTCCAGTGTGTTTCAATTTGGACTGGCCAGCCTGATGATTCATGACTTATTGTTGAAAGTAACATTTGTCAAGTGTGCCATTCTAAGAAATCTATTTTATATACGTCTTATAATATTTTTAACATATTTCACAAAGCCTGCTATACACGTCACTAACATACATCCATGTTTACCTTTATTTTGCCCCTAGGTTTGAATTCTTAACAAGACAAGACTTCATTAGGTGATAAATAGCCTGAAAACCTGGACGTGGAACGTTGGTCAGGAACCCCCCTCCCTCCACTGGGAACGGATTATGGCAAAGATCTGCCAAGCCTATCAAATCATTTGCGGGTGCTTTATACAGTGATTGACAAAGCACTTTAAGAACAACTTTAAGGCCAAACGGTTAACGGCAGTAAAGACATTTGTCAAGAATCTCTTAATGGCACATACTTTTGGTAGTTTTGGACAGCCAAGCTACTCCTAACATAGTCTCTACAATTTAACTTCAGTGCTTAACTGAGATTAAGTAAAATTGATGGCTATCTGGAAGGAAGGAAGTGGAAGTAGAAAAACAGTCAGTATTAATTTCATTCATGAGTCTGAGGGTCCTTGTGATTAGTAGTTAATGGGCTCCAATTTGTAACATAACTTGTATCACTTAGGAAAAGGTAAGAGAAGAGGTAGCAGTATGTCAGCCTGAGTCTGTCCGTGTTTCATGAAATGGAGAAAGAAGTCATTCTCTCTCTCTCTCTCTCTCTCTCTCTCTCCTGCTAATATTATTTTGAAAATGCAATAATATTTTACTGTTTGGTAAACCCATTAAAGAAAAACCCTTCTGAGGTTATTTATCTCTAACATCATAGATGCCGGGCTTTATTTCTTAAATTTAATCTAGCCGCTACCTCCTCATTTCGACTAGCAGTGCAACATTTCTTTATAGCCTACGGCATCCTCATTTGCCGTCCTCCTCACCCTGGCACCCTGCTGTGGACTTATTATTCATAAATTATTGCACCCACACCCGTTCATCACCCAACACCCCCCCCCCCACCAGCATTCACCCACATCCGACTGGTATTCCTCTAAATTCAAGCTTGTCTCAGCTGTGAAATTGGAGGCGCCAGGACTTTCTTCTCCCGCCTGGGACATGGAGGCATGCTAGGTTCAGGAATAAATCTCGGGGAGATGATGCAGCTTAAAGTGCCCATGGGCCACAATATTGCCTGAGCTCATTCATGCTGCGTTGTCTTTTTTTTTTTTTTTTTTTAAGCGATTATTGAGATTTTCATGTATCTGGATTGGCGTGATAAGGATTAGGGTAAGTGTGGTTTCAGTGGGTGTCATTTGAGATTAAAGAACGGGGTTTTTATGTAGAGCGGGATTGGCTGTTGCAAGGAAAGGAGGGGTTGTTGAGGATGAATATACAGTGAGCAAGCTGAAAGAAAAGAGACCAGCTGGTGTCTAGGCCAAGAGAGCACAAAGAAACGGGGGGGGGGGGGGGGGGGGGGGTGTCCCAAGTTTTTGTGAGTGTGTCAGTATTATTGTTCCAGCTCTTGGTAACCTCACGCCTGCACGCCGAATTCCTCCGTCTCCCCTCCACCCTTAAGAATCTTAAGAAAGATAAGGCATTCGACAGTAGAAGAGTGAGAAAACTACTTATTTCACATAAAAGAAAGACTTTGTCTAAGATCAGTGTGACTGGGACTGTGACTGAGTGTACCCGTGTTAACAGCCAGATAACCTGCCCATCACTTCCTCCTTCTTTAGGTTTTCTCTGCAGTTGGCCAGCTAGCATGGTTGTATGTTGTGGGTACTCACTGGAGTGTGTTGCTGTGAAGTGGTACTTGGTGACAGTTGCACCAGAGCTGTAAAGCTCAGATAAGTGCAGCATCATGCCCAATAACCGTACTGGCTCTGGTACGGGGATATCCCCTATAATTCCCTGTGGAAGCTGTTTTACTCAAGCCGTGCATTCATAACATGGTGGCAGTTAATGTTTATTGCTGAAACTAGGCCTCAGAGCCGATGTCCCAGTAGTCTGTGTCCCAGTGTAATAACAGACTGAGGGAACACTACATATTAGAGCTTCACAATAAAACATTCAGTGTGATTGTAATCACTTTCATACATTCTTGATAACATTTGTGAACTACATAATATCCCAAACCTGATGTTGGTGAACTACAGGTGTCGTTTAGACGCCTTGGACATTAATGATCATTTGCTTTGTCGATGTGAAGACTCTGTCTAGACTCATTTGTTGTAAAAAGCTGGTAAGTAGTTCACGGAGCAGACTGCTTCGCTGTGTCTGCACAGAGTTGTGGTTTGTCTGATTGCTCTGCCATCTTGCTATCTACAGCATGTAGCATCACACAGCCCATGTATAGGCTAGAGGAAGATCGTTGAACGCGGTGCGTCTGCTATCACTGCTAAGACAGAGGGATCATTCCTTAATGTACTAACTTAATAGACGGCACAGGACGGTTTCTCAGTGATTTAGTAGAACTGGTTTGAAGTACTTGGAAGGAGAGGAAGCATTACCCTGTTTTTAACAAGCTTTTAAAAGTCACTGCCTCACTCATAATACACTAATGGACTATCCTCCTCCTCTTCTTTCTTCCAATGATTCATTTTAAACCGCATCGCACTAGGTTTCAGATTCTGTCAGATGTAATTGCAAAACCATCCATCCATTCCTTTGCAGATTAACTGGTTTCTCCCTACCTCTAGGCACTACACAATTACTTGTGCAAGATCACACAGTAAAATTGAAATGTCTGCCACCAGCAGTATTTAAGACAATTCTCTGTGTTCACAACCTTAACATTTGTCTCAAACTGTAAATCAACATCCAGTATTTTGCCCAAACATTTATTTATTTTTTATTTTTTTATTTCTTCTATGATGTGCTTCTCTCAAGGCAACTAAATGAGAACCTAAATTTTGTGCAGGCGTGACGGTATTTGTCTTCAGAGGTCATCCTGTAATAGACTGGCAACCTGCTAAGGGTGTGATCTGCCTGCTGTCAGTGGCATACCGAATAAGCCTCCACCCCCTGCAACCCTGAACAGGATACCCGGTTCAGAAAATGGATTTATGAATACAATTACAGTGTGGCATCACACTAAGAGACACTGAAAATGTTTTTTAAAAAACAGCATGTAATGTTCTTCATGAATACTGCCCCTAGCATCCAATGTCCAGCTGTAATTACAGAGCTCCTGCTGAACTTAAACTCTAATAATAGACTTAACTGAAACCAGATCAGGCCTTATAGAGGGTTCAATTTGGTGTCAGATATTTGAACTAGCTGAGGTGCTGACACTTGGTTTTGTCTTTGCACACCCTTATAAATGCACACATGAAGCAAGGTGAAAGTAATACAGTTTCAGTACCAGCTAAAAGTTTCAGTACAGCTATGTTTACACTAATACAGACAGAAACTATGTGATTAGCATTTTGACATGCATTTGACGCATTCCTTAATTTTGCAACTCGTGACAACTCAATTCAAGTCCAAGTCATCTTTTTATTCGTGTGTATCGATTGCACTTTTCTGTAGCATAAGCTGTGGCCTTAACTGGCCAACAATAAAAAAAAATACATGCTCAGTTTTCTCCTGTGGGAAATATCACACTTCAAAATCTGAAACAAGCCAAATATTTTAATGATATGGTATTGATTAACCAAAGGATGATTTCAGACATAAACAATCACTTAGCTTGTGATAATATAAGACCAGAACTGAGGAAGAACTGGATGTTGTTCTCATGTGCCTAGATGAATTATTGACATACAGACAGGTCGCTCAAGGTCTTACTTGAGTGATTTCAGATGATGAGAACTCAGCACCCATGAAGACAAACCTTTCCCGGATTAACAATAGTGGGCTTGTGGGTTTAACATATCTTCCATAGTTTATCTTTTGGTGGTGCTGTTGACAACACACATATTCATGGGGTTACGGGTTCACTTTGTAACTTTCTCCACATAACTTCTGAACATAATACAACTTAACCATGGCTCTTGGAAAAGTAACCTGGAGTGTCTGGAGCTGTTTTCTGGATATGGAAAGCTTGTTTACTCTTCTGTCCTGTATAATGAGGAAGACCCAGTGCAAATTACCCTTCCCAAAGGACTTCAGATCTCAAACACAGTTGTCCACCAGCTGTTTAGAAAACGGTGTCATGCTGTCCAACACATACACCTCTATCGTGCTATGAATTTAAGACGGCTCAACGTAAATGGGTCATGACGATGATGCACATAAACTTTGATCTCAAAATCAAACGCACACACTAACGGATGCACATGTTCTTTCCCCAGTGTCTTCCTTTCTCTCAGCAACGCTCATTAGTAAGAATCAATCTGCAGCTCTGCATGAGTGCCAGAGCACTTGTATACACACACTGCTAATAAGGGCCCATGAGACACACACACACACACACACACATTTTCTCGGATGTACCAGCTTGTGAGACCAGAGGGAACCTGGGTGAGCCACTGTGCCCTGCCAGTGATAGAGAGAGGTAGAGAGATCTAGAGGTAGGGTGAGAGAGAGTGTGTGGACTGGAGTCCTCAGCACATTTTTATGTCCTTATATGGTTGTAAACCAAGCGGGGAAGGGAGGGGCTGTCATCTCGGTGTCAGTTTGACATGTGACCTGAAAACAGGAAGTGTTGTGGTGCAGCAGCAGAAGAGAAGTGAAGAAGCGGGCAAAGTGGCTGATCAGATGTGTTGTAGACAGAGGGAGACATTGAAGAGGTTCGCTCCGCCCTCCGAGCCAGTGACACAGTCACATTACACCCTCTGTTGGCTGCAGTGCATAGTCACTGTTTACACAGTGACATTATCCTCATGTAGTATTGTATAAACCCCCTCCTGCGTACAAATTTCTCAAAGAAAAAGAAATGTTGCGCTTAAGCCTCAGATTTAGAGTGTTATTGAGATACTTTATGCGGTTTCATTCTTTTTTTGTGTCTGACCGGTGACTAGTGTCCTTAACACGTACCCCGTGTCTTTGTTTGCAGGTGCGCATAGCGGCTAACTTCGTCATCCATGCTCCGCCAGGAGAATTCAACGAAGTTTTCAATGGTGAGCCCTTTGGTCTTTTTCTTCTGCATATCATGTGTGTGTGGCGAACCTCTTTCACATGTCTGTCAAGTTACGTGTGCACTTTCAGTTCTGTGTGAAACACAGTGCTGAGAACTGAGTCGTTAAAAGCTACATGAATCTCCCCACAGTCACAGAGCCTTTTGTCAGGAACAAATGAATGTTTTAATAATGTGTTGTTATTTTTTTAGTTTTAGCAGTCCCCATTTAACTCTGTACTACATTTCCTACATCCACGATGATTTGTGAAGATGAAACCCTTTTGGAGGAAGGCTCAATCACAATTAGTTTTGTCGGGTGTGAAATTAATCTTAAGCCCCTTTCATACCGCTTTTAATTAAAAAATAGTGAGTTAACATATAATTTTCAGACCCGGGTCGACTTGCCTTGGTGGTAGTAGTCACACTGCCAGTAGTCCCGGGTCTGACCTCCCGTCCTGAGAGCTGCGTGCCTGTATTTTTCCTCCCTCTTATATGGACCCGGGGTCTGAAAATCCCGTGCCAACCTGCTATTTTCGTATACTGTATGTTTGATATTAGTGACTGTTGCTGTTTCTTAACACACAAGAAGGTTGTGGGTCACGTTGTAGACTGAGAAACAGTGAACTAAGCAGATATGAATGAAAACGACTTGGTCAGGAAGTTTCTGATTGTATGTAAAAGTGAAATTGTCAAATTTACTCCAACATTACAGCATGCATCGTCTGATTAGATACTACCCAGGGATAGAGACAGAGCTCAGTGTCAAAGCAGCTTTTTCACAGTTCTCGCTCTAAAGTAGTTTTTGCATTTGCGAGACATTGTGCCAAACTGGAAACCACCTCTTTGCACGTATCATAACAATCTGGCAAATGAGAAGGCAATATGAGACGTTGATGTTTAGGCCAAATTGTAGCTCACCCTGTAGCACAAGTGTTGACATCAGCCTGTCAAAGTAGTGCCCCTTGAGAGAGAAAGTGTCTGTAAAAGTGTTTTGGCATCGTTAAAGCCTTGTTCTGCCCCGATAAATGTCGTCACCTAAGAGGAACGCCAGGGGGTCTGTGTGTCTGCTGCTTATCACAGCCTGACAGCCACCCACACCAGAATATACTCTAAAACACAGTCCCATATTGCCACCTTGCGCCCTTTCATCTTGTTTGATTTCATAGCAATCTCCACTGAGCTAATTTAGCGTGTCTGCTTCACTCCCCTGGCATCAGTGCTGCAGAGACTGACTGCAGGCAGCTTTGTCTTTTGTGTCTGTGTGCATGTCATGGTGCTAATGTATTCCACCTTTCCTCTACTCCGGTCTCTCCGCTCTAGTAATTGTACCTTTTTTTCTCCTCAGATGTGCGATTGCTGCTCAACAATGACAATCTTCTCAGGGAAGGTGCAGCACAGTGAGTGTCCCCTCATGCTATTTTCAAGTGTTGAAAAAAATGTTTAGAATATACATAAGTATGTGAGGAAACACAGGTTCAGGGACACGCCGTCATTCCTTGTATGGTGTCTTTATATGAATACACACACCGTTAAGCCAACACATTGTGACCACCTTGTGAAAGATGCTGCTACATGCTGCCAAAATAACTCTGACCTTCAGCCCCAGTCACCAAGTTCCTTACATGGCCCGTTGGGTCAGCTCCTCACAAGCCTTTCGAACTGCTCTGACCCAGTTGTCTTGCCATAATATCTGTTGCTTGTCTTAAAGTCTCAACACCTGCAATATGTTTGCTTCAAATGCTCTTGTTTACCATGTTCACATGGAGGCTCTATATAATAGCTTGCAAGTTAATATGAAATATTTCATAAAAACAATAATATGTCTGAGTAAACGGTCAATAATCTCAATAGTCTTGTGTTTGCTACACTATGTTACTTGGTTAGTTTGCATAACTGTTCTTCTAGACACTGACAGTGGTTCTCACAAGGCCCGTGTGAATTAACACTTTAATACCCACATAACTTCCCGTTATAATCACAAGCTCGTGAGTTCCATTTTAAGTGTTTTGTTGTTTCTCTCTGCAGTGCATTTGCACAGTACAACTTGGACCAGTTTACCCCCGTGAAAATCGAGGGCTACGAAGAACAGGTGAGCTCACACCTCAACCTTTGACCCAAACGGGGTGACAGCAATGTAGAGAACTGGAACTAGATGATATCCAGGGTCTGAATCTGATGGCTGACTCCCCTCATTTCCATTTCATTCATAATTGTATTGTTAACACATATCTGGGGAAAATGTAATTTTATCCACATGGTTTGAACAGTCACACGTGCTACTTTCTAGAAGGTATAGAAATATAGATTTATGGGGCACTGTTTTTTGTGCTCGTTCGGCAAAGAGAGCAGAGTCACATGAAGTAAAACGTAATAAAAGAAGTGTCAAGCTTATTAAGCTGTTACATTTGATCTGATCTACAGTATAAATACAAAAGCAGGCTTTTTATTGTTGCATTAGAAATATTGGTTCATTGGCATGAAAGCAGAGAAATGAGTCTGGATAATTCCCTGTGTGGGAATAAAGATCACAGACTTGTGATTATTTTGACGTCACTGTGCTCACTACCTGTGAGTTCCTGTGAAGGTTGATCGTTATGGTGGATAAATGAGGCTGTGTTTGCTTCAGTAATGATTGCAGATTCTGATGAAAAGATGTCATCATATCCCTCTGTTGCCTTATCACGGGCTGAAATTCCCCTGTCTGACACCCAGCAGGCTGAGCTAAGTGTTAGGTGGAAGACACTAGATGAAAGGATGACGTTTTACTCCTCTCTTAAGCCTTCTCTTATTGTTTGTATTTATTGCCTCTTTTTTTATTTGTGTAATTGTTTATGGTTTTAATTAATGCTTTTATTATTAATTATTATTATTATTATTATTATTATTATTTTTACAATTATTCCATCTTCTTACTTCTATCCTTGTTCATTTGTTTTACTTTGCTTTCTCGTTATAATCTAGGTCTTAATCACAGAGCATGGTGACCTTGGAAATGGCCGAGTCTTGGATCCCAAGAATAAGATCTCCTTCAAGTTTGACCATCTGAGGAAGGAGGCCAGCGATCCACGGTCCCATGATGTTGACGGTTCCATGGAAGGATGGAGGAGTGCTGTGGACTCAGCCGTCAGGGCCTATGTCAAGGAGCACTATCCCAGCGGAGTGTGCACCGTACGTTTCAGCCTGCATCATAAACACAACGACGTATCTGTCATCACTTAAAGGAACAACTCACCCAGAGACCTTCATTCTGTGCTTTATGATCTTTGAATTTGTCAAAAAATATATAAACATTAAACAAAATGATACTTTATTACCACTTTCTGAGAGCAAATAAATGGAGTCTGTTTGATAAAATAATTATTACATAAAAATGTGTAAAATAATCAATACACATTGTTCTGAACTGTTAATGCATTATATATCTTGTTGAAGATGTGTATTGCATCTTGCTAAAATCCCTCTGTTCAATTAAGAGATATTCTGTTTTTAGTGACCTTTCATTTCTTTCTTTTGACCGATACATCAACACACCAGTGTTTATCTCCATTTATTTGTCTAATGTAGTCACGTGGTGAGGAAAGACTGATCAAATCTAAACAAGCATCCGAGTACAGAACAGGAAGGAATTGGAGGCCGTTTTGTTTCCTGTTCTAGCTAGTTTAAAAATCTAGTGTACAATCTTTGAATAGCAGGTCAGCGTTAATTTTTATCTTCAGCTCGCAAAACACTTTCTCCTACCAATTAAATACGTACAGCGATAGACAATTAGCAATGAGAAAAGTGGCCGTGAACTGTAAGAAAACCTGTTTTTCTCCTCCCTTCAGATTTATGGGAAAACCATCGACGGTCATCAAACCATCATCGTGTGCATCGAGTGCCATCAGTTTCAACCAAAAAACTTCTGGTATGCATGAGCCACTTAATAATGAAATTATCTTTCTTTCTTTTTACATTTTGGCTTTTGTGACACCTTACTTTGATGTTTCTTATAGATGTGCGCATGTACAAAGCAGTGCAATTATTGATTTTAGGCTAGAGCTGGTTGTCATTTATGCTTAAAATAATATTTATTTTTCTACCAGAAACACAGCTTTTAGATTTTCTAGACATGGTTTCTTAATCAAATTGCATTTTAAGCACTGAATTATAAGGCCTCAAATGTTACCAGAGGCTTTACTTTAATTGACACTTAGCTGGGGAGGGTTGCACTGAAGCATTGCTGAGCTGTTTCTGATCAGGTTAATCTAATTGGATAAGAACTGCACCAATCCTCTTTGCTGCTGGGTTTTACTGGGCTTATGGGTTGTTTGGTGTAATGATCCCACGGCTCCTGCATGCAACTGCTACTGTTGACTGCCCATTTTCAGTAATGAAGAAGATATTAATTAGCCATCACAGATAGTTGGCCTCAGACACCATACATTTAAATATTTTTTAAATATAACACAGTTCTAATCTAATTCTAATCTATCTCGCCTTTGTACTTGACTGGATGTAGTGTCATATAACATTATAATAAAACAATTAATAATGAATAGTTACTAGCTGGGTTTCTCTCAAATCTGCATAGGAAAATCTAAAGAGACGCCTGTTTTGATTGAATACACTTATGCAAATGTTGGGGGTTGTCTAGATAAACAGTCGGTTGAGCTGATTAATTGAGGAGCTGATTGAGAATATTATGTGAAGATTGTGCAGAAAGACTTACATATAGATTCATTTAGTATCTGGCTATTCCATAAATCTTTATTAGTCATTTTGATGACAAATCTCTTCTTGGTGTTAGGTTGGTGTGTTTGACTGTCAAGGCTCTAACCTACCACCGAACCATTCAGGGACTCCTTGTGTCCTGTATGGATGTTTTATCATATTTCTCCAGCCCATGTTAATTTTTTTTTATATGTATTTGTAATTTTATATAAATTGTCACTTTGTCTGTACAGAGACAATTGAGCCAGAGTTATCTATCTATCATATTGACTGCTTATTTTAACCATTGTGACATGACATTGAGACACATTTAAATGAGAACATAGTGTGGTTCCTCGTATCTGTTTGGATCTTAACAAAACTCCAGATAAGATCTCATTTCGTCTCAACAAACAACTCTGGAAGAAAAGAAAAACAATAGTACTTTTGCAGGTTCAATTTGGTCTTATACTATATGTGGAAAGTGGAACAACCCTGTAAAGCAAAGGGAGTTGGGGGAGTTTATCCCGTTGTCATGTAATTGAGAGAAGTAATGTGTGTTTGAAGTCTCTTTTTCTCTCATCCTCGCTGCACAGGAATGGACGCTGGAGGTCAGAATGGAAATTTACCATCTCCCCCTCCACCACTCAGGTGGCAGGGATCATGAAAATCCAGGTATTGTGTTTGAGTCTTTGACCACAACCATAATCAGTACACATGTTCACATACACCGCAGTGAACATGTGTACTGATTATGTTTGGGTAGACTTTACATGAATCCAAAATAGTTTACAGGAAGTGTCTTCATTTGTTTACTTTGGTTAAGACGTTTGGTTATGACAGCTCTTGGTATCAAATTCTGCTCTTTATCAGGAGGGTTGATTTTAGAGCCCTTACAATGTCTTTATTAACCCATACACTTGGTTCCACCTTCTCTAAAACGTACATCACTTTTAGCAACCAGTGTATTTCTGTTACCAAATAAATTGAGCCTGGACACCCATCTTTTTCAGGTTCATTACTATGAGGATGGAAATGTTCAGCTGGTGAGCCACAAAGAGGTTCAGGAGTCCATGACAATTTCTGTGAGTATATCTCAAAGTACAAACTACTCAAACTTTAATATAATTGTACCTTTGTAATCCTGTCCACCACAGTTATAGGTTTACATTTTAAAAAGACATTTTAACCTGGTGACAGCCATATAGGGAGGCGTCTTGTCACCTCTGCTCTTAAAATGAATAATGTGTGAGTCGTCATCTTTCAGAATGAGGCTTCAACTGCAAAGGAGTTTGTTAAGATCATGGAGACTGCAGAGAATGACTATCAGGTATGTCATCGAGTCATCTGGAAACCTTGAGTTCAGTACGCTGTTTCTGGGAAACTGAGTTTTCATCTTCACTTGTTTTATGCACTGTACAGGAAGAGGAATGATGAAAATCTCCATTTACAGTCAGATTTTCAGGCCTCACTGGGAATTAAATTCATTTATTGGCTCATTTGTTGATTTTCTTTTTTTTATGATGCCATGTTTAATTGACTGAAATTTGTGTCACTATGGTCACAATTTAATGATGAAACTCATTTTTTAAACAATATTTGGACTGTGTGTATTAATGGCACAGACAAACCTGCACAAACACTGACCTATGTTAAGTGATAAAGTATAAATTTTCATCTTGCAATTCTAAATTATTAAAATTAAAATTACCTTCCAATTATGCAGCAACACTTTTTCAGAGCCAGGCAACTCTAACCCTAATTTTAATATGCTCCTTCCTCTCTCCCTCTTCCCTTTATTCCTTTCAGACGGCCATCAATGAGAATTATCAGACCATGTCGGACACTACCTTCAAAGCCTTACGCCGCCAGCTTCCTGTGACACGCACCAAGATCGACTGGAACAAGATCCTGAGCTACAAGATTGGCAAAGAGATGCAGAATGCTTAAAAACGACGGAGAAGATAACAGACAGATCCCCTCCCCGACCCCTATCCCCTCCCAAACAACGTTGCATGACTGGATAGTTGTATCGTCTTTGTACAAAAATTTGAGAAAACCAGGGAAAAGAAAGGTTTGGTCTCACAGCCAGACATCACACATTGGACTATGTTTCTTGTTTTATACAGACACTGTTAACTCCTCTGTATGTGGAATCTGTGATGATAAAGGTAAACGTATTTGGGAAAATATAACTTGAGGAAATATTGCAAGACATAGGAAAGAGGGCGAACACTTGTATGCAAAAACACCGTTATAAATTACAGTATCACGTGTGCAATATTTATTGTGTCAGTGAGACCACTCCTTTTGTTTGACCTGATTAAAAACGGTTTGAATTTGCAATGTGGAAAACAAATCATATTGGGGAGTATTTTGTCTGCGTAAGCAAAAGAGCTCATATTGTGGCTGAAACGAGCAACTCCCTTCACTTCACGGTTAATGTCCCATATGGTCAACAACAAAACAAAAAACAAAAAAAAAAAAAAAAAGGAAAGTTTGGTGTTCATTGACTGGTATCTTTGGCACAAGCAGCTACCACTGTCGGCCACTCAATGTTCTTGTTCTCTCATTTTGGTACTCCCCTCACCGTCTGTCCTGTATGTGAGATCTGAAGCTCGCAGTGCTCCTGGCTAAATTGCCTTTTTGACTTGACATCCTCTAACTCCCACTCAGCGCAGGGAGTTCTGCGACCACATAACAAGCTTAATTAACAAGTCATCAGTCGCTAAGTAATGTGCATAATGTCCAATTTACAATAAAATCCAAAAGTATCACTCTCCTCCAGTGCTTATTTTTAATATAAACAGAACCTGACTGTATTATAACAAGGCACATTGTAATATATACCTGTATGAAACATCCTGTCTGTCAGTTTGGTGATTTATTTCCATGAGATTAATTGTAATTCAGTCACAGTTATGTTGCATTAAATGACAAATTTTCTATTTACAGACTCACTCATAATTTCTGATGCCATTTAATGTGATACAGAAATGAGAAAATAAAGTCAAGATGGAATAATAATAATGATAAAAAACTCAAGTTGGGGCTCTTTGCAGTCCTAAACTATCTCACACTTTTAAATGGCTTGACTGTAAGGAAGCGATTAATTTATGACATGACAGAAATCTCATCTTTAATGTACACTTGGATGTTTTAGTCTCATTCTACTCAGTGGAGAGAACCAGCAATGGAAGTAAAACATGTCTAAATTGGTGGAGGCTGTCGGAGTCTTTGATACATCTTTGGAGTGAACGAGGCTGATTGTGTTTTACACTTTGACAATTGCACAGTTTACCAAAACTACCTATTTGCTCAGTGCTCACATTGGTGGCTTGGTATTTATCAGCATAATCGCAGCCATTTAAATATTAGAGCTGCCCATCATAAGCAAGTGGAACATTCTTACTGTGTGATGTGATGTTTATTGAATTGGCATATGAGAGGAATGCTTCCTGTAAACTGGAGTCTGTCCATGTTTCTAAGGTTTGAATATTAACTGCAACCGTGGGGTAGACTATAAGTAAAAGTAGACATAAGACTAGTTAATTAGTTTTGTATCAAAACAAAAAAATAAATAAGTTGAATTATATGATCGCATATATTCCAATTAAACAATCCATATAAAGTAAAACTTAGGTACGTGTCAGGACGGACGTAAAAATAAATAAATAAAAAGAATTTGTTTGCTGCAAGAGAACAACAGATCACAAAATGTTAAGGTACCTGCCCTGGGCGACATGAAATTTGGCAAAACAGAGGACAGTGTGGCCTACTGCGGCTGCGCAGTTTGAGCCTTCACATGTGACAGACAGCTGTCCACCGCTTACTCTTACTCAGTGCGTGTGTTCACCTTGACCCAGCGTCTTTACTTAAGTATGTATATTACTATATAGTTAACTTTAACACAGCTACGCCGTTTTTGAGAGTCAGCGTGTCGAACTTTCCTCGGAGTTCAGGTAAACTACTGACAGCGACACCTTGAGGCAACGGCGGCGAATTGTCCAGGTTAGCGAGCCGGTGGCTAACTGGTAAGTGTTAGCCGACGCTAGCCATCCAGCTCAGCTCACTCAGCTCAGGCCGCCCTGCAGACACGTCTACACAGTCCGCTGCTGCTGGGAACGAGACACATGTCCAGGAGCTGGCAGGAGAAATGCTCGCTACGAATGAGGATTTAACCCGGTTCCCCGCGTACACACACTGAGGTAAGCTCTCACGCACGTGCCGTTAACGGTACCCCCGACGTTGCCATTCACCGAGCCTCCACTTTTTCGCTTTTTTTTTTGTTGTTGGAAGTTTTCGTGTCCTGCAGACGCCAGCTCACCCTGTTAGCACCTAGCTAGCTGAACTGGCGGACTCTTGGCCAAGTTTAAATGGGAACTCTCTGAACATGCACATCTGAGCGACAGTGGGATGTGGCGAACTACCGACTAATTCGTTTCCATTGTCAAGCCAACACACGGGAGCAGAGCGCTGCGTTGTTTTAACAGTCCCCATCCCGAGTCAGTGCTGCATCTCCTATCTGTTACTCCACAGTTCGTTTCTTCGCGCTGTCTGCTTGCCAAGTTTTATCATTTCTCTCAACGAAGGGAAATTCCCCTAGGACAGATAGGGATGCACCTAGCAACGGTAGTGGCTTTAAGAGAAATGTAAGCCCTCGCTTGGATATCCCGAATGTAGCACGGCTTGTTAGCCTTGTGGACCAAAAGCTGGAGGGGGTCAAACTCATTTTAGTTTGTGGGCCACATTCAGCCCAATTTGATCTCGTGCGGGTAAGACCAGCCACACAAGTGCATAAAGTACAGACTTTTTCTGTTTGTTTTAGTGCAAAGAAGTAAATCTTAAAAAAAAAAAATAAAATAAAAAGAAGAAAAATAAGTGCAAGTTGGGCACATTTATGCCTGTTGTTTAGTCTTGAGTCTCATCAGCTGCATTTCCATTAGTTTTTCTCAAAATAAAAGCGATATTTCTGAAATTTTGATCGTATGTGTTTCCATTGAAAGTAATCTCCTAAAGTCTAGTCTCGTGATATCTCATAATTCCCTTAAAGTCTCCTCACACAGACTTCACTTTGAGGAAGACAGACTTAAAATGAACCGGTCACATGACCCCTGTGTCATATCCATTGAAGGGGAAATGTGAAACAAGTGTTTGCATTGCACTTTTGCGCCAAATTTTTATATCGATACGTCTGACAGCTCTTGAGAGCTTTAAAGTGTGTTAGCGATATATGAGTTTTTTTGAAATGTAGGCCTTTCCAGTACCAGTTTTACTGCGATATTTAGGTTTTGTGCATTTCTAAGAGTAATGGAAATGCAGGGTAATGAAGTGCTGGGTTCCACTTCTTGTGCTAAAATAGTGGACAAATTAGGGATAGCAGTTGTTTTCATTGAAAGATTGCAGTTCCCATGTAATTTTCACACTTTGCAAATTCATGCTGCGGGCCAGATTTGACCCTCTGGCGGGCCGCATGACACCTGTGACCTAAAGTGTTTTTGTGTGCTGGTCATTCATTGGCTCGGTGGTCTAGTTGGCATTACATGCCTCCATGCTCTCACAGTGGCCAGAGATGAGTCTCCTGTGACTGTGTGCTGAGCAGATGGAAGAATGTGCTCTTTCAGAAAGCCAGCTGGCTGGAACTGGAGAGGACAGGATAGCCTGTGGGCACATATAGGCTGGTCGAGAAGTTTTAGAGTAATATGTTTGTGTGGTGGAAACTGATCAATCGTAACCAAAGTCATGGCACGTTGGCAGTTAAAGAGACAAATTCACAGAGGCAGGCCTGCTGCTGACTCTCACCTTGTAACTTCTAAAGCAGAAATGTGTTAAAGCGGCTGCTGCTGTCTCCTCATTGGCTGTTTGACAAAAACTAAACCTAGATAAGACTGGAAAAGCTCGACATGGTTGATTCAGGTATCTATATGGCTTTAATGTTATTCAAATGGTTCCAATACCAGAAAAAATATATATTTTTTTAATTAAGCTCAGATCATAATAACTATTAATAGCTTGTATCATCCACTATGTGAGAATACACAAACCAATATAGGAAGAAAACAGCATTTCTAAATGGAAAATGAGTACAAGTCATAGACAAAAAAATGACTTTTGTAGGGTTTTATTAAAATCATATTACTGCATTACTGTTTATGGCAAATATGTTGAAAATCCAAGTCCTATCCTAGCAGGTTGTGGCGTCCTGCAACCCAGTCTTAATACTGCCTTCTAAACAGGACAAATATTCAGATGATATGTGCAATAGTAATGTCACTGAAAGCAAGTACACTATAAAAACATGTTTGAGGTGCTGTGGCAGATAGATATTTATACCTGTCTTGGCGTGACGCTATGCACAACCGCAGCAGATTTTAATAGGCAAATTGTCAGTACTACACATGTACTATATTTGACACTTGTTGTGTAATATATGCAGAGGCAAAGATGGACAAAAACATATTATTTGAGGTGCTGTGTTATCTGTGAGCTGTCATGTCATCAAGTGAGGTTTTGACCTTGGGCGTGTTTAGTGTCAGCATGGCTTCACCTTATCAGATTTGATTAATGCTGAGCAGGTGCTCCCTGTCTGCTGCAAATATCATTCAGGTTAACTTCACAGTGAGATGGTGGATGGGCCTTTAATTCCACAGCTATTGTGTGCCCTAATTGTTGATTATGTACAAGCTATGTACTTAAATTGTTTATTCCAAGAATTTAACATTTCAGTACACTAATTCCAAATAATACTGTATGACGTCAAACAAGGTGTTATATTGTTAAGGCACTTTCACTTCCTCTTTCCCACCGACACATACAGACACATACAGTATACAATTGATGTTTCATAGTTCCCCTTTCACTATTCACCATTGGAGAGTTGATCTGTGAGATTCCCCCTCAAAACTTTTTCAGTTTGACACTTCAGCTGTTTTTTCTCAACTAGCCTTTAGCATTTATTTTTATTTTTTGATATCTTGAATCTCCCATGACATCTATCATTTCTAAAAGAACACATACATGCGTCTTCTTTCAATAGATTCTTTCCACGAGTGGCTGTTGAGTATCAGTGTAAAACATTCTTTATGAAGTGAAGTGTTACCTCTGTTGAGAAACTGTCTACAAAACTCTTTCCTGATGTTTTACTTGAGATCTCTGGACTGTTTTCTTCAGATTAAACCTTTGTCATAACTATGGGTCTTTGTTTAGCCACTTTGATGACGGACATCCTTATTCACAGATTAAAAAAAGATTAAATACGTAATCCATTTGTTGAGTTCCTTGCTTGTTTTGGTAGACGACATAGCTACAGTATCACCAGCTATATTTCACAGTTAGCTTTCAAACAGTTTGACAGATGACCTGGAATAAACCTGTTTTTCAACTGGAGTGGGCCAACATGCAGTTTGTGAATTGGATCTGTCACCAAATGGAATAGTTAAAATATTTAGGCCATGGAGTTCATTTTTTTTTTTAGTTCCAGTTGTACTTCCACCAATTTCACCCTGAACACAGATTAAGGTTTTGACAGTTCATAAGCAGCATAGACCTTATGATAAGTATATACAGCAAACCAGCTCATAAGTGTCTGCACTTAAAAATGATGGTTGATAATAGACACCATGCACAGTTGACATTAGTTATTTGGCCAAAAAAAAAAAAGGAAATGAGTCTGGGTGGAGAGACATGTAGAACTATAGAGCAGCAAAGGGAGCTGGAGGTGAGTAAACACTGTGAAACAAAGATAACTACAGCTAAAGCTCTATTACTCAATTCTTATCAGAATGCGAGTCTGGTAACACACCATTTGCATTTCATGAGCCGTGTTTCAACTGTTGGAGAGAAAAAACTGCAAGCAATTGGATAGTTTCACAACCAAATGGATCCCTTTTGTTGTAAATAAATTCAACCGCATGTTGCTCAGATAACCTGGATGTCTACCTTCTTGCGACCTGTTTGCTTCTCCCCCTAATGATTTGATTGGGAAAATTTGTCATCGGGCAAGTGACCCCAGTCCAGCTTTCTGCTACAGTTGTTCGTGGGTGGAGAAATTGGGTCTGGCTTCCATGCTAATTGGATGCGAGTTTGTGCATTTACATGCAGAGCTTAATCGAGCTATGCTTGAAGTTCGACTTTCTGAATACAGTCCTTGTCCCAGTTTACATGAAGCGGAGAAAATCGAACAACTGACGGGAACATGTCCTCCTCCTCCACACTAGGTGGTGACATGCGTCTTTTCAGCGGGATAATACCATGTTAATACTGCCTTCTTCCGATTTACCTATTACCTCATATAATAAACACGGGTCGTTCATGCAATAGACTGACATTTCAAACAACAACCACACGGATAATAGTACAGCTCTTTTAATCTCCTATGTAATGTGCATGCTCCTTCTGGTGCAGGTAACTTATGCGCTATCCCTCAGATGGTTCTTCTACCGGCTCTGTTTACCGTCGTCGTCTTCTGCGACCGGCTTTCTTTGATATTTCTGTTCTGGGGTCACATGCCAGCACAGCAGTTGTGGAGCATGTGTTATCTGATTGTAGTCCGATCAAGCTTATACATGGCGGAGAAAACCGAATACCAATCGTATTATCTCAGTCTCTTGACCGGATAAGGAGAACTCCGATTTTAGTGATGTGTTTACGTGCACTTAAGTTGTCCAGCTAGAGTCCGATTAAGGCAATAATTCATTTTTTTCATATGCATGTAAATGCACTGACTGTCAGTCACAAAAATTAAACACTTAAAAACTCTTACTTAGTTGGACCTGCAACTGATCTATGCAGAGCACATGTCGTAGTCTAGGTGAGTGGCCTATGCCATTGTAAGTATTTTTACTTGTGAACTGATGTGTCACATTCTTCTGCGTGATGCATAAAGACACACTCTTCCTGATTTTACCTGCAGTCTGGAAAAGAGTCAGCCAAGCTTAATCCAATATGACAGACTCATTTAAAAAGTCAAGCTCAATTGGTCTTCATTTCAATGATCCAATATCAGTTAATAGAAGAGACAGATTTATCCTTAACATTTCATCTCAATATACATATTTTTAAGTGGATCTGTTAAACCCCATTTAGTCCACTTTGGACCATTACACAGTCTGACCACAGCATAGTGAGCCCGCCTCACATGAATCCACATGCCACTGTACTGAAGCCGCCACCAAGCCTCAAGCCACATGTCCAATTGCATTTTCTGTTTAATCTGAAGTGTCTGTGGAATCGCACACTGCAGCTCCTGATAGGTTTCCTCCTCTGTTCTGTAGGGTTATTTGCTCGGCCTGTTTCCTGCCATTATCAAGAATCAATAGTGGTTTAGTGAACATATGAATCATGAAGTGAATATCAATGAGATAACTCAAAATTTACCATCTCTGCACCACACATTCACTCATGAAAGCACTCCTAAGCACTTGTTGAGTAAAGGGAATGTCAATGTAACTAATGTGACTAGTTTTCCCCTGACCTCACTGTGTCCTGCATGCAACAGTCTAAAAATGATTCGGCACAATTCTTGGCACATGACATTAATGATTAGATTAAATTATTGACTCGTAGTACTTTTCCTCTAAGAATTATAACATACTGTGCCCCATTATTACTTTCAAAATAGGAAGAATGTGTTAATTGAGTATATAATAGTATATGCAACACCTGTTATTCATTTTTGATTGATATCCTCTTTAGTTTGTCATCAAACTTGAATAGAAACTCATCTCTGATTGTCTTGCACCCACTGTGTGTGGTCAGAGTTAAAACTCCACCATCACCCTCTATCATTGAACTCTTGATCTGCTGATATAGACTGGTTCTACTATATGTCTACATACTCTACTCTGTCAATGCACGTGTTAGAAAAATGATACTTAAATGCTCAATTATTAAGCCCCTTTGGTAGTTGTATTAACGGCAGTAAGGCATTTGAGGTGCAATCGCTGAATAAATGGTTCTCAGCTCTAAAATAGGTGTCATTACTTTGACACACAGCCATAACACTGAAAATGGCAGCGCATAAAACTGAGATTGTGTACCATATCAAAGGCTAGTACCCCTCTGCGACCACTGGAGAAATGCTGTAATCGAAGAAATATTTTGTTATGTTTTTTGTGGACCATGCCGACAGGCTGATAGATTGTATGTGGGTTCTGACACAGTCTGCAGGGCATTTTTCCCAGGCTTTCATATCCCCCGAGACCTACAGGCTTTTTACTGCAATAGTGTTCCAACATTGTCAGTCTGGAATGAGGCAACGGAACCTCTGCACTGAGGTCCAAGCGAGTAAAAGGTAGTGTTTTGTGACATTTCACAGTGCACTGAGAGAATGAACATGCTCATACAACACGCTTAAAACCAAGTCTAAAAGCAAAGCGTAGTACTAAACTCTGGAACTGGAGCATATAAAGAAACGCTCCAAGTTATCATAGTGATGTGACATAGGCAGGCACAGCACACAGTCAGACCACAAAGCCAGATCAGACTGGTCAGAAACCTTTATTTAGAACCTGTACACCCCTTTGGTAACATGATCTCAGCCAGAAATGTTTGCCCTACCTTAATGGGACAGACTGCCCTGCCCCTCCTGGCAAGAGGGCTGCAATTGAAGTCTGTTTTTTTTTTTTTGTCCACTTTCTGCCTGCTTTCCATTAACTATACCTACAAAAAAGACTTGAAGACTTGATTGCCTTTAGACTTTACTCATTGAAGTACCCAAAGTGGTTATTAAAGACAAAGACTGAAAAGCCCTCACATCTGTGTCTCTCATACCTGACTTGCCATGCCAGTTATTGCTCTGGCCAAGTGAGGGAAAGGTCACAGCTGCTGCACAGGTACCATGACCGTACAACCCGTCAAATACACTCTATACACTCTTCTTGTGAATAACAGTGATGAGGTGAAATTCACTGTTTGAAGGACTCACAATCATGAGAGGTAAATAAGCAGAAGCTTGAAATGTCTTTTTTCTTTCAAGTTTGGTCAAAGTTGAAATGTGGACTGTACAACAATGACTGGAGCTCACTAAGCTGATGTCTAGTGAAATACACCAGTTCATCAACTGTGGCCACAACACAGTCACAACTGTGTGTGTGGTGTTTGTAGGAGTGCTACAAACTACCCTCTCTGTTAACAGGATATGGTGGTATGAGAAAATGATTTCCTACCAAACACGCAGAAATATTTGTGGCTGTGGCGATTTTTGGGTGGTATGTTGGCGGAAGTTTTTGGTCCGACCACAACACAGCCCTGATCTCGAGTGATTGTCCCAGTAACTAAATAGTAAATAAGCTCTCAACAATGGTTGGCTACTTGCCAAAAAGATTAGTTCATCAGACAGAGCTAACAGCCACGGCGAGTGGTTGCTAACGTGACTCAGGTGGTTATTTCTCCACCTTCTGTTCCTCATCCTGCCTTCCTGCTTTACATACAAAGACAGTTTGATGAATGACATGTGCAGGGGTCTATATTGAAATTTGACTATGTGCACATGTTTGAATATGCAAACTATGATTCAGTTAACAAGAACAAGTGCCATACCAGACACAATCTACCTCCCTCACTCATCAGGTATCAGGTCTTTTTTTTTATATTTTGTGACAGTATGGGCAGTTGGATTGTATTTTCAGTTCTGCTGAGGGTGGATTCTACTTTTTTCAAATGAGGGATACTGTGTCAGTCCTCCTTTAAACTTACATCTGGAGTTACAAAGTCTATTTACTGTATATGGTTTCTATCTATTAAGATTTTCTACAACACTGAAGTCCAGAGGAACTGATTTTTTAGGCTTAATGAGGCTTAATGTAGTTGAACTTGAATGCTGCTGTCCAGGCAGAACACTACAGGAAAGCAGTAGCAGTAGTTTTCTATCTATTTGTGTGTAAAGTTGTTGTCTGGGCAGATTTGCCCAGCGTGAGTGTTGTGTGTTTTGTTTTTGCCATAATAACATCCATATATGTCACCCTTGTCTAGATTTGAATCCATTTGATTTCATTGGTTGTTGGGACATAAGTGGTCTACTGATAGCAGCTCTGGATAAATTGTGAAACACAGTTCCCCATTTTGTCCAGTTGGTGTCAGCAGTGGCAGTGACGGCGTTCGTGACCCAGTTAGCTGAATGATGCTGCTGTGTTTGAATTGTGACCCAGTGGAGGTAATCAAAGCTTCACAGACCTTCCTTTTGTGCTAGAGTCTAATTCCTCTGAAAGAAAAATGTCATTCTGATTGTCTGGTTATTCAAAAACGCATTTCCCTGCTTCTGTGTGCATAGTAGATCTGGTGGGCACATTCAGTTTTGCATACCAGCTGGCTGTGAGTACTGTAAATTCATTCTCATCAGGCCAGGAAGTGACCACCAGTTAGATACTAAATCTGACTACCAGTAAATATGCCACTGGCTGGGTGATTTGCCAACTCTAGCAGAAACATTGATGGGAGAACAGCCAGGATTTGGAGATTTGAATCTATTGAGCTGATAGAGGAAGGCACATTGTATTAGAGCATTAGACACTATGGCCTAACTGAGACCTGGTGTTCTGGTTCCTCAGATGCTTAACGGTGCTCAAATTTTGTCATACAATCACATATTGATGAAGGCACGCAGCCACTGAGAAGATAGGATTTTGGAATGCTTTTGTTCTTTATGGTTCCTTCCTTCTTCTTCCTCATTATCAACATGACTCTTCTGGAGTATCTCAGCTTCCACAATTCCGTAATACACTCTCTTTATCCTCCCGTCAGCTTCTAATTTTTCCTCTTGCTGAAGGATGGCCACACTCCTCTCACGCTTATTTTCAGTTGCTTAGCAACCAGGAGGAGATGCTTTTTC
The DNA here is from genome assembly GCF_022458985.1 of Mugil cephalus. Taxonomy (NCBI): domain Eukaryota; kingdom Metazoa; phylum Chordata; class Actinopteri; order Mugiliformes; family Mugilidae; genus Mugil; species Mugil cephalus. Next base: position 24,342,506 of record NC_061779.1, read on the forward strand.
GGGGTGGTACTTTGTGATGGAAGCGGGGGCGGGGTGAGGTGTACATTGTTCAGGAATAAACGGCTCATGAATGCACTTCCACTGAAGAGTGGCAGCTTGGAGCACTGTTTTAAGGAAAGCATTCATTGAGGGGTGGCATTGTTCCATTACTCAATGTCGGACTTAATTACCCCCCTATTCACCTGGCCCACACCGCGGTTATGGCAGTGGGTTTGCATCCTAATTATCTTTGTGGTAGATAGAGCAGGGCCCAGTTGCCAGGGTGTGTAACCAGCGTGTGACTCAAACGCACATTGACTCAACAGAAAGAGGCTGAATTTGCCGGAGAGGTGTCCCTGACACAGTGTCTACACAGACGCCATAGTCTGAGCAGCAGCTCCCGTTGTCCAACTGTGTCTACATAGTAGAGTATTAAGCACACGGTGCTGTAGGCCACTAACATTTTGGAAGTGTTGAGACCCCAGTAGTCAATGCTTCGCTGGTTAATCATGCATGTAAAAAAGTGCACAGTAAAAATACTTATCAAGTATGTAGTGTAACAGTTCTCCAGCTTAATATAGCTTGAGTAAATTGCTGCTGTAGGCAACTAGCTGAAACCCTCTGACTACTTCTGTGTAGACACAACTGGGCTATGTTCAGACTCCACGATAAAGTGAAATCATACCTAATGCCAGAATACATGTAGCATTTGTCACATTTCTGCAGTGGCTGCACAGACATCTTGAAATTCTCACTGCCACATGTGCGTAAACCTCCACAGATGGAGCAGCCACTGCGCCCCCATTTTTGTCATCATCTACTCACAAATCTGCTGGTTTTCCTAAAAATATTGAAACGTTAAACACCAACTTCGGTGACAACAAAAAAACATGTCAAAAGTGTGGTCGTGCATGTCTAGTTTATTCTCTTCATTTCTGTTGAAATGCTGTGTGGATGCTTGTTCTGTCCTCTGATTTCTGAATGAACTTGTCTGAGTGCTGGTTGTTTGTCAGTGAAGCATGTCATGTTTTGGCAGGAGCTGCTTTGACAGGTAGTGCTGTGCAAAGTAACATAGAATAACAGACTTTCTATCTTTGATTTGCTGTAATTTGTTAGGTGCTTGTAACAATAAGCCTGGATTTTGCAAGCCACTTCTTCCAAATTACTTCTGCTTGGCCCTTTGTTTATCACAGCAACACTATGATACTATTTATGCTGAGCTGCTGATCTCCAAGAGGAGCATACTCATGCTGGTTAGGGGCCAAAAGGTGTGACACAAGAGCAGAGCACACTGAACGGAGGGCAGGTTATCCCACAGGTCCCCTCACTGTGTCTTCACCACCCCTCACAAGAGAGAGCTCTGTTGTTGAATTAACATGACGTTGGGTCTTAAAGGGAGTAAATACTGCAGAGACCAGTTATTGTCGTCCCAAAATATTGAAACTCGAAAATTAGCGAACGTACATTTTCCGTTTTCTGCTGTTTTTTTCTGGTACACCTAAATATTGTGTAGGAACTCAGAGCAAAGAATAAGTATCAATAGCGAGCAGCATACACTCATTTGTCAGTTTATTAGGTACACTTTCCTGCACTGAATTCCTCTTCATGACTGCTCTAATGTCCATTTTATGTTCAAAAAAATGTGACCATTCAATTGTGCTATTGTTTTTGGGGATGTAGTTTGTGGTGTTGTTAAACTGGACTGAATTAAACACTGAAGTGTGTAAAGTGTTTCTGTTATTTAGCCTAGCCTACTGACTGAAATAGAGCTGTCATAATAAAGTAACAACAATAACATGTGCCATAAAAAAACAAAATACAATTCAATAGTACTACAAACCACAACCTACAAACGCAGTTGAATCACCAGCTGCGATCTGGTGCCTAATGAACTGGCAAGTGAGTGTGTATGGGTTTTTGTAACGTTATAAAAGTGTTTATTTGCCATAGGGCGATATAACTTTAAATAAATGTTAAATAATCACAGATTTTCATCATTGGTGATAAGATTTTCACAAGGCACTGCAAGAAATATCTTGGTAATATATAACACGTATTTCTTACAGTGTAGCAGGAGAAGAGAAGGGGTCTTGCTTGTGCTTGAAGGACAAAGGCTCGGGGTGAGGAGGTGGAGGGTGCGTGAGACACAAAAGAACAGAGGCCTCAATCAGTCCACACTCTTCCGTTCAGCGTCTGAGCTAATCCACATGCTAGCTTCACCCCATTCACATTAGGGGCCACGAGAATGTCCGGCTGACTGCCCATCTATTTATTTAGGTTAGCTGGCGCTTCAGACTCACCACTGTACTGCACTTTCATTGGCCCAAAAGAGGCTCTGTGTGCTACACTGCCCCACAGTCACTGGGTAGTTCGTCCACTTGATACATTAAAGTTTTAAAGTATGCATTAATATCTATCCACTACACCTGGTTCATTAGGGACATGTTAAAGGGAAAAAAAAACGGAGTCATTAGAGTTTAGGTAACTAAAATGTGTTTAGATGTCCTGATTACATTGGCCAGGGTTCATTTTTCACAGTATAATGCAGATTTTTGTGATTTTTGAATCCTGTAGTTTCTCTATGTGCTTCTGCTTGGCGATACTAAGAATCGGACAATTTAATTTTTGAGTCTTTTTTACAGTCATTTTTACAGTTCAATATGTGTGTTAGTTCTTTTTATGGTTTTGCTTTTTAACCTTTTTGTCTGTGTTCAAATAAGTAAATTCTATCCATCGTCATTGACCTTCAATACAGCAGATGTTTGATTACTGCTGAAAATGTATTTTCCAGCTCCCTGATGTCTGCGTGTGTATATGTGTGTGTGTGTGTATTGTGTTAACAGCAAGCAAATACATGCCAGTCTCCAGTGCTTTCCTTCATACTCATTTCAATTTGTCGTCTTGACAGATCCAGCCCCTGCCCCCCTTACTTCTTCCAGTGTGTCCTGTTGTATCTCTAGCAGCTGGCTTTTTTTTCTAAGCTCCAAACTAGACAAACCGTTTTGATTGGCCTGCTTCCCACTCTATTTCTCCACTGCCCCCTCAGCCCCTGCTGCCTTCCTCCTCCCCCTCTCTATCTTTTCGTCCTCTCTGGCTTGCCCCTCTCTCATTTTCTTCCATTCCCTCTCTTTCATCAACCCTTGGCTTTCATTTCCTTGTTCCTTTCCATACTGTCCTTCCTCTCCACCTTTCTCAGTTTTTCCTCTTCTTGTGTTTCTTCCTTTGCTTCTCCCCTCCTATTTACTCGTGTGTCTCCTTCTTTCTTTCCCCTTCATATCTTATCTTCCTCCCTCGCTTCATCTAGCAGCAGTTGTCACTCAGTCTTTTACAGCCCCCCCCACCCCCCCCGTCCTGACGTCACTCGCTGTTTGCATAGCTATTGTCTTACAGCGGCTGCAGCAGCAGTGGCAGCAGCTCCTCACCAGATTTTTAGTATTTCACTCCCTCCTTTCTCTCTCCTCTCCCCCTCTTTCTTCATCAGTAAATCCTACGGTGGAATGAGAAGTGAGAGAGTGACGGGGAGGAGAGGATGAGAAGGAGGCTGTAGACTGCAGAAAGAGGAGAGATGCAGTAGCTAGCCACAACCACATCTCCATGTCTGGATTTGACCACAGTTTGTCTTGGCTGTGAAGGATTGCTGTATGATTTTATTCCATATTTATTTGCTTATCGGTTTGATCCTCCACAAGGCCTCTTGTTTTTTACCGGCCGGACTAGCTGAGTGCGTGTGAATTTGGAGGAAGATTTTTTTTTTTTTTTTTTTTTTTTTTTTTTTTAAAGCAGCACCGGAGAGCGGAGCTGGGGCATCTGGCCGTCTGGGAGGCAGCGACAGCCGGCTGGCTGCATTGTGTTGCTTTGATGACCCCCGCTGTGTAGCTGCCTGCTCATCAACCTTCCTTCTCTCTCTCTCTCACCCTCCCCTATATCTTTCCTCCTTCTCCTCCTCCTCTCTCTCCATCACAGTTCCCGGCCCAGCCATGTTCGGCACAGAGTCCTCATGTAAGTACCACCACCATCCTTCTTTCTCCTCTGTGTTTGTCTGTTTAGCTTTTCATGTTTGTGTGTTTTATCTGAGGGAGAGTAGGAAAGGAAATTACCGGGTTTCCTCTGTTCCTGCATCCCTCCTTTCCTCTCCTCTCTTCTTCCTGTTTTGCCTCCATGGTTGCTGGTGGCAGATTGCATGGGGAGAAATCTGGGATCTACCATTTTAGCACAGAGGGTTGGCATTACAAGCTAGCTGGTCATGTTGAGCTTAGCGCCTGCCTTGCATTCTCTCACTCTGAGCATTACTATGTGTTTGTGTGTGCATATGCAGTCACCTCCTGTCTGTGTGTATTTTTGGTCTTCTTGGCATTAATGGCTTGTTGATTGAATGCAAGTATGTCCTTGTGCATGTTTGCTCTGATGTGAGTGAGCGTGTCAGAAGATGGATGCTTTTACCAGAGTTGCATCGTTTCCAGAAGCATCAGCCTCCTCGCTCTAGTATCTACAGCTCAGTCAGATAGCTGTTAGTTTAGATGCTACTAGCTAAAACACACAGCACAGTACTGTTGTGGATGTATGTGCGCTTACGTGTGTCTCTGGGCACTTTGCAACCCCTGACCTCCTTCAGGAGAGTTTATATTGTTGAGCTGTAGGTTCAACAATACAACAATGTCTTCACGTGAGTCAGTCTCCCCTTCTCTACCCCAACCTAACAAGAAAGCTTTGCACTTTGATCAAGCCACGATGGCTCACTCTACTACCTGCTCAATGCTTCATGGAACTCGGAGCTGATATAATTGATTCTGTCATGACTGCACAGTTGGAGCCAAAAGTAACTCTGGATCAGAGCTAAACCACTAACAGCACATGTTGTCGTCATTCGATGAAACTGTCAGTGTATCACTCCTCCACCGAACAGTTGAGTGTAATGTTTGTTTATGAAATGTGCAGCTGAGTGGATGATGCTGTGGAGAACTGATGGACTGCATGATGCAGGTCACCTCTTACATGTCACCTTTTGGTACGACATTCTGATTTAATGCCAAATATTAAGGTCATTTGAGGGTCAAACGTGGTGCGTCCACCGTGTCATTTTGAGCTGCTTGTCGTCATTGTTTTCAGCCGTCTGGATCAGTTCCTTGCTTTTGAAATAGTTTGGGCATGCTTATCAGACGCTAAATGATTTGGTAATGTTGTGGTCATGCTATTTGTGTTGTGAAAGTAGTCAAAGAAAGTGTGTGTTCAGAGTGTGTTCTGCTTTAGTCGACTCTTGATTTTGAAAAGAATAGTCTGGTAAGAACAGAATGAAAGAATAAATTATTAAATAGGCAACAAGTAGATGTGCTCTTCCCACAGGCCTATGTGGTGTCATTAAAGCATTTGAAGATATTTAAAATAATTAAAGTACATAATAGAATCTGTTTCACCTAAGGATGAGATCATTTAGATTTCTGTATTCATTGTACTTCAGATAAATCTATGTTGTGATTCAGTACTGAGTTCATTATGTTCAATTTGTAAACTCCTCGGAACATTTAAAAAAAAAAAAAATATATATATATGCCAATACCTGCATCCTGTTTTTGAACATCTCACTGTGATCTGGTGACTAGTCTTGTGAGACCGGGCAACAAGATTAGTCCACGTGTGAGAGAGACCGAAACCGAGACAGAAGCTACCACTCTGAGAGGAGAGTCAGGCCTGAAAGCTTGTGTGTGGCAGCAGAGAAGAGCAGGACAAAACAACTCCAGGTAAAAAATGGCTGAAATAGCCCAAATCTCCAAAAGCAGTGACAAATTAGTTTTGTGTAAATCTCTTTCATAACTAAATAATTAGTTTTGGTGTTCAGATTGATTGATATTGAAGAATTGAATGGATTCAGTAATCGGTAGTGATTCCCAGGCCTGTGGCAGCTGAAGACGAGTTTCTATCAGACATGTAGTTGTTTATGGACAGTTCTCTGCTGCGCTGAAGCTGCGCTGGAGCCTGTGACCTTTTGAATCACTTGGCAGTCGGCAACCTTTTGCCCTCAGTGTTGCTGTTTATTGATAATCACTCCTGTCCCATGTTGGCGTAAGTCTTTTCAATGTGCAGTTTGATATAGGTCAACTAGTAAATCATAACTGCCAGTTTTTTTTTTTTTTTTAGATGAAAAACTAAAAGGCAGCGGTGCTGCATCACGGCTAAGGGCTACACGTAACAGATTACAGAGACGATTAATGTGTGTGAGGCAAAGAGTGAGGTTTACTTCACTTTTAGAAAAAAAAAAACATGAGTTCAGTGTTGGTAGTATATCCTTTTAAAATAAAAGTAAAAGTAGAACACTGTCAAACATAGTCAGCCTCAGAGTTGCTTTTTTGTAAACAAGATCACACTTGAATCAACAGCAATGTTAGTCAATGTATATTTAATATTTCGTCCTCCCAGACAGCTTTGTTCAAATTTCTTTTATGGCTTTTAACAAAAGGCACAGACAGAACGGAGGGGAAAAAAACATAATGTCCACTCAGCCCTTCAGACTCGAGTCATAAAATCGGCAGCATTTGTGGAAACAGTCAAGTAAGTGGAGTCTCTTTTATAGGCTATTTTATTGGAATAGCTTTGATAGGAAACAGCCAGGCTCCAGCTTTATTTTCAAGAGGCATCAGCAACACTGCATCAACAAACACTGAAAGTGGAAATGAACTTGGAACACAGAAAATTGTAGTTTCGGACATTGAAATTGTCTCTGGAAATGGGAGTGAGAGTGATAGTCTGTCTTCTGGCTTCTGACATTATCTCTTGTTTTTTGGAGAGCATGATGAAACTCTTTCCATTCCAGTAAACCAAATGGGGATTTTCTTGTGGTTGTATTAGTCAACTGGTCGTCACCTGGCCTTGACAGAGGCTCTTGTAACTCAAGCCCTCACAGTCGAATGTGTGCCATTGAGGAAGACACTTAACCTGTACTACGTCCGTGTCTGATGTGTGTGTTTTAATAAGCCAAGTTATCAAGAAGAGCCAAAGATTTAGAATAATGAAACCTGGTGGGCTGTTATATTCATGGATGGACTTCTGATACTTCTAGTACTTCAGTCATGTTCAGATTCACTCTACATTGATCTAGATAACAGAAATATAAAATGGAAATATTTGCTTTATTTGGTTACATCATGCTGTCTTAAAATAAACCATATTTATTTTGAGATGTATTTTGCCAAACTGTCCCTCAAGAATATCATGGCAGACTGTACGAACCTCATTGCATTTTTTGACATGGTGGATCAGTGTTCAGGTGTCGTGAATGTTTTGAAATGTATATTGGCAGCAAACAGGATGAACTCTGTTCCCCCCTTAACTAGTTGTCCTCTTCAGTAAAGCAAACATCCCTTACCAACCATGTTTGTTGACTATAATTATAAAGTGGTAAAATATATGTATGTACACTTTAGCTATACTTAACATAATGTCTTTTTCTTTTCACAATTTTATTTTTTTACATCAAAATCTCCAGTTACCTATGGAAAGTAATGTAAAAAGTAAAATTTAAAATTGCGAAATTGATATTTCATGACTCAAAGTTGAGCTTTTTTAGTAACAGCCTCCTATGTGTTAAGTGTTAGACTTCATTTGCGGTTTCTGTTGGTTTTCAACAACCAGTAGCACATAAACATGTTCCTTGCTGACGCATGTTCAGCAGTAAAATCACCCACTTTACACACTTCTGTGTACAATTACGTTGTCACACACACAAATGTCATCTTTTCAGCCATCTAATTCATCAGATTTGTGTAAATGGTGATGTTGTTAGACCTATGTACTGTACGTAGGACGCTATGAGGAAGTAACAGATGGTTCAGTAGTTCTTTAATAAGCCTACACTTCAAATCAAAGTGGAGGCCTGTGGTGGCAGTTTCTATGTGGTGCAACAATTTAGTTTATTAGCCATATTGATTAATTTCAGTTTTGTCATTATCACACAACAAACAGTGATATAAAGTAAGAGAGAGGGGTAGTTAACAACTGATTACAAAACTTCAGGTTGGATTCAAACCTATTTGTTTTAGTTAAATTAAATGAAATTTAGAATAGTCAGTCATTTCTCCAGCAGTATTTTCACTGTCAGTGAATCATTACAGCCTCTGACTGTACACATCTTGTCCAGAGTTCTGTGATTGCAAATTGCTTGTGAGGTTAAAATTTATTTTGGCTGCATGTTACTCCTACAATGAGCATACGTTGTAAGTCCTCTTTAATTCTCGGTTCAAGATGCACAATTTCCATCTCATAAATATAGTCTCTGTGTCAGCTCAAGTCCCTATACTTGTACCATGACTCTATCAAGACATATGAGCGTCTACATGGAAGTCATATTGGTTTGAATGCTTATGAATATGTTCTCCTCACAAAAGCTTACAAAGTGAAAACAAGAAACAAACAAAAAATGTAACTGCTGTGAATTGGCCCATTGGCTGCACTAAGAGGAGAGTGACTGGCCATTTGTTACTTATCTTGGTCTTTCACTTTGTTGAGAGTGTAGTGCTTTGAGCAGCTGTTATTCTGTATCACAGACACATTGCGGACATTGTCACACAGTAAAAATAAATGTATGAAATGTCTTTTTGTCAGGAAACCTTGATGTAGATTGTTGATCAGAATACCGAACTTTGAACTTTTATTAGTTCACTGTCAACCTGATTCATGCTTGCAAAGACAATGGTTTGAAGCCATTTCTTCCTGTTTCCCCTCTGAAACTCCCTTGCTCTCATCTGTTGAAGACAGTTTCACTGTTTTGCTTTAGACAAATGTTTGAAAAAAATTAATGAATGTCATGTGTTAATGGAATCGGCCTCGAGGAAATTAAGAGCTTGGTATGAGTATGAGCCACTGAAAACATTTTAAATGGAACATTTTGTTGATGGCATTAAAGAACAGTAAAGTGGATTCCCAAAAGCTCAGGAAATACCTTTAGCTAAATCATGTGTGCTGGCATGGCTATATTACAGTTAATATTAATAATGATATAAATAATTTGGATCCTTGTCCTTCACAAAGCTTTTCAGTCTGGTTCTCCTTTAGCAGTATTGTAAAATGTTCTTCTGTATTGACCGTACTTATAACACATAATTAATTATTACTGTTCTCCTCATGTTTTGTCTGAACCTATATTAATCTAGAATAATGCTAGTGATCTTCATGAGTTTGCACAACTTCCTGTGGGATCACAGTTTCTGCCATAAGCAGAATTATATAAGTAACATCATCGTGTGTGAGCCATTACTTTCTGATTGTCTTAATGTCTAGAACAGACGTATTTACAAGCCGGAGTTTGAATGATGCATAATGTCCTCTGTTACAGTTGTCATGCAGTGAGATTTGAAAATAGATTTTCCGAGGTCTTGTCAGCCTAAAATGGAGAGACGCTGGTCCACATACTCTTCCTGACATTCTGCCTACACTAAATGCAATGCAATGCATTTCAATGTAAGATTTATGATAGATTTCCACCAGTACGCCTGGTGATAAGGATACGCTCAGGGAAATGCAATTGCCAAATGGAAGCATGTTTTGATGGTGGGAGGATTGCTCTGGGCCATACCTTAGTCATATCACTCCATTGTATAACTGTTATTTCATCAGTGGCAGATTATGGTATTTTTTTTAAGCTGAACGTTGTTTTGCCTATTGCCTGACAAGATCACATCGTCTTTTCATTGCAGTGATAAGCCGCTAATGGGCTTTGAATTGAGGAGGCTCCTGGTTGTGTGTTGTATTTGTTTGTTCCACTGTCGGTGCCCAAGAGCAGATTAAGGTGCTTACTGAAGATGGCCATTTGATGCAAGCACTCTGACGACAAACCAGCTGTCTTTGTTGCTGTGGTAACTCCCGTAAGAATGGCAAAACAGCAGTGATCGGGTTTCTGTGGTAACTGCTGACTTCTGCTATTTTTGTCTCTCGAGCTCATATAATGACTGCAAGTTGAGTGAGCCAAAAAGAGAGCTTAGTGTAGATAAGCCATCTTCAGGAAGACCTTTATCTCACATCCCGCGAAAGGGGCACTAATGTATTCTCTTAGATCATAGCTTTTGACGCTACATCTTCTTTGGAAGCATCTCACCATAAAGGTTGGTTATCCTGTCACTTATCAAATAAGGGGTTTTACACGAGGAACTTAATCCTGGTTGTAAAACTGTTGTTCACTGTTATACAACCACCTTTGTTAACAGTTACTTTCTTGTATGGTTCCCAGTGTTGTTAGCCCCTGAAATAACAGTAAACTTTGTAGCATTGCTAAATCTGTATGCTTATTAAAGAAAAAAAATTGCTTAATTTCTCATAAATTGACTTATATGTAAGTGCATAAAGGGTTTCTTTCAGATGAGGTTAAATATCTTCAAGAACCTCAAGCCATGTCAGTTCCTTTTAGCTCGAGGGAATGACTCAACATTTGCCAGGATGTTCACTTGAAGCCAAAGATGAGCTGATTAGGAGCAGGTGGTCAAAGTTCAAGGTTACTGCGACTCAGTAATTTATATCAGAGTTGCAACAAAATTTCGCACAAATGTAAAATAAAATGAGTCCGCCTTCTTCGTTTGCTTTCTCTTGAACCCTTAAGCATAATTTACAGTGCGGCGCTGTAGTTACATTTCTGGAGAAGTGCATGTCAGGCTACCATGTAGAGTCAGGAGCTATTAGCTACACAGTCAACATGCCACGTCACTATATCTATATCTATATATGTATACACATATACACACACACACACACATTTAATGTGCAATAAGACAAAACACACAGTGATGACGTACATAACATACCGTGGGCAAAGTTACAAACCACCAAGTGTTGTGTTTTTGTGTGTTGTATAGGGGTGTAAGTGGTAATAACGATGACATCTGTGCAGTGGTAATTATAGTAATATAATAGGAACATAGTACAGTATGTATAGTGGTAATAATAACAACAAAGTCACTATAAAGCTGATATTGAGTTTCTCATGGCTGCTGCAGTAGAGACATTCTCCTTCTCAGTAGAATTTATGTATTAAAGTGATACATTTGTTTACAAATGGTGATGCTATTATTTTTCTACTAAATGTTGATTATGATTTTTTGCCTCCATCGTTTCGTAGTTGTTCAGTTCTGTTAAATTAATTAGATCAGAACATTTTTACATCATTAATAGTAATTTAGCTGCCACAGACTCTCCATATATGGATGGAAGACTGGTAGTGAAACTATTCAGCAAACAGGAGCAGCTCCCAGGACATTTGCTGTTGCCATCCATAACTTCAGCAGTGCAGAGCCAGTGCCAACAGTAACAGAGCTGAGGCTCTTGAGCTTTGATGATCATAAACTTGGCCACAACCAGGGGAGGTGAGGTAATTCTGTTGCTCCTGAATACATTCTCGCCTTGCTCATCCTGCCTCCACTAGATATTATTCAATTTTTTGAGAGTACATATCCCAAACTTAAATAATTGTGAGAATTACAGCAACTTGTTTCCTGTCAAGTCCTTAAGTAAAAGAACAATAAGTACTCGCTCATGTCCTCTCCGCCCCTTTCACTCAAGTTCAAGTTCAAGTAGTTTATTTCAAAACCAAACAGACAAGGACATAACACAGACATTACAACACAAACAAAAACATCTAACAAGACAACCACTTCGGTTTGACTCAGGTCCATTAAGTATAATTAAAGCATAACTTTAATGTTAATTTAAGATATTTTTGAATTGGAACTTTTTTCCCCTCTGCTTTTCCTTGGTGTCATTTTGAGAATTTCTCCATAAAGATGGATCTAGATCATCTAAAAGCATGAATACATTATGGCAGCAATAATTTTTACCATTACTTCCAGGCTTTGAGCTGTTAACGGAGCAGCTATATAACTGCATGTGTTATTTCCAGTGTAGTTGTGTAATCTACACCTGAATTTAAACACGCTGGGATAATCTCATTTGAGGAGATGGTAATGATTTTCATCATATAAAGTTTTGAAGAATACCCGTCTTCCAAACACTTTTAATTCCTAGCTGTACTGTTTCGAGTCGTCTCTATTTCTAGAATTGTGCTGTTATTGTGGGCAGTAGAGAAGGAGTATATTACAAGGCCACTGTTAAGGGCTGCTGCATGATTATTCTTCTTGGAAGCACAGTTATAATTGAATTGGTTCAGTGTCAAATCGCTGCATTTGTCATCATCGTGTTCAAACACGAACATGGAACTACAGCTAACATTGTCAGCCTTTTAATTTAAGTGGGCCTTCTCTGTCGTCATACTCTAGTATTTCAGCAGGCTGAAGAAATAAAGGAAGCGCCTTATGACCAGAAGGTCGTTGGATCTAATCATTGGATCAAGTGGGGAAATGTGGTGTCTGGTGGAAGCAAATATCCATTTTTTACCCTCCTCTACAGTTGATTTCTCTATAGAAGCGTATTTATTTTTTTTCCATTGAATCTGGTCAGTGGCCATCTGGGTGAATGGAGTGATGATGGGCTGATGCTCAGAGTAGATGTGTTAAACTGCACACTATCGCTACCGCAGGCTGAAGATGAGAGGTCTTTGGATAAATAAAAAATATTTAATGACGTCAATAATAAAGCTAAATGTGTTCATCCATTCTCCTGTAGGGTCATTTAGGGGTTGTCATGGTTACTGCTGCAGGGGGAGACTAAGAAGCTCCCAGCCCCCCTTCATTAAAACCCATGTTATTGATTGGCTGAACTGGTATCTACAGATTCTGCTGGGTTACCAGAGGTAGACAAGGACAGAGCTGGCTTACGATTGCTTCGGCCTGCTGTCACTCTAAGACAGCAGCCAATCAAGAAAAGGAGACAAGGGGCCCTCATAGATAAATGCGTTTAGCTGCTCCTGTCTGGATGGAGGCTGTCAGGGGTGAAACATTGTTTTGATTCTTGGTGGAAAAGAGACCAAATCTCCCTGTTTCAGTAATTTTCACTGAGTATAACATAAAAAAGAGAAGGCCTTGTCGGTGTGTTGGTAGCTCTATTGGAGGTTTGGGTGGAACGGAGGGTGAGTAATGTGGTGTTGCTTCAGGGGGCTGCAGCTGACAGGCTGTGTGTAGTCAGGAACTGTAGCTGTGTTTCAAATGGCTTTTATATTGTACACACCAGGTGGCTCTGTACATTTTGTATTGATATTCATGAAGTGGACGGTTTGCTCAGCGCGTGGGCGAAGGCCTGCTGACTTGTGTGTGTGTGTGCGTGTGTATTTGTGTGCGAGGGATATGCCAGCTGTAGCTGATATCCGTGTTTACATAGTGACTTGTTGAGCAGGGCAAGAATAAGCTTTGTATTTGTTTTCTGGGGGTGTCCAATATGTATGTTTATTTTCTGTGGTTAGCGAAATGATTTAGAAATATAAGGGTCTTTTACTGATTGTGTCTGTATTCCCACCCATCACACAGCTTAGCTGATGTTTGAAAGGACAGCTCTCTTTCAGCTACCAGGTAAAACAGAGGAAAATAATGAATGCATCTCCTGTAATTGTCTTGTTCTATTTGAGACAAGTTTAAAAAGCTTTCTGTATTGGGTAATCAGTCATTTTCAAAAGGTAGGACGTCGTAGAGCAGATATCTGTCTGCATTTTTAAACAAGTGCTAATTGTAATATTAATTGTTACAATGATTGTGTGTGTGCCCCCGCATCTTTATGAGTGTGACAATGTGTCTGAATGTGTGCGTGTTCACGTCTGTCTCTGTGTGTGTCTTTTATCATTCCAGTCAGGCTGGTAGCCTGCTGACCATCCTCTCTTCAGTAAAGGTCACATTTCCTGTTGTCTTTGGTGACATTTAGTCTCGAGTCTGTCTGATAGAATTTGTCCCTTCAATTCATCGTTATTCTCCCACCTCGCCCTCTAGCTGCTTTCTTACCAATATTAAGTCAGTGGAATAGCCACAGCCACAGAGTCCAGATGGAAGTAAATTTTGAATCAGGGCTATGCAAAGCAATCCAAATGTATTGGTGAGGAATAGTGCATTTCATACAAATGTACAAATGTTCACTTTTCCAGAACAGTTCCAGCTTCTCAAACGTGGCACTTTGGTGTTTCTCTGGATTGCAGATCTTAATAATGTTGGCAATTTGAATATGTTACTTGAGCTTCTTCAACCCTAGTTTTTTAACGGTGAAACTGTGAAACCGTGTGAGAAATGAAAGTTAAAACCTAGTTGCAATCATTGAGTTTAAGACAATGAAACTCCAGATTTACACCACACGGTTCCAAGAGCCAATTCAAGTATTCACAGATGCTTATGTTCCTCATAGCTTTGTCTCTTTATTTTGTTCAGTGGCTCAGTTCAGGATCGATTAGTTTCTGCCTAACGATTGGAGAAAATGTCTTTGTGATCTTCACATGCACTGTACAGCAAAACCACTGTGAAGTCCATATTTGAACAAAGCATCATTTGAAATGGATGAGACCGGAGTAAGACCAATAATTTGTCACTGTGCAGTTGAGTCTATGACTGTTGTCTATTCAATCATTTAGTCTGGTGAGAATTCCATTGGATGCTTTCATAGCAGCACTATTTAGTCCGTTTGTACCAAACCGTAGAGCTTTTGACCCCTTAGTTGGGTTTTCTTGGCACAGTGAACACAGTTATACACCCAGCTACCAGGTGTTCTCTGCAAGTTTGAACTAAACGGCTCCCATAGCAATTAGCATTAGTTCTGCTCAGTTGAACACGTCTTCTTTGCAAAATGTGAAGCAGTATTATCCTGGAAGTCTGCCCAAACGTCCCCCGCACAGCAAAACACTCCAGCTGGTCTGCACCGTTGGGAAAGAGGAGTTGGGTCAGTCACATCGTTCGATCGGGCTTTATGTGGTAATGTACAGGAGAGTGGCAGCAACGTAGTCATACACGTCATCAGAGCACCATGGAGTGGAATTTGTTTACAAGAAAATGACTCTGATTGGTCATTGACTGACATTTTGGTTGCAGATGTTTTTCTTTTCTTTTTTTCCATTATATCAGGAAACGCGTCACATAATAAAATCCCAGTTGAGCGGTACCTCATGTCGTGGTAGGAATTGTGTCTGCGTAGGCCAGGCTACAGAACTATAGTATTTTTGAGACATTTCTCCATAGAACATTTTGCCTTTTACTCGTATATTTTGTACGAGTACTTTGTACTGTACTTTGTATACTGCTCCCATAATTACCATGGTCACTGGAGTTACTTGCCAGCTTTTTATTCCTAAAGAGTCCAATTCAAAGTGATATGGAACGGATAAGTAACTGCATAAATCTTTGTTTTGATGGTTGTGAATATACCATATGTCAATTGTGGCTGAGTTTATTGGCTTGGTGCAGAGTCCATTTCCAGCCAAACAGAAGTGTTCTCTCATCAGAGCAGGTTGATGGCAGCTGTTAGGCCTGCTTTACCACGGGCCCATCTGAAAGACTCTTTTCTGCTGGGCTGAGAGCCTCCACTTCACTGCAGTGAATGGCCGTCCAGCTGCAGCTCCAGTTTATGCACGTGTGGGTGTTTCCGTCTGCGTATGAGACTGGGGTTCATCTGAGTGGCATCCTTTGTCCCCCTCTGCACCCTCCATGTGGCATGGAGTGAATTAGCATGACAACCCAAAAGCCCCACCAGCTCCACCAACGACGTGGCTGCATAGCATCATTTTCAACAGCTGAGAGAGTAATTCAACTTTCATCCAAATGCAGCATGAGGGCAGAGTTTTCTGTTCTGAGCAGCCTTATTAGACATGTTCTGTGAGGATCCTCCCACAGATACTTGATCAGTTTGGGATCTAGTGAATTTGGAGGCCAGGTCAACACCTTGTGCTGTTTTTCATGTTTTTTTGAGTTGTTCCTAAAGCGTTTTTTGTGTGTGTGTGTCTGTGTCAGTCTGCATCCTGCTGGGGGCCATTGCTGTGGGGTGTCTGGTCTGGTCTGGTCTAGGTGGGGTGTACATGCCTAAATAACATCCACATGAATGAATACAAGGTCCAAAAGTTTCACACCAGAGCGTTGTATGGTCACAAGATGATCAGGGTTTCACGTTTTATTGTTTTGTTACTTTAATGTTTTTCCTGACCGGTGTATTTTGTCCCAGCTGTGTGATCTTAGCTGCCCGTTTGCTTCTTTGAAGCTCAGATTTCTGTAGGTAGTCAGTTCAGTGAAGTAAGCTCTTTCTTAAATGCATTTAGCTTAATGTGACCAGCAAACAAAGCAGGCATTCTTGGTCATTATCCATCAAAGATGAAATTGCAGTTTGACAAGCACTTTGCTTTATTGTGTTTTAAACTAAAACAATTTGTACTGTAGCTAATAAATTGCAGGGCCACAGTTCAAAATATCATCTGTCATATTGATACTGTAATGAGTGTTTTTTGTTTGTGAAATTGAAAACAGATGGCAGAGGAAGACTCGGCTATTGTTTGTTGCTTCGTTGTGCAAGTGTAATAAAATCACCAGCATTACAGCTAAAACACCCCAGTCACAGTCATTGCTTCTATTACTCAAGACAAAAGGTACACAGCAAGCAAGTCTTAATGTACTTCACTAAAGCGCAGGAGAATTTCTCTTATATGCATGACCTTTTAATATAGCTGTGGGAACAGGATACGTTTCTAATTATGGCCAAAAGGTTTAATAAATGTAGAGCTTAGTTGTCATTTAAGGACATGGTTCAGCTCCTTCCTATACAGCTGATCCATAGATCATCGACTCATTGCTGAGTTGAGACTGTTTTCCAGTTCTTAACGGATATTGGAAGATAAATTGTTCAGAAACCCAATTTCAGAATCGGGTTTCTATGCGTACACCCTAGGGTGAGATTAACGGTGCTAAGCTCGCTCTGATGAATTGTACACTAGTATCTCCCAACTGGCCTTCAGTTCAGTCAGTGTGATTTAAATGTGGGCTGTGAGAATCTGTTGCCAGAGTTCACGACTACTTGCTGAGCAGATCATTATAACCAGGCTGAGGAAAATTAACCACTGCCAAGTCAAATGCAGGCAGACTGACCACTGTCTTTACTTCAGCTCACTCACTCGTTTAGACATCATCCCGATGCCATTTCCCAGGCTATATGTAATACTTGCACAGCAATTTCTTTTTTTAATTGCTTGTGAATATTGAATTTCAGTAAAGGCTGCCAGTTCAGCTCAATTTCCTCTCCGATTTTCTACCCACAGTAGAACATCTTCACTCTGTATTTAAAGCCCTACTGGTCCCCTGGTGTTGTGTAATTTCACGTCTGAGCAGCAGGGATCTCTGGGAAATGCCAAACACTGCATGTGGATGACGTGTTCCTGCATGAAAGGTTTCATGTGCTGGAATCAGGACTGTCCTTGAATCTCGAGTCTTTTTGATGTGTTTTTTTCCTCCTGTCTTACGAGTCCTCTCTGTAGATGTGACCTATTTTTTGTTTTGGATTTCCAGCATTTGTTTCTACGAATATCTTTTTGAAAGAATCCCCCTCATGAGACGTCTGGGCGAGGGATTTAATCTAATATTATGCACTAATCTGTCAATCTTTATTCTTTTTTTGTGTCTCCTCTTTAGTAAGCATGTTTCTCAACACTTTGACGCCCAAGTTCTACGTGGCTCTGACCGGCACTTCCTCCCTCATATCAGGACTCATATTGGTAAGATGCAGTTGTTTTTGGTCTTTACAAATACTGGCACAGTACCACAGTACTGGTACAGTTTCAGTCACATATATAATGATGCTTATAATGCATTGTTTGCTATCAAGAACCCCAATTTCTTTATTAAAAAAAAAAAAGGTTTGTCCTTGGATGCACTTCTACAAGATAGTTTTCGAAATATTAACTGCTCACGACAGTACTTCCTTCCTGTTCAACCCATTCCATGTAGTTCTGCAGCATCAACTAGATGTAACTGTGAATACCCGCATTCCCATTCATATCGTTAAAAAAAGCAAGAATTTTCCGAGGTGGTCCCCTGGCGTTCATGTGCTCAGGACAGAATTTGTTAGAGCTATAATCACAGGTTCAGGGGCCACATGGAGCTGAAATGAGAGGAAATCCATACTCATTTGTTCTCCTATGAGATGTGGTCCCACCACTATGTCAGCGTACGTCTTCCCTGCTTGTTACACCGTGCTGCACACCTTAAATGGTGTTTGTGCTTTTCAAACAACAGAGAACCTATTTTGTGCTCCCCTTTGCTGCGCATTAAACCCTTGAGGTTCCAAGTACTTTATCTCTCCCAGGTTCTTCAGAGATAGCCAACTGTGCAACAGTGGTTGGTCTGTAGTTTAAAATAGCCTCTCTCTTAATTAACTCTGTCTCTATTCCCTGCAGGCTATTGGCCAATATGCGTAGGCTGCTTGGAATGGCGTTGAGCTTTGCACACGCTTTGTGAAATGATTAAGAAATGTGGAAGCCAGTTGGTATTGATGGAGGTGGTGGTATGATTTTCTCTGTAATTGGAAAACACGTGAATACATGAAGAGTTACTTTAGTAAAATTAAATGTTTGTTTCTTTGTTTTTTTTTTTTTTGTTTTACCATGAATGTTTCTCATATGATTATGTTTTCAAACCTTTGTTTTATCATATTCCTGAGAAACACTTAATTATAGGTCTCCACCAGAAGTACTTACTTGTACTTGTACAAGTTACTTGTTATCTTATTTTGTTGAGAGCAAACAAACCACAGATGTGAAAATGGCCTTAGTTGTCAGGGTTTGTGCTGCAGTAATTAAGTCCCATGGTATCCATTTTAAATAATATTAAAATAACTGCTGCATGGTGCTTGCTTTAAAGCATTGTTTTGAAAGTTAAATTATACATATAATTTTGAAAATTCATTCTGTCAATTCTGTCAGTTTATTGGCTGGACAGAAGTGCCCTCTCATCAAGCAGCTATGTTTTTCTATCTGACAGACTTGGAAAGATTAGGATTTGTTACGTCAACTCAACGACTCAGCGATGTCCACTGTACTTTTTGATAATCAACTTTGGACAGCGCTTAACTTCATGCAGCACTTTGACATCCTCTCAAACAGCACACACACACATACTAATGACAGCGGAGCAAGTTGATGGTTTTACTCAGCAGCATCAGTCTAGTGTTCACAGGGCTCATATACTGATTAATAGACAATACAACCACTTTTCATCTAAGTAATTCCCAGACATCGTGATGACCCAGCAGTGTTTACTTTTTCCATCTAACCAAAACACAGGTTTCACTGATTAGATCATCCTCTCTGTCTGAAGCAAGTAATTGTTGTAATACTGGAGAAGCACACTCTTGGGCCTCGGTGGCACAAAGCTGAGACCCACTGATGCAAACAGTGTTAATTACCTCCCACAGATTACAATATAAAAAGTGTTAAAAGGAGATGGGGGGTAGTGATGAGCTAAGCACCTCTAAAGATGCTTAACTGAGGTGTTTCCTCAGACACACCTACCAGCCAGTCTCCAGCACGCGCATCCTGTTGAAAGGTCAGATTGGCCGAGAAAACGGTAAAAGTTGCTACCGCTCTAATTTCTTTCGTGAAAACTCAGAGTTGATGTCAATTAAAAAGACGTATGCATAGCACAGAAATATGTTTCCTTCAGATAAGCGCAAACAATAACAACAATAAATTAGTAAATATTTAATAAAATCCAGTATGAACTGTTCTCCTTCTCTCTCTCTTAGATCTTTGAATGGTGGTATTTCAGGAAATACGGGACATCTTTCATTGAGCAGGTGTCTGTGAGCCACCTGCGCCCCCTGCTGGGCGGAGTGGACAGCAGCTCTCCCAGCAACTCAAACACCAGTAATGGGGAGGCCGACTCCAATCGACAAAGTGTGTCTGGTAAGAGATGATACATCTGCTGTCTACTTTAAACAGAAGAGCACCATTAGCAGAATTATCACAAGACCATCTGAGTTTAACAGCACTGTAATTCCAGTGTACAATAACAGCTTTTTTTTTTTCATAGTGAACATTTTTGGTCCCTTACAGCACAGTAACTTTTAGGTAAACATGGTGCACACATAGGTCTGATTAAAGAAACATGATCTCAAGAACACACACGAGTTTTATCATACAACACTGCATACAGCGTATCTCAATAAAACAATAAAAATGCAAACAACAAGATACAAACTGAAAATGACATGACAAGAAAAGTGACAGCTTCAAACATGCAGAACTAATTTGTTCACAGTGCCTCCTTAACAAAAGTCAAATTCTTGTAAAATGTTCAGCAGTTCTGTTGTTCTCAGACGAATCCCACTCATCTGCTTGTTTTACTTATAAGGTCTTAGTAGAATTGCTGTGAAAATGCAGAGCGAGCTGAGCTTGTTGTTGCGTGACACTATTTTTGAGTTGATTGAATTGACCTAGAATAACAGATTGCTTGTGTGGGCTCAGAGAAGATTTATTTGAGATATTTGGCTCAGAAGACTTCGGTGTGAAAACACTTCACGTCTTCTTTGCAGAGCAGCTCTAAGAGTTTTCTCATGACACATCACTCTTCCTGCTGCTTCTTCAGATTTGCAAATGAAATCTAATAGAATTTTGACTTAATTTGTGAAATGTCATTTTGTTTAATGTTTTCGGTTTTATCCAACCTAGACACATCCTCTGAGGGTTAGAAATTAAAACTCAGGCAAAGACACAGTCATTTCTGTTCTGGTGAAAGTATATCTGAAGAAAGAACAAAAGCCATGCATAATGTAACTCCAGTCGTCCCAGTGTACTTGCTGAACTACAGTAGAGGGAGCCCCCCAGAGAAAGCCTGGCTCCTCGGCTCCCGTTCTACATCAGTGACACTTTGATCACAGCTAATCCGTTGAATGTATATTTGCTCCCTCATGCCATTTCATTCATTTCAAGAGAGGGATCTTGGTTGGGGTTAATTCCTTTGGGTCCTTTGCAGACGATAGTGGAAAACATTTATCCTCCACGTGCTTGCATTATGCAGCTTTAAATCACTCACTACTGCTTGTTTTACTGCAGCATTTTGACCTCACTGAGGAAATTAACAGCAGCAACCTAAAGTTTCAATTACAGTCAGTCAATGATAATGATGAATAACCTCTGCCACTTTTCTCCAGAGGATCCAGCCATTGAACTCTTTGTGGTGCGGCCTGTCTTTGTCTTCAGTCAAACCATGTTGAATTAAATAGGATTACGTGCCATATTAAAATCAACAAGCCACGATCGAGACAAGAAAGACAGTCCAGTTATTTCAAGTGTACTAATCCTAGGTTTTCTGTCTAATGATCTGTTCTGTGTAAATCTCTCCGCTCACATCAAAGATTCACGTTGCACCTTATTATTTTCTTTGTTACAGCAGAAGTCAGAAAGAAAAAACATGAAATAATCTAACAAAACATGAATTTAGTGAAGGTATGGGGCTCATTTTTTTTGTAATCCATTAGTTGATCATTGAAGCCATGCGTCAAGGCAAAAACAAACGTTTACAAGACTCAAACTGGATGATCTCGTCTCTGTTTTAAATCTCTGCTTGTAAAATATGCATAAAGGCAGATGGGTGTTAAAACTCATCTCCCCCAGTTTATCACCCAGGAGGAATTTTTTTTTCCCATCATCAAGGTTTTCTGGAAACAATGACAGAACGCAGCTGCTTTCACGGATAGAGTAGTAAATAAATGACTTGCGACTCATTTTAAACATGTTTAGCATCGAAGTTCTGTGTAAAACAATCATCAACTAAATCACAAGCTTGTGACAGAAGTGATGGTTTGTGAGGAAGCATGTTTGGTCAGCGGGGAGTTTTGAGGTCTTTTCCCTGTCAGACGTGTTCTCAGAGCGATGGAAGTAGCAGTCAGGAGCTGCAGGGTAGATGGCAGAATGCACAGTGGAGCCCTTTGAAGTGAGCACAACAGGCTCAGTGTCGACTTCGCCCTTGACGCTCATCACCAGTGTTGTGCTCTCTCTGTCTCCCTCCTGTAGAATGTAAAGTATGGAGAAATCCGCTGAATTTATTTCGAGGAGCCGAATATAATCGGTGAGTGACGCCAGCGAAGCTACCTGCACCTGAACAGCCTCCGCTGGCCTGGGACATCAGCTCCCAGCGTTTTGTTCCCGTCCCCTCTCTGATCTGTGTCTGCTGTTCCTTTTTCTATTCAGTCTGTCTCGTCTTCTCACCCGTTCTGTCTCCTGTTCGTCTTCTTTATCTGCTTTCAATGTGCTGTTTGTTTTCCTCTGATTATTCTTGTCAACATCATGTTTTGTCTTCTCTTTTGGCCTTTTTTTTCTTGTTAATCCTGTTTTTCCCTTCGTTATTTCTTGTCATCTCTCTGATTTGTTGTCATCGTTCTTTATCATCAGTCGTTCTTTTATTGTTCTCTTTTTGATGTGTCGGCCTCCTCGTCCTGTCTATTGAGTCATCCTCCTCTTTTCTGTTTCTCATGTTGTAATTATCCTGCTTTTGTCTTTGCCAGATTTACCAGGACTCACACGCAGGCCTTTCATTCTCATTCTCTCTTACTTTTCCATCTTTGTGTGGCTTTCATTTGGATACTTTAGTCCTTTAGAACAGTCAGCCAGTAGCTTATCATTAACATGTTTCATTTTGTTTGTGTCCAGGTACACGTGGGTAACGGGTCGAGAGCCGCTGACATACTACGATATGAACTTGTCAGCGCAGGACCACCAAACCTTCTTTACCTGCGACTCAGACCACCTCCGGCCGGCCGACGCCAGTAAGCAGACAAGCGCTTGTGCAAAAACAGCATATGCAGCCACGTGTCTTAGTTGGTGCGCACAGGTTGTAACGTGATACCTCTGACATGTGTGTTTGTGTGGTGGCAGTCATGCAGAAGGCGTGGAGGGAAAGGAACCCGCAGGCTCGCATCTCTGCAGCACATGAAGCTCTGGAGCTTGAAGAGTGAGTTCACGTCCTCTTTCACCACTTTTGACGCCGTCATATTAAATAATGAAACGGATAATATGATAAAGCGAATGTACAATCTTTATGAATTTGTCTGTCAGATCGTCTGTCCTAATAATAATCTGTGATAATGAATGAAGATGGATAAAGCTGTGGGGCAGAGCATTTGAGCTGTGGCTTTAATGCTAAGTCTAATGCTCATGTAATCCTCAGCAGCTGCATTTAAAGTCTTTACACTGGATCATGAACATGTTGAAGGCCTCGCAGCAGAAGTCTGGCTCTCTCAGTCCAGTTTCACTGAGCCTGACTTTGTCTGGTGGTTTAACTAAGCCAGGTCATCTTCAGGTCTCTCATGGTGTAAAACATCCTGTTAATTATTGACACTGAGCAGCTTAATGTTAAACAGGCTCCATCGGATCTTCATTGAACTTCTTTTTGGTTGTGATCTTAAGTATCTTCTTCTGGCCACATGCCACTGTTTATAGCTGGAATATTGTCTCGTCTTTCTCAGATTGTTTGATTTGAAATAGATATTTCAGTGGAAGACGTAAATCTAATAATTCTCAGAAGAAGAAAAGTCAGTACAAGCTGAACAGGAGTGTTTTGACTCTTTCTTATCTTTTAATACTTTCTTACTGTAGCACCAAACATTTTTGCATTTGGACTTTCTGCAACTTTCTTGCTGCTTTTAGGTCCGTAGACTTCAGTGTGGAGTAAACTGAAAGACTGGAAATGTGTTTTTTTTTTTTTTTTTTTTTTTTTTTTTGTGCTAACATCATTTATCAGCTTCAAATGTTTTCAGTGTATCAGTATTTTTGCTGATGCAGGCGAATGCACATGTTGCTTTCCACTTTTACACAGACAGTGACAGCAGCGCTGTTTATTGACTAGATACATTAATGAATGAGTCCACGAGATGATGTGAGACAAAGTTAAAGTTCCTCTGCATCTCCTCTCCTCTGGTCCCGTAGCTGTGCAACCGCATACATCCTGCTGGCAGAGGAGGAGGCCACCACCATCATGGAGGCCGAGAGGTTGTTTAAACAAGCGTTAAAAGCTGGTGAGGGCTGCTATCGCCGCAGCCAACAGCTCCAACATCATGGTACACAGTATGAAGCCCAGCACAGTGAGTAGAAGCCACGCTCAACGCATTGTTTTGGGCTAATGAGGATCATATTTAATGCCACTTTGCACCAACACAATTTCTAAGTGCTGTAGAAATGTGTGGATTTAGGATTTGAAAGTCTGATCAGTGACGCTCTCAATTACGTTATAAAGAACTAAAAGGGATCTGTTTGTGCTAAATGATGCTTCTTTGTCTCCACCAGGAAGAGACACTAATGTGTTGGTGTATATAAAGAGGAGACTGGCCATGTGCTCAAGAAAGCTTGGCCGAACACGAGAAGCAGTTAAAATGATGAGAGATGTAAGTACACAACCTGTTAGCACAATACACACACAGATATAGACACAAACCAAACAGCACACAGTGTCTTCTTGTGTTTATTTGTTAGGCTGAAACCACATTTACTCATTTCCAGGCTTTAACTGGACTGTATTTCCTAGTGATGACCCAAAGCTCTTGCTGTTCTGCTGACTGTGCATGTGTCGCCCCCTGTCTGGTATTACATGTAACAACAGTTGTGTGTTTTCCAGTTAATGAAGGAGTTCCCTCTCCTCAGTATGTTCAACATTCATGAGAACCTGCTGGAGTCGCTACTAGAGCTCCAGAACTACGCTGACGTCCAGGCCGTTCTGGCCAAGTACGACGGTGAGAACTCAGTTCACTGATCAGCAGCCACGTCCACAGTGCTGGTAGCGTCGCCTGCACTCATGGTTACACATGTTAACGACTGGAATGACAGCAGAGCAGTATCGTGTAGTTACCTGAACACTGAGATCACTGACCCTGTTGAATGTTTATCATATCAGAGGTTATTGTCTATACAGTTCCACTTACCCAAAAACACTAAACGTGTCCTAGGTTCAGTTCTACATGTGTAACCATTAGCTGCTATTGTTGTTAATATAGGTTTTCATTCTGTTATAAAATATCAAGACGTCACTTTCAATCTGAGGTTATTACTATCTGTTTTTAAATGTTTTCTGACATTTTATAGATGTTCACAGCAGTTTATTGAGGAAGATGTTCAAATTCAATGAGGGAAAAAAAAATCCTTATTATTTGCTGCTGCACTTCCAGCCACTTGTCAGTTTTTGTGAATGTATCCTAATACATCATTCCTGCGCTAAATCTTTGCTCTGTGGCGGTTAAAGTATTCATCATTCATTTCAGTATAACTGAGAGACTGTTGATTCACCTGTGTTTTCATTCTGGAGGCTGTGGATTATAGTAGTATTGAATTGTATTGTGTTGAACATGTTTTTATTTAGTCCGTGCGCCTGTGCCCACTGTGCTATACTCTGGAGTATACACCTGCCTTATTGTATGGATTGTGTTTACATGTTTCTTCTGTGTAAACATAGAAGCAGACCACACTACACTGTTAGATAACTGAAAAATCAGATTGGATTCCAAAACCATCTCATAGCCGTGAAACCCGGAGTCATTATTTTCAGCCCCTCCAGGCGGCTGCAGTATTCTTAACCTCAGTCGTCCCCTCTGTCACCTGTAATTCCAAACGTTGACTACCTTCACTGAACACCACCCTCGTCCTCTGTTCCGTCTGCTTTTTGTCTCCTCCACAGATATTAGCTTACCCAAATCTGCAACAATATGCTACACAGCAGCCTTGCTCAAAGCCAGGGCGGTATCAGACAAGTGAGTATCACTTTTCATTGACTACAATGCTCGGTTGGTGATGTGACATTCCTGCCGTGCTATTTCAGAGTTTTAAATTGAGCTGCAGATCGCCCCAGGAAAGTGTTCAACGTGAAAGAGAACGGGACTGAGTGACGGCTTGATCAGTGTCACTGAGACAACGGAGCGTTCACACACTTACAGGATCATGTAGTCATGTAGAAAATAGAATGTGGTCACTCTGTTCCCACAGAACCTCAACAGTATACATATTCACACACAAACAGATGGAACACTCACTCTGTATTTACTTTTTGTTGCTTTATCACTACATCCTCAACAGAAGATCCTGAATCTGTTCATGACTTGAACTCACTCCTCAAACATTCATAGGTCAAAGTTCACATAAACAAAGCATACACACTGTATTTGAGCTCTAGAGGATGACAGTAGAACTTTCTAATGTATAGTACAGAACATCAGTACAGTACAGTTACAGTTTTCACATTTTAAGGTTTAGTTAGTCCCATTTAATAAAAGTATAAATAAAGCTCTGGTCACTAAGTACACACACTGAGCCCAGACTTGATTTACCCGACGTGTCAGGGATCTGTTTCCTGTTCTAAGCTGAGCTGCTAATCTGTGATGTCTGGATCAAAATAACTCGGTCCTATAATGATGAATGTGTGTGTGTGCAGGTTCTCTCCAGAAGCAGCGTCCAGGCGAGGCCTGAGCACAGCAGAGATGAACGCAGTAGAAGCCATCCACAGAGCGGTGGAGTTCAACCCTCACGTTCCCAAAGTGAGTTTCAGAGGGACCTCACACAAACACACACTAATACACACCTGCTGCCTTTTCACTGCCGCCACACACTCATCACATCAGTCTGATTCTTTGAAACTTTACAAAGATCTGTGTTGAAGCACCAGTCAGCTTTTCTTCATTTGAAATGAAGACATTGAGTCATTTTTGGGATGAGTTTTGTGATGATCAAACATTTGTAGAGGTTCTTATTCATTGGTACGAATCAATAAATAGTTTCAACTTAGAACCAGCTCCACTTTTTACAGTCCATCCTACTGCGATGCCTCAGTAGACATCGTTGTGGCAGTGTGGTGATGAAATCAACTGCAGTTAGGAGCATAGTTTCATCATATTCATCCACTCCTCCATGATGCACGGCTGCAAATACAAGCAAGATGCTGAAACAACTGTCAGCCCAGCATGGTATTAAGTTCCAAGAATGCTGCTACTGCCCAAACAAGCAGCACCGTGAACACAGCAATACCTTCACATCTTCAGGTGTTAACGCTGTGGTCTGGCCTGTGTTTATACACGTCAGACGTCTCCCTGGTTTCATGGGATGGATAAGAAACTAAACTTCCTGAAACATGTACACAGCTCTGTGTGTAGGCTTCTAAAACCAGCTGAGGATGGTAGAATGCTGAGGCTGTAGTGGGTGGTGGGAGAATTGATCTTTTAGATGCTTCATGATTTTCTCTTAAATTATTTAACTTTCCTGCTCGGACTCTAAAATGTGTATTGCTCAGAGGAGGCGCACTGTTAAACACAGAGAGCACAGAGAGCCAGGAGGTAGGAGTCTGCTGAAGGAGCAGTTGGACTCTAGACCACTAATATGCAATAAGGCTTGATGAACATGGAACCCTGTTACACTGGGTTCATCTAGATAATGAAATGCAACACTGCAAAAAGGAGGTGATTTTAGAGTGATGTGAAAATATTTATATATATTATAGTTTTAAGGTGAGTATACATTGTAAATAGAGATTCTTAGCTGTATACTAGTAGCCATTTTAATCAAATGCACCTCATTTCTAAACTCCTGTCAATTCCTGTTTTTCTTGTTCTGTCTCTCCTGCTCATCGTGTGTCTTGTTCCTCCTCCTCAGTATCTGCTGGAGATGAAGAGTCTTATTCTTCCTCCAGAACACATTTTGAAGAGAGGCGACAGTGAGGCTATTGCCTACGCCTTCTTCCACCTGCAGCACTGGAAAAGGGTCGAGGGGGCACTCAACCTGCTGCACTGCACCTGGGAGGGCAGTAAGTACTCACACACACACACACACACACACACACACCACCTCCAGCAGTCATTCACTGACACGTGAGCAGGCTCATTCCAAGCTTTAATTGTGTAAACTGACTCCTGGCTGCCTGTGTGAAACCTCCAGTGTTGATTATTACTGAAGTCATCAGGTGCCTGGAGCACTGTGTTAACTTGTTTGTGTTTTTGTGTGTTTGTAGCATTCAGAATGATCCCATATCCTCTGGAGAAGGGCCACCTGTTCTATCCTTACCCCATCTGCACAGAGACGGCAGACAGAGAGCTGCTACCCAGTAAGACACGCCCTGACTTATACACAATATATGTGCTCTGGACAAGTGTTTTAAAAGATGCTACATGTTACTTCCACAAAGCTTCTTGTTTTATTTTCTGTCTTGAAGCCTGTAAGTCTTAAGGAGTTTTAAACATATTAAATAGCCCCATTAGACATAAGTGACACGTAAAAGACAACAATACAGGACTATTACACATTTGCTTGGGTGTGAGATGCACCACTGTGGACACTATAGAGCTGTATGTTACACTAGCTTGATCAGACATGTCTGCATGACAACCTGCTGTTGACACAGAACCACAAGGCTGCCTTCAAAATAAAAGAGAAGCCATAGATCATACCCTGTCCTGTCCTGGGCTGTAATGCGCTGACGTGGAGTTAATAAATGGTTGAGAAGCCGTAGATGGAAACGCTGCCTTCTGAACTAACATTGTGTTATTTGTGTGTCTGTCCCACGTGGAAGCAGTGTTTCATGAAGTGTCAGTCTACCCCAAGAAGGAGCTGCCCTTCTTCATCCTCTTCACAGCCGGTCTCTGCTCCTTCACCGCCATGTTGGCTCTGCTCACACACCAGTTCCCTGAACTCATGGGAGTGTTTGCTAAAGCTGTGAGTACACACGCGCACACGCACACGCACACGCACACGCACACGCACACACACACACACTAAGAGAGTTTGGAAAGTTTTAGGTGACCCCTGACCTGAAGAATCAGGACGGTCTTCAGTCAATAACTTCATTTCCATCAAATCTGATACATGGAATAACACATCTGACACGACATCTTAGCTTCTTCCACACTCAGGTCAACTGTCTGTTTGCACATACACACACACACACACACACACACACACAGACACACACTAACTGCTGCATTAGGTGGTGAAGTTTATGCACTAAATTTGCTCTTGTTCACCAAGCTGAATTAAACAGACAGGTTTTCTGTTGTTTGTTAATAAGTTTAAGAACAAAAAAAACCAAACTCAAATCTGCCCCAGACCTCCAGTGGAATGTGTGTGAGCTCATCTGTCCTGTCACTATCAGAGATCATGGACCGACTGAGAGCTGCAGCACTGACAGAACACACACCTCTCGTTGGTCCTTGTAATGTTGAGACAAGAGCGCCACCATTAGGTCAAAATAGAAAAGAAACAAACAAACATTTATTAGTTTAACTTCATGGACACGTGATGCTGAGAGCCACCAGTTGTGTCAGATGATGAATGGTTGCAGACAGGACGTCCCAGCTGGTGATGTAGAAACACTAACTCCACCTTCTGACTGTACGTGAGTGGAAAAGCCCAGAGCATGAATATAATGGCTTCCTTCTTCCTCCACTGGTTCCAGTGTCTCAGATGAGTATCTGCTGCGCTGAGTGTGGATCTGATGCCACTGCTGTCATTCCTGACTGTTAAATGTCAGAAATAGTCGTAGGTATGATTAGAGGTCACACTTGAGTCAGCTGTCAGGTCTCTAAACGTACGTAGTAATGTGGGTCCTGTATAGTTTTCCTGGAGAGATGCATCTGTACATTTCAGTCTCCTCCACTGTCTCTTGCCACCGCCCACACAGTTCAAACACATAGAGCACACACCTTCGCTTTGAAGTGCTCTTTGAAGCTGAAGCAGAGATGTGTGATCTGATGTGTGAGGCAGACGTCAAAGTGGCTACCAGGCTCATACATGCAGGTGGAGACTCCTCTCTCTCTCTCTGACCCTCCACAAACCCTCTCCTGGTCTTTATCTGCCATCTGACAAAGTGAGAACCTCTGCGACCTCCATGTTGCTCCCGTGGAGCCCCTATCACCCCCCAGCTCCACCCTCCTCATCACTGGTTGTTGCCAAAACAGAGGAGGAGGCCTGGCAGTGAGCACTTTTTACTGAACACGGCACATTTCTGTTTCCAGGACTTAGATCATACATAATAGGATGCTGGTCATGTGTTGTTGAGACATTTAGTTCTGTCAAGTATTTCTCAGAAATGTGTTTGTAGAGCTTCCAGGTGAACGTGCTGATGTGGGATCGTTAACTGATGATCACAACATGATTGTCCCCATGTCGAAGAGTTAGTATTTAAACAATGAAGTGATATTTACTGAGGAACATTCTACTAACTGAGCATCACAAAGTGTTTGTTAATGAATGAATTTTGTGCAGTTGTCATGGAGACAGGACAGTTGTATCATCCAGGGTCTGGCACCACAAGGTGTTCAGCTTCATTTATCTCTGAGGAATATGAAGCTGTGTATGATAGAATGTGGATGTTAGGTTCTGTTGAAGATGCTGTGTATCGTTATATTGTCATTGTGCTGACTTTGGCCTTTGTGTGTTTGTAGTTTCTTAGCACGCTGTTCGCTCCTCTGAACTTCATCATGGAGAAGGTGGAGAGCATCCTGCCGTCCAGCCTCTGGCACCAACTCACCCGCATCTGACCCTGACCCACTGGACCAGAACCGGAGTCAGAGTCAGACCCAGGACCAGCACCGACCGCAGACCTCCATCCGGACAGAAACAGCTGAACTGAAACCCAGAATGCTGCGTTGGCCTAGCCTGACACAACTTTGTGCCAAGATCAGAGTTCAGACCAAACTGAGAACAGACGAGGCGCAAACCAGTGACATCAACAGTTGATTTTGACTTTATTTGATAATGTTTGCATTATTTTGGGTTTTCAATCATTTAAAGCTGTTTTTTTTTGTTGTACAAAATGAGGTTATCAATTGCCATCATTAAAAAAGTGAAAAGGAAAAAAAAATCCAATAAAGGACTTTTTGTGTATTGCTGCAAGACGGCTTCTTCCTGCCATTTTGATTTAGCCTGTGGTTTTAATGCTGCAACGTCTGAATCAGAGTGAAGCCTCAACACTGGTCTGGAGCTGCTCCATGCCACCGGCTACGTTTGGATTGTTTCTGTTCGCACTGACCACCAGCTCACTGCACAGGTACTAATGAGCCCTGTACCAAACGTTTTTAAACCCACTGACAGCGGCCTGTTCACATCATTAACACACTTGATCGTTGCAAATGTTTGAACACAACTATGGCTGGGAAGAAGAAGGAGGAAAAAACTAAAGCTGCATTTGAAAAATAATCAGTGAAACTGAGACTCTGTCTACAACGTGCAGTTAGATGGAAGGTACCAAGTGTATGGCTATGGTAAATTAGCTTGTGGTAGTTATTAAAGCAGAGACATATTTTTTCTTTATCTGGTTTTGTGTCTGGAGGTTCTCAATCATCTAAAACCAAAGGCAACTGGACTTGTTGGGCTTCCACTAAGATGATCCAGAGCAGTTCAAATAAAATCCTCCACTCCCCACAAGTCATTTAGTTTGGAAGAAGCCACAAACGTCTGAAAGAAACCCAACAACTCTAGTTGCCTTCTTGTTTTGGCTGGTTTCCAGGTTGGTGGAATCATTTGAATGTTCTCCTGTATTCAGACTTTTTACCAACTGGCCTTTAAGGGCTCGTCTCACTGAGCTTTGTCCTTTGACTGTCAAGGCTGAATTTATCTAAACCAGGTGTTGACTAGAATACGTTTGAGATTTGAAATCCTGCACTAGTTATTAGCAGTAATGATCAAATCATAGAAGTAGTCTGGGGTCGTCTTCAGTCTGATGTAGAATGTGAGCTGTGAATCTTTGTTCTGGTTCTCACCATCTCTGCAGACGGCCTCTAGTTCTGCTCCATTCTCGCTCCTTTCTTGTGGCTGAGTGAAGTCGGGGGACTTCAGCTTGTTCCTCTTGATGTAGTTGTTGAAGTGTGTTCAGGATCATCTCCTGTCACAGACCATCCAGCTGCCGTAGACTACATGACATTCACAAAATTCAGTGTGCTGGTGTTCAGTTGAATTCATTCATCCGTCCCTCATGCTGCCGGCTCCATTAAAAGCCTCAAGTGTGATTATCGACCTCTGTGCATATCAGTTGGAGAAGTGTTCCTGTCATGATGGTCGGCAGCCTTCGTGTCTCCAAACATACCTTTGCTCATTGCTTCCAAAAACAATGCTACCGTTGCACAACTCTGATTTATAAAACGCAAGTAGTTAAATGTTCATCTGCAAACTTGTGACACTGAGTGTTGTGGGGAGCATGCAGGACGTGTGTGGAGGCTCAGTGTCACACCTCCACAGGCTGGACTTCCTTCAAATGCTTCAGTCAAACTAGTGTGTTGATGTGAATTAGAGTTTTAATTCTCAGTGTTTTTATTGTCATGTGTCAGGCAGCGGCTAGTTACTGGAAAGCGGTTTGAGGCGTTTCTACGAAGCTTTGACATTTTCCAACAGTGAACAAACTCTTAACAAGCGAACAAAAGTCTAATTGTACAAAACCAAAACATTAACCTTAATGGATTTTTGGAGATATTTTGCTCCCATTCACACAGGACAGGAACGTTTGCACTGTAGAAATATGTTTGATAATGATTCAGTAATATTCTGTCTCTAGCTTCTCAGTGTGGAGTCTCTACTTCATCACTGTAAACTGTGTCAGTGCTTCTGCATTAGTGGGAGACGAGTCATTACCAAAACCTTTGTGATGGACATGTGGATAATGAAACTATTACTGTTCATGTACTCACACTGCTGCAGACTGGAAGAAGAAAGTAGCAGGCAACACACTGACAGAAATCACATTTATGTTCTGTGAGGAATTCAAATTATACTTTAAAACTGAGACCATACAGGAGAAGAACTAACTTGCGCACAGTGACCTTGCAGTGATGCTATAAATGAGTTGCAGATAATAATGGAAGGTGCGTCTAAAACAAACCTTAAGCTCAAGACAAAGAACGCAAGTTGTCAAAGAATGCTGAGTGAAGAGACCTTGAACGTCTCCCTGCTGATTTGACCAAACTACAGTCGACTCTACATCTAACATAAGCTCTGTGGTCACTGTAACTTTCCTCCACATTTACAGCTTCTTATTTTCAACTTGAGCCACCGTCAAATCCTACACCAGGACCGGTTCTGGTCTCACCTGGAACCTGAAGCAGGCTTCAAGAAGAACAGAAGGCCGGGAGGGAACATTTTAAAACGTTTGAACGAATGAGGCTGATCCGCTTTTTAAAGATCTCTACTGTTCATCTGCTGTGAAGCGCTTTAGAAGCAGTGTCTTTCAGGAGACGGAAGTGATGCATCTGGTTAGGAGCGGAGAAGAGCAGAGGACAGACCGTGGCCGGACACAGACCTACTGTTTGATGGGACCACCGAGGTGAGGGCTTAGCGGTGCGCGTGGACTCAGGGGCGTCCTTGTGATCGTCACAAACAAACGTGTAGCTTCAGCAGGAAGGCAGCGGTTTGGATGAGCAGTGCGACCGCCGGGTTCAGTGTCAGTAGCGCCGGCGTGGGCCAGGTCACGTCTGGCCCTTGCAGGTGTGCACGTCCACCTGCTGGTGGCAGTCGCGGCAGTGGACGGCGCAGCACCAGTGGAACTTGCACTCGCACTTGGTGGTGTGGCTGACCCGGGACGTGTCGTAGCCCCGGCCGCAGCACATCACCTCGCAGCCGTCCACGCCGCGGGACGTCCGGTTGCAGATTCGCCCTCCCGTCCCCACGGACCCTGCGGAGAGAGACAGAGAGGGGCGGTCAGCGAGGCGCTGAAACGTGACCTCGTCCGAACCGGGCGATCCGTGCTCGTCTGCGAAAATGAGAACACATCAAAAGAATGCAACACATCTGGATAATCAGCTTATCTGCGCTCTCTATCTTGACCGGACGGAGTTTGCGAGCAGAGCGCGGACGGAGCGTCACTCATCGTCAACCGCAGCGGCATCTCGGAGCCTGCAGGCTCAACATGTGCTGGCCACGACGTCCACGTCAAATTAAATCAAATCAAATCCGCGGGACGTCGAACAAACGAAGCCACCTCCATCTATACTCCACGGACGTGTGAAAAGGCAATTAGTAAAAACCCCTGCAGTTCCTCTCCTGCTCTGCATATTTCACCGAGCCTCCTTTAAAGCCGCGAGGAACGGAAACTAGTTCAGCTCACAGCTGGGCTCAGACCCGTCCAGAAAAATGACACACTTTTAAACCCATTTCAGAACAACATTTCTTGTTTAATGTTACTGTTCTTAACACTGACGCTCAATGGAATTAAACGGAAGTATACACAGATCAGCCACAACATTAAAACCATTGATGGAAGAGACTTTAATAACACTGAGCATCTTGTGGCAGTTCATTGTTCTGCTGGGAAACTTTAGGACCTGGTGTTCATTCGTGTGGATGTTTCACGCACCACCCACCCAGACCAGACCAGACCAGACCAGACACCACACAGCAACGACAGTTGATGGCGGCAGGATGCAGCCTGACACACACGCACACTAACACACACAAAACGGCTTAGGGACAACTTAAAAAAACCCCACAGTGGATCAGCACAATGAGATCTTTGTCATGTTCTTGAGCATTCCTCTGTGTTGCGGTGGAGCACAGTGTTCTGCTGGAAGAGGTATGGATGTGCCGTTCCCAGCAGAACATGACATCATAACAATCTCATCTGTTTCGTTGACGTCTCCAGCCAATGGCTTCAATATAGCGACTGAAGCAAAGTCGGGTTTATTCCCCAGAAACAGACACAGATTCCAGTAGTTTGTCCCTTAAAAGGAGACTCGCTGCTGGAGCGGTCCACCGCAGTAATCACAGTAGTAATCAGAGCAATCGCTCTGGATTTAAGACATCTTAAAGGCTGCTGAAAAGTTCTCCTTTATTGTTTCTGCTCCACCGTGGACTTCATCAAATAATTGCCTCAAAAAAGGTTAGCAGCATCAAGGAATGTGACTTGGCAGTTGGCGGACCACAGCTCGGCCAATCAGAGCGGTTTCCCCGGTGAGCAGGAGCCAATGGGAGCGGAGTATTTGCTGCTGCTGCCAGTACGGTGAAGATGAGACGAGTAAGATGATGAGCGCTGGACGAGAGGCAGATGAGAGATTGATGATAGGAGGCATCAGCCTGCGCTCCCACACTTCATCAGCTGTTCATTTACAGAGACATCCATCGCCCACACACACACACACACACACACACAGACACACACACACAGAGCACTATCTCCTCTCACTTTCTCCTGAATCCACACACACCTCTCTGAGTTGGTGTCTCAACAGCTAAATCTTTATTCACAGTGGAACTTTGCAGCAGCTTTTCATCAGCAAACATCTGCTGATGTGGAACACGAGCGACTGGAGAATGCCGCGAGACTACCGCGTCACAATCTGACACTTTTTATCTAATGATTGTCGGGAGGGTTTGGGTTATCACGTCCAGATTCCCAGATAGAGGCTCTTTGATGGAAGGTAAACAAACCTTGTTGTGTCGGCGCTAAGACAAAATCATCTCTGTGATTACTGAAGTAAATTCAGACATGTGGGAATGGGTGACTTTCTGACACGGCCCCAACAAGCAGCTTGAAAGCTCTGCTACGTAGACGCCGCGTCCTGTAGCTCTCACTCTACGTCGGCATGCAGCGCTGATGAGGAAGAGTGCAGTAACCACACAGAGGAAATATGTCTCACTACTGTCCTTCTGCCTCATATTACTATGTTGGAGGTTCTAAGACAACATTGTTAGGCAGGAAAATTGTGTATCTGGACAACTGTGAAAGATCACGTTAGCCCTGAAACATTTCTTTGACAGTCTATGTGGTGTTTGGCTAATTCCTTTGCACAGATGGAGTTGTTTGAGAGTGTGTTAAAGGGGGAAAGTCCTCGGTGGACTACTGGAGACTGTTTCCCCCTCGTGGAGCCTCCCAGTCCCTGTAGGAGTCAATCAGTAGCTCCAACGTGATGGTGTTGAATTCCAAAGCGCTGATTCACAGGTGTTGATTTTTCTAGTGTTATAATTGAAGGGGGGATTTTAAGAGCTAAAATTCTTCTACAGCAAAACTGGAGCTGTAGTGTTCATCAAACAAAAAAAGAAAACAAGGAGTGGGA
The DNA here is from genome assembly GCF_022458985.1 of Mugil cephalus. Classification (NCBI taxonomy): domain Eukaryota; kingdom Metazoa; phylum Chordata; class Actinopteri; order Mugiliformes; family Mugilidae; genus Mugil; species Mugil cephalus. Next base: position 24,378,356 of record NC_061779.1, read on the forward strand.
AATATTCAGTGCTCACCTACAGCAGCCATTCGTTTTGTAGCGTCTGAACGTCTAATAGAACTAATAGAACATCCCTGGATGCACTGGGACAACAGCGTCTGTGGCAGCAGGAACGTGAAGCCCCAAACCGTGCACAGTTAGCGTCGCTGGACCCCAGCAGTTATGGGTCTGTCAGAGACAGCAGGCAGAGCCAACGTTTAAACCACAGCAGACCTGTAGTCACCACCTATCACCATAGGTGCCACGAAACCAGAGCAAAACAGATCTCAGCCGTTTCACCAGCTGACCTCTAAACCTCCCAACAGTTACCGGCAATTAGCAACATATCACACACATCCTCCCAGTGTGTCAGGAGCCAAAGCACTGATTCTCTTGAATCCACACGACACCACATGTCAAGGCATATCTTATTAGCATATGAACAGTCCACTCTTGCAGTCATCTTGTTGGATGCAGGTGCAAAAAATAAACTGAGCCGGTGACAGGACACCATCAGAGGCCTGGGCAGCATCCATGTTTCTGTTTAAACAGTTCATCAGGGAACTCTGCTCATATCTGCACTGGTTCCAGCTCCCTTACATTTAAAGTTTTTTTTCCCCTTTTTTATATAACTGGAAAGTTTCTATATTGGCTTTTGGATTGTTGGTTGAACAAAACAGACATCAGACTATGATGAGTAACTTGACTAGCTGATAAATTAGTGAAGGAGATGACTTGATTGAACGTGCTCTTCAACCACTGACCAACTGCAGCTCTGTAGTTGTAGTCCTGAAGGTATGCGCACAGAGCTTCCTGCGCTCTGTGCTGCTGTGGGCAGGTGTGACCGCTGCTGTCTGACTGCGAGGCGTTCCAGAAGAAGAACATGTGTGTGTGTGTGTGTGTGTGTGTGTGCGCTCTACCGCTGTCTTCTGTATAAATAAAAGTGTAGAAAAAATTACTAACTGGCTTCAAGTACCATCTCGAACGTGGAATTTGCTCATGTTTACATTCTGCTTGGCTCAGCGTGTGCATGGTCCCTGCACCTTTCTGTCTCTAGGTAATATGTCTGGACTTGACTGGACGCCCCGCCCCTCTCTGGCGCCCGCCCATCGTCGGCGGTATGCCGCGCTGCTAGGGGTGACATCACGGCCAGAGTCGTCCTCGCAGCCCTTCGCTCTCCCCGCGTCTGCTTATTGAATTAAGATGAGGGGGCGCCGAGAGATGAGTTTAGCACCTGAGCCTCGCCAGGGCCGAGGGAAATTGATTTCACACTTTGAAGAGGCTCCGAGGGGCCGTCTCGCTATCTCTGTGGGCCCGGAGCCTGTGTGTGTGTGTGTGTGTGTGTGTGTGCGTTAAAGAGAATAGACTGGGTGTGTGTGGTTTCAGAGTGATTGAGGGGGAGTTTGGATGGCTCAGTGAGGATTTTGATTGCGCCTCACAGTCTCTAAAAGAGACACGAGGTGATTCCATGTACAGTACGTGTCATGATAGAGAGCCGGTTTACATGCCTGTGTGTGTGTGTGTGTGTGTGTGTGTGTGTCCCTCAGGAGAAGGTCTTTAGAGAGGGAGAGTGTTAAGTTCTCCTGAGAGGCCCAAGGCAAACAGTGTGAGTGTTTGTGTGTGTGTTACCTCACCCTGCTTACATGTACACAGCACATAAAGCTTCCGCGTCTGCTGTGAAGCCTCAACTTGTTCCCAAACGGGGGCCTTAATGCCTCCAGAGGTCCAACGGCAGGTTGCAGGGGAAATCGGCACACTTAAAGGAAGACTCGATGAGTCAGGGATGGCTCTTTAAGTTATTATTCGTGATTATTCTTTCAATGAAAAGATTTATTATCCCTCGAGAACCAATTATGCTCTGGCAAAGATCTGCCACGTAACATAGTCAAGCAACACAGTCATAGCGAAATGCTCTGATTGGTTGGAGGATTATCCAATTGGGTGCAGAGGTTGATTTCAGCTGAAAGACTCCCTAAAGCACTCCAAATGATAAAATACTTGGCTAGGGGTTTAGTTTGGATTGTAAACAGTCAAAAAAAAAAGAAGGTGAAATTAAAATTGATGACAGTTTGTTCCAGCAGGTGTATTGACAGTGAACCAGTATCAGCAACACCTCCTCTACTGTACCCGGCCTGTCTCAGTGTCTGAAAATGACTCAAACAGCAGTTCATCACTGTTTTTGGGCCTTTGCCTGTAGACTGGTCGACAGCAAAGTCAGATTCAGATCAACTGAGAGTCTTGACCCGCTGAGGATGCTCCACCTCTGAGGAGCTCTGTGGTCGCTTTGGCCATTTGACACATGAAGTGGTTCTTTGTCTAATGACCTGTCTTTTTATTCCTCTCCACTTACTTACTTTCTGCCATTTTATTTCCATCAGGTTGTAGAACTTAGCCTCCAGAATAGATTTCTTTTTTCAGCCTGGCCTTTTATTTCTATTTTAGATCAGGGTTTGCATCTTGTGGCAGACATGTCCGTGATGGTATGTTCAAAAGCAAAGCTGAAACAAAAGGCAGCTAAAATAGAGAATTGGACTTGTTTCACCACTCCACTCCACTCCAAGTAGCTTCTCCAGTCCTGTTCTCAGAATCATCTAAGTATGGAGAAACAAAGCTAAAACAAGTGGACTTGTGAACAGACACTGAAGAATCAACTTGGGTGAGTGGTGAAAAGAAGGAAAAGAAACCCAGCATTCTTGGTTTTCTATGACATCATAAAGGGTGTTTCTAGAACATGAGAATTAGCACCAACTAGGTTTGAAAATGGACTGACGGATACATGCTATGAGCTTCATTATTATCTGTACTCAAGCATCACTCTCCAAGCAAATACTCCAATGAGCCACCGTTATTTTCTGAAGACGATTGTGAGATCAAAACCCAACTTCCTCAGCACTAGCATACAAATGTCCTGCCCTTTATATTCAAACCATGTGTCTCAAAAAAAAATATCTGAGCACGTTTAACAGACTCTTTAAGGTCATAAAACCAAGGACCATGACGATGCTTGATAATTCGTACTGCACACACAGTACATCACACACTGTCAGGCAGACGAGCTCCATTCTCCTCTACGAGCCTGCGTCTAAACTACAAAGTGCTCAGACATCAGTGAGCTTCATCTTAACGTCAGAAACACTTAGTTTCAGCAACACAGAAATGAAGTAGCTGTAGGTGGCCAGACGAAATACGTGTTACACCGACACAAAACACACCTTAAGCTTCTCTCCAAATGTGCGTGTGATCCAACCTGTCCTCAAATTATGTCTCTTTTTGTGGCCCATCGTGCCCTCAGGTGTGTGTGTGTGTGTTTCCAGTGAAGGTGATTTATAATGGTGTGTGGTGCTCTAAGGTTTCAGCCTACAGATGTGTGTAATGGGTCTTAAACTGGTCGACACCCGATCGCCACGGATCATCTGCTGCCTGACAGGCATCCACGTCCTCTGGAAGACGCACACACTCTTCCCTCTCGCAGATACACAACACTGAAAGTGCCCGTCCGTCCCGAGTGTCCTCTGCTACTGTAAAACTGTTCAGAAAGGACCTGATACTAGGATCACTTTGTTGAAAAGCAGCTGAAAGTTCAACACATGCACTACATGTCCCCAGGAGGAAATGACTATATATATTTCACTTGGTTGTTCCCTCAGATCTGAAGAACAGAAACAGAATGTTTCAAGAGCTTCAGAGAAATCTGATGATCTGATCTTCATCTGATCTAGTTTATCCAGACATCTTCTGATTCACAGGTGATGCTGATTCCCACGAGAAACAGAAGCACATGGTAGTTTTCAAGTCCCCTTAAAGGAGAATTCTTTTTTATTTCAACCTGACATATGTCCCATTAACATGTCTTTTGTGTCATAGTCTACACTCGCTGTGAGAGAGGTGTATATATCCAGGTGACTAGTCAGATCTCTACACAAATGTTTTCCCTCATGTCTGAATGAAAATAAACACAGTCAGACTGGAATGGTCATTTTGCTAACTGCATTAGGGATATTTGACAGCTCCTGGAATATTCTTCTGTGCTCAGTGGTTACTAGCTGAAATAGCTTAGCTGGTAGTTGTCACCTTGACAAGTTTAAAAAAAAAAAAAAGAAGTGCCCTGTTGATGCCAGACTTGAAGAACCTTCATGTATGTAACCATCGATGTATGTGAGTAATCCCAGTAATGGATTACTGTGTGTAATCAAATGAATTCCACCAGAGAGAAAAAGCCGCCTCGATGCACACATGAAATCATCTAGACTCATTGTTCCAAGAATTTCTATTCCAGCATGTAGTCAGGACCAGTATGAACTTGTCTGTCCTCCAAACATCTGGATGGTGCTGGTTGAATCTGAAGAATCAGGGACTGGACCCTGAAGCTGTGGTAAAACTTTAAACAGCAGCGTTTACCTGATTCGTGGTCCCGTATGCAGTAGTCTGGTGAGTCCTCAAAGTAGACCAGGTCATTCTTGTTGGGACGTTTGAAGTGTGTGTGCGCGGCGGTGAACCCGGTGCCGTACTGGTTCACTGCCACCTGCACGGCGCCGTTGTACCTCTTTCGTAGGTGGTCGCCGGTGCGTCTGAAGTCGGCCATGGCCAACCAGCACGTCCGGACGCTGCACGACCCGCTGACGCCGTGACATTTACACTCCAGAGTCATGAAGCGCTTCACTGCCTGGAGAGGGAAGGATTGTACAAGTCTGAGCTACACACTGATCATAGTACACTGTAGTGATTTGAAACATAAAAAAAGAATCTGGAAGAAGATGTAGGCAAGTTTGACAACTGTATCTGAAAATCAAGAACTGGTCAAATCCATGTTGAATACAGAATGCTTCATAAATGTGTCTACTTCTGTAGCTGCTACAGTTTTAACATTTGAAAGCCGTGTTGACAGAGGTTTTTCTGTCAACCTCACAGCATTTCCTTTACAACTCAAGACCTCAACTCTTTCTTCACTTTACTCCAAATGGTTCATATTCCTAGCCAACTCTTCCAAGGCATTCCTACACATCCAGCACTCCTCACCTTCCTGCCAGCTCGGTTGTTGTGCAGATTCATGAGTGCCCGAGCGTCCCTCTCCTTCCTCTCCTTGGCGTCCACGAAGGTCTGGCTGAAGCGCATGGCGTGCTCCACGTGATCGCTGCAGCCGCCCCAGTCGAAGGAGCCCTTGGAGTCCCGCGACGAGCCCTTCTTAGTGGGATCGCAGGAGCAGGAGTCCAGCTCACCTTGGCTGCAGGCTCGTGCCAAAGTGTAAACCACTCCGGCGGAGGAGATGGCGTAGACGAAGGCCACCTCACGGCTGCCTGAGAAGCGAGGATAAAAAGTTGATGCACAGAAAAAGCCGAGTGATTCAAGAATAAATCTTTGAACAGATCGTCAGTCAATCTGTTCTATCAGCAACGTTTCTGGTCTTTGAGGCAAGCTAAAAAGAGCAGACATAATTTATAACAGATTAGACCAGCTTAACAGATTGCATTAATGATGTGAATTCTGAGATTTTGCCCATTTATTCAAATAAAATTAAATTGTATGTTTATATTTACAGCATTTTATAGCAGTGTTTCCTCTGAGTTTATTAAGTACATCATCATTAGTCATTTAGAAGTTAATGTTCCTGTGGAGACAGGATTCTTAAGGATATGTACTTTTCTTTTTCTCGTTATAAGTGCAGCGACTTTTCATTTTTTCAGGTTGAACTCGTAGTCTCACTATATTTGCAGCAGTGACGGAACAATCCTTCGACTATCTAGCCACTGCCGCTACCTGCAGGAGCCGTGTTTGTTGTCGTCTGCCAAAAGCTTTCATGCAAAGCATAAAATAAAAAAAAAAAGAAAACCTTCATCTGCGGATAAACAGCTAACATTTACCAGCAATGCCCTGATACAGAGGCTTATCTCTCTCTGCGTGTGAGTGATCTGAGGAGCATCAAAGAGCCTTGTTTGTTTCTCGCTTCTGCTACAAAATGATGACACATGAAGGCTCACACAGTGATGGCAACGAAAGAAGAGGATCATTTTATGGCGCATTTAGAACTGCAACTAAGGGTTTTGTTCTTTAGCAACAAAGGGAATTGTTCCACAAAATGTAATCATAGTCAATGCAGATGCCATAAACTGGAGAAGAGCTGCTAAAAATGCTTTTAGCCTGTTCAGATGTTAACATGCACTCAGTGAAATTGTATTTTCTCTGGGTTATATACAGTGTGCTGCACCAGAACCTAAAAGGGGGACACCTGCAGACATAATCCACGGCCTATCTACAGCTGAGACTGCACAAATCATTTTTGTGGGATTTTAGAATCTATTGTGGACAGACCAATAGGTTAATGATGTGTTATTTCAGATGAAAATATAAATAATGGAACAGCATTGACAGATCTTGATTTTTGTAGTAACAATCAAACCTGTCAAACCTGAAACCAAATGTAATTCTATATAATTGTAAAGAAATTAACATTATTTTCTGAGTATCAATGCAAACATGAGGGTATGGCACATTACACTGACTGCACCAACAATCAAAAATGATCCAGAAAGAGCTGGAACTCAGTGTCTGTTAAAACAAACTTAGTAACAGGAGTTAAACTTAAATCTTAAAAAATAGCTTAAAAATACTTAAAAATAGTATCATATTAGCACTAGTACAAAAAACAGCAGCCTTGGTGAGCACACACATCAATGCGGTGATATGTGTGGGTGTCCAGCAGCTATGTTGAGCGTGCCTAGCAAGGTTAATGAGGAGAATGCTGAGAGAACACGCTGCCGGGGAGAAAAAACCTGCTGTGTAATTGTTTGAAATTAGCCTGCAGACACTGACAAAAAGGAGCTTCTGACGGGGCCTCGATGTGCCGTGATAATGCCGTGTGACACGGCCGGGGCCCGGCTGGGAGGTCCGAATACCACACGGCTGATTAGAGGACCCAACATGAAAAGGACTTAAGTTGAAGGATCCGCCTTTGCAGGTTAAATCTCAGGGCATGGGAGAGGAACATCAGGCCACTGAGTTCTGATGATCCTCCAGTGGCACAAAAAAAAAAAAAAAAAGATTAGGACTTGTTATAACAGGCCTCTCATGATACAGAGTGATTTTAGCTGCAAGGACGCGCAGTCACACGTCTAATTTGACAGGATGCCTCTGTCCAGAGCTCACATCTGTCACGGACAGTGACAGACTGCTTATTGCTGTTCATCGCTCATTAATCACTCGGATCCTTGATGCTGCTAATCGCACTTCACTGCTTGAGAGGAGTCATTTGTCACACTTATTTTTCACCCATCACCCCGGGAAAGGAAAAAAAAGCCTCCACGCTTGCGTCTTCTCTAGGCTTCTAAAACTGTCAATAAATCAAGGGTCTTCTCCCGCAAATCACCACAGAGGATAAACAGTGCTAATGACCTAGTGTGGATCTTAAAAGTGGTGGGATTAGCTTTATTTGGAAGAAGACTAAATTTCTATCATTCCTCATTTGAATGAGCTGAGTGGAGAGTAATTAGCCTGCTGGGACAGTAGCCAAAGTGAATCCTCATGATGGAAATGAAACAGAGTTAAAAAAAAAAAAAAAAAAAGATACTGTTCAAACTATTAACTAGTGTAATTAATTCAGTTCATCAGTTTTTATTGTTGTTTGTACAGGGATAGGTGAAGTTGCTCACATCTATGATACTTTTCTTTATGCACAACATTTTTATTTGATTTTAAAAATGACTGGAGATAAACTTTTTCAACCCTTGATGAATCATTTCAGTTCATAACCTGTGCATCAGAAGTCATAACAGCAGTGCAACAAAATGCTGAATAACACAATCGCAGCGGTGATGGAGAAACCAGTCGCCTACACTGACATGATGAATGTATGATTGTAAAGTGAGACGAGGTGTGGAATGCGATCCAACCTTTGTGGAAAAGAGGAACATATCTGCAAGGGAACTATCAGTTTCGCAGAAAGCCTCTGAGTGGCAGTAAATTTACCCAGCGCTTTACAAACCAACTTATTGTTTCGATTTGTCACATTAAGTTAGGGCATATGGTCAAACATGTTTGTCACTGCAAACTGATCAGTGTGCAGATTGTGCACCGATTCATTTCAAGAATGTGCCAGCAGCACACAATGACCTGTAACACAACCCAGCATATACTGTAGCATGCAATCTAGTCACCAACTTTCTATTATTAGTTGAGCAGAGTTTAAGGCACCTCAGGTCATTGAATCATGTACACGATGTTTTCTAATCATGTTCTATACCTCATCCCTGCAACTTTACAGTAAAAGGATTTACTGCAATGCTAAGCAACACGGAAATCATATTCTAATAAAATCTCAAGTATATAACTAAAGCACGCTCATGCCAATCTGTAACAATCTGACTGCTAGTTCTGAAATAGTCCAAGTCTTCTTATCTATAAGGGACAAATTAAACTGCCTTAACTTGGTTGGTGTAAGCCGTCACAAGCCAATGCACTCTGTGCCCTCATGGTCTACAGGGAGCCCACCCTGCCTTTACTAAGGAAAGAACAGTGTCTGTATGCAGCACCGCTCTGGAAATGGTGAGAAAAGGGGCTCAGACCCGTCCACACACTGGAAGATGAGCAGCAGGACAGTTGTGTCCCTGTCCAGAGTGATGCTGTGTCTAACTGTCTCCTCTTCAACAGCAACAGTAGCAATACAATACTGACACAGACCTTTTATATGGATGAGATATCATTTGGTCACGTCATACTGCAAGAGCTTATAAGTATTAACCTGTGTGAAACTCTGTTTGAGGTCTGAGGTCACATCCTCTCTGCTGTCCAGCAGTTACTTTAAGTTAAAACCCAACACCCCCTAAACTCACTGCGTAGCAGCAGGCGTCCAAACAGGTTGTGGTCCCTTGCCATAGTGTTGCAGTTCCAGCGGTGGTTGCGGAACTGGTGCTGGCACTCGGAGATCCAGTCCTTCATCCCGGCCCCAATGGCCTGCATCACTTTGGGGTGCTGGCGGCATAGCTGGCGCTGCTTGTTCACCAGGCCAGGGATGTTGTCGCACATTACCTGGGAGCCCAGGGTGCCCATGTACCTGCAAAGTGGAGAGGGACAATTGAACTTTATCTTTAACACAGGAGAGTGAATGTTTAAAAAAAATGACTGATAATACAGTAGCATACAGTAGATAACTGTGGTATTAGACGCACGGGAGCTTTGTGAGGTAATTGAACTCTTTCAGTCAGAAAGAACACGGTAGACAATGATAAATCGCAAAGAAGAAGCATGTCTACTCGAGACACATGTGATGAAACCGCTCCAAACAAGTCTACACTCCCATATACCTGCAGAGCAAGGTGATGAAAGACTGGCAGAGCATTGAATATTTGCAGACCGAACGGCTTTCCTTAAACAATTTAAGACAGAGCAGAACAGCAACGAAAACAAGTCAAATCTGTCTAAATAGCATCTCTGTTTCAAAGACTAGAGTGTGGAATTTGGAAACAGGGCCTTAGTAAATATTAATTAGAGATTCAAGAGAAAGTCAGCAAATAAAGAGATATTAAATGATATCAAATGACTGTAGCCTGGAAACTTAGCTCTCCAAATATTCAGTCTTCAACAAGCTGTGAAAACGCCGCTATGAAAGCCATGAGGGAGACTTAGTCACTCAGTCTGGTGGGAAATCTCTCATTAGCAAAGACAGGGACAAGTCAAAATGACTTTGGATTTTAATCAAACCTACAGAATAATAGTTATTAACCTTACGGGGTATTCTAATGTCAACAGATCAGTTTAAAACTCTTTTTGAGCACTGTGCATGATTACTATGAGCCAGTTTAAAAGTCCAAAGCCGTGCATGGGCACCAGCACTGCATTTCAAGAGAAATAAGAACTAATTGAATTAACAGTACTTACCACCAGGACGCATCGACCTCGGCTGTCAACCAGCAGATGCCTATAGATAAATAAAAACATACTCCACTTGGCAATAAGTTCATATTAGCCAAACGTTGATCCTTTATGGATTTGGACGGAGCATTTCCACGGATGAAAGAAAAATATAAAACATTGGAGAAATGTGAAATCTCCGGATCAAGCTTGTTTTAAAAATAGACTAGAGTCGGAGGACGGACGATCCGCGGATAAAAGCCATAGCTGGCTCAGATTGTGCGCGGTGGCAGCGAGCATGTGAGGGAGAGAAGTTAAATAGCGACTGTCTAACAGTCCGCCAGAGACATGCAGTGGAGATGGGCAGATGAAGAGCTATCAAGTTCAAATTGCTTTACACAAGGGGTGGGCACAGTCCCGTCTCAGGAATGAGGTGAAGAAATGAGATGTCTGAGAGTATCTGTTCAGGCTGGTTTGACACCAGACAGGCTTGGCCGGCGTCCAGAGCGGAGCTCCGCGGCTCTGAGATGCGGTCCAAGCCGATGGGCTCCTCACTCAAGCTGCACCGGCGCCTTCAGGGAAGGAGCGGGCGTGGGAGGAATCACGCGGAGCGCGCAGCCACCGTCGGTCAGCAGAGAGTCAAGCCCGTTTCAAGTCTCGTTCGCGGGGCACCGCAGCGTTTGCTGACGCGCACGGTTCTGCGGCTACGAAAACGGATTCCTGAGCGCAAAATAGGGGCTTTGCGGAGATGAACCATGTTCAGCACAAGCGACGAAACAATAAATTAATTAAACGTCACAGACATTTTCCACTGACACTACATGTACAGTAGATTATGTACTGTTTTAATACATCCAAACACTTCTCTGATAAAAGCTGAGCGCCCACCGCCATATCCAAATCACCCACAGGTGCAAAATGTTTTTGATTCCCAAAGTATGACGCACTGTTATTTTACAGACTTACACAAACCATCACTCAGTCTAAGTAATAACTCAGGAATGACGGCTCAAGAAGGGGAACCGAAAAATTACGCAGATTCTCCCAAAGCAGCACCTAAAGGTGATGTGTCCATTTCTATTGGATTATCTGTTGCAGTCTTTTTGAAGTCTCCTGGGGAAATCTGTACCACTGTCACACGGCATTTCCTCCATCTTTGATCTGGCCTGGGTGTATCCGGAGGTCCGGAGACGCTGACCAGATGAGATTAATGGGCAAATTGGATTTCTCCCATGATCTCCGTGGAAGAAACCCATAAAACAACAAAGAGATTTAGAAAGCTCTCGCTGCTCTCGGCTTTGTTTCAGCAGCAGCAGCAGTGTATGTAACGCGCCTGTAATGCAAATCCTATTTAATTGGAGTCATTTGCTCACCGGTTTACTAAATCGCATTAGGATTTCTGTTTCACTACATGCTTAATTCAAGGAAGTCATTTCTGCTTATTTGATGTCACTTCTGTTAAGGCAGGCACATTTACTTAGGATGAAGTAAATAACTGATAAATAATAGGAACTTCTGATATGAACACATTATAATGTTATATGATTTTTTTTTTATTTCTATTTCTGATCTTTACAATATATTCATCACTGAAACCAAACTCAAATTTAATGAGGCCTCTATTTAAAAGTTTAATAAAACAATATTGTTGTTGATATTTTTGGAAATGCACTAGGATTTCTTTCTGAGACTTAGATGAAATGATTGACCTCACTCCTGTTTGTGGGTTCTGTTTGCAGCAGTAGTCAGAAGGCAGTTATTTTAGCTTAACATAAGAAGCATTATTGCTTTCTATATAATTTATAATGTATTCTTTGTATACCGCTTAATAATTTAGACATTATCTTTCATCGTCTGTTCAAACAAAAATGTGCACATTTTAATCTTAGTTTGACTGTACACGACAAACGCTTCCCAAAAGAAATTATAACTTGGGAACAAAATGACACTGAATCAAAAATAAGTGTCTTTTGTCAAAACTCTAAAACATATTAGCCCATTATAACTTTTATAACAGAAAACATTCAAACACAAAATGCTATGATGAGGTTCACAGCATGTAAACCTTTCCACTGGTTGTTTTGTACAGTAGTATGAGGACGCCGGCTCCCAGCGTGCCCAGAGCAACTGTGGTCAGGTACCCCATCCTCCTGTTTCTGGAGGATGCAGGTTGAGGAGGCTGACAATTATCTTTGGCTTCATCCATCTGAGGAAGGACAACAAAGTAAGAGTCGCTTAGAGAACACACACACTCAAATTCAAAGATGACAACACATCATATCCTGCTGTAAGTACCACATGACGTCCTGCAGGAAGCAGAAGGGTCGCAGGTCATGTGAACCAAATCCCGTCTGGATTATGGGATGTGTACTGGTCAGTTTTACCTTGACTATGTGAGAAATATCTGCTCAGTTAACTTGTGGCTGGAAATCGATGACCAGCTCTTTTTGAAAGTGAGAGCATGTCTGGTCCCATTGTACCACAACAGCATGAGTCGCAAACCTTAGTCACCAAAGCTTCCTGTGCCAAATCCTCAAGGATTCATGAGCCTAGTGCAGAGTCAGGTCTTGGTCATGGTCAAGTCAGGGAGGAACTAAGCTTTTCCTAAACCCTCATGTAAAAGGGTGACACAGTGCCACACAGACTCCGATCATGTGAGGAAGTTGGAAGATACAGAGAGTTAAATATCTATTTTTCTTCCAGTAAAAGAAAAACAGATTGGATTAGGTGAAATGGGAACTTGTGGTTTTGGCAACAAACCCAGACACCTTACTACGTCCTGAATCACCGAGACATCACCAAGAAGGCCACTGTACCGTAACATTCTGGTACATGCCAGGAAACTAGCATTCCCACAGTGCATAGACAGATGCATACCTGACAGATATTTATATATTCATATATATTCATATATTTCTTTCTCACAACTCAAAGTACTTTAAGTTGTGTTTATTTTACAGTAACCATTTTGTATTGTTTAATTCAGTTAAGATAAGAAATCTTATTTCATATATGATCTTGACATGGTGAACAGATCAAAATGCTACGGTATCATTAGTTAAATAAAAACGCACCTGATAATGATTGTTATCAGAGTCGTATTCTGATGGGGGCTAGTTTACCCCAACAGAGCTCAATGCATTACTTATGTCTCTGCATTACTACAAAGACTCCAAAGACACTAAAATACACCTCTCTGTGTAGGCACAGGGCCAACCAGGCTCTACAGTTCAATTGTCTGTGATCACTATTTTCACAGTATGCACTCTTCCATTAGCTGATGTGGAGCTTCAGGGGATGAGGGAAGCCAGTATGTGTTCACAACTGACAGATCAGTCACAGTCAAGCTACCAAAAACCATGGAAGGCTGGAGCTCTGCACAATGTTGTGTGAACTAGAACAGAGATTCTTTTTTTAAAATTACATGAGCCAAGACATATGGTGTCATCAAAGATGTATTGTGTGCAGCTGTCAACAAATCCCTGTTTACATGTAGTGTTCCTCACCCAATCACATGTGTATACTTGGGGTGTGCATATTAAAATGTGAATTATTGTTATTCCTTTCTGCCACCACCTGATCGGTAATATGAGTTCGATGGAAGGAACGTGTATTGTGTCACCTGTGTGTGTGACCACATCTATGTGTACGACACACAAAAACATAAAAAACAGTAACTGTGTGCTTCCAGCTCCTTCAGTCAGTAAAGTTGCTGTTTATATACATGTCTTCAGGCTGATGTATTGAAGAATTTGATCCAATAAAAGATATGAAAGCGTATTAACATAAATGTTTCCAATGAGGAATCGTTTTGTCATCACTTAGAGGCTGAACTCAAGTAAAACAACCACTTTGGAGAATATTACCAAATTAATAAAAGGCCATGTCCTGACTGTGATCCAGGGAGAGGGAATAATTAAAGGAGTAATCACTATGATGCTGGTACAAAGTTGCACTTGACCGTGGTTTAGTTTGTGTTCACACAGCAATCCAAAGTTCTGATACACTTTCAACACTACGCTTGCAAACAGTTTTGTGGTTCATTATAATTTTGGGGAAAATCAAGAAAGATTCTAATTAAAAATAGAGCATCTGAAGCAAGTGTGTGCACAGGCATCTGCAGTTCAGTGGTTCATGTACCAGTGGTGTCCTTATAAACAACGTGTTTAGTTTGATCAATAATCAATGCTTCTGCTATGTTGCTGCCAGACACCTCAGAAGTAGAAGTTGTGCTCTCAAGGCACACAACGACCTTTTCTACATCTGATCATATAACAACAAGCGTTTAAATAGTTTCCTGTATCTGTTTGTGGGTAACATATGCTGTCATCGAAAATAATTCACTCAAGACCGAGACCACCCTCTCAGCTCAGTTGAATTCTTTTGTAATGTAGTGCAATCGCTGTGTTCACACCAGCCCAAATGAACCGACTGGGGTGGGGGGAATGGTTCCAGTGTTAAAGCACCCGCAGATAGCAACAAAGATGGAACTGTCAAACAACCAAAGAACAGAGTGCCCATGGCTAACGCTGATTTATCCACATTATTTCTTAGCACACAAATTTAAAGTTCATGCTTAGATGTTACTCTTAATGTGTTTCTTCAAGAAAAAATGTTTTAAAGCACTGTGTGCATCACACCTGCTTGTGCTGCCAGCAGAGTCCGTGATAATGAGCGTTTCATAGCTCAGGTTAGATTTTCTGTTCATGTCTGTGAGTGCATATGCGCCTTCCTCCTCGTTCTTGGAGCCAGAGGGTCCAAATGGGCTGCGTTGGCCGTCAGATTCCTGCCTGACACGACCAAGGACCTCCTCACCACCGCTATCAAAACACACGCATCTCTATCTCCTACTACTCCACCTCCTTACCCCTGCCTCAGTCTTTTCTCCCCTCTTAAACTCCCTCACCCCACAAACCTGCGTCCTCTCCTCGCTTCCTTCCCTGTGCCCCCACCCTAGCCTTCCCATCAGCCCCCTCAGCCCCCTCAGCCCTCCGCCTCATCGTCTGTGCGCTGACAGGTCGATGTCACAGCCGTGCTGACTTATGGGCTGTGAGGATTCTGCCCTGTCAGGAACGACTCTCTCCTCTTAGAATACAAATGCAAATGTGCACGCGCACACGCACGCACTCACACACAGAGTCAGGTGCATACACGCAACCACTCCTGCACAAACCTGTTGGAGCTCGTCACAATTCATATAACTCAATATGTAACACACACCATCACACGTTTAGTACATGTTGATTTTATTCCTCAGTAGTAAAAGGAAAACCTACACAGTCAGCTTTGTATGAAAGGAATTTAAACCGTCTTGAAGTATGTGCTCGGGGCAGACCAATATTATCAGCAGGAAAAAAATTAAAGGCTTACTTCGTGGATGTGTATGTTTCAGTGTCAAGGCACTGGATGAAATGCAAAACAAATGATATTCCACACATTTTTTATAAGCTTAAGTTTTTAGTGATATTTTCTTTCAAAATGCTTTTAAAACATTTTAAAATACCCTGCCTTAGTGAATACAGTAACTGTCACTTTAACTTTTCCGTATCCAAACATAAGAGCATAAATTCATACCTTTCTGCATCAGGGGCTTGTAATTAACATTGAGGCTGTGTGTGATTATTGCACATGTTTTGTGAAGTACACACTTATTTGCTATAATCAGTATTTTATTACACATGTTTTTTTATCAGGTCTTTATCAGGCTCTTTTAAAATAAAAATAGCAGAACGCTCAGATGCCTGTTTGGGCAACAGTATTTGTGAGGACTAGTTTAATATCACCAATTTAGAGTCAGGCACTCAGTTGTAACGACCAACAGCAAAGTAAGGATGCCCTCACAAAGACAACAATTCAGCCGTGTGTGTGTGTGTGTGTGTGTGTGTGTGTGTGTGTGTGTTGACCTGGAATAGTAGATTGCGGAGGCAGATGACTTCCTTCTGCAGGTCTTTAGTCTGGACCATTAGTTGGTTGCAGACAGCCTGGCCCTCCTTCTTGGGGTCTAGTGAGAAGACCAGCTACTTGAAGGACATGAGACACAAATAAAGTTCTATTTCACAAATGTAGCTGGATGAGATAAGTCAGCAGACTCCAGGTCGTAGGTTGAGTAGAAAACCCCTAATATACTGTTTTTTTAAAAAAAAAAGTTAAAAAAAAATTAACAACTGAACTGTACATGTTGGAAGAGTGTATCAAATATTAAATGACAATCCACAGGCATGAAAAATGAAGACTCTGTCTAAATGCCAAAACAGTGCACTTACTCACCTTAACACTGACTTTGAAACTACATCAATTAGCAATGACCTCAGACCTCGTTCAACACTCTTAAAATGTATCTGAACATGTACTTTGAACAAAAACCATCACACAATTTAATGAGCTTGAGCATTAGCATCAAACCCTTGTCAACGCTCGCTTGGTAATTTGGGCACCACATAGGACGGTATGTACCTGAGACGGATGGCTGGGAAAATGGCGGATGACGTCCTGAATTGCCTCCGTCAAGTAGCAGAACTGCTGACTCACACTTATGAGGAAGTTTGTTAGCTCTTCACTCCTGCAAAACATGAGCAACTTGTGAAAAAGGCCACATGAAAAAACAAATTGAACACATGTTTAAAGAAAACATTCCCAACGTAGCCCCCTTGGGAACTGAATATTTGAGACTCAAAGTTGTGAGTTACTAACATCCTATACTACTGGTTGAACTGGTTGATGGATTGATGAAAAAAAATAAACATTGGTTGAAACACAAAATTTGTTCAACCACAACTGACTTACAATGACGACTGCCTGATCCCAGTCTTCAACAACACAGAGGTCACCTGACAGCTCACGCATGTTTTTGGGGCACATGAATACAGGTCTAGTTTAATGCTCTATGAGCTTCAAAAACTGAGGTCAGGAGGTTTACTTTCTTAAAAAGAGTGAATCTTAAGATGAAAAACAAGGCAATGTCTGTTGAAGATGCTCCAGAATGACAGCACAGACAGATTGATGGTTAGGACCAAACTTTGTGTTAACATTCTCCATGCATTTTCCTGGAGACCACCTCATCATACTCTATAGAAAACTGAGCAGGTGGTCAAGCCTTCTCCCCACCTCCTCATTGTGTTAACTCATGCTGTCATCCCTCCCTGAAAACATCCACCTTAGATGATTAGTTATTTATATTCATCAACCTCTTTGTTGCTCTCTTCCCATTCCGTGGTCTTGTGGGATATTGATAGCTCTTATCTTAATGGTACACTTCCCTTGGCGAGGACTAGGCAGCCAGCCGTCCCGGCCCTCCTCGCACTCTGTCAGAAGGCCGAGTAAACACTGTCAGTCAGCCGGTGCTGCACCCTCACCTCCCTTCTTCCTGCTGTTAGTTTATCTAGGGGGCAGAGAGTGATGATGGGCCCGGGTGGGAAGATTGCCGAATGCATAGGAGATGTTATGGTTGAATGCTGATAGAGGGTGCACAGTGCCAATGAAGTTTATTTATCCAGCCAAAATCTATTGGGCATAGCCATTTTCTTCCAGCAGCTTCCAGCAAATGACTTACATGGTGAAACATGTTCACAAACAGGTTCATTGCACACATTTCCTTAGACCACTTGAGACTAATAATAGTTCTGTCACATCTCACTTGCCCAACATTGACGAGAAGTGACAGTGTGCAGTCCCAGCCCGAGGCCCATCTCAGTCCATCTATGCAGGGCTCAGACTTTATCCTAAACAGAGTTACATTGTAGATTCTCCCAAAAAGGCAGTATGTGTATATGCATGAGGCCAAGCGCATAGTGAATGTATCATCTCAAGGTTTTTTTTACCCTGAAAAACTCTTAAGGTGGTTCTGCCTTGCTCAAGATCAAGATCCAACCCAGTCATCAACTTTCTCCACTGGGCAGTCTCTCATATCCGGCAGGTAAGGCTGAGTGGAGCTAACGAGCCTAGTTGGGCAGAGGATTCATGAAGTGATTGGGTGCGGTGCTGTGACTGCGTTTAACCTCTACTGTTCGCTCCTTTGCTCATTGCAACAACCCATCGCCTCTCACCTTACAAATCATTACAACTCCGCTTAAACCATTAAGGCCCAGCTCAGGGGTAGTCTATGGAGATGAGGGGGAGAGAGATACTGATCCAGAACAGTGAGATGATCATAGGGTTGATGTACGACTTCCAGTGGAGGAGGACAGATAGAGCATTACAAGAAGATGAAGGCGGGCTGAATGTGGGGGAAGGTATAAGGTGTGTGGCTGACAAGTGTTTAAAAATTTGCTACAATCGTCAACTTTGTTTCTAGCGTTGTGGCGAGTGTTTGTGGAATATATATTTTTTTTTTTCTTTTGCAACAGACAGCTTATCAGACATTCCAGTGGACTGAGTATTTTCACATATTGTAAGGATTCTCAAACACCTTTTGACAAGTTTTTCAATATCATAATCTACAGTTTTATGTTTGGAATGTACTGTGTATAGAGACTGCAGTGTGTAGAGAATGAATTTGTTGATCAGACTAGTCATTTAACACTTAAAAAGAATGTAATTCATACAAGGTCCTGTTGAATACACATTGCTATAAATACTGATTGACTTAAAGATGTGGTATCCTACCCAGTGTCGGATACCTCCAGTTGGCTGAATGCGTCAAGGTCCACTTTGTCAGGATTCATCTGCTGCACAGCACTCAGGAGCTTCTGCTGGTCCTCTGGGTCTGTGAGACCAATCTGACAAATGCAATCATTTTCTGCATTGTAGATCAGTACTGAAGGCATTAACACAAAAACTGTCCTACATCTTTTCACCTATTTATATGTGAATACTTCAAAATTAAAGCTCGAGTCTGCACCTTTGATAAGTAGATAAAATTATAAACATACACTATATTAACAAAAGTGTTCACTCATCTGCGTTTACAAGCATATGAACTTCAGTGACATCCCATTTTTAATCCACAGGATTTAATGTAACGTTGGCCCACCCTTAGCAGCTATACAGCTTCAAGCTTTCCACAACATTTGTTGTGTTTATGTGAATTTTTGACCATTCTTCCAGAAGCACATTTGTGAGGTCAGACACTGATGTTGGACGAGAAGCCTGGCTCCCAGTCTTCATCTAATTCATCCCAAAGGTGTTTCATCGAGGTGAGGTCAGGACTCTGTGCAGGCCAGTCCAGTTCTTCCATGCCAAACTCTTATCCGTGTCTTTATGTCCAGTGCTTTGTGCACTGGTGTGCAGTCATATTGGAACAGGAAGGGGTTCATCCCCAAACTGTTCCCACAAACTTGGGAGCAAGGAATTGTCCAAAATCTCTTCATTCAGAGTTCCTTTCACAGGAACTTAACACCAATCTCCTGAAAAACAACCCCACATCATAATCCGCTCTTCACCAAACTTAACACTTGGCACAATGCAGTCAGACAAGTACCATTCTCCTGGCAACCGCCAAACCCAGATCGGTCCATCAGATTGTCAGATGGAGAAGCGTGTTCCTTCACTCCAGAGAACATCTCCACTGCTCTAGAGCTGCCAGTGGTGGCGTGCTTTACAACACTATATCCGACGATTTCCATCGTACTTGGTCCTGTATGACTCGGATGCAGCTGCTCGGCCATGGAAAACAATTCCATGAAGCTCTTCGCATTGTTCTTGAGCTAATCTGAAGGCCACATGACGTTTGGAGGTCTGTAGGGATTGACTCTGCACTTCGTGGCTTAGTTGCTGCTGTTCCTAATCGCTTCCACTTTGTTATACTACCACTGACAGTTGACTGTGGAATACTTAGTAGCGAGGAAATTTCACGACTGGACTTGTTGCACAGGTGGCATCCTATCACAGTACCACACTGGAATTCACTTAGCTCCTGAGAACGACCCATTCTTTCACATACGTTTGTAGAAGCAGCCTGCATGCCTTGGTGCTTGACTTTATACATCTGTGGCCATGGAAGTGATTGGAACACCTGGATTAATATATTTAGATGGGTGAGTGAATACTTTTGGCAATATAATGTGTATAGACCAAACTGTACAGTTAAAAAGAGAGCGCACTGTATCCATTTAATCTCTTCTCATACACAGATATAAGTAGCTACTGCTTTCTTTTTCAGGGTCACTCACAAGCCTGGCAGCAAGCAGCAGAGCTGACAGACACACAGATGTTACCAGTCATCATCTACCTTCTCAAGGTCCTCCTTCTCCAGGGTCAACAGGTAACTCCAGGTGCTGTCATTTTCCTGTGCAGGCGTGTGAAAAGTCCGAAACAAAAAACATTGCTCAGCATTTAGCGAATCAAAACTCCAACATCTGCTCCTTGTTCCGCGACCAGAAACAGATGTACCTGCATGAGTTTTTTCTGTATGGTAACAAGTAGATACCTGCACTGTCAAGCTAAATCCTCATATATCACACAGGGTCTAAAACATTAGCTGACCACCCGTTTAAGCAAATCCAGCTCCTCGATCCATTATGAAGTAAAATATGTAAACTACACATCTCATGAAACGTTCCCAAGCATGTAAATGTCACACTGTCAATTATATAGCAGTGCTCAACACATTCAGGATTATTATATCACAGCCATTACTATTATACTGTTCTGAACCAGCTGAAATTGCATGCTACATCTGCTCATATAGCAGAGATGGATTGTGCAGGGATGGAGTAAACCTTTACTAATTCATTCAATAGCCTAACCATGTAACCCCCTGATCTGATTGTTTCCGTCTGTGTGGAATTAATGTTCTTTGTGCACATGCTTGTCCCAAGTGGTATAAACATTGGGTGAAATGATGAGTATCTGGCAAGCACAAAAACATAGTGCTAGAAAAACAAGTTGTTCAAAAAAGTGTAAAGATCAAAGCTTTGATGTGGGCAGCACCACTAAAAACATAGGTCTGTCACAGTCCATCTCTGTATATTCTGATTCATGCGGGGGCATATAAATATCTACATCTTACGACATTATTTATGTAGCATCCAGGTTAATAGTTAAGGAATTCCTGATCAGAACTATTGAGATTAGGAAGAAGAAACATTGTCCATGAAAATAATCAGTGAAATAAAACAACAGAAGGGTTACAAAAGGGTAATGCACATTCAAAAATATACACCATATTCATCAATATAGAGTGAAACACAACAATCATATTGCAGTGTGCAGTCTGGCACTTACAGTCAAGATGTCAGCAACGTAGCCAAGATCGAGGCCTTCTAGGAGAAGCTTAAAGTCATCAAGCCCGGTTACACTGAGTAGGACAGAGATCTCACGTTAAAATCTTAAACTAACCGGAACTAGTACGTTTTTCCCCAGAATGGACCAGTTGGGTTGAAGACTGCATTATAATTATGAATAGACTTTTATAGCAATACACAACCATACTGAATGGAGAAATTATCTTTAAAATATTTATGTTAACGGTAGACACAACAGTATCCGTGGTTCACCCACAGATCCAGTTTGACTGTTGGTATGACAAGTTCGATGATGGTCAAACCATGTGAAATTATGGTTTTAACTTCATTGCAGCTGACAAAAGAGAAAGACTGATAAAAATGTTTACAGGGTGTAATTCCTAGTGCTGGACATAGTCAAATCTAATGTTTCTGGCTGACTGTTATTACCCAGCTGCGCCTGAATGGAATAAACATTCAAGCAAGAGGTTTATTGTTGTTTATGTCTGGATGAACAGGGTTCAACAACACCTGCCACACAGGCACCATTTTGCTGCAAATCCAACAGGGGGCGATCTGCAAACGGTCTGCAGTGATGAGTGGACTATTACTTGGACAACAGACTCACTTCAAGCTAATTTACACAGCAGTAAGAAATACTCAGCCCCAAATGTTAAAAGAAAGTAAAAATGACGTTAACTGTTTGTTTCTACTGCCAAGACTAGACAGGAAACCAAAAAGTAAGAGTTGGAGAACATATAGTAGTGTGATAAGCTCAAACAAGACACTGAATATAAGTCTTTAGATGTCTTACCTTTCTTTGGAAGGCAGGGGTTCAGAAAACTTAGTGAGGGTGTCAATCTTGGCCTGAATGGTAGAAATTACAAATCATACACGAAATTCATGATTTGCAGGCACCATTCAATACTTTTTATGTTACAACAGAGAAAAGCAAAAAAAAAAAAAACTTTTTAGCTCAATTACCTCAACATACCTCAATTACAAAGATATCCATACAGATAAGTGCTAGTATACTATACTAGTATAGACAAGTTCTAGTTGAACTCTAAATAGCTCAAGTATTCTTTCTTTCTAATTCCCTTTTCTTTCTCTTTGTCTTTATGAGTACAGCATGAGGGAAGTTGCATATTCAGGCCTCACAGGAAGACCACCTATAAATCAAACATATCGTGTACTGAACACATGCAGATATACCTGTCCTCACATGAGCCACCATTGGCTCTATCGTAAAACTCCTATATGGCTCATTTGAAGAAATAAGTGTCACAGGGTGACTAAGAGTGTGTGTGTTAGGGGTGGTCAAATCACAGGTGTGTGTGGTGGCGGAGAGTCGCCTTGGTTCGTCTACAGAGGTAGCGGGGACCGTGGGCAGTATAAAGGCAGGTTGTGTGCTTCTGCTGCCGGGACCGAAGGAGCTCCTGCTGTTTGGGATCCAGGACGCCACCATGTTACAGACCAATGGTGCAATAGGGGGGAGGCCTGGATCAAAGTGGTGCGGTGGGGACGCGTTCTACCCCTCCAGCGGTGCTCCCTTTGGAACCAGATATAGTTTACTGACGCTGTTGTTTGCTGGGCAATTCATTCGTTTTTAAATTTTCATTGTTTCTTTGTTATCCTAAACAAATTTGGACATCCTGCATTCAGAACTCCCAAATAATTTCAGTAATCTTTCGTTCAGTACGTGGAGTTACATTCAATGGACTGGTTGCTTTGTGTTGGACCTTTGAGCTTCTTCATATATTTTATTTGGTTAGTAGTTGCCCTCTTTATTGATTTGTTTTCTGGGACTGGCCTATGTTCCATTTCTGTTTTCCTCTAAGCTAACAGTCGACAGTCGCAGAGACCTGCTGTCCAGGGATCAGCTGCACCCCTCCTGGACCAGAGGATAGCCTGTTGACTCTCGTAGTTTTTATCTATTGTTTTTAGTCCACTTATGTAATAAAGATAATTATTTATATATACTTTCAGTTAATGAATCCTCTCTTGGTTTTGTTATTTTAGTGTGGCTGATCCTCAACAGAGAAATGTTATTCCCTATCACGGTCACTCCACTCCGTGACAGGAGGCTGTTCCTCTAGCTCATGTTTGTCATTTGTACCCATCATAGTGTTGTGATCGAATCTTAGATTTTTAGCTAACACATGAGGCTTGTGAAATTTGCTCCCACATCATGTCCATGAATCTAGGTACTGTGTATTTTCCTTACAACTGCATCCACAAATAAATTCAAAGCGCTTTACAGTCACAGTCTACCACACATCCACCCATTCACTCACACAACCACACACACTTTTACACACCAACCTGGGGTTCAGTGTCTTGCTCAAAGACACTTCAGCATTCGGCGATCGAACCACTAACCCTCTGGTTCATGAACAACCTGCTCTACCTACTGAGCCACAGTCACCTGTAATGTGACAGCTCGGGATAAATACACGTACCGTTGCACCCATTGGAGGAACGTTTGTTGGAGAGGTCAGGAGCCTTGCTATCTGTGGACATAATTGAGTGAAAGAATACTTTGCAATCAAGCAGACTGGAGACAGACATGGACAACTGTACAGACAGCACAGGACCTATGAATGTCATTCAAAAAAGATTCAGGGAATGATACTTTTAATCACAAGATTTTTTATTACGTCCTTCCGAAATGAAAAAAAATATTTAATAAACTTTTTGTGATTACCAAATTAGCAAACTGTTAACATGCGGCATTTAATGCGTCCAAGAAGAGTTTCTACCTGTGGGTGGTTGAAGATCTCAGCCAGATCAGCAGGACTCTTGCCACCCTTTGTCCTTATGGTTTTGTCTGCTCCCAACTGGAGAAGCTTCAGCACTGCCTCCTCTCTGCCATACTGCACTGCTACAGACAAAGCCTGACAAAAATATTAATGTCATTTACACACACAAAGTCAAAGCGGACTGTAAATGTTATATGGACAAAAATGATCCCATTATTGCCTAACATCAACTGTGCATTATAAGCTACAGTGTTACTGGCACATCCAAACAGTAATTCTACGATGAAAAAAAAGGTGACACACTGTGTATCCGCTGGGAGTCTGGAAGTTGATTTCTGCACCATGAGACACCAGTATGTTGATGACTTTACTGTGGCCGTCCCTGGCTGCGAGCATTAAACAGGTCATTTGAGACCTGAAAAAAGAAAACACAATTTCAAAAAAACCGCTTCTTCCAAGGAATGGTAGCCAAAGATACGTAGAATGTAATGACAAAGACACATGACCTGAGTGAAGACTCAGTAGGAAGAGCAAAGACAAGGGACTATCATGAGAGACGACCACTGGAAACCACAGTTAAGAGGACAAGAAAAATATCTGACATAATAAACTGATACACAGGGAAGAGGAGACTGGAGGCAAAGTAATTCAATAAAAATGGGGACATGAGCGAATGCAGCTCAGGGAAACCACCAGGGGGGAGCAGACACCACAGTATATAGTCACCTTTTAACTGGTTCGCCAGAACATAAAGAATCTTAACTAAGAACTGCCCAGTCTTTATTATGGTCTTAACCAACATACATATACAAATGCAAAGCAAAATAGTTAAGAATCGAGATTTTCCGCATCTAAATTGCATCTGTGGCCTTGAAATGTTCTTGAAAGCTTAGTAGTAATCAAGAAGCGCTTAAGTAATTAGTTCATCAAGCGACTGATCAAGAAATGTGATGATCGTTGTGTGGCGATTTATTGTACTAGTGACAATAAAAGGATCATATCATCATATCATATCATTTGTTAGACTGACAACACAATAAGCTTTAAGGAACTGTCATATGTCTTATCTGTAGTAATAAGTGAATTACAAATGGAAAAAGTGGTCCAGCTGAATCAAAGCCAAAACATATCAAAGTTTACATTTTGTTTGTGAGTAAACTGCAGTCAATTTTATGTTTATCAATTCGCAATTTTCCAGAGCCAATAACTGTTAACGAAGACCTGTTTTTCACTACTTTTACCTTATAGTCATCCTGCCACTGCCTTCCACCTGAACATGGGCTGTATATAGATAACTACCTCTAAATCCTATTCACCACTGGCTGACAAGAGTAGATGAGAAAAATACAGGCTGGGAAAGATTGGGGGCAATTCATCACTTTACACGTTTACCAGGAACTGTGTGTGTGTGTGTATGTAAAAGTAAAGGACAGGTGTGAACACCCCCAGACCACATTTGGAGGTGGTCTGGGTCGCATATGTCCACATGTGTCTGCATTCCTGTGGCAGTGAGAATGCAATGCGTGCTTAGTCACAGTAAGGACTGGCTACACTCAGCATGGGTGCTCCTGCATCAGAGGAGGTTTGCTTCATTCATTCAGCAAAAAAATATGGCTGAAAAGGAAAAGGCCCCGTAATTTATGTCTGTTCCTCAGTAATGAGAGCCTTTGATAATTGTCTGTCCTTGCAGCTGTTAACAAACAAAGAAAATATATAAGTGTAAGTTAGAATTTACATTGAAGGCAGTTTGATGTGTTGGAGGCAGTCTGATTACATGTATTTCTTTGTTTTATAGTGTTATGTTTTTGAGCCTGTCAAAGATGAATTGAGACACTCTTGAGACAGACAATAAAGCTTATCTTATTCTGGGAAGGCAATACAACGCGTTGGCTCCTATATTACTCTTGTCTGATCTTACAAATATTTAATGAGTACACGAGTGTGACTCCGTGTTAATTATTGATGTGGTCGTATTGATAGGTGAGGAGCCAGGTGTTGTTGCGATACATCTTTCCTCATTTAACAATGTCTTTATTTACCTTTATTACCAGAGATTAAGGTGTTCCAGTGAAAAATTCCAGGGATTGAGCAATAATCGTGTTGTGCAGGTCTAACTAACACCACGGTAGAGATCAATAAATAATAAGTTAGCGTGTGTTCCAAAGTCATGACGCACGCACATAAAACAGCGCTGTTCTCAGTTCTGGAGCAGTGGTAGAGATCCATTAGTGACAACAGCTGTTAAAATATTCTACTACGGCACAGATGATGTCAGGGTTTATTAGCATACAGAGCACGAAACCGAGATCAGATCTGGAGACACATTTGTAGACGCACGTTTTATGCCACATTTAATGGCCACTTGCGATGGGATAGCCCAGATCAGACCTTAATGCAAGTAATGAACAGGGCCAAAGAGAGAGGGCGACAAAGAAAGAAAGAAAGAGAAAATCGGGAAGCATTCAAAGGGACAATCCAGCGAAACACAGAATCACTAAGAATCACTGAAATGTCAATCATTGATGTCCATCAGAAACTGAATGACATGGACATGAACTAAATGGCCTCTAATTTCTTACAATTTACATTACAACATTTCTATTGTCTTTTAAAAAAGTGCTGTAGTGTAACACACTGCAAATTGTTTTGTGTTTTGGTGCCGTAATTAGCACCGACACTTCACAGTAAGAAGGTTCTGGGTTTGCACCCACAAGCTATTCTGTGTGGAGTTAACATGTTCGCCCTGTGACTGTGTAGACTTTCTCAGGTCCATTGGTGATTCTAAACTGACTCTATGTGTGCATGTGAGTGTGAATGGTTGTCTGTCTGTCTGTGTCAGCCCTGTGATAGATGGCGATCTGTCCAGGTTGTACCCCGCCTCTTGCCCGATGACAGCTGGCATAGGCTCCAGGTCTCCGTGACCCTCCAGAGGACGAGTGGTAAGATAAAATGAATAATGAACGAATAAAACACTGAACAAAGAAATAAACCCAAATAAATGTAGTCACTTTACTTTTACTTCAAAGGGACATGGTTCAGTTTCGCAATGCCAGTTGCAGAACAGACCACTGTGCTAGATAACGTTTTTTAAGAACTGTGTATTCAAACTAAACATAACAGCATACCAAACCAAACCTGTGGTAAAACCTGAAACAAAAAAAACCCGCTAGCTCCTGAAATTATGCTCCAAAATTATCAGAAGTGTCCAATATCACCACTTATGGCAAGACAAACTGCTGATGAATGGAAAGTACAGAAACCGTACCATTCATGTCAGGAAACACAAGAAACACTAGTCATTTACAAAGTTGAGTTTGTAAAGATGTAAAAAACATAAATAAATAAAAAAAATCAGAGGCAAGTATTAACCTACAAGGAGCAAATACTTTATGTAACAGTACCTCATTTGTATGATACACAAGACTGAATGACAACTATTCGTTTTATTGACAGTAGGGTACTTGCAATAATTCACGATACGTATCACGATACTTGAGTCACGATACATCTTTGTGATATTTTGATTTAGAATGTGACTCTAGTTATTTCCTCTACAACTTTATAGAACCATTATACAGTATATCCCAGAATTGTTATTCTGTTCATGAATCATGTTTTGTCGTGAGTTTATGTAGAGTTTATGAGTCTCTCATGAATTGCCCAGCCTTATGAATGTCAATGAGATACTTTGCCAGATTGATAAAAAAAAAAATCTTAAAGACACAGTAAAGCTGTCCTGTTTATTGGATTATTTAAATATTCACAACATAATCACAGAGCGATACTGAAGAGATTGCTCCCACTGCATTTGGTTTTAGTTTTTGCACAGTATACTGCATATACTGTATAGCATTCACAATTGTGCGTTTTTTGCTTTGTCACTCTGAGCTGAGGTGGACCGGTGTTGCCTGTGTTAGTATGCTGGCAATACAAGCGTTGGCATTTGTACTAACAGGTACAACAGGTGTAAACCCGTCTTAAATGTCAGCAACTTTTGAACGCTGTTGAAGCAGTAAAGACAGATAGACCTTCTTTTAACAATTCCAAGAAGTAAGTTAATGTTCTATCTGAACTTAAACAAATGCAACAATGATGATGACATTTATGATAAGATCTTTATTTACAAGCCTCTAACTAATCCGTTACTTCCTCTTTTCCAAGAGAAAAAAATGGTGGTACCATTGTATTTCTGCTTTTATGTAATACTACTGTATTTTCCCAAGGGTGGTTTTGCATTTTTGCGGTGAGACAGGCACAACGTCAGTCAGATACTGTTGTGTGGGTTTTGTGTGCGTGTCCTTCAGACTGTGAGTTCTGGACAGTTCCCAAACAGTCAGCTGATCGATATGCAGACAGCTCAGTATAAATATTGTTACTCCCATCAAGAACAATGACTTCCAGAAATATCTGACTGACTCACTTTACCCTGGCTTACGTGTTACATCACAAAGTGAATCTCACAATTGTATAAATACTACATTAACATACACATAAGCGAGTCATCTTGGGACTAATACATAACGAGCATGTTATCCAATTTCACACTAACCCATCCCATTTTGTCTTGTACACTGGCCGTTTCTGAAACCTTGAAACGTTGATTAATATTATTCTGCAAAGATGCTACTTGAAATTGAAGCTCACTTCCTGCTGATTCTCTTCAGCAACTCCCATGTATGTTTGCTAGGGTGGATGAGGGCATTTCATGCTTGAGGGGACTGAGCTTTGTTTTCTGCTATCACAACGGGTCCCTTAAAATTTCAAAGGAATACCTTACAGAAAATCCCAGGAGGCTTGATTGGACATCAATAAAAAAGCACAATTCACACTGCATGTGTGACTGTGGTAAACAAGTTTACAAGTTTACAGCTATTTGTTCCCTGAAGAACCAAATTCAAATAAGATGGGATCCACCATGATTTTTATGAACTTGTCCATGATGTTAAACTGAGTAACTGAGCTGGAATGGACAACGTCATTTCAGCAGTATTTAATCAATATAAACATAGATATATATTCTTCCATGTAGGAAGAATGAATTACACTGTGCAGTACTGTAGTGCAGTGACCTGAGACCTGAGTGTGAATGTTGGAGTATTAAGCCAAAATAAAATTGGACGAGGAGAAGGCTCTGCCAGGAACAGGATAAACTGCCAAAAATCCACGTGCGCAACATGAGTATGCACCAAACCAAATCTAAATAAAGCAAAAATCATATATCTATGTCATTATTATGAACTATTGAGTAAATTGTAAATGGATAAAACCATTTTGTTTAATCCATTTAGAATTTGGAGTGGGAAGTGGAAAAAAAGTGACGTGGTCTGAATTCTTTCCAGATCCACTCTAGAAGAAATATCTCTGACTTTCAATAAGTTACTATATGTGCAGCTCAGAGCAACATGTTCCCGGCTTAATGCAAATGTGGTCAGCACACATTGCTGCAGTGAAGGTGAAAAAAAAAATGTACACATGGAGGCAATGGACCCCACATCATGCTTCTGCAGGACTTTGAGAGATGACAAAGAATGCATGTTTACACTAAGGCCGAGGGACGAGCAGCTGGTGTTAATCATTGGTTTGATATTCAGACGTAAGAGGCAATGAGAAGGAGTGGGAGGTTTATCCTCTACACCCACATGAACCTCATATTCTTCTGTTCCTCTGGATGTTGGGGGCTGTTGGCCTCTCCTTTTCAATCCTCCCCTCATCTGCATCATTCTGCATCTTGTTACTTTGCTTCAAATATTTTGTCTGGGAAGGAACCAATCAATTTCCTAATGCAACAGCCTGTCCATGTGTGTCATCGGGGGGTTTCAGGTGGCGTGCATGTAATGTTATGCTGGCAGTGACAGAGTGGCAGAGAATTAGGGAAATCTAAACAACAAAGCCACTGGGGGCTGCATCCACACTTTGACACGGCAACAATCCACAGATGGTAACAGTAAAAATGCTTCAATAATGACCTGTCTTCATTCTTTTCCAAGAGATCATTTTTTGTCTACCGAGGCTGGAAACTTTTATCACTCCAATGGCTGATGAATCCTGAATTTCTCCTGTCACTTGTATGCATTTATGGTTTTCTATATCTGAACTGAAGAGACTCAGTGTTTTGACTAGGGATGGGCATTAATAAGATTTTATTAATAGAAGAAGTAGGAGTTTGTGGTTTTGTGGAAATAAAATAAATAAATAAATATAACAGAAATTTTATTCCTGTTATACCTGGAGTTCCTAAACAAGAGACAAGAGTTTGTGTAAACAAACAAATAATAAATTGGCCACTGGATCCTCACTAGCACTGTTCTGCTGGCAGTAGTGGCACTTGTTAACCGGAGACGGTCAAAAAAAAGGCACTCTTGGTATTTAATGCTGTGCGTCGTCCACACATGCTTCAGCATGTTGGTGGTGTTGGCTCCCTTGCTTGAAATTATGGTGCTGCATTAATTGCATGTTGCACTGTTACAGTCCCTTCTGCTGAAGTGAAGCTACACTTTCAACTGTTTCAGTTTCTCTGCCATCACGTCTTCCTTGTCACGTAATGTGAATGACGTGCTGTGATGTAAGGATTCGGCATGAAAAGAATTGATAAGCATAAAGGCTGATGTTATCGATGAACTCAAGCAGTTGGAACGCATCCCTAGTTTTGACAAGAGTTCACACAATCAGTGAGTTTATGCAGCATTTCTGATGTAAAACATATTCCAGTTTTTATAAATGTGCACACGCATAGAGGTACACACCAGTCAACCACAACATTAAAACTACTGACAGGAGAAGTAAATAACACTGACCATCCTGTGACAATACATGTTATGTTGGGAAACTTTTGGAGTTGGATGTGAGACATGTACTGTAATTTAGGACATGTAAGTGTAAAAATAAGTATTCTTTAATTAATTATGGATAATTATGGACGTATATGCAATATTGGTAGATGTTTTGTATTGAATGCAGCTGATATAGGTGATACGGGCACTGGTGTGTGAATGTGTGTGTGCTTGTGTGAGTGGATGGGCAGATGTGTCTGTGACTGTAAAGCGCTTTGAATACTAATAGGCAGAAAAGCTGTATATAAATGACCATTTACCATTACCAACAGACAGTAGTCTGCATTACTGAGCTAACAGACGAATGTTAACATGAGAGAACCTGACCTGTCTCAATACTAATGTAACGAGACAGAATAATCTCCCAGTCAAACTCTGCTTCCCAATAGTCATACGCTGCCTCCACAGCCGAGTTAAGGTTAAAAAAAAAAAAAAAAAGTTTGACAAAACTAGTGATGCAGTTAAGTCATGTTTCGTAAAGTCAGAGCATCCTCTGTTTTACATACATACATTCAGCTCATGTTTTGGAACTCTGCCTAAGATTTTAATATTTAAAATGGCTTTGGACATTTATATTGGCAAAAACATGTTTACTGGGTTTCATTCAAGGTTATAAAGTAATTTCTAAAATCCTCCTGCCCACCCTTTACACTGTTTGTTTGTCTGTCTGTCTGATACCCGTCTGTACATGCACATGCCATAACAGGACATTCCAAACAAAACACAAAAATATACACAAACTGTATGGAGCACAGTGGTGCATAATGCTACCACATGGCAGCTGAACATAATGAGAACCATCAAAGGAAATTTGATCCGGCCCCTCTGTTTTTTTTCTCCCCTGTTCTAGTCAAGTTTGAAGTGTTTTTTATATGGCTTAAATCAGAAATAGCTTGACTGAATGTACCGTGTTGAAAATCCCATAAATATTTGGACCTGAAACCTGTCTGTATCCTCCTCACCTGTCCACCATGTTGGGATCAGCGTTTCTGGACAGCAGAAGCTCCACACAGCGTGCAATTTTGTCTTCGCTGGCAGATGCCATGCAGCTGGCCATGAGAACCGTGCACTGATCTGTGAACAAGAACAACAATTTTAAGAGTCAGTTTTATTCAAACAAACATTTGTTTTAGTGCTGATTATTAAAAATTACATTTAATTAGCCAAGCATAGCAAGCTGGCACCACGTAAAACAACAACTTCACGTAGTAGACATTGGGTAGCTTTTTGTAGGTTAGACAATGTCAGGTTCAGACTGACATTTTGTTTACTGGTTGTCCATTTCCACCAGCACATCACTTAAAAAGCTTATAGTCAAGTTGAGGAGATCTGAAGGACTACCTAATTGCTCGTACATATAACAGCAACGTATAAGATCCTTTTTCAGACCTTCATGTCACAAAGACTCAGGCAGTTTATATGTCTGGTTTGGTTTAATCTTTATGGTTGGATTTTACTCTTGGTGAACACTGGCTACAAGTCATTTAGATTGCAGCTGGCGATATCAACCTTTGACCTTTTCTCAGAGCTACAATGATGCAGTGAAGTGTGAAACAATTACGAGTTTTTGGTTCATGAGTCTCACTTCTTTTCTTTATCCCCACAATTTCCTTCCTCTAAAAAATTAAGAAAACTGTATCTCTTGCCATAGGCTGCGTCCCAAAGCACAGTGGCCCACCTTTATTACTGCAATGTCAGCAAAAGGAATGGAGCTTCGCAGACGGTGGCAGCTCCTGTAGGATTACTAGATGTAAGGTACATTTTTAATAGATGATGAACATAGCTAGCTTGTGGCTTTATAGTCCGTAGTGTGACCATAGCATATTTTGTCACTGTTTTACATTTTTCTATTGAAGTTAAACATTTTGTGACTGCCTAAAATATAAAGTAAAGTGATGTCTCATGCTCCCTGAACCACTCTTTCACAGTTTGAACCCTATGAATCCTGGCATTGTCATCTTGGCATATGCATGTGTCATCAGGGAATAAAAATCCATTGATGGAATAACCTGGTCATTCAGTATATTCAGGTAGTCAGCTGACCTCAATCTTTGGGCAAAATGTTACTGAACCTAGACCTGATTAACTGCAGCAACCCCAGATCATAGCACCCCACAGGCCTGTACAGTAGGTACTATGATGGGGCCCTCAATTAACCTGCCTCTCTTCTTACCATGATGCCTCATCACTCTGGAACAGGGTCAATCTGGACTCATCAGACCACATCCATTCCTTTGCTCTAACATTTTTTCTTTTTCCCCCAGTCAGCGTCACTGATTAGGGGTTTTCTTAAGGCTATTAGATTTTTTTTTTTTTTTTTTAATTTTGAATAATGTGTTGGACAGTTCTTAATCCAATTATAGTAATTTCTGCAATCTCCTTAGATGCTTTCTCTGTTTGATGCAGGCCAATGATTTGACCCTTCAAACAGACTAACATCTTTTCCACGACCACGGGATGTGTCTTTACACATGGTTGTTTATGAAATGAGAAGCTACTCACTCCATCAGTTGGGGTTAAATAACTTGTTGCCAGTTGAAAGACAATCACTCATGGAGTAATTAACTAAACTCATATATATTTGGTTAAATCCAGGTGGTGAGGGTTTTTGGCCTGGCAGTGTACATTAGATATGCCACAACCACGTGCAAAAAAAAAAAATGTCAGCTACTGTATGTTCTTGTAGGGCCAAACTTTTTGTCTAAAAGACAAATGTTCATTAGCAAATTTGTTTGGAGGAAAGGAGAGTACCTTGTTTTTTCACCTCAATGAAGTCACACGTGATGCTGTAATAAGGAAAAGATATTAACTGATACCAGAACCTAGCAATGGAGACGGACTGCTGTTTATCTGGCATCAGGAAGTGTGGCAGCCTTAATGTGGCTCTGTGACTTCAGAGGAATTGTCTCGTTATCTTACATTAATAAGAGCAATCTGAGACCGACGGCAACACACTCAATTCCTGTTTAGTTCCGGCAATGACTGCGTCCCCAAACTGTATGCATCACAGTTACCATCTAAACGTATGTGTGTGTCTCCCTCTAAGTGTGTGTGCACAAATAAGTGGGCCTCTACATCTGTATGTGGGTTTCTGTGTCTTTGTAGCTGCGCATGTTTGGCTCTATATCTCTGGGTGAATGTGTGTGTGTTTATATTATGTATGTGTGGGTGTAAACCAGACTGCCTGGTTTGCGTCTATGCAGGACTGGAGTAAATAAATCTGAGGCCTGAGAACTGATGGGAGGGCATGACAGCAGCAGGGCGACCATTATCAATCACTCGCGCATTCCTCCGCTCAGCCACGCTGCTTGGACCAACGCCATCAGGAAGTGACCACACGTCATCCTCCCGTTTAATTGTTTCCTTCACCTGCCTCAAGCATCAGACGCCAAAACCATGTGAAATCAGTCACACAGTTTAACTCGGCATTCTAGGCTGAGATTTAATTGACTTCAGATATCAACAACATGTCTAGTGTTGAGGTTCCAAACTTGGGTTTGGGGATTCGCACAGCCCAATGAGGATTTCCAGCTGACAGCCAAGACATTTAAGATTAAGGTTGTTTTAAAATATGTTTATAATAACTGCAATGACAACATTAGATAAATACATTATTTATCTGGAGGGATAAATAAATAATATGTTCATAATAATGTTCACATCAGCAACAAATACCTCTCCTCCCCTACTGAATCTGCCATTGCTTTTATTAGGAAACTTTGGGTAAATTACACTTTTTTGGGAAAACGGAAAGAGTTGGATATTTTTTGTGATTCTGAGCAGGTTTTGTTAACATTACGTACACGCAGAAGTACATACACACATTGAGCCAAAATGTGGTACACATTTAAGACAAAGACTTATGGTATTCCCT
Source organism: Mugil cephalus (assembly GCF_022458985.1). NCBI lineage: Eukaryota > Metazoa > Chordata > Actinopteri > Mugiliformes > Mugilidae > Mugil > Mugil cephalus. Next base: position 24,412,800 of record NC_061779.1, read on the forward strand.
CGACTGTTAACAGTAACATGGCGGAAGATGAGATGAGGCACTAATCCGAACAAGAACAATAAAGAACAAGAAGAGTAACAAATAGAACATCTAATGATCATGATATGATCGTGTTCTAAAATGTAGTGGAATATTTATGCGCATGTAAATTAACTGACAGTAACGACATAACCAGTTTACCGTAATCTTATCAGCCTATGCAATTCAGTTTAAGAGGCCATAAAAAATGAAACATGAAGCCTTATTTCTGTCCTGGAGACAAGTCAACTATCTTCGTCCCCACTAAAGGCCACACAACTGTGCAATAATGAACTGCTTCATACCTGCCGATATGTTTACCGTGTCCTCGTGTGAGGAACTCGAGGTTCTATTTATATAATGAATACGGACTTAAAGAGCATTGATCAGTCAGTGCGTTTACATGCAGAGCTTAATCAAGATAGGCTCGAAATAATGTGCGTGCTAATTTTGGTGCAGGTAAGATATGCGCTATCCCTCAGATGGTTATTCTACCAGCTCTGTTTACCTTCTTCTTCTGCGACCGGCTTTATTGAATGTTTTTGTTCCGGGGTCACACACGAGCACAGTGGTTGAGGAGCATGAGCACACACGTCGTCCAGTTAAAAGTCTGATTAAGTGTATACATGCTGGAGAAAACTGATTTCCAATGACATTATCTGGGGTCTTAATCGAATAAGGAGAACTTTTAGAACTTTTAGTCGGAGTAACGTGTTTACATGCACTTACGTTCTCCGGTTAAAGTCAGATTAAGGCAATAATATGTTTTTTTCACATGCATGTAAAAGTACTGGGTGAAGATAAACAACAATCCATTAAAATAGCTTTTGTGCCAACTGTCATCATTTTTCAAACCCCGAAAATTGGAGACTGTGAATAACTCCAGTGTAACTCCAGCTGTTACTCTAGTTCAAATGTGAGTGCCCCCAAATTAAAGCTGGACTGCATTTTAAAATGCAGCTCATTCACAGTAACTTGTATATGTTTGTAATCAGCTAAAATACCAAGTATCATTGTCAAAACTGTCATTAATATATGGATTTAATTGTGCATTTTTGCTTCAAAGGTTTTAATCCAAGTAAAACTGCAAAGCATTTAGCATGGAAGAGTTTTCCTCCCTGCTTATTTTACCCAAACTGACCTCAATCCAACAGATGCCTTCAATTTTTCTTGCTTTGGATGAGAGTGCAGTGTGCATGAACTAAAAACAACTCAAAGGATCAGCAGTGTGTTTCTGCAAGAGTTCCTCTTTGGCGTCATCACCATTAAGTAATGTCAGATGAAGCATATTGGTGCATAGGTCTGATTGGTTCACTGGTCTTTGGCTGTAGCAGGTGCGGAAATTGAAAAAAGGTGCCACGGGGAAGAATAGCTCGACACCAACGCAACAGGGACCATCAGGAGGATTAGGTATGACTGTTTGATATTCAAGCCTGAAGGCAGCAATGTAATGGAGTTACCTAATCAGACTATCTATCCTAGTTTTGTTTTGTTTTTTCCTGAAAAGTGGTGAGTGAAAGATCACAGAGAGGCCAGAGGACTATTTTGCCTAATTCAACAGGTATAACATGGATTTTCTATTACTGCTTTTTAGAAAAAGTGAGAAAATAACTAATTGTTGCCATAAGGCAAACTCATGAAATAGAGGGGGACTGTGATAAATGCTTGGATGTTTTTTGTCTAGATAAGACTAAGATTTGTTTCCCTGGCACAACATGAGGTGTAAATAACAGAAACAACTTGATTGTAGATGTATGCATCAGCCCAGAATTTCATAATCTATGGTTCCCTACCTATAAGTCCTGTGACCTAACACACAATTAAACACACAGCAAGTCACTAGTGTTTTTATGTTACTACTCCATGTACAAAACTGAAAATCTAATTGTATCTAAATGTATCTAATTGACTTTGTTGTTAATCCACGTACAAAAAGGAAGGTAAAGAATATAATCTACTAACCCAATTCTGAATCGCAAATCCAGCCACAGAAAAATCACTCAATGCCAGAGGGGCGTGGGCTTTTTTTTCGCCCACGTCTGCATACATTCACTTCATTTTCACACATTCATTTATATAGATGCATATTCTAAATGTCTACACACTACTTTTTTGTGTATCTATTGTATACATAGAGGAACAAAAGCAGTGTAAGACTCCAAAAAAGAAAGACTCGAAAAGTAGACATTTGGAATGTGTGCCAATCCAGGAACAGTGAATGGAGTGGCTGCAGAACTGGTGGAAAAGTAGGGTGCTTCCTCCAGGAAATTGAAAATACCACAAACAGAATCCAGAACATAACTCTTTGGATAGTTTAACTGTTTCTTTCTTCATGCTGTTTGCTTCAGTATCTTCATTCTGAAATCAATTAATGGATTTTACATCAAGTGCTACATCCCAATTGATTGATTAGAGTAGGTTTATGCCAATAATGAATAAACTGTGTGACTGATACAGCTTTTTCAACACTGTGTCCAAATTCCAAGGTCCAAAAGTAATTCCAAGTTACTACACAGAATAACCACATACACAAGGAAGTGTCAATATGAGTAGGAAAAACATGAACAAGGAAGTTAACAAGGTAATGAGGCTAACAACAAAAAACAAAGAGAAAAGCAGGCGCACACAGGACTTAAAAAGGCAAACAACTGTCAACTTTATTATATCTTTGTAGGAATTACTTTGGACAACCCCTTGAATATATCACCCCAGATTTCCACCGCATGCATCAATTCAAGTCAATGCGAGTGTTTCCACCAGGAGCGCTGCAGCGCTTCCCAGAAGCATGGTGATGCACAAGTAAATATAGGTGGCTGCTCTATTTTTCCCATTTGACGCTCAGGAACAGCTTCAGGACGAGTAGATTAAATTGTTCAGGCAGGAAGTCCATCATTGGAAAACATAGTGGATCCAGGTGACTTTCAAAATAAAATTTCAATTAATTTCAATTGCTTTCAATTAATGCAACAAAATTCACTTTAAATCTTAAATTAAAACAAACTTAATGGCCTCCACAGGCAGTTCCTTTGTTTCTCTATCTAAATCACTAAATTGCTTTATTGCCCTTCACACTTGCCAGTCAATCAGGTTCCTGTTAAGAGGTCATCTTATGATCATGCAGTATTTGTGTACCCTGTTATTGGTCAAGTATCCTACTATTGACACAGCCACACCTGAGGTCAGACAGATGTGCCTGGTGCACGGCATGGCAACGAAAAAGGCAGCGACGCGTCAAAACAGGTAAGCACCTCAGACAGTTCCAGTGGATCCCTGGGGTCACTCTCACCTTTGCTGAAACTGGCACTGGCCCCTCTGTCCAGCAGCAGTTTGGCTACGTCATAGTTAGCCACACTGACTGCACACATCAGGAGAGTCCATTCAAAGCCAAGTCTGGTCTCAACATCCATGCCTGCCCACAGTGAAAAATCAAATTAAATGTGTAAACTAGAAAAAACAAGCTGTTTGCTCTTATATGTATGTAATGTCAGAGTAAATCAAAATGGAAACCTTTATAGACATAAATCAATTGTAACTGAACAACTGCTTGACTTTCTTTGTAATATTATCTCAAATTATGAAAGTGTGTCATACAGGAATGGAAGCAACTACTTGCCACTGTCTAATAGTCGTTCAACAGTTCCAGTGTCTCCTTCATTGATGGCCCTCTTCAGCAATGACACATTATCTTCCGCATGTGGTACGACAGCATCAGAGTCCTGACAAATCAGAATAGATGAATCAATAATGATTTTACTCCAAAGTAAATAAAACATGTGAAAAATGTGTCACATGTGCTGAACTGTCGGTGGCTTTCATGTTGACATGTAACGTCTTATGAGTCTGAGGGAGGGGATGACAGATATATGAGAATGTGGAATGAAGCAGAAATTATTATTGCCACTGTGAGCAGGAATTGGTTTTCTCCCCACACATGCGAGTGCTTTTTTTTTGTTTTTTGTTTTTTTTACTTGTGCAATGTCCCAATTCCACACAAACTAATACTTCTGTTTGGACTGTACATGCATCATTTGTGATACGAGACTCTTCAGTATTTTAATTTATTACTTCAACAAGTGGTGCTACAGTCATTTTCCAGTTCATTGGGTACACTCGTGAAAACATTCTAATATAGCAGTAATGTCCTGTACTAAATCTTAGCTTCATGGTATTATAGTATTAAGCATTATTTTAAAATAAATTTGAAAGCTGTTAATTCAATTGTGTTTTCATTTCACAGGCAATGGTCTGTAGCACTATTAAATTGCAGTATGCTGAATGTTGTTAATATACTGACAACCCCATTTTAGTCGCTGGGCTGCACTAAATCACAGAACAAACTACATCCTCCATAATGGCCACCAAATCAAACTATATATAACACTTTTCATCAGGTTGAATTACCACCTCTGATGCTGTTTCAACAGACACAATCAGGACTGGTTTATTAAAATATATTATTTTCACTAGTGTACCTAATGAACTGGCGTATGTTGATGTCATTGAAACAGCAACACTGCTCACCACAGATCCAACCAAGGACAACACAGAGCTTTTCTAAAGGTGTACTATTTGTTTTCATTTATTTTTGGATGCAGTTTCAGGGCCTGCACTATTTTCTTTAATTACTTCCAGCCGTGGCACGCTCCTCTCAGCGCCGTCCAATCTGGAACAATATTTGGTAACAGCACATATTTTAAATTGTCCCTGTCCCTCTCAGTGAGGTTTACAAGCATATGGGTTTCATCCAGCCAATCAGAGAAGATCAAGGAAACATTTTCAGGTCTAATCAGGGTTAAATGTAGTCTACAAGATCCACCTGCATGAACACTGAGGTAACAGCTTTATTAGATAACTGCTTTATTAGGTACCAAGAAGAAGTGTCCTAGTGTTATCTAATGTGATAATGTGTATGTTGACAAGTGCCTGAATCAGCACTTATGTTCTAAGTACATGTTTACATTTGTTTACCACTTAAGGGCTAGGAACCATTTACATTTGGTAATTAAGTCACGAACATCTCAACAAATCGGAAACCGGTTAAGTAGCTTCTTTTATCATTTTTTGGATAATGTACCTTACATTTCTGAACGGTGTCCACAAGGGAAGAAGAAATGGGAAAATGAGCGCGATAAAGTTCACTATATTTATATGTGTGTATTATTTAAACTAACGCTTGCCTGTAGGTTCTATTGTGTTATTTTGCTGCAAAGGGCGCGTTAGCTTGCCAACCCCAAAAAGGAGGAAATTTAAGGCTAGCCAAACTAGCTGAGGTTTGATAAGCGCTAGCTACGATTTATTTCTGCAGGTATACGTCGAAGGAAAGTGGGAATGACACCGACTAAAAGGACCTTATTGCAATGAGACTTTTTATCGGAAAAAGTCCCGATGTCCCACTCGTCATTACTGCTGTCGCTTTCCTCTCCAGCCGGGAAGGCGTTGCTCAGAACTCCGTCCATTTCTCCGTTAGCCGCTAACTACGAGCCGCCGGAGCCAGGTGGAGGGGCGTGGCCGACTTCTTCTCCTTCGGTCTGACGTTTTACTGCGACTGATACGGTCGGTATTGTATTAGTGCCGCCCTCTGACTGTATATACCACCACCTTCAGTTTTGTACTTTTCATACATTTTAACTTGCAAACGCAATGCTGGTAACACAATAAAAGGGTTAAAGACAGTTTATAAAAACGGAAACAACTAACATTATGGATGTGTCCCTTGCCTTGCGTGTGTGCATTTCCTGCAGGGCACAAAGACTGTAAAGGCCTCTCTGATTTTTTTTCCCTGTGATCTATAATGTTGCGTTATGGCGGCCCTAGTATGTATTTTCTGTCTCCAGGAGGTTTATTGGGGTTTTCTACTGCCACTGTTGATTTTTCTTCACTCTGCTTTTCACCCCTGGTTTTGATCATTTAAAACTGACTGAGTGACTAAAACAACAAAAAGAAAAGCGCAGCAACTGCAGATCCCGTGTAGTGGAAAGGTCCATTAGGCCACGCCACAACTGTACCACATCACTTTCATTTATTCTCTTTCTATTTATTTTAAAAGGACATTGCATTAATCAAAATAATAGTAAATGTGCCAGTGTTAGCCAGCTGGTAGTCATTTTGGTATGATGTTTTACGAGTCATTATCATATCTGGGGGTGGGGTGGGGGGGCTGTTAAAACTACAAAGCAAACAGAGTCATTCATCACTAAAAACTAGACATTAGCCATCAGGCTGGCTCAAAGCTAAAACAAATACAGTAACCAAAACAATAGATGACAACATAAACAGAGCAATAGATAACAACATGCAGGCTATAGGGCAGATACAGCTAATGATGTTCACATATTTGTTATTCAGAAGCCTTCAGGTGGAGACTGGATGTATTGTAAGAGGTGCAATTTCTTATATCTTTTTCAGACAGTACATTAGATATGCTAGGCTTTGATATTTAATAAGCTGGAGCTCTGAGGGTGTGTTGCAAATGGCAAAATTATTTAGATGCTCCAATGAAAATCTGAATTCCCCCTGCGCTCCACTTCTCAACTAGATTAGAAACATTTTCCCATGCTTCTTCACTTGGAAGCCCCTCTATATCTTCTTTCCTCATTTCTTGGAGCAGTGATTTAAAATCTTGTTTGTGCAGAAACACACTGCTCCTACCACGAAATCATCAAATAATCATAGATAAAGAAAAAACATATAACCTTCACAAATATGGGATTTATTGCAGCTGTTATAGTTGTTGTATCTAATAAATGGGAAGTGAATGTCTGCTGGGATGTCAAACCTTGGTATGACGTCACTGGCTGTAAGCGACGGTCAGTGTCCAGGAGAGGTCACTCTTCTCTGGGCCAGACATGGCTACAGCCTTTTGGTTTCTCAGCAGCTTTGACTGTGGAGCAAAACTGATTCTCCTCAGTTCAATTTAAAAAGCTTGAACACAACTTTGTTCCTCCAAACCGGGATTATTACCAGATTAGCTGGAAAATGGAGTCATGTTTCTTTCTTAAGCTGATTCAGTTGCTCAGAGAGGATCAGTATTACCACTGTACTGTATAGTCCGGTTGTATAGGCAGTGTTGAGTTTAATTGAAGCACATTTTTCTGTTTGCAGTGGTGAAATGCACAAATGCCAGATCCTCTTTAAAGTTTCTCATTAGTATTTTGGAAGTATTTTGACAAGAATTCCCTCCTATTGGTTCATTTTGTTTTGTTTTCAGTGGCATTGGTGAATTCAGTGCAGTACATGAAATCTGTACGTGGAAAAAAAATCTTTTCAGTTTTGATTTTTACACATATCCAAAGCAGTCCTGGCGTTCTCTTCCCATAACTCTTTGTTATTTGTAGTATAGAACATCCTCTGACTGGATGGGTACCTGTCAGCATTTTACTTGAGTGTATAAAACCCATCTATATGACTGCACTTTATTGTCAGACTATATCTATTGAAAAGAACTACTCAGTGACTCACACTAACTACAGCTGAAGATCACACAGTTTATGTGCTGGTGTACTCAGTACTCAAAAACTCACTGCATTTTATCTGTGTTCCCTTGAGGAATGTCTTTGGGTTTTGATCCTCCCTCTCCTGAAACTGTGCGTAGCCTGAAACTGATAAAAAAAAAAAAAAAAGAAGAAAAAAAAAGTTTCAAGTTCATTGTAATGTCCCAGAACTGTTTTTGCTCTGTTGTGATTCATAGGGAAGCAGCTGAGGGTAGCAAAATAAAAAGCCACGACTCGACACTCACAGGTAGATCTGCAGCAGAACTGTCTTCTCTTCTGAACACATTATTATTAGTGTTAACTGTACATCATGCATCATGCACCACACACACAGAGATAGTTTGTGTCTGGGGTGGGGTTTTGTGTTTTTTTGTTGTTGTTGTTTTTTTTTGTGGGGGGGTGCAAAAGTGAATGGGTTTTAATATTGGTTAAACAATGCATAAAAAATTCTTTGCACAAATCAAATTCTGTACCAGGTGTATCACTATCCATGTGGTGTTTGCAGAATGGGTTATATAAACAAAACGAGGAAACGTTATTTTAAAATAATAAATCACTGGTTTCTGTATCCGCCTGCATCTCCTTGAAGCGCTGGCTTCACTTGCATCAGCTGGCTTTTCAACTTGTTGCCACAATATGCAACCTGAGGCTTGTCGGCGTGGAAATGACGTGTCTCCACAAGTTTTGGCGAACCCATAAAGGATGGACTGTCCTCTCACTGTCACACTGAGCGACAGGAAGAGCGAGACGACGGGACCGGAGACTGAGCGTGAATTAGACTGGGGAGGCTCGCAGAGGATCACGATCCCACTTTCAGCTCCTGGGGGAGGAAGAAAATTGACCAGTGACTTCACATTTAGAGCAGGGAAGCAAAGTGGAGGATAAAACAGACGGGTGTCCTCTCTGGGACTGCGGGAGCGAAGCGACGCGGGGGACACACAGATGTGAGCGACGCGCAGGGACACTCAGGTGCAGAGAAATCAAAGTGGCGGCGCTCTTAGGATGCAGAAGTCACCGGTGGAAGATGCGAACTTCCTCTCCAAGTTTTTCTTCTGGTAAGACGTGCTTCGTCCTCATCCTTTATCCCAGGAGCTGGATTTGTCTGGGTAACACAGGCAGCTCTTCCACTGGTCCCTTAAGTTCACGCCAAAAAAATAAAATAAAATAAATATTACGAAAAAAACCGCGAGGGTCAAGAAATCGAATAAAGTTATAATTTTTATCCGAAGACAAGTGCATAAGAAAATTCGGAAAATAATACAATTGTGTTTGTAAGCACGCCAGTTGTTGCAATTCTGAGCCTTAATGTAAGCGTATTGGAGAGATTGAGCGGTGTACAGTTGCAAAAACGAAACAGCTTAATGTATTGTTTTGGAGCTCGACATTGTTAGGAAGTCCTGTCATGTTGGCATGTACCAACATCATGTCCTGTTGCGCTTCGAAAGGAAATTACTCAGGGATGCAGTTAGCGGGCCTGTGGCACAGAGACTGTCCTCCGCTTTATTACGCACACGGCAGCTTAGAACCGTCCGCTGTGATGCGGCGAGGTGTGCACTAGATAACCCTGGCAGGTGAAGACAGACCCAGGGTCCCCGAGGATCTGTGAAGTCATCAGTATTTGCTGAACGTTGAAATTATTAAGAACAATGTTAGCGAAAAGCAGTGGGCGAGCATCACTGATCTAAGAATATATATCTAATATTAGCATTTATTTGGCTCAGTGTTTGTATATGTTTTTGTGTCTTTTGCATGCTCTACCAAAAAGGCTTAGGGGTGATGCGCTGACACAACCTGCCTTATAAAAACTGCAACAGGACCCAAAGAAAGAGTCTGACTCATAAAAATCCAGATGACACATATAAAAGTCTGTCTTTTAATGATTCAGTCAGAAAACATTTCACTAATATTGTGTCATTATTAGGCTGACTGCGAAACCACTGCTTATGTTCCACCCAAGTTTACTTGATTGGTTCCTAACACTTCAGCCCTTTAATGCCAAGGCTTGTTGTCTAACTACAGACAAACACGCATACACAGATATAATCTTACAAATATGTTTGGCACATTTTATACATAATATTTATTTATTCTGATAAATGTGCATAGATGTTCTACAGAAGGACCATGTCGTTTTAGTAGACTTTTAATACAAAGTATAGCATATTCCTACAAACAGATCATGAAACCATTTTATATGTTAAACAGCAGCATATTTCCTAGTCCACAGTCATGTTTTTCTGTTAGGCATCCTTCAAACAGCTGGTATCTTACAGTGTGTTCTTCCTGCAGGTGGACATCACCTCTGTTGAGGAAGGGCTTCAGACAGAAGTTGGATCTGACTGATGTGTACAAGGCCCCTTCTTTTGATCTGGCAGACAACCTCTCTGAGAGACTCGAAAGGTTTGTTCTTCATGACCTACTGAAAGCCTTGTGCTTCAAGAGGACAAATCTGAACTACTATGAATCTCATTCACATCACTCAGGGACTGCATGTCATTAATCTTCCGAGATCATTCTGATGTTGTCCTTAATGCTCTCGGCATGATACAGTTAAATTTGATTAAGTGTGTCGTTCTTGACTTTCCATGAGGACATTGGAAGATACCTAATTATCTAACAAAACTTTTCAAGAAACCCTGATTATGAGTGGTTATGCAAGTTAAGGCTTCTGGTTTGTTTCACTAAACAGGACTAGGGCAAGCCACATTGGATAAAGGTTGTATTTTTCCGTGGAGTGAGGAAGGCTGCATTACCTAACTGAGTTGTAAATTAAATAAAACCATTAAATGAGAATGACTGACTCAAACATGAGACCGCCATCTGTTTGGTAGCTGGAGGAACAGCTTCAAAAAACTAAAACATAGCCTCAAACTAATGTTATTAGTCAGGCCCAGTATATAGATGTGTCTCTTTTCACGCTGAATCCTGACTCATATTTCAATATTTACAAATTGCTTTATTCTTGGCTTGAAACTCGGTTTGATTCATAATTCTTACACATTTGTCAGCTGGGCTTGTGCTGCAAATCTTCTAGTAGACCACACCTCCCTATGTTGATTCAGATGCGACTGGTGATTGACTAAATGACTAAACTCATTGTCTTGCTCAAGAAAGCAGTTTGGAACACTGGTGTGGATTACTTGCATGTACTTGGCCATTAGAAGATGGAGGCTGGTAAGTGATGCACATGGTCAGTAACAGTAGTCAGGCTGAGGCATTCAAGCTACCAGCTCAAATCAGAATCAGAATCAGAAAAAACTTCATTTATCCCCAAAGGGCAAGGGAGCTCAAAGTGTACCAGGAAAACATTCTCCATTCTCTTAAGTTCATGGATTGATGCAGCTGATGCCAAATTTTGAGCCGAGCATCTGCATGCAGTTCGTCCACCCTCTGAACCTACAGTTTTGGTGAGACTGAAGCCATATGCATAAAAAAATCTCAGAAAAATAATTCTATCAAAATTAAATAAAAAAAAATATTTGTTTTGTCACAGTTTTACATCAAAATATAAGAAAAAGGAAAAAGTAGCAGAAAATATTAGTCTGCTAACATTATACCTGGTTAGCTGGAGTTTGACCTCAAATCAGCGAAAGCTTTAATAACACATACCATAGCTACCAATTTAAGTAACCCATTACATCATACAAGTAAATGTGCATGTTTGAAACTCTCAAATGAAATGATGTTGTCATTGATGGCATCCTTTTCTGTGAAAATCATTTGAAATATCTGCAGTGATAAGGTTATGTATGTATAGGTATGTAACATGTACCTATATTCACTAACCCAGTGGCATCTGTATACAGAGCACTTTACTACCTAAAAGGTGCGTCATTAGAATCATTTGTAGACAAAGTGTAACTAGAATCTTCGGCCTTGGTGTATTTCATACGTCGTCTTTACATGTGTTTACAGTAGCAGGCCATGGTTATTCTTCAGAGTCTACTCTAAATATGGGCCGGCATTTAAACCGGGGTAGACATAAACCAAATTGTGTCTGCCAACAAACAGTCAGGCAATAGGTGTCAGACAAGGTTAAGTCTTTTATTATGTGGTTTGATATTTGTCATGGGTCCCTTTCACTTCAAATCACTCTTTCTTTCTTACTCCACCCCTCTCTCTCTCTCCTCCTCCCTCTCTCTCTCTCTCTCTCTCTCTCTCTCAGTATCCACAAACTTATGGCTTAAAATAATTGAATGTACTATAAGAATTGGTTGTTTAATAACTTGAATGAATTACATTTTAAAGCCACATTATATTATTGCCTTATTCCATTTATCTCCCTTTTATCTTTTCTGATTACCTCCTTCCCCTTTTCTCTTTTCTTACTTTGCCTAACGACCACAGCAGTGTCCAACATTGGCCTTGTCTGTTGATCACCCAGGGAGCTGCGTCACGCTGAATGGTGCCAACAAGCCGGTTAATGTACATGGGTGTTAAAAAGTTGACCTTTAGAAAAGGGCCCAGTGCTCACTGGGTGATAAATGAGCAGTGCTGGGTGATTTTACTTTCATTATTCAGATCAGGCAAACACTGAGGACTTCTGGGAATGTGAACTTTACCTTCCCTTAAAGCATGCTGTGTACCGTCAGCCTCTTCATCACTCTCAATCCAGCTCGAGTCAGTGAACTTTGTGGAATTGTCCATGAAAAGGATTATATAGCATGAGCCTGGAGGAACTCTTTATATGGACACATTCTCAGTTGCATACAAATCACTATACAGTATGATGTAAACAAAAAACAGACTAGATGCATAGACCTCTGTCTGAAAATCCTTTTGTGGTTGTAGGGGAGCAGAGACCACTTCCTGATTTACAGAAACAGCCTATCCTGCACCCAGCAGTGACTTGCAGTATATATATAAGATGCAAAAAATTGAATAGCGTTAAAACATAAACACAAAGCTACAGGTGACAGTTTGAACTAATTGACCTGGGTCAGATTGTTATTGTTTTGCCTCCATGATGACATCCATTGGTTTCCTTTCATGTAAGGCATCATAAACCCTGTGATAACTGTGAGGCTAAAAGCTGTATTGGTAATATGCCATGACTGAATATAACTGAAATTTGATACTCTGAATTATTAATAACACTGATGACGAAATCTGTCGGTGCATCTCTAAGTGAGTTTCATTTTGTGTCCAAATTGAGTCAAATCCTCTGTAAATAAGACAGGAAAACTGCCCACTCACTGTACGAGTTTATCACTTCCTTCTATCATCTTTTTTTATATTCTCTGGTACTCTTGTAATTCTCCGTTCGGTTTTATCACCAGGTTATAAATTACTCTCGGAAAACAATTCAGCTACTCACTGTGGCTCTACCAGCTCAAAGACGCGAGCCAAGACAGCTGGGGGAAGTTAATGCAACAGTGTTGTAGCAAAGCTGCAGTAGGCAGTATCCATCAATATTTATACAGTACACAATATTTAAACTAATATTTACAGTATATAAAACCAGATTTGACACCAGACCGTTATAATCTAACAAGGCTTAGTTTTTTTTTTTTACCCCAAACCATGTATGTATATATGTATGTATATATATTTTAGATATCTTAACCACTGACGGTGTGAGAACATAAATGAATGCACTTCAGTTTTATTCAGTGACTTAATCACCATTCAGAGTTGTGGAAAGGACCCTTTCCCTGGGCAGCTGGTCCATTGCCAAAGTAGTAGCAGACAAATACAATAGTCACAGCCAAACGTTGTTTGGTATTTGGCTGGTAGATGTGTTATGCTCCCATTCTGTAAGCACTGCTGTTTAACAGTGTTGTAACTCTGTCCTCCCTGCAGAGAATGGGACAGGGAGGTGGTGTCGGCCAAGAACAAGCCCAGGCTGATGAGAGCACTGGCCCGCTGCTTCTTCGGCCCTTTCGCCTTCTTTGGTGTCCTCCTCTACCTAGGGGTGAGTTTGTCAGTTTGTCCTCTATGACGGAAGCAGCTCTGACATGTCTTTAACTGAGCAGTGTAATGTCCACTCTGCCAGTATGCAGATAAATAGTCATGATATTATGTCTTGCTTAGGTTACAGCTTACTGTGCAGGTACAAATGGTCACATAATTATTTCATTTTTAAAAGGATGTTTGAACGGTGTTATTTGGATTTCCAACTTGGCCTTTGTCTTTCTAAGTTACTAAATTTAATGAAGAGTACAGTGCAGTACAGTTGCTTGTACAGACAGGCAACTGTGAGGCACCTGTCATTTAAACAAACCTACTAACCTTTGAGCTTTGTGTATCACACAAGCTTTGTAACACATTCACCATCACTAACCAAATATAGTAATTAACATTAATTAAATGAGGTATTTAGAAGTTGTTTAGAGGTTCAAATCCAAACCAGCAATACTGTTCTAGAGCTACTCAGTCTAACATCATTGTATGGTGGTCTATAGGAATGGTTGGTTCGCATTTTCATGTAAAGCGCCCTGTTGTGACATATGTCAAGGATTAGTGCTATACATAGATATATAGAAATCTAATCAAATTACATAATTTCATTTATTATGGTCTTGAGTGTCGTCCTTTTGCCTGTGGTTGTCCTTTATCTCCCATACCACAGAAATGACACAGTTTGTCTCAAGACAGATCTGTCCATCCATGTTGTTTTGATACTGACAATACAGCATCATGAGAAGTCAAGCGTACCCCACCACACGTAGCACTAGAAGTAGGGAAACCCCAATGGGCTTCTTATCAGAAGATTGGATGCTGAAATATTAACAAAATGTTAGAGAACTGCAGTCACAAAACTCAAAAAGAAACAAAAACATTATTTTTTACATATATTTTGTTGTTTTCCATTTTTATTTTTGATCTTGAGTTTAAATTTAATATACTGTATTAAATTCTACCTGAGCCTCTTATATATTCCACATACAGTAGAATCATATCTATCCAGAATAGACTTATTCAATAATTGTGTAATAACAGAATAAGTGTCATTTCTCCTCGTTATAATTGATCAAATTCAGTGTTTCTGTCAAGAAACAGTTTCAAGGCCACAACTGCACAACCGGTTCACTGCCAGCTCCACCTGCTGTATGTAGTACCTGTTAACTGTGTTGTCCTGCTGGAGAGAGACAATAAAGACGCATTTCAATGACGTCCAAACATCACAAGCATGTCACACCACAGTGTCGCAAACCAACTCACTGTCCCAGACTTAATGGAAGGCACTGACAGCTGCCTTTGCGTAACTCAGGACTGTTGGAGCTGGTGGTCATGACAACAAGAATGCCTGTTAGATGTTAAGGAGACACTGTGGGGAAAAAAAAGAAGAAGAAAAAACAGAAACGCTTTGGAGAAAGATTAAGCGGAAGCCGGCACAGTTTCTGATTATTTAATGTTCTTGCAGAAGAGAGGTTTTGCAGGAGCTCTGTAATGTTGCAGCATGGACTTTTATGCATCCATGAGTTTGTTATCAATATGCAACATTGTTATGTACGTTTATCACCTGCTACAAATGACATGTATGAAGACCGCTACACCTTCAAGATCTGTTGCAGTAACTTGCAATTATGAATGACATGCCCTGCGAAATGGTTGTATGAAGTCAGTGTATATTCTTGACGGCGGTTGTTGTCCCATCTTGTTCAGGAGGCTTCCAAGACGGTCCAGCCTCAGCTTTTAGGTCGGATCATTGCTTCCTTTGACCCGTTCCATGCTCCGGAGCGAAGCCAGGGATATTTCCTGGCCCTGGGGCTATGTCTCCTCTTCACTGCCCGCTTCCTCCTGTTACAGCCTGCCATCTTTGGCCTGCATCACCTGGGCATGCAGATCCGAATTGCCCTGTTCAGCCTCATATACAAGAAGGTAAGTGGAGGAACAGGGGATATCAAAGTTTTTCTTGCCATTCAACAATATTATTAAAGGGGACAGGTTGTAAGAGTGTCATGAGTGGTCCGAGAGTGAGAATGTGTGGTTTCTCTTCCCTCAGCCTCCTCCTTCCATGCTCATAGGTAGCGACGACACTCATGTAGTAAAGCCACATTTTGTTTCAGTAAGCGGCCCCAGCATGTAAGATGCTCTGTGCCAGTCTGCTGTGTGTTCCAAACACTTTTTAGCAAATTAATTTTACCAGCTGGGGCCAATACGACGCCATTTTTCTTAAGACATTGTGAGATTAACCCTTTATAGGACACTCTTTGAATACTAAGAAATTCTATATTTCAAGCCTAGAGTGTTATTGTAGGGCGTCACAGGAGCTTTTTACTTTGGTGAACATTTTCAAAATTTCTTATTTTCATGGAGAAAATCAAGCTTAATAAAGTTGCCATATACGGTTCCTCACCCTTAAGTTGTAAACATTTAGACCTTTAGAACATCAGTTCTGATTCAGCCACTGGTCAACATTCACATTATCCCATTAGACAACATGAGGACACTTCTTCATGGTACCTAATAAAGCAGTTATGTTTAGCATCTACGCAGAGGTGAATCTTGTACACTACATTTGACAAGGATTTGATCTGAGAAGGTTTCCTTGATCTTTACTGATTGACTGAATGAAAACCTCATGCTTCTAAACGTCACTGAGAGGCACAGCAATATAAAATGTGTTCTAAATATGGTTCCTTGCTCCATGAAGGGTTAAGTCTACAGTATGGTTTCCTAAAGTTATCTGTATGTGCAGAATTTTGACACTTTAAATTGATGCCGGAATAAAAGACTAGTGGGGCTAATGCGGTGGTTACTGAACGGTGGAGGACGGAGCTAACCATGGGACTCAGGCCATGTTAAACATGCTGTCATTTGTCTAACAGACACTGTCAGTGTGTCTGTATGTTAGTATTTTTGTCAACCAACTGGTGTTTAGCTGTAGTGGTGCTGTCATTTATATTTTAGTAAGTTTTCTGTTTGCTGAGTGAGCTGCCGTAGAACAGTAGGCTAACCCGTTGAGCATGTTGTCTGCTAACTGGTACAACGCTACTATATCTTTTTGGATGCCGAGGCAGCACCACCTGGGTCCTGAGTGGCCATATCTCCCTGAGGATTGGGTTGGGGTTATCTTTGGTCACAACAGAGCATGTAACAGAGATTCCACTAAGTCATGAAAGACTTCCATGTCATCTCGTGGAAATGGGCATTAGATGTCACCTTTAAATTATCTTATTACATTTCATTTTCAAAATAATCCTGTGCTTCCTTGCAGTCAGTGTCAGGGTGCTGCTGATGACACATGACTGGAACACTTTTTGGTCACTGCAGTGGTGATCAGCTGTCAGAACAAGACAAAACATTTAGATTTGTTTGAAAATTTTCTTGGTATTGTTCTTAAGCCCGGTGCTTCTGTCTTCTTAAACATGCATGACTGAACATTCCCAGAAGACGTCTGACATGTGGAAGTCCCACAGTGGGGTTCCACATGGTGCTGTGAGGGGCGTGGCAGCCTGGTGTCAAAACGTGGCCACGTGTCACTGACTTCCCCACATCTTATTCACTTTTTTCCCTTTGTGCATCAAATGACCTCTGACCTTTGACGTTTTCAGACCTTGAAGCTGTCCAGCCGAGTCTTGGATAAGATCAGCACTGGTCAATTGGTCAGTCTGATGTCTGCCCATCTCAACAAGCTGGATGAGGTGAGTCAGTAACACCTGGATTTAATAGACTGACCTGAAGCGAAGGGACTTTTGATCAGATTGAGAGGGTTGGTGTAAACATTGACAGCCAATAACCACGTAAACTTTTCATCAGATCATTGCTGTCTATGTGCAATAAAGTTACATCCCAGTTCACGTTTTATCAGGAATCTGAAATTCAAATGATTTTAATCTGGTTGAAGAAATATTGTCCATGTAAAACATGACGCACTCACATGTTTTCTTTCAGTATTTACTACCATTTCATTGTGTACTATTTTAATTCTAATCCATTATTATATATTGATTGTATTGACAAATATATTAATGTCTAATATGTATTGTAATGTAATAAAATAACTAAAGAAAACCTTTTTTTTATTAAAACACTCTGGTGGAGGACCAGAGTGTAAAACAGAACAGAATAGAAACCAGTGGATCGTGAAAATGTAAAACACATTAACACAGGGCTTTAACTAATGAAATGAAATCAAACTGAAATTTGAAACTCTTCAGAGGCACGCCACAGTAGTTTTCCGCTCAAAAGTAGCTCAGAGCCTTTTTGCCTACAGAGTTAGGATGAGGCAAACACAAACTGACAGTTCTATCTTTACTGAATCTGTTTAATTACCCAAAACACTGTGTTTTCTTTACTGAGCGACAACTGGAGGACAACAAAGGTGGAACAATACATGCTTAGAAATAAACAAACACAATTATGCGTGCACACAATAGCAAGGTATTGTGTAATCGTGCATTGGTGTTGGAAAACACATATGTAATTATGCAAGACAACGTGGAGGTTGTGTATTGTGTAGGCTGAACTGTGTCTTGCCTTGGGTCTCACTGAGGCGTTGAATGTGGAAACACTCTGCAACTTGCTTTGGGGCAATTATCACCTGGCTTGGATGTGGCTTGCCTGAAGCACAGGCTGTTATCTTGTGCTTGTGTGTGGGGGTCGGATGAAAGCAGGAAGGGTGCAGGTGTGTGGATGAAAGGTGGATTAGTGAAGCAAGAACTGTGTCCCACTGACAGCACAGCTGAGATCCATCAGCACAACGCTGCTGGATGTGGAGCCTGTTTGATACGTTCCTCTGTTACTGTGTGTGCATGTGTGTGTACGTTCTTTTGTTTTGCAACAGTATTTCCCATTTTCTCATTCCAGATTTCTGATGTGCAAAGGGCCTGTCAAGTTCAAGCTATTTAAAAACTTTTACAAAAGTAAAAGCCTCATATACAAAGACTTCAGGGGCATCACAAGTCAGAAACTTCAGTGTTTCTAAATCCCCTGTTAGCAGTCATGCACTTTGGAAAGTGAATCTGTATCTTACTGTGTTCCACAATGGTTTACATAGAGTCCCATTAAGTACAGTATGTTTTGAGTATGCATACTCACTGTTGTGCCTTCATTCATGGCAAATTATTTCAAAAGTGACTCATTTTAACAGCTTTAAATGTGAAACATATGAAAAAAAAAAGCCACTGTAACCACCGGATCATATATCGGTTTTCCAATCTATTGGCAAACAGGGCAGATGAAAAGATAATGCACACTCCACATAAAACATTTAGTTGCAGGTGTTTGTCAGAATTGTTTTTATTATCACATGAATTTTATTTGCATCTGCAAAACCCACTTACCATGCCATCTGTCAGTATGGTACAAACCCTCATGTTCTTCCACAAATATAGGTAAATACCACAATATTTGTTTGTTGTTAGTGCTCCTGGCTGCTTGACTTTGTTGCACATGACTACTCTCTGTTTACAAAAGCTGAACTGAGCTAACCTGAGTGAACAAATGGTACCTTGAACCAGACCTGTGAGTTTACGAGCGCAGGACTGTTTTCTCATTGTAAAGGGCCACATTATCACACAAGAAACAAAAAGTCATAACTCAGCTGACCCATACACACTAATGTAAATTCTGCATACTGTCTGTGTATATTTCAGAGTCTGGGTCTGGCCCACTTTGTGTGGATCACCCCGCTGCAATGTATATTGTGTGTGGGTCTGATCTGGGAGCTGATTGAGGTGAATGGATTCTGCGCTCTGGCAGCACTGACTCTTCTGGGCATCGTCCAGGCCTGGCTCTCCCAGAAGATGGGACCTCATAGGTGGGGAACGGTCTACCTCTCACACTCACAATATAGAACAATAGAACATGCACTGTATACAGTTTGTGTAAAAATTGGTTTACTATTATGATATTCCTCTATGTAATTGTGGACAAACTGTTGTTGCTGGCCCTATATGATCACTTCCTGCACTGACACACTGTACTGATGAAGAGTAGCTCCTCCTCTTTCCCTTACATTCAATGCTTGTGCATAACAGCAACATTTAGTGCAGTTTTGTCTCTGATTATCCCATGTTAACTTCTAATCTAAAAACTGTTTATTATTACTGTTCATATATTTACATGCTACACTGATGTTCTGATGTACTTAAAGCTGTCTTAGAACTATACAGCTGTAACAGATGTAAAACCGTTAATAAAAACTTTGTCCTGCGAACAGGGTGAAGCGAGCAGGGATGATCAGCCGCCGACTGGCTCTCACCTCAGAGATAGTGGAGAACATTCACTCAGTGAAGGCGTACGGCTGGGAGGAGGTGATGGAGACAATCATCAAAAACATTAGACAGTAAGGCGATCGCCAGATACTACACAAACACACACACCAATGTATCTTGTCTATACCATTAACATCTTTCAGATGTTGCTCACTGTGTGTAACTGCTTAAATTATTGTCCGTTCGACAGATTTAATTAATTTATTTTTGTCTGTGGCAGTAACCATGTAACATAGCCATCAAAACTCCTGCAGCTTAAGCTGGGCTAACAAAACTTTAGAGCTGAGTGAACAGTCTTCCAGTGTGGTACATTGTTGATACATTTAGTAACTGAACCAGAGAAAGAAACGAGAGCCAGAATCAGACTGTGACTGTGCTGTAGTGATGACATCAAGCTGGTGCTGAAATTGAGAGAGAGATGTGAAGGCTTGTGCTTAACCTGCAGCACCACTGGGCACACGAGCTGTGAAATACACAATCACTGTAAGTGAGAAGTACAGTGCATGTATGGTAAAATGTTTTGATGTCATGGTGCAGAAATATGCTGCAAAAATTAAGTACAGCCATAAAGTCCCATTGAACTGTGCTGGGCTGTGTGGTGATGATTACGGTGCTCTATGGGCCCATCATTGCAGAAACACACTGGACAGACTGAATGTTTATCTCGCAGAGAAATCTTGTAAATTTCTTTTGGTTTTTGAATGATATTCATTCAAATGAATAATCTTGCATATACCATTACCTGAATAACCAACCTTCACAGACGTCTTTCTTACTTAGTATGTTCAAATTATTTAAGTTGGAACGTCCCCCTCTCTCCTCAGGGATGAGATGACGCTGACGAGGAAGATCGGCTCTCTGCGGTACTTCTACAGTGCCTCCTACTTCTTCTCTGCCATCTTGGTTATCGTGTCGGCCATCGTGCCCCACGCGCTCAGCAAAGGCATCATCCTGCGTCGAATATTCACCACGGCCTCCTATTGCATGGTGCTACGAATGACACTGACCCGCCAGCTGCCAGGTTCCATCCAGATGTGGTATGACACGCTGGCACTAGTCAAGAAGATTGAGGTAGGCTGAGAGAAACGTGCCCTCCACTTAGATGCCTGCTGCTAGAAATGTGATAAAATATGTGAAATCATGGCCATTAGCATTCTCACCATCTCATAAATGTCCTTTCTGCTGATGATGTTCAGCACATGGTACGTTAAATTTAAATGTTGATGATGTGCTCCCTATGTCTATTTGTTCAGGAATTCTTGATGAAGGAAGAATACAGAGTGTTGGACTATAACCTGACTACCACTGAAGTGGAGCTGGTCAATGTGTCTGCATCCTGGGACGAGGTTTGTCTCTATGTCCAGTCCTAAATGTTACACTTAACGAAAGGGACTAATATTAATTATCCATGTGGAACACGAGCGCATTGCTTCTTCTAATCAGCCAATGCCAGAGATACCTCTGAATTCAAATCTTAGTGTTGTTTAACACGTAGTTTAACACCAGGGAATTAACTAATTTCTCTGGTTGTAAATGGAAAAATCTTTTTTTTTTCTTTTTTTCACTTAAGAACTTAAGTGAGTTAAGTTAAGATTCCTGCCAAAATAGACATGAACATAGTGTTCATTGCCAATGACACGCTGTTATAAGCAGTACAGTTTTACAGTACAGTTCATTAATGTCCAAACAACAACTGAAAATGTTTCCGTAAGACTGTCTGAGTTGTTGATGTCAAAGAAACATGGTGGACTTGTGCCTGTAACCCAACCTTGGCAAATGTTACTGTTTTATCACTAACAAGCTGTGTGTATCCATCTCTCACAAGCCCCTAAAACCATCCTTCAAAGGAGCAAATATGGGCATTTGCATGAATAACTAATACATTCATTTTGTTCTTTGTTATCACGCAAATACTGGAAACTGCTGTTGTCGTTTAAAAGCTTGGAGTTTGTCACGGCCACATCGCTCATGGGAACAGACTTCTCACCTGGGAAATGACATTATTTGAGGAACTAATTGTGCAATTGTGTAAAAACAGCCCATGTACATAAACATTAAAGCAGTGTCACTGTTTGATGGATAGTTACATTGGTGACCATCCATCTGTCCATATCTGTAATTGTTTGTCCTCTAGAGGTGCAGGGTTCTGGACCCTGGCGATCAAAACCTAGTTAATTATCGGCATATTTTCTTAAGGAAAGCTGTAATTAAACATGCACATGGGCAGTTTCCCACAGCACCTCAGATGTAATGAACTTGCCTTCGTTCAACTTTCGTCCAAACAAAACTAACAGCAATAATTCTGTGGCCCACCAGTTCATCATGCCTATGAAGTGAACCACAGTTAGGTTTTATCTAATGCCAACAATAAGGTTCTTCTTCTTAATGCTTTAATATTAACTGGAAGAGAGCAGACTTGAATTAATAAATCAAGTTCTGACCTTAACATATTTGCCCGTATTGGCTTCCCAGATAATATCTGTATCACTACACATCAACTGATAAGACACGTATCTGTTGAAGGGTGTTTTAAACCCAGACTGGTACCACTCTGTATTGTAGTCACCCGAGACAAATATGTTGATTTATGTAATGTATGTACTGCATATGTGAAAAAGAGACTGATATATTATTATGTGACTTAGATGTCACTGTCAGTACAGACCCTCTCATCCATCAGTCACGCTGTGCTTCACTTATCTTTATCTTATCTTTTTGTACTTTCATGTGGGTAATGTGTCATTACCAGAACAATGACATGTTTGAATAAGTTTAAGTCCCATAACCCTTAAATCCACAATGCATTATAAGCATTATGGTCAGTTCCTCACCATCATTGGGAGCGGGTAGTATGATCTTATCTATAGGCAGAGGCTGTAAACTTAGTCTCACAGCTGTAATTCATTGACCACCCAATACCGTGAGAAAATGAACATCCAGCAGTGTTTTTTCCCCTTCACTTTGCATAATTAATTACCCCTGTATCGTCACCAAGCTGGGAACATTCTCCCTCTGAGTTTCGTTCATCACTTAATTCCCAGATTCTCTTCTTGCCTTCTCCTCTTCCTGGAATGTGCCATTGGCAGATGAATGGGAGGGGTGTAGCCTTTCTTTACAGCTGACAGCATGTACGTCAGCTCATTAGAATGAGAATTGCACAGACAAACCTACACAAACTGGAGCCAACCCTGGCATTAGAGGGACGGTGACCCATAAAACGTCACAGAGGTCAATGATTAAGCCGTCGAGTCAAGCAGAGTTCCCCTTTTCTATCAGTGCGATGTGTCACCCATTAATCTTTACAGAGGTGGTGACGGATGAGGTGAAATAAGGCCATTGTGAAACTCTGGGAGACTTTCCTGTCTTTGGACAATCTCTTGTTTCTCACAGTAGTTTGGGCTGGTGGCACTGCAAAGCATAGCATGACGGACACACTCACCCAGCCCTGAAGCAGGCAGTTATGTAAACAAAACCATAAACCCGGGACCATACGTGCCATGCACGTGTAAACACGATGTTAATTGTAGTAGATCAGAAGAGAAAGTTTCGACTGTACATATTGGAACAGGTATTGAATTCACCAATCACGCATAACATTATGACCACCTTCCTAATATTGTGTAGGGCTCCTCTGTGTTGCCAGAGCAGTGACATTTCAGACAATGGACATGGGCCTCCTGTGGTGTCTGGTAACATGATGTGGTTAGTGATGTGGGGGCCTTTGGGTCCTTGATCAGTTTGGGATCTAGTGAATTTGGAGTTGTTCCTAAAGCATTTTTGTGCGTGCGGCTGCATCTTGCTGGGAATGACAACTGTCATCAAGGAGTGTCATTGCTATGGGGTGGAGGGGTCTGGTCTGGCCTGGTCTGGTCTAGTCTAGGTGGGTGGTACATGTCTGAATTACATCCACATTCCAAAAGTTTCCCAGAAGAACATTTTATCGTCACAAGATCACGTCAGTGTTATTTACTTCTGCTGTCATTGGTTTTAACGTGGCTGATCGTTTGTATACTACATGCAGGTTGTCCACATGTATATGCTTGTATATAGTGTTTCAGTCAAGATAAAGAAGTGTGGACTCTGACTGTGAATTCTTCTGCAGGGTATTGGTGAGCTGTTTGAGAAGATCAAGCAAGAGAGCAAAGCTAATGGACACATGAACGGTGACGCCGGACTGTTCTTCACCAACCTCTACGTCACACCTGTCCTCAGAAACATCAGCCTGTACCTGGAGAAAGGCAAGATGCTGGCGGTGGCTGGTTCCACTGGCTCAGGAAAGGTAGGTCAAAGGACAGATCTCATCCAAATGAAATTTTGGTTTATACACAGAATTAATCCATGCGCTGCCCTCAACCATTGAAAGCCCATTTGCTGAGTCATTCCAGGTTATTCAGGAGGGAGACACCATCTCAGTTAGAATGAAAGTGCAGTAGAATAAAGTGTTATGACACTCTACCCACAGAGTTCACTGCTCATGATGATCCTAGGAGAGCTGGTGCCAACAGAGGGTAAAATCAGACACAGCGGCCGTATTTCATTCTCACCACAGACGTCTTGGATCATGCCAGGGACAATTCGTGACAACATCCTGTTTGGCCTGACCTATGACGAGTATCGCTACACCTCCATCATCAAGGCCTGTCAGCTGGAAGAGGTACTGTCAGTCTCTCATATTACCCATTTGGTTGCCTCTGTTTCCTGCTTACAAAGTGAACTTTTATAGGTCTTGTTCCATCATGTGGCTGCGGATGCTCTTTCAAACTATAAATATCCACTGCTGTTTGTTCCCAAAACACTAAATATGGACATGAAGAAACAGATTTTGATGAAAATACACACATCTGGATCAGATACTCATAGTCTGGTGTTCAGGCATGCTTTTAAAGTGTGAGAATATTGGTTAACAAGAGTGTGATACTTTGATCCTTTCATATGAGCTGCAGCTGACCACTGTCACATGGAAATAAATGTAGAAGTGAAAAAAGAAACACAGATAACAGAAACACAATATAATAATAAGTGACACAGGAGATGCAACATGACCGCAATGAAAATGCCACAAAAGTATGAAAAACCTCCAGTATTTCAAAGCAGCAGCCCCTCTCTCCTTCACTGAACTGATGCTCTCTGCTCAGTTGCCTGTTTGGAGCCGCTACAAGGCGTCAAGAAGGTTCAGGTTTCTCCTGTCCACATTCACACCAATTATGTCCCACACACACACAAACACACACATGCACGTTCTGTCTCTTATTCTGATGCACATACGCACACTCTCATAAGCCTCGGTGTTGAGTGACGGTCCCTCAGCAGAATAATGTCTCCTCTGTTGCCATGGAAATCTCACGTTTATGTCACTGGGATGCAATATGAGCCTGTTAGTTCCCAGTGACGGACATTAGCCCAACAACGACCTAGAAGCAAACCATCAGATCCACAGACTGTGTGGCCTGTCTGTTATTCAATACTGGATTACAGTACATTATCAAATGTGTTGGACAAAAAGAGTATGACTTGTAACGGATACTTGAGATGTAACATACATTAAAGTTAAGTTGGTGTTTATTACACTATGTAGTGATATTAATCAATAATTACATGCACTACACATAAATATATAGTTGTATTCCAGATAAATTACAACATACCGTAATCCACATAAATGCTTTAGATGTGGCCTGTGATGTTAATCTGAGACACACAGGACACACTTTTAAGGCGTTTTTAGAATGATTTCCTAAACTAATCTAATCTTCTGCTGCCCAATGAAGGATGTTTTTATGTAATTTTATTTACACACTTTACAACGCCCAGCCTGAAACCCCCAGAGCAAGCACTAAAACACTGGTGGCAAGAAAATAATTCCTTTATAAAAACTGAAATTTTAAATAACACTGTATTAGTATTAAACCAATACAACAGCTCAAGCTGGGGGGACATTGTCATATTTACCAGCTCCTCCATCCCATGTCAGGAGGTTTTGACAAAAACACAACGTGTTGTCACAGCAAATAAAGCTGCAATGCAATACTGGCGTCTCCATGTTAAAAAACAACAACCTTCGTTTTGTCGGGACAGGCGTCACTAAAGTGAGACAACAAAAGAACTATGAAGACGAGTCACTCTGTCTGAGCTGCTCTGTTAATAATGACAGGAATGACGGGAAGTCTTCCTGTTTGTTCGATCGAGAATGACAAACAGCAGGCACAGTTCATCTGACATTTTGGTAAAACAGCTTTTCTTTAACAGATTCCTTACAAACTTTGTGTTTGAATTAATTAGTAGAGATACGTAAGTCAACACAAGCTCTATATTATTAATATAGTTGGATTAATATACAAGTCCCTCTATGAAATGGTAACTTTGTAAGACAAATACATTTTAAAAGGACTTATTTTTTCATTTCTGAATGCTTCAGCTTACTTCAAGAAGTTAGAAGTGATTTAAAATGGAGGGAGAAAGCAAAAATAGGGCTTCTTACTCATGGACAAAACCCCAAGGTAATCATGATAGACAGGAGTGACAACTTTAGCTGATCTCTCCAGAGATGAGGTCTTTAGTGCACTTCTGACTGTAATTCCTCACCATTGTTGCCCCTGAAGCACCAGACAGACTGCTGTGGGTGGTCCTCTCACTGTAAACCCATCTTTCCCCTCCAGCCTCTAGCTGCTGGAGCTTTTTGTTCACAGTGAGACACACATGTCTTGTTTTACTATGCTGCCTTACTTTACAAGCTGTTAAACAAACTGTTAACTTGATCCCCTATGCGCTCCTATCAGGACAGCGGAAGCTGCCATTAAAAAGGTAGGAAGTTTTAACAATGATAAACTTGTGCTGTCACTTCATCCTTATTGGTGTGGGCGTCCATTTTCATTATTAATTACCACCAAATGCACTACGAGTTTCTATCTGTGACATCCATTCATGTGCCTATCTCATCTGTTGTTTGTGCTTTTTGTGTGGTTTGAACTTGGATAAGTCCTCTGTGATCATAGAGGTATGAGTCACTTTGAAAGCCAGGTAGAAGTTATGCGAAGTGCTGCGTATTTATGTTCTGTTCAGACATTTGTTTCTGGGTAAACACTGTTGTACTTTCTTGACCAGAACACATTTGGAAAAATCCTCAATCAAATATTACCTAAAATGAAAGTATAAAAAGAGGTCCATTGACCTATTTCCTGTAATTTCAAAGAAACCTGTAAGAGCGAGTACTCTAAGAAATCTAAATGATACTCCTAACTTTTCCACAAAATGGCAAATAATAAAATGAAAACAACAGGATGTGAAATATTTCCTGAAAAGTGTAATTTCCTACAGTGACTGTGCTCATCATCTTCACAATGTGGAGCTCTCACAGTTGATACTGGCCATGCATGCACCTGTTTCACCCACTGACCTCTTGTATTCCTCTCAAGGACTTCGCCTTGCTGCCTGAGAAAGACAAGACGCTCCTCTTTGAAGGAGGGGTGACCCTCAGCGGCGGTCAAAGAGCACGCCTCGGCCTGGCCAGGTATTTTCTCAGCGTCTCTCAACACACTTCATTCACTCCTTTGTCTCTGTCAGCACCGAGCACCTTAGCTGATTAGTTACAATTATGGTCTATGTTTCGTCCATCCACTGGACTGATTGAGGCAAAGGCTTTGGACATACTTCTAATTGACAAAGCTCTGCATAACAACATATAGCATGCAGCAGGTTGTCTAGTGTGTGTTTGTACTGCTTTGGACTACTTTCAAGAGAGATCTAAAAGCAGCTAAGATAATGAAGCAAGCTTTCTTCTAGTGAAATCAACACATATTCACATAAGCAATCTTTATCACCACTGTAGGTAGTAGATACTGTTCATTCATATCATCATATTTCAGCACCTTAAATTATCGCTGTTATCAAGATCACAGAAAGAAGTCAATAAAAATATCAACTCAATAACAGTAACATTAACTGTTGTGTCTAATGGTCTCAAGTTATAGTGGCAGGTGCTTTCTACAGTCCTAGTAGAGCTTTATTGCTTGACACCAATCTAAGATTCACTGGAAGTGATTTATCTCACTTCCTTATTTACACACTTCAGATACACAGTCTTGTCTTCCTGTGTCTACCACTCTATATCTTTGTTTTTCACACATTTCTATGCCTTTCTGTTTATCTTTGGCTCAGTGTGTGTGTTTGTGCCCCTCTCCCCCAGGGCTGTGTATAAAGATGCAGACCTCTACCTGCTGGATGCACCTTTCACCCACCTGGACATCGTGACAGAGAAAGAGATCTTTGAGAAGTGGGTTGTCACAACAGAGAGCCTTTCATATAAAGAGGGTGGGGGTGGTTAAGCCAAAGTTAAGATCAAGGTCAAGGTTAGCGCTTGTTGTCTTAGACACACTGAACTTGGCTCTGGTGTGTAAAAGCTACTTCATCAGCAGGCAACCTGTCAGCAAATGGAATTTTTTAAGATGAGAAAGGAGCTATCTTTCAAAGTTAGCCTGGGTTTTTACATTTTAGTTTAGACAAGTGTCTGACCACAGTAGCGGTAATAAACATTTACAGTAGCAAGTTTATTTCGAATACTAATTATTATTTGAAGACAAGACAGTCCTTTCTGTATTTTGTCTTTTTTTAAATTAACAGCGACTCCTTTGTCAAATAATGCGTACATTCTCTATACCACTACACAGATGCATCTGCAAACTCATGGCCTCCAAGACGCGTATTGTGGTCACCAGCAAGTTGGAGCATCTCAAACGAGCGGATAAAATCCTTCTCCTCCACAACGGAGACTGTTATTTCTACGGCACCTTCTCAGACCTGCAGGCCGAGCGCCCAGACTTCAGCTCCCTCCTGCTCGGTCTGGAAGCTTATGACAACATTAACGCAGAGCGGCGCAGCTCCATTCTCACAGAAACTCTTCGCCGGGTCTCAGTGGACGAAACCGCTGGTTTTCGAGGGCAGGAAGCAAAACGTCAATCGTTCCGCCAGGCACCACCTTCAGTAATTGTTTCTGGGTCTCAGAGCCATCCAGTAGGTGATGGGTACCCAGAAAAACGTAAACACTCCCTTATTCTAAATCCTTTGGCAGCTGCCCGCAAGTTCTCCTTCATTGGGAACTCCCAGCAGACTGGGAACACACCGCAGTCCTCGGCAATCGACGACGGGGTCCGTGAACTTTCAGAGAGAAAATTCTCTGTGGTACCAGAGGATGATCAAGTGGAGGAGGTGCTCCCAAGGAGTAACATGTACAATCATGGGTTGCAGCATCTCAACGGGCAGAGGCGCCAGTCTGTCTTGGCATTCATCACAAATGCTCAGGGCCATGAGCGCAGAGAACAAATGCAGTCGTCCTTCCGAAGAAAGCTGTCCATCACTCCACAGTGCGATTTGGCTTCTGAGTTGGACATTTACGCCCGCCGCCTGTCCAAGGACAGTGTCTATGACATTAGTGAGGAGGTGGACGAGGAAGACATGGAGGTAAGGGTTTCAATGTAAAGTTTTTGCTGAAACAAAGGCAACTGGACTTGTTGGGTTTCTTGAAGACACTCCACCTCTCATCCAAGTAGGTTCTTCAGTTCATAATGACTGGTTTAACTAAAGACCGCTGCGTTTCTCCACAGCAATGCTTTGCAGATGAACGCGAGAATGTGTTTGAAACTACCTCATGGAGCACTTACCTACGCTACATTACCACCAATAGGAGCTTGGTCTACGTCTTAATTTTCATCTTATTTGTCTTTGTCATTGAGGTAAAATCACACACATTTGTAAGTTGCCCTATTTTTTATTTGTTTGAATTCAATAAACAATATGTTTCTGTTTTTTTTTTTAATAGGTTGCCGGTTCTGTCATTGGCATTTTCCTCATTACTGAGTAAGTGTCATGTGAGAGTTTTCTCTTGACTGGCAGTAGTACTACTCTCTGTAAATCCATTGTCCTAGAGCTCAAGTGTTTTGAAATTTTGCCTGAAATTTTCATTTGACTAAAGCCAAGTTGCCAAATTTTGTAAAGTTTCTCATCATCTCACATTAAAGTGTGTTGGCATTCAAATAAGCTCAATGTTGATGCCAGCAGGATTGCAAATGTTCTGCTCTGTTTCATATAACATTAGTCAGAGTCAGTTAATTTCCAGAATAGTTATCGAATGGTCTAAATCAAAATGACTGATGTCAGAAAAAGAGTTTTTGTTTGACCTAGTGCAGATGTACTTCCTTGAATCACAAAATGCTACATAACACTAGCTGTAGTTAGCTTACCAGCTAGCATTCACTTGATATACCCCTCTGACTTTAGCTATGTGGGTGTGTTTTATTTTCCGTTGTGCTAAAATTCAGTGTTATCCATGTTTCATTTCCCGTCCTTTGCTCAGCACAATCTGGAGAGACGGCGCCAACCCTTCATCACCTAACTACATTGATGAGCAGCACCCCAACGCCTCGTCGCCCCCTGTCCACCTGGCTGTTATTGTCACACCGACCAGTGCTTACTACATCATCTACATCTACGTAGCCACGTCGGAGAGCGTGCTGGCCTTGGGATGCTTCAGGGGTCTCCCCTTAGTGCACACACTACTCACTGTGTCCAAAAGGCTGCATGAGCAGATGCTTAGCGCTGTGCTACGAGCCCCCATGGCTGTGCTCAACACTATGAAATCAGGTGCTTAGCTCCGTTTCAATACTTTTCAGCTCTTTTTATTGATTTGAAGAATTTTATGAATTTGAATTATCCTGGTACAGGTTCCTTCACCTGTTCAGTTAATTTTATTTTTAGGTATATTGTGACCCACTGCAGGGATTTATGTTCCTAAACAGTCCTGAAATTTTATTTAGAAAGTTACGCAGCTAAATTCATGATTTTAAAGCTATCATAAATGAAAAGTCAATTCAATAATCAAGGTCTATAATGAATAGGTATATTGTAGTTCCCAGTATACCCTAAAAAGGTCTGAATAAGCCGCTGCTGCATGCTGCTGTTTCACTGTGCTACTCGGTCTCATCCTGCTGTGTGCTGTCAGTGTCAGTGCCTTGACGTTATCAATTATAAATTAGTTTTTACTGTGTGAGAAAATGGATCTGAGTGTGTGAAAAGCCGTGAGAATCTCACGGTCTTTTCGTGAAGCCTTGAATACAATGCTAGTTTTACCTGATTTGTGTGTTTGTCCTCCTCCAGGCCGGATCATGAACAGATTCACCAAGGACATGGCCACCATAGATGACATGCTGCCTCTGGTGCTGTTTGACCTCATCCAGGTATTTAACCAGTGCAGTGGATGATTTAACATAATGTGGCATGGCCTTCTAAAACTGAGAATTAGAAGGTAGCATGACATAGCTTTACATCATTAATACGTTGTAACTTGGTACACATTCAGATTGTCATCTCTCTTTCATTCTTGTGCAAACAGCCAACAAGTCAAGGCTTAATGAGAATACAGCTTAATGTTTTTAACCAGTAACTGAATCTGAGGCTGGTGGTAATTGATTGTTGCTGACTTATGTGAGTATCTACAAACATGAGGTCAGTTAGCTAATGTTAGCACAGGGTTACTTGTAATTGTAATGCTTCTGTACCTAGCATGAGTTTTGAAGTTTCAAGCTTTTTTACTGTTTTATTTTATTTTTAATGAAAGCATAAAAAACAAATTTATAAACATTAATTTATATTAATGTTTTATATGCTCTTTGTTGCAAGAATATAGCTTCACAAGTAGTAAGAATACACTCCTGCTTCTGTTGTTGAACTCATCTCTAATTTTCTTCTCTTCTTTTAACACCAGCTGACGCTAATCGTCACAGGAGCCATCTTCACTGTGTCCATCATACGGCCGTACATCTTCATCGCTGCCATCCCGTTGGCTGTTATCTTCATTGCGCTCAGGAAGTACTTCCTACGAACTGGACAGCAACTCAAACTACTGGAGGCTGAAGGTGAGAGTCAGGGAGGTGATCCACTGTTAGTAGTCATGTCCAGGGACTCCATTTTGCTGTTGAAAATAGACAAAAGTACCAGAAAGGTTTGGCATTGTACGAAAAGGGAAACATCAAGTAAGAATACAAGAATATTTAATGTGTGTGCACATGCAATATAATAATAATAGTAATAATAATAATGCACTGGTTTTATATTGTACTTTTCCATTTTTGTAGATGCTCAAAGCACTTGTAATTGTTCATCCACTCACACAGTCACACCTTGGTGGTGGTAAACTACCTCAGTAGTCACAGCTGCCCTGGGGCAGCCTGGTGGAAACATGGCTGCTAAATTGCGCCTACGGCCTCTCCGACCACCACCAACATTACTCACTCACAATCATACACCAGGGAGCATAATGTGACTGAATGTGACTATAAAAGTCCTCTATTATATCTCAAATGTAGATCAAGAAAATTGGTTTCTGTTGTTTAAAAATTGAAATACAGATATAGTTGCATAAGATTTTAAAACAGATCTTCCCTGTAGAGAATTGAATCCTGAGGATTTCTCCAACGCTTTGATTTGACAATATAATGAGAGTGAAAGTTAGGGAGGAAGTACAGCATGAGTACAGTGGTGAAATGGCAAACATTCAGGAAGAGTAAAAGTGAGAACATGAAAGGAAAACCAGCAGATAAAACAGAGGAAGAGAGAGTCATCATAACTGCCTGCCAACAGCAGTGGTGGATGGCCCGGGGCTTAGGGGCAAATGTCACATTTAAGAATGAAAACATGGCAGAGGAAAGGTTTAAGGAGAGGACGGACGCACTGCCTCACAGGGGCGGGAACGGTTAAAGGAAGCGAGGCAGGGTGAATAAAAAACAGTTATACTCCAGCTACCAGACACTGTAATATCCATGTGTGAAAGAGTCAGGCATTTTAATTTAGTGATTTCATTTTCTGATTTAGGGACACAAAAGACACTTTGAACACAGTTTTCATTCAGAGCCACTTTTCTAACAGAACATTTCTTTTTGCCATCTAGACTTTCCAGACAATTAGCCTGGATTTGCTATAAGATTTTGGCTCAAGACGTTTGTTTCACTTGACCAATACATTCCTAACGAAAAACACACATTTTCGTGTTGTACCTCTACTAAAAATCATCCATGCAGATAAAATAGTTGTCTGAAATGACCACTGTTTTCATATGGACATTTTTTATCCTTAAAAAAAGTGAATCTAGTGGAAGCTGTTGGATGCAGTCATCAGTATAATCAGTATAATCGGTAGATTTCAGAGTATAAGTCACAGGTTGGCTTTGGCTGACAGAGCAGAGAAGAGTGAGAAAACAGGTCAGTGGGCTGGCGACGAAGGTGCCAGTCTGTTTTCTGGCCTTCTCAGCTCTGCCCTCCATTCTGTCATTGAATGTGTTTCGGTGATGACGGCAAGAAGTTTCCGGAGCCGCTGAGAGCACGTCGAGGTCAGTAAAATGAGCTGAGCTGGGATTTCCTCTGACCATATCCTGGTGTTGCTCCCTCTGGCGTCACAGTCAACATGTTGGGCAAAATACTGTGGATATTATGTAAAATATTCAACACTGTGCTGTTTATATTACTCAGAACTTCCCATATTGTTGAGAAGTTCTTTAGTTGCATGATGGATTTTCCAGTTCATTTTGTAGTTTTCGACTTTGTCTGCTGCGATCACGTTGCTGTGGTCCATCCCATATCGGTTCCTTCCCTTTGCACTTGAGTTTCTTCCTGGAGGGGAGCTTTAGTAATATAGTTTTTGAGAGAAAATGCCTCACACTGTTAGGTCTAAAAGGCCTGGGTGTGAGGTCCAACAGTGTTTTGAAATGAGTTGTAGATATACAGTAACGAGCACTAAAAGAAAAGTGGGGATGCCATTACATGTTTTCATTTATCAGTATGTCTTCATTCTAGGAAACAAATCAGTTGTTTTTACTTTTTGACACATTTTTCCATGTAATCCAGACTCAGAACATCTGTTAGGGGCCTCCTCGACTGTTCTTCATGACACTGAAAATAATACTTTATGACTCCGCTTTCTGTTTTGGGATTCTGATCATCCTGCTGAATGAAATCAAAACCAACCCTGATGCCACTGTACAATGAATACAAATCTTTGTCTAAAGGCTTTGTATTACACAAGAACAAATGGAATCAGTCTATTCCCCATGTCCTTTTAGCATATTTTGTAAGCTTTTTGGTCACTTGTTTGTTCCACTTCATTCCAACTTAAGCTGTATTTGTAAAGTAACATTCATCTTAAATATGCTCCTGTCGTCGAGATCTTAAAGATACGTCTCACTTCTCTCCTGCAGCTCGTAGCCCCATCTTCTCCCATCTCATCATCTCACTAAAGGGCTTGTGGACGATTCGGGCATTTGGGCGTCAGACCTACTTTGAGATGCTCTTCCACAAGGCCCTGAACACTCACACGGCCACCTGGTTCCACTACCTGGCCACACTGCGGTGGTTCCTCTTCCGCTGCGACATGATCTTCGTCCTGTTCTTCACCGCCGCTGCCTTCATCGCCGTGGGAACCAACCGTGAGTGACGGGAAGGGAAGGCAAAATATGTGGAGGTTTCAGGATTAAGGAAATCTATATTTTTGACGTCCACATGTATAAATGTGTATACAGTGTGTATAAATTCACTTTTAAAAGTTGGGTTCACTCAGTTCACAAGCATTTTCTCACTCAACTTACAGCAGTGTTGAGTCATGTAGGTAGTTTTAAGTTTAAAACGTTCATGAGTGTGGCTTCATTATGGAGTTCAGTGAATAGGCTGCAGCAGCAGCTTCCACACATAAAGTGACACGTAAAAGAATGAAGATATTGTTTGTGATCTCATGGTCGATGCTATCTGGCCAAACATGAGGGCATAACTAACTGTAGATGGCCCCTTTACAAAGGCAGCTCTAATACTCAGTCAGCTAATTTGTAATGAAGACATATTACACAACACGAGAATAATAATAGTGCTTTGTCATTTGTTTCCTTTGCGTAGTGACGTGGTGTTATCTTGAACCTCCAGTGAGTGAGTTAGTAAACAGCTTATCATGTCCGCTGTGCCCACCAAGTGAAGAAGCTCCGGTCTTATCTGTCAGTTGCAGCGTGTAGAGTCAGATATCAGGATCACAGTGGAACAGCGTGTCTGTGAAAGCTGATCAAAACTGTTGGCGTGCCACGGGATAAAATGTCATGTACAAAAGGAAGGATGTGTTTGTTTAATTATAATGAATGGGAGACGTGAGCACACACACACGCACACAATACACATGTGTTGTTGCTTCATAGGCCGTGTTTATGTTAAGAACAGATTAAAGTGTCATTTTACAGCTCATTAGTTTCCAATGGAGCAGGAACTGTAATACCTGAGTACAGCTCTGACATCAGAGGGAGCTACTTTGATTGGACAGTAATGATGACTGTTTGTGTGTGTGTGTGTGTGTGTGTGTGTGTGTGTGTGTGTGTGTGTGTGTGTGTGTGTGTGTGTGTGTGTGCGTGTGCGTGTACTCTACAGAGGACAAACCAGGGGAGATTGGGATAATTGTTGCCCTGGCCATGCTCATCCTGGGGACTTTCCAATGGGCTGTCATCACCAGCATCACCGTAGACGGGCTGGTATGTGGTTCACACAGACACACAGATCTTTCATCGTTTGAATCATAGTACTAAGACCTGACTTGCATCCAAATACCACACAACCAGTGGCCGGTCAATCGTGGCAAACACTCACACACGCATTAGAAGAGGTTTCGCTGAAGACGTATGGGTTCAGTTTTTAACACCTGTGTTTGCAAACCAGGTCTCAGACAAGAATATTTCTGCCCATCTGGCGTTCAGTCTTCCAACCTTTCCCTCGCCACTCCACTTTCCTGTAGAAGTTCACATGCAGTTCAGGACTCTGCGGCTGACCTTCAAAACAAACTCACTGAGCTCCACTCACACTCCACAGAAAGCTAGCTATCTCCTGCAGTCCTATTCAGAGTGTACCTCCACAAGCCTTGCTTACTTTATGGCTGTGGTTGTTTACAGCATTGCTACATTCAAGGAAGTGAAGCTGACAGAACTCTACACAGCACAGGAGATGTTGTTCATGGTGTTGTTGTGGAAATTCTGCTCAGTTGTTGTTGACCTTTACCTGACGATCTTGAAGGTCTCTATCTTGTTCGCTTTGGCGGCACCTATGGTGATAATTGGTAATTGCACATTGCACAATACACTCTCTTGTTTGACGTATGCGCACCACATACTTCTACACATATACTACAGTGTTGCTGAGCAAGGCACTGAACCCAAAGTTGATCGCAGCGCCTGAAGTGCTTCTCATCATACACTTTGAGTAGAAATAGAAAAGTGCCGTATGGAAATAAGACCATTTATCATTTAACTGTCAGCGATGCAATTCGTGCCAGTCCAGCATTTGAACAGTAGCTCCACCTAGCTCCTTGGTAGAGTAAATGGGTAAATGTAAGGATTAAAATACAACTCCCCCCACAGGACTTATTTGCCAATGTGATATTCCAAGTGCATATTCCAAATTTCCCAGTGGTTTACACATTAAACTTTAGTTTCTGGAAATTTCGGAATCATATTTGGTGATGGCATTAATAAGCTTCAATAAGTTTATATCACACTTATTGTTGAGTGGGGTGAACACCAGCAGCAGTGTTGGTCTGGTTGTGGGAAGTTGTTGGTTTACGTCTTTAAAACCCTTTCTCGCCCCTCCTCTCAGATGCGTTCTGTGGATCGGGTGTTCAAATTCATTGACCTGCCATCAGAGGAGCCTTTGCCAGAAAAATCTGGAGGTAAAGGAGGTCCTGACCTTGTCATTGACAACCCTCACGCCCATGACTGTTGGCCCAACCGCGGCCAGATGGACATCCAGGGCCTCACCGTCAAATACACAGAGGCTGGACGTGCCGTCCTCAACGACATCTCCATCTCTGTGGACGGGGGACAGAGTGTAAGTGTGGCTTTGCTTCATAACCCACAGAACAATTATATATATATTACTGTTAGTGAATAGTGATGCAGAGTTTAGGGGAGTGGGTGTTGGATCTACATTAACCCTTGTAAACAGAAACGTGACTCCAGGCGAAAGCTATTGTACCTGCAACTGTTTGCTATGAAACTGTTGAGGTGATAATGTCTTTGTTGTGTTTACAACTTGCCCTTAAGTGACCAGAACAAAAAAGACAGTAACCACTGTTTTAAGTTAGCAGTCAGGAGAGACAAAACAACAAAGACAGAACTACTGCGAATGTCCTTCTCTCTGGGTCTAAAATACAAACAACAGCACAAACCTGGCAACACAATAATACAAACAAGTGGACAGACAGTTGCCAAAGTTCGTCAAATAACGAAATGCTGGAAGAGGGTACAACTAATGGTTTAATTAAATCTTAGTTTGGATTTCAAATATTTTATGCTATTAAATTAGGGCAGATGAACTACAAGCCAAATAGCTTTCAGTGGAAAGAGAGAATACTCTGCCTCTGGCAGTAATTACACTCAGTATGAGCTCCTCATAATGAATCCTGGAGGACAGCAGGGCTCAGTTAAGTGTAAGCACTTTACCCTCACCACTCCTGACAAATGGGCTAATTGTTGCTGCCTGCATGAGGAAGAAAGCTTTTAGATTGCCTAATATCTCAGAGCAACAATTGTGGTATCTAACTGCATCTTTCCTGGTATGTGTGATTACAGCACACTATATTCTGTACATGTGCACACTGTACTTCTACACAGTAGGACATTCCAGGGCACATTGAAGGAGATATTAAAGCCAGAATGCTGTTTCTGCTGTTCTGTATGTGTAGGTGGGTCTGCTGGGTCGAACGGGTTCAGGGAAGAGCACCCTGCTGTCTGCTCTGCTGCGCCTCGCCTCCACCGATGGAGAGATCTCTATCGACGGCGTTTCCTGGAGCTCCGTCTCCCTGCACACGTGGAGGAAAGCCTTCGGAGTGGTGCCGCAGGTACAGTCCATCTACTGTTCAGCCAGCCACTACCAGGTGGTGCTGTTTCCAAGACAAGAGACGAAGTAATGGCTTTAAGCCATCATGGAGGAAATCAATAGTTGATTTTAGACTAAATCTGAAAATCACTCCTATATTTGGTCTCCAACAAACCAAACCAGATTAGATCAGGATTTTACACTAAATAAACAGCTACTATCAGGCTATAAAACTAATTGTTTGCCAATTCTCACTACGGTGTACATCCTGTTTAACCTAACTAGTCTGTTGAAATGTGACGTTTGTCTGTGGTCAGAGAGTCTTTATTCTGACGGGGACTTTCCGGATGAACCTGGACCCACATGGACGTTACAGTGATGAGGAGCTGTGGAGAGTGGCCGAGGAGGTGAGGCTCTGTTTTCATTCGCTGGCCTGGTAATTACAGTTATGATTGGTAAATGAGTCTGCTCTATCAAACATGATTACCATTTAATTAACCAATTAGAGGTAACGAACCTTGTACTTTAGTTAATGAGACTTAATTGACTTCCTTGTTTTTTCAAATCATGCAACTAGAACACGGAGGAAATAACCAGTTGATAGAAAATGTTGACTATAATAGAGGCAATTATTTGTCCTCTATGTCCCATTGAAGGTAGATCTCTCTGCTCAATATAGAGTACAGCACTATGGCTCTATTACTTCTTGAGGGAACAGAGTCAATCATGAATTTCACATTTATGTGAAAATGGTACAAACTCTAATATCATATTATAAGGAAGTGTTCTAGGGTAGCAGGTATCTTTTAGGAACCCAAACAAACAGGACAGATTCATTAAAGTCTGTCTCTCTCTCTGTCCATCCGTCCACAGGTGGGTCTGAAGTCAGTGATCGAGCAGTTCCCAGACAAGCTGGACTTTCAGCTGGAGGACGGGGGCAGC
The DNA here is from genome assembly GCF_022458985.1 of Mugil cephalus. Lineage (NCBI taxonomy): Eukaryota > Metazoa > Chordata > Actinopteri > Mugiliformes > Mugilidae > Mugil > Mugil cephalus. The sequence continues at coordinate 24,451,290 of NC_061779.1, forward strand.
GTGCTGAGCAACGGACACAAACAGCTGATGTGTCTCGCCCGCTCCATCCTGAGCAAGGCCCGCATCCTGCTGCTGGATGAGCCTTCCGCCTACCTCGACCCCATGTCAGTATTCAAGTCACAGCACACTCTCTGCTCCAGTCCAAAGTGTTCTGCATGGCTGAGCTTCCAAACTTTACAGATCAGACTTTATTTTTAATGATTTGCAACAGTAAATATTTTCACTTGTCAATTAGGTGATTCTAGGTTGACTGTATATGTTGGTTTCTAGACATCTGGACATTAGTTGCGTCATTTAAATGCAGAAAATCATAAATCTGAACAGACGTGCTCATAGAGGTACGGCCCGTGCATACACTGCAGCTCTATGTCTCATTTTTATAAGAACAGTATGCTCGACACACATCACGTCTCTATCCTACAGTCTCTTTGATATTCTAGTTCTTTCCCCCCGCGTCCTTTGTGCACCCCAAGGCGACATAGTAGATAGTTTTTTGCTTTTGACTGCACTGCACTCTCAAACACAGCCACCTGAAAGTTATCAAGACTTTGTGTATTTTCTCTGCTATTGTGGCATCCTGTGAGATGAGGTCACAGTGCAGCACAAACCATGCAGATCCAGCCTGTGCGCTGTTCCTGTCACTGCATATGGTGACAATCTAGAGTGCTTACAGTAACTGTGACCTACTGTATGTGGAAGTGTGTGTGCGAGGGACTGCATAACCATGTGTGCAGACTGTGGGGGGGCGGGGGGGAGGGGGGGTCACAGTGGTAAATGAAGCCTGTAATGAGCAAGCTAGCTTTCTGCAGTGTTAGCTGCCGTTGAACTAATGCGTTCGCAGTGGAGAGAGACGCTCTTTGATGATGAAGATAATGAGGTTGGCGTGTGTTTGTACAGAACACTGCAGGTCCTGAGGAAGACGCTGAAGCAGGCGTTTTCTGGCTGCACCGTCATCCTGTCAGAACACCGGGTGGAGCCGCTGCTGGAGTGTCAGACGTTCCTGGTGAGTTTCGATCTCTGTTTGGATTCTAACTGATCGTTTCTGCCAGTTAACGCTTCGAAGCTCAGGTGTCTGGAGCTTATAAAACCGTAGGAGCATGGGTTAAACTGGCCTGTGACTTGCTCATGTTGGACACGTGTGAGGACATGTTTGCCAGAGTGTTTGTTTGCATGTCTGTGATGAGGGTTTTTCCTGGAACAAGCAGTTGGCGTCACTGTAAGATGAACAAAGTGACTCCAGTGTTCCTGTGGAATGAGCCTCAGTCACCTGGGCTAACGGTGCTTTCAGGTTTAAACCAATAAAAATCGACTGCTAGTTTTTTCACCGACAAAAAGACCTGTCAACACAAATTCATTCTGGGTCGGACTCTTTGGCTTGTTCCTAGTTAACCAGGGGCTCAAGACAATACTATTTAACATCTTCACACCCATGAATAGCATTGTGTGAATATTATGTGACTACAAATAGGTTCCCTGGTTCTACTTTATCTTTGCCAGAATATTTTGCTTAAGTTTTAGTTAGCATGGCTTGTCCTCCACTTTGTATTGCCGTTAGCTGTAGCTGTAGAGGGGACCAGTGCTGAGGGATACAAAACAGACCAGACTGATATGACCAGTTACATCACAGCCCTCACATAGACTGTTTTCCACAACACATGCCCATTTGGAGATTCAACAAATATATTTAGTGTATAAATGAAGTCTGTAAAAGAGGAGTTTATTGTTCCCAGCAGGCTGATGGAACAACCAAGGCGAAACCTGCGTCATCACTTCAAACTGCGTCTGCGTCACTGTAATCCAACAGGAGAATTTTAAACTCCACATTGTTAAAAACTCAGACAAATGTAACCAGGTCCTTCTCCCTCCCTCCCTGCTGTGTAGATGATCGAGGGCAGCTCCATAAAGAGCTACGACACCATTCAGAAACTGATGAACGAGATGAGTCACCTGAAGCAGGCCATGAGCCCGGCCGACCGGCTCCGCCTCTTCCCGACGCTTCACCGGCTCAACTCCGGCAAGAGGGCACCGCCACCGGCCGCCAAGATCTCCTCCCTGCCAGAGGAGGCCGAGGACGAAGTCCAGGACACTCGACTCTGAGTGGCCAGCCGCACACCAACGCTCGCTCCCGCACCGGTCTGATCCAGTGCCTCGATCCTGATGACTTTGGGTCATCTCCTGAAGCTTTGTTGCTCAAAATAACCTCTTGAGGACCACAGATATAATATATTATTCAATCGTAGTAAAATTCTAATTTCACTGAATCCTAATTGACTAAAATCTAAAAGAGAAAAACATAGAAGGCCAAAGCCAAATAAGCCAAATGTTCCTGTATTTACTTGATTTTTTATAAAAACTAGTCAATTTGAAGAAGAAATATGTGAAGACACAAGCACAGATGATGCATGCCATCAAAAGTCATGTGTATAACATTTTGCCAGCGAGCCACCAGCCCTGCCCATGACTCCTACAGTTCAATTCTGCAAGAGTGTGAATGAGGTGTGCACAGTGAAGAATGGAGAGGCTGAAATCACAGGAATAAAAACTTTGAACTGGTGAACACAAGAACACAAGGTTTAGAAGATTCTGCTGTAAGCCTGTCATACAGGCACACACAATAACATTGTGTGTGCAGTGCAGGTGTGAGCTGCAGGGGGAAATCTGAGTGTTTCTACCAGAGGCTTGGAAGATGAAATCCTTTGCTGTCAAACCACTCCAAGTGCCTCAGCAGGTTTCAGACACACAGATGCCCTCTGGTGCTCAACAAGCTGTATATTGTCTCTCTCCATTGCTTTGAAAAAGCATCACGTCCATCACATATATTATTGGTTTCTGTTGTGGTGTTACTCACTAAGAAGAGTAACTACTGAACAGTTTCCACTGGAGCACCTAGAAGCCGCTGTAGAAGTCTGACTCCTCACATACTGTACATCTACATCTCTGATGAGGGTGGAACTTCTGTACAGTTTGAAATTGAGCATTGTCAGAAAACTATATAAAAAATAATAGCCATCTTAATATAATAACATGTTTGTTCTCCATTTTGGTCCAGTGGACGCATAGAACCTTTAAGAGAGACGTGGATTCAGAACCATGAAACTAACTTGGTCACCAAGAGTCGGTTCATGCGACATGATGTGATTCCTATTTAACACTAGGGCATCACCCTCCCTACAGGAGGCCCACAAACCTCTTGTACATGTAGATGTGAATTCTGAACAGAGCAGATAAATCTGAAAAAAAAACGCTCTCTCATTTTGATGGGGGAGAAGGAAGAAGCAGTTCATTGGGTTCAGAATTTCACAATTAGGTCAGAAGTTCAGTATTAATGAACTGGGGTCATTATTTAACATTATTGTATTATTTTGCAGCATAAAAGAGGATTCGTTAAGTGATTCATAAGGAGGACTAATTTCCTACTTGTGAGTGTCATTGAGACAATTTCACTGTTTCAATGGTTCATGCACCATAATTGTAACTTGGATTGGACTGGAAAAAATAAATTTTACTAATCTGGATCAGGGTTTCGTGAACCTTGAAGTCTGCTTTAGATGCAGTGAGACTTCTCCAGTGGCTCCACGTGCATCATTGAAGCTTTTTAATTTGCTTCAGTATCTTTCTATGTTCGAGTAGTCAGTCTAACCTCGCGTCACTTCTGTCAACACATCAACAGGAGCGGTGACGCTGTTGGCTGACGCTCACGGTAACCGATGACTCAAATACCTACTCAAATTTCTATGTGTATGCACTTTAGAGACACCCTGAGGTACTCTTCGGCCTTCACTGCAAGGAAACAGTCAAGTCATGAAATGCTGCACCACAAATTTATGTTGATCAGATCTTCCACAAAACGTAGATCGTATCTCTGACGACAAATTGATTTTCCGCCTTTATTGCTTGATGAATTATAGAAGGAGCAGGGAATTCATCAAAAAACACTTTTCTATGTGAAATAAAATATATTTTTTCAGAGCCACTGCTGTACAAACGAGCATTTAGCCTTTCTTTGTGTATCATTTCCCACGTTTTTTTGGCTGAGGGAAGAGCGCGTAGCTCCTTTCATACTGAATAATGGTATTGTACAGAACTGTTACAGAAATTTAAGGTACCGTGGAGAAATTCCTTAATGTGTTAACTGTGACAGATTTTTTTACAGTGTAAATTAAAGACAAAACAGTTTCTTATTCATAGGAAAGAGATGCAGATGTCCAATAAATAAATAAATAAAAATGTATAAATGGATTTGTTCAATCAACTATATTTCCAGTAAAACTAAAGATTTTGAGAACTCTGTGGTTGTGTCGTTCTTCTCAGAGGCTTGAGTGGAAATGAGAGAAATGAGTGATCGCACTAACCCTCGTCTAATCCTGATATGATGAATGAGGTGCACAGTAATTGCTGGTAATTTGACGTATACCAGTGATGTGCTCTGCTTTCTATGAAACTTTATTCAAGATCTTTTCAAAAATAAAAATGAGATGTAAGGCTCACTCTTTAGATTTGTACTGTGTCTACTCTCTTAGACGGAGCCTTGTTGAATCTGCAACAAAGACTTAAGGCAGTTCTGAAGACAGTGAGGCTTCTACCCAGTACTAGTGAAGTACAACTATGTGTCTGTGTTGACAGACAAGCAATAGTTCATGTCCTTCTAGTGCCCTCCACTAGTTCATTAGTTACATGTTACTACTGGGCCCACTTTTGTGTTGTGACATGGACTGAAAAGCTGCTGGAAAGATTCCTCAGAGAGTTTGGTCCATATTAACATGATAACATCAGACAGCTGCTGCACATTAGTTAGCTACGCCTCATGCCAATCTCCTGTTCCACCATATCACAGATTTGCTCTTCTGGAATGTCATGTTCCAGTTTGAGATGATTTTAGTTTTGTGACGTCATGCATCATCCTGCAGGAAGTGGCCATTATAAGAACATGGCTACACATGGACACAATGGACAGGCTGTGTCGTCTAAGTGATACTAAGGGGCCCAACATCTCCATTACACCACATCAGACAACACTTTTCCAATCTGCTTTTGTCCAGTTTTGGCGAGGCCTTGTGCAGTTAGCATTAGCGTAGCATGAGCTTGGACAGCTGTCAGGACTCAGTCTTCTCAGACAGGTCCTCTGCTGCAGTAACCCATCTCCTACAAGCTTTAACGTGTTGTACATTCAGAGATGCTCTTCTGGAAAAGTAATAGGTTGTAGGGAGGGGTTACCTACTGCAACAGCACACACTGTCAGATGAGACTCTTTGGTGGGAAAAATTATTATTGACCAGCAGCTGCAATACCACAAGGGGCCACTGGGGTGAAATTGGCAGCAAAGCCCGTCAATGAGAGAAATTATTCTGACTATTTAGAAAAGGAAGTGGCAATTAAATCATCAATCAAAGAGACCAAGACAAAAACTGTTTTTCCATCTTCATCTCGGTGAATAAATATTTTCACACCAGCACAGTAATCTGCACTGAAACTCTTCTAGTTTACTACTGCCACCTGCTAGCATGAAGAGTCATTTCGTACTTTTGGAGGTCCTGCCCTTTGATAAAGTCAAAAAAATAAAAAAAAGCAAAGGCTGATTTTTAACAGTGCCATTTTAATGTTTGTGCTTGAAAGACAATTCTTTAAACCTCAAACAACTATCGTACAGATCAAATTCATAGGTTGACTAAAATCTCTCCTGTACATATGTATAGATATATTTATATTAATATAAACAATGTTAGCTCAAATCAGATGTGTCCTTAAAAATAAAAACGTACACAGTGGTAACGGAAAGCATGAGAGAAAAGTGTGAATCACACGGAAGGGCTCAACGGAGGGGAGGGGGTGGAGGGGTTCAATTGAAAGCGAAACAGGGGAAGTGATAGGGATTTCAAATATTTATTATGGCTTACAGTTGACAGAGGACATCCTGTGTTTATACAGTTCTATTACTTATTGCCACATCCCCTTCACTTTGAAACAAGTGAAGGGTTCAGAACCAAACTTGTTTTACAAACACTATGTACAAGGTTCTTTTTTTTTCAGCAGTTTCGCTTTAAGGTTCAATCACTGTACAAGCGTCATACCACGTACACCAATCTATAGAGCATTTAAACGTACTAATTCTTATTTACAAATATATTTGGTAAAACCCTGATTAATTTCAACAGTATTTAAACCAACCTTGCAACTATTTGAAGAGAAAACACTTATCTCAAAATACTTAAGAGCGAAAACAACTAAAGAAGAAAAATAAAAACCTGCTGTTTCTTTCTTTGATCCAAAAACACTCTTCAGTGGCCTTACACCAGTAGAAGTACAGTATTTCACTTTAAGTACACAAAAATACTGTGCCAGGACTGTTTGAGGCAGTTTCCACTTGTTCAACGCGTTATATGTCGACTCTTGTTTCAATAAAATCTTACACTGTATCTGGTTCAGTGAATACCGTCCCATAATATGCAGGTTGATACACTGGAATTAAGGCAACAGTAAAATAACCTGCTGCATTTCCTTCTGTTGTTTTTTAACCACATAACCCTCTTTTTACCCCTCGAGCGATCACATAATTCAAATACTGTAGTAGAATAAAACTATGGTCCCCAAGTACACAACTGTAGTACAGTGTAACAAGTACGGATAACGAGTACAAATACTAAGAGTCAAAGGTCGTCAGGTACCTAGTCTTTACATCATGGAGGGAGGTTCACAGCGGAATCATGGGAAGGAGGAGGGAGGAACGGTGTCTACTTGTTGTTGTTGTTTTCATGCAGGTCTCTGTGAAGGATCCAGATGTCCTGGTGTGATTGGTTGTTGTCGTTGATGTTGTTGCGGTAATAGTTGTTGTTGCTGCTGCTGCTGGGTGGAGCCTGCTTTGTTCTGCTGCTGCTGCTGCTGCTGTTGGTGGTTCTGCTGCGGCTGGGTGGTGTCTGGATTCGGCTGGGGCTGCTGCTGCTGCTGCTGCTGCTGCTGTTGTTGTTGCTGCTGCTGCTGCTGCTGTTCGTGGCGGCGGTGGAGGCTCGTGTCTGCTGCCCTCTGCTGCTGGGGACGGGAAGCTGCGATTTGACGCGAGGGCCTGAGCGCCGGTCGCTGCTCTGGACGGCGGCCTGGCTGGAGCTTCGGCTGGACCGACTGGCGACAGTCTGCAGGGAGGGGATGGAGAGACGCATGAAACGGAGCCATTTTTATGGAGTTATTAACAAGCATAGCACTAATAAACCTGCACTATTTCATCTGGGTCGGCTTGTTTGTCAGGGCCCATTACACCTGCAGAACACAAAACAAATCTAAAAGTCTGCAGGTACTGGACAAATGAAAATTTTGCCAGATGATGTCACTGGATCAGTGGTGCAACAAGCACAACCTAGCAGTTAAACTAAACTTAACCTGGAGTAATGACATACTGTCAAACGGCCAAAGTCCAAGTGGATAGGTCAGGTATGTAGGACATTATGTGTGAGATCACTCCCACACAGATGAGACACTGGTGCAAAACAGTCACACACACACACACAAATTTAAAATCTGAGTCAGCTACTTGTGGTTTAGTAAGTCCTGAAAGTAGACAAACAGAATCCAATCTGATGAATGAAACGCAACAATTGCACTTTCAAAAATTGCAACCATTGCTACCTAGTATCTTACTTTACTTGCAAAAGTAAGCGAATTCTTGTTTCTAGCTTCTCGAATGACCTCCTTCTGCAGCAGTAACGGCAACCAAATGTTTCTGGTAACTGCTGACCAGTCGTCTACAGCAGCCTGGAGGAATTTTAGCCCATTCCTCAAAACACAACGGCTTCAGGTCTGAGATGTTGGTGGGTTTCTTTTTTGAGAGCAGTGGCTTTATCCTTGCGTTCTGTATCCCTCAAACATGAACAGTGATCATTACAGGCCTTTGCTTAGAAGTTGCTTATTGGCTTAGAAGTTCCCCTAGGTTCCTTTGTGACCTTTCAGACTATTATGTGTCTTGCTTTTGGAATGATCTTTGTTGATGGACCACTCCTGTAGAGGGTAACAGACTGAAAACACCTCTGAACAGACAGACTCTAGTTTGGCTGTGAAATTAACTTGTAATCCCTTCTTCTTATTTGTCTGATAAAGTTATCTTTGTCTACTTTCAGGACTTGTGTGCAAACCCGCAGAGTCAGCCATCCCCATAATTGTTTCTTCTTTGCTGTATTGCTTTATCCTGCTGCTGATTTCTCCACACAGACTAAATCCGGTAACTATTATTCACTTTGACATTATGCTCCTGTTTGTATTTACAGTGTTTTTTTTGTTGTTGTTGTTTTTTATCTCACCGTGTGAGGCTGCTGCTGCTGCTGCTGCTGCTGGACTGCGGTTCCCTGCTCTGCCTTTTGCGTAGCCAGGGCTTCACTGGGAGAGCTGGAGAACAGGATCAATTCGTCTTTGGCCTGAGAGATCTGTGGGAGATAAATGAGAGCGGAAATCAAGCAGCAGGCAAAAACCTCGTCAGGAACACGGCGTAACCAGTCCCTGGCTGCTAGCTTTCACTTTAAGTTAATCACAGGGAAGATGAGGTGCTCTGAAGTGTCGGGCAGGTGGATGTACAAACCTGGAGAATAGGTTTTAAAAATATTGATAGAAATATATATATATAAATATATAATATCATTGAAAGACAAATATTAATCAACAGCACAGGATCTCAAAGACAGCGCTCCCATGCCAGAGCAACTCAGCAACCATGGCTACAGTCAGGCCTCTATATCTGGAAAGATGACAGCCATTGATTATAGAGCCACGAGTGAGTCAAAACATGTGACCTAGAAGCCGACTGTTTGGAAATGTCAGAGTAATTAAGACGTGAGTGTATTTTGGTGCATGGCAGACACACTGCTCAACCCTGACCCATCGTATTTGACCATGAGCAAAGTGTGTTCATGAATCTGTTGTAATGTGTCACTCAGGATTTGCCACATAAAAGAGCAGCATTAGAGTAGAAAGACTAGTATGTCTGAGTTCATTCACATAGTTACAAAATGGACAATAATACAGTTTCTGTGATGGACAGATGTGACATCTTTGCTGACATTTCCTGAAATGGCTGATATGGGCAGTGATTTGTCTTAGACTATAGGAAGTAAAACCCCAGGAACAAGCTGCACTTTTACAGAGAATTACAAATTTCTAAAAGGAAAGTGGGATGAGGGGAGCGAGAACATTACATTAGAACTGCATTAGTGTCCCGTGAAACACACACACAGACATAGAAGCGTGTATGAGCGTACCCTGCTGATGTCTGGCTCTGACTTGCTGGAGCACATGGTCTGAAGCTCTCTGATCAAATCTGTTTCATCATCAGAAAAAACAGACAGACCTGTAGGCTCCCTGAAAAACAAACATGATATATGACATTAAAAAACGCAGCATCGCACATAATTAACTGAGCTATTTAATGCGTGTGTATTACTACAGCTGCATCCTATAGAATATATTATGAGCAATAGACAAAACACCCACCTCCGGACTCTGCCATTAGTGAAGCTGACATCGGTGCTAGACAATGAGCCTGTAATCACATTAACGAAAAGAAACATGAAATCACAAACATGCCTCCTGTCACTTTGTATTACTTAGACCTTCATCTCAACAGATCCCAGGTAAAACATGGTATAAATGATCCACAGAGTCCTGTAACAAGGACACTGAATGACAGAAGTTGGTGAAATACTGCCACCTTGTGGAAGAAGTCAGCACAGACATTCAATCAGAGCTCTATTTAACAGAGATACATTTTATAGCTCTGATTGAACACTTTATTTCCTGACAAAACAGAATCTGTTTTATCTGAATACTTGGCAGCTCCCTTAGTGCCCCACAGTCCAACAGTTACTGAACATCCAGGTCTTCATCCTGTAAAACTATCATTTATGTTCATACCAATAATGATCCCATTAAAAGAACATAACCTAGATCAATGAAAAGCAATTGGTGGATAGAAATTATGAAGCCAGCGTTGGAGGATTTTGTTTTTGTAACCTGGATATGTCATTATTTAAGTCCCTGCTGGAAAATAAATGCTCTTAATACTAATGAACACACATCTTTAGCAGTGATCAATCATTTACTACAGTTGTTGTGTATTTTTGTCTGAATGAATGAGGCAAAACCAGCTTATTCAATAAGACAGCAGCAGCCCAGACCTCCTCCAAATGTGGTCTCAGTTCAAACGTGTGTTGGGTCTGTTCACATTTGTACTTTAAACTGGCAACTGAGTTGGATTGGACTACTTTGAATGGAAGTTAATGCGCAATGTTTATGATAGTGTTCTAGGTTTTTAACCTTGAGGAACACTGCCCTCATGAAATAAATCTGAAGGGTCGTGGGATATGTTGCTTTGGTGACATGACTGGTGGCCAGCAGCCATCTTACCCTCTCTGAAGGAGCCACCGCAGCTCCAGTTTAAGGCGGGGCTTCCCTTCTTCCTGGGGCTGGTGTTGGATCGTCTCAACTTGCCGCTGTCCCGTCCCCTCCTTCCTCCCCCGCTGCCGCTTCCTTTATAGGATCCGATGGCTGACAGAGGGAACTGGCCGCCGCGGAACTCCAGCAGGTATCTGTCGATTTCTGAGGAGTGAGACATGCACATCAGTGTTAATGTTATTCCACAATCACCTCCTTTTTGTTTCCGTTTTTCAAGAGGTCATTCCGAACTGATCAGCCGCACACACCGTGACGAGGCAGTGGGCAGCCCAGGAGAACAGCCTTGTTGACCAGGATGCTGAGGGCGGCTTTCACCACAGCCTGCTGCCCGGCACTCAGCCCACAGTTGCTAGGAGATGGCCGCTGTGACGCAGGGGGCGAGGAGGGAGAGATGGCGGAGCGGCTGGCTGTTACCCGGGAGATGATGGCTTCCTCCACACGGGGGACGACCACGGCGTTCCAGAGACGCGCCAGCCACCTGCGCTCACACAGACACACAAGCATTAGCCTCACAGACGGACCCTCCTCTTTGTTACTTCTTCTCGTGAGAGGTGACGTTATGTTCTGACGACGCAACTGCTCACGGTGACATTTCTTCCTCTGTACGAGCTGCAACGCACCAGTGTTACCAGACTCATGTTAAGATAAGAACTGAGACCAGCTACACCAGGCCAATTAAAATGTGCATACTTCAGAAAATCATTTTGGGGTTTAGAGGGAAAAATAGTGCTGATACAACATGTAATTAAATCAATAGAAAAGCTATAGATTCTTTTATGAAATATGAGGCAAATATAACATCTTTGAACAGGCCACCTTGGGATCATGAAATCTGCAATTTATTTTCACTATTTTATCAGAACAGCAGTAAATAAAAAGGGCACTCAAGGGGAAACGAGATGTTTCATTTTGCGTAACCACAAATTCTATCTGTGTCCCTTCTCAAATTCAACCTTTTGGGCTAAAGTTTGTCCGTACGACGATAGGGAGACATGTTCACACACCTGACGATGGCCTGTGTGTTGTTCAGGACCACGGGGCAAGACAGAAAGAGCTGAGGGCCCAGCAGAGCCTCCAGGGTCCCCAGACGGGACAGGCAGGCGTTGAGCTGTTGCCAAACCTGGCTCACCCACAGCACTGAACGCTCCATGAGGCCGTCGGGCGACCAGACGCCGGTTCCCACCTGGAGGAGAGATGGAGGGAGAATATAATGAAGCATTTCACTTCATATAAAAAAACAAAAAACAAGCACCTTCAGTTGTATTTTGTGGATTTCCTTAATGAAACCCTTTTTGTGTGAAAACACGGCACTGAACACAACGGCCGACAAAAACCAAGCAGTCTCCGTCTGTGCGTCTGTGGCAGCTGCATCTAAACCTCGCACGGACCTTATGAAGCAGCTTCCTGCGGAGGTGTCTTCCCAGCAGGCCGTGCAGTGGCTCCTGGTCCCAGCGGAAAGTCACCCAGCGGAAATGCTGCTGGAGGCGAAGCTCAGATCCCTGCAGGCGAGGCTTCGACAATGTGGCAATCAAGAAGTCGCCCTCGCGGAAGTGGTGGGGACCTGAGGGACGAGTAAACAGGACAGAAAGAGAGGAAAAGGTGGTTCGGCGTTATTTTTACAGTCAGACGTTTTGTCTCGGTTGATATCTGGTAAGATGTGTAACTGTCTGCTTACTTAAAATCTCATGTTACAAGAGAATAGTCAAGAGAATAGAACCTTTAACAAGGTTTTAATTGAAGTTACACAAAGAGGGATTAATATGAGACTCTAATCCTGGGAAAAGGCTGCTTTAACATGACTCATGTGAGGCTTAGATGGACATAGTAAAGAATCATATTTTTATAGATATAGATGGAGTCTGGCTGCAGTCAGACCTGTGTTCAGGACCAGAGGGGAGGCAGAGCCCCTGTTGTCCAAACTGTGGCAGAGGTCTCCCAGCAGGCCGGTTAGGGATGAAGCCTTCTCCAGTCCCTCCAGCAGGACAACAACACAGCGGCCGGCGTGACCAGCTGGTATCCCGACCCCTGAACCCACCACCGGCATCAGGAAACCTGACAAAGGAAGAAGAGAGGGAGGAAAAGCATGAGCTAATGGACACGTGTTTAACTGTAACTTCAAGACAAAAGTATTAGCGAAAATCCAACAGCCTTTTTTATATATTATCTTTTATATTATTCTTCCCCTAAATGATCAACAATGCATCAAGCACTCCTCAATGCTGCATTCATAAAGTGGCGGCAAAATAGGAAAAAGAAAGGAACACAGGCAACATAAATGGGCCACTTTGTGGTGTTACACAAGTACAAAGAAAAATTAAGTAAAATTAGCTGCGGACCTTGTTACCATTACTAAATTAGAACATATGATGATATAACCAACCACCAGTGGTGGATATCTTCAGACATTCTGGCCACTATTTGTTACAGACAGTTTTTGTTTTGTTCTGTTTACATCAAAAGGTGAAAAATGTCAGGTGTTATCTATATAGAAGTGAGTTAGAAACTGAACTAGAACTAAATCAATTGACAGTAGAGACCTTTGCTATCAAATGAATAATGAATTAATTTTCTTTCAATCGTTTGTAAAGCTAAACATCGTTTCCATGCTAAATTGTTGCGTGAAAGCATACCCACTAACCCCCGACCTAAAGCCACCGTCTCACTGCTGCCGTGTACTTGTGCACCCTCAGTGTACATGCACCAGATATAGAACCAGTTTTCAGTGTCTGCCCGCGCGTGCTTGTGTCTTTTCTTACCACAGGTGATGAAAGTCTCCAGCAGCTGCTCTTTGGTCAGGCTCTCCTCCACCTCCACCCTCACCACGTCACAGCCGAGCCCCGCCGCCTCCTGCTTGGACTGGTGAGAAAAGAGAAAGGGGTGTGGTGGAGGGGGGGGTGAGTGAAGAGGCCCGAAAGAGGTAAGAACGGAGAGTGCGTTGTCATGGAAACAAAGGAAATGTAGTACTACTATGTGTCGAGTGAAAATGGAGCAGGAGGATTTGAATGAGCAGACAGGGCTTTTCCAGATACAGGGCTGCTATCAAAGAATACGATGCTGAGGACACTGTCCTTCATTTATTGGAAATGAATATTCAGTGCCTGAAATAAAGAGAAACAGTGAATTTGAAGTAAATAATTAGACTAGGGCTCACAAAATTCACACGTTAACGCGAGATGATTCATTTCTGGGATTAATGCCGACAATCTTTTAACGCGTTAACGCATTCTCGCCCTGATTTACCCATAATTCAACCTTCGCTGCTTTCATTCCCCATTGGGTTCCTTGGACTTCCTTGGAAGGACAGTTCCAGTGCACAAAAACAAAGATGGAACAGCAAACAAACCTGTTGTGGTTTGCTCACACTGCAGGAAAGACTTTTCATTTCATCGAAGCACTCGAGCCTTAAGTATCATCTCAACGCCAAGCATTCATGTGTTGGGGCTTCAACTTCAGGTGTTAACGCCTGGCAGCATACCAACTGGTGTTCAAATAACTTATGTGTGTGTTTGTTTGTGTGTATTATTCTACAGCAGGTATGTAACAGATTGTGTGGAGAGGCCTATATCTCCTGCTCAGTAGTACTGCCTGCCCTCTGCCACCTGCGTTAAGTGATGAAGGTCTCTGAAGTAGACCCTGCATATGTGGTGAGATTTAAGACAACCTTCTTGGAAAACTTAGCCTCCCGCCAAGAAAATACTAACAATGCATGGCTCAAGCTCACAACACCTCTGTATCCACGCTTCAAAGACTTGAAGAGTCTGCCCAAGAGTGAAAGGGAAGAGGTGTGACACACTTGAGGATGCTATGAAATCCCCAGAAGTCTCTGCGACTCAGATGACACCAGGAAGAAAATTCACCTTCTACAGATTCAGAGTCAGATGAAGAGGTGCAACCTGACAGAGACATACACAGCTACAGAGCAGAGCCACTGCCCCATGCAGTGGTGTGCTGCTCATTCAGGAGCACATGACAAGCTGGCCCTGCCCGCCCGCAAACATCTAGCAACTCCTGCATCCACGGTTCCATGCGAACGACTCTTCTCAGTCGCAGGCCATATTGTTCAGAAGAAACGGTCCGCTTTACATTCTGAAAATGTTAACCAGTTAGTTTGCCTTAGCAACTGTCTAAAAAATGAATGAATAAAAGGTAAAAGGGCCAAATTGTGTAAGTGTTGTTGTTTGTTCAAAAAGAAAACGTTCCATTCACCTATCTTGTATTTGCGAGAGAAAAAACTTGCCAAAATTGTTTAGATTTTTTTTTGTCAGTAATAAAAACAAATGTGATATCCACTTCTTGTCGTTTATCTTTCAGTTCTGAGAACAGAACACTGAAAATTTGAATTTTTCAGTCATATTAAGGATGTGATTAATCGAAATTAATTCAAGAAACCTTGTGATTAATTAGATTAAAAATTTTAATCGTTTGACAGCCCTAAATTAGACACAACATCAATTAGACAGTTTGAGTTAAGGCTGACGAGCTATTTTTAATTGCTATATTAATTGCTATGTTACACCCTTTACCATGGTAACAGTGCGGGTGGTGAGTAGTGTCCTATTCCTAATAAAACTATATAAGTTCTGCTCGTTTAGATCAAACTCCTGATCTGTGTGTGACCAGTAGTTGACCTGCATTGCATTTCATCTCATTATGGTGAGATACTGTATCGGTAAGTTTGCACGTCAGTTCTTCTTCATTGCATTACCATGTGCCACAAAGCCAGATTTATCTTCAATCTAATGCTCGTGGTTCCCCTTCAACTATTTGTTTTGAAGAGGCTATGCGTGCTCTCTCTCTCTCTGTTGGACAAACACACCACTGAGCGGTCGTGTTTTCAAATTGAAGTGTCATGCTCCATCAAGCTCGCAGATTTCTGAGTCTGAGCACTGGCTGAATTACCTTGATGCATTGAGCAACCATATTGGCGATGTACTCCTGACAGCTTCCCTCCAGCCCGTGAAAGATGAGGTTGCCGTACTGCTCCACCTAGACGAAGAAGCTGGAGATGAATGAACTGACACGATAAACTGAAACAAAAAGTGTGAAGAGCGAGAAGAACAGGAAGGTCTTCCCAAATAAAACCCTCTGGAGCAGTTGTTATTAACTTTACTGTATTACTGATGATATATTCTGCATATTAGATAAACACATGCAGCCAGTGTGTTGAGGGGGTCTGTGTGGTGCAGTGAAGTCAAGATATGATTAAATGGACAGGTGAATTAAAGGAAGGATACGTTTAATGTTGGTCTTTATTAGTTAACAGTAGCTTCATCAGGTACCAGGAAACATTCTTTGATCAAATGGTTAGTATATACAAAGAAAGGGCGCTATACCCCCTTTAAGACATACTGCACCTTTGAGCTCTGCAAACTTATGTTTGTGACATTATATGGTATAAATCTAGATAAAGTCTCAGGTTTAAATGTTAATAGTTAACAGTCAGACACATTAAAGCTCCATGCTGCTACTGTTATTTTAGGCTTCGCTGCTCGTTAATATAAAATGTACATCTGTGATGTCAGTGTCTTTTTCACGGCTCAACATTTTTCACATCGGCCAGCAGGAGGCAGTGTATCTGCTAGAAAACTGTCCTTTGACTCTCCTTCCCTGTTGGCTTTCATCTGCCCATCATCTCCTCTTCTTTCTTCGCCGTTTCCCTTGATGCAGGCTTTTTGCCTCCTCCCTATTTTCCAACACCGTACTCACCAAATCCCCCAATCCCTCGCAGTCTTTCGTGTGTGTTTGCATAAATGTACAATGTGTGTGTGTGTGTGTGTGTGCTTACCAGGCGGACGCAGTTGTGCAGCAGCGGCAGGGGGAAGAGGGATTCCAGAGCCGACTCATCGAGACACGACTCAGACAGATCTGTCAAATACACACAGACACAACCTGTAAGCCTCAAATCGGCTCTGGTTTACATGCTCAGTGTCAGCCCGCGCTTCCACTCTGCAGTTACACCACACACAGGAACCTCAACGTGTCCTTGTAGTCGTCCTGAAAGTTAAAAACGCCACAGGTTTGATAGCCACAACAAGGATCAGATGCTCCAAGTGATTTTCAGATATGGGTTTGCGATGTGAGAGCATGGTGGGTATGGTTATTTATGCTTTATAGGAGATTTTAATTCACCTCCTGAGGAAACAGGCTAATCCTTCTTCAAAGATTAGGCTTTGGATCACCAGGAGTTATTCATTACATGAAATATCAAGACTTTCCGTAAAATATAATTTCAAATGATATTTTGTACAGAGCCTTGAGACAATTTGCATTGTTACTGATGCTATATAAATAAAATTGAATTGAACTGAAATGGAAAAAGTGATCAATGATTGATACCAGAATTTTCCAAACTACCTAATTCCAGTTCGTCTTTTAATGTGTTTTTCCTTATTTACAGTAACTGAGAACTGTTCTCAAATGGTTCCTAAAATACACCAAAATGTTTGCTTGTGTTACAGAAAAATGTGATTATTCATTGAGTATAAATAGCAGCCCTGACGGTGTAATATACGCAGGGAAACATCCACCGTTTTCTATGAAAAGGCTCCTCACCGATGGCTCTATTTCCCCGACGCTGACACATTTCAGAGACGTAATCATTTAAACATTATTGGTTCTTAATACGGTAGAAAAACAGCAGAAAATGGAGGAAATTTAAGGGCTAAATATGTTTAAACCTTAAGGGTAATCGTCAGCTGTAATAACTCACACATTTTTCTTTGACACCCCGTCTCTTAATTTAATTTGCTCTGTGACAGTTTCATTCATTACAGCTGCTGTTGCAGCTTTTCGGTAACAGACTGTTTGAAAGGCACTGAAGTGCGGGACGTTTCCTGGCTGGAAACGAACAGAGCGATGCTGGCTGGGATGGACAGGCAGGTCGATCCAGACCTCTGAGTCAGGACTTCACACACAAAGCTGCATGCAGATGCCCTTCCCAAGTAAAGCAGAGCCAGAACAGGAGAAAATACAACGACGTACGAGTGAGGAGAGAAAGCGGAGAGAGACGGAGAGGCTGGCCGCTGCTCACCCTGATTTTCACCGTGCCAGACTATTGTTCAGATTTTTTTTTTTTACTGACTCACTGAAACGAGAAATAAAGTAGATAAAGCAATTCAAGGAACGGAGGCTGAGAAAAAGAGGCGGCAGGCTGTAAGAAAGATTATTCCAATATGTGTAGGGAGAGACAGTCTGCTGCTCAGGGCTGCTATGGTGACTCATCTATAACCATTAACGGTGCTGTCGGAGGAACAATTCAGATTCCATGTCCAACACTGTGCTGGTCCCTGATATCTCTTTAAAAATAGATTTTAAATGATCATGATGCTGGATAGTTTATTATTCAAAGGAGGCTAGTGAAAGTATTGCAGCACATCACCTTACCTTACAGATAAAACCATGTAGCATGTCATTTATAGGAGTTCACTAGTATTATTATCAGGAATAAGTGTGACCTATGACGTCTGTCTCTGTTTGGAGACTCAGATCAGAGCTTTGTATCCCTTAATAATGGGGTAATCATCTCTGTCCTGTGTACAGCCAGCAAGCTAAGCTCACCATCATTTTGTACCAAAACAGGGAAAGCAGATTTCCACTTAAGAAAGCCATAACTCCCATCAGCAAAGCAAATAAATAAAAGTAAATGGATGACATGTGGCTGGGAAAAGAAAGCGCACAAACAGACCAAGAAAGAGCTACTGCTACTGGGTCTGTCTAAAAGGCACAGCGGGCCAAGAAAGTCTGAGCAGAAGCTGGGAAAAACAGACAAGAATTAGCAATAATTCAATGTGAATTAGGGCACTCAAACATTCAGCTCATAAACCATTCCTGGTAGAATGACCAAGCAAGTCTCTGCTGACATGTTATTTTAGGTTGAGACTTTATTCAGTCTACATTGATCTGAGGGTAAGAGGGTTGTATGGACAAAGTCAACCTGAATACACCCAGGGGCTTCATCTTAATCCCACAGAGCACCGATGGAACGCCATAGAGAAATAAAACAGTCACAGCATTATGACCACTGACGGGAGAAGTCAATAAACATTGACCTTGTGACAGTTCAATGTTCTGTTGGGAAACTTTTGGACCTGGCGGTGATACTCCTTGAAGGCAGCAGTCATCCCCAGCAGGACGCAGCCTGACACAGACACGCTGTACCAGGACCGTTTTAAAAGACCTTCAGAGTCTTTAGAGAAGCTAATATTCAGGTCCCTAGAGCTGAACTGATCTAAAACCAAACAATAAATATTTTCATTCTTTTTCAGAAGGAATTCAATTTGCTTTGACATTTTATTAATTAAGTCTAAGTCTATTGTGTTGAAATTCAAACACAAAGATGTATGGCTAAATGTTTAAATACTTCTTGAGGCCAACTGAATCTTCAATTGTTGTAAAGAAAAAAACAAAAACAACAGCAACAAAAAAAACCCATACATGTAAGTCCTTCTAGCCACCAATACCACAGATCATTATTAATGTCTGAACAGGCTTCATTTTCATTTGACCTGTGACAGACATGGCTGACTGGAACTGTTTCCTCACAGTCCCGCCCTCTTTTCTTTTGCGTGCCAGGTAAATAATACATGGCTACGAAACGCGCCACAACATCCATGTCATTATTTGTCGTTCAACACCTTTAGCCTGTGCTTCGTCCAGACCAAAGGCTGTGAATTGTCTTTGTTTAAAATATGTACAATAGGCTTAGTTCTGGCTATTTGGATGTTTGGATCCTCACCCATCATGCAACATCTCACTGCTGCCAAATTCATTGTGCACCATGTCAACACGTCCAAACACTGTCATAGAAACAGTGTCATAAAGATCCACCTTCCCCATCAAGAAAAACAAATAATACTTCAATAGATGGTCTGAATGCAGGAGACATGACACACTCTGCTAAAATAATACCATTGATGAATTTTTCTTAAGTTCAGGATGTGCAATTTGAACGTACACATGTTGTACACATTTGAACTTACATCTACATAGAGAAGAGTTTTTTCTTCATTTCTAAAGTAGCCCAGAACAAACCCAAACATTCTGTAAAGAGCTTTGACTACTAACTGGTAGAAAAGTGGCACATAAATACAAGGTCATTTACCACTGGCTATAGAGAGAGCTTTACGTGCTTTAATGTGGCTACCACAGTTTCCTCTACACATTTGAAAAGGGAGAAGTGTGGGAGCAGTAGTCAGGTTGCTACTATCTGTAAACTAAGCATTGGGCCCCACTATATTGAACCACACCAGTCACTTTTTTTTGTAAAAAATGAACCATCTGTGACTGGATTGAGTAATGAGACCTAGGGTAGACCTGATTTGTGTTATTGTGCACGAAAATATTTAATTTGATATGACATAATCATTCAGTTATTCTGATTAAGGTTAGATTGAGACTAGTTATTTAACTGAATTAGTTACTGTGGGAAAATGTTTGGGGGTCTGGGTTTCCTTCACGTGTTGTGTCTCAGTAGGCAGAGCCTGGTAAAAACCTGCCTCCGTTGCAAACTCATCCAAACTGATTTGTAAGGCCCTTTCATCCACTAAATGGCATTTCTAACTGTTGAAGGCAGCTCTGATTCTGGTGTTGGCTCAGTGCTTTTGGATGATCAGTGAGTCCTGTTGCCAGACTGGTACCTTTGAGGCGGATGGTGATGCACTGGCTGAGAGGCTTCCTGACCAGATCCCAGGGAGACAGGGGCAGCTCCTGGCCTGGCACCCACTCAGTATCACCTGGAAAAGAAAAGAAGAGACAGAGGCACATTAGCACCAGAGAAGTCAATCACTAACGCTACACACACACTGCATATAGTAAATGATAATATTCACATAAGCTGTTTGACACACCACGCATCACAAAAGGATGCAGTCAGCTTACAAAAACATACAATGTAGAGTTTGTTGAATAATTTCAGTGTTTATCATTTTGGTATCTTTACAAGTGTATTTCTGCCCCACCTGCATTAATACCCGAAGCACACAAAGCTTCAGAACAAACGTCTACAGAGATACCATGCTACTGATACATCAAGTATTCTCCTTGAATAAAAAGTCAGGAGCAGCAGTGTAACTGCTTCTCTCAGACAAAGCAGTGAAAAAAATGAGAGAAAATTCACATTGCATCAGGATGCGCGTGATGAATCATCACATAAGGCGCGCTAGCGAACCCCTTGATCCCAATTCAAGCTCTGATGTGTTGGTGCAGAGTGTGCATTGTTTTCTCCAACCGCAGTGTTTCAGCATTAAACATCTGCTCTTTGCCAGTAGAACTGCTCCAGGAATCAAAACTGATAAGTTGATGTTTAGCCACAAACCACTAACGGAAGGAAGTTTGTTTTTTTACTTGTTAAAGTTATGTTCAAGTGTGAACAATTTGTCCAGACTTTTTCTACAGAAAAAAAAAAAAAGATATGTGAAACCTGTACAACTTTTGTAGAGTTGCCCGACACTATTGAGGGGACAGTAACGCTGACCACAGATGACTCAGACCAGCGCTATAAAGTGACTGGTGGCTCTACACTATGCACTTCAGTAAAGTTGGAAACCAATTCCCCTGTGCTGACATCCAGCTTTTGTGTCTTTTGTGTAAGTCTCCATTTGTAATGCAGACTTACCAAACTACTGCAGCACTTTGTCTTCAGTCCCAAAGGAAACCGTTCAGGAAAAGATTTGAGGTTTGTCCGCACTAATTGGACTTCCTACTTTATGAAAAGTGAACTTTTGGCTTCCTGCAGAACTGAACTGCTCACAAAAGCTTCTAGTTTCTCAGACCAGAGGCAACAAAGGAGCAGCAAATGTCTACGAGGGACGTGTAAAACAGCCATCACCCTAAAGTCCAAGTTGACATCTTCATATTGCTTTGGCTTGACTAATATGTTCAATAAACTTACATTAAGATGTTAAAACCTGCGGATGATTAAATCATTCATCCATCTGCTACGCTGTTCCTGAATTTTCCCCTTAATTCAATCAGACTTCATTATTCTCACTATTTTTATCATTTTGATTGAAAACATTAATCATTTTATCTGCCCAATGTTAGATAACTGTAAAGAAGCGTTCATCTGATTGGCTGATTTGTCTGGAAAAGAGTCCAAATAAGTAATGCGCAAATTAATCCTATTTATAGCAATTAAACTATTAAGTAACACTGTCAGCTGTGTCTTGACCACAAAAAGGACGCTGTAGCCACTGCTGCTCAAATGTAACCAATTACACAGGTCTAATTTGATTATTGTAAGCAGTTGTAGTGATGTTAAACAGCTCACCATATAGAAGCATGAATCTGCAGCATAACAACACAATACCAAGCGACACACATACACACAAAGGGAAATGAGAAATATATGCCGAGGCAAATGAGACACGCGAACCGACTCAGGGATACAAAGCCCAGACACAAAGAGTGTCTGCATACAGTTTGATCCCAGCTAACACTGAAGACAGACATTTTCTCCTAAATTGGCATCTTCCTCCCCTCCCTCCCATCCTCCCACTCTCGCCCCACCTCATCCATTATGCATCCGTCCTCTGACAGTCTTTTCTTTCATCAGCATCCCCAAAACACACACACGGGCACACCAGTCTCCCTCCTCCGTTGAATGGAAAAGACAGTAACGGCGCGAGAGACTGTGGCAGCGAGACAAGTAGACCTGGCCAATTAAGGCAGGGGACATTTACTTCTTCTTTTACCTGAACTACAACACACAATACGAACGCTGGCTCGCACACATGTAACTCCGACCCTAAATAATAAATAAAATAACTATAACTAACTAAATAACTGGAGCTGTAGAGAGAACCAACCAAACACAGGCGTCATTTGATCAGCACCAAAGCAGACGCTGCACATACACCCTCCACATGTGCCCTCAGATGAATTATTCACCGATCCACACCAGCTCATCACCATCTGACACCGCATCTTGGTACAGCTGAAGATACCAACGCTGAATTACATCACACCGCAGTTGTGTTGTAGTATGATGGTTGCATCCATTCAGTAGAACTTTTATAGAAATTTAATTCAAAAACAATGTGCTAATTAGCCCTGACAATAATCAGAACACACTGATTAATCAGGACAATTTGTTTAATTTTTTTTGGAAAAATTTAGTATCATCTTTATCTCAGTGCTAGCAGTCAGTTCAGTAACCTGAAAATAAAAAACACTTGGTTTGGACTTTAATAGCGATTCTGTTAGTTTAACATCAATAAACAGAGATAACAAATACTTATTTAAAAGTATTCATGACATCATAAACGTGACAGATTTTCAGCTTCCTTAGCAAACTAATCACTAATGCCCTCATTCGATAGCTTATCTTATTGTTATAGAAACCCACAAAGCACGACCCACACTACGTGCCAACAAAGAGGTCTGTTGAACAAGGCACACATTTCGAAATGTAATATGGACATAATTAAGTTGAGGGTTGTTTTCAGCCACCGTGGCCTCAGACTACACCTGATACGGCTGCTGCAGGCTACACATTGACCTTACATATGCTTCTATAGTGCATTTAATGAGACAGCCGCTGCCAACACCTGTAGTTCAAGACGGGGATGGAGTCCTGCCAACACTCTACACCTTATCCTGCTCCTTATCACACAGCACACCTATCATGCTGCAGTTAGCTGTTGTAGCCGAGAATGTACATGAAAAGGCTCGGAGAGTAGAAGCTTAGACGTAAACAGAAAATCAAAACACGGCCATGCCATGTCAGGATTCAAAGCAGGAGTGAAGGATGGACAAGGAGAGATACAAGTATAAATAACAATGATCAGAATGGAGGGTATGTAGGAAAAGAAGGAAAAGAAGAACGAAGGCAGAAGCACAAAAAAAATGAGAATGTCAAAAGGAAAAAATCTGCAAAAATTGTGATAGCGGCAAGAAGGAGTGCAAGATGAGACAAAGAAGAGGAGCAATGGAAAGAGAGTGTGTATCCTCACCTATAAGGATGGAGGAGATACTGGTGGGACCCAGTCCTAGTGGGGGGCGCTGTGCCTCTTCTCCGGCCATCTGAGACTGTCCACAGACGATCTGGAGGTGGGAGGTGAAGGCATCGCTGAGGACAGCACTGAGCTGGGCCCATCGCATCGATCGGTCAACAGTCACTCTGCCTAGGACCAACTGACTGCTGGAGCCACCCTTTTCCTCCTCCTCCACGAGCCCCAAGGGACACATGGACTCGGTTCCTCCGCCGGAACACTGGAGGCGCACCAGGACCCGGTATGAATCTGAATGAGAAGACAGGGACGACGGAATGGACAAGAAGAAAAGATGGTTGAATAATCACACTTATTATTAAAAATAATTGGAAATCAGCCTGCACATTGTGCTGTTCATGTTCCATATATTCCATCATCCCTCTTTAAAGGACAGACCACTGGGACCAGTGTGATGTATAGCGTCTTCATCAAGGACACTTCAAACCAAAATGCTATACTTTGCCTCGTTACCCCACAGCCAACCCCATCATGACTGCACCTGCTTTTCCTGTCTGAAGTACTGACTGTTTACAACATGTAAGGCCATGCAACTAATAAAAATTAGGACCAAAACAGCAAATATGTCAGGATACCTTAGGATATATCCTAATACACGCAGAGCTCACACACTCAGACACAACAGACACACACTCACTGAGGTTCTCAAGTAGATCTTTGCAGTCGTCAGTCGCCACGTCATGAATAGTTCGATTACAGTTATCCCTCCTCTCGATGTCCTGTTCACTGTGGCTGCACAGCACCTCCAGACAGTCCTAGACACACAAACACAAGTCACAAAGCGACATGAGAACAACAGAAAAGAGCAAGAATATAAACTTTCTGTGCAGTATGCTCTCTATATGGGTATGTAACCACATCCAGCACTGCTCATGTGTCACAACATGATTCAGTGACGTCTTCATTTATATTCCAGTCAGACTCTGTCTAGTCTGGAGTCTCTTACAGTACGTTGGTTTAAGCTGAATGGGACATTTGTAGCTGGCAAGGTCAGCGATCACATCAGTCTGTGGAGACTGAAGGGACTGGACATTAGTGCAAGATATAGTGGAGTGGAGGTAGAAAAACATTGCAGTGCACACAAATACACTGAATAATGGAAACATTTTCACAGTAGGGCTGCACGATTAATCGTTGAAAAATGGCGATCTCGATTCACACATGAACGTGATCTCATTTCGAAACAACGATTCTTAAGCATTTTAGCGGCATCACAAACAAATGTTTCGATTTCTTTCCAGATTTTTTCAAGCACCCCTAAAGGCAGCACTGCCGCTGACTCCTCCCTCGACCTATGGCAAAGCGTCTTTACAACATGTGATTCCGCCTGCAGGCGAGTGTGTGGAAACAGTGAGGGAGAGAAGCAGAGAGAAGTCAGCGGTAAAGAGAGTTAAATGGATGCCGAAGAAACCCCAGGTGGTAGTGGCGAGAGTCACCCACAGACCCGAACCGAACTCGTGACCAAAAAAGGTTTGCATTCAGCAGTGTGGAAACATTTTGGATTTTAGCCAGACGATGACAAACAGTCTGAGGTGCATTGCAAAGTGTGTTCTGCCCTAATTGCAGCACCGCAAAGCAACCTGAATGACCATTTGAATGTTTTTTTTTGTTTTGCTTTGTTAAAGTTCATCAGTGCAATAAACATATTGTAAAAAATGCCAAAGAATCGTGATCTCAATTCTAAGCAAAAAAACTGTGATTCACATTTTTTCCAGAATCGTGAAGCCTTATTTCACAGTATAATGAATGTCAATGCTATAAACCAAAGACAAGAGAAAAGTTAAAAAGCTGCAGACAAGCTGCAGTGTCAGCATGTCTAACTGTGGTTATAGCACTGAAAGCAGCTGCATCATGAGATTCTGTTTTCTTTCTTTCTTTTTTTTTGTCACCTTGAGGCCCAGGGCAGCAGCCATGTGTGCAGATGTCCAGCCGTCACCGTTGGCCTGGTTCAGCAGGGCAGCAGGCAGCGCCAGGGAGGAGGGGGAGTCAGGGATCACAGTGTGGTCCCCCTGAGTTGGGTGGCAGAGGAGGAGACGCAGCATGTCCACATGCCCTGAACGCACGGCGGCATGTAGGGCCGTGCAGCCGTCCTGCAGGGAGGTAAAGGTGAGTGTCTGTGCACTCTTTCAGTTTCAGTGAGAAGATTCATTGGTGGGATTTTACTGCTGACACTCAGTAGAGTACAGTGTGTTGTCCTCCAACCAGATGGTTAGTGGTATGATCCCAAAACATAAGCTTAAAAAAATTCTGAAAAAGCAAATCAGCTGCTCAACATGAGTGTTAAATAATAATTTATATAAAACGGTCAGTTCATACAGTATATATTCCTATTCAAGAATTTCATCTGTACTCTTAATTCCGTATAGAAGTCCTCCGTGTTATATCATTACGTTTGACCCCACACACTAGCCAACATTTTGTGTTGGCTAAAAATACATGTGTGTGCTGAAGAGGTTGAACATGCTATAGAGACTCTCTGGCAGTTCTTTGGCTCAGCAGGGAAGCCGCAGCGCTAAATGTAGAACAAAGCAGGTAACTAAATATAGGAGCTCATCACATGCTGCCACGGCAACTAACAGCCCCCTATGGTTCCCATGGAGATGCAGAAAGCCCATACATCAACGGGCTCCCACCACTCAGACGACCAAGCCCCTGAGAATACTTAAATGCTTCATGTCAGACACGATAAGTGTGAAACAATGAGTGCTAGTAACGGGTGACAAAATGTGAGAAACTACAGGGAAGACGGCAACGGGGGTGACTGTGGCAACATTTCTTGCCATGTGATTTCCTTGAGAACAATATATTTATACGGCATTTTATCCTAAAGATCAAAATATGGAACTTAATTATGGTGACATAATCAATGCAGTTGTACAGACTGACAGCACAGCATTATTACCAACAATGTAAAAAAAATATATATATTTATTTTAATTGTTAAAAAAACAGCAGCCATTCAGAATGCCACGCCGCCATGCAAAGTGGCTTTGATGATTTTGCAGAGGAGGACATGGTTTTACAGAGGCAATAAAGCTAAACAGCCAAAGGCCAGAGCGATGAACCAAGACCTACCGCTGTAGTGAGCGAGCGATCGGCTCCTGAGCTCAGCAGGACCTGAGCACAGTCGAGCCGTCCTGCCTCACAGGCCAGGAAGAGGGAGGTCTGACCCCCCGCCGCCACCGAGTCCACAGCAGCTCCTGCACTCAGCAGCACCTCCACACAGCTGGAGGGAGGAGGACAATGTTAGATGCACATGTGTACCAACATGAAAATGAAATAAACGGCAACTGGAAAGACTTAACCCATATATGCGTACACAGCAGTCTGTTAAAATTTTATAATTTTGTAGTTTTAGAAGTCTAGTAACAGAAGATATGTTGAACGATGGAACAGAAACAACAAACAAACAAATCTTTGTGTATGCAGTGTACATGTGTTCAAATGCAGCTTCCTACGCATCCCATCTCTGTTACTGCCTCCACGCTGTCCAGTTCCATCACACATAGCAGGCCTTCCTTCCCAGCACACTCAGTTTGTTGTAATCACAGTTCCTGATGCCACCAATCCACCACATCACAGCAAAGAACAAAAGAACGCTGGCCGTGCTATAGACTACTAGACCTTTCCTGTAGAGGTTCTCTGTGTTCCCTGACCAGCCCAATCTGGCAAGACTGTCCTAAAAACATGTAGGTATCTCATTCTACATCCCCTTTATGGAGAAAGCAGTGGGGACCACCAAACAGAGTCGACAGAGTCAATGGTGGTTGTTGTTACACTTTTGTATGCAGCTTATTGTTCGGTAAATCCTCAACGGTATTCACGCCGAGGTCCACATATATTTAGATACTGACACAGGTTTTATTATTTTAACCGTTCACCAAAACATGGTCAAGATACAGTTATATAATCAATATGGGATTCAAGTAAAGATTCTCAGCTGTAATTTGAGGGTATTTAGATGCACACTGGAGGAAGGGTTTAGGAAATAAAGCTCTTTAATATGTCACTGCCTATTTTTCAAGGGACCAAAACTAATTGGTAAGCTATTACATGGGCTGCATGGGTTATTCCCTCATTAATCATTCATCAACTAAGCAGGTAAAAGATGAGGAGATCTCAATAGAAGTATACGAGACTGTCCTTAGAATGAAAAAAGTCAGAGATAGCTGAAATGTTTGGAGTGGCCAAATCATCAGTTTAGTACATTCTGAGAAAGAAACAGGACATCAGTGAGCTCTACGGAAGACAAAGGTGGCAGATGATCACATAATCCTTTCCACGGTGAACAAAAACCCTTCACAACATTAACCCAAGTGAGGAACACTCTCCAAGAAGTAGGTGTATCAGTATCTAAGTCTACAATAAACAGAAGACTTTGTGAGAGTAAATATAGAGGGTTCACCATAAGGTGCAAACCATTAATCAGCCTCAAAAATAGAAAGGCCAGAACAGACAAGAAAAACAAAAAAAAACATCAAAAGCCACCAGCCCAGTTGTAGGACAGCATTCTCTGACAGATGAGACTAAGCTCAACCTGTACCAGAATGATGGGGAGAGAGAAGTATGCAGAAGGCTTGGAACAGCTCATCTTCTGTAAAACATGGTGGACGCAGTGTGATGTCATAGGCATATATGGCTTCCAACAGCACTGGGTCCCTGGAGTTTATTTATGATGTGACAGAAGACAGACGCAACCAGATGAATACTGAAGTGTGTAGGGATATATCTGCTGCTCAAATTCAGCCGAATTTACCGAATTTAAGTTTATTGGAGAGGGCTTCTAAGGACCAATGGACAACGCCCCAGAGCATGTAGCGAAAGGCTAAGAAGTGGAATACTCTGCAATGTTTGAGTCACCAGATCTCAAGCCAATCGAGTATGCATTTCACTTTAGAGAAAACTTAAGGTAAGAAAAACCCACAAACAAGCAACAACAGAAGACAGCTACAGTAGAGTCCTGGCAAAACATCACAAAGGAGCAAACCCAGTGTTTGGTGACGTCCATGGGTTCCAAACTTCAGGCAGTCATTGGATGCAAAGGACTCTCAACAGCACTTAAAAAAT
Source organism: Mugil cephalus (assembly GCF_022458985.1). Taxonomy (NCBI): domain Eukaryota; kingdom Metazoa; phylum Chordata; class Actinopteri; order Mugiliformes; family Mugilidae; genus Mugil; species Mugil cephalus. The sequence continues at coordinate 24,479,789 of NC_061779.1, forward strand.
AACATTTTATTCTTGGTAACGTTAATTTCATGAAGATTGCGTCACTGACCAAATATTTCTGGGAATAACTGTATTTGTGTATGTTTAGTGTAATACGTTTTTTTAAGGCTAGGGTCATATACAGTTATTATTACCCCTTATGCTAAACCACGTGTCCAGAGACAAGGGAAGACTTCCTTCAACCCTCAACCAGTAGTGAAGCAAAATGACTGAGGGTCAGATCATTAGGAAAATTTAGCCAGCAGGATCACTGAGTCATAACCACTGAGCATGCGTTTTGGATACCCCACTCTATAAATAACACAGTGATCAGATATTACAACACTGCACATTCCCCAGCTGGTCCTGGGCATCGTGTTTTTTGGCAAGCACGCTCACTCCACTGTGGCTCAGAGAGCCTGCCAGTGAGCTTTGGGATTCATCTTGGCAACCCGTCAAAATCAATATGAGCGATCAGAACTGACATTGTATGTAGTGGAGGAGCAGATATTTCCCTCATCCTTAATAATTAACAACAAGGAGTCTGGTAATGTTTGATGAGGAGGCACTTAGAAATGAAATCTGAAAGCTGCAAAGATTTATTGCAACTGTCCGGTTAAAGCTCTGAGCGGAGATATTCTAGCTGGGGGAAATCAACCCATATGGCTTCGGATGGGATGCAGAGCTGGTCTCAACTAGAAAATCGGTGCTATAGTTCACAAAGTCGCCAACTGGAACCAGAGCGTTGAGAACCAGACAGACACACTGGCCCAACTTGAAACCCAACAAGATTACCGAGATTGACCTGGAGGTCAGATTTCACACATGGGAGCTTCCAGCTTAACTTGCAAGAAAATATGTGTAATGAGTCATCAACTGGCAGCACACACACACACGTGTAATTTAATGTGTAGAAGAAGTAGAAGTGGGAGTCAACCACTGTATCGGGGCTCTTAGACAACAGTTAATAACTAATCTTGGTATCACAGTGACACTATTCTGGAATCAAACATAAAAGTGATGTTTTCACTGTAAATTGTGATTGTTTTATTACTGTAAACGACGAACAAATGAACACCAAAAACAAATGACGGATTGCCGGAAGTCGCACCTAGAACGCTTAAATGATTAAACCCATGTGAGCTCACCTGCTATGGCCGTGGGCGGCAGCAAAGTGTAAAGACGTGAATCCGTTTTCATCTGAAACATCAGCAGGACATCCCGAAGACAGCAGTAGCTTCACACACTCTGGTGGTGAGAATGACAGACAATAGAGCATGATGTAGCAGCCTGCTGCTGCAGTGAAACATGAGTGAATGTCTGTAACAGTGAACATTAGCAGAGGGAATCAACAAAATACAAGGCAATATTGCAGCCTACGGCTAAAATATCTGAGCGCGAATGACCAAACACATGCACTGTACACAGCGGAGCGTAGCAAGCACTTTATCAGGTTGCCATGGATACTGTAGTTATTGTAGCAGGTATGGTCTCACTGGAGAAAAAAAAACTGTTAATTTTACAGTATAAGTGAGCATTTTTTATGAATCATTAAGGCCGTAATAAATTATTCATTTTAAAGAAAAAGGCAGACCTGTCTTGTTAAGCTAATGTACTTTCTCAAAGAGAGTTTTGATCCCCAGTTCTTTAGAAAAGTAGCCTTTTTTGTCCAGTATTACACAACAGACATTTTTAATTATTCAATAACAGCAAAATAGACTTAGCATTTTTCTGCTTCTTTTCCCATGAGTCTTAGCCACTGAGGTATTATGCCTTAAAATGTTCCTCGGCAGCAGTACAAAAGCATAGTAACCATTTATCTTCAACTATGCACATTAACAGCCCATTAAAGTGTCTCGGACTTTGAAAAAGAATGATGAAGAAATTATTGTATGAGAAATTACACTGAACGTTGAAACCTTGCAGAAGAAAGGCTAAAGTAGGGCAGGACTTCGGCTCTCTCTAGCGCCTGCGTACGAAAATAGTTTCACATATTCCACATAAATATACAGTCAAGACTAACACTGCACAGCACACCAGGTACTACACTAGAAAACCAGGACCAGTAATAAGAGTCTGGTATCCTCTTTGTTGATGTAAATAGAGTACTCTGTCATTAGGTGAGGGTGTGTGGTATTTCAGCCAGCTGCATGTGGTTTAAACACACGTGTCATTTGGAAATGTATGATTTGTGTATCAAAAGAGTGAAAGAGGAGAACCAAGTGGGGCTCAAACAATCAGATCAGATAAGTTGGAAACCTCTCGGGTGTGTATTTGTGAGTGCGCCCTCTTTGAATTGGCCCTCCTTTAAGGCTTCAGCACAGCTGTCCTTCAGCTGCATTAGTCATGTTTATGGATCAATGAGCCTCAACGCACTCTAAACACCTCAGCAGGGAGGCACATCCCGCAGATCCTGTGTGTGTGTGTGTGTGTGTGTGTGTGTGTGTGTGGATGATTTTCCACGAGTGTGTCCGCTGGATGAGCATGTAGTCCGCGCTGAGGTTACAGCAACGCGGCAGGCTCACGTTCTCCTCTAATGGAAGCTAGCAAAATGGGATCAGCCGCAGCTCATGCAATTACAGGCTTTACAACAGCACATGTTAAGTATTTATAGGCACCTGGCTTTTGTCTTATCACTGCATCTTCATATGGCTGCTGCATAAGGCACATCCCAGCAGTGCTGTCCGTTCAGTACACAGGGCTCAAAGCAAAGCATCTTACAAAATTACTTTTGCACAATGCCCTGTTATCGTATTGGCTTGTTCATAAGTGCAAGAGAAGCTGAAATGAACTTAAAAAGGAAATAAGTTTAAGAGGTGAAATACAGTACTATATAATACTGTAAATGGCTTTCACCACATAAATAACAACATGCACTTCAGTTATTTTAGGCAACAACCTGGTGGTAATACGGCAACGTTAAGCATTTCATAAAATAGATCCCTAGAGATCATCAGACCAGAGAAAACAAAATCCCACTGTGAATAAATGCTAAAAGGTTCACCTTATGACCTTTTACCAATGAGCTTTATCGATTGTTGACTCGTCAGTGCTGGTAAATAACCCAAAATATGCTGGTTAGTTACATCTAATGCAGGTGTAGCCTACAAATCAAAGCTGCATGTCAGGATGGGGAATCTCTCAACCTCACCACAATGTGAGCATTAGGCATCTATGCAAAGCAAAAGCATAAAATCATGTTTAATTTAGTGAATGACTACCTCAGACCATGTTTGAAAGGAGAGTAGTAGTAGCTGTGGTAAATATCAGAGGTGGCAGGAAGGTCTTGTGGTTTGATTCTGCCTTACAACAGAAAATGTCACAGATTGAATCTCTGAAACAACCAAGTTATGCTCCCTTTGATTTTTTCCTGGAACACCCACTGTAAGGGCCGTAGCATAATGACTAGAGTTTTGTGTAAATCCTCTGTTTGCATTTTAGTGCATCACCTTCTGTTTATCAGTCAATACAAATCAATGGGGCCATCTGGGCATTTCTTGAACATTATTCTTTAAAATCAATCATCTATCCAAACACTGACAAAGACAACAGATTTAATGGGCTTCCATACCCATAATTTCCGTTGGCCTAAAAGTAGGACGGAAATGTGTAGTTTGAAATCCATCATTCTGGGATAAATCCACCGGAGCTGTAAAAAACAGACATGAATGCAAAGTAACTGAGACCTACCTGTGTGTCCGTTCTGAGCAGCAGCAAACAAGGCAGAGGTTTGATTGTGGCTGAGGTGGTGGTCTTGGTCAAGATGATTGGGCTTATTCTCTATGGCGGTGGTGGAGGTGATGATGGCGGTAGAGGTGGTGGTGGTGGATGTGGTGGTAGCGTTGGTGGTCGGGTCTGGTTGGTTAAGCAGCATTGACAATAAAGTGACATTTCCCTGGGAAGCAGCTTGAAGGAGCAGGGGGCGCCCGCCGTCCAGGGCAGCAGGCCCACCGCCGCTTAGAGAGGAGACTACGGAGGGACACCAGCCTGCAGGGGGAAGGAGGAGCAGGAGCAGCACAGGTTAAACTAGGAGGAGGTGGAAGAGCAGGAGGGTGAGGAAGTGACTAGAAGTGCTGAGGTGGGAGAGCGAGGGTGTAAGAAGGTGGAAGGAAGGAGAGGACACCTCAGTTTCACACATTCAGATCCACACAGACTCTTTTGTCAGAGCAACAAGTATGAGCAAATCAGGTTCAAGTAGACGACCAAGGAAGTAATAGAAGCATTAGCTGTATTACCCCAGCATTAACAGACTCTCGAGTACAAACTCATGTTCATACTCAACATTGTTAAAACTCACATTTGTTAAGACCCAAAAGAAATGTGCAAAAAATTAAGCGAAACATACTGTACGTATTATGCAATGTATAAATTGATTTCAAGTTGTTATGGAGTCCTGGGTCTGAGCATTTGACCCAATTCAATAATTATAAAAGTCCAATGTGGAAATGATGCAGGTGGGCAGTACCTTATTAAACAGATATAGTTCGTATAGTGCATGTTTTTATTGTTGTTAAAATTTTAGGACTAAAACAAATGCATAATGTGTATTATTATTATTATTATATGTCTGAGGAAAATGTTGACATTCCCAAGAGATTTATTTCCTATTTTAAGGTAGGCTTTGTGTGTAAATATACTAAATATATCTGGGTTTAAATGATGTCTTGAAGCATAACTTCAGTATTTAAGTCAGACCATCGGTACGTGTTTGACCTTTTGAATATGCAGAAATGTTCCCTGCAGATGTTTAAAGTATTTAACAGGAGGTTTCTCAGTCAAAGAAATCCTTGAAACATGCCTGTAATTTAATCAAACTTGTGAAGCATGCTGCAGCCTAGACAAAAGAGCCCGTCATCGCATCAGATTGATACAGAAGCGAGATGACAGATAACATGTCATGTTTTGAGTCATCTATATTGGTCACATAGTGGACAAGTACAAATATACACATGCGATTAGTAGAAAACTGCTGAAACTATACAGAATTACACCAAACGTTTAACATAACACACACGGACATACAGGTGAGGCAAAGACCAGAAAATGACTAAACCCAACAACTGTTCAACAAATGCTATCTAAATGTTTGGGCCCATGGAGAGAAGGGCATTTATCTGGTTGTTCAAGGGGCACTTTCAGATTTGCATGGGTTAAAAGTGAGCTAGAGACTAATTCAGTGCTGAATTTGTCTCACAGACAAGAAGAGAGAATTACAGCACAAGAGTAGAGGAAATGTGCAGCACCAAATCTCAAGAACAAGATTAATGGCAGTCGTTGTGGTCGCAATTTCTGACTGAGTAGGTGGTGGTGGCGGATGAGTACAAGTAAGTACAACTGCTAGAAAAAAAAAAGAACTGGCTGCTAACAAAAGAGTTTCTGTCCTAGCTTAAAGCTGTGAAAAGTGAGTCTGGGAAGCAGGAGAACTTCCTCCACACCGCACAGTCAGAATAAGTGGAAGATGCTGCAATTGATGCAACAATTTCAGACAGGTTGGCAACACTTGAGTCATTTACTTTATATCTGTGACTGTAAGAGAATAAATCGTTATTTCTGTCTTACACAGACCTGCGTGAGCTTGAAAACATCTATAAAAACATAGTGAAAGATATATTTAGTCTGTGGTCAAGTGGTGCGTCGCTATCTGTAAGTTTAGTATGTCATGCCTTTAAGTATTTTCTTCTTGACCAAACGCTTATTATGGACAGCCAGAGAAGCGTTATGATTTTAGAATAGGAAACATCTGCATGCGAAGAGCAGGAAATGCCAGTATGTTTTGTTATATTTCAGTTTTGTATTTAAGGATAATTCCAGTTTATTAAAACTTGGCCACTCTTTTACCCATAATTCATTTCGGATATAATACATGTTTCCTCGTCTGACATTTGTTATGTCAGACGAGGAAACAGGTTGCATTGAAATAACTGGCCAATCTACAGAATACCTAAGGTTTAACACACTGGAATTGTCTTTTTATCATACCACACAGTACAAACATCCATAGCACTAAACACACATTACATAAAGAATAGAAATGCAAACATTTATATCAAAATGCCTAAGTTACATACGCCATCAATTGGACGAGTTAATGGAAGCTGAAACAGGAAGGAGTGCAGGAAGTGGAAGAGTGTTCGTGGCATGCTACTGGAAGGATGGAAGAGGGGAAGGGAAGGAGAGAGCAGCCTCTGGCATCAGCTTCAGAGAGGATAGGGGGTTACTGGTAGGAAGTCCAACAAATCAATCTGAACGCATGAGAGCACCAGGGGGCTCTGGTCTGCCTCAGTTCACCCTGAAATAACTTTTCTGCTATTCTCTAGTCTCCTAGTAGATGTTAGCAACATGTTGTGAGGGCCTGCATTGACAGCAATACTGACATGGCTAACGTGACAACATGGGAGACGAAAAGGGCCCAAAGGGAGGGCAAATTAGGGGCAAGGAAACAGAAAGATCAGTAGAGTAAGAATGCAGTGAGGGAAGTTGTATCTTTCAAGATAATTTAGAGATCAAGACTCTGACATAAACTAAACTGAACCCTTTTCTATTCTCTTCTGCATGTTTCCCTGTGACATTATCATTATGCTATGCTACGCTAAGCTAACATTCTGGAAAGACAGTCAAGAAAAGTGGCAGTGGGGAGAACTTGAGGGACATGGAGCATGGAAGAGCCCCTTTACCTGATGCTGTTGCCAGGGGGCTGCCTGGTGAGACACTGGGACTACAGGAGGATGGAGCACTAATGGAGAAGGAGGTGGAGGGAGGGGTTATGGAGGAGGGGCTACTGACAGTGGTGGCAGGGCTGATGACTGGGGGGGGCTCTGCACATGCTGCTGTTGGTTGCCGCTGAGGGCACCGGCCGGGCCCCAGGGAGCGGGAGGGGGGGCAGGCACCCACCTGAGAGGCCGTCAGGGCTGGGACCAGGTCCAGGGCAGGTTTGGGCGGCAGCTGGGGTGTGGCTGGTTTTAGCCCAGCCCCAGCGGAGCGGCTGCTGTCCCCCACCACCTTGATTGGTGGGTGAGGAGGAGAGGGGGTCTGGGAAAGCCCTGGCTTTTTGGGAGGTATAGGAGGAGGATTTCCGCGATCGATCCTGGCCACCGTGGGAGACTTGAGGCCAATGGGATGGCTCAAGCGACTGGGGAAAGGGCCTCCCTCTGAGGCAGAGTGGGGAAGGCCCGGGCGAAGGGGTCCAGCCCCTCCGGCTGGAGGGCTGGTGAAGCGTGAGAGAACCTGTGTGACGGTGTGACGAGCTTGCTGCTTGGCGGCAAAGTTGTCACGGTTGGTGGGGGAGAGGTCCCGGGCTGGAGGACTCTGGGACGCCGTGCCATTTTGGTCCTGTTCCTGGAACTTGTAGCGGGCCGCCTGGACACGGGGACTTACACCGCTGGGTAAGCCGTGGGGGGCTTGGCCCTCTGAGCCATTCTCTGATTGTGTCAGTCCTCCTGAGCTGCTGTGGACAATGCCCCGGCCAGTTGTCTTTGGCAGGCTCAGGCCTACATAGTTGGCAGGGGCTGGTTTGACAGGTATGGTGAGGGGGGTCTTCTTGGAACCCTCCACCTCAGTGGGGGGCAGGTCCGTTTGGCAAGATGCTGTTCGAGAGCTGATGGGTTCTGTGGCTACAGAAACAGACGTCAGAGCTTTAGGTTTGGGTGGTATGCTAGCGGTGGCAGCAGGTTCTGCCTCAGTAACAGCAGGCAGAGCAACACCAGCGCCTTCCTTTGCATCAACCCGTTCAGTCCTGAGCTGCTCCACCTGCTGCCGCAGACTCTGGCTCTCGGCCTCCTCGCGACCCAGTCTGGCACGCAGCTGTTCGCGCTCTGTGTCAAACTCTGACAGCTGCTTTTCCATCTTGGCTTCCATCTGTTGGCTACGCTGGCGCTCGGTGCTCAGCTCCTCCTGCAGCCGACCAGAGGTGCGACTATCCTCATCCAGGCGAGCCTGGAGCTCGTCAAAGCGCTGGGACTCCTCTACTACCCGTGTGGCAAGCTGCTTACACTCACGCACCAACATCATGACAATGTGTTTGTTCTTCTCACGCTCATCCTTCAACTGCGCTGTAAGCTTGCGGTGATCCTGCTCCAGACTCTGGAGCTGCAGCTTCTCCATCTCCAACTAAAAAAAATGAAAATAATACAAAATTAACAGTCAGAAATACACTCAAAACAGAGTACCAAGACATCTCTGTTGGTCTTTCAATGTCCAAACTTCTTCTTCCGTCAAACACCCAATACCTCCAAGAGATGATCTTCTCCTGTGTGAATCACAACAGTCATTCCACCTGACCCACCAGCACCACATCTCTGATGTACAGCTTAGAAGGCAAAACATGCACTCTGAATCATCCATCACCTCGATACCTCACTAAACAAATACAATCTAGTCTGTAATTGGGTATTAGGTAGAAAATGCAATTGCTTGAATTCTGGGGTAATAGAACCATCTTAATTTGAATGCATGCCCATTCATTAGTTACAAAGCTAAAAGGAGCCAGAACAATTTTCCCGAGGAGCCAGCCTAATCGAATGCACTAGGCAAAATAACTCATTAAACAGACAGGCAAGATCGATGGATAAGGACACATTTACACAAATAGACACTATTAATCCTCACAGCGGCTTTGTGAAAGAGTCTAATTTATGTGTTCAGAGAGACACAGCGTATCTGCATACGGCTGAATTTTGATGGCTTGTCATAGCCCTGGCCTCTATATCTGGAGCATTGCTGCTATTGTTAGCTCTAAGCTGACTTCACAGAGGGTAACAGGGCTTAACCACGGCTCTACACCCAATTGCCCAGACCCTATTGCTCTAACAAGCCTCAAACAATAGAGTCGACACCGTGTCCCAAACAAGGTCCCCCGCCATCCTTAGCCCCCTCCTCCTATCTATCTATCCATCCATCACCACCAGCTGATGCTGAGGAGAAGCAAGGGGTTTATAAGCAAGGGACGGGGTGCCAAGGGAACACCAGTTGTTACTGAAAAGGAGGTGCCACAACTAGGTGCTAATTGGGTACGGATTATGTCTGTTGTAAATCAGCATAATGCCTCAGAAGAACAAATTTAGAAATGTAAAGGTGGAGACGCACCAGGCAATGCAGACTGAAACCAGGCAGGACTGAGAAGGTCATATTAAGGCCATGTTTACACAAATCCCATTTGGGTGAAATGATATAAGCGTTGCACATTTCTGCTGACTGTCATGACAGATCCGGATTAGGGCAGCACCTTTTTGGAAACAAGTCCAAGAGTGAAAAAGAAATACGGAGCCTGTGTGGATTCTATTGTATTTTATTTTTCCAAACGTGCCTGAAAGGAATAGGATGATGTCATCGCCTCATCCCTCTAGCCCCTGACTTCTCATAAAAACGACATCAACAGCAACAACGACGTTTGTTTATGCCGCGCAGGGTTCATTCGCATGCTCTGCCTCTTCTTATTTGTTTTTTGTGCTGTAGCAGAAACAGCGCTTCACACAGGCCTGGGTTATGTACTAGAGCCTTTCTACAACTATATTTGGTTTTGCAATGGATCAACTTATAAGGAGAAATTCTGGAAAACAACGCCAAGGAAAACCAGAGAAAAGATAGTTTTGGTACGTGTGAAGCTGGCCTTAATATAGCTGTCTTAATCTGTAAAACATGCTTCAACTGAATGGTAAAAAAGCATGCAAACCTCTCTCCTCCCACATCAGTAGCAAAGTTTCTAACTTCAGATCTCCAGACCAACAACAAGTTACACAACTCCCAGAATTTTCGCATCACGTGTAATTTCGACACAGCCACAGTCCACTTTGAAGAATTCTGTATCTTACAAGTATGAAAGACCTTATCTAAAACAAAGGTGACTGGACTGACATGAGGTTTCTTGAGCATATTTCAGACATCCTATGCAAGTGGATTTTGGATGAGTGGTCAGATGTACTTGAGATGAGGAACCTCAAGCAAATCTGTCAACTGTCAACATGTCCTGCATGCCTTACACCTCCCAGAGTTTGTAAAATCTCAGATCTTACTTGTCATCCATAAACTGAAGCTGAAATAATAACGACCAAGCAGAATTAAGCAAGAAGTTAACTCGAAGGCCACCTCCAGTAACAAAGGTTTCTACACGGCTCTATCACTATATCTGAAATGCACCAAGGTTAGCACTGACAAAGCAGTAGAATACAGCAGTCATTCACTTAGCTAGAATAGTTGAGGATTATTGAAGGAGCAAGCAAAAGAGAAGGACTGGGTGGGTACCATTTAAAAAGGAATTTCTGCAATTGCGGTCATGACCTTGCTTCAGATTTTGCCTCACAACAACACTACGCGAATGAATACAATGTTTCCTCGTCACTGTTGAGAGAGTGTTGGCTCTAGCAGAGGCGTGGGGGTTTTGGCCTCTTTGCTCCAACTTCATGACTGATTCATGGTGGAGGAGATGAGGGGAGTGGGGGATGTCTTTATTATGTCCATAAACTGATTCAAAGTGTGTTACGTACAACTGCTTGCCTGCCTTCAGCTAGCTTAAGACCTCATGGATAATTCAACAGCTTACTCACAGGAGGACGCCAAGTGTGGAAACGGATGGAGGGGGATAAAGATAGCTCGGACATTCCGAGTGAAATTCACTCTACCCAGCAACCAGAATATCCCTATGAGTAAGTTGGAGCTGTATCTTCTAGCAGTATTGTGTTGTTGTTGTGTGACTACTCATTTGAAAAATTACTATTATTATCCCCACTTGACAGGTTTATACCTTGGTGTTGGTGGTTTGGGTACGGCTTAGCCACGTGGTGATTTATTTCGTCCTGAAGAGGGTAAACTCTTGTTTTGTGGCAACTGCCTCTACATTTACACATGTTTTCAGGGTCTAATGATGCACAACCACTTGAGGTCAAAGATGCATAGCTACATTTCTGACCAGTGCCTACAGTGGTTTCTCAAAACCACACTCTGGCCCAAGTTACACTGAAAATGACTAGGCTTAGTCAAGTTTCCCACCATCACAGGTAATGTATAAAACAGAAAATTAACAATGATTTCTCAGTGTAATCTTCAATCCACAATGAATAACTGCAACATTATCCAAATATTCAGCTGTTTACGTTCATTATGTTTCTGATGCCTCTAACCCATGCTATTTGAAAAACAGTTGGTGGACAAGATTATGTCAGACCCCAAGCTTTGATAAGTATCACTGCCTCCTTCAGACAGGAAATATATAATATACTTAGAGTTAATGTATTTTTTAAAACATTTTTGTACCTTTTATTTTCTTTGGTGTTTTATGAATCTTATTCTATTGTATTTCTTTGCATATTCACTCTGTGTCTAAAAGAGGCTACACAAACAGAGTATAGGCATCAACATAACCATAATTATTTGGAAACTTACACAATTCTTGCTCTTCAGACTTTCTGTTGTACATTAAAGGGCTATGTCTCAGCTACATTTTGAGTAGGTTCACATGAATATTTAAAGAACTGTGCATGAGAGTTAGCCTGGAGCCCACATTGCAAGTGTTGGTTTCTAAATGGCTGGAAAACGTCTCTTGGGCAGCCACGTTTCATGTAAGTGTTGGTTCATGCACCATGGAGGTTGAGAGATTAACATTGTCTGTCAGAATGAGGACTAAATGGGTGACCATGCTAAAGTGGTTTAAATCATTCTGAAGCTAAGAAAGGACAAATCATAAGATGCAAAACCCTAATGAGCTGTAAAAAAGTGCCGTCAGCTGTTTAAAACAGACTATTACAGAAAACATCAATCCTTATCAAAATGAGGACAAATGGATTAGCTCGAAATCTAAAACACTGTCTTGTCTGTCAAACACAAGTTAGCCAAATGTAGCATATATAGCTAAGCGTAAATAAAATGCATCACCAGGTCTCAGAAGAAAGCACTGCCACCTGTATCATAAACAATGTTTTGTAGGCAGTGTGCATGAGGATCCACCTGTCTCTAACATGGTGACAACTTTATTCACTGGCTGACTTCAAATCCTCCCTGAACATTTAAACTGGATTCAAAACTAGGCTTTGAAGCCATTTCACAACACTTCATTTCAATTTAAGATGCTCCTGGTGGATTTGAGAGTGGGCTTAGGATTATTATCCGGTTGAAAGGTCTGCTAAAAACAAATTACCCTGAACTAACTTCCAAGAAGTGCTTTGATATGATGTAGAATTCATAGTGGAATCAATGAATCAGTGCAAGCTGTCCCGTCCCTGAGGCAGCAGAGCGATGCCAAACCATAACATTCCCACCACCATTGGAATGAGGTTCCTTTGGTCTGCAGCAAACATGGCTACCGTTACTGTCGCCTGATTGTTTTAAAAAAATTGGTTTGTTTCCATATTCATGTTATGAAAGTTTGGCAGTGTAGATCTAAGAGAAGTCCAACTGTCTACTCTAAGGCTGAAGATGTGAAAGCAGCCATTAACAGACTGGACAAATTAAGATCATTTACAAGTGACATAGTGTGATGATCGTTAGAGTGGGGTCATTTTTATGTGACTTGCTAACTTTATTTATTTTATTTTAATTAAGATGATGTAAATTCTATGTATGCTTTGTTTCAGCATTTTCAGTAATCGGTACTGTTAAAAAATCGAAATAAAAGTCAATTATTTGCATTTCCAAGTATCTTTAAAAAAAAAAAAAAAAACTATTTCCACATGACTTTACGTTCACATTTTAAGCGTGAAAGAGAACACACACACAAACCACAGGCCCTAAATCTATTTATCCAGCTTTCCTGTCAAAACGGCCAACTCCTACCTCTCCCTTCCTTCCGTCATCCATACCTCCTCGTCCACGTGCAGCCTGTGTGTGTGTGTGGCTCCATTTGGCTCCCAACTATATCTTCTGTGCTATTATAACAGAGTTCATGGACGGGACTCGCATATTTATACAGTATTTTCTTTATTACTCACACACACTCATTCTGCCAGCCTCATATCCAAACACTTTCACACATCCGTATCCCTCAACGCAGAGAAGAAAGAGATGCAGAGAGAGAGAGAAAGAGAGAGAAAATGGGACAGAGCCACAGTAGACATCTGGCCGCCCACTTAATCAGTGCCACATAATCCCAAAGAGACCTGGGACAAACACACACTCGTGTACACACGTGCAGTCAAACGCCAAAAATGGAACCGAGACATAAGAAAATAGGTATTAAGTTCACACGCACAAAAATACACACAGCGTTATTTCTTCTTCCACATTCATGTGATACACACACATCACCAAAAATCACTACCTTTATTTACCTTCATTTAATGTGAAGCAGCTTTTGGAGGGATTTGAATTTCTACAAACATTTACAGTCCTGATCCAGCTGGAGATGGCTGCCGCCATCAGGGAGTGTCATTGCTATGGGGTGGGGGTGTTTGGTGGGTGCTACATGTCTCAGTAACATCCACATGAATGAATGCCAGATCCAAACATTTCCCAGCACAACACTGTATTGTACTGTATAGTATTTACTTCACCTGTCACTGTTTTTAATGGTTGATCAGTGTTAAAAAAAATTCATGACACTTCTTCATGTAACTCTATTTTCTTGTATACAAAAGGCCGCGGAGCTTGAGTGAAGAGTTATTGATGGAAAAGGTCCCATTATTTTAAATGTTAATATAACAGGAAAATGAAGCACAAGTTAAAAGCACAACAGTGCAAAAAAGCATCCGTACAGGTGGCACAAGGTGGACCACACAATGTTCCAGTTCAAACACCATCCACTCAGAGACTCCTCCTTTGTGTCTTACCCTTTTCTGACGGCTCTCGGCAGCAGCCAGCTGAGCGGACATACGTTCCTGCATCTTCCTGCAGTGTGCCATTACTGCCTCCAAGACAGAGATGGGGCTGGACCCCAGGGGCCGTCGTTCCTTGTCCCCTCCAGGGACCCCGCACTCAAAGTCCCTCTGAAGAGCCAGGAAGGGGTCAGTCAGGCTGTAGTGGCCATAGCGCTCTTGAAGAAACACCTCCTTCCTCTGAGCCTGTAGAGAAAAAAACAAGACAAGTTTTGAGTTTGAATGGCTCAAATAAGTTGGATGTTGTTAGCTTTCCACAATTTAGACATTTTGAAATCAGGATCCTTTCTGTAGTTTAACATTGTTATGAACATTAGTACTTCAGCCATAGCTTCTTGGCCAGATCACTAGGGGTTGTGAGATTGAATGAATAGCTAATAATAAAAGGTGGACCTGGACCTGCTCTCAAATAATAAGCATCACTCAAACATATGAGGTTGTTGAGGGGTAGGAGGCTTTGGGGTGGAGGGAAGAGGCAGGGCGAAGCACTTTTGGGAGCAATAGGAAAAACACAGCGCAAGCACAACGTTATTTGAGACCATGAGTAAATTAGACCCTGGCGGGCCACCATAGTATTAACATTGCATGGGAAACCCTTGACTGTGCCTCTTTATTAACACTTTGGCTTTTTGAAGTTTTTCTCAGTATCCATGTAGTCAGTCATATGCATGGTTGTTTCCTAAATAGACAAATCTGACGGCGTCCAGCAAAATGAAATTAAACCATGTGTGAAATTATGCCATCTTCAAAGATTCTCCCACCACACCTTCAATCTCAGGCTGCAGTACAATGGAGGCAGAGCCCTCCAGCCCTCCAGCCCTCCCTGGCCTGTGGTTCAAAAAGGAAGTGTAGTCCACTGGGCTATGCTGTGGCCCACTGCTCGCCCCTGACCGCTGTGAGCCTGCCCGCCTGTCTGACTCCACAAGCACTCAGCACCGCAGCAGGCAAAGGCTGCTCTCAGGTTACAGAGACATATGGAGATGGGAGATGGGAGATGGGAGATGGAGTCCTCTAAGCAGCACTAGAGGTGAGAGCAGGAAGCCTGTGCCGCACAACGACAGCGCCACGCTGAACCGTGCATCACAGCCGGGCACCACTCAGCTGACCGCAAACTTTCAACATGGCTGAAAAATTCCCAACAGCTGCAGACTCTAATGTTTATCATTCATCTTCCACAGTTGACTTCTGAGAGAATGTAAACAGAATGCTTAATGCTTCAGCAGATGAGCCCGGGCCCTAAGATGGCAATCTTTCCAAACGGCATATGAACGCAGCCTAATGGTAATGGCCCAAAAACAAAAACAGCGACAGCGAACTCAGCTGGCAAAGGAGGAGTGGGGGTTATAAGCCACCCTGGCTAATATCTCAAATAATTTGTTTTTACACATTTGCAGGATTGAACACTGCAATGAACCAATGAGCAAACAGCTCTTTATCAGACAGGTGGCTGAGTGGCAGTGATTCAAGCTGAATGCACAAAAAGCAGGATCCTGAGGCGACTACAACACTAAAAGCCGGGTTATACGCTTGTTAATTATTCTCCTTTCTTTGAAATGATGCGTTATTATTTACTATGTGCAATCTGGTACAACACTCTTATTTTACTTCAGCTAATCATCACGAGGCGGTGTTGTTGAACCTAAACGTTTAATCATCAGTTACATAATGTACACATTAGGCAACAGTTATTACTCCTAAAAAGAAAAACAGCATATTCAGTAACTAGTGCACAAACACACATCTACTATGCATCTATACCGCAGTCGCAGTGTTTTGCAACTCTGTTTTTAAAGTGACGTTAGTCCCTCCGCTCTCCTAACCTCCCAGACAGGTTTCTGTATAGGGGTTCACTGTAAAATCCTGTGGAGTAGATGATGGGAAAAATGCTGCTGTGAAGTCCAATGTTTTCCAAAGCTGGTATTGTTTGGCTCGGTGCAGTCGTACAGCGCAGTAACATAATCCCTGTTGGACTAGGCTTTAATCGTTCGGACCACAACCAAATGACCATTCACAGTACGCCAGTGGTCAAATAAAACCTCAACAAAACCCACTTGGCTCTAGTGCAGCCGCTGAACGGAGGCCAACCTCCCCCCTGACCATAAGTGGTGCTGAGAGAGGAATGACTCACAAAATATGTGGCAGAAATATGTTGTCAAAACTTCGAATCGTCAGAGCGGAGCAGAAAACATTTTCAGACATTTGAAATCTTTGAGTCGTGTCTCTTAGCCAAACAGTCTGATCTGACCTTCCAGGTGGTTCTCCCTCTCACAACATCAACTGCACGTATGGAAATAACAGTTTTAAGAATATTTTATTTCGCAGTCACGATTCACATCTATCAGCAGATGAAGGTTGGTGAGGGAGGAATATTTAATGAACGTGTAAGAAACTTTTAAACTGAACGTGGATCTGAGGGAAGGACAAAGAGCCAGAATGTGAGAGACGGCAGGGCG
Source organism: Mugil cephalus (assembly GCF_022458985.1). Taxonomy (NCBI): domain Eukaryota; kingdom Metazoa; phylum Chordata; class Actinopteri; order Mugiliformes; family Mugilidae; genus Mugil; species Mugil cephalus. Next base: position 24,496,017 of record NC_061779.1, read on the forward strand.
AGACAGCAGGGACACCGAGGAGCCAACGGCAGGAAGGTGTTGCGAGATGCTTCGCCAAAGAAGGAGATGAGGAGATACAGTTTAGAGAGTTGAAAACTAACACACATAAAGCGCACAGAGCGAGGAGATTGATGGTGGATCCCAGGAAGGCCGACGGAGCACTTGTCAGACTATGAGCAAGCCAATATAAACACACCACTGAGGATAGGTGTGTGTGTGTGTGTGTGTGTGTTTGGGTGAGCATGATGGAGAGCATAAAGAGAAGGAGTAACAGAAACTGAAACAATTGAAATGTGGGTATGGAAAGATCGGAGAGAAGAAAATGAACTCAACTGAAAGATGACGTATATATATATATACATATATATATATATATACATATTGTATATCTCTCTCTATATCTATATCTAAATAAGAGCAGTGTTATCCTTAGAGCTGAAAACAATACCTTAGTGCATAACAAAAATGTAGTCATCCAATGATTTTTCCATCAACGGTTCAAACAATCCTTTAAGGCAGCACAAAGCCACATAGGCTTAACTACAGGTTTGAGTAGTAAGCTCTGTAGTGACTAATTAAACCATGTGAAAGTTTCTTTATATATATTTTTAATTTACCAACGGTGAGCAGATTTCTCAAATGAAACCCAAAGACGTTTACAGCTCTGAGATTAAAAAAATAAATAAATAAATGAAGGAAATGTTATGAAGATGAAATGAAGAAACAGAGGCAATTACAGTTTCATTTATTTTGACATATCTATTCATATTTAAACTGCTATGTCTGTTAATGTCAATGGCAGCAAGACCAGCTACAGTAATAAATGTTGTTGTAGTCTGTGTGCAACATTTTTTTCTCATTCATAAAACTTTAAACTTACATCTGGTCACCCTAATTTACCACAGGATGTGGCTGCTTTCTCCTGATGCATTTGCTCTCTCGTTGTATTTCGGCTTGTGGTTCTATGGATGCAACTAGCTTTTGTCACCAACAGAAATGTGACTACACATCACGGTGACACAGACCACAAGAGCTGTGATTGGTCCGTCTGGTAGTAGCATATTTCTGCTTTAGTATTTCCGGCTGCTTCTCCATCTCTGCAATTTCCTGCATTGATCGTTTTGGATCAATACAAATATTTGTACGACTCGTCTTCGGTGAAATTTCAGTGAAAGATTCAGTCGCCATTGGTGAAATTGATGCAGGAAGCAGAAACAAAATGAACAAGACTGGCAAAAAGACAAAACACAGAGTACAGTTTGGATGATGTTTTTTCAGAGCGAGTTAAGCACACAAGTATAAATGGTTCACACCAGCTAGGCTACGTGCATAGTGTACAACATCGCAGGCATAAACTGCACTGAAGTTGTTTGGAAGAATTTGATTTGAATTTGATTTAGAACCCGATCAAAACATCAGCCACACCAAATAAATCCCACAATACTGCCTCAATGGGCTACATGTGTGTTGAGCAGTAAGTGACAGATGGTGAATCTAAAATAAGAACATTACCGTAGAGTGATGTTGTGTTCAAACTTTAGATTTTAATATTGTGTCAGCCTCCTGTATCGTGTAAATCCTGTAAAATGTGTGTGTGTGTGTGCGCCGTGTGCATGTGTGTGCGTACAGATGGATGAAGCAGCTCTGAAGCTGCAATATCCAGCTAGAGTTATGGCACCATCTGAAGCATCTGAAGGGAATCCTCTGGAAAGCTCCAGAGTAAATATTCAGGAGCACTGTAGCGCCATCTTTAAACTGCCCTTCACCTCCCAGGCTCTTCCTATAAATATTTACACAGAACCAGAGACCATTACATCTCTCAGTCAGACAGCTGCTGCACTTTACTTCCACATCAGGACCATTACTTATGAAACACATTTTTTATCCTGATGTTTAAGTGAATTCCTTGGTGAACATTACCATCAGATGTCATTGGCCGTTGCCACCTACGTTCTGTTTCTGAGGCCGTCAGTCTTTTTCTATTATGGTCCCAAATCAAGTTTTGACCATAAACTCGAGCTGTTGATTGATATAATGCAATCATGTTTGATATACGTTGAGTGGAACCATTTTCTCCATTCAGGTCTGGCCCTTTCCATTCTTGTGGAAAGGTTGGTCAATATTTCCTGGTTGGGAGGCTCGGGGTCAACCTATTACTGAGAGCCGGGGCGCTAAATCCTTTGAGATCTCATCAGTAGTTGAATGCTAAGCCCCCTGAGGCCTTATTGATTCCATGGATCCATCGGCCTTCATTAGAGGGCAGCTATGGTACACAGTCGGCTTGGAGCAGCAGTATACATTTTTGCGACACTAGGAAAAAATTTTTTATTTAAAATAAGAAACCATTTCTCACACCTGAATTCAATCACCAAGAAAAAGTAAATAAATAAACATCGAATTGTCGATAATATTTTTGTGTGTGGTCACATTCATGGATTTAGAATAATGTGTAAATAATGCATTATCACAAACACCTATTATGGACTCAGGCTGTTATGAAAGCAGCAGAAACCGCTGTGGAAAGCAAGCAGAAACTAAAGTGAGGTTGTAGTAAATAACTTTATAGAGGACTGCAATAAAATCCCAAAAGAAGAAGAAAAGAAATCAAGTCTCGCTTCAAAGTCCTGTCAGGTGGCTCTCTTGACAAGAACACATTTGTCTGCATGTACTGTTTATGTGCACCAAGTTACCACTGGATCAAGAAGCTGGGTACAAACACCTGGACAAAAATATTCTGTACAGTATTTGTCATTGTGTTGGATTTTTGCAATAATAACAACAAACACTTGCATAAAGCAAGCATGTTTGTCCACTCCCACCCAACCAGCAAAAGAAAGACACAAAATGAATGAATGTGTGAGTCATCGGCGTTAACACATGGACTATGGTAATCATGTGATTAATCGCAATAAAATATTTGAAACTACTGACAATCCCAGTTACATTGATTTTATTTAAATAACCCATGACAGTTTGGGAACCAAAGCAGTGAGGGGAGTCCCATTAGCCCACAGCTTTTCTACTATTAAATGACTGGTCATGTCCAGTGGTGTTTCCCCAGCATTTTATACCCACTGTATTTAAACTGCAAGTAAAGAGAAGTTTTTGCCGTAGCGCCCCAGAAGAAAGATAAGTGGACACACATTTAGCCCTGGTTAAGTATTACTGCAGAGAGACAGACACTGATCTGAAATGAGAAAACCTACCGACAATTACATGAGAAAAAGGAATTCTTGACATTAGTCCGTTACACTAAAAGGAGCGGTCACATTTTACAGAGTGAAGGTGCATAAAATGCCTATGTTAGACAGTGGGAAGCACAACCAACTGACATGTTCAGCAATCGCAAATTAATAAGGTTTATTATGGATGTTTACCTACTGGTTCAGAGTGAGAGCGGGGTGATTACACGCTTGTAGCTCTATAGTATTTACAAGTGCAGCAGAGGTGGGGGCTCTAAGTGAAACGTCAGTATTATTAGCATCAACCTTTAGAGGCATGCTGCACTCAGTGGGTGAGAGGGTTCAGGGACCACAGCCAGAAACAGAGAAGCTGCCTTAGCAGAGAGGGACTGCTTCCAGAGAAGATGGAAGAAACTGAAAGGCAGATGAGAGGGCTACAGAAATGGCAAACACCCCGAGAGGCTGGACGGCACTGACAAGTAAAATCAGAGACAACGGCGAGAGACGGAAAGAGCAAGCGGGGCAAAGAAAGGCCCTCTGTAATCAAATCTTAACATGGCTTAGAAAGGAGCAGCATGGAATCAAGTGTCTCGTTTAACTCATGAATGTGTGAATATCACACCAGCTGCCAATTCAACCCCGATAAGAATCAGCAGGCCAAACAGAGGAGTCGTTCATGTCCGGACAAACACACAAGCAAATGAGACTGAAAGGGAGGGATGTGTTTGCTACATTAGAGAGCCTCTACAAGATGCTGCTCAGCTCAGTAGCCAAAGGCCAATGGTTTGGGGAAAGACTGAAACAGACTGGATGAACCTATTCTCCAGTCATGCCACCAAAAAGTGTTTACATATGGAAATGGATGAAAGAGTAGCAGTAATGGTAGACAGATATCAGAACGTTCTTATGACATCGATGGGAGCAAGCTTCTTTCTTCACCCTCTAAGAAGCATGAATACAGCATTATTTAAATGTTTAACACTCAGTGGAATGTGTCTAGATTCTAATGGACAAAAGAGAAGAGTTTCTATTCACTGAGCAGAGGTACTGGTTCTGGCATCTACTGTACAAAAAAGCCATAATTTATTAATACTTGATTAGGAAATCACCAGAAGTCCAAACAAAAGTCTGATTGACGTGGCAGTGCTGGGATCAACATCAACTGTACCATGTTGTCAATATTAAAAGTATGATTCTAAAGACGATAATAACTTCACCAAAAGCACTTCAATTCATAAGGACATAAGCGCTGAGTGTTGGCTGCATAGCTTTAAGTACCTTTAATTGACATGAGATTCATTTGCTATTATAGCCAGGATTCTGTCGCTATATGCAATAACAGAATATTGAGCTGCACAGCGATCCAAAAGAACAGAAAAATCCTCAGCGTCAGAATAAGATAAGAGCCTTGAGGGCTGCAGCCACTAAAGCTAAAGTGCTTTATCGTGCTTTAAGTGGTGCCAGTTTCTTGCCTCGGCAGGTTTTTAAATTTAACACTTCCTGTCAGCCGCTATTGCTGCCAGTTCTGCCTGTACCAAAGCTCACCAGGACGACAGCTGCATCAATATATCGACGCATCCCTCCCTGGGCTCCAGCCGCACAGGGTCAGGTCGGTGTGGCGTGGCCATCAGCTACATCCTATTTAGGTCCAACCTCTACCGTCCAGCTTCCGCCGCTCCCTCATTTCTCATTTTTCGTATGCGTTTAAGACTGCCACAGTGGTTGATGGCCACCACCTTACCTGGAATATAAACACTGGCTCATGTCCCTGTTTTCCAACTCATGCTTAACATGTGCTGAAGCATTTCCTTATTCATTTTCCTATGCTAGGGAAAGGAACCGTGGTCTAGAGGTCAGAGGAACTTAGGCATCACGGTCCTCAGAGACTTTAGGGAGAATTAAAACTGCTCAACACTGCATAGTACAGCATGTATTGTAGGGATATGAACTAAATCATGATAAAAAAAATAATACATGTGTGTATTATGACATGATGATGGCAAAATGAACACATAAATCGTACATACTAGCATATGATGCCGAGATGTGTAAAAAAAGAAGGAAAAGAAAGAAGGAAAGATGATATATATTCTCAGCACTGGAGTTAGGAAAGTATGGGTAATATTGTTTTTTTTTAAATAATGATTTGTTTTCGTGACAGCAGATAAGTCACATATTCCAAAACTCAAGTTGATAAAGTGTTCCAGAAACAAATCTGTGGCAGCGAGAGCACACCGGGGGGAAATTTCACGGAACAAATGTGAGAAGTCAAAGCTCTGAGCATCAACTCTGTAGCTCCTTCCCGACCTGATTTATGTCTCTCAGTTGCCTCCTCACTGACTCCACTCTCTGTTTGGTTTTCTAGGTCAGAACTGTGTTGAGCCAACACACACCACAGACTGAGGAGCAGATATATATGTCGGGGAGCGGGGTGATTGTTCTGGATCCATTTCTGGTCTCCAGAGATATGAAAGCCTTCAAAACACTGGAGGACTCTCATTTTGTGCCTGTGTGTGTGTGTGTGTGTGTGTGTGTCAGCGGAGGGTAGACTGTCCCTTGGGATGCCCCGACCCTGAGGAAGATGGCAAAAATCCCGAGGCTCATCTGTCGCGCACACGCGCGCCAATTTAGCCATCTTCGCTTCAACGCGTATTCTCCAAAATTATATGTCAATGAGCTGTGATCTGGCAGTGACATTTAAACCAGATGACGGCAGAACATGAAACAACTGTCAGACAGTTAAGACGGACAGAGTTTCACCTCCGCAGCATTAAGTTAAATGTCATCAGCTACAGCCACATGTCAACATTTAAATGACACACAAAAATCTCCAGACCAGCCCAGAAGGCTTAGATATTTCTCATGATGCCCTGGTCACACAAAACAGCACCATCTGTCTGCCAACACCCCGGGCACATCCTCATTCACTTCTGCATTTATATTTTCTGTCAGTTACTCTGATTATTTTAATAATATGTAACATCATTAGAACATTTTAAATAAACTTTGTTGATACGTTAGCTGAGAACAACCAGTCACATCACAGCAAAGAATCTGTTTCCATCCTATCACATGGGGTCTGTTAGGAACAGACAGCCCACTTCCCAAAAGACGAGGAGCAGCAGGTGTTGGCTGAGTCAGACGGCCAGAAACATGCTATGATGCTTGATGTCAAAAGTTGGACCAGTAGAAAAAAAAAAGAATTGGCTTCACCAGTGAAAACCATTATCACAGCTAACTGTCACATTCCTTTAATGATTTCCCCCCAATATCAGTCATCAAGAAGACATGAAGAAATGTTTGCATCATTTATCTGCCCTTTTAATCAAACAAACCGTTTATTGCCTTCATTCATTTTACACTAACATTTCTTCTTCTGACATCGTTACCTTATCTAATGTTTACTGGGTCAAACCCCTGTAATGAATTGACTGAAAGAGAACTGAACATTGGGTCATATATCTTTACAGGAGAAAAACACACAATAACTTATTTCCTACTCAGGAGTAACCGATTTAAATACTTTTAACACAAGGAGCACTAGAGCATTGACGACAATACAATAAGACGAGTGGGGTTTGTACAAATGTTGCCGAACTAGCAAAATTAACTACAAGCTGCTCTTGTTTGCAATGTACCTGTGTCACATTAACAATTATCACTGCATGACTGTGATGCTGAGCAAAACATTAAAAAATGTGACAGTTCTCAGGTAAAAGTCTGGAGAGCAGGTTCCTGGATATTCATTTGTGATAGGTGTTGGAAACAATATTATTTTCAGGAAGTGTAAACAGCACCAAATCTAAAAATATGTGTACATCTGAGTTATGACTCAGAAGAGGAGTACAAATTTATATAATACAGTATAGTACAACAACAAAAACCTTTACACTGTATTTAAGTATTTCTGTGTATCTGGGAATACTTCTACGCTATTTAATAGTTTGTGTATTCTAATAAAGGTAAGTAAGGTATAGTTTGAGCATAAAAAACATCCTTAATATTTTAAAACATGTACATTAAATTCACATAAATCCTAATCAGTATGCAGAAGGATGACGGTTGGTGGTTACCATAACACTTAATTAAATATGTACACTTGCAGTGACTATGGATAAACATGTGACACTCTGTGACCTGCAGTCACGAGGGATTTCTCTCTGCTGGAGAGATCAATATGTGCCAACGGATTTGATTTGACAAAGAGAAACGGATAACTGTTAAATGCAGCGGGTTCTCTGTGTGGGAGAGCTCATGACGGAGGGAGCGAAGGAGCTACAGTATAAATTAGGTTGAGATGAAAGGGAAGAATGGACGATCAGACTAAAAAAAGCAGACGTCACAGAGAGAGGGATGAATACAGTGAGAGAAAGAAAGGGAGGTTGAAAGGAAAAGATCAGAACGAGCGAGAAGCAGCCGAACAGATGATAGCTGCCTCCTCTGCCCGCGTTCACAAGCAGCTACGACCCCTCACGGTTACGCAATGTGTTGACGGTTCAAAGTGTCGCCGGGCCTGAACTGCTACATCTTTTTCATCGGCCAAATCTCATCCAAAACAGAGCTCATGTTTCCTTTCAGCTTGTGGAGGAGGAAACATTGCCGAGGTCAAGGTTGGGAATTTCATGGCCTGGGATAGTGTGACCGTGCTTCAACGGCGCACCAGACCGCATTTACTCAATTTATTTATATCTTCATTATTTATCTTTTTGGGAATTGATTATTTGAGAGTCAGCGTTTGAGGCAGAAAAGCTGTGTACAGCTTAACCTCCTTCACAGTAGAGGCTTTTTCTTTGACAATTACACAAATACCTGGTGCTTGCCGACCAATGTTTTGTGTTGTTGTTTTTTTTTTTTTTTAAGACTGAGATTTATATCTTTCCTTCACCTCATGTTTTGTAATAACAGTGAAATTTTGAAAAGTAAGCCTGTGAGCCTTTAACAACCGTCTACTATATGACTGTTTTCATTGGTAGCAGTGATCATACAGAAAATCCAGTCAAACATTGTATGAGTGTGAGCTTGTGGCGTCATGCCTGCAAACGATTTAAGTTGATCAGCGTCGGTGGGAGAGATTCCAAAATCCATCCCTCATTCGTCGGTGTGTGTTTCTCTCGTGGCGTGGGGGTACAGCGAGCGGGCGTGGGCCGTCATTACGCCCCGGGGCATCAGTGCTGTCAGCAGAGGCACACAACTGACATAACCCTGACATCACTGAGGAACCAGGCCATTGTTATATAACCAACCCAGGAGAGGAGACACACCAGCAACAGGACTGGAATCATTGGCTCCTGGATTTTTTCCCCTCATTTGTGTCACGACGCTGCCTCCGAGGTCAGGATATGTACTGGAACAGTCATGTGAGGCGGAATAAAGGATGTAGTATCAGTTTGTTTCATTTCGAAAACGTGACACTAGTTCTATTCATAGCGGAGTTGCTTCAGACGGAAGTACAAACACACATGCACTCACATGCCTATGTGTTACTATGCAGACTTGAGACTGACAGAGGCTTAAAGTGGTGATATTCCCACTCTGTGGCAGCTTTCCTCACTCATGTTTAATGAGCTCAGCTGACAAGCTCAATGAAAGTTTGATGAAGCCCCAGCTAGAGTACAACCCGCACACAAGGCAGAAATCACACACACACACACAAGAAAGTACGTCAAAATACAATCACACGCAAGGGACCGAAAAACACACACTCGCATTCACGCTACAGCCCCGTGCTCTCGCAGCTTGGGACCGAGCTGTGTGTTGTAGCCTGCAATCTGGTGATAAGTAACCCTCATGTGAATGAGCACACAGACCCACTTTCTCCCGTCATGTGATGTTTCATCACCTCACACTAATATGTCCCTCTCTGTGACTAAAGCACAGCAACCAATGAGCATCACGATTCAACATTCCCAGGACTTCCTAACCCTCCTATCCTAAATCTCTCCCTGTCTCTCTCTCTCTCACACACACGCACACACGGTTACACAACCACCATTTATCAGACAGGTTCAGGCTTCTCATGAGACACTGGATATCAGTCACTGACTAAGACGGATCTTCAGAACAGCTGAGGACCTGCAATGAAATTTAATTTTCAGAGTATTTTTTTTTTTTAAAACACTGGCTGGTGCCTGACTCAAGAGAATGTAATTTGTCAGTGTTACAGGGGTACCTCATAACGGTCTGAATACTTTTTCTGGGGCTTTTCCACAAAGACATCTATTTTGGGGGTGCAGCTCGCTAATAGAAATATGCACCAATGCACCAAGTAGAGGCGTGCATATTACACCTATATCGTAGATATAAAAGTGGAAATGTTTTCCAACTTAACACTGATTTGGACAAATTTCATTCCAGAGTAGTTCTAAAGTCAGCTGTTTTGAAAGAGAGTTAGGCTGGATGTTTTTGATATGAATGGTATATTAACATACTGTAATTTTGTCATGTAAGGCAAGATTTCTTTCATAAAATGCTTTCGTTTTCTACATTACGATGCCTGCTGGTTGGCATCTTAACTGTAGTTTAACTTGGTGACTCCAAGGCGCCCTAAGTTTCCTTGAAGAGGTATTCCCAAGTCTCAACGCTGGTGTTACCACTCAAACACCAAGCATTTTGTGTACATGACTTTCCATGTCATAACCACAGGCTCATTAGTCCCGATTAAGGTAGAATTCCCTCTGCTTTCAAGCTTTAACCCGGCGAAATGCATCCTGACAGCAGCTACAAAGGGATGACAATGTTAGCAATCGTATTAATGTACTTCAAAAAAAATCAAATTGCTTGATTAAAAATAATATTCCAGTAGTTAATAAAAGCCACCACTAAACTATAAAAATTACATGCAAGTTCATTAGGAATATGAGTGAAAAATAATTAATTCCAGTGTAACAGTCCAGCACTACATCCCCCATTATTTACAGTTTACTGACAGCATCAGAAAGGTGGTAATTCAACAGGATGTTTGGTCCTGTTAAACTAGATTAAAACAAACACTGAAGCGTAGCCCACTGATTCAAATTAGCTTGTCAAAATAATAGAAACATGTTTTGGTCAAACAAAATATGATTCAATAGTTCTACAAATCACAGCGTCCGCAATGAGAAACCGTTGAATCAACAACACAACAACAGTCACTTGACACAAATGATGAGATTTAAAGAAAGAAAAAGAAATAAAATGTGTTCATGTTCACTTGTGTACTTAATGAACTGACAACAAACAGTGACTGTACAACAAAAAAAATAAATAAAAAATAAAAATAAATCTCTGCTTATCAGATGCTCCAGGCTCCACGATAACACACACAACCATGAACACAGACACAAACACACCTAAGGTTTTCAATCCCCTCAGATTTTTAGAAGTATAAAAGCAGGAAAAGCGACTCCAACCAAAACATTCTGAGGCAAATACTTCAGAGCAGCCCAAACACACACGTTTGGAGCTTTTTGCTAATGTACACACACTCACACAGAGCATGACTTGCAGCTGTGTGGAGGGGCGCTGCTGCCCAGTAGAGTCAGCTCCTTGCAACCTATTTTTATCCTTAATGCCACGGGAAACCAACAACGGCCTGCTGCTTGATTAAACCCCACAGCCCCCGTGGGCAGTAGCACAACCCCCCCCACACACACACACACACACCCCATGCTAGTGTGTTTATTACTTACAGTTTGTGTGTGCGTGTGGATGACAGTTTGCGGAGGAGTCATGCACATATTTTTTTTTCCCCTAATTTAATTTGTATCAGCGTTTATATCCAGCTGATTTAACCGCATGCTGGAAGAAAAAAAACCTGGAAGCACACACAAACATTAACACACAGCTCTGAGCAGCAGAAACGCCCTGCACTGTTTGCACGTATACCTTGGGACACATGTAAACACTGAAAAAACACTGACTGTGTGCATTGCTGCCGTCTCTGGCAAGAGAGGCGAGACGAATAAGGCGGAGGCACAAGCCAGAGGGCTCGTATCCAGCAGCTCCTCTGATATCACACATCAGTCGAAAATCACAGAGCTCAGCAACCTCGGACACCTGACCACACACCCCGACACACACACACACACACACACACACTGCCCCATCACAAACAAAGACAAATATAGACGGAAAAACACAGCCGCGGCGCTCCAGGCAGGAAATCAAATTGTTTTATGGCCACAGCAGCACAGTACATAAAAAATATAAATAAATTACACCTTCAGAAAAGAGATAAACGGGGCGTGTGAATGAGAGGATACCTGCCAGCGTGGTCGGTGGGGAAGACAGAATGCTACAGCCACAACCAAACTCTTTTTATGGAACATTTCGGTTATGGATGGCGGCCAGTTTTCACCTCAGAGAAGACTGTTGTGTAGTTAAAACACCACTGTGTTTGTTTCACTCTTTAGACGTCCACACATACAACTCAAAAACTATCCATTAAGACATCAGAGATCAAAGCCCCTAAAGACGTTTGAAAATCATCAAAGTGAATGTCTGATTTGAATCAGTAAATTATCATAAAGTAGTGTTAGAGCTGAGCTGGAGATTCTTCCTGTGCTCCATGCCATAAGACCTGAACAAACTTCAAACGCAGATGTGATGTGAATGCAGAGGTTAGTGGACAGGACTGCTGCCGTAGCCGAGTGATGGCAAACCAGCGGAGAAGAGGAAGAGATTCCAGCTCACTGTGAAACTACGTAGTAAGAGAAAGACAGGAAAAAGGAGATGGCGATCAAAGGGAAAGTGGAGTTACACATGCAGCTACAACCATGCTATGTCTGGGGCGGTGGGCGAGGGCTCCTGCTGAAGTTCCCAGTGTCACAGTGCCCCGAGCTGACACCAACTCCACAGACTTGTAGCAGCGCTGTCAGCCTGTACTTCCTCTCTCACGAGGACTGATCGGATTATCTACCAGCGCTCTACATTTCAGACATTACTTTTATCCAGAGCGACACACAAGCGAGAGTCAGGGAGGAATTCAGCAGCTTCGCTCACAGACGTTTCTTACGGAGGTGTTAAACTCATGTCACGTTGGTGATATAGAAACATAATCATCACGTACCTACACAGTATGTATGTTCAGGTGATCATGACATGATCATAGGTTGTTCAACCACTGGTAGTTGATACCTGATACCATTTAGAAAAAATGATCAAAAGACTACTAAAGGACAACAGATGAGGGTTTCCCATTTGTTCTCCTCCTAATAAGTATGTGTGCCACGGCCTTGGAACAGGTTGTATTAGTTATTAAATAATTAGTTATCCTGCTACCGTATTTAAAGTGGCTCAGAAACTGGTGAACTAAACGAACAACCCTGGTCAGGGATTCCAGTGAAGTGTCTGAGAAAAGAAAGAACATCCAGAGAGGATTTCTGGCCCTACATGCCTTGTTGATGCCACAGGGAGGTCAGAGGAGAATGATGGGACAAAAGTCAACGGTAACTAAAATTACCACGTTACAATCTCCGAGTGCAACAGTTTGAACCTTGAGAACAGAGGACCACATGCTACAGCGCTACTCCTGTCAGCTAAAATCAGGGAACTGAGGCTGCAGCAGGAAGGAGCTGGTTGGAAAAATGTTGTCTGGTCCGATGAGTCTCAACTGCTGCTGTGACTTCCATCCTGCCTTACACCAACTTGGTTGTTGGTGGTGGTGTAATGGTGAGGAGGATATTTTCTTGGCACACTTTGGGCCCCTTAGTATCAACTGAGTACCACTTAAAGGCCACAACCTACCTGAGTATTGTTCGCGACTATGTCCATCCCATGAAGTTATACAGCAACCACCTGTAACGCTAAGTGGTCCTATCTGAAGAAGTCATTCAACTAATGATGTCTGTTGCTACAGCTGCAGCCTGATGTCCGTTCTGTAAAGTGAATCTCACTTATTCATTCCATCTCCGTGAAAGTGAATTAGAAACATTAATCCATGCTACTTGTACACACTTTGTTCTATGCAGTTTCAAATTGGTCCTCACAAATACAGTACTGGAAACGGAACAAAATCAAGCAGAAAAACAAGGCTTTGAGCTCCAAACACTCCCCTATCCCTTTCTAATGCCTCCTCCCTTCACAAAACCTCTAATGTACATACCAGGGCTTCCCATAAAGAGACCACGCAGTAATGACGCGGTGCCTCCTGGCACTGTTAAAAACAACATCTCACAGAGCTGAATTAAAACAGCCTGGGAAGGGCAGAATGAAACCAACCCCAACGATGCGGTGTAAATGGAGCAGTAAAAGGCGTTGGCTTGACCATAAACCAGTTTCAACATCTTCTGCAGCATTCAGCTTAATGGAAAACAATTAACTTGGAAAACTAGTTTATTGAATCAGGGTTTGTGGAGTGTTTGATACTGAAACTGCTCTGAAGGCATCTGGCTTATGACCGCAAGAAACGGTTTATTTTCCTGTTGGTTGTTGTGTAGCTTGTTTTTTAGTTAAATTACTCTTTTTTTGTTATGTATTAATGTCACAAAATGGTGAAAAACTCCTTTTAAGACCAATTACTGAAAACACAAGTTTATCAGCGACCTATAATGGGAAAACAGAATGTGTTTTGCATGTTTGTCAGCTGATTTAGTTGGTGGTTAGCTATATATATATAAAAAAAAAATACTAATTCACATCTAATTTGGTGAATTCAATGTCCAGATGTTAAAAAAAAAACAAAAACATGTAGACCATATTGATAACCGAATAGAGAAATGGATTTAGATATTCCTATTTATTATTAACTGTGTATTTGGATAAATCTAATCTAATACAGTTTGAATCATAAACTGTACATCAAATAACTTTATCTGCAGGGTGGAGCTTTGCAGGCACCCTGCTCCGTCCTGACTGTACCGCCAGCACCTGGGAATCCATCCAGCACGGTCTGACCACGAGGCCGGCTGGCAAGGTCAGAAGCGGTCCTGGTGAGAAACAGAGGGTCATTGGCACACCAGCAGGGCCAAAGCAGCAGGTACACACTCTAATGTGCGCCTGTCACACAGAGATGAGTTGGCACTATATAAAACAGTTATTCTCAGCACTGTTCCATTAAAGCCCTGGAGGCTGCAGGTTTTCATTCCAACAAACCACCACAGTGGCCGATATCGTTGATTAGAAAGTCTCCCCTTTATCCAGGGAAGGGGAACTAATTAGCGAAATGAGTTGGATGGAAGCATATATTCAGGCTTCAGTGGTGCCAGGCCTAACATCACATGCTGGACTGCTGGGTCGGAGCGCTTCTTGCCATAAAGGCTTTGCCCTTTTTCAGGGCAGACACGGCCGGCGGATCCAAGGATGACTGTTCTAGTTTAGTGTCATCACTCCATTGGACACACTCCCTGGACTCTACATGGTCTTCCTCAAGGACACAATGATCGAACCATTACCGAGTATGTAGGATCCTGCTGATAATATCTGCACCAACAGATAGTAAAAGCACTTCATCCAATTCTATCACATGACACGAGGTTTCTAATGTTAGATATAAAATGCCAGGCTAGAAGAACAAACATATCCATAACTGTCAATTTTCTACGCTCAAATCTTGTTTTCTGGTGATTTGAACAGAAATTGCTGTCGAGAGAGAGAGAGAGAGAGAACAGTGCAGCCAGTGTTGCTCGGGAACTCGGCGTCTAGACAAAGAAGTAGCTGTGCTGAAGGGGAACTCGCAACCCCTTCGACGGTAACTTTCCCCACCCAGATCAGTCATGACATCCAGCCTGCTGCTCCGAGCAAAAGGACTCTGGTTTACCCTGAACAAAAAGCAGCACGATCACACCGTGAAGAGCGCAAACGTGGAGGGAGGGCAAGTGTTTGTTAGGGTCGTTGCCTTGGAGAGAGTTGGAGACCATGAGAGCGAATGGAGCGCTGTAGTAGCCGCTGAACGCTTGTAAATTTAATTGCTTTTCCTACAATGCATTACTGTGATGCCAGCGGGGAGACAGTTGTGCTGTGTAGATGCTCGATCGATTGATGGCTGAAACAGAAAAGGGGGCAGAGGCCCTTATTCCCACACCGACTCAACTGTAACTTTAAGCACAAGCCACATTATGACTGGGTAAATGACAGTTTCACATTTATTTGTGTTATTGTGATTGGCTAGAATCATAGCATACATTATGGACGGGACTCGTAATAGCAGGTGCTCACATTGTGTGATCTGAAGGTACAACAACTGATAAAAAATACGGGGTAAAGCTGTGCACTGTAAAGTATATAGCAGGCAGCAGCTTTGTGAGCTTGTCCGTAACTTTCCACGGTGACATTTAAGAAAATCAGTTTGAGCCACTGTCTGAAAGTTCAGAAACTTTCAGGGTAGGACTTGCAGCATCGAAGGTCACGAATATCTCAAGCACTGTGAATTTGTCCGGTCATTGTTCCCACCTATTTTCAAACTACTTGCAAGCAATTCTTTAACAGCGCATCACAGAGTCACATAAGAATCCTATGACAGATGGATCGATGACAAACACCACGCTTCGTTAAGTATTTGTGCGAGATAGTTTTAGATGTCATCATGTTGGACTGCAATCCACAATGACAGAGAGCGTCACAGAAGCCTACAACAGTTGCTCAGGTATTTTAGTTTGGGCCAAGGAGTGAACTTAAGCAACTCCACGGCCAGTCCTGAGTAGTGTTGGCGATGGCAAACCATCAACGTCTTGGCTGGAACAGCCGTCCATTTTGTAATGACTCAGAAGTGTTTTTTGACATTTAGATTAGAGCGTCTCTTCCATTCACAGCCTTGTGAGCACCTCCTCCCTTCATTTCACACGTGTTGAGACTCAGCAAGCCATCTTTCTGTCACCATCTTACACAAGAGCCGGAGGAATCTGCTTCTTGGCAAAGCCCTCAGTGACACACATACAGTACATTCACCTGAGGTGTTAGACTGTACTAAGAGCAGCCCTGAGTGGACTCACTCAAGCAGGTGGGTGGTTTAGTGTTTGGCTCAAGGGCACTTAAGAAGGGATGAGGAAAAATAGAGGGCAATTACTGGCAGGGGTGGCTAAAGATCAAATACACTCCTTGGCAAGTTCAGAAATCCTTTTATTCCAAACTAACTGGCATATCTCCAGCTCATGCATCATAAATTTAAAGTCACATTTCCCATGAACTTCAGAATCACCATGAGTAATGGTGACGATCAAGAGCCTTACTGTCTCCATTTAATGACAGTCAGGCTCCACACTGAGCCTTCTACTGAATACAAGATGGACAACTACAGTTTGGGAAAAAAAATATACTGTACTTTATATTAAGGACTTAACTGATAACCAGTTCTTGGTGGCAATGCTTTAGAGTCTGTTCCTCTCTGCAGTTTGTGCCAAAGCTTATTTATGAAGTGAGAGAATCATTAAGTGTCTCTGTAGTTTCAACACCTGTACTAGAGTGATGCTGGGCTCAAACAGCAGGCCATGAATTGAAGAATTTGGATGGAATCATGCCAGAGGCTGCTCTCTATGTAGAGCTGATTGTAACCTTATGGATTGATGAAAAGCTCCATACATGTTCGTACATTTCTGCCGTGTCTATAGTAATCATGGCAGAGAGGATAAAAATAGTGTGTATGGAGTTAGAAGTAATAGGAAGTAATGGCAAGCACGGGCTACCCATTTTATCATTTATCAAAATCAGATCACTTACATTATGCATCCATACTCTTAGTGTTCCAAATACAGATTATGAATGTGTTTCTGTGCCATATTTGCTCCCTACGTGAAGTGACAATAAATCTGCAAAACGAGCTTTGCAGAACTAGAGCCTAACACAGAGCTCCACACTGTACTACAACCTATATAAAGGTTGTTTAACAAGGAAAAGGGCAACACTTTGCCATCCTGTCTGAACCCAGGAAGAGATGAAGAGATGTCCTCTTCCTGGGTTCAGACGATCAATGATTAAAACCTTTCCACATTAGTTTAGAGTGATTCAGTATTTTTTTATCAAGGGTTTAGTTTAGTAATTTAACATTTTTCATTTCTGTGAGTAAGACTCATTTTTAATTAACATTTAAAGTACCTGACTCGGTATCAAAGTCAGCCAATACCAAAAGATTTGGATCGGGAACAAGTTTGTAGTGACATTATTTATTAGCCTTCTGGTTGCCAATGATTTATTCATTCGAACTGTACTATGCAAGAACAGTGTGTTCTTCCCGTCTTACTTTGCTTTTAATTCGGCCTTTCGTTACATGATCACAGTCATTTGTGTCAACACCTTCAAACTGCATGTTTTGAAATTATAACAAAGATAGTGATGCCAACAACAGACTAATAACAGCCAATATGATGCTGTAACACTGTGGCAATTACTCAGATGCATTACATTATTAGCCATAATTTACTGTTGCGGTACAGTCAGACTAACATTTTATTCACAGGGGAAAGGTGAGCTGCAGAATAACTGAGAAAACAAATGCAATTAGGCCCCCACACTTTTAACTCGTTCTAACTTTCCGCCCAGTATGTGCTAATAAGATCGATTAAACCTCCAAAACAGTCAGATACTTGGCCACAGGCAATGTAGTTTTGTGATTATGCAATAGTTGCATCTTTTCTGAACTCCTAGCAGCGATACTAGCAGTATGATGGTGTTTTTTTCTGTGTGTTCTCGTTCAGCTCCTCATCCTGCTGCTGCTGCTACAGCTGGAACACTCCCACGCTCCTCTCTGCTGCCTCTGGCCACATCCGCAGCATCAGGAGACAAGCAGGTTAACAGGTCACACAGAAAATGGCCAATATTGTATCATACGTGGAGATGAAGTAGGAGATATGAGGATAGCACAGAAATGTGTTTTCTTTTAAATCTCGTATTTTTAGGTGTACTATACTGCTCTCTCTTTCATGTAACCTGAAGTCGGCCCTCGGCTGCTGTTCTCAGTCTGCTCCAGGTGAACACCCACACTGGATTAAATGGTACAGGCACATGCACTTAGAAAGGCACTGGACGTGTGTGTTTAGATCCAAACAGCGAGAGTAAAATAAAGTATGAGCGCAGTAGAGAATTAAAAAATGTGCATACACAGATTTTACTTCTCTCTCAAGTGTGTTTTTGCTGCACTTACACAACAGCCTGCTGTGATTATACCAGCCATTAATCTATATGAACAACTAAAATGACAGCTGAAATAGCACGTGGCGGCTGAGCAAGGTGATGTATTCTGTCAGAAGGGGGTTTACCGACAGAACAGCAACTGATTCTGATTCTGTTGGTGATTATGTTTCTGCATAGTCATTTTTGTTTAATGTTCAGAATACGTCTGTGAAGGTTCTCAGTCATCCAGGTCATGATATATCAAATGCTGAAACAAACACAAGTGGGTTTCTTTGGGTTGTCTTAAAAGTGTTTCTTCCAAGTGACTTCTTCATCGTTATAAATGACAGAACAGAGCATTTAGAACTGAACAAGCAAATAGTAATGAGTGGTGAAAGATCCTCAAGAAAACTCAAACGAATCCAATTGCCTTTGTTCCAGCTTAGTTTCTTGGACGAGCATAATTGCCAAAGCCCCAGGACAGTTTCAGTGCTGTTTTGTCCAATTAACAATCAAAAACCCAAAGAGAGAGAAAGGGAGCTTTCTAAATTCATTTAAATTGAAATCAATCAATGGAATAAATAGGTCCTTTAACATCTGGCTCTCCGACATCCAGAAATAACAAGAAAAGTGCCTCTCAGTGTTCTTTTATATACAGTTTATGTTCATCTCACGCATCTCCCACAATGCTTAGCGCATGTGACATACTGTACACTGCAGTGGGAGGGTCTCCCGGGAGTTCGGCACTCTTTGGCACTTGAGGTATAAATGACTTGAACTAACATTTTTCTTTTTCCTTTTTTCTCGCAGCCCTCGGAGCAAGAACAAACTTCTGGCTTCTCGTGGAGTATGCAACAAGCCTGGAAGTATGTTTGGAGCCGATAGCATGGATTTAGGCCGATAAATACCAATGATCAAGATGTACCATGGCTGCACCTCTTCGAAAGAGACTGATCACTTCCTGTACACAAAAAGGGATCCACAGGTATGTTCTGTTACAAATTGTACAAGTGCTGAGAAGCTTTGCTCCAATAATTTCATCGCACAGGGTCAAGTAAGGCAGACAGAGTTGACTAGTTGTGTGTTTGCAACGCCATCTCCAGTTTAACTCTTGACCTCAGCAAGTGAAACGTCAGTATGTGTGTGAGTTAGAGTGTTCATAACGCTTTCAGTCCACATCAAACAACGGCCATGTCATCAACTCAACTGACCCAGAGACCCTGGCAGAGAAAGATGGGGTGAGAGGGGAAGGAGGTCTAAGATGTGACAGGAAAACTGGGTTATTGGAGAAAAATATATACATTATAGATGTGGAGAAGGAACCAATTACAATCAGTGATGAGATGATTAGTGCATCTAATCAGAAAACAGAAGTATGAAGGAAGTGTTGAGCAGAAAGACACACTCAATTACCACATTTTGAAAACAATACAGAAAGAGGCTAGCGTGTATTTTTGCCACCAGGCTGGTTCAAACCTGGCTCAAATTTGTGTTCTGGCAAGTTTTGTGGATGTGTGATAAATCATATTTTTAAAAAACTACAACATGTGGAAAAAACGTGAAAATATAAATACAGTGCATTATCATTCATTAACCAAACAAACTGTCTTATAATAATCATTAATAAATATATAGTTATATATTTAGTACTTTTTTTTATTATGGTTATTATCGTTATTTAAGGCAGTAATTTGTTTGTTTAAAAGATCTAATCTGTAAAAATACTGATGTAGACAACAATCTCATCCCCACTGAATGAGATGCACAGAGGAACTAACCATCCAGAAAAATACTCAGTGCATTTACATGCAGAGCTTAATTGAGCTATGCTTGAAATTCAACTTTCTGAATACAGTCCTTGTCTCAGTTTACATGCAGCAGAGAAAATCGAACAACTGACAGGAACACGTCCTCCTCCTCCACACTAGGTGGCGATATGTGTCTTTTCAGCAGGATAATACCACCTTAATACGGCCTGTTTTCCAGATCTATTACGTCATTTAATAAACAAGGGTCGTTCATGCAGCAGACCAGCATTTCAAACAACAACCAGACGGATAATAGTACATTTTTTTAATCTCGTACGTAACGTGCGCGCTACTTCTGGCGCAGATACAGCATTATCCTGTCATAGTCCGATCAGGTGAATCCATGCCAGAGAAAACCGAATTCCAATCGCATTATCTGGGTGTCTTAATCGGATAAGGAGAACTCTGATTTTAGTTGCAGTAAAGTATTTACATGCACTTAAGTTGTCCAGCTAGAGTCCGATTAAGGCAATAATTAGTTTTTTTCACATGCATGTAAACACACTGACTGACTTGCCAGTATGAGGTATTTCTCTCATAAATCCTTCCTTAAAAGCACCACAAATCAGCACAGACAGTGAAGCTGTAGGGTTGCAGGGTGTAAAATACAATTCAGTTTTGAGCTGTCAGGAAGCCATTATCTCTAATCAAGCCCTGAAGGGAGGCAAAATCATTCACCAATCAAAATGTTACTTGTTGACCGAGACAAAATATCTTCTTAATTTTTAAGGATTTGTTTCTCATTTCTATACACGTCTGCTAAATTGCATCATCAAAAAACACAAAAGCAGGCACCCATCCCATTCTCAGAGTTAGGAACGCAGCTAAGAATACTGTTGATGATTATTATGGTTGGAGGTTCAATTCCCACTGGGGTCACACACATTGTAACCGTACACATGTGTAGCACGGTACAGCACTCTATATAAAATCCTCCATCAAACAGTGTACTATATAAAACGTACGGATGGAAGAAAGAAGGATAAAGAAAGAAATATAAGAGAGTGAGGGAGAGGATTAAGAGAGGAAGAGTGAGAGGGATGGTAGAAATGACCTACTTCCTAAGCACGTCACCAAACGCTTTGATTCACAGTGAAGTATTTTACAGGACCACACAGAGACATGCTAACATACAAATATCGAGCACACAGAAAGGAGGGCAGGGATAGGTTCTGAAAGCCAGCTCCATTTTGCATTAATTTTCAAGTGTTTTGTGAAATGCTCTGATTTCTAAAGGTAAAGGTCCCTCTGTGACAATGATGAACCGATGAGTCATTTAGATAATCACGTTGAGCTAATAAGTAAATGCTAGTGGTGAATCCTTATGAGACACATCTGGGATTCAAGGCAGATCTCCATATATACATGAACTTCAAAATTAGACACCATTGAAATGCATTATTTGGATCCAAACCATCTTACAGGTATGAGTGCACCCTTCCTCACTAAAAGTCAACAAATGTTTACAATCGTTACTATCAGTGTGCCTCAGGTGTCACAACGTGTTTTGTGCCCCATCAGGTCAGATCCGTGACCTCTAACTGTGCAAAACTTTCATGCAAAACGTGTGATTTATTTAACTGAGATTTGGGGGAAGTACAAAAAGATATTATTTTAAGTGGTTTTTTTTGCCACTGTGTACAGCACAGCACTGATGAGCAAATGCAGTTTTCCTTTGTAGCAGGCAGGATGATAAATGTGACAGAGCAGAACGCCAAACAACTCTTCTAAAAAGCACAATGACTGGTTTAGGTTTGATACTTCTTTCCATTAGTGTTAGTGTCAATAACTAACTGAAAAAGTCCCAAAGAGGTGCTGTTGAAGTTGAAAAACTGGTCCCAAAAGAGTGTTCAGGCGCTCTGTCACAGGTTTAATTACTGCATGTAAAAGCATTTATGCAATCAGGCATGTCAAAGATTTACACTAGCCAATTTTACATAGATACATTACTTTGTGCCAACCCTTTGTTTTTTTCATTGATTATTCAAAAAATAATGCGGAATACTAAAGCATTAGACCACAAGGTTTCCTTCTGCCCAACTGTATGTTAAGAAGCACCTTCTTATGCATTGGATGCATTGATGGGGGCTTGGCGCATCATGACCCAGGCTGATGATTAACTGGACTTCCTGGGTCATGTCGAGTAGTAGATCAATAAGTCTTGGGGCGTATCTGACACCACAACACTTCAGGATAACAATCAGCAATCTACCCAAAGATTGTTCAAACCGCAAATGACTGGAATTTGCGAATTGAAGAGGAGGAGCTCCAGATGTCCTCTTGGGTTGTCTGACACTTTACAGAGTCAACACATACATCATTAGCATAAATCCTTAGTTGCTGCTCTATATATTGCACTTTATACACACACTCGGACATGCCCCATCAACTCTTAGACAGTCCACCGCCCGGGAGTGGATCTTTACTCTGCATTGACGGACAGCACTTCAAAAACCACCGCACCAAAAACAAAAACTGTCATAGGCAATGGGCTCTCCGGAGAGGTCCTCTATCGGGTCGTACCATTTTCCCTGAAAACAGGGGGTTGTTGGTGGCTCTCAGAGTCTTCTAAGCCTCATTCCTAAGTGGCAGGTCAGTGGGTGGCAGTGAAACACGAGCCCAAGAGCCTGTGAACGAGGGTTTTGGTCTGGTGGAGGTGGGGAGGGGGTCTGGTTGCTAGGCAGCCAGCTGATCAGAGCAGTATACAGAGTGGCTTGTGTGTCGAGTGTAGCTGCCCAAAATGGATTTCGAATCATTTGCATTACAGTTTTGCATTACCAGTAACACATTAGAGACACTGATGGTTTTGTGTTGTTTATGTGGCGGAACGAATGAAATTAAATTACTATTTCAGAAAGTCTAAAAACTGGCTTAGCAGTTACTGACTGACAACCTCTCCAACAAACACCCTGCCTGACAGAACGGTTTCCTTATCCACATTTAATTTCCAATACCTACAACCCCTCCTAAAGAGATGGGTCACATGAGGATGGAGATAATATTGCTATGGGTGTCTTGTTTGGTTTGAATGAATTGAAAAGATATTTCCTTTGACTTGATCCTAAATTTTGCACAGCACCTGAAACTTCTGGAGAGGCATCTCTCTCACTCAAGAGGGAAAAAAAAAAAAAAAAAAAAACAATTGCGTTTTTCCGTAGTTCACAGAGTGCCCTTTAATTTTTAATGTATTCTAGATTAACTGCGCAGCCAAAAAAGGAGAGAGATGGAGATAAAGCAAGAGAAGAACAGAAATGATTAATGTGGATGGAGAGAGGGAGAGCGAGCTGGCACACTGTCTCTCCAAACAGATAAGAACAGAGAGAAACAAAGAGGCAGTTAGCGACAAGGGGAGACACAAGGAGAGGGCAGGAAGTCCAAAAGAAAAAGATCTGCAGGAACAAAAAGGAGAGGAATTAAGATAACAAAGATATACAAGAAGATAAACATTGTTGAGTGTGTGGGAGGGGGAAAGCTGGAAAAGCCCAGCAACAGGGCATGCCTTAAATAGCTAGATGGTCGGAGATAACGTGACGCTGGAGAAAGCCTGATGGCTCGGGGCATGTGTTGTGTTGCACTGAGCACTTATGAGCCCAGCGCTGACAGCAGCTCCATGCGCTCTCTGAGTCATATGGCCGATCACATGACCTCCCGAAGAAGCCTGCCCGCATGAGGCCGACGCTGGCGGGTAGAAATGACGACTGCCCATCTGGATTCCCACGCATGTAGGGATGTTACCTCAATCCACTTCAAGTCAGGGGCGAATGTTTCTAAGATTTGAAGGACACAGCTGTGGTAGCACTGTTACCACCATTATGAATTTATTTCAATGCAACACTACAGCAAACCAACGGCTGCAAAAAATGCCAATTACAGTCATCACGAATTACTGTTACCACGAATGCACCAAGGAGATAAAAGGAAGCCATTCATGCACGTATTTCACAATGGGATGAACCTGCTAGAGATTATAGAGGCAGTAACTACCCAGAAATTCGTTGTATGTGAAATCAGCAACACTCATCTAGATTTCATGTGGTTTTAAATGCAGTTTTTTTTCCATTAGCCTTCCAGTGATCACTCCTTGCCAGTAAAATCTAGTCACTTTCACAAAAGCACGGGCGTCCAATCTGGAAATCTCCGTCTGTACAGTTTCTCTCTCCCTCTGAGACCAAGAACATAGCAGTTAGAAAATGTCTGACAACAATCCAATTGTCCAGGGCGTGCGATAAGTGCATGGCTTCAATTCGCCTTCTATCCTTTAATCTTTAATTATTTGTGACCAGAAACATAATTAGATATTTTATTAGAACATTAATTATAGCTGTAAGTCATTGTGATATCAGCATTGTATCAATAACAACCATGTTTCCTAAATGTGCAGGCATGTTAGGCAATAGCGAGGCGTGGATGGGTTACAGTCAGCCCACTTTCTGCTCAAGTAATCCCTAGCCGTCCAAAAAAGAATTCATGCATCTTTAAAGCTTTGTCAAGTTTCTAATTTTGTCACTCATACACACCACACAGACCATTAGCAGTCAGCTAAAGCTTGTCTACAGCTACTTTAATAGCTGGTCGTCACTGCTTTCCACTACCTTTGAAAACATTCACTTACAGCTGGGCTTTGAAATATCAGGGACATTAAAAAGAGACTTAACAACCTGGAGTTTTCTTCATCCATTCTCTCTTCAGCCCTGGAGAGGCTTTAAAAACAGTGTCTTTGTAAAACAATTTCTTTGTTTTAGTGAGAAAGTACCACTGGCCATCAGCCAGAGACTTAATCTTGATTCTGGCTGGCGAGTTTATCCTCTGTGACTCAGGCAGTTACTCCGCTAATCAGCCAAAATCTATCATTTGAGAAAACAGCGAAAAGTGCTACATCATTTTGAAAATAGACTTTACGGCCACGGATAACATTTAGTTTACTGCTCTGAGAATTGGGCGAAGATGCACTCAAAAAGCGCAACAAATAAAAAAGCTCTAGCCTCAGAAGAACGGGTGACTTATGCAGCCGTCAGGCCACGGTGATCTTGTGATATCTATATCGTTTGGCTAATCTCCTTACAGCCTCCGTTCCTTTTTTCCAGGACGAAGCCTGCTAGGGCAGCTCAGCCAGCCGCACGCTAATTAATCTACTGCACCAAAGCCCCTTAACAACACCCGAACACTACAAACATTTGTACTCGTGCCAAGCCGGGAAAGTTTGGTTCGAGCTTTTGGTGGAAGGGTGCCGAAAAGTGGCCCAGAGGGACGAGCTGGCGGCATGTAGATATCAGACTTGTACTGAAAGTGGCAGAGGTTGGGATTCAGCTCCTGTGTTAATCTGTGTAACTAAACAGGTTATAGGTGTCTTGGAAATGTTGACCAATAAGCTCGTCAGCGTTATTTGTTTCATGAGTAAAAAAAAAAAAAAAAAACCAGCCCTGTGACATTGATATCCTTGCAGCTGGTGGCCAGACGATGCCTTTCTATTGGCTACTTACGGGGGGATGGAGAGAGAAGGGGGAAGCAAGTGGATGGGGGAGTTGGTTTAATCCACTCTGTCACACTGTCCTGCTTTGTCAGAGACAATATCTGGCCTCCATTTTTCACTCTCTCTCTCTCTGCATGTCACGCAGCTTCTGTCATCTTCGCTCTGATTAGAACCGACAATCTAGGCTTCCCACTCTGGATCCATCTTTTCTAACTATTTAACCCCGTCCCTTCCATCTATTTCTATTAGTATTCCCCTCCCCTTCCACAAATTACGTTCCCTTCTGCCTCTCCTTCGCTCTTTCTCGGATGGGGCTTATCTGCGACAGAACAAATAGGCTCATTGTGTTTGGCGAGTGCTGTGAGGGGAGCATAGAGGAGGCTCGTTTCACTGAGACCTGGATAGGATATCCATCCACGGGGGAGATGGGGCCTGCAGGGACTCACGATGGCAGCAGCAAAAAAACATGGGTTAATCTGCGGTGTGGCAAGAACTGAAAAACAAGCAAATCCCAGATACACAGTGCAACAGAGACGAGCTGACACACTGTCCTAAATTAAGGAAAGAGTGCTGGTAGGAAGGGTAGTAGAACATGACAGAGGGAGCTGGGGAAAATAAAAGAGAGCGGACTGCAAACAAGTGAAGATATGTGTGTGTATATATATAAAAAAAAGGGCAGATTCTGAGTGAGGTATTGAATATCGGCAAGGTCGGTGACTGTGAAGCTGCACGATAGGCTGAGCAAAATGCGAGATGAACAGCTTGCCAACAGCAAAAACCAAAAGAAATAAATAACAAAAGCAACAGCGAGAGCTATAGAAGGCAGCTGCACAACAGAAAGGTCACTTGTTCGATCCCTGCAGCTTTTGTAGTGGAACAAGGAAAAACACCGATGCTATACGTGTTGTTTCAGAGTATCACTCACAAGATTTGTAGCTGGAAGGGTAGCATTTGACAAGATTACTGTGTAAGAGTTGCACATTATGCGCCTATTTGAAACAAGAAAAAAAAATAAAAAAGCCTGGGAGGACTGTCTTTAAGTGGAGCGTGGACAAACTGAGACGACCTAAATACAGAACTGCAGAGAGAGAGAACGACCTGCAAGGGTTTGTTCAAAAATAACTCAGCATTCCTGCTCGAGCGACCTCAAGCACGGGGGCGAAACAGGTTCAGTATTTAGTAACCACAGATCGATACGCTAGCCGTTAAAAACCTCCACTGCCAGCATGCATATGCATGGCCCTTCAATCACTAAGAGTCAAGTAAATGTTCAGGTACTGAAGCAGAAACGGATTCACATCTAAAACCGTTTTTTTTTTTTTTTTTTCGGCAGTTTGATGGAAATAACGGAGACACTGCATTTCTGCGTCAGCTGTTAATTACTTCCTAGTTAAGCAGGCGGTGCTGTTAAGAAACAAGGACTTGATCACACTAGTCTCTGACATGAAACACAGTGCTACCCGGTCGCTGAGCCAGCTGCCATTCCACCAGCACAATAAGAGATGCCTCCTATCGCCAGGTAAAAGAAAGAAAGTGTGCGGCAGTACGTTCCACTGTGTCACACACGTGTTCTGCTCTTTTCTGTTGTAAAGCCACCAATTCAGATTTTGTGGTGTTAAACAGGTCACAGGTGATACCAACCCAATGCTGGGACACGGTTATGGCTAATCATCTTATCTTAACAAAGACAATGACTGCAAATAACTTCCAGTTTAAGACTGGCTCAGATGGATGAATGGGTACGTGTTTCTGGACTCACCCTCAAAGCTTCTATGACCAGATCTCGGGCCTCCAGCTCTCCCTCCATGATGCTCAGCAGGGTGAGGAGCTCAGGCTTGCTCAGATTATCCATGTTGAACTCACATTTCTGAAACACATGGAGGAAACAGCAATCAGAATCATACAATACTATCAATGCAGAGCAGTACAATGCAATCAATCAGGATGGAGAATCCATCGAATCCATGATGCTGTTTTCGTGACAATGAGTACTAAAAACTTTTTTTTTTCTAAATAAATCTTTGACCAGATAATGCTTATCACATTTTGTTAAAGTGACCTTTTAGGTCCAACAACTTTTTGGCATTTAGCTTACTTTGCACATTTGAGTAGTTCCAAATGGGCCTCCTATGACTGTACATATGAAACCAAATATGACTGTGTCTCATGGATGTATTACTAGTGTCGGAGAGGGCCCTGCCACTGCACCTTGGCCCTGGAAATATTCCCAGTGGCCAGTCACAGTACTGCAACTAAAACAATCTGCATTACAAACAGGTTTCTCTTGGACCAGGAGTTTTACAGCTACATTTAAAAGACGTCCAATTAGAAAAAATTTATTGAAACAAAGATCCAGAAGATCTTAATATCTACCCAATTAGTGAAATAAATATTTAATTAGCCTAGTGGTCATATCAATATCTGCATGTCATCGCTAGTCAACCGTCAAATCGTATGAATTCAGAAAGATTTTGACAATATTTATTCTCACATAACACAGAACTGCAGATGTATATAATGTTTTATTATTGACTGAATAAAAGTGTGCTGCATTTAAAAATAAAATGTGAAAATTGTGAATTGTCAAATAAAACGCTTGACTGCAGCAAAATAAAAGGAGACGCATGAATTGCCCCATTTCTGTTTCACATCTTGACTCAACAGTCTCAGCCAATTTTACAGATAATAAATCTCACCACATACACACCCGTCTTCTCCTCTCCCCTTCTCCTGCTCAGTCATTTGTTTTCTTTGTTTTTTCTACACGTATTGCCGTGTTTCTTTTTCTGTCTACTGTCAGTTCATGCGTAACTTTCCTCTAACTCTCTCATCTCTCTGTCGTCACTGCAGAGTCCCAATGTTTACCGCCTAGAATGCACAGACTTGACTGAGTGTTATCACGTGGGATGGCTTAACTCGCTTGCAACTGGTCCGTGCGTTTCCTCATCAACTAAACCACAACTGAAGGCTGTGGCAGTTAAAATAGAAGCGTCCCGTTTTAAATCATAACCTCCTGTTTTGCCTGTAGCTCTGAGTGCATACGGACCGCGGGTCCACCTGTTAGTGATGTATGTCGTAGACCAACATAATAAAACTGGTGACAGGAAAACAGGGTTGGTTTTCATTGTAAGTTTATAATCCATAGATCTTAAGAGTCTGCAGGCAAGAGCAGCAGGATGGCGCCATTTTTTTAATATAGGTGTGGATGTGCCTGCAAACAGACGCAGCCAGAGGTGCTGCTGTAACTACACAGTACAGATATGTTCACCATTAAATCCCAAATTCCATAACAAAAACACCCGCTGAGGCTCAAAACAACAAAGAGAGGAAATATGGTGATACATACTACATTTCTTAGTTGAAATGTGAAATAAAAACTAAGTGAAAGAGGGGCAAGAGGAAAAATGAACAGATTACGGTTTTACCAGAAAAGAAGTGCCCTTTTCAACTTACCAAAATGTTGCATTTCGTATCCAAAAATATAATATTGTTATGACTGTGAGTCATACAGTGTGTCTTGTCTGCCTGTTTAGTACTGTGCTCCCTCACTGCCTGCAGGGGTTGCCGTGTTGTCCTTTACTTTTCTCAGCTTCCTGTATGCTGGGCAGTGATTGGAGGAAGACAGATTTTAAAAAAGGCCTTTGTGGAGAAGCTGGTCATTCACGCCTGTGACCAATAAGAATTATTGAATTATCCTGGGCCTACATCTGAGCAGCTTTTGCAGTCATGTGTTTTTTTTTTTAAATTTAAAAAATAATTGCAGTCCTGCCAGATATTCTTCATGTTCCCCTGTTTTTGGTCTCCTGTATTTTATTTTTGATTTATTTGGTAGATAAATAAGAATTTCTGTTGACCAGTTGTTTTGGCCATGTTCACCCTGAAGCTTAATATAATGGCGAATAAAGATTATTCTGGACTACACTGGTCCTTTTTGGGAGCAGGGAGCAGGGGAAGATGGGCATTCATCCTTTATGCTACGTACTGGTTTCCCCTAGGCCGGTCGTGACAATGTTGTCACATTGGGACTGTAACATTAAAATCAAATGCTTGGATATCACCAAAGGCCATAGGAATTCTACATGACATAACCAAGCACGTCAACGTTAGATCGCAACATCATCTGACACTAATAGGAATTCAAGAAAATACATGGAAATTTTGCCCCACAGGTGGAACAAGATGACAGGACGAATTAAAGTTCATTCTGAAAAACATAAATGAAGCTCATTCTGAATAAATCCGATAGCTGTTGGCATTTCCATCCTGCGCTGGCGCGACAAATTCAGCCATTAAACACTGCCACATAAACAGCCATTCTTCAAGCATGTTATGTAAAACAGGTCATCAAAAATATTAGCAGTGTTAGATGAAAAATGTTACGCTATGTCTGCACTTAGCAAAAACTGAATAATCTCTCTTATTTATTAAAAAATCCATGTCATATGGCACCGCCTATATGTGAGCATGACTAGCAGAAGACACAAAAATGCTGCTTACACAACAAACGCACCACTTATAGTACTCCGAGTCTCCACTGAGGCCATCATCACGAAGCAGGCCCAACTTAACCCGGGGTTACTGCCAACCTATCCAGCTGAACCTCTCCACAACAATGACAATCTGGATAAGCGGTATCATGACGCTGGTCAACTTGGTAACTTAACCCAGGTTTGTCTTGGTGTGAATGGGTGAACGCGCATGTATAAGGGCAGGTTCCAAGACAACAGACCAATCATGAGCGCTGATCTGCCAGCAAAAAGGACAGCATACGTCTCCTGCACAGAGCAAAGACTGGTTCTCCTCAAACATGAAGAAGAAAGAGTAAATCTCACCGAAAGGTCAAAAACCGTGGCTGCATCGAAGAGACGCCAAATGGCACGGCAAAGGATTGCAGATTGCATAAATGCGTAAATTACACATCAATGGCTCCATTAGTTTACATTTAACCCAATCACTGTGCTGCATAAATGAATCGCGTGCATGACAATTAGTCTCATTCCCACAGATGTCACCCCTCTGGAGTAAAAAGAACGTGGGAGCAGATAAAAACCAAGCACAAAAACATCATTTCATCTGGAGAGTTGGATTTCTTCATGTTACATGGGCTACAATAAAGCTGGAAACTGATGCCACAATTACATCCTATCAATACATCAAGCTGACTTAGACTTAGACAGATTTTAATGAACCACGTGGGAAATTACTGTAGCTTTGTTGCATATAAAGGTAAACACAAGAAAGATAAAATAAAATGAGACCAGATTAAAGATTAAAAATTAAAATAAAATGTGTAATCAAAAAGTTTACAAAATTATGAAAAAATACACAAAGGTAGTTGGTAAAACAGTGTCCGATATGGTTGTTTGGTCAGTTGCATAGCAACAGCAGCATGGATCGTGTCATCGCATGGTGTTTCTTGTTTATGGTGTCTCATTGTCGTTGTCAGCTGAGGGAAGTATTTAAATGCCAATGATTATCGACCAATGATACAGCCAAAAACAAAAGTCCAGAAAAAGTAAATAAATAAAAAATAAAAGCAGCACAAAAAGACAAAAGCGACTGGAAACGATTTGATTGGTTCAAGGCACAAAACAAGTCAGACAAAAAACAACCATTAACACACTCAGAATAACCTAAACAGGTTATTCTTGACGGAGCTTCTGGCGACATGCAGCCACTCTTTCAGGCATTAGCCTGAATGAAATTATCCTGATTCGGAGTTGTGTTTAAGCTGAGCGAGGACAACTAGCCAAAATAAACTCTTCTTTGTGTGGTTATCTGCTGGAAGATGCGTTCACGCCGTAAAGCTCTTCTTGCGATTTGGGCTCTAATCTCAACCGGGTCTTCAATGAAAGGGCACGTGATTCTTTCCCGAACAGCTGATTGGTCGGTGGGTGGAGCCTTTTATCAGATTCAGATAAATCCTGAAAGTTACCCTGACCCGAAGCAGGTTTGCCATTCAGAGTAAATTACCATGGTAACTTACCGCAATAAGAATGAATCCCGCTTTGTGATACCGGAAACCCAGGGTTAACCCTGAAGTTACCTCGCTAAGTCCGTAATCCTGCTTCATGATACAGGCCTCTGGTCTCATTAAGTGGAGCCCTCAAATTAGGCTGGATGTCCTGTCCTACCTCAAAGTCATTAGGGTCTAATTATATTTACCTAGGTCATTAAGCACCTATTTGGTCAGTGGCAAGTGCAGGGCCAATGGGTGGAGATGACTGTAATTGGGAGTGACCAGACCACTTCATGCTTCCCCTCATGTCAATTAAAAGCTTTTTCCAGTCTACTTATAAAAAAGAGAAACCGTTGCGTGTCGCCTCCAACACACACTCCAGCCCTTTTTGCTTTCCCTAATATTGAATCACAGGGTTTGTGCTCTAACACTCACTTAGCTATGCAAAGCATTGTTACACTTAAGAGGACAAACTGCTCTACGTGTCTGATATCCATGAAAAAACAATCTTGAAATCTGTTTGTTGACAGGTTAATGTGTGTAATTTCCTTTGTAATCTTTCCTACAGTTTTGACCGACACAAAGTGATAGAATTAACTCACTTAAAACCAGCTAAGGCATCAAAACATGTCTTTTCATCAGTACTAATTAAAGGAACTACAATCAAAATAAGAAATTTAAAAAAATACTACATTTTGTGAGCTCCAGCCACAAAAATGTGAAGAGTTGTAAATTTAATGAGGTTATGGCTCTTCTGATCATTTCACTGATAAACTAACAAATCCCAATAATTAATCAGTAGATTAGTAAGTAAATAAAGTAATCATCATCATCACTCTAGAAGCTATTGATAATTGCTCAGTCATATATTTTAACTAAGACTACTTTTCTACCCGAGTGTTGCAACATTCCGATAGCTTCCCAAGTTTGTACAGACATTAGGTTAAAGAAAATGCATCCAGAAACAATGTCATGAACTAACCCTGAAAACATCAAGTATGTGTGAAAAGCCTGGTCTTCAGTGTTATAATTTAAACTCCAAGAGACTTCACATGAAGAGTTGAGGTCAATACAGTGAGTCCCATTCATCTGCAATTCCTCAGGAGGAGACGCTTCATTTGCTTTCCTGGTCACATCCCTGAACACCTTCACAAAGTCCGGTCAGACAACATTCCAAGGCAAAGCGTCGAATTGTTGTGTGGAGGAACCCTGAAAAAGGCATTGTGCTCATTCAAAGCAGAGCCTATGTGATGAAAATGTCTGGAACTCCTGGCTCGAAGGCTAAAAAGAGATGATGTAACTTCACAAAGAGAAGCCAAAAGATATCTGCAGAGCTCGGCGACATAAGAATTTCCAGTTACCGTGTTGGCCACTTCTGCAGCCATCTGCTGAGAAAGACACATCCAGCTTCATTCCCAATATCTGGAAGCCTTTCACCTTGCTATTTGTTCAGTAAAATCTTAATGAAGCAACAACGGCAGAGGAAAATGGGGGCAGTTAAATGTTTTGGCTCTGGTGCACATCAGGCAGATTGATACCTAATTATTCTGGGGGCATTCAAGTGTCAGCTGGACCTTTATACCAGATTTACAAGCCTCCATCAAAGGTTCAGTCAAGATTACTCCATTTCATCAATGTGTCACACACATCCATTGTATGAAACATGAGATTTCCATATATTGCCCATTCTACACGTCCTTCATCCACTCCTATGAGTTTTTATTACACGGCCAAAGAGGAGACAGTTCATGCTCAAGAACTGGAACATTCATTTTAAGAAACAGACCAACATATGACCGACGTTTTTCTTTTCTGAACAAGGAGCTGGAAAGGCTCGGGTCAATCACATGTTTCACTTTAGTTGAGCCACGTTTTCATTCTGATAAAAGCAGGAGAGATTCCAAAGGATTGATTCATTCACGTGGAGCCTTCCAGTTGATCTCCGAGCCTCCTTTTCCCGGCAGCGATCTCACGTCTCAAGAGAACTGGACGACTCGGGGAGGCGTGATGGACGGCAACCATGAGCCACGCTGTCCTGACAGGGAGCCATTAGGTGGACGGTGTGTGAGGTGAGATGAGGTGAGAGAAGGAGGTATGGGGTTGGGGTGGGCGCTTTCACTCTGGCATTTCTGCACACTGAGCAGGTGAGAGAAGCGAACACTAATTTGTTCCATGAGCCATGAGCTGTACGCCAAGGGCACGCGCAGCCTGGCCAGCATTCAGAGGCTCGCTGTTAGCCCCGGTCCAATTAATAAGGCCTGTGTCATTTCACTAAGCCACAAGGGAAGAGAACGGCTCGCTCTGTGAAAGCTCCTCCGCTGTGTTCTGCTGGCGAAAACCTGCTTAGGCCTTTAAGTTCCTCACAAACTCATGTCGTGTTACCGCAAGCACAAAGCTGTGCGATATGACAGCTTGTAAATAAATGCTTGTGACTCGTTACCAATGGTTACAGGGATATGACACCAGATTGGAGGTGCCACACTGCTAACGCTTTTCACAGAGACTATCAAGCTTCTGATTACAATCCAATTGTTTGTTTTTTGGTTTGATCAGCAGTTCAAACCCCAATGATTTTCAACACCTCATATTGTACAAAAGAACTCAGCAGGTTTGACTTCAAGCTATTTTTTCAGCACTGTCCATGCAGGGAAAAACATGGTGATTTACAGGAATGGCTCAGGGAGGCTTCTCAGAGTTACACACCAGATACACTTTTTATCAAAGAGCAGGTAAGGCCTAATCTGAGCAGGTTGGCCTATGAAAGCTCACTACGCAACTTGCGTACAATTTACACAAGAGCCCCGGCTCCACCTTATGTGAGAGCAAGTCCCGGTGTTTACAGCTTTAATGAGAGGATGAGGCACAACCATCCTACTGCCACAAAACAAAGGTAAAGTTGCAGAAACAGCAATGAGTTCTTCTCTTCTCCGTGTCAGCCGATAACGTTGATGTGCTAGCTCACGGTGCCTCTCTCCGTAGCTAACCTAACCTAGGCGAGCACAGCACCTGCAGCTTAGAAAAAAATGACCATGACACCCGTCACCATTCGATCAGATCCATGTGCACAAAATACTCACAATGTCTGTGGGAACCATTCCTGAGAATACACGATGACATGATTTCGCAGCTCGTTTTAAACAAGATGGTGAATATCTAGTCTCTCGGTCAAGGTTTAGTTACAACTCTGGCCTAATGTAAGATGGAAAAAAATAGAATGGCAGTGGCTATTGATGATATATTGAATTTAAAATGTCAATTAGCTGGTCATACTGGGCAATATGGATGCACGTCTGTCTGTAAATAATACCATCAAGTATTCAGCCAAGCCATAGCACAAACAGTATTTTATATTCGGAAATGAAAATAATACTAATGCCAAATTCTGCTAGGGAATGAGGGAAGCTCACAAAACCTTAGCCATTACATTATTACTAATACAGGAATTACACAAGGCTTGATTGTATTCTGCCATAGTAGCTTTACAGGACTATACGTAAAACCTCGAGATACTATGAGGAAAGCTATTACTCGGATAAATGCCCTTTTTATTTTCTGTGTCTTTTATATCTGAACTGTCTTAAGATCTTCTGAAAAAGCTCCTTGAATTGCTCCGACCTAAATAGGCGGTTCTTATACAGATGAAGTTTCACCAACTGACTGAAATGGTTCTGTGTGATTAGATACCAACATAATGAAAAAGCAAACAGGTATTACAGGTCAACTGTAATTTGAGTGAAGAGTTCCCTAAAAGGTGGTAAAATCATAACATTTAATCCTCTCTCACAACTTCTCCGACTTGTTTACGGGGTCATTTGAGCCAACCGTGTCAGAACACAGAACTGTTGTTGTCAGGAAGAAGAAGTAGCAGTGACATTACAGCCGCTCGTGTTAATGGCCCTGCTCCAACATGGCAGCATATGCCAAGTAACTTCAGGCTTCAGTTACATTATTATTCTGCGAGACAGAGAAAGCAAGGCTTGGAGTTGAAGCTGGACAGGACGAATCTGTCAAATTCAGAGGAAACCCACAGCCTTTTCCCCCACAACCAGCAACTGCATTTGTTGATTTTTTTGCTCATCATTCCAGTCTGTCATAGTGCTATTCAACAGGAAAGGGAATAAATGTGGTCAGGCAATGAGGTTACAAACAAACCTCTAAATTAAGTTTAAAAAAAGGTCGGAAAGCATTAGGATTGGTACCCATTGTCTATTGTACTCTTTCCATTGTAATGTTTTAGAGGACAAACTTTCTGAACTGTGACCAAACATTCTTTCTGTATTCACACGTATGCATAAGAAACTCTGGGGGTACACACTGTTTGTTTAAAGTGGTTTTAATGTGGCTTAAGTAGAGGTTTATTTGCACTTTGTCTAATAACGTGTCATGATTTTTGTCTCAGGGTAAACGAGTAGGAGGCGACCAGCAGTGTGCCTTTCATTGACCTCTGACCCCTATCTGGAGCACGGGTACTTCAGAGTCCTCACAAACGAGAAACTTCCCCCACCTCAGGCCAACAACAATCTGACAGGGGTGAGCAAAGAGCAAAGCGCTTTATTTAACCACGGCAGGCACCATGGTGTTGGTGGTGGGAGGGGAAAGTGGGTGTCCATCGAGGCGGAAGCCCCCTTTTGTTGGCTGCAACCTGCAGAAGGAAGAGTGCACTGGCAAAGAGTGAACCGAGGAGGCTGCCTGGCTCCCATGTCTTTGGAGCACCTGTTCGCTTCAACGCCAAATGTAAAGGAGCCTCTAGGCAGTTATGAGCACGCTCAGAAGAGGAGGGGTAGGGGTAGGGGTGCCTGACACGGTACTCCCAGCTATGCTGGCTGAGTCACTGAAATTAAGACCAATTTAGAAAGGTGTCTGGTGAACCAGGCCTCCTCCTCCACCGCACTGGCTCTGCCCTCCACTCACCCCCACAACTCTTCTCGCACCATCTCCTCAGCTCGCCACTCCAACCTGCCCCCACCTCAACACCCACACCACCACCACCACCACCACCACCCACCTCGGGGACTGGCCACTGTTCTATTATAGCTCTGCATTCATTTCCACCGGCATTCAGGCACCAGTTTTCACAGCAACAGCGGTCTGACAGGTTACATCTGGAGCCTGCTAAAAGAAAGGGAAGGGCTTCACGGCCTCCTGCCAAGGCAGCAGATTGATCAATTTGCACAGAGGGGTGCTGAGCCACCGCCATAGCACATACACTGTGACCTGTGGAAGGACACGGGTCAGAAATCCCAACTAGGTGTGTGTAAACATCTAAAAGTCAATGACAACAAAAGAGTACTTTTAAAGGATCATTTTATATAGAGTCTTGTCTGACCATTCGATGAACCCTACATGTCTGGAAGGACTCACAGTTTCTGAAGGTTATTTGTTTTTGTTATGGTCATATCTATGGAAGCCTGTGAGGGTCTAATTGGCAGAGGGCCACTTCAGAATGTAAACCATTTTCACACCACAATTAGCTCCACATGCCAAGTGAGTATTATTTACCAAATAAATAAATAAAAGGGTTTCATAGAAGCTATAATAATAAATATATTGTGAGAGCATATTTCCTTGAGCAGAACCGGTCGCCTTAAGTCTCTACACAAGACCCCATTCCACTGCAATGTGTATCAGCTACAACCTGTGCAGCCAGCGACGGTTCTTCCATCAGGATAATATTACAACTGCAGGACGAACGTTCAGAGCAGCCGGTGGAGGCGAACAAAGGAATTCATTTGGGAAAGAAAAACACTGCTGTGCCTGTGCTGGAGGCCACCGAGAGAAATTCTGGGTTCTTAATCTGCCAAGATAAATAAATAAAAACGACACGAAGCTTTTGCTTCTCCTCCAGACATTGTCGCGAGGCTCGCGCCGGCCACCTCTGTTGCTTCACGAGCCTGAGCGAAATAGATGCGCGCGGGTGTTTCACCCTTTTCCTTCGCGGCTGCTGCGAGGCCACGCAGATTCTGGAGTAATAAAACGAAACACCCGCACGACTCCCCCTTACGCGTTCTTAAGCCCCGTTATCTTACCGCGTCGACACTTCCCAGCACGGCGGTCGCCAGTGTTTGTACCGGAGGAGGCTGCTCTCCGCTGGCTCCCTCCGACGCCATCTTCGTACTGTAGCGGTCTGCTGGAGTGAGGGCGCATCCGGCACTTATTAACTATTGCGCTGCTGAGTGCGAATCACGCCACGGACGGCCATTGAACGGAAAGAGAGGCTAGACTTGACAAGTTGGAGGTGAGTAGGGGGGAAGACGACAGGTCTCCGCTGAGAAAAAGCCCACGACCGAGTGTGCGGGCTGCTCCTGCTCCTGCTGCTGCTGCTGCTACTGCGGCTGGGAGGAGGGAGCGGGCCGTGCTGTAGGCGTGGACAGCACGGATCCAGATGCGAAGACTCCGTGCGCTCCCAACTGGAAAGGAGGTGCGTCCCCGCAGACTGATTGACAAGAGCATTTGTCGGCTTCTGTAGCTATAAAACCACCCGTAAATGGTTTCCAAACAGCGGTTCGGGGGCATAAGGGACCGTGCACCAGCGAAATGACACAGGTGACCAAAGATGTTTCAAAGTAAATCAAATAATCTCAAGGAACGACGCGCATGAAGGATTTTTTAAAACTCTAGTTAGAAATGTTTAATTTTATTTTACTTTACTTTTTAATTTTGCAAAAACAATTTTGCCATAGCAGCACTTAATAACAAGCAAAAGACTTTTTTCTCCACATATAAAGACCTCCTTAATCCTGTCAGTAAATTATTAAAATGCTTACATTTGATGCTTTGTCCACACCCTGCCTATTTCTGATGTAAAAACGATTTTTTTCCCCACATTTTCTTTACGTTAAATGAACTGGGGATTTAAAAAACAAAATACAAAAATAAGACTGTTCAATAAGCATAATAATTTCTTTCAGGGTGTTCATTTCTTGTGCCCATGGTGTCCGGGGAAAAAAAGAATTGTTAGTGAGGGTGTTTAGGGACTATGTGTTGAGGGGAGAGGCCCCTGTGGATCATCCCACAAATACTTGATCAGTTTGGGATGTAGTGAATTTGGAGGCCAGGTCAACAACTTGTGATGTTCTTCGCAAGGTGTATGTGTCTGTGTCAGGCTGCATCCTACTGTTGATGTCAGCTGCCATCGAGGAGTGTCATTGTTATGGGGTGGGGGTGTCTGGTCTGGTCTAGGTGGGTGGCACATGTCTAAGTAACATCCACATGATCCAAAAGGTTCCCAGCAGAACACTGAATTGTCGCAAGATGGTG
The DNA here is from genome assembly GCF_022458985.1 of Mugil cephalus. Classification (NCBI taxonomy): domain Eukaryota; kingdom Metazoa; phylum Chordata; class Actinopteri; order Mugiliformes; family Mugilidae; genus Mugil; species Mugil cephalus. Next base: position 24,534,711 of record NC_061779.1, read on the forward strand.
AAGAATAAACGACTGTCAAACAAAATGTCTCTTTTTAACATGCACTCACATTGCAGACCATATTATCTGTTGGCTTCCAAACAGAAGCTGGAAAGGATTTCACACCAAAAGCCCCAGTGTTAATCTTACATGAGTCGCTCATAGTTCACATCTCTTGGTTCTGGGTCTGTATATCCCAGAGAGGCAGGGACAGTGTAGGGGCCCTTCCAGCTCCCAGATGTGGCATTTAGGATTAACTGTCGCTGATCCCGCCTGGTCACCCAGAATGAGGTTATTAATCTCTATTTAGGTCAAATGTTGCACGATTGACATTTGCTGGTTGCATTGAGGATTTGGCCGTATGGGACGTGTCATTTCATTTCTGCGGTAATATATGGTTAACTATTTTATCATTTTAAACACCCACAGCTAACACTGATGACTAATGACTGAAATCTTGACAGCTACGAACACTGACGGTGAGATTCTTTCATTACACAGTGCGTTCATTTGATCACGCACACTTCAAATCTCACTGCAACAAGAAGGCTTTCAGTCAGTATTCTGTAATCCACAGGGGAACTGCAGATGTGAATTCTTCTTTTCCACCAATTTTTTTTTTTCCTCTATTCTATTGTTGTATGTCAAATCCCAAATTCGTGTCTAAGTCAGATCAGCGAAGATGGAGCTGTCACATGGAGATTATTCCTCAACCTCTGAAAGGAAGCTCATCATTAGCCAGCGATCACAGGGGAAATTCTGGGGATGTGGTTTGGAAACAGCTCCTCTGTTCCTCACTTGAAATTAGTTGTTGCTCTCAAAAGAAAAAGAGATTCTTCATTCTGCTAGTTCCAGATGGCTTTTGTTTTCAAACAAAAAGACACTCTGCAAAGATGGTGGTGATGAATGAAAAAGTGCTCCTTCCCTTAACGGGTACGCGTGGCTGCAATGCATTCTGGTCTTTTCTCTGGTTCCGTGATTGTAGGGATTGCTTTAAAAAAAATAATAATCCTGCTCTAGAAAGAAATGCTGTTCACTCTTTGGCACTGCATGTACAGATTTCCCAACATACTCCACGGTAGCTGAACTGCAAATATTTCTCTTTGAATTCATTATCTCCCAGATGTGCATGGGCTTGTTTGGGCTGCTTTAGTGTTGTGTTTATCTCTGATGTTTGTCCAATAGAGTACAGCTATAGGTTTCTCGGTAAGTCAATTTTAGACGGAGCATAAATCATAAATGAGCAGTTAGACCAGAAACACAAGAAAGCATGCCAGTTGTCTTTTGTTGTATGTGACACTGCAGACGTGCCCGGAGACTTAGTGAGGAATCCTCAGTGACATTTCACACTCATTCAAAGTTTAAAGTTCGCTCTGAGATTAGTTAGATTCACAAACAATCACCTATTTTAAGTATAAAATGTTAGAGTGCAGGATAACTTAAGGACCTATGTTTCCATGGTAACACAGGCAACAAGAGGGTTAATCATGTTCATATTTTATTCAGTAATTTTAATGACAATATTTAGAGATCTCTCTGTTTTAGTGTTTTCACAATGAAAACACAATGAACTCCAATGAACTTTTCAAGAATGTTCTGCTAATTAGACGTACTCAAGTTATGCTAAACAATTTTGTGCAACCAATGGTATGCACACACTGATCAGGCATAACATTATGACCACTCTCCTAATATTGTGTAGCGTTATGCGGGTTGAGGGGAGGGGCCTCTGTGGCTCATCTCACAGATACTTGATCAATTTGGGATCTAGAGAATTTGGAGGCCAGGTCAACACCTTGTGCTGTTCTTCATAATTGTTTTTGTTGTTGTTTTTTGTTTGAGTTGTTCGAAAGCATTTTTGTGTGTGTGTGTCTGTGTCAGCTTGCATCCTGCTGGAGACGGCTGCTGCCATCAAGGAGTGTCATTGCTGTGGGTCGTAGGTGTCTGGTCTGGTTTAGGTGAGTGGTAACATCAACATGAATGCCAGGTCCAAGCTTTTCCAGCAGGACATTCAATTGTTACAAGATGGTCAATGGAATTTACCTCACCTGTCAGTGGCTTTAATGTTGTGGCTGATCGGTGTAAGACACTTATTATTAGCCAGACTTAAGGTCTGTCTTTGTGAAACTGGACATGAGCCATTCGCTAATAATTCTGCTGGAAGTTTAGCTTTACTTACACTTTCTGATCCCTCTTCCCGTGAAACTGTGTTTTGCATACAGAACTACATCTGATGTGAGCTCAACTAATGAACTAATCCTCACCTGAGCAGCTCTCAGAAGAGACTGAGGCTGAGAAGACACTGACTGACACTTTGATTTTCTCATCCTGCACAGTCCCTGTTGTAATGGCCTGTGGGCTGGAACCGGCCATGACAATCAGGACATTGCTTATAAACAAAGATACAGACCTTCATTCATTCCATCCATATGAGGCATTTAGAGTTTCTGATCTGCCCGACATGCAAACACACTGTGTGGAGAAAAGACTGGACGAGAGTAGGAAGTGTAGCTCACCACAGTCCATCTCTTTTAATAATATATCCCATTTTGCTTCTCTGTTTTTGAGCTGCATACTGATATGCATACCCAACACACTGATAAAAACAGGACTGACCACTTTAAGGTGCTACTGCTGTGAAAACTCACAAGGTGAGTTGACCTGACCTGGCTGAGAATCTGACTGACATATTCTTGGCGTCTATAATATCACTAGCTTTTTATCTTTTAATCTGAGTTTAGATGGAGCGATGATCTTTTGATTTGGCTTTTTGTCCACTCTGTGAACCCAGGACCGTCTACATACTGAACTTTTTACCAGCAGCTTAAACAAAGTATTTGTCCTCACTAAATCTAACTGAACACTGAACTCGCTGCCATATGAGGCTGATTATGTTTGCTGTAATTGGCCTGCCTGGGAAAGCCTGCACCATTACAGGGGTAACCTTTGATAGACATTTATGGACAATTCTGCCTCCAGCTCCAGCCTCCATAATGATGTTAGGGCCTGAAGAACACCAGTGGCATGTAAAAGCATGCGAATGCTAACACGGACATGCCAATAAGCTGGGTGCCACTTATCTGGGAGGAGGGATTTTTTTCTTTTTCAAAAATGTTTTTTCTTTTTTTTGTCTTTTTTAAGCACAAGGACAGAAATGACATAAAAACATATTAGACAAACATTTTTTTACTTTCCCATTCTAAATGTCTGAAATAGACAGTGATGGAGGAACTTCTTTTACAGGAGTGAAATTACAGGGACGAAAAGTGCTGCATTCAAAATTTTATTTCATCATAAAAATACTCATGTAGATGTTTGGGCTGTTGGTTTACACGTGAGTCTTTGACTGCTGTGGATGAGCTTTGTCATGTCTGAGAAAATCTTATCTATAAATAATATAAACACTACCCTAAAAACTGGGGATGCAGAGCTTGAAATAGTAGGACACTTTTTGGTGGCATGACCATGCTAGCACTAAAACTCCTAGCCTCTGTTTGTTCTACGTGGACTCCAGCTTCATAGACATCAGATGCCACATTGCAGGATTTCCCTGTGTTACATTAACAGATTGTTCTGGCTGTGGTTAATGCACAGCCCTTCCCACATGTGTTGAATGTGCCAACATCCTAGTAGTTTATGAGTCCGTGTGACCCATAAACCATGTCCACAGGGTTCATTACAGAACCTGAGGACAAGAAAGCAACCCCGAGCTGAAATGATGACCATCACGGGAGGGAGAAAGCGGTGCAACCGGAGACGATGGGACAGACACTGATGGATGAGGCCGGAGTCGAGGAGCAGGAGCCAGAAGTCCCCACAGCCTCAATCGTGTGGGAATACTTGGCTCTTATTAACTCGCTCATTGATGGGACACACAGCAGGCACAATGACTTCCTTTTTGGTGATGAGGCCATAGAGAGGCGAGAGGGCAGCCATCACTGGGCTCTGTGTGCTGTAGCTCTGAAGCACAGCTCGGCCAGCAGGCAGACAGGAAGGAAAACAAAACAAGTGAGGCAACGAGCCCCGGATCCCATATCCTGGCCCCTGCTTCAAATAGGAGCCCAGAGAAGGTCTAGATAGTGACTCCACTGACAGGGATTCGGGAAATGGGAGGAAGGAGGGGGGGAGGGCCGGGATCTGGGCCACATCTCCGTCTGATTGTCCCTGAGGGGCTGCCAGTAGCTGAACCAGACCTCTGTTCAGTCGCCATCCCTGCTGATCTGAAGTCAGGGCTGCTCTATCTTATTTTCTGAGTCTGAGTTCTAATCTCTCTCCTTCTCAGTTCACCTCGATGTCCTCGCTTCACTTTCTCACTCACACTGTCTCCCTCTGTGTAGCCATTAGTTAACAACTGAGGAATGGATGGAGCAGGTGCTTATACTAAATAGAGAAAGGCTGCAGTACCCTACTTTCAAGCGAATCGCTCAACGAAGCTGACCAGACAGGAAAAGCGTTACAGCTGTCATTAGCTGGGTTTATATAACACTGTTAAAGAGTGCCCTTGTAGAAATAAAATGCTCTAAGTGCTCTTCCATTCAAAAAAATGTGCAATGATTAAGCTTGGACGTTAGGCCTTTGCATTCTAATAGCAATATTAGTAAAATGTACATGATCTCTGGTAATATTCATACCCAGGAGCACCTGATTTGTCATTAAAAAATGACGACACATACAGAACATCTACCAAAATGTAAAAATACTCAGCTTGGTCCAAAATGCCAACTTTTGTAAAGAATGGAGCCGTACACTCCACAGCTGATAGATTCGCACAGATTGTGAATTTTTATTGAGGAGTTGAGAGTTTACAAATTTAATGTTATGGGAAAAGCACATCGAACACAGGTTACTATTCAGTGCAAGGTATCTGAAAATGGACCAAGAGAGGCTTTTTAAAGTTAGAGTTGCACATTAATATATAAACAGCTGAACAAACCAAGGTAGGTACATCTATTTATGTTGTGCTACTTTTAACTTCTATGCTACATTTAAGAGTCACTTGTTTTGGTGAAGTTATATGATAACTAATTACTTAACAATATCTATTTCTTTGCAGCCTTTAGGCTGTATTAACCTTACATGTTAATTTCAAATTTCACTGTAAATGTTTGTGTACTTTTACTTAATTAACACTGTGCAAGCAGAACTTTTGTCTAAGTTTTATCTCAGCGTGTTTGAATACAACACAGAGCGCATGTTCAGGAGTTCAGTGACCTGTCAAAAGGTTTGTTACACAGAACTGGATTGTTGTGTGAGCTCATAAATCTCATGAGAATCCAACTGCCTCACAAGGAAAGGATCTCAAGAATTGGTAGCACACAAACACTATAATGCACAGTGTGCTGAGGAATCCATTTCTTTGTGTCCTGCTATGCTGTGGAAGAATGATCAGAATGCACGCTGATGTAACTACTTCTGCAAACACTCACCTTGACATTTTCTTCATAAAAAAAAGGGGAGATATTAAATATGCACCAGAGTGAAGAAACTTGCACAGAAAATGAGATGTTTCTGAGCTCTGGTGCATGACAGAGCCCCCTCACTCTTATGTGATTCACTGTCCTGTCCTGTCAAAAGAGCAAGAGGATGGGGTCACAACCCTGATACTTAGGCAGAGTGCCACGCTTGTTCAAAACCTGCCCTGACTTCAGATTCAAAGATGAGTCATACAGAAATTCGCTGAATGCAGCATTGCATGGAGCTTTTTTCCCCTCCGGCAACATTTCCTGTCTTCAACATTACAGTCTACAAGTCCTGCCAACGTGTCACCCAGATTAAAAATCAAAGGCTCAGATGAGGTGACAAAAACATCCGTACTGAGACTATTTTACTCTAAGAAAAGTCATTGGAGGAATACTGATTCTATTTTGTAGTGATTCTACTTTGAGAACTCTTGAGGCTGCGTGCCAGTTTCTTCCGTGTTCTACATAACCTTTACCAAACGTTTAGTTCATGGGTGATGCATAGCAAACAGGTTAGAAAATAGGAAACACATAATGAACACAAGGATATAGAACCACTAATCTCGCCTGCCTAGCCAGCGCTGGAAGTTCTTATGTAAATGTGTGACTCATACAACACAGCTTTATCTTTATTCAAGTACAGTACTAACAAATCTGACACATTTACTTACTTAGCTTTAATTTCAAAACAATGTGCACCTCCTCTCACTGTGAAGCCCTGACAGACTGCTGCTGATGTCAGAACACGCCTGACAGGCCTGTCACAGCTCCATCGCTGAAGAATGTTGGAGATCCAGTTCAGGATGGTTGACTTTGGATGACTTTCCCACACAGGCAGAGGAGGGATTCAGATCATGGGAGTGATTGTGACTGACAGTCTTACAGTTTCAAGACTTTTAAATAATGGCATATAGAAACGCCAGTCAATATGATAGCTGATGTTGGAAATGTATGGGAATAATGCAAAAAACTAACTATGTGGGTAATTTGAAGCCCACAAAGAAGCTTTCATGCAGGGAGCAGGGAGGAGTTTTACTCACAGAGCACCCAGAGTTCATTCCTTCCTGAAGTTAGCAGTACAAACACTATAGGAATTTAAACTAATTCTCAATTTCTTTATCTTATGACCTCGAAAAGGTTGACATTGCATGTGTCAGTGAGTTATGAGCGGTTCCTGGATCCCTGGAGCTCTTGGATCGTTCCATTTGCCGCAGTCAATAGTTGATTAGATTTTCCTGTTTTTATTTTTTATTACCATTATTACCTAGTGGTCTTTTGGAGGAGGCTCAAAAGAGTGGCTTCGTCTAATGTGGGAGTACCTACAGAATGTTCTGTGGTGTTTGGACAGATGAGATTGATGATGGCCTTTCACTAAACACACATGGGTCAATCTGATAGCAATTAATCTGATTTAGTTACACACAAAGCATATAAAACCTGCACATGCATATATGCGCATTTCTGTAAAAACAGTATTTTTTGTGTATTTACTTCAGATACAGATGTTAGATGGAAATGTTGTCTCTTTTTGTTTTACTCTTCTGTGTTTCTGAGACTTTTAGTTTCTTTGCAGATGAAACTAAAGCACATGATATAGTATAAATTCAGCCTTCATTCTCTTTTATTTTCTTCACATATGGACAGAATTGGGAAATGAGGGACTACTATGTCTTAAATAGAATATTACTGTTTGTGCTTTGATTTAATTCAGATAATAATTTAAACACTAGTGTCAAATTAGTAGTGGATAACAGTAATAGCGCTGGGTCCAGCGTGACTCTGCTGTGAGGATGTGTCGCCTCCTAGTGGACAATAAGTGAAGAAGGATTTGTCATCAGCAACCATCACAGAGGTAGGCTACATCCCGAGCTCTAAATATATCTTCATGAGTCAAATTAAACACATTTTACAGCGATGCCACTGATGGTAATTCAACCTTGTTCTTAGACAGACATACATACAAAATTAGTGTCATGTGGTTTTAAAACAAAAGACAAAAAAAAAAAAACCTTTTCCAGTTAAATCAGACTGGAATGTTTATTTGAATGCATATTTGTTCTTCATCAAATTCTAAAGTATTTGAATAAGTTGGCAATGTGGTTAATGTTTCAGTGCAGCTTTCTACATTAATGGGAGATACAGATATCTTTGTTATTGATAAGGGATATAAATAACTCTGTTGCAGCCGACAGGTCTGCTTCACCTTGATACCACGTGCTAATTCCCAGAATGTTTCACAAAGCAGTCTGCAGAAGTTGAGAAGTGAGAATAATGCCATTTCTTTCTTTTTTTTTTGTGAAATTTGGAACATGCAAAGGAAGTAGTTCAACATTAGAGAACCATGCAGCCAGTCATTAATGCAGGCTGCTTGTTAGGTATAAGATATATACATTTCCACTAGTAGTGTTAGAGCCAGGATTATTTCTTGTACAAGACCATTACTATGCTGGAATCTCCACCTTTGCAGGAGGTTAGCTCTACCACTTACTGAGAAGGAAACATGTTTAGACAGCCAGCTCTGAAACAGAGGCACAAACTCAGTCACAGTGTATGCTTAAACGGACCTTTATTGTAGGAAAACATTTGACATTTACTGTTGAACTAAATGAAGACAGTGATGAAGATTCTCTATTATGAAGAAGTTCCAGGCATCATCTTGGCCTCCTGTTATTTAGGGGGATATAAAGGTTTAATCAAATTTAGATGAATGAAAAAATCTTTCAACAGAACACTGATTTTCAATCTGCATGAGAGCGACAAGTTTTTTTTTTTTTTTTTTTTTTGTTTGTTTGTTTGTTTTATTTGTCTTTACCTGTCATTCAAAAAGACATCGGACACTAACTTTAGCACTTGTAGAGGTTGTTGAGCCTGATGATGTCCTTCTGACTCATCTCAGTGGCACTACCGAACTGAACACTAGAGTCAGGGATAGCCACCAAGGTGGGCAGGTTGTTCTTGGAGAAGGCATACCTAAAACCACAGAGAGCATGTTAAGAGGCTGGTGACTCAAATGCGGAAAAGAGCTATTACTGTTATGTTTCAACTTAAAGGAGGAGCCGAGTGTGGGTTGCAGGACAGGTGTAACAACAGGACACACTGGAGTAATAGAAGATGTTGTCAAAAAGTCAAAAAATAGGTTAATAACCAAGTCTCAGAAAAAAAACGTAGGGACATTAGAGGCCAGGCAGGTAAGATGGTGGGTGAAAGGGCAGAGCAGCCTGGGAAACTAACAAACTGAAAAATGACAGAGGGTGAGATAGTACTACTGTACTGTATACATAGTGTATATACACACACATGGGAAAAGGAGGGGCGCACACACACTAAATACACAAGGAGGCACAAGGAGGCAAAAGGTGACAAGACTATCACAAGAGTAGGGGGCAAACAAAAGAGAAGGCTGTACAGCTAACAGAAACGTGCATTACAAAATAAAACACAGTTAGGCAACCTAAACTAAAAAAACAATAATAATAATAATAACAAGAAACAGGATGACAATTACTGATTTTATTTATATGTAGTAGTGATCTCTCAAGCCAATTATAGCCTCTGTCTATCAGTATAGTGTAAAATACTGTATATGTATTCATCAACATCCTGTTCTGAGGGTGGTCATATCCACCACCTTACAAAATTACAAAATTACAGAACAGGCTCTGACTCCACAAAAAAGATCTTACTTATTCCTGTTAACATGTCAGATTCATTTTCTGATTATCTTTACCCTGGCAGGAGCTGCCCACAAGGTTTTCTGTGACCTAAAATTGTGTTTGTGTGCAGACAAAATGCCCAAACGCAGTGAGAAAATACACATATTCAGATTATTTTCTTCACTCCACATAATGGCCAGATATGAATTGAGGAGTTTGAAGGTGGAGATATTCAGCCAACTATTTTAAAATGTTCACCCAGGATGTCTCAGTCCAGTAGATGGGAGGATAACAGGCACCTTTGTCCTGTCCCTCAGCTGTCACATTCACTCAGTTACGCTGTTAAAACCTGCTGTGTTCATTCTTCCACAAAGTAGTTTTTTTTAAACAGAGCTGCACCTACTTGCTGTAATGCATGACAGAGCCATAGTCGTAGGTGGTGCCCTGATTCAGCGTGTTGACTTTGTCAAAGTTGTGCTCCTGTCCTGCAAATTTGAAAACAAAACAGAAATATCATGAGCTTAGTCTATATTCATATTCATACGTATATTCATGTGGTTGTCACTCTGCACTTGTGGATACATGTGAATGTTTCACATTAAACATGAATGGGTTTAGTTGAAGAATCTTGTTGAGTATGTGACAATACGACTCATGAAATGTTGAAGTAAATTAATTTTTCTCCCTCTCACGGTCTCTGTATACATACATAAAGACTGGAATAGTAATACATTAGTTTACATCGTTTTACCCTCTGTACATGCTGTGTTTTTCTTTTTTTTTTTTTTTTTGACAAAATCACTGTTGGAGATTGAGGGGCTGTACCTGTTTTGACCAATCCCAGAAGAGGGTGTTTTCTTCCAGTCTAGCCCTGCGTTAGTGTTAAATCAAATGGACAGCTAAAAGCAAACATTTCGGTTTCCCAACATCAGGAACTTCCTTTCATATTGCACAGTTCTATCACTGAGCTTCTACACCCCATGTACTGCATTACTATCAGATAATAACAGATAACGACAGATATAAACAGACCAACCCGAAATGACGTTCTCCAGCACAATACGGATGTAATTGTCACGGTCAGAGCGTTTCTGCTCGTGGTGGAAGCCCAGAGCGTGGAGCACCTCATGCTGAACAGTTTGATGATAAACGCAGCCATTCTGCTGCAGGGACAGATCCTGCCCACCAACACGACGTCCAATGTAGGAGTAGCACCTGTGACAGTTCAAGATAAAATAAATAAATAAATCTGACATTAACCACTAAAGAAATACTACAAAGGGGAGGAAACTGTTGTGCCCTAAAGACCGCTCTGTCTTGGTAAAGTGTCGTAAAAGTGTTCATGCTTCACATACCAGCCGATTCTTCACTGAAACATATTTATTATCAAACCTTCTCTTTAGCCCCCATGTTCCCTGTTGAGCCCCTGAGTTTTGCAAAAAGTTTTTCTAAATTGCAAAAGAAAATATGCCTTGAAACTAATATAATTTGAATTATGTTTGTACTGAAAAACATTCCTGATCAGTGCCAATATGCCATCAAAATGGTGGTGTCTAGGTACATGGGAGGTTTAAGTTTAGGCATTAGTTCAGATTTTTCCCAGCCTTCACCAGAGTGGTTTTGCAACCTAAAGCTAACTACAGACCTGGATCTCTGGTGTTATTTAACACTTTGTACTGTATGTCCACATTCCACCTCAGCTTCTTTAGACTGCAGTGCCTTTCACATACATGTTGTTTCATTCATTAAAATTCACCCAGAATCGTGACTGTTCCCTAAATTCAATCAAATGCAGTGATGACAGCATCTAGGGTCCTGTATTTTTGTACATCCAGCATGTACCCTGGCTACCTCCTGCAATTCAGCTGTGGTGGATACTGTAAATGTTCCAATGTTTCACCTCCTTCACTTATAAATAATAATAACAAAAAAAAAAAAACCTATCTTGTTCTTTAGTACTTCTAGAAGACAGGGCACTAACGAAAAACAAACAAACAAGAACAAATTAGAATGGCATGCAAACCCATTAAGGGCCTGAATCTTCAGGTAGTCTCTCTGGCTGGTGCGTCTCACAAAACGGATGCAAGAGACATAATGGAAGGACTCCAGACCACGCTCGATGACTGACACCTCACGAGAGGCTTGGAAAAAGAAAAAGAAAACATATTAATCACTTTATAGCACCACAGTACCAAAATGATAGTTTGTCATAGTTAGTTACTACAGTCAAATGATCTACTGACAATGTGCATCTTCAGCTTGGGACACCTGGATGTGTTAAGTCAAGCCATATGCAGAGGTTGAAAGAGCCAACTCTGACAATTCACTACTTACTGTACACACTGGAAAGGGTGTAGGGTACATAGACATATCCATCGCTGGATTTGGGCCACATGCAGCTGTAAGACGTGCAGGGATCAGCATTTCTCTCCATCTCAGCACTATATGCGACGTCATCCTCTATGTAGGGCTCGTCTTGAGAACGAACTGCAGCAAACAGTGTGACACATTTAAAGGAGACTTTCTCCAGCACATGCAGATCATAATTTTATGCCCGATCCGTGTATGAGCTAGTGGGGTACCTGCAAATTGTGTTTGGTCATGTCCTAATTCATAGTCCCTGAAAATAAGGTTTTAAAGGAAAAACTACAAAATCCCACAAAATGCTTCCTGTATTTCCTGATAAAATAGTTTATATAGGTACTAAGGTCATGTCTTCTGGTAATTTATTGGGAGGGAGTGAGGGAGGGGTTAACGCTAAAGCTTGACTTGGCGGCATTGTAGGACTTACCAACATCCCTGTTGGCTTTCTCAATCAGCTCTGAAGTAGTCAAAGCCTTAGCAACCTGTACAGCAAGGAAAGAAGATTTATTGTCTGCTCACAGAACCAAATAACTTCTAGATAAAAACTTTTAAGCTTCCCACTATTGTTGTGTAACAGCCACACAACAGCATGTATTCTGCTCACACTGATATTAAGGGATCAGTTCTGGGCCAACCTCACATCATGCACCTTCCAAAAAGCATGTTACGACATTTGTACAAGGAGCCTCTAACGTCCTATTTTTATACTTTAATAGCAAATGGTACATTTAATTTGTACTTAGTGTATAATATATGAAAAACATGTTACACATTAAAATGACAAACAAATGTTATACTTACATAATTCAGTGTTTTCCAGAAATAACATGTAAACGGACAAATAGAAAACAGAAAAAAAAAAAAAATAGTTTAATTGAGTTTTCCCCAAAGGTGAGATGCACGGTAGCTGGAGTATTACTCACCTCCTCCTCAGCACAAACTGAGACAACCACCAGTGCCACTAGGCCCAGAACGTACCTCATCATGTCAACAAATAACCTGCAGACGGATTCAAGCAGTCCATGAGATATATGTTAACTGATTTTCTTTAACCACATTTAGTAGTCAAATCCAGCATAAAAAATGAAAACAGTCTGGATGAGAAGATACTGGAGATACTTACTGAAATCACAGACGACACAGTGATCCAGTGAGTTAGTGCTACATCTCCTTATAAAACACTGACGCTGCCGGAAATGGTCCTTTTAAGAATATTTGGGTCAGTGGGGGAAGGAGAATTTATGAGAACATTTCACCTTGATGCCACATTGCGTATTCTCACAATAAGGTTTACTCTTGTGTAATTAAGACCAGATAGTGAGCTACAAATAGCAACGGAAGAAAATAAGTAGATAAAAAACCTGCAAAAAAACAGCATTCACAGAGCCTAAAACTAAAATATATTAATATTACAATCTTTATATATGTGAGAGACATCTTACATTTAATTCAATATTTTAAGAACTGTGCTGTCACTGGTTTACTAATATGACGGGTGATTAAATATACAGTAAAACGTCAAAATTTGGCCAAATAATACAAATGGTGACGTTTATTATTTGTGATGCTACTGGACACATCTTCAGGTCTTTCAATATCATACACTCTCCTCCAGGCCCCACCTCATGACCAGATAGCTGCCTAGCTGCTACACATCCAGGCCTGGTCCGATGTGAATTGTGTTTAAAAGACTGGCTTCCAGAGTCAGAGTTCAGCCTGATACTTATATCTACTTCACAACAGGGTTCATCAATTAAATGTTTTGAAGCTACTGGATACAAGCTACTTCACCATCATCACCCCCTCAGTCACAGTGTGGTTTAGGAAATGCACTGTTTAGGACAGGGTAGGCTTTTTCTAGTGTGTGGGAAAAACAACACACTTCATTCCTGGAATGAGAGTGGCACAAGTTACAAAGCACTTAATCCTCATGGCCTCCTTAGGAAGTCTTCTTTTTAGCCTTTATGGCAAAAACTTATTCGTGCTCAAGCTATTTAGACAAAACTCCTGGCATTTAAAGGGCTAAAATCTTGAACTCTCTTAAAATGTTGATTGTTTTGAACAAGTCTGAGGTTGTTTAAGAGATTTATGGGGGAAAAAAGTTGAAAAAAATATTGATGAATGAGGATTTTATGGCAGTTTCTTTGTGTGTGTCAAGAGGGTAGTAAATTTGAAGAGGATATAAGGTTTTAAGTCTTTAATTTTGCTAATCTTAGTCTATTCATTTGGTATTATTTTCAGTTTATTTATTGTTTTTAGTAAGGGAGATTTGCAGAGTTGAACTCTTCATTGTTGTGTTTTTACTGTGCTACTGTTCTGTGCTTATGACAATGAATAAGGTCATTGTTACATACTGAAATACTTTTTCACACTTTCACACAGGTTTCCTTCTTTGTGAATATTTACTGTTACCACAGCTGTCTACAAAAAAACAGTGGGTTACTTGAGAGGCGGTTCTAGCCTGAAACTGTTCGGTTCTGTCCATGTTCTGTTCCTTAACTGCTCATGGCTACTGAATAAAAAAAGTCTTCTTACCCTGGTAGATTTGGATAATGGCATGTCTACCCCCTTGTAGTGTGCTTTTTATATAGAAGAGGCTTTTATATTTACTTCCTCAGATCATGCATCACTGTCCTCCTCTGTGGAATAGATAAAGTATATAAAATATACCTTAACAGTCAGAGCTTAACATAAATAAATAAATATCATTCTAATATTTTGTTTTCTAGTAACTATTGAGATCACTATACGCTGTGTTCGTGCCCTTCAGCCTTTATCTGTTTGGTGATTAGCAGGAACTTTCTGAAGTTTGTAAAAAAGTCCTATTCAGTGAAAAACAGATTGTGAAAATTGTCTTACAGGTTATTTGATGTTTTGGTCATACATAAAAAATCTACACACTCTTACTGATGCATACAAAAACGTTAATTTCTAAAACTCTAAATCCATGAACATTTGGCACAGAAGTGTCTAGAAGAGCACAAAGGACAAATAAGGCTTCAGTGATGAGGTATGTGAAAGTTTATTGTATTGTCATCTCTTAAATTTTATTCAACAGTGAGAAAACGTCCTTTAAAACAGCTGATCTGATGTCCCAAGCAGCACTGTGTTGTCAGGCCTCTTATCATCACCTATTGGGAAAAAGAGTTACAGATGAGAAACATATATTTTCACCTTGATCACTTATATCACATATTATATTCATCTACTATATTTTTCAGAACAGATGTAGTATAATCCTCCAGTTTACCAGTAGATTGTTACGGCTAAATCATGTATTTGCTGTACAGCACCAGTCATGTCAGATAATTCACTTGATGTCCTTTTATTTAGAAATAATAGCACCCTCTGGTGGCCATAGTAGTTGGAAAGAGGAAGTAACATGGTAGTTGTACAGCTAAGCAGGTGGAAGGCTGGAAGGGTCAACAAAATATACGCGCGCACACACACACACACGCACACACACACACACGTAACTTTATGTGATTACAACTAAACACAGATGCGCGTGTATGCGTGCACTACTCTCTCCCACACACACACACACACACACAGGTGACTTGTGTGGTTAGCTCTGGTCATTCCCATGTTGACAGAAATGGTACCCGGCAGTAGCACTCCGTGGCCCTTTCGAAATTTCCCAGAGGGAATTTTCTAGTTATTATTATTATTGAACTTGTATGAGAAAATAAACCAGATCAGTGAGAATAAACTGAATTCAAATGAAAGTGACAGCAGCCGTCTCAAACCTGTTGTAATGCATGACAGAGTTAGCATGTGTCCATGTTCAGAGTGTTCATCTTGTCATCTTGTTTTTATTGTGTTGGTAGTATAGTAAGATGGATTTGAGAGTCAATTAATAGTCAATATAGAAAAGGTGACATAAAAATGAGAATAAACAATAACAAAATAAACAAAAAACTGAAATAGAAGTCGAACCATTGTTCCTGCTGAGAGGCTCGAGGATATGCATTTACATGTAGGTCTAAATGGTCACATCAGAATGAGTTTAGGTTTATGGTTATATTTATCCATGAAATTAATTAAATACTAAAGTTGGATTTAGATTTGGGACACAGCTTGTAACATTGTGGGGGCGCAGGTTCTCACCAGACCGGATGTTCTCCCACAGGATGCGGATGTGCTGGTCCCTGTCTGAGCGACACTGCTCGTGGTTGAAGCCGAGGGCGTGGAGCAGCTCGTGCTGGACGGTGCTGTGGTAGACGCAACCCTGCGCTGTAAGATGGATGGATAGATGTAGAAAAATAGAAGAGAAGACATGCTTTTTAGGGGATGTGGACTTGAATTTGTTTCAAATGAATTGTAGAAATCAGAGAGTCTCAAATCCAGTCTCATTTTATGTGCACAATGTTAGAAAAAAAAAGAAAAAAGAAAAGAAAATATTCCCACTACGATATCCAAAATTTTCTACTCAAAGCGTGTAGCATTTATGTGTACTGTATTTGTTGCCCCCTTTTAGCATTTTCAGTTACTGCCTCTTTAGTTTATGGGTGCAGCATGGGTTGACTGACTTCCAGCAGCAGAGTTCAGATTTCAGTCAGGAAGTGAAGCAGGTTTTTAGATCAGTTAGATGTTGTTTGCTGACACCTATTTAAAAGCAAGTTCATTAAAATCCACCTCATGGAGCAGCACTGCAGTGTGAACATTTTCGTATGCTGCTATAATTCAATTAGATCATCTAAACTGTGTAAATGAAAAGCTCTAAGGATGTCTTGGTTACTTACAATAATGTCTGCAATGACGTAGGGCACGTAGACCTTCCCGTCGTTAGATTTTCCCCACATGCAGCCACGGGAGGTGCATTGATCGGCGTTCCTCTCATTTTCATTGTCGTAAGCGATGTCATCCACGACGATGGGCTCCTCCTCTGTGTGCACTGTTACACACAGAGACTGTCCAGTCAATCCTCTGACCACATAATATACCAGGTAAAGTGTATGGATGCACGAAAAAGTAATAACATCAAAAGCAAAAACACAACAGAAATAATCTGTAGGGTGTCCTCAATTTAATATAGGGCCTGGGACAAGAGTATTTAAAGTTTGAACTAGTTTTCAGTGTGAAAAAGAAACTGCAGTAAAGATGGATGTCTTCAAACAGCTGGCTGGCCCATTAGGCAATATACACAAATGCTAAGGGCACCCTGGCCTCCAGGGGGCGCCAAAAAATCAGGAAAAAAATTAACCCTCAATATAATTAATTATATTAAAAGGTCGGTCAGTACTATGAGTGTGAATGATTTTTATTATTATTTATTAATAATAAATTATTAATTTTACTTAATAATTATTTATGTAATAATAATATTAAGTTAATACTAGGTAGGGCCAGCTGTGAGCATATGAATTTGGGAAGAAGTGCAGTACTTGTTTTTAGCAAGTCATTACTCCTGTACTATCACAACAGTTTCAAAAAGAATCTTAAATCTTTCTCAAAACATCCGAGAGGACGCTTTAATGCCGATCACTAATTTAGCCTATGATCTACCAATTCAGGTTCAGGAAGACTAAAATACAGCCCATGTCTAATTATAGACAGGAGAGAAGGAGAAATCATTTACTGTTATTGTCACACAAAGATCAAGTGGTTGAGGTGCGTTTACATGCACGCGAAAAAAAACGAATTGTTGCCTTAATCGGAGTATAAGGCAACAATAGGGCTATTTCCGTCTTTATAACGTCATTTCCGTTACTGAAAATTAAATGATGTGGCGTGTTACTTGTTTTCTTTTGGTGAGGAGAGGAGGGATGGGCGGAACAACCACATAGGTTTCTCTGTGACTCATATCTGCTCAACTACATGAAGGTCCCACTTTGATGGGTTTATGTACAGACACAGGGAATGCTTGGTACTGTTGATGTCGTTTTTATGGAATCCTTTCCTCACCACCTGCAGCCCAGGTACTGACTGGCTGCACACCTACTGCTGCAAATAAGAAGAAAATGGGAAGGGTCTTAGTCAGTTCAAACACTGCCACACTCTTCTAGTGGGCCATAAGTTATGTCTGAGAGGAATTATCTTTGTGATATATGTTTTTCACTTCAGTATATGAAACCTTGACACCAAATTCCTTTAACTGACTGAATGTGGTGTAGTTTACTGAAACATACAAGAACCAGAACCAGATTCAAAGCTGTAGCTGCTTGTTTATTCAATTCTTTAGTACAGAATGATTTTTTCACATCACATTTTTATTGCAAATTCATTGTTTTCTTGTGACGCTTTGTTCGTTCAGACCTCTTTCAGCAGAAGGCCGTAAGGACGGATGGCCTGCTGCACCACCTCCCGCTCTTCTTCCCCCGATATGTGGTCTTGGATGGGAATCAGCCAGTACTTGTCATTGTTGTGCTTCTGCCTGTACGCAGCGTTGATCCGATTCTGCAGAATCACATAGTAACTCTTGCCCGTCTTTTGGGATTCGAAAATCTTTGCATAGTGTATGGCCTCAGAGATGTATGGGGTGGAATAAATCCCTCTGCCATAAGCCTGACCTGGGCCTGGCTGTTGAATACAAGTAAGAATGAGATTAATTTTCTGTGGACTAATATTAATATTACACTTACACAATAACACTTAAATTATACCTCTCTGTATAAAGTACAGTCATTTTAACAAACTAAAAACACATGTTTATGTACAGGACAGGAAACACATCACAGTCTCTCCCTTTTATTCACAGCATCTGTGAGCGGCTGCAGCCATTCTGCTGCAGTTGCCAATTCCCTGCACAAATAAATAAATAAATAAAAATGTAGACCAGGCACCAGATACAAATTATACAAATTTACTGAAGGGCATCACAGAGATCATGCAGGATCCATACCAAAAACCACCCCTGCCTTTAGCTGCTTGTTAACTGATTTGAAACTGACCGTGGGTGCCTGTCTCTCTCTGTCAACCCTGTGATAGACTGGAGACCTGTCCAGGGTGTATCCTACCCTGTGTCTGACAACAGATGAATAGGTAGATAAAAAGTAATGGTAATGGTAAAGACCCTCTGACAGGGGATCAATTTTCCTTTCAAACTTCCTGTTTAAATCCAAATGTGTAAAATGGGGCAGTTCAGGTACTTTCAGCTGATGATGACCTGGTTATCATGTTTCTTGGAAGATACACTGCTTGCTAATCTTTAACCACGCTCTTGGGATGAGATAGTGAAGGTGTTGTGTGTCACTAATTGTACCAGTCCAGATAGCAATATATCTTCATATATTACTAAATTTGTTTCAGACACCCCCATGATGTAGGCATTTATACACTGAGTTCAACAGAGTGGATAGAGTGAAGTTGATGAATTCTGCTAAAAGAATGGATGTATGATCAAACCTTGTAATATCCTGCGATGATTCCTTCAGCACCCTGCTTTGAGGTCCCATGGTAGGAAACAGGCCACTCACCTGGCGTCGACTGTGTGGTACGGTACTGGCTTCCCAGCCACTTATTATCATCATACTTATTCAGGACCTGTGAGTAGACATTTTCCTCTGAAGTCAAAAAATGGATTTTAGAATGCAAAAGGCTCTAAATAACAATCAACAACAAACAAACAAAAAGCTATAGGTACATTTTAAAGCCTTTAAACAACATATTGATTATTCAATTAATTTTACATACAGTACCTTCAGACCAAAACGGTACCAACCACTCGGGCGTTCATACACCTCTCCTCCTCTGTAGTATGTCTCTGTGTCTCTCAGCCCACGGAAATCATAATCAAAGGGCGGGTCAAAGAATTCATTTTCATCAATGACGAG
Source organism: Mugil cephalus (assembly GCF_022458985.1). Taxonomy (NCBI): domain Eukaryota; kingdom Metazoa; phylum Chordata; class Actinopteri; order Mugiliformes; family Mugilidae; genus Mugil; species Mugil cephalus. Next base: position 24,553,941 of record NC_061779.1, read on the forward strand.
ATCCCTGACGAGATCCCTGCACAACAGCCGAGTCGGAACTCCGCTGTTGTGCAGTTTACTGAAGTCAGCTGGTGGTTTGCCACTTAGCAGGACACTTCTTAAGGACCTGAAGCTGGTGTTTGACACCGAGCTGTGACATAAGAAAATAAGAGTCAATAGTGATCTCATCATGATATCTCCACCAACAGAATTCTGCAAGCCAAACCTCATAAATGTCTCTTCTGCATACAAATAATAATTACCAGGTTTCCTCTCCCTTCAAGATTGTAGGGATGAAGTGTTGAATGTCCAGCAGCTGCTGCTGCTGTCCTGCTCCTCTGTGAAAAACACCTCCAAAAGACACATCGCTTGAACCTTGTTTCTGGGCAGATGTTACACTGGCATTGCACAGTGCGCCCAAAGCCTCGAGTGCAAGATCTCTGTCCATCGTCTTGATGTTCAGCTACACTGTTAATAAAGAAAGGTCTGAGGTCTCTAATACTCACATCCTCTTGCAGTGAGTGATACTCGTTCCTGATATGAGGAACTAAACCATATATACTGTATGTCTGACACACAGTTACTTCCCTACTAGTGTAGTGTTACACAACTTACAAGTCTAGACCAGTAAAACAGATACCTATTGAGAAATACAGATACTGAAATCAATGCCAGCAGAAGTGGTTCTAAGTAAAATTGGACCAGATGCTTGGCTGGACTCCATACAGACTGGTTGGCTACAACTGAGACAAAATAAAATAATAACAACAATAATAATAATAAAAAGAAAAAGGAATGAGGAATAGAAATAAGAATAAAATATAACTAAGGAGAGGACAGTACGTGTTCTAAAACAGAAGAATTGGATGAAGATGCCAAAGTACATGAGACAGAGATGAGAAAAATGTAAAACAATTGTAGAAATGGAGAGAAAAACATGGATTTTTAGGAAAATTGAGTGTGCCAGAAGGTACTAAACCAGGACAGACAACAGAAAAGAAATGTGTAAGATGTGTAAAAAAAGATGTGAAAAGAAACACCTGCATTAATAGACAAAGAATGAAGGCACCGTAGAATAGAATAAAAGTAGTAATAGGGAGGAGAATAGGAGGTGAGGATATAGGGGCCCGATCTGATCCTGTCTTATCTAAGTTATTCACCTGTAACCTGTGGATTATGTTCAAATGTACTCAGAAATTTCAGAAGAACATCTCACCACCCGAGACACTTCAAATGAGTATCTTGTAGTTTTAAAATGAACAGGTACAATATGGGGTTTATTGTCAGTACTTAACCCATTTACACCAAAATCCATTTCCCATTCAGATGAAACTGAAATACTGAAACATATAACAGTTGTGGCAGACTACGGTAAAATACTCAGAATGCAATCTGTCATGGTTAGGAAAACATCTGTATGTATCTCAGAAACCGGTTATCTTACAGGCTCCCAAACCTCGCACTAAAGGACACACAATGTCATTCTCAGGCTTGACTCATTTCTGCACAAGCTGAGTTTTAATTGATCCCATTCTGACAGCTCCACTGTCTGCCTAACTGTAAGCGTCCTTGCGCAAGACAGTGAACTCCAAGTTGCAACAAGTGCTTGGCACTGGTGTAAGGATGTGTGTGTGCTTGTGTGAGCGAATAGGAAATGTGACTGTGACTGTAAAGCGCTTTGAGTACAAGAGGGTTGAAAAGTGCTATATGAGAGTAAGACCTTTCATCATGTAAGGTTACCATAAGGTTAGTGTGTATGTTAGTTAACATAAAAATGACAAATTACTGTATCAAACAGAGAGAACTCAATACAATTTGAGAGCAAGTTCCCCACTTTGTTGTAGGCATGAAGTTGCAGAGAGGGTTGGAAAAGTCACTGAATAAAGGTCCATTTCAGACATATAGTCTGCATTTTCTGTTAAGACATTGCATAAATACTGAATACCTGCTAATGACTGAACAACAATACCCTTGGCTGTAGCCAAGTTCAACATTTCCCTGAGCCAGGGACATTTTCCAAAGAAGAAGAAATCATGAAGGAGAAAGAAACAAAATCTGTCAATTAGATTTAGATCCAAATGATAATAATGAAGTCAAAGCTGAAAAAGACCATGTAAGAAACTGGAAAGAACTTGAAGATATTACCCCAGGATCATCAAGACTAACACCATTTGAAATTATGTATGGCAGACCATACCAAATTACTCAGCTAAAACCATTCAAGAGACCAGAAGAAGAAAGAGAACAAACATTAGCTGACAACTTCAGTTAATTCTGTTAATATTAAAACAGAATATTATAATATTCTTATAATTCAGTTAATACTCCCCCAAGGCCTGAGTATCCAGACACTAAGCTAAGCGTGGAGACTGGGTGCTGATCAAAGTCATGAATAGAAAGACATGGTCCAGTCCAAGGTGGGAAGGGCCATTCTGAGTCCTTAACTGCTTTAAAAATCACTCAAAGGACTGTGAGGATTCACATGTAAAGGTTGTCTGAGGGAACAGACCGAACTGATGACTCTGAGACACACTGATCCGCCAGATGGTGGGGGAAGTCTGTGCTACAAAGGGAGTTCACTTAGTTAGAGAACCCAGAGTCTCAAACCCAGCGAAGAGTTAAAGATCCCAGTCACTTCGAGTAGAAAGTGGTCACAACAGAGTATTTCAGAAGAGGTGTCTCCCTGAGGGAATCTCCCAAGAATACAGAGTGGATCAGAAATCGTGTACATGGAAATCTTATATGTTGATGTTGGAAAAATACAAAGGTTAAACTATTACACATGATATTCTCTCTTATCCTCTTCACTAAATAGTAGGAGGACGTTCCCACAGATGGCATGGAGACATCCAACCTACAGCACCTTTGTTATGTCTAGTTATATTCTGATGAGGCTGACAGCCTGTCTCTCTAACAAAGTTGTCTCCATTCCAGGACAGGATCTACTGTATTAAAGTGAACGCAGCGTCACTTTTGTCAGACGACTGTGTACTTGTTGTGGTGCATGTACCGGCACCTTGCTGCAAGTAAAACTTTGAAACGAGACTCCAGTGTCATTTTTGATGAAAAGTCATTTCTTTTTCTTTGCCCTCAATGTTGATCTTAGAAGCAGGAAAACTGGTCAAGTGAAGGAATCTGAAGCTGCAGGTCTTGTGAGGTATTTTGCGAAGGCTCACTGTAGAGTGAAGCGAAGGTTGGCCAGTGTGGTCCCATCGGCCAAACAGGCCACTGATCTGGCACCGACTGTGTACCGTTTTTTTCCCAGCCACTTAGTGTCACCACTTTGTTTTTACGTAAGGATCTGTGTGGGTGGGGTTACTTGGGGAGTAATTCAGTCAGGCAAGCATGAAGTGGAGCCACACAGTTTTTCAACCTCTCTACCTCCTTTTATCTCTCTCTTTTTTATTTTCTTATCTTGGACTAATGTTTGTACCGCTGTTTCATTTTTGAAGTGAACAGTTGAACCGTATCAAGAGGATCTGCAGAGTTTTTATCATCACTGGTGTGGATTACAACAAGAGTGTCAAGCTAAGGCTTCAGTAATTAGGAACCTATAGAGTTTTTAATAGTTCTCCCACACCAGTACATACTGGCACTACCACACCCTAACCTTGACTATCTAAACAATAACAAGCCTTAAAGGCACAATGACTCGGTGGACATTTTTAATATTGAATGAGGTATATGGAGCAATGGAGTCACACCAGGGCACAAGTATAAATGATTTCAAAGACTTGCTTTGTTATTTTCTGAGCCCCATCTCATGTCCACAACCCAGCTCAGCTCCCAAGTTCACACTAAGAATGCACTGAGCTGCAAAAAGCTTTTCAGGAATAGTACGAGTGATATCATGAAGGTTCAGTGTTATTAAAACAGGATCAGGTTCATGTTTGGTCTTCTGAGTGAAACAGAAATATTTACAACTGAGCTCAGCAGCACATGAACACTAAAGGGCACTGGTAGTGACGTTAAAATCATCCATTCAGACATTTAGAACGGCAGCAAGATTTAGACAATTAAAGTAAACTGTCAGTCAGGACCATTTACTTTTTGCAGTGGAAAACCTGTCTGATAGCCTGTTGCATTCAGCGTGGTACACCGGCATAACCGCTGACCCTCAGATATTCAGGTAGTTGGAGGAAGTGGTACATCAGCTTGACCGTGTCTGTCTGCCACACAGTCGGACGCCCAGTATCTGAGGTTCAAGGCTTGTGTCTGTGTACTACGCTAAGTGCCTCAGCCTCTGGTTTGAGGTTTGAAGTCGCCTGGTTGCCTGAGTTGGCTCATATAGACATAATAAACAGTAGATGCCTCATTTATAGACATCTTTGTTATTTTATCTTATCTAATCAGTCTTATTTATTTAATGTAATCTAATAACCTATATTATCTATTCCTTGATGAAAGAGTTTGAGCTAAACAGATTGAAAAGGGACAGTTTTGAACAGCATATTTCTTGTACTGCCACTCTGTAATGTCAGAGAGGTGAGTTTGGTGATGTGGCTTAAGCCTTTTAAGGAACATAGACACAATCAATGACAACAAGTTTGAATGATGGTTACCAATGCAGTGGTGTATCCGCAATGTGTTCCCTGAGCAAGAAAACATCATCAATCACAGTGTATCGCCCACCTGCTCCTTACTCGGAATTTTTAGCTGAATTCTCTGAATTTCTATGTGATTTAGTGCTTAGAACAGATAAAGTCATTATAGTAGGTGACTTTAACATCCATGTTGATATTGGCAGTGACAGTCTTAGCTCTTCATTTATGTCATTATTAGACTCAATTGGCTTTTCTCAGAATGTAAATGGTTCAACTCACTGTTTCAATCACACCTTAGATCTTGTACTAACTTATGGCATAGAAACTGAAGGTCTAACCGTATACTCTCACAACCCTCTATTGCCCCATTCTCTTGTAACATTTGAATTTACTAGTAATTACACAGAAATTGGAAAGACATTTCATTATGGTAGACACTTATCTGATGATGTTGTAACTAGATATAAGGAATTAATACCTTCAGTATTTACCTCAGTGCCTTATGTTAGTGATGTGGATGTCAGCAACCACAATTGAACTCAATCACAAATAGATTATTTTGTTGACAGCACGACAGCATCGCTTAGTACAACTCTAAATCTAGTTGCTCCTCTTAAAAAGAAGGTGGTAAATCGAAGGAGGGTAGCTCCATGGTATAATTCACAGTTGCGTAGTTCAAAGAAGACAGTTCGAAAGCTGGAAAGAATTTGGCATTCCATTAGTTCTGAAGAAGCTCACATAGCCTGGAAAGATAGTTTGACAACTTATAAAAAAAACTCTCCATAAGATTAGAACAGCATATTATTCTTCATTAACAGAAGAAAACAAGAACAACCCCAGATTTCTTTTCAGCACTGTAGCCAGGCTGACAAAGAGTCACAGCTCTGTTGAGCCATCTATTCTTTCAGACCTCAGCAGTAATGACTTCATGAGCTTCTTTACTGATAAAATTGTTGGCATAAAATTCATAGCACCCTTTCATCTGTCAGAGATGTAAGTACAGTGGCATTAGAAACCTCTGTAGGACCTAGTCAATATTTGGATTCTTTCTCTCTAATTAATCTTCCTGAGGATATGTCCTTTAACTCTCACATAAAGCAGGTGACAAGGACTGCTTTCTTTCACCTTCGCAATATCATCAAAATTAGGAACATCCTTTCTCAGAGTGATGTGGAAAAATTAGTTCATGCATTTGTGTCTTCCAAGCTGGATTATTGTAACTCGTTACTGTCTGGCTGTCCAAGTAGCTCTTTAAAAAGCCTCCAATTGATTCAAAACGCTGCAGCAAGAGCACTGACAGGAATTAGCAAGAGAGATCATATTACTCCAGTATTAGCTTCTCTTCATTGGCTCCCTTTAAAATCTAGAATTGAATTTAAAATCCTCCCCCTTACATACAAGGCCCTGAAAGGCCTTGCTCCATCATATATGAAAGACCTCATAGTACCATACTGTTCCAACAGATCACTATGATCTGTAAGTGCAGGTCTGCTTGTGGTTCCTAGAGTTTCTAAAAGTAGAATGGGAGGTAGAGCCTTCAGCTATCAGGCTCCTCTCCTGTGGAACCAGCTCCCAGTTTGGGTTCGGGAGGCAGATACAGTCTCTACGTTTAAGGTCAGGCTTAAGACTTTCCTTTTTGACAAAGCTTAGAGCTAGGGACTTAACCGTCCCTTAATTGTGCTGCTATAGGCCTAGGCTACAGGGCCTAGGCCTAGGCTCTTTCTTCTCTGGCTCCTGTACTCTAATATCTTAACATTTTATTTTCTATCTCTTATAATTTACGAACCACTGTGTCTTACTCTCTCCCCTCTGCTCCCCTCCCCCTCCATCAGCTTGTGAGGGTCTCTGATCTGGAGTGCTGAATATCTGACCTGTGGAGTTCTAAGCAACATCTGCTGCTGTGGCCTCATCAACCAGCCCAGTCTTCATTGTCTGGAGTGCTGTGTATCACACCTGTGGAGCTCCACAAACAACATCTGCCCCAATCATCATGGCCTCCTCCAGTTATCCACTCCTACCTAGATGAACAATTCACCAACCTGCCCATAATTCCTGTTATACTCACAAACTGTCACAGATCATCAGCTATGTGTTATATTACTAGACCCTACATGTTTCCTTCAGCTTGATGTATGTATCAATGACAGAAGTTTGTTTATCTTGTTTCTCCTGCTCTTCTTTTCTCTTTATCTTCTCTGTTTCTAACCGGCTGGCCTTCAGCAGATGGGTCCCTCCATATGAGCTGGGTTCTGCTCAAGGTTTCTTCCTGTTAAAAGGGAGTTTTTCCTTGCCACCGTCGCCCTCCCACCCATTGATATGTTGGCAAATAACAGAGGACATGTCCACTGCAGACAGGGACACAGTGTCATCCTGACTGACACCAAACCATTAACAGTGATAGATGGACTGGAACTTGTGTGCAGAAGGATTATTGTTAAATTCCCTTTGTAGGGAAAACACATACAAGGCATACAGTACATAAAAAATATGAAATATATTTTCAGAATTCACAGTAACTAGAAAAGCATGAACCTTACCTGAGGCTCTGATTGGATTCAACAGAAGCTCCAAGTGATCCTGGCTGCACCGGGATCATATAGCATAGCACATTTACTCTGAACCAACAAAACCATAAAGTTATAGTATATGAAAGTAGGTTATGAGTGGGTATGTGAAATATTTTACTAGCTAGAAATGGTTACAATTGTTCTGTCTGTGCCACCCTGTGCAAAATACTCTGGTCAGTGTTATACCAGTCACACTAGGCTTATTTCTACAGTGACATCATGATGTCAGCTGTAATCTCTGTTTTAGACACATGATTTATAAAGTTTCATAGATTTAACTTTCATGGCAAAACTTTTATAACTAGCACTAAACATGAGTTAGCCCTAATTAGCTAGCCATAATTAAACAGATTACTACAGGACAGTAAATATTCAGTTGACTAAATACCGACGATACAGATGTTTATTCTTACTAGAAAAGTAATTCCCCTCTGTTTAGTTCGGTATTTTGATTTTACAGGAGAAGCTGCACAGTGCTTCGGTCCAGTGCTTCAGTACCGTAGTAGCTGCAACTGGAGGCTGAGTTTAGACTGGTCCAAGATGGCCGTGACGTTTCTTGTGCTGGAGTAGTCAGTGTCGCGTCTACTCTTTATTATGTCCATGATTGCGGCGTCTACACTTCATTACCGGTATGTCTACATTAGCTCCTGCCTGCCGTTGCTGTGCTGTCACTGGTTTACTAATATGACGGGTGATTAAATATACAGTAATACATCAAAATTTGGCCAAATAATACAAATGGTGACATTTGTATTATACAAGTACAAGCTACTTCACCATCATCACCCCCTCAGTCACAGTGTGGTTTAGGAAATGCACTGTTTAGGACAGGGTAGGCTTTCTAGTGTGTGGGAAAAACAACACACTTCATTCCTGGAATGAGAGTGGCACAAGTTACAAGTTACAAAGCACTTAATCCTCATGGCCTTCTTAGGAAGTCTTCTTTTGAGCCTTAGGACAGGGTGGGCTTTCCAGTGTGTGGTAAAATCTGATAAAATAGTTGAAAAAAATATTGATGAATGACAATTTAATGGCAGGTTTCTGAGGTTTGTAAAAAGTCCTATTCAGCGAAAAATAGATGGTGAAAATTATCTTACAGGTTATTTGATGTTTTGGTCATACAAAATCTACACTCTTACTGATGCATACAAAAACATTGATCTCTAAAACTTTAAATCCATGAACATTTGGTAAAGAAGTGTCTAGAAGTGCACAAAGAACAAATAAGGCTTCAGTGATGAGGTATGTGAAAGTTTATTGTCGATGTCAATCTCTTAAATTTTATTTAACCCTTACATACTGTTCATATTCTGTACCTTCATAGTATGGTCTGGGTCAAAATTGACCCGGACCAATAATTCCCTTGTAGCAAGTATTTCCACAAAATGTTCAACTACAAACCTATTCAGAATGTTTAAATAGCTTATCCCACTTAAGAAAAATGAATGATTAAACCTCCATAAATGTTTCAAAGAGCAGGGAAAGTGTATTCTTTAAGTTTTACACCACTCGTTTTTGGTGAAAATTATCTATTACACAGTATAATGTCATGTAATATATGTAAGAAGTAAAAAACATAAAAACTGTAATGATTTGAATATTTTTTTTTTTTTGACCCTGAAAATTACATGAACTTTCTGGAACTTAACATAACCATGATATAACCACTGAACACCGTCCTCACTGCTATATAACGAGATAAAGTGCTTATCCTGAACTCGTCTCTGCATTCAAAGCAGAGGTGGAACACTTTCCATGTGTGGATCTTGCACATGTGTTTACAACTTAAAAAATTGGTCTTCATGTCTCTGCATTCCAGAGACTGGAAGCAGCCTCACCTCCTGATCTGTACACTCCAGCCAGTATTAGAAGCCCCGTGTAGGCATGTAGGTCAATTACATCCATGGTCTCCCATTCCTGGCCATAACGATTAACCCCCTCTAAGTTTGTCATTTCAGTGGTGATTTTTTTCAATGTCTGGAGAAAAGGAAGAGCTGAAATGTTGACAAAATGTCATCTGCGTGGGAGATGGTCAGTCTTGAGGGTCCTGGAGTCTTTCGAACCAGATTTTCTGCTGCCATCCTGCCTGCAACAGGATGTGGAAGTGACGACCAACAGATAGCACTGTTTTTTGATATAAATGTCTGCACCTCTTCATCAGAGTCATCTTCATCAGAGGGTTGATGAATTTTCTTCTAGACCCAACCCAAGATTCCCAGATTCTAATTTGTTACTTTCTACATTATTTTATTACATTGCAGGTGCAGGTGCAGGTGCAGGTGCAGGTGCACATCTTGTGTCTGTGTGGAGGCACCGACTCACCTCTGGATGACTTCTGTTCACTTCTGTTCCCATATATGATCACTCCCATGTTTTTTGTTAGTATTTCAATATTTTGGTATTCCCCTGCCCCCACAAAGACCAGCAGGTGTGAACCTGGACAAATGTTCGGGAACACAGACAGTTCTCGTGACTGTGGTGAGGTCCCCTCCCCTTGAACTCTGTCACCTCTTTCACATATAAAATGCACACAAAAATTACATGTACATTCTCACAGTATGAAGATTCCATAAAACCACAATTTTCCCTTATTTGACCCACACTGGTAGACCTACAATCCATCTGAATAGGTACGGGTCAAATCTGACCCGTAACAGCCTCAGTGTGCAAAAATGTGTAGCACCTATATAAAAGTATAAATTAACAAAGTGTTTTTATTTGTATGTATTTTGGGACACTTCAGGAAAAGTCATCAAATTTCCGGCTAAAAGAATGATGTTTAGGGTATTTTTACTGCTGTCAAACGTCAAAACAGGTCAAATTTGACTCGAAATGTATGTAAGGGTTAATAGTGAGAAAACGTCCTTTAAAACAAGTGATCTGATGTCTGAAGCAGCACTGTGTTGTCAGGCCTCTTATCATCACCTATTGGGAAAAGATGAGATACCATATCAGATAATTCAATTGATGTCCTGTTATTTAGAAATAATAGCACCCTCTGGTGGCCATAGTAATTGGAAAGAGGAAGTAACACGGTAGTTGTACAACTTAGCAGGTGGAAGGCTGGAAGGGTCAACAAAATATTTTAGCAGAAAACACACAATATAAAAAACAGTTCGGGAGGCAGTTTTTTTTTTTCTTTCAACCACAAATACTCCATAACCTAAAGCATTTTTCTCTTGCTGTTTTTCCAACCTTGACGAAGGATTTCACCTCAGACCTAGCCAAGCAGTTTTTGTGCCAAGCCAAACCTTGGTCTCATCAAGCTGTTAATACTGGAGAACTAGTTGGTAATATTTTGAACAAACAAAACTTGTGTGTGTGTGTGTGTGTGTGTTGCGTGCCGCTTACTGTTTAACATTTGTACAGCCTGTTCAGTCTGGTGATGTCGTTCTTGCTCATCTGAGTGGCCTTGCCGAATTCAACGTTGGCGTTGGGGATGGGCACCATGGTGGGTTTATTGTTCCCAGAGAAGGCATACCTGCAATGAATCCACTCATTTTAAAACGGGGGTGTCAAACATACGGCCCGTGGAACAAGTGCAAAACTTACTTAAAAGACTTTAACAAAGACTTTAATAAAAGTAACTGCTATTTCTTAGGTTATTATGTTACTGGGCCGGCACACTTGAAATCCAATTGGTCTGCATGTGGTACCTGTGGTACTGCATGACAGAGTTGTAATCATAGGGTGTGTCCATGTTCAGTGTGTTCATCTTGTCAAAGGCATAAGCCAAACCTGAGGGGAAAAGAACAACGCAACAAATAAAGTAGAGTGAAAAGACGAACTGATGAACTGTCCTTTGGTCGGTCTAGTCATCAGTGGTCAGGCCAGTGAAGAAGTTAGTTTCACATCAGGATGTAGTTATGAGACTACGCATGGATTTGTTCTGTTGGTAGTAAAGTATGATGGATTGACAGTTAATATATATTCAATATAGAAATAGTGACATATAAAATGTAAAATAAACAAAAAACTGAAATAGAAGTGAAACCATTGTTCCTGCTGAGAGGCTCGAGGATAAGCATTTACATGTAGGTCTAAATGGTCACATCAGAATGAGTATAGGCTTATGGTTATATTTCTCCATGAAATGAATTAAATACTAAAGTTGGATTTAGATTTGGGACACAGCTTGTAACATTGTGGGGGCGCAGGTTCTCACCAGACTGGATGTTCTCCCACAGGATGCGGATGTGCTGGTCCCTGTCTGAGCGACACTGCTCGTGGTTGAAGCCGAGGGCGTGGAGCAGCTCGTGCTGGACGGTGCTGTGGTAGACGCAACCCTGGCGGTCCAGAGACAACGTCTGGGAGTTACCACGACGGCCGATGTAGGAGTAACAGCTACAGGCACACAATTAAATGAAAACACAATGCTGTTCAGGGCCCTGTTCTTGGCTTTGACCCTTTATAGGACACACACTGAAATACTTGGAAATTTCAAATTCCAACACATTAGTGTTATTATAACGCATGAGAAGACTTTTGTGACATTTTAAAGAATGTTTTCATTTTTATGTAAAAATCAAGGTCAGTGAAGTTACCATATGTGGTTCTTACATATGGAAATGTGTATTTAGACCATTACAACATAAGTGCTGATTCAGGAACGCAAAGGCGGCACTTACTGCTGCTGGGGACACAGAGGGAGACAGAGAGGAGACACAAATATAAGATATCTGGAGGACATGCAGCTTTCACGTGTTTGTCCTCATGCTAACGCTTTTTAGCATTTGTATTCACTGCGCTGTAAGATGAATGGATAGATGTAGAAAAATAGAAGAGAAGACATGCTTTTTAGGGGATGTGGACTTGAATTTGTTTCAAATGAATTGTAGAAATCAGCCAGTCTCAAATCCAGTCTCATTTTATGTGCACAATGTTAAAAAAAAAAAAGAAAAAAGAAAAGAAAATATTCCCACTACGATATCCAAAATGTTCTACTCAAAGCGTGTAGCATTTATGTGTACTGTATTTGTTGCCCCCTTTTAGCATTTTCACTGCCTCTTTAGTTTATGGGTGTAGCATGGGTTGACTGACTTCCAGCAGCAGAGCTCAGATTTCAGTCAGGAAGTGAAGCAGATTTTTAGAACAGTTAGATGTCATTTGCTGACACCTATTTAAAAGCAAGTTCGTTAAAATCCACCTCATGGAGCAGCACTGCAGTGTGAACATTTTCGTACGCTGCTGTAATTCAATTAGATCATCTAAACTGTCTAAATGAAAAGCTCGAATGATGTCTTGGTTACTTACAATAATGTCTGGCAATGACGTAGGGCACGTAGACCTTCCCGTCGTTAGATTTTCCCCACATGCAGCCACGGGAGGTGCATTGATCGGCGTTCCTCTCATTTTCATTGTCGTAAGCGATGTCATCCACGACGATGGGCTCCTCCTCTGTGTGCACTGTTACACACAGAGACTGTCCAGTCAATCCTCTGACCACATAATATACCAGGGTAAAGTGTATGGATGCGCGAAAAAAGTAATAACATCAAAAGCAAAAACACAACAGAAATAATCTGTAGGGTGTCTTTGTTTTTGTAGTGTCCTCAATTTAATTTTAGGGCCTGGGACAAGAGTATTTAAAGTTTGAACTAGTTTTCAGTGTGAAAGAGAAACTGCAGTAAAGATGGATGTCTTCAAACAGCTGACTGGTCCATTAGGCAATATACACAAATGCTAAGGGCGCCCTGGCCTCCAGGGGGCGCCACAAAATCAGGAAAAAAAATGAACCCTCAATATAATTAATTATATTAAAAGGTCGGTCAGTAGTATGAGGTCCTAGAACAGGGAGATGGCATTATGTGTTAGTGAGGACTGACCTGAAAATATTTATGTGGCACAGACTGAAACTGGAAGATGCAACAAACAACGTACCGTCCAGTAATTCCACTAAATGTGTAGATAGATACATTCAATTCAGTTCAATAGAACTTTATTTGTCCCAAAGTCCAGTTCAGTTTGACAGCGATAAACAGTGCCCATGCCTACATAGACAGCAACCAACACTCAACATTCAAGAATAATAACACAAACCACACTAACACTGCTAGAGATAACGTGCAGGTGTCCTCCTGTGTCTCCCAAGAGGTGCATTAGCAGAAAATGAACAATGATGTAAAAAGTAATAATTAAAAGTAAGTAATAGTGATTCATTCCCACATAGACAGATTTAGATCTAGTAGATCTAGTAGTAGTTCTAAGTCTAATAGCAGAGGGGTTAAAAGATCTAGAATAATGGAAGGCATTTGCAAGCTTTTACAAGTTGCAGCTTTTCTATGTACTGCAAAATGCTTGGCTCTGAAAGGTGTAGTTTGCAGATAGGATGTGGTTGTGCAATAATAGCTCTAGCTTTCTGAACCACACTTTTGTCCCAGAGGGAGAACAAGTCTTCCTTTTTTGACTTTTGTTGACTTTCTTTAAAACCTCTGCAAAGACCATGTTATTGTTAAAACGATGTCATAGTTAAAACTGCTGCATATGAACATAATACATGAATTAAACTCTGTACTACAGTAAGTATTCGGTGTTGATGGACCGTCATACTGATTTCTCTTTATCAGTAAGACCCAGTCAAGAATCATTTTACTATCTCTTGGGCTGTTGGAGGTGTAGGACTTACCGGACCATTAAAATAAATGGCGTTACTAATGGCGTTACTTTTTCAGTAACAGGGTTCACCAGCGTTAATCTCAGGGAATAATCTTACAGAGGCAGTAATATCCTTTAGCCCTTTGACCTTTTTTTATTTGAGACTCAACATGACCATACGTTTTTCTCACGTCATGGAGGGAATGAAGTTGAGCAAACTTGGGTGTGGTTTAAACAAAATAAGATGACACAGCGTGAGTTGCGCCTCACTGTGGTGAAAACAAAATACTGCACTCCATTGAAACAGCAGTACAATCACATATCACATAACAACTGAGTACACTCTATAACAGATGTCTCTTAACAGGGGTAATCTAACTAATTATTATTTCCGTTTTTATAACGCCCTTAGGGTTACTGAAAATTAAATGGGGCGCGTTACCTTTAACTAATTGAATGTGGTGTAGTTTACTGAAACATACAAGAACCAGAACCAGATTCAAAGCTGTAGCTGCTTGTTTATTCAATCCTTTAGTACAGAATGATTTTTTCACATCACGTTTTTATTGCAAATTCATTGTTTTCTTGTGACGCTTTGTTCGTTCAGACCTCCTTCAGCAGAAGGCCGTAAGGACGGATGGCCTGCTGCACCATCTCCTGCTCTGCTGCCCCCGATATGTGGGCTGGGATGGGAATCAGCCAGTACTTGTCATTTTTGTGCTTCTGCCTGTACTCAGCGTTGATCCGATTCTGCAGAACCACACTGTAACTCTTGCCCGTCTTTTTGGATGTGAAATTCTTTACATAGTATATGGCCTCAGAGATGTATGGGGTGGAATAAATCCCTCTGCCATAAACCTGACCTGGGCCTGGCTGTTGAATACAAGTAAGAATGAGATTAATTTTCTGTGGACTAATATTAATATTACACCTACACAGTAACACTTAAATTGAACCTCTCTGTATAAAGTACAGTCATTTTAACAAACTAAAAACACATGTTTATGTACAGGACAGGAAACACATCACAGTCCCTCCCTTTTATTCACTGCATCTGTGAGCGGCTGCCAATTCCCTGCACAAATAAATAAATAAATAAATAAATAAATAAAAATGCAGACTAGGCACCAGATACAAATTATACAAATTTATACAAATGTGTAAAACGGGGCAGTTCAGGTACTGTCAGCTGATGATGACCTGGTTATCATGTTTCTTGGAAGATACACTGCTTGCTAATCTTTAACCACGCTCTTGGGATGAGATAGTGAAGGCGTTGTGTGTCACTAATTGTACCAGTCCAGATAGCAATATATCTTTATATGATATCTTATATTTGTTTCAGACACCACCATGATGTAGGCATTTATACACTGAGTTCAACAGAGTGGATAGAGTGAAGTTGATCAATTCTGCTAAAAGAATGGATGTATGATCAAACCTTGTAATATCCTGGGATGATTCCTTCAGCACCCTGCTTTGAGGTCCCATGGTAGGAAACAGGCCACTCACCTGGCGTCGACTGTGTGGTACGGTACTGGCTTCCCAGCCACTTATTATCATCATACTTATTCAGGACCTGTGAGTAGACATTTTCCTCTGAAGTCAAAAAATGGATTTTAGAATGCAAAAGGCTCTAAATAACAATCAACAACAAACAAACAAAAAGCTATAGGTACATTTTAAAGCCTTTAAACAACATATTGATTATTCAATTAATTTTACATACAGTACCTTCAGACCAAAACGGTACCAACCACTCGGGCGTTCATACACCTCTCCTCCTCTGTAGTATGTCTCTGTGTCTCTCAGCCCACGGAAATCATAATCAAAGGGCGGGTCAAAGAATTCATTTTCATCAATGACGAGATCCCTGACGAGATCCCTGCAAAACAGCCGAGTCGGAACTCCGCTGTTGTGCAGTTTACTGAAGTCAGCTGGTGGTTTGCCACTTAGCAGGACACTTCTTAAGGACCTGAAGCTGGTGTTTGACACCGAGCTGTGACATAAGAAAATAAGAGTCAATAGTGATCTCATCATGATATCTCCACCAACAGAATTCTGCAAGCCAAACCTCATAAATGTCTCTTCTGCATACAAATAATAATTACCAGGTTTCCTCTCCCTTCAAGATTGTAGGGATGAAGTGTTGAATGTCCAGCAGCTGCTGCTGCTGTCCTGCTCCTCTGCGAAAAACACCTCCAAAAGACACATCGCTTGAACCTTGTTTCTGGGCAGATGTTACACTGGCATTGCACAGTGCGCCCAAAGCCTCGAGTGCAAGATCTCTGTCCATCGTCTTGATGTTCAGCTACACTGTTAATAAAGAAAGGTCTGAGGTCTCTAATACTCACATCCTCTTGCAGTGAGTGATACTCGTTCCTGATATGAGGAACTAAACCATATATACTGTATGTCTGACACACAGTTACTTCCCTACTAGTGTAGTGTTACACAACTTACAAGTCTAGACCAGTAAAACAGATACCTATTGAGAAATACAGATACTGAAATCAATGCCAGCAGAAGTGGTTCTAAGTAAAATTGGACCAGATGCTTGGCTGGACTCCATACAGACTGGTTGGCTACAACTGAGACAAAATAAAATAATAACAACAATAATAATAATAAAAAGAAAAAGGAATGAGGAATAGAAATAAGAATAAAATATAACTAAGGAGAGGACAGTACGTGTTCTAAAACAGAAGAATTGGATGAAGATGCCAAAGTACATGAGACAGAGATGAGAAAAATGTAAAACAATTGTAGAAATGGAGAGAAAAACATGGATTTTTAGGAAAATTGAGTGTGCCAGAAGGTACTAAACCAGGACAGACAACAGAAAAGAAATGTGTAAGATGTGTAAAAAAAGATGTGAAAAGAAACACCTGCATTAATAGACAAAGAATGAAGGCACCGTAGAATAGAATAAAAGTAGTAATAGGGAGGAGAATAGGAGGTGAGGATATAGGGGCCCGATCTGATCCTGTCTTATCTAAGTTATTCACCTGTAACCTGTGGATTATGTTCAAATGTACTCAGAAATTTCAGAAGAACATCTCACCACCCGAGACACTTCAAATGAGTATCTTGTAGTTTTAAAATGAACAGGTACAATATGGGGTTTATTGTCAGTACTTAACCCATTTACACCAAAATCCATTTCCCATTCAGATGAAACTGAAATACTGAAACATATAACAGTTGTGGCAGACTACGGTAAAATACTCAGAATGCAATCTGTCATGGTTAGGAAAACATCTGTATGTATCTCAGAAACCGGTTATCTTACAGGCTCCCAAACCTCGCACTAAAGGACACACAATGTCATTCTCAGGCTTGACTCATTTCTGCACAAGCTGAGTTTTAATTGATCCCATTCTGACAGCTCCACTGTCTGCCTAACTGTAAGCGTCCTTGCGCAAGACAGTGAACTCCAAGTTGCAACAAGTGCTTGGCACTGGTGTAAGGATGTGTGTGTGCTTGTGTGAGCGAATAGGAAATGTGACTGTGACTGTAAAGCGCTTTGAGTACAAGAGGGTTGAAAAGTGCTATATGAGAGTAAGACCTTTCATCATGTAAGGTTACCATAAGGTTAGTGTGTATGTTAGTTAACATAAAAATGACAAATTACTGTATCAAACAGAGAGAACTCAATACAATTTGAGAGCAAGTTCCCCACTTTGTTGTAGGCATGAAGTTGCAGAGAGGGTTGGAAAAGTCACTGAATAAAGGTCCATTTCAGACATATAGTCTGCATTTTCTGTTAAGACATTGCATAAATACTGAATACCTGCTAATGACTGAACAACAATACCCTTGGCTGTAGCCAAGTTCAACATTTCCCTGAGCCAGGGACATTTTCCAAAGAAGAAGAAATCATGAAGGAGAAAGAAACAAAATCTGTCAATTAGATTTAGATCCAAATGATAATAATGAAGTCAAAGCTGAAAAAGACCATGTAAGAAACTGGAAAGAACTTGAAGATATTACCCCAGGATCATCAAGACTAACACCATTTGAAATTATGTATGGCAGACCATACCAAATTACTCAGCTAAAACCATTCAAGAGACCAGAAGAAGAAAGAGAACAAACATTAGCTGACAACTTCAGTTAATTCTGTTAATATTAAAACAGAATATTATAATATTCTTATAATTCAGTTAATACTCCCCCAAGGCCTGAGTATCCAGACACTAAGCTAAGCGTGGAGACTGGGTGCTGATCAAAGTCATGAATAGAAAGACATGGTCCAGTCCAAGGTGGGAAGGGCCATTCTGAGTCCTTAACTGCTTTAAAAATCACTCAAAGGACTGTGAGGATTCACATGTAAAGGTTGTCTGAGGGAACAGACCGAACTGATGACTCTGAGACACACTGATCCGCCAGATGGTGGGGGAAGTCTGTGCTACAAAGGGAGTTCACTTAGTTAGAGAACCCAGAGTCTCAAACCCAGCGAAGAGTTAAAGATCCCAGTCACTTCGAGTAGAAAGTGGTCACAACAGAGTATTTCAGAAGAGGTGTCTCCCTGAGGGAATCTCCCAAGAATACAGAGTGGATCAGAAATCGTGTACATGGAAATCTTATATGTTGATGTTGGAAAAATACAAAGGTTAAACTATTACACATGATATTCTCTCTTATCCTCTTCACTAAATAGTAGGAGGACGTTCCCACAGATGGCATGGAGACATCCAACCTACAGCTCCTTTGTTATGTCTAGTTATATTCTGATGAGGCTGACAGCCTGTCTCTCTAACAAAGTTGTCTCCATTCCAGGACAGGATCTACTGTATTAAAGTGAACGCAGCGTCACTTTTGTCAGACGACTGTGTACTTGTTGTGGTGCATGTACCGGCACCTTGCTGCAAGTAAAACTTTGAAACGAGACTCCAGTGTCATTTTTGATGAAAAGTCATTTCTTTTTCTTTGCCCTCAATGTTGATCTTAGAAGCAGGAAAACTGGTCAAGTGAAGGAATCTGAAGCTGCAGGTCTTGTGAGGTATTTTGCGAAGGCTCACTGTAGAGTGAAGCGAAGGTTGGCCAGTGTGGTCCCATCGGCCAAACAGGCCACTGATCTGGCACCGACTGTGTACCGTTTTTTTCCCAGCCACTTAGTGTCACCACTTTGTTTTTACGTAAGGATCTGTGTGGGTGGGGTTACTTGGGGAGTAATTCAGTCAGGCAAGCATGAAGTGGAGCCACACAGTTTTTCAACCTCTCTACCTCCTTTTATCTCTCTCTTTTTTATTTTCTTATCTTGGACTAATGTTTGTACCGCTGTTTCATTTTTGAAGTGAACAGTTGAACCGTATCAAGAGGATCTGCAGAGTTTTTATCATCACTGGTGTGGATTACAACAAGAGTGTCAAGCTAAGGCTTCAGTAATTAGGAACCTATAGAGTTTTTAATAGTTCTCCCACACCAGTACATACTGGCACTACCACACCCTAACCTTGACTATCTAAACAATAACAAGCCTTAAAGGCACAATGACTCGGTGGACATTTTTAATATTGAATGAGGTATATGGAGCAATGGAGTCACACCAGGGCACAAGTATAAATGATTTCAAAGACTTGCTTTGTTATTTTCTGAGCCCCATCTCATGTCCACAACCCAGCTCAGCTCCCAAGTTCACACTGAGAATGCACTGAGCTGCAAAAAGCTTTTCAGGAATAGTACGAGTGATATCATGAAGGTTCAGTGTTATTAAAACAGGATCAGGTTCATGTTTGGTCTTCTGAGTGAAACAGAAATATTTACAACTGAGCTCAGCAGCACATGAACACAAAAGGGCACGGGTAGTGACGTTAAAATCATCCATTCAGACATTTAGAACGGCAGCAAGATTTAGACAATTAAAGTAAACTGTCAGTCAGGACCATTTACTTTTTGCAGTGGAAAACCTGTCTGATAGCCTGTTGCATTCAGCGTGGTACACCGGCATAACCGCTGACCCTCAGATATTCAGGTAGTTGGAGGAAGTGGTACATCAGCTTGACCGTGTCTGTCTGCCACACAGTCGGACGCCCAGTATCTGAGGTTCAAGGCTTGTGTCTGTGTACTACGCTAAGTGCCTCAGCCTCTGGTTTGAGGTTTGAAGTCGCCTGGTTGCCTGAGTTGGCTCATATAGACATAATAAACAGTAGATGCCTCATTTATAGACATCTTTGTTATTTTATCTTATCTAATCAGTCTTATTTATTTAATGTAATCTAATAACCTATATTATCTATTCCTTGATGAAAGAGTTTGAGCTAAACAGATTGAAAAGGGACAGTTTTGAACAGCATATTTCTTGTACTGCCACTCTGTAATGTCAGAGAGGTGAGTTTGGTGATGTGGCTTAAGCCTTTTAAGGAACATAGACACAATCAATGACAACAAGTTTGAATGATGGTTACCAATGCAGTGGTGTATCCGCAATGTGTTCCCTGAGCAAGAAAACATCATCAATCACAGTGTATCGCCCACCTGCTCCTTACTCGGAATTTTTAGCTGAATTCTCTGAATTTCTATGTGATTTAGTGCTTAGAACAGATAAAGTCATTATAGTAGGTGACTTTAACATCCATGTTGATATTGGCAGTGACAGTCTTAGCTCTTCATTTATGTCATTATTAGACTCAATTGGCTTTTCTCAGAATGTAAATGGTTCAACTCACTGTTTCAATCACACCTTAGATCTTGTACTAACTTATGGCATAGAAACTGAAGGTCTAACCGTATACTCTCACAACCCTCTATTGCCTGATCATTCTCTTGTAACATTTGAATTTACTAGTAATTACACAGAAACTGGAAAGACATTTCATTATGGTAGACACTTATCTGATGATGCTGTAACTAGATATAAGGAATTAATACCTTCAGTATTTACCTCAGTGCCTTGTGTTAGTGATGTGGATGTCAGCAACCACAATCTAACTCAATCACAAATAGATTATTTTGTTGACAGCACGACAGCATCGCTTAGTACAACTCTAAATCTAGTTGCTCCTCTTAAAAAGAATTTGGCATTCCACTAGCTCTGAAGAAGCTCACATAGCCTGGAAAGATAGTTTAACAACTTATAAAAAAAACTCTCCATAAGATTAGAACAGCATATTATTCTTCATTAATAGAAGAAAACAAGAACAACCCCAGATTTCTTTTCAGCACTGTAGCCAGGCTGGCAAAGAGTCACAGCTCTGTTGAGCCATCTATTCCTTCAGACCTCAGCAGTAATGACTTCATGAGCTTCTTTACTGATAAAATTGTTGGCATTAGAGATAAAATTCATAGCACCCTTCCATCTGTCAGAGATGTAAGTACAGTGGCATTAGAAACCTCTGTAGGACCTAGTCAATATTTGGATTCTTTCTCTCTAATTGATCTTCCTGAGGATATGTCCTTTAACTCTCACATAAAGCAGGTGACAAGGACTGCTTTCTTTCACCTTCGCAATATCATCATAATTAGGAACATCCTTTCTCAGAGTGATGTGGAAAAACTAGTTCATGCATTTGTGTCTTCCAGGCTGGATTATTGTAACTCGTTACTGTCTGGCTGTCCAAGTAGCTCTTTAAAAAGCCTCCAATTGATTCAAAACGCTGCAGCAAGAGCACTGACAGGAATTAGCAAGAGAGATCATATTACTCCAGTATTAGCTTCTCTTCATTGGCTCCCTTTAAAATCTAGAATTGAATTTAAAATCCTCCCCCTTACATACAAGGCCCTGAAAGGCCTTGCTCCATCATATATGAAAGACCTCATAGAACCATACTGTTCCAACAGATCACTACGATCTGTAAGTGCAGGTCTGCTTGTGGTTCCTAGAGTTTCTAAAAGTAGAATGGGAGGTAGAGCCTTCAGCTATCAGGCTCCTCTCCTGTGGAACCAGCTCCCAGTTTGGGTTCGGGAGGCAGATACAGTCTCTACGTTTAAGGTCAGGCTTAAGACTTTCCTTTTTGACAAAGCTTAGAGCTAGGGACTTAACCGTCCCTTAATTATGCTGCTATAGGCCTAGGCTGCAGGGCCAAGGCCTAGGCTCTTTTTTCTCTGGCTCCTGTACTCTAATATCTTATCATTTTATTTTCTATCTCTTATAATTTACTAACCACTGTGTCTTACTCTCTCCCCTCCGCTCCCCTCCCCCTCCCCCTCCATCAACTTGTGAGGGTCTCTGATCTGGAGTGCTGAATATCTGACCTGTGGAGTTCTAAGCAACATCTGCTGCTCTGGCCTTATCAACCAGCCCAGTCTTCATTGTCTGGAGTGCTGTGTATCACACCTGTGGAGCTCCACAAACAACATCTGCCCCAATCATCATGGCCTCCTCCAGTTATCCACTCCTACCTAGATGAACAATTCACCAACCTGCCCAAGATTCCCGTTAAACTGTCACAGATCATCAGCTATGTGTTATATTACTAGACCCTACATGTTTCCTTCAGCTTGATGTATGTATCAATGACAGAAGTTTGTTTATCTTGTTTCTCCTGCTCTTCTTTTCTCTTTATCTTCTCTGTTTCTAACCGGCTGGCCTTCAGCAGATGGGTCCCTCCATATGAGCTGGGTTCTGCTCAAGGTTTCTTCCTGTTAAAAGGGAGTTTTTCCTTGCCACCGTCGCCCTCCCACCCATTGATATGTTGGCAAATGACAGAGGACATGTCCACTGCAGACAGGGACACAGTGTCATCCTGACTGACACCAAACCATTAACAGTGATAGATGGACTGGAACTTGTGTGCAGAAGGATTATTGTTAAATTCCCTTTGTAGGGAAAACACATACAAGGCATACAGTACATAAAAAATATGAAATATATTTTCAGAATTCACTGTAACTAGAAAAGCATGAACCTTACCTGAGGCTCTGATTGGATTCAACAGAAGCTCCAAGTGATCCTGGCTGCACCGGGATCATATAGCATAGCACATTTACTCTGAACCAACAAAAAACATAAAGTTATAGTATATGAAAGGCGGAGTGGGTATGTGACATGAGAAATATTTCACTAGTTAGAAATGGTTACAATTGTTCTGTCTGTGCCACCCTGTGCAAAATACTCTGGTCAGTGTTATACCAGTCACACTAGGCTTATTTCTACAGTGACATCATGATGTCAGCTGTAATCTCTGTTTTAGACACATGATTTATAAAGTTTCATAGATTTAACTTTCATGGCAAAACTTTTATAACTAGCACTAAACATGAGTTAGCCCTAATTAGCTAGCCATAATTAAACAGATTACTACAGGACAGTAAATATTCAGTTGACTAAATACCGACGATACAGATGTTTATTCTTACTAGAAAAGTAATTCCCCTCTGTTTAGTTCGGTATTTTGATTTTACAGGAGAAGCTGCACAGTGCTTCGGTCCAGTGCTTCAGTACCGTAGTAGCTGCAACTGGAGGCTGAGTTTAGACTGGTCCAAGATGGCCGTGACGTTTCTTGTGCTGGAGTAGTCAGTGTCACGTCTACTCTTTATTTTGTCCATGATTGCGGCGTCTACACTTTTATTACTGGTATGTCTACATTAGCTCCTGCCCGCCGTTGGTGTGCTGTCACTGGTTTACTAATATGACGGGTGATTAAATATACAGTAATACATCAAAATTTGGCCAAATAATACAAATGGTGACGTTTATTATTTGTGATGCTACTGGACACATCTTCAGGTCTTTCAACATCATACACTCTCCTCCAGGCCCCACCTCGTGACCAGATAGCTGCCTAGCTGCTACACATCCAGTCCGGGTGTGATGTGAATGGTGTTTAAAAGACTGGCTTCCAGAGTCTGAGTTCAGCCTGATACTTATATCTACTTCACAACAGGGTTCGTTAATTAAATATTTTCAAGCTACTGGATACAAGCTACTTCACCATCATCACCCCCTCAGTCACAGTGTGGTTTAGGAAATGCACTGTTTAGGACAGGGTAGGCTTTCTAGTGTGTGGGAAAAACAACACACTTCATTCCTGGAATGAGAGTGGCACAAGTAACAAGTTACAAAGCACTTAATCCTCATGGCCTTCTTAGGAAGTCTTCTTTTGAGCCTTAGGACAGGGCAGGCTTTCCAGTGTGTGGTAAAATCTGATAAAATAGTTGAAAAAAATATTGATGAATGACAATTTAATGGCAGGTTTCTGAGGTTTGTAAAAAGTCCTATTCACAGCGAAAAATAGGTGAAAATTGTCTTACAGGTTATTTGATGTTTTGGTCATACAAAATCTACACTCTTACTGATGCATACAAAAACATTGATCTCTAAAACTTTAAATCCATGAACATTTGGTACAGAAGTGTCTAGAAGTGCACAAAGAACAAATAAGGCTTCAGTGATGAGGTATGTGAAAGTTTATTGTCGATGTCAATCTCTTAAATTTTATTTAACCCTTACATACTGTTCATATTCTGTACCTTCATAGTATGGTCTGGGTCAAAATTGACCCGGACCAATAATTCCCTTGTAGCAAGTATTTCCACAAAATGTTCAACTACAAACCTATTCACAATGTTTAAATAGCTTATCCCACTTAAGAAAAATGAATGATTAAACCTCCATAAATGTTTCAAAGAGCAGGGAAAGTGTATGCTTTAAGTTTTACACCACTCGTTTTTGGTGAAAATTATCTATTACACAGTCATGTAATATATGTAAGAAGTAAAAAATATAAAAACTATAATGATTTGAATATATTTTATTGACCCTGAAAATTACATAAACATTCTGGAACTTCATGATATAACCACTGAACACTGTCCTCACTGCTATATCACGAGATTAAGTGCTTATCCTGAACTAGTCTCTGCATTCAAAGCAGAGGTGGAACACTTTCCATGTGTGGATCTTGCACATGTGTTTACAACTCAAAAAATTGGTCTTCACGTCTCTGCATTCCAGAGACTGGAAGCAGCCTCACCTCCTGATCTGTACACTCCAGCCAGTATTAGAAGCCCCCTGTAGGCATGTAGGTCAATTACACCCATGGTCTTCCATTCCTGGCCATAACGATTAACCCCCTCTAAGTTTGTCATTTCAGTGGTGATTTTTTTCAATGTCTGGAGAAAAGGAAGAGCTGAAATGTTGACAAAATGTCATCTGCGTGGGAGATGGTCAGTCTTGAGGGTCCTGGAGTCATTTGAACCAGATTTTCTGCTGCCATCCTGCCTGCAACACGATGTGGAAGTGACGACCAACAGATAGCACTATTTTTTGATATAAATGTCTGCACCTCTTCATCAGAGTCATCTTCATCAGAGGGTTGATGAATTTTCTTCTAGACCCAACCCAAGATTCCCAGATTCTAACTTGTTACTTTCTACATTATTTTATTACATCACAGGTGCAGGTGCAGGTGCAGGTGCACATCTTGTCTGTGTGAAGGCACCGTCTGACCTCTGGATGACTTCTGTTCTCTTCTGTTCCCATATATGATCACTCCCATGTTTTTTGTTAGTATTTCAATATTTTGGTATTCCCCTGCCCCCACAAAGACCAGCAGGTGTCTGTGTCTGTGGGAACCTGGGCAAATGTTCGGGAACACAGACAGTTCTCGTGACTGTGGTGAGGTCCCCTCCCCTTGAACTCTGTCACCTCTTTCACATATAAAATGCACATAAACATGACATGTACATTCTCACAGTATGAAGATTCCATAAAACCACAATTTTCCCTTATTTGACCCACACTGGTAGACCTACAATCCATCTGAATAGATACGGGTCAAATCTGACCCGTAACAGCCTCAGTGTGCAAAAATGTGTAGCACCTATATAAAAGTATAAATTAACAAAATATTTTTATTTGTATGTATTTTCGGTCACAAATTTCAAATTTGACTTGAACTGTATGTAAGAGTTAATAGTGAGAAAACGTCCTTTAAAACAAGTGATCTGATGTCTGAAGCAGCACTGTGTTGTCAGGCCTCTTATCATCACCTATTGGGAAAAGATGAGATACCATATCAGATAATTCAATTGATGTCCTTTTATTTAGAAATAATAGCACCCTCTGGTGGCCATAGTAATTGGAAAGAGGGAGTAACACGGTAGTTGTACAACTAAGCAGGTGGAAGGATGGAAGGGTCAACAAAATATTTTAGCAGAAAACACGCAATATAAAAAAAATGTTTTTTTTTTCTTTCAACCACAAATACTCCATAACCTAAAGCATTTTTCTCTTGCTGTTTTTCCAAACTTGACGAAGGATTTCACCTCAGATCTAGCCAAGTTGTTTTTGTGCCTCGCCAAACCTTGGTCTCATCAAGCTGTTAATACTGGAGAACTAGTTGATAATATTTTGAACAAACAAAACTTGTGTGTGTGTGTGTGTGTGTGTTGCGTGCCACTTACTGTTTAACATTTGTACAGCCTGTTCAGTCTGGTGATGTCGTTCTTGCTCATCTGAGTGGCCTTGCCGAATTCAACGTTGGCGTTGGGGATGGGCACCATGGTGGGTTTATTGTTCCCAGAGAAGGCATACCTGCAATGAATCCGCTCATTTTAAAACGGGGGTGTCAAACATACGGCCCGTGGCACAAGTGTAAAACTTACTTAAAAGACTTTAACAAAGACTTTAATAAAAGTAACTGCTATTTCTTAGGTTATTATGTTACTGGGCCGGCACACTTGAAATCCAATTGGTCTGCATGTGGTACCTGTGGTACTGCATGACAGAGTTGGAATCATAGGGTGTGTCCATGTTCAGTGTGTTCATCTTGTCAAAGGCATAAGCCAAACCTGAGGGGAAAAGAACAACGCAACAAATAAAGTAAAGTGAAAAGACGAACTGATGAACTGTCCTTTGGTCGGTCTAGTCATCAGTGGTCAGGCCAGTAAAGAAGTTAGTTTCACATCAGGATGTAGTTATGAGACTACGCATGGATTTTGTTCTGTTGGTAGTAAAGTATGATGGATGGACAGTTAATATATATTCAATATAGAAATAGTGACATATAAAATGTAAAATAAACAAAAAACTGAAATAGAAGTCAAACCATTGTTCCTGCTGAGAGGCTCGAGGATAAGCATTTACATGTAGGTCTAAATGGTCACATCAGAATGAGTGTAGGTTTATGGTTATATTTCTCCATGAAATGAATTAAATACTAAAGTTGGATTTCGATTTGGGACACAGCTTGTAACATTGTGGGGGCGCAGGTTCTCACCAGACTGGATGTTCTCCCACAGGATGCGGATGTGCTGGTCCCTGTCTGAGCGACACTGCTCGTGGTTGAAGCCGAGGGCGTGGAGCAGCTCGTGCTGGACGGTGCTGTGGTAGACGCAACCCTGGCGGTCCAGAGACAACGTCTGGGAGTTACCACGACGGCCGACGTAGGAGTAACAGCTACAGACACACAATTAAATGAAAACACAATGCTGTTCAGTGCCCTGTTCTTGGCTTTAACCCTTTGTAGGACACACACTGAAATACTTGGAAATTTCAAATTCCAACACATTAGTGTTATTATAACGCATGAGAAGACTTTTGTGACATTTTTCAGATGTTTTCATTTTTATGTAAAAATCAAGGTCAGTGAAGTTACCATATGTGGTTCTTACAAATGGGAATGTGTATGTGTGTCAGGAACGCAAAGGCGGCACTTACTGCTGCTGGGGACACAGAGAGGAGACACAAACATAAGATATCTGGAGGACATGCAGCTTTCACGTGTTTGTCCTCATGCCAATGCTTTTCAGCATTTGTTTTCACTGCGCTGTAAGATGGATGGATAGATGTAGAAAAATAGAAGAGAAGACGTGCTTTTAAGGGGATGTGGACTTGAATATGTTTCAAATGAATTGTAGAAATCAGCCAGTCTCAAATCCAGTCTCATTTTATGTGCACAATGTTAAAAAAAAAAAAGAAAAAAGAAAAGAAAATATTCCCACTACGATATCCAAAATGTTCTACTCAAAGCGTGTAGCATTTATGTGTACTGTATTTGTTGCCCCCTTTTAGCATTTTCAGTTACTGCCTCTTTAGTTTATGGGTGTAGCATAGGTTGACTGACTTCCAGCAGCAGAGCTCAGATTTTAGTCAGGAAGTGAAGCAGGTTTTTAGAACAGTTAGATGTCATTTGCTGACACCTATTTAAAAGCAAGTTCATTAAAATCCACCTCATGGAGCAGCACTGCAGTGTGAACATTTTCGTATGCTGCTGTAATTCAATTAGATCATCTAAACTGTCTAAATGAAAAGCTCTAAGGATGTCTTTGTTACTTACAATAATGTCTGGCAATGACGTAGGGCACGTAGACCTTCCCGTCGTTAGATTTTCCCCACATGCAGCCACGGGAGGTGCATTGATCGGCGTTCCTCTCATTTTCATTGTCGTAAGCGATGTCATCCACGACGATGGGCTCCTCCTCTGTGTGCACTGTTACACACAGAGACTGTCCAGTCAGTCCTCTGACCACATAATATACCAGGTAAAGTGTATGGATGCACGAAAAAGTAATAACATCATAAGCAAAAACACAACAGAAATAATCTGTAGGGTGTCCTAAATTTAATATAGGGCCTGGGACAAGAGTATTTAAAGTTTGAACTAGTTTTCAGTGTGAAAGAGAAACTGCAGTAAAGATGGATGTCTTCAAACAGCTGGCTGGGCCATTAGGCAATATACACAAATACTAAGGGCACCCTGGCCTCCAGGGGGCGCCACAAAATCAGGAAAAAAATGAACCCTCAATATACATTGGGTAGGGCCAGCTGTGAGCATATGAATTTGGGAAGAAGTGCAGTACTTGTTTTTAGCAAGTCATTACTCCTGTACTATCACAACAGTTTCAAAAAGAATCTTAAATCTGTCTCAAAACATCCGAGAGGACGATTTAATGCCGATCACTAATTTAGCCTATGATCTACCAATTCAGGAAGACTAAGATACAGCCCATGTCTAATTATAGACAGGAGAGAAGGAGAAATCATTTACTGTTATTATCACATAAAGATCAAGTGGTTGAGATGCAAGCTGGTTCAGTAGATGACCCCTTTGTTCCATAGAAAAGCCTCATGACACACATCCATGTTTCTCCTGTAAACCTTAGGATTGGGACGTGTCTTACCAACATCCTTGTTGGCCCTCCACAGGAGCTCAGAGACAGGCAGGTCCTAGAACAGGGAGATGGCGTTATGTGTTAGTGAGGACTGACCTGAAAATATTTATGTGGCACAGACTGAAACTGGAAGATGCAACAAACAACGTACCGTCCAGTAATTCTACTAAATGTGTAGATAGATATATTCAATTCAGTTCAATAGAACTTTATTTGTCCCAAAGTCCAGTTCAGTTTGACAGCGATAAGCAGTGCCCATGCTGCCCATAGACAGCAACCAACACTCAAAATTCAAGAATAATAACACAAACCACACTAACACTGCTAGAGATAACATACAGGTGTCCTCCTATGCCTCCCAAGAGGTGCATTAGCAGAAAATGAACAATGATGTAAAAATTAGATCTAGTAGATCTAGTAGTAGTTCTAAGTCTAATAGCAGAGGGGTTAAAAGATCTGGAATAAAGGAAGGCATTTGCAAGCTTTTACAAGCTGCAGCTTTTCTATGTACTGCAAAATGCTTGGCTCTGAAAGGTGTAGTTTGCAGCTAGGATGTGGTTGTGCAATAATAGCTCTAGCTTTCTTAACCACCCTTTTGTCCCAGAGGGAGAACAAGTCTTCCTTTTTTGACTTTTGTTGACTTTCTTTAAAACCTCTGCAAAGACCATGTTATTGTTAAAACGATGTCATAGTTAAAACTGCTGCATATGAACATAATATATGAATTTAACTCTGTACTACAGTAAGTATTCGGTGTTGATGGACCGTCATACTGATTTTCTCTTTATCAGTAAGACCCAGTCAAGAATCATTTTACTATCTCATGGGCTGTTGGAGGTGTAGGACTTACCGGACCATTAAAATAAATGGCTATCGGTTACTTTTCAGTAACGGGTTAACTTATTCGAATAACACGGGGTTTCACCAGCTTATAATCATCGGGGATGAATTCAATTCTTACTAGATGCAGGTATATGTGATGTGAAGGTTGGCCAGTGTGGTCCCATCGGCCAAACAGGCCACTGATCTGGCACCGACTGTATACTATGGTACGGTTTATTCCCAGCCACTTAGTGTCACCGTGCTTATCCTGTGAGAAGACATTTTCCACTGAAGTAAAAAAACAAAAAAACAACTGATTGTAGGATTCAAAATGAGGAACCTTTCACTTCAGGTTGTAACCTCTACGTAAAAATCAACAAATAGCTATAAGTACATTTTTAAGTCTTTAAACAATACATTAATCATTCAGTCATAGGTATTTTTCCAAGGTTCACTGACACAGATGTGGTCTAATCCAACAGACCAGCTAGCGGAGGTCAAACTGATGAGAAAGTTCATTCTGCTTGTGATAGAACAGTGTCAGAACACACAGTGTATCACAATTTTTTGTCTATGGGTACCTGCCCACCAAGTCAGGGGGCCTATATTCACCCTGTACACTCATGATGCCTACAAAGGGCAATTAGCATCAGGAGGACACGGTGAAAGGAACAAGGTAAAATGACTCAGTGACAGTCACATTTGCACCAAATGCTGTGTTCTGCAAAAGCCAGTCAAAAGGTCATCATTGTTCATTGCATTTTTCTCTGAACAGCATTTCCATTAGTTGACTTAAGTCAGTGACTTGAAAAGGGCTTTATACAAAATACTTCCTCCACTTTCAGCAATTTCAGCTGAAATGGTGAAAGAGTTTGTAAGAGCCTAAATGTAATTTGAGTTAATAGGTTTAATGGTGATTTATGTTTATGTTGATAAAAAAGAGCTATTTACACTATTTACAGATTAAAATATTGACAGTTTGTATTTAATTAGGTGATATTTAGGAGTACATTGTGGCTGTCTAGTCATTTTGCATATTTCGTGGACTTTGTTTTTACGTAAGGATCTGTTACTTGGGGAGTAATTCGGTCAGGCAAGCATGAAGTGGAGCCACACAGTTTTTTGACCTCTCTACCTCCTTTTGTCTCTCTCTTTTTTATTTTCTTATCTTGGACTAATGTTTGTACCACTGTTTCATTTTTGAAGTGAACAGTTGAACCGAATCAAGAGGATCTGCAGAGTTTTTATCATCACTGGTGTGGATTACAACAAAAGTGTCAAGCTAAGGCTTCATTAATTAGGAACCTATATAGTTTTACATAGTTCTCCCACACAAGTACATACTGGCACTACCACACCCTAACCTTGACTATCTAAACATTAACAAGCCTTAAAGGCACAATGACTCGGTGGACATTTTTAATATTGAATGAGGTATATGGAGCAACGGAGTCATACCAGGGCACAAGTATAAATGATTTCAAAGACTTGCTTTGTTATTTTTTGAGCCCCATCTCATGTCCACAACCCAGCTCAGCTGCCAAGTTCACACTGAGAATGCACTGAGCTGCACAAAGCTTTTCAGGAATAGTACGAGTGATATCATGAAGGTTCAGTGGTATTAACACAGGATCAGGTTCATGTTTGGTCTTCTGAGTGAAACAGAAATATTTACAACTGAGGTCAGCAGCACATGAACACAAAAGAACAGCAGCAAGGTTTAGACAATTAAAGTAAACTTGTGCAGAAAATCTTCAGCAATCTTGGGATATTTTCATCATTTAAAACATAATTATCTGCTTCAATAAAGTCTACACTGATTAAAACTCACTCAAATCTAATGAATTCTGGCTTTCTGAAGACAGAAACCAGCTGATTCCAGCCTCTATTTTGCTGCATGTTGAGACTTCCCGACATCCCTGAGCAAGAAAACATCATCAATCACAAACAGTGGCTGAAATGTTGGCAAATGACAGAGGACATGTCCACTGCAGACAGGGACACAGTGTCATCCTGACTGACACCAAACCATCAATAGTGATAGATGGACTGGAACTAGTGTGCAGAAGGATTATTGTTCCATTCCCTTTGTAGGGAAAACACATACAAGGCATACAGTACATAAAAACAGTACATTGACACCAAACCATCAGACGGTGAAAGATGGACTGGAATAATCTTACAGAGGCAATAATATCCTTTAGCCCTTTGACATTTTTTATTTGAGATTCAACATGACCATACGTTTTTCTCACATCATGGAGGGAATGAAGTTGAGCAAACTTGGGTGTGGTTTAAACAAAATAAGATGACACAGCGTGAGTTGCGCCTCACTGTGGTGAAAACAAAATACTGCACTCCATTGAAACAGCAGTACAATCACATATCACATAACAACTGAGTACACTCTATAACAGATGTCTCTTAACAGGGGTAATCTAACTAATTATTATTTCCGTCTTTATAACGCCCTTAGGGTTACTGAAAATTAAATGGGGCGCGTTACCTTTAACTAACTGAATGTGGTGTAGTTTACTGAAACATACAAGAACCAGAACCAGATTCAAAGCAGTAGCTGCTTGTTTATTCAATCCTTTAGTACAGAATGATTTTTACACATCACATTTTTATTGCAAATTCATTGTTTTCTTGTGACGCTTTGTTCGTTCAGACCTCTTTCAGCAGAAGGCCGTAAGGACGGATGGCCTGCTGCACCTCCTCCCGCTCTTCTTCCCCCGATATGTGGGCTTGGATGGGAATCAGCCAGTACTTGTCATTGTTGTGCTTCTGCCTGTACTCAGCGTTGATCCGATTCTGCAGAATCACATGGTAACTCTTGCCCGTCTTTTGGGATGTGAAAATCTTTGCATAGTATATGGCCTCAGAGATGTATGGGGTGGAATAAATCCCTCTGCCATAAGCCTGACCTGGGCCTGGCTGTTGAATACAAGTAAGAATGAGATTAATTTTCTGTGGACTAATATTAATATTACACTTACACAATAACACTTAAATTATACCTCTCTGTATAAAGTACAGTCATTTTAACAAACTAAAAACACATGTTTATGTACAGAACAGGAAACACATCACAGTCCCTCCCTTTTATTCACTGCATCTGTGAGCGGCTGCAGCCATTCTGCTGCAGTTGCCAATTCCCCGCACAAATAAATAAATAAATAAAAATGTAGACCAGGCACCTGATACAAATTATACAAATTTACTGACGGGCATCACAGAGATCATGCAGGATCCATACCAAAAACCACCCCTGCCTTTAGCTGCTTGTTAACTGATTTGAAACTGACCGTGGGTGCCTGTCTCTCTGTGTCAACCCTGTGATAGACTGGAGACCTGCCCAGGGTGTATCCTACCCTGTGTCTGACAACAGATGAATAGATAGATAAAAAGTAATGGTAATGGTAAAGACCCTCTGACAGGGGATCAATTTTCCTTTCAAACTTCCTGTTTAAATCCAAATGTGTAAAATGGGGCAGTTCAGGTACTGTCAGCTGATGATGACTTGGTTATCATGTTTCTTGGAAGATACACTGCTTGCTAATCTTTAACCACGCTCTTGGGATGAGATAGTGAAGGTGTTGTGTGTCACTAATTGTACCAGTCCAGATAGCAATATATCTATATATAATAATATATTTGTTTCAGACATCCCCATGATGTAGGCATTTATAAAGAGTTCAAAAGAGTGGATAGGGTGAAGTTGATCAATTCTGCTAAAAGAATGGATGTATGATCAAACCTGGTAATATCCTGCGATGATTCCTTCAGCACCCTGCTTTGAGGTCCCATGGTAGGAAACAGGCCACTCACCTGGCGTCGACTGTGTAGTACGGTACTGGCTTCCCAGCCACCTATTATCATCATACTTATTCAGGACCTGTGAGTAGACATTTTCCTCTGAAGTCAAAAAAATGGATTTTAGGCTGCAAAAGGCTCTAAATAACAATCAACAACAAACAAACAAAAAGCTATAGGTACATTTTAAAGCCTTTAAACAACATATTGATTATTCAATTAATTTTATATATATTTATACAGTACCTTCAGACCGAAACGGTACCAACCACTCGGGCGTTCATACACCTCTCCTCCTCTGTAGTATGTCTCTGTGTCACTCAGCCCACTGAAATCATAATCAAAGGGCGGGTCAAAGAATTCATTTTCATCAATGACGAGATCCCTTCCTGTCGGAACTCTGCTGTAGTGCAGTTGACTGGAGTCAGCTGGCGGTTCGCCACTTTGCAGGACACTTCTTAAGGACCTGAAGCTGGTGTTTGACACCGAGCTGTGACATAAGAAAATAAGAGTCAATAGTGATCTCATCATGATGTCTCCACCAACAGAATTCTGCAAGCCAACTCTCATAAATGTCTCTTCTGCATACAAATAATAATTACCAGGTTTCCTCTCCCTCCAAGATTGTAGGGATGAAGTGTTGAATGTCCAGCAGCTGCTGCTGCTGTCCTGCTCCTCTGCGAAAAACACCTCCAAAAGACACATCGCTTGAACCTTGTTTCTGGACAGATGTTACACTGGCATTGCACAGTGCGCCCAAAGCCTCGAGTGCAAGATCTCTGTCCATCGTCTTGATGTTCAGCTACACTGTTAATAAAGAAAGGTCTGAGGTCTCTAATACTCACGCCCTCGCAGTGAGTGATACTCGTTCCTGATATGAGGAACTAAACCTTATATACTGTGTGTCTGACTCAATCAACAAGTAATGACCGTTAGGGTTACCTCCCTACTAGTGTAGTGTTACACAACTTACAAGTCTAGAACAGTAAAACGGACGCCTGTTGAGAAAAAAAAAAAAAAAAACAACAACAACAAAAAAAACAGATACCTATTGAGAAATACAGATACTGAAATCGATGTCAGCAGAAGTGGTTCTCAGTAAAATTGGACCAGTTGCTTGGGTGGACTCCATACAGACTGGTTGGCTACAACTGAGACAAAATAAAATAATAACAACAATAATAATAATAAAAAGAAAAAGGAATGATGAATAGAAATAAGAATAAAATATAACTAAGGAGAGGACAGTACGTGTTCTAAAACAGAAGAATTGGATGAAGATGCCAAAGTACATGAGACAAAGATGAGAAAAATGTAAAACAATTGTAGAAATGGAGAGAAAAACATGGATTTTTAGGAAAGTTAAGTGTGCCAGAAGGTACTAAACCAGGACAGACAGAAAAGAAATGTGTAAGATCTAGAAATAAAAAAAAAGAGGTGAAAAGAAACACCTGCATTAATAAACAAAGGATGAAGACACCGAAGAATAGAATAAAAGTAGTAATAGGGAGGAGAATAGGAGGTGAGGATTTAGGGGCCCGATCTGATCCTGTCTTATCTAAGTTATTCACCTGTAACCTGTGGATTATGTTCAAATGTACTCAGAAATTTCAGAAGAACTTCTCACCACCCGAGACACTTCAAATGAGTATCTTGTAGTTTTAAAATGAACAGGTACAATATGGGATTTATTGTCAGTTCTTAACCCATTTACACCAAAATCCATTTCCCATTCAGATGAAACTGAAATACTGAAACATATAACAGTTGTGGCAGACTACGGTAAAATACTTAGGATGCGATCTGTCATGGTTAGGAAAACATCTGTATGTATCTCAGAAACCTGTTATCTTACAGCCCCCCAGCCTCGCACTAAAGGACACAAAATGTCATTCTCAGGCTTGACACATTTCTGCAGAAGCTGAGTTTTAGCAAGTTCCCCACTTTGTTGTAGGCATGAAGTTGCAGAGAGGGTTGGAAAAGTCACTAAATCAAGGTCCATTTCAGACATATAGTCTACATTTTCTGTTAAGACATTGCATAAATACTGAATACCTGCTAATGACTGAACAACAATACCCTTGGCTGTAGCCAAGTTCAACATTTCCCTGAGCCAGGGACATTTTCCAAAGAAGAAGAAATCATGAAGGAGAAAGAAACAAAATATGTCAATTAGATTTAGATCCAAATGATAATAATGAAGTCAAAGCTGAAAAAGACCATGTAAGAAACTGGAAAGAACTTGAAGATATTACCCCAGTATCATCAAGACTAACACCATTTGAAATTATGTATGGCAGACCATACCAAATTACTCAGCTAAAACCATTCAAGAGACCAGAAGAAGAAAGAGAACAAACATTAGCTGACAACTTCAGTTAATTCTGTTAATATTAAAACAGAATATTATAATATTATTATAATTCAGTTAATACTCCCCCAAGGCCTGAGAATCCAGACACTAAGCTAAGCCTGGAGACTGGGTGCTGATCAAAGTCATGAAGAGGAAGACATGGTCCAGTCCAAGGTGGGAAGGGCCATTCTGAGTCCTTAACTTAACTGCTTTAAAAATCACTCAAAGGACTGTGAGGATTCACATGTAAAGGTTTTCTGAGGGAACAGACCGAACTGATGACTCTGAGACACACTGATCAGCCAGATGGTGGGGGAAGTCTGTGCTACAAAGGGAGTTCACTTAGATAGAGAACCCAGAGTCTCAAACCCAGCGAAGGTTAAACTATTACACATGATATTCTCTCTTATCCTCTTCACTAAATAGTAGGAGGAAGTTCCCACAGATGGCATGGAGACATCCAACCTACAGCTCCTTTGTTATGTCTAGTTATATTCTGATGAGGCTGACAGCCTGTCTCTCTAACAAAGTTGTCTCCATTCTAGGACAGGATCTACTGTATTAAAGTGAACGCAGCGTCACTTTTGTCAGACGACTGTGTACTTGTTGTAGTGCATGTACCGGCACCTTGCTGCAAGTAAAACTTTGAAAAGAGACTCCAGTGTCATTTTTGATGAAAAGTCATTTCTTTTTCTTTGCCCTCAATGTTGATCTTAGAAGCAGGAAAACTGGTCAAGTGAAGAAATCTGAAGCTGCAGGTCTTGTGAGGTATTTTGCGAAGACTCACTGTAGAGTGAAGCGAAGGTTGGCCAGTGTGGTCCCATCGGCCAAACAGGCCACTGATCTGGCACCGACTGTGTACTATGGTACGGTTTATTCCCAGCCACTTAGTGTCACCGTACTTATCCTGTGAGAAAACATTTTCCTCTGAAGTAAAAAAAAAAAAAAACAACTGATTGTAGGATTCAAAATGAGGAACCTTTTACTTCAGTTTGTAACCTCTACGTAAAAATCAACAAATAGCTATAAGTACATTTTAAAGTCTTTAAACAATACATTAATGATTCAGTCATGGGTATTTTTCCAAGGTTCACTGACACAGATGTGGTCCAATCCAACAGACCAGCTAGCGGAGGTCAAACTGATGAGAAAGTTCATTCTGTTTGTGATAGAACAGTGTCAGAACACACAGTGTATCACAATTTGTTGTCTATGGGTACCTGCCCACCAAGTCAGGGGGCCTATATTCACCCCGTACACTCATGATGCCTACAAAGGGCAGATGAGCATCAGGACGGGACCATGGTGGAAAGGAGCAAGGTAAAATGACTCAGTGACAGTCAACATTTGCACCAGAGCTGCTGTTCTGGCAAAAGCCAGTCAAAAGGTCATCATTGCTTCATTGCATTTTTCTTCTGAACACATTGTCCTTATGTTGACTTTAAGTCAGTGACTTGAAAAGGGCTTTATACAAAATACTTCCTCCACTTTCAGCAATTTCAGCTGAAATGGTGAAAGAGTTTGTAAGAGCCTAAATGTAATTTGAGTTAATAGGTTTAATGGTGATTTATGTTTATGCTGATAAAAAAAGAGCTATTTACACTATTTACAGATTAAAATATTGACAGTTTGTATTTATTTAGGTGATATTTAGGAGTACATTGTGGCTGTCTAGTCGTTTTGCATATTTCGTGGACTTTGTTTTTACGTAAGGATCTGTGTGGGTGGGGTTACTTGGGGAGTAATTCGGCCAGGCAAGCATGAAGTGGAGCCACACAGTTTTTTGACCTCTCTACCACCTTTTGTCTCTCTCTTTTTTATTTTCTTATCTTGGACTAATGTTTGTACCGTTGTTTCATTTTTGAAGTGAACAGTTGAACCGTATCAAGAGGATCTGTGGAGTTTTTATTATCACTGGTGTGGATTACAACGAGAGTGTCAAGCTAAGGCTTCATTAATTAGGAACCTATATAGTTTTTAATAGTTCTCCCACACCAGTACATACTGGCACTACCACACCCTAACCTTGACTATCTAAACATTAACAAGCCTTAAGGCACAATGACTCGGTGGACATTTTTAATATTGAATGAGGTATATGGAGCAACGGAGTCATACCAGGGCACAAGTATAAATGATTTCAAAGACTTGCTTTGTTATTTTTTGAGCCCCATCTCATGTCCACAACCCAGCTCAGCTGCCAAGTTCACACTGAGAATGCACTGAGCTGCACAAAGCTTTTCAGGAATAGTACGAGTGATATCATGAAGGTTCAGTGGTATTAACACAGGATCAGGTTCATGTTTGGTCTTCTGAGTGAAACAGAAATATTTACAACTTAGCTCAGCAGCACATGAACACAAAAGGGCACGGGTAGTGACGTTAAAATCATCCATTCAGACATTTAGAACGGCAGCAAGATTTAGACAGTTAAAGTAAACTGTCAGTCAGGACCATTTACTTTTTGCAGTGGAAAACCTGTCTGATAGCCTGTTGCATTCAGCGTCGTACACCGGCATAACTGCTGACCCTCAGATATTCAGGCTCTGATTGGATTCAACAGAAGCTCCAAGTGATCCTGGCTGCACCGGGATCATATAGTATAGAATATTTACTCTGAACCAACAAAAAACATAAAGTTATAGTATATGAAAGGCGGAGTGGGTATGTGACATGAGAAATATTTCACTAGCTAGAAATGGTTACAATTGTTCTGTCTGTGCCACCCTGTGCAAAATACTCTGGTCAGTGTTATACCAGTCACACTAGGCTTATTCTACAGTGACATCATGATGTCAGCTGTAATTTCTGTTTTAGACACATGATTTATAAAGTTTCATAGATTTAACTTTCATGGCAAAACTTTTATAACTAGCACTAAACATGAGTTAGCCCTAATTAGCTAGCCATAATTAAACAGATTACTACAGGACAGTAACTATTCAGATGACTAAATACCGACGATACAGATGTTTATTCTTACTAGAAAAGTAATTCCCTTCTGTTTAGTTCGGTATTTTGATTTCACAGGAGAAGCTGCACAGTGCTCCGGTCCAGTGCTTCAGTACCGTAGTAGCTGCAGCTGGAGGCTGAGCTTAGACTGGTCCAAGATGGCCGTGACGTTTCTTGTGCTGGAGTAGTCAGTGTCGCGTCTACTCTATATGTCCTGATGTGCGTCTACACTTCATCCCGTATTCTACATTAGCTCCTGCCTGCCGTTGCTGTGCTGTCACTGGTTTACTAATATGACGGGTAATTAAATATACAGTAATACATCAAGATTTGGCCAAATAATACAAATGGTGACATTTATTATTTGTGATGCTACTGGACACATATTCAGGTCTTTCAACATCATACAAAAAGATTTACATGTGAATGGTGTTTTATAAGACTGGCTTCCAGAGTCTGAGTTCAGCCTGATACTTATATCTACTTCACAACAGGGTTCATCAATTAAATGTTTTCAAGCTACTGGATACAAGCTACTTCACCATCATCACCCCCTCAGTCACAATGTGGTTTAGGAAATGCACTGTTTAGGACAGGGTAGGCTTTCTAGTGTGTGGGAAAAACTTATGAAAAATAGTCGAAAAAAATATTGATAAATGACGATTTAATGGCAGGAACTTTCTGAAGTTTGTAAAAAGTCCTATTCAGTGACAAATAGATGGTGAAAATGGTCTTACAGGTTATTTGATGTTTTGGTAATACATAAAAAATCTACACACTCTTACTGATGCATACAAAAACGTTAATTTCTAAAACTTTAAATCCATGAACATTTGGTACAGAAGTGTCTAGAAGTGCACAAAGAACAAATAAGGCTTCAGTGATGAGGTATGTGAAAGTTTATTGTCGATGTCAATCTCTTAAATTTTATTTAACAGTGAGAAAACGTCCTTTAAAACAAGTGATCTGTTGTCTGAAGCAGCACTGTGTTGTCAGGCCTCTTATCATCACCTATTGGGAAAAGATGAGATACCATGTCAGATAATTCACTTGATGTCCTTTTATTTAGAAATAATAGCACCCTCTGGTGGCCATAGTAGTTGGAAAGAGGAAGTAACATGGTAGTTGTACAACTAAGCAGGTGGAAGGATGGAAGGGTCAACAAAATATTTTAGCAGAAAACACGTAATATAAAAAAACAACTGTTTTTTTTTTCTTTCAACCACAAATACTCCATAACCTAAAGCATTTTTCTCTTGCTGTTTTTCCAAACTTGACGAAGGATTTCTCCTCAGACCTGGCCAAGTTGTTTTTGTGCCTCGCCAAACCTTGGTCTCATCAAGCTGTTAATACTGGAGAACTAGTTGATAATATTTTGAACATACAAAACTTGTGTGTGTGTTGCGTGCCACTTACTGTTTAACATTTGTACAGCCTGTTCAGTCTGGTGATGTCGTTCTTGCTCATCTGAGTGGCCTTGCCGAATTCAACGTTGGCGTTGGGGATGGGCACCATGGTGGGTTTATTGTTCCCAGAGAAGGCATACCTGCAATGAATCCACTCATTTTAAAACGGGGGTGTCAAACATACGGCCCGTGGCACAAGTGTAAAACTTACTTAAAAGACTTTAACAAAGACTTTAATAAACGTAACTGTAACTTCTTAGGTTATTATGTTACTGGGCTGGCACACTTGATATCCAATTGGTCTGCATGTGGTACCTGTGGTACTGCATGACAGAGTTGTAGTCATAGGGTGTGTCCATGTTCAGTGTGTTCATCTTGTCAAAGGCATAAGCCAAACCTGAGGGGAAAAGAACAACACAACAAATAAAGTAAAGTGAAAAGACGAACTGATGAACTGTCCTTTGGTCGGTCTAGTCATCAGTGGTCAGGCCAGTAAAGAAGTTAGTTTCACATCAGGATGTAGTTATGAGACTACGCATGGATTTTGTTCTGTTGGTAGTAAAGTATGATGGATGGACAGTTAATATATATTCAATATAGAAATAGTGACATATAAAATGTAAAATAAACAAAAAACTGAAATAGAAGTCAAACCATTGTTCCTGCTGAGAGGCTCGAGGATAAGCATTTACATGTAGGTCTAAATGGTCACATCAGAATGAGTGTAGGTTTATGGTTATATTTCTCCATGAAATTAATTAAATACTAAAGTTGGATTTAGATTTGGGACGCAGCTTGTAACATTGTGGGGGCGCGGGTTCTCACCAGACTGGATGTTCTCCCACAGGATGCGGATGTGCTGGTCCCTGTCTGAGCGACACTGCTCGTGGTTGAAGCCGAGGGCGTGGAGCAGCTCGTGCTGGACGGTGCTGTGGTAGACGCAACCCTGGCGGTCCAGAGACAACGTCTGGGAGTTACCACGACGGCCGACGTAGGAGTAACAGCTACAGACACACAATTAAATGAAAACACAATGCTGTTCAGTGCCCTGTTCTTGGCTTTAACCCTTTGTAGGACACACACTGAAATACTTGGAAATTTCAAATTCCAACACATTAGTGTTATTATAACGCATGAGAAGACTTTTGTGACATTTTTCAGATGTTTTCATTTTTATGTAAAAATCAAGGTCAGTGAAGTTACCATATGTGGTTCTTACAAATGGGAATGTGTATGTGTGTCAGGAACGCAAAGGCGGCACTTACTGCTGCTGGGGACACAGAGGGAAACAGAGAGGAGACACAAATATAAGATATCTGGAGGACATGCAGCTTTCACGTGTTTGTCCTCATGCCAATGCTTTTCAGCATTTGTTTTCACTGCGCTGTAAGATGGATGGATAGATGTAGAAAAATAGAAGAGAAGACATGCTTTTTAGTGGATGTGGACTTGAATTTGTTTCAAATGAATTGTAGAAATCAGAGAGTCTCAAATCCAGTCTCATTTTATGTGCACAATGTTAGAAAAAAAAAGAAAAAAGAAAAGAAAATATTCCCACTACGATATCCAAAATGTTCTACTCAAAGCGTGTAGCATTTATGTGTACTGTATCTGTTGCCCCCTTTTAGCATTTTCAGTTACTGCCTCTTTAGTTTATGGGTGTAGCATGGGTTGACTGACTTCCAGCAGCAGAGCTCAGATTCAGTCAGGAAGTGAAGCAGGTTTTTAGAACAGTTAGATGTCATTTGCTGACACCTATTTAAAAGCAAGTTCATCAAAATTCACCTCATGGAGCAACACTGCAGTGTGAACATTTTTGTATGCTGCTGTAATTCAATTAGATCATCTAAACTGTCTAAATGAAAAGCTCGAATGATGTCTTGGTTACTTACAATAATGTCTGCAATGACGTAGGGCACGTAGACCTTCCCGTCGTTAGATTTGCCCCACATGCAGCCACGGGAGGTGCATTGATCGGCGTTCCTCTCATTTTCATTGTCGTAAGCGATGTCATCCACGACGATGGGCTCCTCCTCTGTGTGCACTGTTACACAAAGAGACTGTCCAGTCAGTCCTCTGACCACATAATATGTATATATATGTATATAGTGCAGTTCTTGGCAAGCCATTACTCCTGTACTATCACAACAGTTTCAAAAAGAATCTTAAATCTGTCTCAAAACATCCGAGAGGATGATTTAATGCCAATCACTAATTTAGCCTATGATCTACCAATTCAGGAAGACTAAGATACAGCCCATGTCTAATTATAGACAGGAGAGAAGGAGAAATCATTTACTGTTATTATCACATAAAGATCAAGTGGTTGAGGTGCAAGCTGGTTCAGTCGATGACCCCTTTGTTCCATAGAAAAGCCTCATGACACACATCCATGTTTCTCCTGTAAACATTAGGATTAGGACGTGTCTTACCAACATCCTTGTTGGCCCTCCACAGGAGCTCAGAGACAGGCAGGTCCTAGAGCAGGGAGATGGTATTATGTGTTAGTGAGGACTGACCTGAAAATATTTATGTGGCACAGACTGAAACTGGAAGATGCAACAAACAACTTACCGTCCAGTAATTCTACTAAATGTGTAGATAGATATAGATACTGTATATAAACAGTATACTTTGATCAGCCACAAAATTAAAACCAGCAGAAGTGAATATCATTGACCCTGATGTGACAGTTCAATGTTCTGCTGGGAGTTTTTTGTATGTGGATGTTACTTATGTACCACCCACCTACCTAGATCGGACCAGGCAACCTTACCCCATAATAATGTCACACTTTGACACACACAAAATCGGTTTAGGAACAACTTAAAAAAACAAACAAACATGAAGAAAAGCACAAGCTGTTGACTTGGCCTCTAAATTCAGTAGATCCTAAACTGACCAAGCATCTGTAAGATGATCCACTAACAACTGTCCACCAGCAACGTTCTGTTTCCAGACACCACAGGACACCCTCAGAAAGACCATGTCCATTCTCTGATGAGTCACAACTCTTTTGGAGACACAAGGGAGAACTACACAATATTAGGGAGGTGGTCATAATGTTATGCCTGATCAGTGTATGTATATGTAAACAGTAAACAGAATTATTAATAATATGACTTAACATGAAAACAGCTATTTGCAGTTGTGTAAATCTTTTCATGATTTTGATCTGAGTTTTAAATAATGTCGATTACATTTATCTACTTTTTTGTCTTTATATATTCAAATACCATAATTATTTGTACATGATAGATAAATAGCTAAAAACATGATATCTTTTGAGGAAGAATGTGGTTTATTTCCAAAGTAAA
This sequence comes from Mugil cephalus, assembly GCF_022458985.1. Classification (NCBI taxonomy): domain Eukaryota; kingdom Metazoa; phylum Chordata; class Actinopteri; order Mugiliformes; family Mugilidae; genus Mugil; species Mugil cephalus. Next base: position 24,597,348 of record NC_061779.1, read on the forward strand.
TGTTCTATAGTAACACCAAATACAGTAGGTGAAATACTCATGTAAGTTGTGCCACAACTCTCAAGCATCAGTGTGTAAGCTGCACATTGCTGATCCAAACCTCAAAGTTACTTTCAAAAGTAATTCACAGTATAAAAAAGACTAAAAGGAAAAGTAACACGTTTTTATAGGAAAAAGATCAGAACAAGTTCAAGTCATAGCTTTCATTTCATGCTTGCTTAATTAAACATAACATTTAACATTTGACAGGAAACTAGGCAGTGAAGCTGTTGCATAAATGTCACAGCATTTCCCTCTGACACCTGGAGAAGCACAAGCTGCATAATAACATGAAATATTAACAACATGAATGCATGTTAAAATTCTTCTGCTGCAATGTATTTTTACTTAACGGTGAATACTTTATGTCTCCATGTACGCTACAGAAAATGTCCTGGTAGTATTAAGGATTTTATAGCTTCCTCACCTGCTCTGCAGCCCAGCACCGGTCAGAGACCACCAGGAGGACCAACAGACTAAGTGTGCACTTCAGGAGAGTCATGTTAGTCTGCAGCTGTACACTGTTAACACCCGGATCCCGCTGCAGCTCCTCTTTATAACTCTCAGTAGATCTGCTCAAAAACGCGCTTCCTGATAAGAAGCATGTTGCCTTGAAGACACGCTGTCTATTCCCACCCTAACTAAACCAGATAACATTTGCTTGCAGCAGCAAAAATGCAAAAATGGCCCTGCTGACTAGGTGAGAGTGTTGCTGCTGAGGACACCTGGTTGATGTTTCTGTTGTTTTTAAAAAAAAAAATAAATAAATGAAGTATGAAGCATGACCATGAAGTAAAAAATGGCAAATACTGACTAAAGATTAGAGATTCAAGATCACTCTATCGATGAACAGTCCAATCTAATTCAGTAATGAAACATTTAGCTGAAGTGTCTTGCGTGCAGATGTGTGCAGATGTACGACAGTCCATTAGTCTGGCTGTTTGCACTAACTGTAGGTCAGTGGTTTTCTAAACTCAGCAAGGTGAAATAGTTTTAGAGTTGAAATTACAAGTATGTGACATATAATTTTGTCCATGACTTTTGTTGAATTTCCTTAAAACATCTGCAAATAACATGTTATTGTTATGTCATAGTTGAAACTACTGTGCATGACTATAATATATGAATTTAACTGTGTAGTACAGTAAGAGACGACTTATTCGGGACCAGGATGATGGTGGTGGCTTTGAAGCAGATGGGGACAACAGCTTGACTCAGTGAGATGGTGAAGATGTCTGTGAAGACATCTGTGCGTTGGGCTGTGCAGTTTCTCAGTACATGACCAGGTATGTTGTCTGGGCCGGGAGCTTTGTGTGTGTTGATGCTGCTGAGGGATTTGGAGTTTGAGGACGATCTGTGACATATGATCTCATCATAACATCGTTTACATCAAAATTCTGCAGTCCAGCTCTCATAAATGTCTCTTCTGCATACAAATAATAATTACCAGGTTTCCTCTCCCTCCAAGATTGTAGGGATGAGGTACTGAATGTTCAGCAACACTGCAGCGGCAGCAGTCTTGGTCCTGCTACAATGGCAGCTCTGAAAGAGTCACCTCTTGATTTTTCTGTTTGGACAGATGTTACACTGGTATTGCACAGTGCGCCTAAAGCCTCAAATACAACTTCCATCATCTTGACGTTCAGCTACACTATTAATAAAGAAAGGTCTTCTTGAACTGAGTGATACACATTCCTGATGTGGGGAACTAAGCCTTATATACTGTGTCTGACTCAATCAACAGTACTGGGGGTATGCACGTGACAGTCAGCGAAGTTTCCGTGGTTACGGCCACCGAGTGGCAAAAAGTGAATATGGAGATTAGCCACATTAGTTTGGATTATAGGCTTTAATGGTGTCTAATCTTGTCCTGTCTATGTTTTATTTATTTTTTTTGGCGTATTTATGGCCGACAGTAACCATTTCACAACCAACAATAAATAACAATAAAACAATAAACAGAATATTTGCTACAGTATTGTATGTTTTCCGGCCTGTAAGACCCAGAGGAGGAGAGCAACCTTTGTTCCCAATGTTATTCTCCTCCTGAACTCTAAGAACTATAGGACGGTCACAATAGGTTAAGTCCTCCTGTGTTACACTTGAGTGTAACACAATATCACATGTGCAATACTACCTCTTGTGCAATACTACTTTGACACTTTAACTACCATGTCACTTTAAAATTTTATAGTTTTTTTTGTTTTTTGTTTAACCGTGCCTCACTTTATTTTATTTATTTATTTGTCATACCTTATCTGCTGTTTTACAGTTTTATTTTATGTTTTACTGCTCTTCGCCCTCCTAATTGCCCTTCGGGGATAAATACATTTTTTTCTGATTCTGATGTCTAATGTTACTTCTCAGTAAAACTTTTAACGTTAAATACATTTCTCATAACTGAAATGAACTAAAACTGAGGCTAATCCACCTAATCAAATCCATACTAGTTCGTGTGGATCATGCCCTTGATTTGATCTGATAACCCACTTTTTGCCCAATCTCGCATGACACTTCCGATTCGGCACTTTCAGGGAAAGTTAAGGGGAAATTAACTGACCGTGCTGTGCAACTGTTTTTCATTTTGTTGTGATACTTTTTGATGTGAAAACATTTTTTTATAGACATTTTTACACAAGACACCAACTTTGTTGACATCCACTACTGTATTTGTGAAGCATTTGTTTTATTTATGAAATGCTAAAGGGGAGTTTTCACTGTTTTTGTTTGATACGTCCAGACCTTATTAGACCAGATCCACTATGCCTAGACTTCTCAAACCTGGACAGGATTAGTCTACAGACCCTGGAGATTCATTATAACACACCTTTATTCTATTTGTGAAAATGTGATACAAGCACATTTATTACATAAACATAAAAATTAGCCTTTATTACATTTTCACAAACAGAATAAAGGTTTCACAAATCAGACTGTGTTATAATGAATGTTTAGCCCCTGTAGGATAATCCAGTGCAGATTTGAGAAGTCTGGGTACCCTCGGGCTGTCGCTCTGACGAACTCAGTCAGTGTGCATGGCCATTCCCACAATAACTCTCATTAAAAGTACATACTGCGGTTCAAGTTCATTGTACATATCTGCTTCTATTATTTCATTTTGAAAGTCTAATTTATGTTGTAGTTTTTTTTATTTTTCTTATGCTTAGTTAAGCGCTTTTCTTGTACCACTGAGCAAATTGACCCGAGTCAAATTCCTTGTATGTGCACACATACTTGGCCAGCTGATTCTGATGTTAGAAGCAGGAAACGGGCTTTTTTTTGTTTTTGCTGCACAAAAATTGAGCAGCACAAAAGCTGGAACCATAAAAAAGAGCCCCAAATCACCAGAATGACAACTTATTGACCATTTCTGAAGTCAGACTGTGCAGCTGTGTATATACAGTTGGCAGGCTGCTTCTGATATTCTAAGTAATTACAAAACAAGGAGAACAACCTGCCTTGAGTGACAGGTGGGAGCCCTCACCAGCTGCTTACGTTAATGTATTGAGCTTCAAACCGCTCTTCAGGAATAGTACGAGTGATAACATGAAGGCTCATCTTCATATAGTCAGTGGTATTAACACAGGATGGTCTTCTGAGTGAAACCGAGAAATATTTACAACTGAGGTCAGCAGCACACATAGTGACATTAAAAACATTTATTCAGACGTTAAGAACAGCAGCAAGATTTAGACAATTAAAGTAAACTTGTGCAGAAAATCTTCAGCAATCTTGGGGTATTTTCATCATTTAAAACATAATGCTCTGCTTCAATCAAGTCTACACTGATTAAAACTCACTGAAATCTAATGAATTCTGGCTTTCTGACGACAGTAAACAGCAGAGATGCAGGTCTTCAGGATGATGCAGATCAGAAAGACAGGTTGATGAGTGGTGCATTGTTCTCCCTCTTGTCATCTGGACTCCATTTAATAAGTGGAGAGCTCAGGTCTATCAGCTGATGAAACGAACACAAAATCATGTTAATATAATTTAATATCATCTGTGTTCATGTCAGGTCGAACAAAGGGAGAGACCAAACATCTACAATGACCAGTGTTCTCTAGTTTCATTAGAGTCTATGTTGTGGGTTGTGCCTTTATTATCTCTTTTAAAACTCTCAACACCTAAAATGCTCGGTTTAATGTTGTTGAAGAGTGGACGTTTCCAGCCTCCGTTATTTAAAACTCCAAAGCCCTTCGCCCTTTACTAGCTACTCATATGGTTTCTGAAAACTCAGTTACAAATTAAATTATGAATCCTGCTTTCTCAGGATTGGTAACTTTACTTTACCATTATACGATTATATAAATCATCATCATCAATATGTCAGTTAATGTGGTTTTAAAAAAGTCCCTGAACTTTAAGCTGACAAGAGACTCAGCTTGATAGAGGTTGGATTCCATGTTGACCAACGTGGACCAGCAGGGATGATGTACCCAGATGGAGGACACTTACCTGAGTGGTGGTGCAGGTCTTACTGCTGGTCCGGACCAGGTCAGGGGTGTTGGTCAAGTCAATGAGCAGTTTCTCTTGAGGCTGCAGAGTTGGAGCTGGAAGATCCAGCAGGAGAACCTGAGGAGAAAACGGAGAACGATGAAGTTCTGTGAGGGATTCAGCTGATCACACTCAACGGAAAATGAGGATAACCCCTATTTTTGGTTCGGAGGCAGAAAAGCTCAACTTATAGGGTTGGTCTTTAAAGTGGAGAGGTGGGATAGAGAGGTTAGGCCAAGTGTCTCCAGCCTGGAAATAGATGTTGCTCATCTGTGATCTTAGTCCCACCAACCTGTTCATTCCTGACCTCTTCATCCACACATAAATGCAATGTACACATCCCACTGCACACCACCAAATAAAAATGTCACAGAAATATCACAATTTACTTGTGAAATCTGGCCTGTTTAGCTGAACACAAAGCCGATGTACTCAGGAATTGAAGAAAGACGCAGTGTCTGCAACAGCTCTCCTTTTGTTTTGTTTAGTTTTCACAGCAGCCCAACTTATTTCCAAGCACGTAGTTTTATTGTCTCTGCTATGGTGTGTAGCTGTTTTAATTTGGTGATGAATTTAGACACTTGGTAGCTACAGTAGCTTTGAGAGCTCTCTCAGTCATCTTTGTGGTTTCTCTCAATAAAGCTCCATGTTACTCCAAGAGTATTTAGTTGTAATTTAATTGCTCTGCCTGTCACTATGCATCACTGGCATAGACGAAGACTAATTGTTTGTACCAAATAACCAATCATTTTCTGACCAATTAAGTGAAACTGGATAATTTCCCACAGCACACCTGAGGATTGACCTGATATCAATCTCTCCTGTATCAGTCTTGACCTAGTATCTTGCTTTTATCATGTGTATATGCTGTATGTATGTGTCATCCAGATGCATATATAAATTCATTCGTAAGCTTTTGCTGCTCTGTTCTTCAACTCAGTATAGTGCCACGTATGTGACACTTGTCCAACTACAGTCCGGTAGCTCATCACCTCCTTCTCTAGGCTTTGCTGTCATTTTTAGCAAATGTAACATTTCATGTTTCAAGGCAAACATTTAACTACTCATCATGTATTTTTGACCTCTTACCTCCTGCGTCTTGAAGTTGCTCTCTTCTGTAGTCTCCAGTTCAATCAGGTTTTTGCTGGGCACAGATTGGCTCTGACTCAGTTCCCCAGTGTCCATGCTCTCCGATTGTTCGGGTTGCGGAGTGTTGGAAGGTGGGACAGCAACAGACTCCTCCTCCTCCAGACAGAAGGGTTGGACGATGGGGGCTTCAGAAAGCCCCTCCTCCCCCTGTATATCTCTGGAGACAGGACTACATTAAAAACAAAAAGAAAAACAAGAGTGAAATTGTAGCATTACGTGTCATGGTGGCCACTGGGACACATGGAGTAGCACCAACCACTCAGAGGTCAGAGAAGATTAGCTACTGGCAGATGTATGGCAGTGTAAAGCATCTCACCTACAACAGTACTGATCTGTGGCTAAGGTGAGGGTGGGCTCAGGAGCACAGATGGCTGGCGTCCTGAGAGTTCGAGTTTGGTTGGAGGGTGTAGGAGTGGGGATGGCCGAGGTCCTCCTCCTCACCGGGGTTGGGAGGGCAGAGGGGCGCCGTGCCTTTATCTGAAGTGACTTACAGCTGTTGGAGGGCGTCAGGGGACCAGCAGACGGCTTCTGTGGAAGACTATAAGAGAGGAAAGTGCTAATGATACTTCTGTTCTGTCAGAAGATTAATGGTAGGTAGAAATAAAACCCCAATAACATGACTTTAGGCCCAAAACTGAATGAGCAATAATTGATAAATGAACTAATTCATCTGGTAATTTAAAGTATTTTATGAATAACCAAAAGCACGGCTTACAATAACATTTACAGTGAGAGTGGAGAGCATAGAGGTGGAGTGTTTCATCTACCTGTCCTTGCTGCTACTTGACATCAGCCTCTTTGGCCTCAACACCTTTGAAACATCTGGAGATGACATATGTACAGAAGGAGACGGATTAAACAGAAGAAACGTACAGTAGAAGAGAGGTTAGAGGTTAGTTTTAGAATCAATGTGAGAAAATATTAAGTCACATTTGCAATGTAAAGAGGCATTAAATGAATTTATCAAACATCCACAGGTTCTGTATCCACAACAATAATATGGCAGGACTCACAAATACCCCCAGAGAGTTGTTTGACACACCACCGCCATCATGTGGAGCAGCTGATGGCTGCACTAACTGAGATCTGGATTCAAGAGGGGGTTTTGTTTCTGGACTATATCCTCCTGTGCCTGGATTAATGTATCCAAAATATGTATAATCAGTCCCCTAACTAAACCCCTCACATACTGAAGCATGTTAGATTTAAAGACTGAGTGAACATTAAACTGAGAGCTGTGAGATCCTCAGCTTCTCTCACCATCTGCATTCTGGACTCCTTTGCCTCCTGTGCTGGGTGTCGGTAGGACCAGAGCCTCAGGTTTAGGTTTGGCCTTCAGTCCGCTCTGCAGACGGCTTGAGGAGACGCTGGGAATGGAGGCAGTCCTCTTGTTGGGTGTTGGCTGGAGGGGCGTGACCTCAGCTCTTCCTCTCTTCAGAGGAGTGGACCTGGTGGCTTTGACGAGCTCTGCGTCAGACAGCTTCTTGACTTGGGTAGACAAAGAGCGGCGACCGACAGAGGAAGCCACTGGCTCTGCAGCAGTGTAGACAGTGGAACGTCGAGGTCTGCTGTGATTGGTCTGTCTGCTGATGCTGCTGGGGGCGGGGCCAGTGGAACCACTCACACTCCGGTTTAGAGAAGAGTTCAGTTTACCTGCAAGAAGACCAGACACGTATACTGCAGCACATTCTGATGGGAAGATGAGAGCAGGCGGTTTGCAGCATAGTTAGCTAGCTCAAAGGTTTCATTTGTCAGCAAAGATTATGGATATAACTATGGCCTCCTGTTAGCTCTTAGCAGTTAGCGTACCTTTAGTTGGGGATAGAGACAGAGTGGAGTTGAAGCTGGACACAGAGGATGATGATGAGGATGTGTTCTTCCTGTCAGTCATCCTCCTGCTCTGTGGGGGCGGAGCTTTCACACCAGACAGGTTTCTCACTCCAGCACTCTGTTGGAGTAAATGTTTTATTTTTACTCTGTTAATTCCAACCATGATCAGTTTTGGTAAATGTCTTGGGCTGCAGTTAAGTATAATATCAGTGTTATTCGCAGAATGTATCGTGTCATGATGCCTTTGTCATCTCATGATAATCATAAATCAATATGAAAAAACAAATATTGTTAATATTATGTAAAGAATGCCCGTTATTGTTACTTTTACCAACATTTGATGTACAGAGCAACGTGTATTTCACGGTTTGATACAGGCACAGTACAGTCCAGGTGATGGAGTAGTTTATCTTGAAGCTGCTTCCTAGGACCAAGAGTGATCTGAAAACGAAGGTCCCCCATTCAGACCTGCCATTAACATTCATCCTGTGGAATCCGATAACCTGAGATCAGATTGCCCAGGATGGATATTGATGCAAGGTCTGAACAAGGCCATTGATGTTGGAGAACTGCAATTATCACAGTCTAGCTACAGCAGAACTTCCACAGAAGGTTTTTACCCAAAACATCTACTCTTCTTCTTCTTCCATTTATAAGAACATTAATATTAATGAGCCATGTCCGTAGCTTCTGGGCTATTTGAGCCTGTTTCGTTTGCAGTGGAGTCTGTAGGTAAGATCTCTCTGAATGGCTGTTAAACGACAAAGCGCTGTATGGAGGTTTGTTTATCTGCAGTAGTAGCTCTGCCGGTGTTCACTTTTGAATGAGAAAAACTAATCTACTGGCATGGATGGTACTTATTTCTTCTTTTGCAAGTGCAGAAGTTACATGCTTGTTGGATGTGGTCTTTCCAGTGTGTTCAGGTCCAACTTTTTAACCTAGACAGAGGTGGTGGTTGCCGTGGTTCTTTCACCTCAGTTCTGTGTGTCTAGGGCCCAACTCTAGGACTTACTCGTTTGTTTGGAATAAAACTGTACATGGCCGCAGTTTCCTTGGCCCAAGCACAAGTCCTGTATAACCAGATGTGCGTTACCTTAGTGGGCAGACCAAGAGTGCGTTTCCCCAACAGGCTGGAGTTGAGAGAGGAGTCGCTGATGTCAGAGGCCACACTGGCCGAATCAGAGAGCAGATCCTCATAGGATTCTGCTCTACTGGAAGGACCAACGGATGGGCTCCGTCTCCAACCCGCCACCTAAAACAAAAATAAAAAGACAAAAAAGTAATAATCACATTGTCACTGACAAAGATTACACAAGTAAACACAAAATGTAGTTTTTAAATGAAGGTTTTTATTATTGAGGGGAAAAAACCTTTCCTATATGGCTCTGTGTGAAAAAGTGTTTGTCTCCCCATAAATAATTCAAGGTCCATCCATTAACTTTTTCCATAAGTTTGGATGGCATTTAGGGTGTGGTTAAATCTCAATGGAATATCAGGATGTGAGACTTCATTACCTTAATCTGCCCATTTCCCCACTGGAAATATCTGTGGACAAGTAGTTCTTGTCCCCTGACAAGAACTACTTGAAATCAAATAATAATTGCTAACAATTGATACTGTATTGATCCCCGATGGGAAATTATGTTCCTGCTGACAGGGCGGGAGGTGATCCTGGGACCCTTTGGCCTCAAGCTGCCCCTCTAACCACTACTCTACAGATCCCCCAGGCTCAAACACAGTCATTTTTTCACAGGCATGCCAGAGTGGATATGACAATGGCATCCACCTTTTTATCTTGTCCGCACAAAGCAAATAAATACACTGCATCAAAAATTCAACTATTACTTCAGACTGAGTTTCCAAAGCTAATAAGAAACATGGAAAGAGACAGAATTATAGTCTCTCTTCATATAGAAATTGTAAACTTGGTTTGTTTTAAGTGCTCCCTCAAATATTAAATAAAAGCCTTTACAGAAAATACATCGCAGTTCTAAGACAATGGAAATACAATAATACAAGAAGAAACCTGCACCTTCATCATGGACTTACTTTGCTTGGTTGTTGCAGTCTGGTTTTCTCCACTCTGCTCTTACTGGCTGAACAGGAAGTTCTCGGTGCTGCCGGCTTGCTCGGTAGCACAGCAGCAGAACCCAGGGCCGCCTTCCCTCGCAGTGCTGTCCTGGACTGAGCCTTGGGCCCAGCGACAGGGCTGGAGGTGCTGTTTCTAGTTGAGCGGGTGGATGGAGCTGTGGTAGCAGCAGAGCGGGTGGACAGAGATATATTGGAGGTGCTCCCTCTCAGCAGGTAACGCCGGATGGTTGGTGGCAGCTGCTTCATGGGACTGTCCTGTACGCAGAAGGTCTGTCGTTTAATGGGGCTAAGTACGCTGGCAGTCTGACCCAGCATACCTAGCTTGGCCTCTGCATCCTGGACAAACTCCTCTCTCTCAGTCGTAGTGTCAGTGGTCCCAGTGGTTGTATCACAGTCCTCAGTGTGAGTCTCGCTGCTCTTCAGATCGTTGGCTAATCTGTGGGCTTCCTGACACACAGCCTCCAGCTGATCCCCGGTCAGTGGACTCCAGCTCACTCGCACATCACCATCACCATCCTCGAGCTGAGACGTCAGACAAACGGAAACACACCTCTCCTTGTGGCTGACGGGACCAACAAATACCTCATCATCATCGCCAGTGGAGCTGCAGAGCACAGAGACATCAAGGCTGAGAGGAACACAAACAGCTGACAACGGGGACGATAGAGTGAATTCAAAAATTTAAGACATCTAAATTACAGATCTCATGTCCAGACACAACATTTGAAATAGACAGACAGACTCCCTATAAAAGATGGATGCAGCCATGGTGACATAGAAGACAACTGCTTTCAAAGTCTGAGTATGGAATTTAAACTATATTGGTGTCTTTGAAATAAGGAGTGACCATATGGAGACAAGGAGAACCCTAAGCTTAGCTTCACTCACTGGACAGTCATTCCAATCATACCCGGCAGACGCCCTCATTATCATTTTCATAGGGTCCATCAGAATAAGTGAAATTTGACTTAGACGTTTTTTTGTCATTTAGATTTTCATCCAAATAAAATTTTGGTGCAATGGCTAAGACCACAGCAGGAATACTGATCAGAAACAGTACATACAGTACATAAATTTAAAAACTTTGTATAACAAAGATGATATATATATATATATATATATATATATATATATGTCTTTTGCAATTGTTTTTATTGAATTACTATTTCATAGGATAATATGAGTCTGGATTTGAACAAGAGATTTTATGACTGGTCTAGTGACTATAAGAGGCATCACATTTTAAGTCATGTCATCATGTGACTCATGTGACACAGGACAACACACCAGAGAAATTGTGAAATTGTTTGCATTTGCATTTTTCTACAACACTAGACACTGTAAATGCACCCCCATGCATGACACTATTTCCACTGTAATTTCTATAGGACGCTGGATGCTCTGGGTCATGAGCTGTTCCAAGCTTTCTCCATACTTCCTGTCATTTTGGTCCAGGTTTATCCATCCAAAGAATGATAATTCAGCCCTTTTAACCGTTTTTTTGTTGCAATCTGGTCTTTCTATTCTTGTGGCACTTTGTGGTTAATCCAGCTATTTTCTTTTGTGAAATCTCCTTGTGGTAGACTGGGATAATGACATTCCTATTTCCTGGAGAGTGTTTATCACTGCACTGGTGATGATCTTTTGCTAGAGTTGTCTTCTGTGAAAGTCTAAGCCCTTAGAATGTGTCATGCATGTGCACATTTGCACGTATGTTTATTTGCCCACTCCTAATGCTCCCACTACCTCTCTGATGCGTTAGGTTCGTTCGGGGGGCCTAAGGATGGCCCGTTTACATGCATTGAGAGCTACTAGGGATACACACAGTTTCCAAAAGCAAATATATGTTCAAATTTAAAAGTGAAGTCTACACTTCAAGCTAAAATTCACTTTTAATGTCGTGTGAAATCACTAACAAAAGTGTCTGAAAACAACCAAAGATGTCGCTAAGCGAGTCAAAGCAAGAGGATGTCATCTACTCTTACATTCATTTCAGTATTCAACTATCTCTTTATGTTTCTCTGGAGAGCGTTGCAATGGGTGGATAGTGTCAATATGCAAATTCTCCAACTAATTAATATCAAATGCTACTGTTAAAAGTTTGCATTGAGGATTTTGTGCCTGACAATTCAAAGATCAGAAAGGATTCTTTAGAAGTAGAACAACCTGTTCATCTAGGCACATGACTATGATTGAAAGACACTACTTCAAACTGTAAACCTGCTAAGAATGAAGTAAAGACAAATGTTAGGGCATCAAACAAGTACACACACAAATGTCAGCAGATCACTCAATAGAAACAACAATTGGAGCAGACTGTTAACGATGCTTTCCTCTGATCAATAGTAGATCCTACTGGACAGTACACAGGGGCATAAGCGGTATAAAGGCTAAAAACACTGGGACCAGAGTGCGTTTTTTGTGATTCTGGTTCAGGCAGTTCTTCACACTGAATTTGACATAAGCCTTTATTTCTTTCTTACCTGGCAGGGGACATGGAAACATCGAAGTCAAACTTCTCATCAGGCAGGAAGAACACATCTGCTCAGAGACACGAGCGTGGTTAACAGACCAAGTAATGAAACATGGACACGGTGGAGATGTTGACTAGAGGCCAGTGTTAACTTACCGCTGTGAGCTTCACAATCCATTCCGCTGTTGAGTCTTATCCTCTGGGATCCAGATCACACCTTCGGCCTTACACTAGGGTTTGACATGAAAGTACCGTCGCAATGCAACACCAACAATGACTATTGGCGTGAGCCTGAGTTTGAAGGTTAACTGTAGTCGGCCTGCTAGTCCGTTAGGGGTTTAGCTCACAGAAACGGTTAGTAGCTTTAAACTAAGAACTTAAATGTGAATTAAGCGGCTCGCGGGACTTTCACGGAGTCGCTTCGTATTTTAGTCAAAACACAAACCGCCAATTCCTCCGAAAAGTCCCAAATATTTTCTGCTCCGCATTCAAACTGCGACACGAAAACAGTACACAACGTCACAAGCAATTCAAATCTTCTGCGCCGCTGGTCACATGACTCGGGCGCACTCAACTATTGGTTAAACTTGCAGGGCGGAAGTTTGATGGGAATTATGGGGTCTGGAGTCAAAAGTGAATTAAATCAAGTATATGGGTTTAATAATGGACTGCGTACGGGATCATATACAGTCCATAGATTTAATACATTGAATCATTAATCATTCATCCAAACAACGTATATTCCACTTTCACACTCTCAAGTTAATGGTTTTAAATAATAATGGTCACTGTTTTGCCCACTATTTTTGTACATTTGTTCATAAGATAATTCTGTGCATTTTTTGCCTTCTTTTTTATTTTATTAGATAATGTTTTTTTAATTGTTTTATTTCAATTTTATTTATTTCAAATGTATCTTTCTTTTTGCTTTTTGTGTAACTGATAGTCAACAATAATGTATGAATCGCTGAAAAGCCAGTGATCAACTAACCTACAACAGCTGTAAAAAGTACTTACTATAATATTAATGCCCATAAGAAAGCAATTTGTAAAGAAGAGTAAAAGAAGCCATTTATGTTAAACTGTAAATCCATCTCTGAACATGGGAGGTGGAGTGAGACATTTATCAGCCACACATCTTAACATATGAACCCAAAACCTTTCGCCAGCCTTCACACCCTGAGTGTGGAGTTTTTGGACGTTAATGTGTCATTAGAGAACCATTGTCAACCTGAACAACATCTTCTGACTACAGGCATCTCTTTGTTTACAGACCCCAGTCATGTGAGTCCCAGGTAGACACCACCCACAGGTCTCCAAATAAACTCCCAATAGTCACTGAGAAACAGAGAGGTGAACTGTCTTCAACTGAGCCAAGTCCAACTGACTTTGTTTTGGCTTTGTTTTTAGGATATTCTGAGTCGGATGACTGAAAACCTTCACAAATATATTAGTGTTGAGACACTCTGTTTAAAACCACCTCTAATAAACACTCAAACATGATGGGAGGCTGTATCATTCAAGGATAACTGAGGGTTTCTATCAGCTCTGTTAAGTCAGAGACAAACAGACAAACAAGCAGCTCATCTTTGGATCTTTTCATTGTGGTTGAACTGGGCAGTTACCAAGAGCTCACCAGGGGGCGCTGTTGTCAACTGTGAGGCAGCTTTATTGGCTCTTATCATTGACTGTATATAGGCTGTTATTCAGCATCCTCCACCATTTTGAGGTCAATGCAAGAGCACAGCTACAGGTTTGTTTTCTGTTACTATCATGTACGTGTTTTTCTGTGTCACTTCCATGACTGAAGTTGTTGGTATGTTGTATGTGCTAATCCCCCAAATTATTGTTATTATTATTTGTAGAATGATATTACGAATTAATTCTAAAAATATGTTTGTCAGGAAACAATATTATTTTTACTTTTTAATAGCTCTACAGTTTTTTTCAAATTGTTGTTACTGTTGTGAATTACTACTTGATTTTGATGAAATTAAATATTAGCAAATATTTTTAAAAATCCCAAATTTAAATTCTGACTACATGCTCAGGAGACAACATCTTTGGCTTTCGTTTCACCTTGCCTTTTTTTTTTTTTTTTTGCAATTACAACGGCTTACAAATCACTGTATATTTCAAAATATTACAACTTGTAATTTGACTTTATTTTAACATTTTAATTGTAATTACACAGACAAAAAAAAACAAAAAAACATTTTTTTGAAAAACTGACATTTACCGTGGTCGTTTCCTTTTATTCTCCTGTGTTTCTGTCTAAATTCCAAAGTCAGAAGTCTGCTGTCTACATCCAACACAAAGTAGATGGCCAATACTTATTAGACTTTCAGCAAGACTTAAAGTCTTACTTTGATTGAAAAAAAAGAAAAAAGAAGAAAAGAAACTAAAAAAAAGGCGCCTTTCCTCTCTGGAAACTAATCCAGAAAGCTTAATAAGGAGACATCTGGCATCCCTGTAACAATATATAATTTGGATAATATTATTGATTTCTTGTCTGATCCTTCAATATTAAAGCATGGATGATTTCAGACAGCACCTGAGTATCCTGCAGGGTGACAGCTGCCTGTGGAGCTGTTAGGAAGTTTGGGTGAGGTAAAGCTTCAAACTGGAAGGTACCATAACGTAGTGAGTTCTTCATCAAGGATAGTTACTCATTTGTTGTCTGTAGCAGACGATGTCTTTAACATCACATAGCAACATTTCTTCTTCTGTCTGATGTGAGACTGCGTCACAAACATCCTGCTCCGGAAAGTGTTTTTTAACTTTAATAACTTTTGGTTTTACATATTTGTTTTACACAACACTCTAAAACATTTTCTTAAAAATATACTAGAACATTAAACATTTAATTTAAACTTTCTGTCTACAAACACACATCTCTGTATGAATAAAGTGGGGCTTCACAGGGATGTTTCTAGGCTGTGCAGGGGGCTGCCCGGACAGGGCGGCAGCCCCGCTGAGTTGGGTGGGATCAGACCAGACCTGGAGGCGTCCTTATGCAGTGGGACGATGCGCTCCAATGCGTTGTTGTTGGCATTGGGTGAGAATGGGGCAGTTATCTGGGCAGTCAGGGCAGACAGTCCAGTCAGCGGCGGCGGGATGTTGACGGAGTTTCGCTTGGTGGGGGGATCGTCTTCACTCTCGTTTTCATCGATCAGGGGGATTTGAGTTTCTGAGTCCTCAATGCGGAACTCAGGGTGGCTCATGAAATTGTGGATGGAACTGCGAGACTCAGGTGTTTCCAGACCTTCGTAGGGAGACACGCTGTCTCTGAAGGCATTCACCACACGGATCTGAAAGATGAGAGGGAAACTGTCAGTGTGGGAGCTGTGTCGCAGGAAGATTCTGGTGTTTTTCTGAGCGTGAGACTCTACCATTCATTGGTCTGACAACCCAATTCCACATCTACTATCTTTGATTCCACCTCAACCACTGCAGTGAAATAACCGATAACTGACAATAGCATGAGCACACACTAGTTGGGTTTACATGGAGACTTTTTCTCATTCCGAAGATCAGCTGTTAACATGTAATGTACAGAATCTGTAGGAAATGGAGAGTTGGGTACCAGAAGCTTTCTGGTTTTGGTGTTTCCAGGCTGTGTATGGACCTTGTTTCTGAACCAGTCAAGAGAGTCAGTAGCACTTAGGTAAAATTTCAGGTTGTATTTGGTTAGCCAGATCATACCCAGTGGGCAAGCAAACTAATACTAGCTCTGAAAGTTGAGCTGCACCCTACGAGGTTAAGTCATCAGATGACAGCTGACATCCATAATCAGACTGGACATATTATAAGAATAGCACCAGGTGGAATTTTCTTTTAAGAATGAAACCATACCTGAGTGTGGATGCGATTGAGGCCACGGCACCAGAGCACCTGGCCCCTCCTCAGCTCCATCTCAGCATGGTCAATCTCATCCTGCTCATTCTCCAGTTCATCCTCAGGGATCTCCTCTCGCTGTGTGCCATGACCTGCTGTTTTCAGGAACTTCAGCCAGCTAGTGGGGATACTGGACACCAGCTGAGAGGGGACAAATAATACATCTGTGTCAATGTCACCTCCTTGACCTGAAAATGTTCCTAAAATGACCTGAAGGTTTGCTGGCTATCGATGATGAAGTTGGTCATTATTTCTCATTTTACAGATTAATAGCATTCACAACATCATTGCTAACAGATAAATCCTTTGCTCCGTGACCACTGTTAAAGCAATGTAACACAGCTGTTGGAATATTTATCACGTATCTCACAGGCGGGATTTTGCTCCACCCATAAGGCCAAGTTCCAGTGACTATGGCGGATCCCTGTTTAAGCACAAACTGGTCGCACACGGTCTCATTGGGGTTTAAGCTACTAACTTTGTAGGCATTCCTCTCCCATAATGTTATAACTGCTCTCACAATAAAGTTGATCTCGTAGTAAAGTGTCTCACCTGTCCCCACAACAGACTGCCAAGGCCCATTAGGATACACCACAGCCACTGCTCCACGTTCAGACTCACACAGCTAAACGGTTTACCACCAAACTGCACGATTATGAACTATAGGGAGACAGAGAGACAACATTATAAAGATTAACAATCTTTCAACAATGTCAGGCTGATGTTACAACTTCTTCTCTGCTCAAAGGTGACCTGTGTGAGTAATGTTCCCAGGATGATAGTGCAGAAGATGGGGTTCTTGAAGACACCCTCAAAGATGTTCCTCTCTCCGTGGATCTTGCGAGCATTGAGTTCGTTAAAGATTTGCATCAGAACAAATGTGTTGAACACGATGGTGTAGTGCTCGGATGGCGGGGCGTGGAGGGGTGCGTCTCTGCCACTGTCGATGTCTAAAATCTTCTCACCTGTGAAAGGGTGATGGAACTGATGCATTAATATCGGGATTTAAGACAAAAAAAGATGATTAACTACTGCACTGCAGTACCTTTAGATGCTTCCTGCACAAACTCACAGTTTTTTTTAGGGATTGTTTAACAGTATTTACATATTTTGACGCTTAATCTAAGCAGAAAATCTGTTTAAATCTCCTAAATTTTAGGCTGGGAAACAGTTTATCGATTCATTGACTATGATTAAACTTAAAAGGAATTTGATTACCATTTAGCCAAAGCAAGACACCACGGCTTAAAGCTAAGAAAACCAAGACATACAAGTATCACATACACACAGGTATTAGGTATACGTAGCTGAAAGAAATAAGCAAATATGTAGAAGAGTGGAGAGCAGATTGTATTATTTTAGTATAAGATATGTAGAGAGGCTGTGGTCACTGCTTTTCATGGGATGTCTCTAGTCTATACTTTTCTGTAACTGCAATGTACAAATGACATCACCACACAATTATCTCCATCTCAATGGAAAGCAACTCCAGTCCATCAAATACTGTATATTGTATAATTAACATACACAATGAAGTCTTTTTTAAGGCACAATGCTGTGGTGCATTCACTAACCAAGGAAGAGTAGGACGAAGATTATGGTCAATTGGTAGACAGCATGACCCAGAATGTTCTTCATCATAGTGCGGGAAATGAGTGGCTTCATACGGCCGTATGGGTTCCTCAGCAGCAGAGCCTCAGTTGGTGGCTCAGTGGCAAGGGCTAGTGAGGCAAAGGTGTCCATAATGAGGTTGACCCATAACATCTGCACAGCTTTCAGAGGAGAGTCCTGGAAACACACACACATGCACACATCTACAGTTCATGTTTGTCAACAGAGAAACCACAAACCTGTTTTTGTCAACAGGGAATATGTTACATTTGTTCAAAAACAGGCACGTAGCCAGACACCAGCACGCAAACATTAACAAACAGAATTTAAAATGCTGGGTTAGATATAAAAGTAGGCTATAATTAACTTTGAATGAAATTTAGAGCTCACATTTTTTAAGTTATCACTAATGTTGTTTGTCTGGACCTAAGCTTGTACACTAGGGGTGTAACGATTCAACCACTACATTGATGAATCGATTTATTTTCCTACGATCCAGCTACATCGATTTGTGCTCAGCAAGTGGGTCTTCCAGACGACATACATCAGTCTAATATCGTTTTAAAATGTAATCGATCAATTGTATCGATACTAGGAAATAACGCATGTCGGAGGATCCGCTTTGAGTATTTACTTGAGAAACACAGTAAAACTGGACAAACGTTAGCTTATGGCTAACATCAATTGCACCAGTAACACAGTGACCTGAGCAAAAGAAAACAACTCGATGAAACGTTGGATAATTTAATGTGCCACCATCATGTGATATTTTCAACAGACCAGCGTGTAGTGAGAACGTCAGCGCTCAAAAGAGGCGATAATAAACAGAAACAGACGTGGTGTTAAACTTCTGGGCCATAATAACCTGGATCTTTATTGATAAACCGAGCGCTGTCCAGTGGATTGAGTCACTTGAGGAAGTTTAAAAAGTGAGAGTTTAAAAAGAGTAGATACTGAGCAAGATAGTAATCTGTTGGCGGCCCACCACTCCTAAATGAATATAGAGGAAACACTGAGTAGGTATTTATTTCAGTCACACTGGTTTAATTTTTGACTAAAAAGTTACTGAATCGATTTCAAGTCACTGAATGATTTCGTATCGTATCGTTCTAAATGAACCAAAATTGTCCTTGAATCATATCGGCAACCACAAATCGTGATTCGAA
The DNA here is from genome assembly GCF_022458985.1 of Mugil cephalus. NCBI lineage: Eukaryota > Metazoa > Chordata > Actinopteri > Mugiliformes > Mugilidae > Mugil > Mugil cephalus. Next base: position 24,616,101 of record NC_061779.1, read on the forward strand.
TTGAATCGTTGTTGAAACGAATAGTTACACTCCTATTGTACACCTTTGAAAAATACATTTTTAATATAAGAGACAAATATGTAGTTCAAGACCCCGTTCTGGGACCCTTGTTATTTCTAATCTATGTTAATGATGCACCTAATCTTTGTAAACTGCCATCTGGACATCTATGACATCAGTGGCTTTGAGAGCCAGAATGTACTGAAGCAAAACACTGAACCACAAGGTTTTGAACCACAAGCTAACTAGGGCTACCTCAACTAGCGTTTCCACAGTTACCTTCAAAATAATGATTACTGATTACTCCTTTAAAAAGTAACTAAGTTAGATCACAAGTTACTTTATTAGTTACATTCAGCAGCAATAGAAAATTCCTATACAACATACATCTTGACTCAGAGATTTTTTTTGTTTGTTTGTTTGTTTTTCTTCTGTTGGCAAGGTGAACCTGTGACCCTTCGGTTGTTTATGTTTATGTCTGTGTGTTATTACACGGGAGTTGTCCTCATGCTAAAAACGTGACGTGTCGCATATGTGACGTCACTCCCCGAGATGCAAGAAGAAACCAAAAATCATAAATGTGAAAAATGGTAACGCACTTGGATAAGTAACTTTAATCTGATTACAGGCTTTGAAATAGTAATGCGTATTACTCACTAAAACAGAGTCATTAGTCAGTAAGACCCTGTCTCAAACAATGCCCAAAACTGGGCTTACCTCCTTCAACAAGACTGTAACTGACTGGACTAGAACTGGTGAGTGGTGGGTTGGACCTGAATATTATACAACCAGGGGTTAAAGCTATTTTGTTCAGCCCCTATGTAGTCAGCAAAGGTTTATAGAGGGCTCTGACCTGAGTGATGCAAGCTCCAGTGAAGGCCACGGTGACAGCAACCACGTTGACAGTGAGCTGGAACTGCAAAAACTTAGAGATGCTGTCATAGACGTTCCTCCCCCACATAACAGCCTTAACAATGCTGGTGAAATTATCGTCTGTCAGGATGATGTCAGATGCCTCCTTTGCTACATCTGTGCCTGCGATTCCCTGCAGATCACGTTATGCAGGTTATTCAAACACTTCTTAACAAACTGTAACTAAATACATTTGATCACATCAGGGACAGTCATTACCATGGCAAAGCCAACGTCTGCTTTCTTGAGGGCAGGACCATCATTTGTTCCATCTCCTGTTACGGCGACAACCTGACTCTGCTCCAGCACAGTGCTGTCAATAATCCCTGGCATGACAACAAAAGATAAACAGTTGAGACACACTTAAGAGTCTTAATGAGGGCCTAAGGTGTGTCCTTACTAGAACTGACACACAGCGGTAAAGTGGAACAGAGCAGAGGAGAGAAACCAGCAAATCCATAAACAAGCAAGCAGGCACTGTCATACTGAGCTGAAATTACATAAATGTCATCAATAACCTACATCAACCCATTTTTCTGACCAGGTCGAAGCATCTCTAACCTTTTACGAGTGTGTGTTTGTCCGTTGGAGATGATCTGGCAAGTACTCTCAGCTTGGGCCAGATCTTATCAATACGCTCCTGCTCAATCTGCAGGGAAAGAGAAGAGACACAAGTATGTCAATTCAGTTGCAAAACATTAATTCAAATTAATAGGTTTTACGTTTGAAACTATCTCCACTGAAACACTGACTCTGTTGATTGTGATTCAGTGGGTCAGAGCAGTGTTGGCTACTGTGTCACAAAAATGAAACCTTTCAAAAATAAATATCTATCAACCTTTCTCCGCCCTCTTGCCAAACAATGACACTGATGTGTAGATTTCAGCCTCCTTACATTGTATCATTCATATCATGAATTGTCTGTTATATTTGTGTGTCACTGTGCAGAATGATGTACATGTGTTTTGGTTTTGGTTTTGCAGTGATCAACTGTCTCATGTGCCTGACCTCTCCCAGCTCATTGCGAATCCGTCGGTTGAACTCTTTTCCCTCCATACACAGGAAGTCGTCTCCAGGTTGAAGGATGCCACACTTGATAGCGATGGCTCGGGCAGTATTAATGTTGTCTCCAGTCACCATACGGACAGTGATCCCAGCTCGCTGACACTTTCTGATGGCCTCTGGTACCTGATGGCAACAACAGAATTAAAAAGAAAAGAGTGTGATGCATGTTGAGGTTCATGAACCCCTCTTGACGTAAAACCCTCTGCTTCTCCCTTCCTTCTCATCTTCAGCCACTCTCCCACCCATTTCTAGTGTGTGCTTATTTGCAGGAATGGAGTCTGAGCAAAGCCTCACTAGCTGTGCAGAGTCCTCTCTATACTTGTCTTACATATATATATATATATATATACATACTTCTAAGTTTCTGTGGATACCTCAGTCTTTATTTCTGAACCTCCTGCCTGTTGTCTGCCTTAAATGTGTCAGTTGACCATCATTAACTACCATCCCTGACCGTACTCATTGGTCTGCAGTTTCCCTGGTCCAGTATTCTGCCCAAGTCTCAAGTTGGGCCTGACGTACAAAAACTGATGATGATCCCTGATCACCTTCACACTCTTACACCAATCACACATAAAATTATGACCACCTTGCTTATATTGTGACTCAGAGCCTTCTGAGGGTGTAATGTGGTGTCTGACAACAAATTCTGATTTAGTGGGGACAACAAATAGTGGTTTTACTGTAGCCAGTCCTCCTAACATTTGTGCGTAAGATGAAGAAGAATAGCTTTCATCCCACAATACTGTACCACCAAGGGTAATGTGTTTCTGTACAAACATTGATACTGTGATTAGCAGGTTGTGTCATTGTGTCCCCCTGTGTAAAGATTTGGGAAGCGGGTGAGTTGAGCAGCAAAGCATACCTCAGGTCGTACTGGGTCTTCAATGCCAACCACAGCGATGCATGTGAGGCCAGTAAGAATCTGGGCCTCGTTGTCCCAGTCAGGTTCCCCATCAGTAGCAGGAAATTCTCTGTAGGCGAGACAGATCGTCCTCAGTCCTTCTGATGCCATTGGCTCAACTACCTTGTTCACCAGCTCATCGCGGTCCCGTGGTTTGAAGACTTTGGCCTCACCGCTGGCCGTCAAGATTTTACAGCACCTGGAACCACACAAAAGCACTGTGTGACCATCATGTACCTGAGCAAAACAGAGCTATGTGAGCAGAAACAGTAAACGTACTTCCTGAGCAGAATCTCGGACGCTCCCTTGCTGAACATTCGGTAACTGCCATCATGGTTTTTTAGCACAGTGCTCATAGATTTCCTCACAGAATTGAAGGTGTACACCTTGAATAATTTCTCTTCTGGGATTTCGTTGCGGATGGTCTGGTAGTCTCGGCGTAAGTTGAGGGTGAGTCCCAGTAAGGCACATTCAGTCTTGTTTCCCACCTGCCGAGGCAGCCCACCTTCCTTCTCCGGAGGCTACAGGAAGCAGTAGCAGGGGAATGTTCAAACTTTATTTATTTCTATAGCATTTTTCATACTAAAAAACAACCAACAAGTGCTTTACATAAAAAACAACAACAAACAAAACAAAAACAAGAAATATAAAACATTACAACAAGACACATTAACAATCACACATACACACAACACATACAGTACATACATACACGCACGCACACAGCAGGCACACACACGTCCTCAATCACACCAGTATTAAAGAGGACATGAAACAAACTGAAACAAATAGACACTAACATAGCATATGTGTAAATATTTTAAACATAAAACCCAAATAAAACATTGTAAAAAATCTACCGTTTTAAAGAACGTCGGCTTTTCATCAGCATTCTTATAATATTAAGAAGTTAAAAATGGGTTAGGGCCTATGTCAGTTAAAATGACTGTTTTCAATAAATTGCTTGTTCAAATTTAAACAGGCAATTGTTGTTTTCAGATTGCCTCCCATTTCTTCATTTTGCATTTTGAAACTCTACTTAAAACCTCCTTATGATTCGAATGTTCATTCTTGCTGCTAGCCAACGTTGGAGAACAGGTGGTTGCGTCAGTGGCAAATGATGGAAATTAACACATTTCTCCCAGTCTTTAACTTCAAACTCATGTGAACATCCAGGAGCAATGCAAAACATGTCTCCTGTAATTGGTTTTGTAATGTAGTAGCTCAGTGTGACCACAAGTTGAGCCAATCACTCCAATGATGTAACGTCCAGCGATAAAACAGCAATGGCGGCGCCATAATCTTTTCTTCAGTATGAGAGACCTTCTTAAATTATCATAATCACATTAAGTGTTTCATGTCCCATTTAAATCAATGTACAAGTTAGATTTTTTATTAACAAATTAGGTACTTTAAATGAATCAAGAATTAATACTGAAAATGGAGCTACATTGAAACAATATCCCTTCAGTCTTCAAACAAGATCCTGCCCTTTGTTTCCTTTGGGCTCTGTCTGCCTTTTGTGACATACCTCACCTCAATTTATGTTAGTGTAGTTTGGGTTGAGTTTATGAAAACAGTAAAATAACTGTTCCTCATCAATCCAATTTACTAAAATACAGTCTCAACCTAAAAAAGCAGTTTGAAGGTTTGTACGACTAGTCTTGTAATGTGCATGAATAAATGTAATATTTTGGGATTTAGACACAAACAAAATATGCTAGTGATTCTTTATAGTCTGAGAATTCTCAGTGGGAAATGAAACTACAGAAAAAGGCAGGTCTGAGAATTTTGTGTGGCACTACTGTTTTGTATTTTTTTTCTATTTATCTGGTCATGGCTCCTTAGATCTGATAAGTGACATTATACCGTAGATTAAACAGTTGATCATTCAAACCAAAAAATAATTTTGACCAACTAATAAAAATGAAAATTATTTCTAGCAACAGTCTCAGCACAGAACTGACAAAAAGTAAATGGCTTAAAAATCTTAGCGGCTTTTTTATTTGAACCTGTTTTTCTGTTTGTAGTGGATCAAGGAGACAGTGATCAGATGAGTCCTGAGCTACTGTGGCAGCTGTCCAAACCAACCTGCCCTCTCAGCTAAATGCTTAACTCAAAGAGCTTCCCGAATGGACAGCTATTTTTACATCTTACCATAATCTTGGTGGTGTAGGCGCAGTTGACTCCGATGCCGAGGACTAGCAGGTCCAGGATCTTGGCAGGGATAAGGTCCGGGTCTGGCACCTTTTTGTAGTAGCGTCCTGCAACATAGGCCTGCACCACCGCCATGCGGTTCATGGTCAGTGTGCCTGTCTTATCAGAGCATATGGCTGTGGCATTGCCCATGGTCTCACAGGCATCCAGGTGACGGACCAGGTTATTGTCTTTCATCATTTTCTGACAAAAGAAGAGAGCAGCATTACATGTGGCTGAGTATTCTGTCTTGAATTTACTAAGGTATGTATCTAATAATCTATTTAGTATTTAGTGAACTTTGTGATTAAGCATTGTCACACAGCTCAGGCACAGGTTACAGCACCCACTAATCGAGAAGGGGAAGTGTAAAAACTGCACTCTCACTGAATGACAAAACTACAAAGAAAAATATACTGTTATACAGCTATAGTGTGCGCAATTATTCAACATTCTATGGCAGTGAAAATATGCCAGTTTTATATATACCAGATACATAATCTATCAAACAACAGATACAATCATACAATTACAAGTGTTCACCCTTTCAGAGTTGACATATAATTACTTTAGGTATATAAATGCTCAAGGGGATCGTGAGGTCTTTGGCAGCAGGATTGATGGACTGTGTGCGCTTGATGGGACCCACAGGGAGTGTGTCATGAGAAGAGCTTTGGAGATCTGGTTCATAGGACCACAGTACATCTGTGCCCGGATTCAAACTCTACGGGCGGACACACTCCATGAGTTTACATCCCTCCCTCACAAGTTCAAGGAGACGCCATTTGACACGATGCCGCTGTTGCTATGCAACTGGTCAAACGGCTGAACGCCTCGGACACTGTTTTTGCCAACTTGTATATAGGTCTAATGCTAGTTCTGTTAATTTTTTGATTACATTCTTTATTTTTATTTTTATTTAATTTGATCTCATTTGTTTTATCTTTCTTGTGTTTTTTGTGTTATTTAGTTTTATGTGCAATGAAGCTATGTTGACAAAGTCATTTCCCTCGTGGATTATTAAAGTCTGTCTAAGTGTAAGTCGAAGTCTATATACATACAGTGTTCAGGTTAACAGACTGCTATATATATACTGCTATATATAATGCTATATACAAACTGACCTTGACAGAATATGCCAGAGAGATAGTGACAGCCAGAGGAAGACCTTCAGGCACAGCCACCACAAGTACTGTCACACCAATGATGAAGAACTTGACCATAAACTGTACGTAGATGGGGAAACACTGAGAATGCCAGGGGATCCCCTGAATCAAGAAGGTGTCAATCGCAAATCGTACGATGAGGATGAGGACAGTTAAACCGGACATGAACAGACCTGAAGACACATAGACAGAGACAGACAGACAAAGACAGAAAGTTCAGCTGTAAAGTGAATTGTCAGCACAACAGATGAAGTGAACTGTATTGCATAGAACAAAAAAAAAAAAAAAAAATAGCTTTAACATTTGTAGGTTTGGTATGTATAGTTTGTGATGTGTCATCTTGTATCTGCAACACAGTGATTAAAAGGATCAAAGATTAGCTACAAACGTCTCTTCTTTGCAGCATTTCGACTGCAAGACTATAAGGTGCGGCACATCTACAGCTCTCCTAAAAATATAGATATTTTGGCTCGTTGGGAGTATTTTATACAATTTATTCAAGTGATAAAATGTTCTTACTCCCTTTTGTGAAAGTAGAACCAAATATTGATCACTAGAACTAGAACTAGAACTCTAATCTAAAGACTAATTTATTGCTAAATCAAGAGGAGAAAGCACAAAGGAAAGTACAACTCAAATGATCACTTGATCCTTCCAATGTGGACAATATACTTTTGTAATAAGGCCAAGTGGATTTTTTCATTATGGCAGAACACACCAAGCTGTATAATTATTTTAAATTCGCCCAGCAGGGAGCTTCATCAGTAATTATCGTTGTTCACTATTCTTATCTGTTTGTACCTGCTTTGCCAATCTGCACAGCCAACTTGGTCAGCTTTCCCTGGAGGACAGATTTCTCCTTCTTTGGTAGGCTTTTTTTCTTCTTCTCTCCATCCTCATTGAGTGGCTCCATCTCCACAGGGCCTCCATCCTTATTTTTACCTAGTTCAAAGAAATTCAGTTAAACATTCAGGTGTTACAAATTTTCTGGCCCTCTGCACGCTCACTGGCCTTGCAGTGGCAGTGCAAGTGTCTTTAGGTAAATAAGTGTCACCTTTCCAGAGTAAAAAGCAGGACCATGATGCAGTGTGTGAACAGGTAGGTGGTTTAATCCCACTGTGGATTTATTGCGGCATGTAGGATAATATATGAATCAGAATTCCAAACGAATTTATTAACAAACCTTCTAACCAGAAAGAATGGTGTAGTCATTCTTTCTTCATGCCACAGTAACAATCACTATGAGCAACTGCTTTGTGATAGAGTGGGGGTATCTGCAGGTGTGTGTGTGTGTGTCTGAGCATGCTGATCCCATCTCAGTAATGAGGTTATTAGTGGACAGGCAGGCAGCAGCAGCAGGCAGGAGAAGAAAGCAGCTGCCGAGCTTAAGGCTGATAATCTGCTTGGTTCTAATCACCATCAACAGAGTCAGGAGCACCTGCTGCTGCTCAGACCGTACTATTCACCATGTACAACCACAGAGACCAAGAGGACCCGGGAGGACCTGCCAGTGACCAGAAAACAAACCAAAAAAAAAACAACAACAACAAAAAAAAAAAAAAACACAAGCAGACACACCACACTGTAAAAGACAGCGCCACATTTTGCTAGCTGAATTGAGGTGACTTGCATCACATGGTTCCCAGCATGGACACCAGGAAGCAACAGCAAAGATGATCATGTTTCATGTCATGATGCTAAAAACAGCACATCATTCTCTTCACAGGAATCTCCTGTTGTGACATATGTTTTTAGTCTCACTAAGCAAACATTTCCACATTCAGACAAGCGAAACAATCAAAACTCTGTTTGTGTTATGACCATGAACCACTGTGATCTTTACAGATGTGAAGGAATCAGTCAACTACAGACAAACTGAAGACGTTGCTGTTCACTACAACCTTTGGATCATTCAGTGAAACACAGTAACTTGCAGGAGTGAAGTGTTGCCTACCCTCCTTGTCTTCTTTTTCTCCTGTTGTAGCAGACATCTTATCTAATTGTTCACTGAAATTTCCTTTCATAGATAACATTCTGCAGAAATGACCACCAACAGACTGTAAGCATAATAATGTCGTTCTGAACGTTAAACAAATGGAAAGACACATCTTTGAGTTGGATAGCCCTATGACTAAGTTCTGAGTTTCCAATTTTTTTTATTTGTGAGGTTGTCATTTGATACCATTAATAGGCTAACTAACTTAACTTCACCATTACCAGTTAACAGAGTTCATGTGTCAAAACCTCAAGGGCTTAGGGCTGGATCTCATTCCAACAATCCCTGGGCGAGTGGTAGGGTGCTACCCTGGACACAGGGCTAATGGTGGAAGTTGGAATTTCCGAGTCAGAATTTTGAACTGGAACATCCCCCAAGAGAGGCAGACAATCATTCATGCTCTTCACACCTATGGTCAATTCAGAATCACCAGTTAACATAACGAGCATGCCTTTGGAAGGTGGGAGAAAACCCGACCAGGGGAGAAGAGAGACACAGAGAGAACATGCACACTTCACACAGAAAGGCCCCGGCCGGCCTGGATTTGACCCTGAAATCCAGGTTCTTGCTGTGAGGCGTCAGTGCTAACCACCACAACCCTGTGCCACCCCCATTAAAATGGTGAAGAATACAATTCCAAAACAAATGTAAACTGCTATACTGCAAATAGGCAACATGCAATAGCTGTTAGATACTCATACATATGGACTGCCCCATAAATGAACCGTTAAAAGGCAGAAACCTTAAATTTACTGTATAACGTTTGTCAATCTGCCATTTTGGCACAAATTAAAGTCAAGAGAGACACCACGCTAAATTTAACTCCTCAACACAACAACTTTGCAAGAAACTGAATCCCCCCAGATGACTAGCATTTGGCCCTGCCAGTATTTCTTTCCACTGGTATGGCTGTGTATGTGTACTTACTTTTGTTGTTTTTCCTGTCTTTGTTTTTCAGCTCTTCTTTCTTCTTGTCTTTCTTTTCTTCGCTATCAGCATCACCTTCTTCACCAGCACCAAGCAGCGTAAAAATTATTCCAGTCTGAGAGTTCACACCTACAGCAGTAACTAACATCTTGCCAGAGCCTTCCATCACATGGGTACCTGAGAGAGAGAGGGGAATTTTAACTTTTTACCCTAAAGTCCTAACACACCATAACCTCTTCTGGTCATGGGTTGATCTGGTGTCTTGTTCTTGACAGAAACAGAAAGGAATGACATAATAAATAACAACTGTGAGTCTTTGAAATTTAGCTGATTGCCTACTTGAAGAAGCAAAAAAAACAGTTACAGGTATCTATAAGAACGTTCAGACAACACTGTTGGAGAAAGTATCCCTTAATGTGTGTTCACACTAAAAGAATACTTCTTGGCTCTTATTTCCATGTAGGTACTTTCCCAGTACAAGAGAAACCTTCTGTAAAAAATAAGTGTATATGTGGTGGTGGTATAACGTTAGCTATGTAAGAAATTGCTCTTTCGGGTTTTAAAAGCAAAGGAACAAATATTACAAAAATACATAGGAATAGACCAGTGAGGTCCTCACAGTACACAGTTCTCGTATGAGCTTCCTAGTGGGTAGTTACCCTCAAGAAGTGCCAAAGCCTGGAGTAAGTTCTGATTAGCTGCCTCTAAAAAGTTCTTCAGTTCATTTTTCACAATGACTCACAAATACTGTGCTCATCAGAGCAAACTGCCATAAAGATTAAGAAAAACACTGCTTCTATCTAACTCTATGTATTACTAGTAGTTAAAGACAGTGTATAGTCACCGTCAGACTGAGTGTAGCCACGACAGGAGTATATCCAGCTTACAATATTTTATGAAAGCCCTGTAATGTCGGACAGACCATGCTCAACAGCGTACAGCATATATTAGATCATGCTGCATTGTGCTTACTCTCCTTAATACAACTTCACTGCTGTAAATGTTTTTCACATTTTGACTAACTGATTCACTGCAAGTCATGCCATTAATTATGATGCAATTCTAGAGTCCTAGTTCACAGCTGTGAGAAGAGATTCAGTCTGAAGCTGTGCAAACCAGAGATGGTTCAGATTTAACAGTGCTAAATCAGCAGCAGAAATTGGCAGATAGGAACTGACAGTACAGGTCACACTGAACCTGGCTGTAATTTGATGTGAATGAAGAAGAGCAATGACAGCACCTGACAGCAACATGGGGTCTTTGTCAAGAGTCTTCTTGACATGATCTGACTCTCCGGTCAGTGAGCTCTCGTCAATCTTCAGATCGTTGCCCTGGATCAGGATGCCGTCAGCCGGGAGGAGATCACCTGGAAAACACCAACGTACACAGTGTAGAGTCCTTTTGCTAAATCAACATTATATTATGTGACACATTACAGTTCAAGGAAAACTAAAATGAACTGTACAGACAGTTTCAATCACTAAACTGTGAACCAGACCTTCAGTACTGTGTTGTCATACAAAAACAACATTTAGTTTGATACTTTACTTTGATGAATGAACATAAACATAACCTATTTGATGAAAGAATAAATCAACAAGATCATATTTGTTTAGTTCTTGGTCCTGAGTGGAAGAGACACAATAGCACAAAGCACTATTGTATAGTACTAGTAAAGTTTTGATATGATCATAACAGGGTAAACAAATAAACTTAAAGATGTTGTTAAATAGTGGAAAGCTCTCACCATATTTGACTTGTGCGATGTCTCCAACGACGATCTCTGAGATTTTGATCTGGTTCATTTGACCCCCTCGGATCACGGTGAACTTCTGCTCCTGCTCAATGCGATTTTGGAGGCCTCGGAACTGTTTCTCCTTGCTCCAGTCATTGAAGGCTGTCACCAACACCACACACACTACAGACAGGAGGATGGCAGCACCTTCGATCCAACCGGCCTCCGCCTCACCCTCATCTTCCACACCACCAGCTGCTTTGCCACAGTCTGAATAGAGACAACAAATTCCGTTACAGTATAGTCTTCTTCTATATGTTTGGAAGTTTTTTTTGGGAGTTTTGGCAATTTTGAAGTAACAGGGCGTATTGCAGCCATCCATAGCATAAATTATACATGTGGTGGTGTGTGTGTGTTTTCACACAGGTCATGGCAATAGACAAACAGAACCCAATTAAATATTTAACTTGTGTATTTTTGATTATTCAGGAAAATTGTGGTCTGTATGGTGCAAAGGGTAAGTGCTTTCTGTACTTAGGGATTAGGCTAAAAATCCCTCAGGAGACATTTAGTTACTGTTACGGCTGCACAGGGGGGTCACAACAGATGCTGAAAACAAGGGTTCACTTGCTTTTGTTCTTCTCAGACTTGTTAAATAAATATAAAAGCGTAATATTTTTGTTTCATTTGTTTGATTGGTTGTTGTGGGCTGTCAGGACTTGTGTGAAAAGATCAGCTGATTTTCAAAAAAAGAAAAAACAAGATGGAAGAGTCGACCGACTATTGAAAGAATGTCACAAAAGCAAAAAGCCACTTTTTGCTTTTGTGACATTCTTTCAATCAGTTTCCTAAGGTTGGTTTTCCATTAACAGGTGTATAAAGAGTGTGAAGAGTAAACAGTGAATTTGTGGAATTTCCTGCCTTTTTAATGTCTTCATCCTTAGTTGTATTGTGAAGAAATTAGCAAAAAGTGACTACTTTGAAGAATGTAAAATACCATATAAAGCCAATTTAGGTTCAGTGTCTTGCTCAAGGACACTTCGACATATGGCACACTTGGGGGATCGAACCGCTAACCCTTCGGTTCATGGACAACCCACTCTACCTACTGAGCCAAAGCCACCCTATTCCTTTAAAAAAAAAAAAATACAAGATGGAAGAGTCGACCGACTACAGTTATTCACACTCTGCAGGTAGGAGTTTTCTTTTCAGCAAAGCACTTCCAGCTTAAAATACCACATTAACACCAAGCATACATTAGACGGGCATTCTGCTAGCACTTCAGCTAACGCGTTGCCCAACCTGAGACAAACCAAGGCAAAGACAAGCAGAGAATGCTGGCTTGCAAATATTTGGCCACTCCTGCAGCCACTGTTCTTAGTTGCAGCAACATTCTAAAGAAGAAGCAGCCAGCACTCCTCTTGGACAAAGTCAACAAGTTAGTTTATCTTGGTAGCAGCTGAAAGAGGAGGAACATTAATGTGGATAAATGTTTGGTTATAAAAAGAGGCAAAAAGAAGTTATTTCAAGTTGGTGTGAGAACAAATAAACATCTGGTTAGCTAACTACAGTGCATACGAGGGCCGGAGGAGACGGAAGAAGTATGACCGTGATTATTTAAAATTTGGCCTATTTATCAAGTTCAAAATTTGTCTTTCTGAATGCAGTCTTTGTCCCAGTTTACATGCAACAGAGAAAATCGAACACCTGACAGGAACATGTTCTCCTCCTCCACACCAGGTGGCAATATGTGTCTTTTCAGCAGATTAATGAGGCCCCCTTTCTGGTTGACCTATTACATCATATAATAAACAACTAGGGTCGTTCATGCGGCAGACCGGCATTTCAAACAACAACAAGATGGATAATAGTACAGCTTTTTTAATCTCGTACATAATGCATCGCAAGATAACATGTGTGCTGTCCCTCAAGTGGTTCTTGTACCAGTTTTGTTTACCCTCTTCTTCTGCAACCGGCTTTCTTTGATGTTTTTGTTCCGGGGTCATACGCCAGCGCAGCGGTTGTTGAGCATGCACACACGCGATGTACAGTAAAAGTCCAATTAAGGCGTATACATGTCAGAGAAAATTGATTTCTAATCGCATTATCTGTCTTAGTTGGATAAGGAGAATTCTGTTATTAATTAGAGTAACGCGTTTATATGCACTTAAAACATCCAGTTAGAGTCGAATTAAGGTGTTATTTGCAAAGAGGTGGTAGTTAACGACAGTATGCAACCATGTTATTTCCACCGTCATATTGAAACTGAGCACCACAATTTAGAGACCAAGTGTGCGTGGCACATACAAGCATTAACAGTAACAGTAATAATAGTAATAATGATGTGGGGAAGAGGGCTGCTTTTGAGTTCTCTTAGGGGAGGCTCACTATCCCACACTTTGAAAACCCCTGATCCACAACAACAATTTTTAATCATTTGACAGCACTGGAAAAAACACTGAATGAAAAAATATTCAAACTTTTGGCTTGTATTGTACCACATATAACACAAGAATTAAATTACTTTTTTTGTTGTGATGAATGCTATTTGAGACACGGATTGCTTTACCATAAACAAAGCTCCTGTAAGAAAACAGGTTTATGATGAAGATGTAAGATGTCTGTAAAGGCAGTAAAACCTAATTCTTAAATCCGAGGTAATGTGTAAGCTATTTGGCAAGATAAGCCAGACAGTGGTGTAATTCAGCAGAGGCCATGGATAATCCAACAGTTGTCCTGTTCTGTGGTGAAAAAACAATAATTTAAGATTGTACACATATCTAGCATGCCTGGCAGCTCTACTACTGCCTCACTGCTACTATTACATCAACACAGACTTTTAATACAGGTTACCAAAACAGTCTGCACAGATGTAAAGCTTTCGTTTGAACAAACACAGGGACTATTAATAATAAAAAGAGCAATTTACTTTGTCTCCCAGCATCTGGTGGATGGTAGAAAGAAAGGCCTAGTGAAATGACGGCTGCCACCTCCAAGATGATGAGTGTGACATCCTGCAGTGCTTCCCACACTAACTGCACAAAGGTTTTTGGCTTTTTAGGAGGGATGGTGTTCTGTCCAAATTCCTGTTTCCTTTTATTGATGTCCTCCAAGTTTCCATCTAAACCTGCAGAGGGAGAAACAAAAACAACATTACTCCACTAAGCACAATTTCACCACTGAACTGAGTACACATTTGATCTAATATCTGTTTATTCAGGTGAATACTTCATTCTAACTCTGAAAAGAAAATAACAAGTGATTTATCAGTTGTAATTACACTAACATAAGTATTCGTTTCATGCAGCTAAATTTGATTATGTTTGAGCTTATTTGAACTTATTTGAACCTATTTACCACAGGCTGTCAAGTGTCTCCCTCTCTACATTACACATTATTGCTTGTTATACTTTGCACAGAATAATGGAAGTCTTTTCAATAAAAATGTTGCTAGACATCTTTCTTTGAAAATAACATGTTTTGAACTGACAGAAAACTATTAGTAACAGTGCTGAACATGTGAAAAAACTACCAAGTCTAGCTCACCAATAATCAGTTTCAAATAGAAGAACGGTGTGAACTGGTTCTATGGAAAATATATATTCTATTTTTTATTATTATATAACTTAAATATCTTTCATATCTATATATAACTTAAATATCTTTTATATCTGTTTCTATAGGATGAAGCTCCTAGACACCCAAGTTCCTACAGGACAGATGAAGTATCTATCGAATCTAATCTAAATTACAATGACCTTTCTTCCTGTGAGTCAATGAGGTCAGTATGAAGGCAATATACTTAAAGATGAGGTTACATCATTAAAGATTAATTAAGGCTTGTAAACTGCATCAAAATAAATTTGAACCAATGATATTATTTCCAATCATTTCACACAAGGCACATGGTGTTTGTATCTGTAGTGGTTTGGTGTTTTGTGGAAGCAGAGAGTAGAAGAGGTTTCCCCTTTGGAGCATAACATGTCAGGACATGCTCAGATCCCTTAAGAGACACTGCAGCTACTGAAGCTCAGACAGTTTGAAAAGGCTTGACCCAGGTTGACCCAGCGCTTTTTTCATGTTATCTAAAAACGAACACCATCAGGCAGATATCTGTCCCCAGCTGCCCCCGTAGAGACACACAGAGAAGCAAAGCAGCGGAATGGATTTTCCAGTGATTTCAAGCTGATGCTGACATTTTGCCTCTTTCTGTCAGCAGGAGTCAGTCACTGAAGGTGTTTACTGAGCGCGTGCAAGACGGACAGACTGAATGAATTAATGATGAGGAAGAAAATGTCAAAGGCCAGACATATGAAACACAGTCTACTAAGACTCCTAGGGCCAGATCTACTAAGATCCCAATTTGCGTGTACTAATTTGCATGTGCAGTCTCGAATTTTGTGTGTCAGCTGGAACTGTGGTGATTTACTAAGATTGATGGCATAAATGACAGCAGGTGCAAACCCCCGTATGTAAATGTGGGTTTTGCGTGCGCTATTGATGTTCACCATGAGACTGCAAGTGCAAAATGACATTTGGTGCAGTTACATCACAGATGTCAGGTGAAGAGGCAACAAAAAACACATTACGAGTCAGAGCAAAAAACATCTGAATATAATTATAAGACATGGCACTGTGACAGACTGCCAAATAACAGGGGCCCACGCAATCTTGACAGAGGCCACATTTAACTCTCAGAAAATGCGCCAATGACCAAAAACTAGAAAAAGAAAAATATTCCATATTGTAGGCCCACTTTGTTTGCAGTTAACCTGCGGTTTTGTTTATTTTTCTGGCCGCCTAATGATGCGGCCGCTCTGCTCATCTATTGATTTTTTTTCAATCAATATATAAAGTTGAGTAGAGCAGCTGCCTGATGATTGGCCGTTGAGCCGCTCAGATCTACTTTTTCAAATAATTCATAAATGTATTCGTGGAGTGGAGCCACTGAGCCGTCCGTGTGGCATTTTCCCATTTTCCCACATTGCCACTCCATCACTGACAGTATGGGAGGGCATCTGTAAGAAAGGAGAAAAACCAGCTGCTACTAAAACTTCTAAATAAAACTTTCTTCATCCAGCACACAAAAACTTGTGTGTAAACGCCGCATATTGCGTATTCATTGAGGTAAACGTACTAACCAGACGCGCAACCCTGTTAATAAATAAGTTTGTATGTTGTTTTTTTTTACGTGCACAATGAGTTTCCACATGTTTTTGTACAAGCAAACCTTTGGTAGATCTGGCCCTTAATCCACTGCCTGTGGGTCAGTATTCTAATTTTATGCTGCTCCATTATCTCAGTCTGTCTGCTCCCCCTCAGCTCATTATTGACCTAAGACGATCCCATCAAACTACAATATGATTAACATCTAAAAACATTTCTGAAGATGCTTCTAAAACAAAATGAATTGTGTCCTTTTTTAAATTAATTTCGCACTAATTCTTAATTTAATTAATTAATTAAAATTAAATATTTACAGAGTGGAACACAATGCATTAGCCTCAAACTGTCCTAAAGCTGACAAAGACAAAACCAGGTTGAACAGAGGCTGCAGGTCACAGTTAACTTTGACCAGCACACTGTCAACTGGCCCTCAAGCCAGACTAAAGTACTGTCCAGATGTAAACAAATATGCCCTTTCTTGATTTAATCATATCCATGCCAGGGGGAAGGTCCGTGTGTTAGAGGGAAATTCGTTTTGTGGTAGCTACATCGCTTCATCACCCATGCACTCACACACACATACGTATATATATTTATATACACACATACAGTATATGTGTGTGTGTGTGTCTGATATAGTGTCATGTAAGTCTCATGTAGAAGGTGGTGAACGGTGTTCATGATGGACCACAGTTTGTTCAAGGCCCTTGCCTCTGCCACTGATGGCAGTGACTTCAGCTCTGGCCCTACCACAGAGCTCACCTTCTGTATCAGTTCGTGCAGCCGCGACATTCTCTTCTTCTTGGTGCTGCTTCCCCAGCACACCACAGTGTAGAAGAGGGCACTTTAAATGTCAATGTTTATTTCATCAATAAAATGCAAAAAATGTTTAAAGAAAAGAAATGAGTGTGTGCAAAAGTACAGTCAACAACCCCTCCTGTACCTTGTGGCTTGACTGCTATAGAAGTCCGCTAAGGCTAATCCATTCTGACCTCTACGTTCCTCTACACTTTTCTCCATATCTTTAACGATTGTGGCAGGAAAACACAATTTCAGTTTCATCTGTCCAGGGCTTAGCAAGGCAAGACAGGTTTGCTCCATTGTTTTGCAGACAGTGAGGTTCTGGTGACCTTTGTGATAACACCGTCATCTGTTTATACATTAGTGAAAAGGTGCACCACACAAAACCTTCCTGCAACTCTTTTTAAGTCCTATGAGGCCAGCAGACAGTTTTTTCCTGAAATTTTGATTTCAGCAGCTCCCTTTAACTACCATAACTACCATTTATTAATGACACTTTGGATAGTGGAAATTGTAAGCTGGTCTTTTTTTTATAGCTTCCTCCTGCTGTGTAGGGATCAGATAACTATAGAACCTCAAGCAGCTACTTAGAGAAGAGACACTGAGTGTTACCACAGGGAAGAAGAGCTCGAAAAGATACCAACTATGGACGAGTCCTCAGCTGATCTAATGAAAAGAACCTACAACTCCTAATGTAGAAATAAAGCCTAACAAGTTAATGAAGTTTTGAGATTCCCTTGCACATCCAGACTATGAACACCATGGACAAATAGTTATTCATATTATAATCGATGCCTTGCCTTTCGAGTGTAGTGGCCAGCAAATTAGAGGGTACTAATAAGCACACAGTTCCTGTACACACTCGGGTGACAAAACTTACATTACTCTGTCCCTTTTGGACCCTTGCAGAACCAGTGAATACAGCATTGGGTGACTAAACACATGCATGTGGCATTTTCTATTCTTTTTTTTGTGAGATGTCATTTCCAAAAAGGGCTATGTCAATTTACAGGAAATGAAAAATATGTAATATGCTCAACAGTGCTCATAATTTTGCATACACGGGACTTCACAGTGAAAGATGACACTGCCAGTGGCTGCGCAAGAACATATCTGTGCTGTTACACTCCTGCTCACCATCGTCCTTGTTGAATTGGAAACGAACACAGAAAAAGAGCCCCTGAACCTAATTACCTTCAATGGGTGACGTCCTCAGTCTGGCACACAGTCCATTAATGTCTCCATAGGAATCCTGGATCCTAGTTATTGCTTCAGCTCCTCTTAGTTCCATGAGCGAGCGCAGCTCTTGCAGGGAGCAGCTGAATCCGGTCTCATGGTTGGCCTCAGCATGCCGGCCACGTTTGGACCCACGAAAAGAGTTATTGGCCATGTCTCTTTCCTTAGGGACTTGACAGAGGCCTTCCCAATAAACACAAACTCAGTGGTAGGCCTGAGGTGCAGATCTAGCCTGACGGGGACTCTGTGACTGCAGGGGGAAAGACAGATAAGATCATTTCAGAGGTCTAATGGAAAAACAAAAGAGTAGAACCTGGACAAGGTGAAAAGATGAAGAAATATTACAACATAAAAGAGGTGTGATTGGACAGACTGATGGTTTTTATGTTTTAACATATTCAAATTTTTACTTTTTCCTTCAAAAGATTAAATGTCAGATAGAATATGTTACTACTTAGCCTCCATTCCTGGGAGTAGTACAACAGTCACAATTTAAAAAGATTCAATTTAAGCAAAATACATAAAATATCAGTTGATCACTGTTAGGAAACAGCTGCATTGGAGAAATGTCCTCATTCACAAAAGAAACTCTGATAGACCAGATCTAACTTCCATCCCCACTCCACTCCACAACGTGTGCGCTCCTTTTGTGTGAGGAACAGAGTTTTGTGCCTGCTCATGAGTGAACTAAAAGTCTTTACATTTATTCTTCACAGGTTGCGACCTCTGTGCCTTTAGCTGTAATCTGTGTCAATCAGTCAGCACAGGCTTAATCTGAGCAAGAGAGAAGCAGTCTGTTTAAGGCTGAAGGAGATAAAGAAAAAAGTTACTGAGAGTAGAAAAGGATGAACAGAAGCCATGGGAGTTTAATTAGTAAACAAAGCTTTGCTGTTCATTATATATAACCAGAGCCTTATTAGTGATTCAACCAAATCCAATTGTTATAAACTGCATTCAGAGTAGTTTGTAAATTTTCACATTGCAGGTCACAACATAATTTGGAATTTTACTGGATAATTTCTCTGTTGATCTCTTACTAATTTAACTTACCATAACAGCAATACATGTACATACACAAAGTATTACTGTGTGAAAGAGCTGAATAAACTAAGTAGACAGTTCTCCACACTGAAGAAAAACATTCAGGTGTTTTCACATAGACACTATTCAGAACTAATCCTTTCTCATAAAAAATGCACCTTTATTACTGCTGCACTGCAAAGAAGAAAAGCTTTACTTACAGAAACTTCCCCCATCGCCTCCTGTTAGCAACAGCAGGTATTAGTGGCTGTCCGATTACTCTGAGTACCGACACACTCACAGCTCCAGAAACAGCCCATTCCCCAGCCCCAGCTCCTCACCCGGCACGATGCAAACCTGCTCCAAGCCCACAATTTACTCCCCAAACTAGCCTGTTGTTCAGAAATTCAGTTTGACCTTCAGAAAGCTCACAGTCACAAGCAGTGCTCCATCGGAGGAAAAAAACAGGAGCTGGCTAAATGATTATCTGAGGAAAGCCTCGCTTAATCTAATTAGACAATCTGTGGCTTCAGTGAGAGCCAAAGAGACTGTTGCTGCTGCTGCAGCTCCTCCTGCTGAGCAGGACACACCAGGTCCACACGCACCAGTTGAACACACCACATCTAAACCTGTTGCTGCGGGTTCTCTTGCTGCAAGGAACACATTAAGTCTACATGAAGCCACAGACTGCATCTTCAAACCCCAGGTCTACACCTGCAAAAGATGTCAACAGATGGTCAAAGTATACAACCATGAAGCAGGCCAAAGAAAACAACCTAATATCCACTTAGCATCGAGGAAAAAAAAAAAAAAACTCAGTTAGCATATCCTAGCAACCATCAAGAAACATCCCAGCTGGTTTCTGGGATGTTTCACAGGTACCGCCTATCCTATTTCCAGTGCTCTGATTACATTAGTTGTTGTTCACTATAGTTGACTTAATTTGTTACACACACAACACCCCCCACCCTGAGTAGCAGTGATATAAACTGACGTCAGCTGGTACACACACGTACACACACGTGACTCACACAAACACACACAGGTGGATTATAGCCCGTAGAGACACAGCAGGATTAACTGACTGAATGCACACACACACACACACACACACAAGGTGATGTCCCTCTTTCACGTTTGAATTATAGTATTTTTGCACTGACACAGCATAACCTTTGACCCCACACTAGCAAAGAGGACTACCACAACAGCAGTTGAATGGTTAATTCATCAGATAAGCAAGGGGACAGTTCCTGCCCTCACAAATTCACCAGTCTATTAAATGGATTGATGCTACTACAAAACCACGACTAAGCCGCTATGTGTATTTTTACACATATACATGCTTCACCATGTTATAACTTTTTATAGCTCCAATTATGGTTACATCTTTAGGTGATAAATGGTGTCCTTGAAATAAACTTGCTTGATGAATTAAATGTAAGTAAACTGGTTTGGTCGAAACTGAGCATGTGGGATCAGATAACTTGATTGTAATCTGTGTGTGCATGTGTGTGTGTTCTGCCACCCAGTGGTTAATATACATTTGTTTGCCAGTTCATTTGGTACACCAGTGAAAACAAGCATTTTTAATTATCACAATTCTTTAATGAATGAATGAATTAATACACCAGTCCTGCTCTAAATTCCTCTTCATGACTGTCCCAATGCTCAGTTCACACTAAAACGCTGTATGCTGCCACCCAGTGGTCAATATACATTCGTTTGCCAGTTCATTAGGTACACTTTTGAAAATGAGCATTTTTAATTATCACAATTCATTAATGAATGAATGAATGAATGAATATACCAGTCCTGCTCTAAATTCCTCTTCATGGCTGTCCCAATGTTCAGCTCACATTGGAACAGGATAAGAGAGAATTTTTCATTTTCACTTGGGTACCTAATGAACTGGAATGTGAGTGTGCTGTATTGTACACAGCACACACTAAAGCATGAGAGACAAGATCCATCCACTACATTTTTAGTATATTATACTATTGATATGTCTGAAAATGGCACAACAGAGAATGCTTTAACACAAAGAGAGAGAGAGAAAAAAAAAAACATCTGATCAGAACAAAATAAGTTGCCTCTGACACTTTTCTGGCTGAAAGATATTATTACACACGTACAGTTACTTTAAAATATTCATACGTGAAACAAAATACAGGCTACACAGTCATCTGTATAACCTCATAACCTCCTGTCACTTATACTGTGATTGATAGATTATGATTATATGTTGTGCTGATATTAACTCTTTTGTTTTTGCTTTACACCCATTTTGTCACAGCTGTATTGTACTTCCATCACAATCATAACACTCAATGTATTTTTTTTCAAAGTTCTTTGAAAAATCATCATTATTATTTTTTTTGAATTTGAATTCATGGTTGAATAGTTTATGATAATGTTTTCTATCAACATAACAAAAATGGTAACAAAAATACACGTTTGGGTTTACATGTCATGAATGTTAAAACGGAAATAGAATGTTGTCGACTTCCTGTAATGGGTGATCACGTGCTTCTACCAAACAGCTGATTGTGACCTCACACACCAACATGGCGGACTGGAATAGAGGTATTGGTGTTTTTGACACGTATTCAGTTCTAAATATTTGTCTGTGAACTGTTTCTACTGGTCTCATACCTAATGTTTCTGCCAAATGAATGAGTGTGTAAATAACGACAGATTACGTTAACTGCGTGTTAATGGTGTAGATATCTTGTAACTTCACTTAAAGCAAGTTATAGCTTAGCTAAGAGACTGTCTAGTTTTGTAATTTCTATCTTGCACGTTAGCTGTCCTAACGTCACATATTTCCGAAGTACTATGAATATGAAGGTTTACTCCGTCTATCAAATTATCTACCGACAAGTTCCGAAGAAGTGAGCGATAGTTAGACAATTGATGATTAATATGTGCACATTTACAGTTCACATCCGGTCTAACATTCCGAGAGAGAGTTTGTACTGTATATTGTAAGGAACGACACAGATATGCATCAGATAACGCGGTTACACTAAATCGCTGCAATTAAAACATGGTGTTTGTAGAGATACCAGAAGAAATATTAAAAGGACACAATAGTTCGACTAAATGAGTTTCTCCTACTGTGAGTTAACTTAACAAAAGATGTTTTGGTATGCATTTCCCTTTATCTAAATTTAAATCGGAAATATGTCACTTACTTTACCAGGGCAGATTGTGTAGTTCTGTCATGTAGCGATTCGATATGTCACATTAAGTATCGAAACTTAACTGTTAAACTTTTATCGTGGCTGGCACTCAACATTGGAACAAACCAGTAACTAGAGAATATCGTTAACGCAAACTGACCGTTATTTACCGTTAACTCACTTAATGTTTAGCTTCGTGTAAATCACTGAAACTAAAACATTGTCTGTGCAAAGAGGCCAAAATTACTAGCGTTATTAAAAGGACACAATAGTCCGACTCAGTGAGTTCCTCCTAATGTGAGTTCGGCATGTCACAGTGATTACTGGTATGCTGAGTGAGATCAAGAGTGTCGTACCTTCTTTTATATACAGTACAGTCTATGGTCGTGCCTGATACTCAGTGTTAAGCAGTCAACGTTGGAACAAACCAGTAACTGTCAGTAGAGAATACCGTTGCAAATGGACCGTTATTTACCGTTAACTAATTAGCTCAATGTTAAGCTTCGTGTGTTTTTAACTAAAATTCCCTCACATTTTTAACCATTGTCGACGACATTTTGGTAATGCCATTTGTGGTGTTAAGTCAGTACTTATTTTACAGATATAGCCATTTTAGTCAACAACTATCGTCAAAATTAGGTTACCATTTATTTAGCAGCAGCAATGACAGGTAACGTTTACTGGTTTCGAGGCGCAGTTTGTTTAGCCGGCAATTCCACGCCGTTTTAACTACACTCATAACTACATTTTAAATTATTCTGAAAAAAAAAGCATACAGTAATCTACATGGCCCTTTTAATTACGACGAACTACTACTTACCTTAAACGGCAGAATAACAGCGAGTTCAATTTGAAAACCTAAATTTGAGAAACCCCAGTTTTATAAGAAAAGAAAAGCCACGCCCACCATAACTAGAAACCGTTGATGGCGTCATATGATCTAAGGACATAAGGACGCTTTTTATCCAGCCTTTGGCTTCTACATTGTGCACTGGTTATTTGGCTAGATTGCTGTCAGCAATACGAAACTGATGGCATGATATTTGAAGCAAAGTAAAGCAACAAAATCTTAAGCTGATAAGCTTCTAATGCCCATCTAATTGTCAAGAAGTTGATGCTAGCAGAGCTAAACAACCACATTTCTGTGCCAATAATACACCTATTATATGTCCTGTAAGGTTATTATACACTAACCATTTTACAAAGCAACATTAGTGCCATAAGAAATGAGCTTGATAGAATAAGGCCATGTCCTGCTTGGCACACAGGAGCAAAAAACAAACACACAAAGAAACTGTCACAATTTGCAGTTCCAAGCCAGAACGTGTCCATGTAACAGTTGATAGTGAACCACTATTGCAACCTACTGCACCATAAATTCAAGTCCGACAAATAGAGATTTTATACAATTTAGTGGTGTTTAATTTATACACATTTTATGGTTGTGATTTAGCCTATCTGGTTGACTAATTATTTTTATCTCAATATCAGACATGAGGGTTAGCAAAGTTAGTAAACTGATCTAAAAGCATTTCAAATACAGATATTTTTTCGTAAATTATAAAAGACTAGTCCTCACTCTCGTAGCAGATTAGAAGGTCAGTGAATTGGCATCAGTAATTTGAGAGTTGTGCTGCTCAGAACATTAAACCATTAAATCACCATTATACCACAGTGACTGTAAACATCTTTGTCAGGTCTTCGTGTAATTTTTTAAGCCATTGTGTTTATGTGTCTCCAGGTCATGGCTCTGTGGATGACATGCTGGATGCTGAAAACAAACGCCTGGCTGAGAACCTGGCCACCAAAGTCTCCAGATTGAAATCTGTGCGTAAAAAACCCCAAAAACAAATAAATGAATAAATACAAATATTGTCAGATTATTAATTCTTATCATATTGACTGGTAGCAAGGCTCTCTGGCTGATTGACTCATAATTTAAATAGTAATACTTATCTATTATTATCTATTGACCAGTATCAACATTATTGCTCAATTGTTCTTTAATATAAAACTGTGAATAACATTTCAAGCACCATGAAGCACCACAGTACAGATAAAACAAAGTGCATTCTGGGAAGCTAACAGATACACCTACTCCCAATTACATGACTTTGACATGTTCTTACAAAGTTAGCTGGCCCATTTGAACATACAGCTGCCTTTTAAACCTTTGCAAGTTTTAGTTTGTCTGGTGCTAAGTGTCCCAAAGGCTTAAAGCAGTAAAGGATCAAATGTAAACTTTTGTGTTCTAGACTTTTTGCATCCCTGTCTCACAATCTCCTTCTATATTTTCCTTTCTGTTTGAATGTATTCTTTTATAGGATCATGTGAAGTTTAGTTGGACGTTACTCATCATTCTTTTTTCTCCTTTTATCTGACAGCTTGCTTATGATATCGACAGAGAAGCTGAGGATCAGAACGACTACCTTGACACTATGGTGCAGAAAATTCACGTTTCTTGACATTCAACATATATCCATATTGGCGAAAAAATCTGAAAATTGCTTGTACTTGTTTGCCATCAACAACAACCTGATTCTTACCAATCAGTACACCCCTGAAGCCTTGTGTGAGCTGTAGTTACTGATTAGCTACAAAAGGGTACTGTTTTATATACTCCTCCTCTCTCTTTCAGGACTCCAACTTCCTGAGTGCAACAGGCCTGTTAAGTGGCAGCGTGAAGCGTTTCTCCACCATGGTCCGATCCGGGAGAGACAACCGCCGAATCCTCTGTTATGTCTCTATGGGCCTGGTCGTAGTCTTCTTCATATTTTACTACCTGATCTCTAGGATCCAACGCTGATGTGGAAAAAAAATATCTAAACTGATGATGTTGACTGTGGTGCCGTATCTGCTGGGTTCTAATAAGCTCTGGGATTCTCACACAAAGGAGAAGACTTTGTACTCTACACCAAAGCGAGACAACCAACAGCAAGCAGCAGGGGATGTTGACTTGCCTACCGGGGGAACTATAGTGGGAGTGGTCATACAAAGACCTAGAAGTCTAAAAAAAAAAAGAAAAAGAAAAAATAATATGTCTTGATTTTCGTGTCCTCTGCTTGGCACCAGTTTTGTCCCATCGTGCAGTAGCCAGGAAGTCCAGAGTGTGGAGCCTGAATGCAAATCCAGTGGGAGTAGGCAGCTGAGTGCAGTAGATTTATGAACCTGTCAGTAAAGACAAACTTACCCAAAATATATATCATTACAAAGAAGCATTTGCTACTTGATTGTCTGTTTACACTGCAAAGCTGTGTTCTTTGTGTTGATCCTTGTTATTGACTCATACAGTTAAGGACAGAGGAAGAGAAGGAATGACTGGTGGAAGAGCAAAAAAAGGTTGAGGGAAAAGTTTTCTAACTTTTGACAAAATTTTTGTTGTAATGTAAAAAAAAAAAAAGGTTTAGTTAAGGCCTTTTATCCTAAAATTTATAGGCTCAAAGAAAATGAATCCCTCAATAATTTTGTTGTGTTAGGCCATTACCTTTGAGACATTTTATTTGTGCTTAAGAATGTGTTGTCATTGAAAAAAAATCTTCCAGATTCACTGTTTTTGTCTCGTTGACGCCTCTCCCTCTCTTCATTCACTTTCTAGTTGTATCACCTTTCTCTTGTTCATTCAGCATAGAAGGAGGGGTGAAGTTTGAATGTGGTATTTTCAGTCAACAAATAGCACAGAGTACATACAATCATCAGTGTAATTCCATGTTACATTGCTGCCAAAGCTGACAAGCTTTTTTTAAATATCAAATTAAAACTGCAAAAATGTTAACTGCATATAATAGCTACTGCCTGTCAAGCTATATTTTCATATAAGTTTATAAAAACTTTCAAAATTACTGTTTTTAGTTTTGTTAATTTAGATTACTGAGCTGTTTTTGTTCACTGTCTGTTGGCACTTCAGGATTTTTTCTTCTAACAATTAATATTAAATGTTGGGACCTGTCCTCTCCTGTTTTATAATTTTCTGTTTATTATATTTTTATTTTTTTATTCAATATTTAGCCACTGAAAGACAGTTGGAGATTAAAGAGTGTTAAAACTGTTCCCTTCCTTGGTGTGTTGACATTCCAGCAGAATGCTAATCACTGATAGCACGATGGACCCTGAATATTGGTACTAATATTAATATTATTAATGTGCAATAAAGGCTTGTAGTTGGGGAATGTGTTGAGGATAATACCTCCTTTTTAAAAGACTACAATCTTGGTATGATATAGATTTTAGGAAGGTGTCAATCTTATTGTCTTATTTTAATGATCATTGTATGACAATATTTTATTTTGATAACCAAATGCAAATAAATCAGAATTCAATAAAAATATAAATAAATACAAAAAATATTAGCGTATTTTTTGTTTGTGACGTGTCAAATGGAAAATAAATCAAATGAAATTGTTTAAACAATAAATAGTGATAGTTAATGCTCTGCCTAGGTGTTAAGGTAATTTGTATTTGTTATTAATATTATTAAGATTTTTCATAAAAGCCTGTTCATGTGGAACCTACTGGCAGGAAAACTGATTTCCTAATTTAAAGGAAAGGTAATAGACTAATCGGTGCTGTTTTTTATGCTACATTTGTGTGTGTTGGCCGCTGTGTGTCGCTTCGGGTCGACTCGTGTTCTTTCGGTGTTTTCCGATATATGTCTTTCCTCGGGTATCATGAAAACAAACAACAAGCGGCCTTCCTCTCTGTGGATCAGTTCGCCGTATTCTTTCGGTTTCTAATGATTTTGGAAGGAGGAATGAGTATTGCAAATAAAGATTTTATTGCAAATAAAGGCGTTCTGTGTCCGAGGATCATCTTCGGTTCGTAGCAGGCTCGGCTTCGCTCGGACCACGCTCTTCCCCGCGGCTGCTGCTCGGCCACACTCGGCTCTTGTCGTTCGGCGGGTAGAATGGATGAAGCGGACTCGGCCACGAAGGCACTCGGGCTGGTTGAACCGCCCATCGGCGAGCCACCGGTGGAGGGAGTGGGCTCGGATACCGAGTCGGAGGCCGAAGTCGCCACGATGGCTGTGATGGCGGAACCGGGAAACATCGACATGGGAGCCGAGTCCCTTCCGAACCCAGACGAGGCCGAGGCTGCGTTTGCAGGTAACATGGGCTATAGTTATCGGTAGGCCGCTGTTGTCCTGGGTGGCGCTAAAACACACAGTGTGATGATTAGTTACAGTCCGTGTTTAAACAACAAAAACAAATGCTAGGTGGATCACTTGTTAGTGATAGAAACGATATCAAGGAAGGGCTCTGCATAGGTCTTCAACAACGCGCAACACCATCATCGTAGCGTTGTCATACGCCTTACCAGACTGCATTCAATTATTGTGTAAGTTTGAAAATTGTACCATATCTACAACACACAACACGATTATCATAGCAGATATTTCCAGTTTAATGATTTAGCAAGTATGATCAAATTCGGCACTTTCATTCTCCATCATTCGGGTAGCTTGAGTTACTGTAATATTCTAACTTAGAGTTGATGTGGATTGCTATAGTTGAAGTGTTTATTTCATTTAAATCTAGTTAGTTTCGCAATGCATATGGGCCGAACTAAAGAAAAAATGAAGACAATTTACCGTTCATGAATGAAGTTCTTGATCTGTGTATTTCTCTCTTTCTTTGGGCATCAAAATGTCACATTTTGAAGGGATTTGGTGAGGGCAACTTTTTCAGCTAGTCAGGCTCCGTCATGTTTGTATAACTGCCAAAGATTTGTGAAATGTTAATTCATTGTAATGTCTGTAACTGCAATGTGAGGTTGTCCTCCCTTAAACATGTTACGGTCCTCTGATTCTGGAGAAACTGGTATTTAGTATTTTGTGAAATGGTGGTGAAAATAATGCCATCAGCATAACTCTCCCAGTTTGGTTAGAATTGCTTCCTTACTGTAGCTATTACAGTACAACTGAGCAGCTAATCTAAAAATGTATGTGTAATGAAATATGAATCCCTTGTTGTTGTCAATCAGAGGTGACTGCGGTGACTGTTGCAGACGTTCAGGGTGCAGAGGACAACGTTTTCACGACCACAGTCGCCACATCAGGCAGCCTCCCCGAACACGTGCTGGTAAATCAACACACACTTTTGGACACACTGCTGCACATGCACAGTTACTATGTTGTTGCTGTATGTACAGTCAAACCTGTCAGATTAGAGTTTAGGGGAGAAATGACAGAAGGCAGATTTACTGATTTTCCTGTCATTAATAATCATAAAGAAACCCAGCGTTGCTAAAAGAGCAACCGATCCTGCAGAGAGAAGGCATTGATAGAGTAAGAAAATTCAGCCAAGTATTTTCCCTCTGATGTGCGGACTTTTTTATCAGTAGTGAAATGCATGACTTTCTGAAACAACAGTGTATCCAGGAACACTGTGAGAAATGGTTAATTCGACAAAGCTTTAATCGAGACAGTGCACACTGGTTTCTGTTGAGTTTGTTGTCCAACATTTGAATCTCAAATCTCCCAAAACGGAAACGTCTCCCCCCCCAGCACCTCATTGCACTTTCTGTGCCCCCAGTGCCCTCTGCTGACACGTTTGAATCATCTCTTACACTGCATCCTCTAAGTGTGTGCCATATGCTGTGTGTGTACATAGAGCGGCCGGACCACTCTTCAGCTGGGTGAAGGTCTCAGTACTCAGAAGGCCACGCTGATTGTGGTTCACACAGATGGCAGCATTGTGGAAGCTGCTGGTCTCAAGTCTGCTGCCTCTATCGGATCAGGTATGTGTGTTTGTGTGCATGTCTAAGTACAGTATATGCACAGTAACATGCACACGTTGCCGTCTCTGAGGTGACTGTACCGATTCATGGAAATTTGACTGTCGATATCCGTTACATCCTCAACAGGCCCGCAGACTCCCCCTACACCGCTGACTCCGCCTCAGGACAAAGACTCTTGCTCCAAATACAACTGGGACCCGTCGGTCTACAACAATGAGCTGCCTGTCCGCTGCAGGAACACCAGTGGAGTCCTGTATAAGAACCGCCTGGGATCAGGTAACCTATTTGCCTTGTCAGTTCACTGAAGTTACTACGGAAACACAACCCATCAGGTTAGTCTGGTCCTATAAAGGTTAGGTAACAGGCTATGTCAGGCACATCTGTTCTCACAATCAGTCCTATTTACCGCTGCACTAAGAAAACAGTACACAGCTGTACTTCAATGATGTTTAAATATAAGTGACAGTAGCACAGATAAAAAGTCAGCACAAGTCCTGAAATAAAAACATTACCAAACTACATAGTTTAAGTACATGATTATTATCAATACAATTTACAATTTACTTTAATAATCAAATGTAACCTACCAATACAGGTAGTATTGTTCATTTTGCTTTCAGCTTGTCTTTAATTATATAATTCAGACATTCAAAACAAGGTCTGCTGAAACATAAGAGCTTTGGTAAAAAGTCATATTCGTAAAAAATTAAATATATATCCCCAGGATATGCTCCATTTTAAAAATTTTCTCTATTATTTTGCCATTTTTATCACAGCATGCTAGATGTGAGATGGTGCTGTTTGTCTCATTAGGCCTCCTGATGGCAGTGTTGGATCACTTTTCTCATGAAAATATACTGGCATGACGATGAGAGTTATCTTGTTGTTACAGTAGCATTGTAGCACAGCTCCTAGGCTGCAGGAAAAAATTCTGGTTATTCAAAGGCTTTGATGAAAACAGGTCTTATTGATGACGTGGAATCAGTTTTTAGATCGTTATAAGCAGAACAAGACTGGGATAAAGCCATTCAGAGCGCAAGCAGTATTCATTCCATGTCCATCAGAAATGACAAGGACTCTGCTATCCTGTGCGTTTTAGTAATTGTGTTTTGTGTTTTGTTCAGGGGGTAAAGGTCGCTGCATCAAACACAATCAGCAGTGGTTCACTCCCACTGAGTTTGAAGGTCTAGCAGGGAGAGCAAGCAGCAAAGACTGGAAGAGGAGCATCAGATATGCTGGCAGGCCTCTGCTCTGCCTCATACAGGTACTTAACTCTGCCACTGTACTACTACTTTCCTATTGTACTGGACTACTACTATAGCAGCGCTGCACACCATTATGCCATACACCTAGGGGTGGGCGATATGACGATATTAAATCGGGAATGATTACAGCCTGAAGACAATCTGTCAAACTGTAGAGATCGTGGGATCGTCTATGGCACATTCTATAAATTGCAGTTCTTTGCTGATGCACAGACGCACCAGACGTATTACGTTGTCAACCTGACCGACCAATCATAGCAAATTATGGGCAGTGACGTGCTTTCATACCTGCCTCCTTGTTTATGTGTGTAGCGGTAGCCACATGGAGAGCCATGGCTGAAAACCAAACGGAGATGGTCACTAAAAAATAATCCACTTATGGAATAAGTTTGGATTTTCCTCAACTGATGAAGCGCAGGCAAATGTTCTGTGCAAACTTTTCTACAGAACGGGTTCGCACGTCAGGTGGCAACACGACGAACCTGTTCAATCATTTGAAGAGGAATCATCCCAAACAATGTGCTGAGAGCCAAACAGCGAGGGGCCCGGCGGCACTGGCACCGCAGGCAGAGGCAGCAGCTAGCGTAAGACCAAAACAGTCAACATTAACACTGGCATTTAACAAAGGCACGTCCATATGACAAGTCAAACAAGGTAACAGAAGCAGTTACCTTTTATCTTGCAAAAGATATTGTACCGTTCAAGATGGTAGAAAACAACGGGTTCAAACGGCTGCTTAAAGTAGCTGACCTGCGGTACGAGCAGCCGAAAAAACTTCTCCAACACTGCCATGCCACGTCTCTTAAACTTGATTGTTTGCACACTATTTAAAATAAAATCGGTTAAGAAAGGTTCTTAAGACTAAATTGTTTTTCATTTTTCAATTTAAGATCGTGATAAAATCGAAATCGTGATTTTATTTTTAAAAAACCGTGATATGATATTTTTGCCATATCGCCCACCCCTATATTAACCTGTCGTTTCATTTCCCGTGCAGAAAGCTGTCTGTAATGTACACATGTGCATGTGTTGTTAGGAGCGGATCCTGAACCCCCATGCTGCGTCCTGTACTTGCGCAGCCTGTTGTGATGACCTGACAGCGGTGAGTGAGACAGACCAGTCCCTGGGAAGAACAGTCATCAGAATAGATCAGTCAGCTAATTGGGTGATGAAATAAGTTAAATATGTATTTTGGCTGCTTTTCATAATACAAAATGTTAGTGCAATTTGGACAGAAGAAATAAGTTTGTGTCTCTGTCTTTTCAGTGTCCAAAGGAAGGTGACACTCTGGCCACAGAAACCATTAGTATGGTAGGTTTTGTTGTTGTTTTTTTCCCTATCTTTATAACTTACTTGAACCTGTGATCTCAGTGAAGACATATCATCTGACTTTTACGTTTGCATCTAGTATCGGTAATCATATCACATCTTATTATGTCAACCAAAGCTGTGATGGAATCCCAGCATGCAGGCAGGGTACTACTACTCCATGATTCTTTCTTCAATTCAAATACAGAAAAGACTGCTGAAACACAGGAGCTTCAGTTTGAACCAATTAATTTCAGTACAAAGTATTCAGGCGCGTTTCACTTTTTTCATGTTCTGTCCACATTACAGGATTAATCAAGTCAATATACACTTATCAAGCCAGCCAAGCCAAGTTGCTATGTCACTAAAGTTACTATGTTAAATACAAAACAATTCAGACCATTTGATCCCTTTATAAGGGATCCCCGAATAAGCTGCTACAGTTTTAAGTCTTGTGTAAATCACTGGATTTTGGGAGTTTGTCCCATTCGTCCTGGCAGAGCCTCTTAGTGTTCATCAGATTACACAGGAAGCGTCTTCTATGGGCTTTAAGTCTGGGCTGTTTTCTTGACTGTAGACTTTGGGTTATTGTTGTGCTGAAAGATGGATCACCACTCCTGTCTCAGGTCATGGCCTGTCTCAGGTTTTTTTTTTTTTTTGACCAGTAAAACCTTTCTTTGTCTGTGTCTTCGCTTCTTATCTGCTTATCTTGGTTCAGACGGGTCCAGTTCGTCTCTTTGTCCCATACAAGAGGCGAAAAAAGGACACGGAGCCTCTGATCATCCCTCCCAAAAAGGAGCTTCCTGCCACCAAAAACATCACACTGAGTCCGGGAACTACATGTACGTCCAATGAAATAAGAGCACAGAAGAAACCTTTATTTGACACCAGCCTTAGAATCACTGTATCTTTTTTTTTTATTAGATTCAGATTTAGATTAAGTAAATATTAGCACATTTCCACATAGGACCTGTCGAGTATTTGCAATCCTGAGGTAGATCATCCAAAAAGAAACATATTCCGCTAGATTGTAACGTGAACATGTAATTTTTTTCTATGACTGTCTGATTGTCCAAATTAAATTGTCCCCTTTCAACAGTCACAGTGACCCCATCAGGCCAGTTCACCACCTCTGGAACGTTGACCTTTGACCGCAGTCCAGTAGGTGACGCTGCCGCTGCTGCTGCTGCCGCCGCCATCATCTCAGAGGGCTCAGCGCAGAGCGAGGTGTTTGCTAGCACTGCAGGTACCATTTGTGATTGATGTAATGTATCACATTGGTTCATATTCACCTCTGTTTGGGGTTCAGAACAGGCATAGAATGAATATGAAGCATATCACTATCTCATTCAATGTGCCGCAATGGCGGCGTAAAGGAGTTTACTTACCACCATAACTACCACTAATTTCTTACGACAAATTGGAAATATTTTTTCGATTTTTTTGATTGTGTCTGTGTTGGATTCTGCCCTAGTGCTCCTGGAATTGATCTCTCCCCATTAGTTTGATCATCTCTCCCTCCCTCATTCCTTTCCCCAAAGTATTTAAAGAGAGTTGCCTGGAGGAACGACTCCACAGCTAATGTCAACTAGTTTAACTAGTTTTATAAGCGCTAGCACAGTTTAATTAGGTTTAATTAAGTCAGCTTTAATATAAATAAATTTTAATCTCATCCACAAAATATCACGTCTCAGCAGCATTATGTTTAGTATTCCTCTGTATGATCTGCACAGGCTGTTGCTGTTTGTCAGCTGAATCCGTTATTCCAGTAATATACTTAAAAGACAGACTGATATAAAATGTGTTATTACGGTAATGTGCTTCTAAGATGGACTGATAATAACCGCATGATTTTATTCTATGTGACGGGCTGACATTTCATATACTGCATAAATAGTTCTCATGAAATCCAGTGGGAAACACTGCATCACCCTTCAAAGAATTTCACAATTATTATTTGCTCGTCTCATATCTATTGTATTTCTTCCTCAGAATTATGTGATGAGAAAGTTTTACAAGGTCCGGAGATAATCTGCTTGACACTGTTCTTTTTCTGAGCCTTTACTGGACAGTCATAGGTGGAGAGGGACAGCACGTAATGGGGTGAGAGAGGGGGGGGTGACATGCAGCGAATAGCCTCAGTTCATGAGATAAGGCCCTCAAAATGTCAAGAACATGGGGCGCCCCGATTGCTGACCTGGTTGAGCAGGCACCCCATGTACTTGACATTTTGAGGGCCTTATCACATAATTATTTAATAACAAGTATGAACCTAACTGATCTTAGAAAACCAGTCTGAACTCAAACGGCTGCTGAGACGACACTGACCTGCAGTAGCTGTGTGTAGTATGACGCTCGGTACGCTTGATGTGCACCTCCTTAGAAATGTAGCTACATGTCGCAGTGGCGCAGACCCACTTCTTACAGCGTCCAAACAGTCACAGAAATCTCACCCTCCACCTGTATCCTACACACCATCTCCTCAGACGTCCCCTCTCTTTCCTGTGTTCCAGTGATTTCAGTAAAAGTAACTTCTCCGGCACGTCATTGTTTGAAGTGCACAGATAAACCCGACACAGTGTTGCTCTGCACACAAGTGTAAATGTTTGCTAGAGATATATTCAGTGGTAAGAGCTGTATACAATAAGCTTGGGCTTTACTTTCCTCTGAACCTGGATTGTCTTGGATCCAGCGGCGTTGTTCCGTGTGCCCCCCTTTTGAATTATCTTTACAAGGGCTTTCCCACAATCCCCCGCATCACCCTTGACCCACAGCCGATCCATCATCCCGTTAGGCATCAGGGACGTGCCACAGCCGCTTTCTGATTGGCTGTTGCGCTGCTGTAATGAGCTCACGGGAGACGGCAGCTCTGTGGGTGTGTCTGTCAGCGTGGGCTCTGTGACTAATGATGTTCCAGCGCAGCTCGCCGCCCCGGTTTCTCTGGCCAGATCTTTCCTCGTCCGCATCTACGCATTCTTTCTTTGAACAGCAGCTCCATTGATGCCGGGACGCTCATGTCAAATGTCTGTACAGACGACTGTCCGAAGGGATGTTATTGATTTCATTTGGCTGCATTTGACGGAAACACACACAACCACACGCACACACAGCAGTGGTGCAGCTGTCCAGAGTGTCTCCTCTGTCCTTCACCCTGAGGTCAGTGAAGCGTCCAGGGCCTCTGTGCCTGTGTGCTTCAGATGAGGAGATGAAAGAAACATCGGTTTAAATCCACAGACTCAAACTCACCGTGATGAAGCTGTCAAACTGGCTTCAGCGATTAAACACACGGTTCTTGTCAGCTGAGTTTCAACAAAGAGAGTGAAAGCTGGAGCATGTTCCTCTGACTTTTACTTCTCTGTTCTGCTGCATATGAATGTTCATTTTACAGGATTTTTGTGTGTGAGGGTAGTGCAGATTGGCTGCACATATAACTGAGGAAGTGTTAAAATCACTCGCACACCTTTTTCCCAGGACATGTTAAATCACAGTCTGAGATGGATGTCCGGTTATTTTTGAACTTGGTCTGTGTTCTCACCAGACCTCTGAGCTCGTCAGTACGGAGGTCAGGAGTAAATGTATGGAAATCACACTGACCTGGATAATGGGCTTTGTTTGATTCAGTTAACTTTGTTATTTGCTTTGCCTTATTCGCTTCCTGCTTCAAGCTGGAAGATTGATGCAGCCCTCAGGAACTGTCACAGAAACCAGTGTGAGGATTTATTGCATATCTCAGTCTGGATTTTTTTTTTCTTTTTTTTGTTTTGGAGATTTCTGAGAATTTCCCTGGGAATTGAGCAGATTCCCAAACAGGGAAATGTCATTACGGTCCCAAAGCCTAAATGATTGAGAGACACTTTCCTTACTTTCTTCCTTATTTGGCGTTTGACTGTCTTCATGTCGTGAAGTAATTCAGATTCAGACAATTTTACTAATCCCTCCAGGGGCAATTGGTTTGGACAGCTTGCATACATTTATACACAAATACATACAATAAGAACAGGTAAAAGTAGAATAAAAAGCAGAACGGAGCAAGTAGGAACACGGTGGAATCAGTGGTGAGTAAATAGATAAATACGTGAGGTTTCCCATTTGACCAGTAACATATTAAAAAGCAGCACCCGGATAATGGACTGTTGGTTCTCTTAGATATGTCACAGTAGTTAAATAAACCAAGTCACGACCCAAAATCCATCAGGTGTCGACATAATGAAACTCTAGTAAGCAGTTAAAATAATAACACCTTTGACTGGTAATCTATATTTAATTTGTTTGGGATTAGACAACAGTTGAAACAAAATATAAAAAATGATCAGATAAGTTAACTCAAAAGCAATGAATCAGAAAGGAAATTACTTACCAGTCAGTCTCTATCAAAGGTATAATTCACAGTTTTAACCATATCAAATGTGAAAATTAGCTGTTTCATTCTTTTTTATATATTAAATAAATAAAATAAATTTATTTGCAGACAGTTTTGGAGTTTCATTTATATATTAAATAAAATATCATTCTGTTTTTGACTGAATTAAAACAAGTGTTTAAGTCAACATGTGCGCTGCAGAACTGCCAGGGCGACTATATCATGTGTAAATTATCAGGATTATCAGGACCAGACAATTGGTCAAGAAAATCACTTGAGGACCAGAATGACCTTTAGTAGCAGCCTGGGCGGTGTAGAGTATTATGATCTCACAGGACTCTGATTTCTGCTGCACACAATCCTCTAACTTCCTAAAACTATCTGATGTCATGTGGTCGATGAAGCTCCAAAATGGTCAGTAAAATACTAAGCTAACCCTTCCCTGCGCCTCCTCGTCTTCCCCTCAGTGCTGACGGCGTTGCCATCGTTGCCGGCGTTGGCCGTGACTCCTCAGGCGGTCCAGGCCAAAGTTGCGGTGGCGCCAGCAGCTACGTGTCCGTCGGCGGCGCTGATGACTGGGCTGGAGGTGGGGCCTGTCGGGGGGGCAGGAGCAGCAATGAGCGAAGGACAGAAAAACACCTGGCTGTACCTGGAGGAGATGGCCAACACACTGCTGAGCAACGTCCAGCAGCTGAAGGCTCTGATTGAGCAGGCCAAAAACTCTACGGGGGTCAAGGGTCAGGGAGGCAGGAAGGAGGTGAGAAAACACACAGGCTGCCATTTAGAAGGGCACTGACTGTATCGCTGAGTTTCTGATTGTGTTTGTGTGTGTGTGTGTGTGTGTGTGTAGTGTGGTCTCAGTCAGTCGTTCCAGAACCAGATCCAGTTTCAGCAGCCCGATGAGTCGGAGTCAAAGAGGAGCTCTGACATCACAGAGATCATCATCAATGTATGACACACACACAGTTTGTCTTGCTGTATAATTAGCAGATCTAGAAATAACAACTGGAGATTTCCTGGCTTTTAGTTCATAGTGTTTGTTAAGCTACAAAAACGCTTGATCCTGTATTTCCCAGAATGCACACAGACAGTTTCTTTTCAACTGACTCTATTATGTTTCCAGCCTTTACACTTCGCACAGTCGTATTTAATATGAACATTATGTTCTGTTACCTGACGAACGAAAAAAAAGTGTAATTCCCAAAATGATAAACTGCTACAGGTATTATTAAATATTAGGTTGGAGGGTTGGATCTGTGTAGTTACTTGAAATGTGAAATTTTGGTTTAATATAACAAATGGTGCAGTATTTATGCTGCAGAAATGCTCGTACACTCCAGCTGATTCTGTTCCTCAGGTTCTAATGAGGTTTTAGTTTGAAAATGTCAGTGGATTCATGGGACTGTTTCTGTGTTGAATGAAAATGAACGGTTTAGTTCCCAGATACATGAACATTTTAGCTGTGACACGACCCATGCAGCAGTTTTGTTCCAATGCAAACGACGTGCCTCCCAGTCACTTTTAGAAGCGGTTCACATTAACATTTAATATTCAGTTGACTGGATGTTAAACACTGCAGGATGCAGACTATTCATGAATTGCGGCATTACTGTGCACATAGCAATAGTCAACTTGTACATTACTGTATGACACCATCTTAATCTGTAACCAGTGATGAGGACAAAAAGTTCCACTGGTCCAAAATTGTCTGCCTCAAAGTTTGCAAGGAAATGAGGAGCAGAATTTCAATTCTCAGCTCATGACATACTTTAAGAATCCTCCCCGTTGCCTTTTTGATTCACATGTTCTTTTTTTTTTTTTTCGATCTGCAGCAGATGTGCGTGAACTGCGGTCGGGTGGCGATGAGCGAGTGCACGGGCTGTCACAAAGTCAACTACTGTTCCACCTTCTGTCAGAGGAAGGTATGAGTCACCTGAACAATCCTCCAGAGCTGTGTGTGTGTGTGTGTCTGTGTGTGTGTGCTTGTCCTCCTAAATGGCGATCTTTCCCAGAGCTGCTGGAGTCAGGATGTTTCGGGAAAGTTGGGACCATCTGGCCTTTCCTAACTCTCTTTTTTTGTGGGTTAAGACTTAGTTGGAGGGTAAAGGTCATAATTAGATCATGGTTATGGTAAGGAGCTAGAGAATTTGCTATGTCAACGAATGTCACCACAAGGATGGCCACACAAACATTCAAAATAGGACCGAATAACTTTGAGTATGCGTTACTGTGGCCAAACAACTCTGTTTATATCCACCAATAAACTATTTTTGTCCAGTGTTGATTTTGGAGAGCAGACTTTTTTTCTGACACCCCATCAATTGAAGTTACGTTTTTTTTTTAGCACAGCAACGGTTACAAGAATTATCTGACCCTTTGATGAAAATTTGGGGATCTTTTTCTGGGGGGGATTGGAGAATTAGTTTTTGCAAACAGTTCAGTAAAGGCAGTTTCCCAGACGAGGTTCTGATTATGAGGCACTAATCTGGATCCCTTGAATCAAATCGTATGGATTGAAGGTAGTAGGCACTTTTTTCTAAGAACATCAAATGTGTTCAAAGAAGTTGAGAAAGTCAACAGGCTCCATGTGATGGAGTCTCATTTCTTCACATTACTACTGCAGTTTTAATGTAATTGTAATACATTCACCGTCAATGTCATTTTTCATGTTAAAATAACAATTTTCTGATAAGCCCTGATCAGGGCTTCTGCAAAACAGTTAAATGTGTTGAAAATAGCAGCTAAAAAAAAGCTATTTTCTGAATATAAGACTTTATTTTCATCTTAAATCTACAGAAAATCACACGCCTGTTTTTTTTACTTTGCAGGACTGGAAAGATCATCAGCACAACTGCTGTCAGTCTGCGGGGGGTGTGGCTGTCCAGGAGGAGGAGCCAATCACAGCCATGGACATAGACAAAGTGAAGGTGTAGCAGACTCAGTCCAGTGTCTTTTTGAAGACATGACCGACATTTCAGGTCATCACACCATCAGCTGCTGCTGACAGGAGGACCTTTGGTGTGAAAAATACTGAGTATTATAAACACATGGGAGAAGCAGATGTCTGACTTCCTGAGAGCTGAGGCTGTGCAAAAAAAACTGCACAGACTTTGTCGCTGACAGAGGTCTATCTCCAGGATCTAGTGGACCGTAAACCGAGATCAGTGGAGATGATGTCAACATACGTGATAGTTCAGTAACCAACCCAACACGTGATATTGATATCTGATTGACTATTACTTTTATCATGAAGCCATCTTCCTATTGTATATTGATTAATTTATTACATCATTTATCAGTTGTTTTTATTGTTTTGTGTCTTCTCTTGAACAGTCATCGAAGATTTACGCCTCCACAGCAAATCCCTCATAACCCTAATGAAAGATTAAACACATGCATAATGTTAAATCTATATACTACAGTTCTCATTCCTATTCCCCAGTAAACAAGGATAAATTGTTTGCTGTCTTTGCCTGCTTTGAAGACTTTTTTTTTTTTTGGTGACTTTTTTTCAGAAAACAAGTCATACCACTGTGCCACTGATTGTAGAAAATGCTTTGAACTTGAACACAACAGAATTTCCCTGGTTGTTTTAAAGATTTATCTTTTGTTTATCGCGTGTAGATGTGGATAGCTTTATTAGCTGTAGTTCTCAAAGGACTTGACAAAGTCCTGAAAGAAAAGTAAAGATTTCATGTTGGGTGCAAATTCTTGTGCGTCCAACACAGACAATAACTTTAAAGTGTTTCTCCTTTATTTTCCTTACTTATTTTTATTAATGATTTAAATGTAAAAGCTAAGAAATAACAACAAAAATGTATTACTGTAAAGCTGCAATTTCTGTCCACTGATGGACCTCAACGACTCTGTTATGGTGAACTGCAAAAACCAGCTGATAAAGTAGCTTTCCCTCCTCACTTCACTTCTACAAAAATGTGTAACTGTATTTTAAATGGCTAAAAGCTGTATAAAGATTGGCAGAACTGCTCCTCCAAAGTGAAGCTAAAGAAAGTAGAGCTCCCCCTGGTGACTGGCTGCAGTATAGTTCATAAGCTCCACCTTCTCTGTGTTAGTGGATAGAACTTGGGCCAATCTAAAACGGAATATAATTTTTTTTCAAGGATGTTTTCTGTCATTTCAGGTAGTTAATATAATGTTGAGGCATGTTGTAGTGTCAAGTCTTTGGCTAAGTTTCATTTTACTTTGTTATTTGATGCTAAAGAAACAGGTGATAGTTGTAAATCAATGTGAAACTATCTTCAGCGTATAATTCAACATTACCTTGTAACTGGTTGCGCTAGAGCAGAACATAGTATTAATTAAGCGAAAACACAAGTGAGTCTGGAGGAAGTGTGAGTGGGTCATCGTTGTCGTGCCTCTGTGTGGCTCCATTCTCAGACAGTTCTGTGCAAACTCCAAGACTGTCTGCAAAACTGCAAGATGGCACCACCCATATCCTGGGAAAAATACTATCAGTTTTGCAAGGAAGTGGAGACGTGTTGTCCATATTTATAGAGTCTGTGATCTACACTGAATAACCCATAACAAAACTGAAGAAACAAGTAAAAACCGGATCATATATAAAACCAAAATCTGCCATTAACATCAGTATGTAGTTGAGGTCAAATACATTCTATGATAAGCCAATGGACTGGATGTAGTTTTGAAAGCCACATGCCTGCTTTGTTTGGGTCCGATTCACACTACATGTGAGATTAAAGACCAAACCTCCACTATCATACCTTTGTCAACACAGACACAAGTAGGAGCTCCAGTCTTCTGAAAAGATCAGACGACCATCTAAGCATCTCTCACCCAGGCCGGGAAGGTGGATCAAGGTGAACTCCAAGCACAAGCACTATGTGGAGGAGACCTGGCTCATCACTAACCTGCTATTAGCATCCATACATTTAATTATGGTGGTGGCAGCATCAGACTATGGGGCTGCTCCTGAGGAGCAGGTAGAGGGAGACTGGTCCGAATCAAGGGCAGGATGACTGCAGCCTAATGCAGAGAGAATCTTGAAGAAAATCTGCTAGAGAGTGTATTGACAGGATGCAGAAACCTGAAGATGAGTTCCTGTTCTTAGTGGTCACCTCCTAGACTAACACCTCCAAGATGGAGATCTGTGGAGAGACCTGAAAACAGCAGCTCACTGAGATGTCTCCAAAGAACAATTAAACTGGAAACTACAGTCAGTCAAATGAGAAATGATTTGAATAATTTACAAAAAGAATGTACACACTTCATTCCTTGTGTGTTAGAATGCCAATATGAGGCTGAATGTTTGTCCGTAAGGTGAGAACAGATGTCATGTCCTCTAAAGGAACCATCCCAGACTTTTTGACATTTGATTTTGCTGTGTCCCATTCCCAGTAGAGCTTGGGTGTCTCTGTCCCTCCACAGGGACTAGACATTTCCTACACTTAGAGACAACTGTAAGAACTGTAAAAGGGAACTTTTACATTACATTAAAAAAAGAACAAGTTATCCATTGCACAGACACTCATCAGTCTGGACTGACATATTTTACATAGCAACCTAAGA
The DNA here is from genome assembly GCF_022458985.1 of Mugil cephalus. Lineage (NCBI taxonomy): Eukaryota > Metazoa > Chordata > Actinopteri > Mugiliformes > Mugilidae > Mugil > Mugil cephalus. The sequence continues at coordinate 24,657,622 of NC_061779.1, forward strand.
ATTTCATGCAGTAATGTTCCATAGAAGTATAGTCCTACTCCAGGGTGTATGAGTACACAGTGACATTACCTTTGGATGTTGTTGCAGATAAGTAATTTGGTGAATTTCAAGTCTTTCTTTCTGTACAAAAAGCATATATTGCAATTGAAAGTGTTCAACCACAACAGCAATGTTATCTAATGGCACATGCTTTGCCTGGCAAATACACTTCCTTAATGGCGGCAGCAGATGGAAACGGCCAAGTAAGACAGAAGAAAGCAAAGCATGTAATGGAAATGGTTCGGTGCTGCATTTCTGACGTCAAACAGGCTAAATGACAAGACAGTGGCGGAACATTACAAAAGCCGGGAAGGATAAAGGAACCTCATAAATGAGCAGACAGCTCCAGTGGCAATTGTACAACAATGAAAAAATGAGGAAGCTTATTCTGAACCCTGAACACCGAAAGAAATTGAGGTCACCAGCCCTGGTTAAATGTGTTTAATCTGCTGTTTAATGACTTTCTTAATGAATGGATTCCAGTCCGTTCATTTTACACTAGTAATTACAGGTGTGTAATTACATGTTTTAGCCAATTCAATGAAATTTGTAAGCTACAGGCCAACAAATCGTCAAAGCTGTAGTGTGGGACTTCAACTCACCAAACAAGTTCACACAGTGCTGAACAGTTACTGTTTTTATCACTCCACAAACACACACATTGCAATCAGCATTTTTAATCAAAACTTTTATTCTGAAAAGATGAACTTCAACATATAAAACTGTGTGGTGTGGAGGTGTTGCAGGTTCTCTGGACTGTTTGTTCCTCAGACTGAAGCGTCTTTACCAGGAAACATGAAGCTCAAACAAACTTTGCTGTCGTTAAATGTAGAAAAATAAAAAACCTCACAGAGGAAGGAAACCATGGCGTTGTACACGGACTAAAGATGGCCAGTCGACAATCAGGCGTGCCTTGCAGCATTTGTGCGTTTAAAAATCGTCCAAGCAGCAGCGGCGTCTCCGGGGTGCTCTAGTGGCAGCAGCGGTGCAGGAACTTTTTGAAGAAGTTCCTGAACTCGGTGTTGAAGACGGTGTAGATGACGGGGTTGAGAGCGCTGTTGACGTAGCCCAGCCACGTAACTATGCTCATCAGGGCAGGAGGAACGTGGCAGTCCTGACAGCGAGCTCGCATTGTGTGGAGGACAAAGAAGGGAGTCCAGCAAAAGAGGAAGGCACCTTTAGGAGGAGAAGAACAGTATCAGAGATTAGAAAATCCAAGACTGAGCTCTGATAGTCATACTAATATATTATTTGGTAAACCAGCCGATAAAGTATGCCAAAAATGTCAGCACTACATCCAGTCACATTTTACAGTATGCAAGCCAGGAAGCTTCCAGGAACCAAGACCACTACTAGAGTGGTCTTGACCCACAGTACACTCTGTGGCTGAAGTGTACAGACAAGATATAGTATAGTATATGATGGTATTCAGATTTGTTGTATCTCTGAGGTAAGAAAAACAGTAATTCTGTCTGTCTATAGTATTCAAATTTGACTGCAGTACGTGATACAAAGTGCGTGATTTGGACAACACGCGTTTAGCCTAAATTACAGGCCATAAACAGAAAGGAGCAGCTAGCCTAGATCCATCAAACAAATCCACCGTGACATTCCCTTGAAGATGAACAATTGAAGGAAAACCTCAGCAACCTACAGTTTATTCTTCCTTCCTGTCACCCTGCAAACCTACCTCTTACCAGCCTACACTGAGTCTAGATGCTAGGTATCTACAGTCCTTCAGCACGTCCATTTGAATGTTTCCAGGTTTGCATCAATATAGAAAGAACAGAGAGGGCTGAAATTTGAAGATTCTCAGTCATCGAGGTCTGTGAAACACTTGAACCTCGTATACAAAGGTCTGGTAACAGAAAGTTCACTGGCAAAGACAACCCCTTAATTAATGCAAGAAACAGATGGAGGGGCGAGAAGGGTCGAGAGGGTGGATGAAGGGGGCAGAATGTGTGGATGGATAATGGCGAAGGAGCCCAGGGAGTGAGAGTGGGAGCACGTCGCAGGAAGCTTTGGTTCCTGTTTAGAAAGATGGAAAGAAAAGAAAAGAGATGGACGGGGGAGGATGGTGGATGAGAACTGAGACGAACAGAGAGGGAGACGGTTAAGATGTTAAGGCACACCTTTATATGTGGTTTTGAGGGGTGAAGGCTTTGTACTGATGTAAACGTATTCAGGATTACAGAACAAACAAACCCCTGCCATTGGGTCTGATGAGATGAAGAGTTTGAGAAACAGCCCACCTATGCAGCTGCCTATACTTCTCACTCAACTACTTACCTATATGTATAGGGCTACCCTCCTACATACTGTAACTATTTGATGCTTAACATACCAACATTGTGACCATTCTTCTTATCCATCCACCTACCTATAAATCACAGTGCCGACCTCACAGTAATCACCTTTTTTCCACAGTTAACAGTAGGTATATGACAGCTGCATGTATAGAGGAGCTGTCAGAGTCTTCCTGATACATTTAATTCTGTACGCCCTACCCCCAGGCTGCCCCTCTGAACTCTTAGCTGAGCTCATGAAACATTCAGTGAGCTTGATACTTAGACGCATGTCTGACCAAGTCTTACATGATAATTGGATTTCAGATTAAGGTTCAGATTAGCCTCTGTGTGCCAAAGGGAAGCACTTGTACGCATTAGGAGCAAGGCTTGCGGTTATTAATAGGTGGACCATTTCTAACTGATGCATTAGTGCCTCAGAGGAGGCATCAGAGGTGCCAGTGAAGGTGTTCAGGCACCTACAGTCATCCGGCACTGTGGGAGCTTCTGTGCTGCTGACTGACACTTCTTTGGTCATCCTTTTCATCCTTCTCAAGCACAGTTTGGATGTCAACGTCACGCACTTTTGAATTTTCAATGACATATAAGTACTGTTGCTAAAATGCTTTTTATCGCCATCAGATAAGAGACCTATACATGTGTTTATTAGCAGCAGGCTTGACTACTGTCCACCTTAGAAAGCTAAAGTTTCCAGAATGCAGAAGGATGTGGACTGACCAAGACCAGAAGGCGAACACACCTCTCACCTCTCCTAAAGTCTTTTCATTGGTGGCTTGTTATATTAGACTTTAGGATCTATTGACTGACGTTCAAAACACACTCACTAGCCTTCAACTTGTCAGACTTGCTTTTTATGTATACTCCCTCTGAAGTACTTTAAAAACACTTTCTATAGCTTGGCATTCTGTCAATCTCTAGGTTATTATTTTGTTTCATTCCATTTGAATGCAACCAGAACAAGTTCTTCTCAGAACAACTTTGGTTTGGCCTTTAAACACTGTTTACTTTTTTTGTCCGCCTTGAAAGTGCGCAGGTTAAGTTATGCCAGAAGCCATGACTCTTCAGTGGGACTCACACATGTATTGTGGGACCGATGAGACTGTGGCATTCATCAGTGTTACGTTTAAGTAACTGTTACAACACCAATTTGGACTCAGTTAAAACCTGGGCCTGTTTCTAATCCAGCTTTGTTCATTGGGGCTGTTAATAACAGCATTAAGGGGCTGCATCACAGATTTTCCAAATATCTGTCCTTATAATATGAAGTACTGTACACCTTAGTCCCTTCACATTGCCTGTGTTTCAGTCTCTACTTCAAACTAAGGACTGTACTTATTTTTCATAATCCACGTCCACGGAGGCAATTGTAGCAGCATGAGGAGTATGTTCTTTAGCCATTTCTACTAAATAGACAAACGTGTTTAGGATATAATAACTTTCCATTTGCAAAACTGCTCTTTATTGGAAATATACTGACCCACAACCACAGGAAGCACCTTCATAGCCTTCCTCTCCCGGCTGTTGATTTTGGCTCTCTTCCGTCTGCGAGGCTCAGGATTGAACTTGATCTCAGCAAAGCTCACTGTTGGCACTGGGCAGTTCTTGTAGTCCGATGATTGAAAGGGTTGGTCGGGGGATCGGACGGTGGACGGCTCATCTGGAGAGTCCGTCGCTTCCCGCTCTATGATGGGTGGCAACGGCGGTGGCAGGGAGGCCAGTGGAGGCAGGGAGGCAGCGGCTTCCTGCAGCTTGCGGCAGGCCTGGATGCTGTTCTTCAGCTTGGCCTTGCGCGCCTCCTCCCAGCGTCGCAGGCCACGGAACATGCCGCAGTACAACAGCAGCATGATGGGACAGGGAATGAAGAAGGAGCACACGGACGAGTAAACAACATAGTCGTTGTTCTCCAGTTTACACTCACTGGGGTCACGCCCCGGCACATTGTTGATTCCAAAAATGACGGGCGAGGCCACGGCCAATGCCAGGATCCATGTGGCTGAAAGCAGCACCGTCTGCCGCAGGTCCACGTGTTTCCTGTTGTAGTTGAGAGGGATCAACACGGCGATGAACCTGCAACAGGACAGAGAGATCTCACAGGTTATTCCTAGAAATTTTATTCATGATATAATGTTTCACTTTGGATTTTTCTTCTTAAAATTATTTTGGACCCTTACAGGGATGTGCAGTCAGGATAGACAAACCAAGCAACTCTATAGGGTTCCCGTGAAATAAGAGAAAGAAAGTGGGGCACCACATGTCTACCTTTTTGCATATATTGCAGTGACAACAATAACCCCCCTTAAACCTTGACAATAAATCTATCTATCTAAAATATTCCACAATCCCCCTTGGGGCCCCTTCTCTCTGTATGCTGAATTCTGCTACTATGGACTGTCTATGTTCAGTAACTTTGGTATGAACTGCGCACTATGTGCGTGTCAACTCAATGTGTCTCTCTACAGTTAGAGCTCAACCAGTCAGAGAACTATTTTTTTCCTGAAGGTGTAGGTGGTGGGCAAAGGTCATTGTGCCGAAAGGGTTCATCCTCTGGGGACCAAGATCACAATTAAAGTCAGGCATGTTAGGTAAAACACTGATAATCATAAATATTATTTTCTTTTGATTATCATTACTATGGTACCCATTCATAACAGAGCAATTTCTATCTTCTGCTGCGTCTACTGTACACTTTTCATAAATCTCCTCTCAAGGGTAATAAAGACTATGTTGGCTCGTAAAACATAAATTCAGGAAGTGTCTGAAACCCAAATGCTTCATCCCTCTAGGGAACATGCATTTTTCATGAGAACTTCGTGAGGTGTCTCTTGCACTGACACTGTGAACTCAGAGTGGCAGTGATTCACCACAGATTCCACCCAACATGTAAATTCCTGTTCGTCATAGTAACAAAATCTGTAATGTTGAAATTTGTTAAAATCGCTATATTATGAACATGCGCTGTACATTAATCATTTATTTCACTTCAGTTATACTTAATAAGTTTAATAGCATAAGTATAATAATAATAATAATAATAAGTATATAATATTATTATTATAAATATTATTTAATAAAAGGTGCTTCAGGTGCTTCGTAATAAAGAAGGAGTAGTACATAATACTTTTAAAAAGAGAAGGAATGTAGGATAATTCACGTTATAAAATAATAATGATAAAATAATTATTTCATAACATATTGTTAGCCTGAGCCTGTAGACTGAGCTCAGCGTTATATTTTTACTTTTTTTCTGTTATAATAAATCTGCACCCTGGCATCCAGTGGCAGAATCAGAGCACTCTTAACGTTTCTTCAGATGTGATTCCCAAATGAATCACATACACAGACCTATTTTTTTACAGAGCTGAAATTTCCCTTGGAAAATCTGAGCAGGATCAAATCAAAGCTGGAACTAACAACATTAATGACACTAGAATCCAGCAATTACTGCAGCGCAGCAGTTAATAGTGTAATTATAACTGCTTTTCCTACTGCCGCTGAGTGTGTGACTTCAAGATCCCTTCAAGTCCACGGCTAGCCATGCTTCTGTATTATTAAAACTTAATCTGTATTACTAAATATTATATTGCCTCTGATAAAGCTTTATACTGTACCAAAAAAACTGTCTCATTATGCAGTTATTAGTAATCCTGTAGGAATACCCGTTTCCAGAGAATATCTACAAGATGAAGCACAAGAGACAGAGGAGCAGTTGTGTTGGTTGTAACTGTAACTGACTGGTTGTAGGACTATCCAACCTCACATATTTTTTTCCCTCTGTATCAGTTGAAACGTGCCCAATAATGAAGTCACTGTTAACCAGACTCAGTTCACACTTGCTATTTCTCTTTGGTTTAAAACTGCTTCTATACCTGATTGAATGTTCTTCACTACAAATATCTTGAATGATGACTGTTCTGTTTTCTCACTCAAAACCAACTGACATAGAAAAATATTCTAATCATGTCAAGGTTTCATGACCAAGGGTGGACTTTGTCTTGGTCAAATCCTGCATCTCACCATTTTTTTTCAGTGCAATGACACAATCTATTCAAGACAGTTACACTGCATCCTCAGGTCTGTAACACATGCCCCATGATCCACTCTACATTAAATCCAGGCAGTGGTCTCTACTGTACACGACCCTGATTGGACACACCACCAGTCATCACGCTAAACTCCTCTCCAGCAACATGTCCATCCTCCAGTCTACCTACACCCTTCGTACACTCCGGTATAATTCAAAACACAACCCTTTCCCGAGACTAACCAGCTGCTAGCTGTAGCTTCATTTGTAATGGAGTGGTATATCGATCTTCTTACTCCTTTCACTTTCTAGCAGGAAATCACTTCATTCAAAGCTCTGGCTTAAGGTTCATCTCAGCCCTTGAGCCCCTGGTTTAAAGCCAGTGTTTCATGCAGCAATGACAGCAAGTGGCCTGAGAGACCAGAAGATTTACTTCCTCATCTTGTGGATATCAGCAGTGGGTGGACTCCTGCAGATTCCCAGGACTGGTTTCTTGTTCAGTCTCTTGAATTATTTAGACTCTGTCATACAGTTAAACCTCTAAATGCTGCTTCAAAATCCTTTGGGTCATCGCCATTAGTCAATATTAGCCTCACTGCTCCCTATCGGTCTGTAATGTAATCCCATTTTCTGGAGTCAGGACATCAGATTTGAAGAGCAGTCTGGGTTTTCAGCTCAGAGTTTCATCCTTCAACATCAGCCAAGAGTTCAGATAATCTCATTGAGTCAAACTAACGAGCACAGAACAAAGCTGATGGTTCATCAACCCAGGCACATCCTTCATTTCTGGACTGTTGAATTGTTCCTGCTGCTCAGATTTTTCTTCTTTTGGAGCTTTTACAGGAATCAGACAAAAGGTCGTCATCATATTTCCACATCAGTGTGACTTGTGGTATAACTGTTTGAGTCCACGTCCTCCAGATGGAGACAGAACTGTGTCCTTTGTGCATCCTGACAGACATCGGGGGTTCTGGTTTGATTGATCAGCGGCGTGTTCCTCAACGACCCTGACGTGAGGCCGATTTAAACTCTAGTTGTGACACCGAATCTCTGAGTTATGGCTTATCTTTGACCTCTTACTTTTAATCAACTGCACAGCATCTTGTCTGACATTCTCACAGGAGGTCAAGGCCATTTTTTATTTATTTTAGTTTTTTACTGCAGAGCTGTTACTGAATCTTCAGATTACAGTGAGTCAGAGTATGAAGATGAATTGTAATGGCATTGGTGATTGTCTAGTCAGACCCTGAGGTTAACATTTCTACACATTTTGTGAAATACCTTGTTTCATAAAATCTGATCCAGGTATCTATTTACATAAATCCCACTGACTTTTGATGATCACTTGACTTTTCTACTATCACGGCTCTACACGAAAACACTGATCATAAGCTGCAACTGCATGAGCCTCAGACTGCCCCTAAAGTGAAACCTTGGTGCATCCATTTTTATTTCCAGTCTACGTTGACAGCATGTCAGCACGGCGGCGCAACTTCACAGAATTGCTAGCAGGGTAGCGTGGTTTTGTTTGATAAAATGTATCTGTCTTCAGTGAAAAATTGTTGAATTTGTATTCCTATAGATGCGAACAAGAAAAAAAAAGGAGAGAAAAAAACTACAGGAACGTTTTCAAGTACTTGTTGTGTTCTTGCAGTGTGGCCTCACACTGTTCAGTGTTCAGGAGAACACTGACCTGTCGATGCTGATGGCGCAGAGGTTGAAGATGGAGGCAGTGCACAGCATCACGTCCATGGTCATCAAGCCATCACAGAGGGTGGTGCTGAGGGTCCACACACCATCATGGAACTGAAACACAGAAACACAGTACATTTACTCGTACTCATACTGTACTTAATCGACATTGGCAAAAATACAGTTGTGGCATCATCAGGAAAATTAACTTGATGTGTCACTGCATGCAGTCTTTTGACTACAACTATATCCTGAAATCCAAAGGGCTCTTGTGATGATTAATGAAAGAAGAAAGTGTTAAAGTTTTTACACAAATTTATTTCTGTATTTTACGAATTGTGTCTTTCTACACATTGTGAGGGATGACAAGTGTTTTTTTAAGTTAAGATGTCTGCAACCACTTGTTTTTTTTGCCAGTCTTCTTCTTGTCCTTCATCTTATTATTTCCTTGTAATGTCCTTATAAATCATTTAATAGATAAAGTATACGATCCTCTTAAACAATGAAAAAGTAAAAAGTCATGCACAATATATAGCAACAAATACGAAAAAAATACATTTCACAGGATGCAATCTACTTATTAAATTAGTGAATTAATTAATCTGATACACATAGACACAAAAATGCTGTATATCATTGCAAAAAATAATTTAGGGCTTAATTTCATTAAGAGATTTAGGGAGAAATGGTTTGTTACTGAAACTGTTCCATCTAAAATTCCCTTAACTCGCTCTCTATAACGTCATTTTTAATATTTAATAAGGTGTGAAAGGGGAAATGGAATGCAAAAAGTCAGAGTACTCAAACTTGTATTCACACTCTGTATCAGTGGCAGAATGTAACTTTACTCGAACAGCACTTTGAAAGAACTTTAATGTTCACAAATAGCAACATATACTACTTATATATAAGTATATATGCATGTGTGTTATTTCCACTGATTAGGCCTAACATTACAACCACCTTCCTAATACTGTGCAGGTCTCCCCAGTGTCTCCAAAACAGTTGTGACTCATCAGAGAATGGACATGGGTCTTCTGAGGGTGTCCCGTGTTGTTAGTGGGGTCTTTGGGTCCTATGGGTTGAGGCCTCTGTTGATCATCTCACAGATGGAGTGTCATAAGGAGTGTCATTGCTATGGGATATCTGGTCTGGTCTAGGTGGGTGGTGCATGTCTAAGTCACGTCCACGTGAATCCCAGGTATAACAGTTTCTGATCAGCACGCATACATGTATACTACTTATAAAGGCAATCAGAATAAAAGCAAACTTCTCTGAGAGGGAAAAGAAGGCAGGACAATCTGATGAATGTATAAATAGACAAATGAAGAATGTCTCAGCTACAACACAGACTCATTGTTTTCAATGTTTTTATTTTGTAATATTGTGGGGCACTTCAGCTGACCTCTGGACTGGGATGAAAGCCAACCTCAGGAGGAATGTACATACTGTCTATGCTGTTGTTCTCTGGGCTCTCATACACAAAGACTCTGAGAATGTACGAGGACAAACAGTGAGTTAAGTCAAGTTGGATTTCATGGATGAAAAGTGAACACAAAGGGAAGTTTGAGTGTCATTTGCTGCTGTGACATTAGGTCAATCTGAAGCTGATGGGTGACGTCACGGAAGGGGTGGGGCTACTGTATAAGAGGGCAAGGCTTCTCCTGAAGGTCAGCTGGAGTTTAAAGCCTACATTTAAAGGGCCAGTGCACTCCACTGTTAACATGTTGCTCCCCTGCAGGATCCAGGCAGGAGTTTAGAAACACTGAGGTCCCATAAGAAAGTGAAGCAGACCTCAGTGAACAAATAAAAACCTAGAAGATGTAAAGCAACTATTTATATTAAAAAAGGAATTATAAAACTACGAAATATACGATAGAAACACATAGGAATGGTATGAATTAATATATATAAATAATACTCTATGTAAAATTAAGAAAAAGAAAGACAAAATAAAATAAAATAAATATAATAAATGATATCTATAAATAATATTAAATAAATTAAAATAATAAATAAACTAAAAAATATTGTAATTAATAGTGTAAATGTTGTTACTCACAAATAAACAGTTAAATAGAAATAGAAACAAGTTAAATAATCACTTTAACATATAATCAAATCTATAAATTAAAAAATTAAATAAGCATAGATAAAAAAAAATAATTCATCCTGTTTTTTCTTAAGACCCTCACAGCATCTGGTGTAGAGCTATGTGTTCCTCTCAAACAACCATTTTCCAGTTAACAGCTTCCTTTTCTGTGTGATTTTAGTAAAACAGATTTTTTTCATGACAATAAAAAATGGTTTAATTATTTTAATGCCACTATATGTTTATGCTGAATAACATGTCACTGAATAAGCTTTATGTAGGAACTTTTGCAGCGTTTATTAAATACAGGCCCCTCCACCTCCAGCTTCTTTACCAGGTCAAACCCAGCCCGGCCCAGCCCAGCCCGGCCCCTCCAAACATCCTGCCACGAACCTGCCTTGTGTCGCATAGAAACACCACTCTGAACTTTCAGCTTTTTCCTCCATTTATTACACTCTACACCTGCTGCCACAATATTCTCTCTTTCTGACATATTTTCAGACATTCAGTGTGGCATACTGTCGGGACAACCACAAACAACTGGACATGGAGGGAGACGTGGATTTGAGGAGTGGTGTGTTTGCTATAACTGAAGGTTTTCCTGAAGAGTAGAGTTTGGGTGTTTTTGAAACAACTTTATCATGTTCTGATGAGGAATCTTTTGCAGTACTGTGTGTTGAGTTGGCTCTTTAATTCATCCATTCATTATCTGTAATGTATCTGGAGCCCATCCCAGACACTGGGCAAGAGGCCGGGTACATCTTTTAGGGATCACCAGTCAGGTCGCCAATCTGTCACATGCCGAACACAAAGAGACAAGAAAACAGTCCTGCTCACATGTACGCCTTTGGTCAATTTAGAATCAACAATTAACCTAACAACCATGTCGTAGAACTGTGGAGGAAGTCGGAGCACCCAGATGGCTCAGTTGGAAAGGGGGGTTCGCCCTTTCTTGCTGTGAGGTGTCAGTGTTAACCAGTAGACCACTATGCAGCCCGGCTCTTTAGTTAATAGGAGTTTTCTTAAATGCAAACAGATAAAACATTTTCTTCTGCTGGAGAAATGAAAATGCTCAGCGTTTTTTCTATTTGATTTCATACTTTTAATATTCATTGGTGAGAAAAGGAAAACCAAACCTGAAATGTGAGAACAAACGCTCACTAGACCTTGATCACCGGATGAGCTGCAAATCACTTTGGAGTGTCAACATGTTCCATTGTTTCTCTGCAGCAGACAAGTCCTTTACTTTTATGAACACTTACTAAGAATTGCATAACATTATGATATGTAATAAATAAATTGGTGTTTATTAAACCTATTGTGTAGCATGTTTGACTTATCTATTTGGCCAGATCTCTAATTCACCATTAATTCATGGACATGAACCTTCTGAGTGTGTCTTGTGGTGTCTGGCAACAAGATGCTGTAAGTGTAGGTGTTTGGGTCCTATAGGTTGAGGGGAGGGTCCCCCCCTGGATCATCCCACAGATACTTTATCAGTTTGGGATCTAGTGAATTTGGAGGCCAGGTCAACACAGGTGTCTGGATTTTAAAAACCAACTCTGATGTATTAAGAGTCTTAATGGTTTATAAGCTGTTGTGAGGTGCAAACCTCTGTTACTCTTAACCCTTAAACCCCTTTAAAGCGAGCAGATGAAGCATTGACTACATGTTAATGTATTCCATTCTAATACTCGTCCATTAATTAATGGAAGGGGCTGGTGTTGCTGCAGATCTGGTGAGCAAAGAACAATGATAACCTCAGTCTAATGTAAGATTGCCTCATTAATAACTAGCTCCGGCTAATTGATGGGACAATAAAGCAGAGAGTGATGCACACTCAATGTGATAATTAGGCTGTTTAAAGTAGTTCTTAATGTGGTCTCTAATCTTAATAGCCATGATAATAATCTTTAATTAAAATGAGCATTAATGCATTTGTAATATATTTAGACCACCTGTGTACTTTAATGGAAAATACATTAAGAATCTAATTATTTCTTTCTATTTCTTAAGGTCCTTTCAAACAAAAGCAGCGTTCTTCTTATTCAAATGATTTGACAAATTGAATCTTACCACCTTATCCCTTCATGGGGCACCCATTGATATACTGGGAAATTCTAAATTTCAGCACTAGACTGTTATCATAACACATCAGAAGACTGTTTTACTTTCGTGAAATTTTTCAGAAGATTTTAATTTTCTTGTAGAAAATCAAGGTTAACGAGTCATCATAAATGGCTCCTGGCCCTTAAGTGGTAAACAAATGTAAACATGTATTTAGACTATTAAAACAGAAGTGATGCTTCAGGCACTTGTCAACATTATCGCATTACACAACTTCTTCATGGTGCCTAATAAATTTGTTGCTCACATGCATAGGTGGACCTAGCACACCACATCTGACCCTGATTTCACCTGATGTTTGTTCTCTGACTGGCTGAATGAAAACCACATGCTTCTAAACCTCACTGAGAGGCACAGGGATGCAACTTTAAATGTTGTGAAGTTACCAAATGTTGTTCCAAGTAGGGCCACATAAAGGGTTAATCTAGCTAAATGAAAGCATTTTTTTTTTTTTTTTTTTTGCAGCGGTGTCTATATTAAATAAATGTTTTTAATCAGTCAGTCAGTATGCGCACATTTTAAGGAGTTCTGCCTCCAACAAGGATTTAAATAAGAAAGGAAAAAGTTGCTCTTGTAGTGACCCGGCATCTGGACTAAAGACTCCCAATAACACTTTACTTCTGGGCCTTTCCATACACCAGCACCATGCACAACATTCCATCTCTATCCAAAGCAAGTGTTCCTGGGGGGGAACTCACCTCTGAGTAGACGAAGAGCGGCAGAACGAGCACCGCGAGCATCAGATCCGCCACCGCGAGACTGACGATGAAGTAGTTGGTGGTGGTTTTCAGCGCCTTCTCGGTGAAGACGCTCAGACAGACCAGCATATTCCCGCAGATGATCACCACAATAAGTAGCACCCCGAACAGCAGTGCCAGCAGGTTGTACCCCGTCGCGCCCTCCGCCACCGCTTCCCCAGCCGCCGCCGCCGCCGCCGCGCTCAGGTTGGCAGCCATCTCCGCCGCGGCTCCACCGTCGGTCCGTACCGGTCCGAGGCACAGCAGCGCGGCCAGCGGACTCTCATGAAGGCTTGGCCAGACTCTGGCTCCCGCTTTGTCGTCTCATTTGATGTCACAGAGAACCGACCACAGACTAGCAGGTTTTACCGAGGAGCTCCAGCGCGCTCCGGTGCGCACTTTACGCAAGAATCCTCCGCGTAAAATAGAAGAGTCAGAATATTCAGGTATTTACAAAGTTAATATATAACTAAATCTAAAATATGAGATAAAGTCGCGTCCTTGGGCAAAGATCATTGTCTATGGAGAAAAAGTCTCAATAAAAACAGTCTAAGTTTGACCAAAGACGCTCCAAATAAAATCTTCAAATCATTAGATGTTCATAAGAAACCCCGCATTTTCTCTGTTAAACACTATGAGGACCACCCGGACAGCGATAAATATCTGGGGCTAGTTCACAGCTCCTGTAGAAGTTTACCTGCAGCCTGCAAAAAGGCCACCGGGCCAAATTAGCCAATTAAAGCCGCTTAGGAGCTGCGCTTTACGGTGTCCTTCAGCCCTTGAGCTCCAGCACGATACGCAGTTCGTTCATCTGTCTGTCTGTCATCAGTGCCCGCGCGTGTGCGTGGGGCAGCACACTGAAAAAAATATCCACAAGTCTACCGGTTATTGACTTCAGCATGAATAATACGTAAGAGCTGAAGACCAACAATTACTATTACCACTAATAAATGTATGATAATTAGAGTCATTGCTTTAAGGCATTTTTCACTAGACATTATTTTGCTCAGTATGGACTAAAATCTCACTGTTTAGACTTAAATTAGAAAGATACATGTTTAAGTAGCTTCATACAAGCTCTAAGTACATATTCTTGTTATCTATAACATTTGGCATTATCAAGACTAATAACATTCTGTATATTATGTGAGGGCCAGTGTGCTGTCAGTGCCCCCATTAAATTAGGAAAAGTCATATGAAGAGGAAAAAAAAAGATGTAATTTAGAGATGTTAAGTATTGAATGGAGTCAAATTGATTCCAAAGATAATAGGAGCATTAACTGAAAGTAGCCTCAACATAAACAATCACCAAGCACATTATCAGGAAGGACATATAAGCCTGCTTTGACCTGCAATTAGCCAGTCAGCCAACCAAGTAGCAGTAGTGCAATGAATCAGAATCATCAGCATGATGAGTGGCATCTCATACCTCAAGAGTGGGAAAGAAGTAAAAACAAGGAAGAACAACAAAAAAAATATATACTTTTTCTTGATGTACTTGTTAGGAACTGTTTAGAGAAATAAAATGAACACATCCTTTTAAATTGAATCTGAGTTTGTTTAGTGTAGTATTCATTAGACTGAATTGAAGTTGTGAACAGAAGGCTCTTGCTGCTCTCTGAAGCTGTGCTAGAAACAGATATGCAACTGTCCGCATTTTCTAATATAAATATGTGTTGTGTTCAGGATGCAGGCACAATGCAGGCAGCAATTATCAGAAACCACGCTCAGAGTAATGAAAACAGTGTTTTCTATGCGCAACCATTCAGGTGATACAGGACTGTCAGAGACGCACATCAGCATTGGGCTGCTTGATTTCACAGGACTCATTTTAATTTGATGAGATGACAAAAACATCAGCTTTGCCCACGTTTGTTTCATTTCCCTGATCTGATTTCATCTGATTGCATGAGGCTGTGGTACTAACAAATGCATGTATTTCTCTTCCAGAGAACACAAGACATAATCAGACTATTACACAATGGGAATACAGATGCAGCATACAGTAGCTAAGATGAAAAGCCACAAACAGTAAGTCATGGAAAAACATCATGATGAATGATGATGATTTAAACTCTCCAAGGGTTTTGAAAAGCTGTAGCTTGAGGACCGACTGCAGTTCATTCCATTTAAAAGGTGCAAAAACAACAGTTTTGACAGGGTTAGTGGGGATAAATAAAGGACATCTAAGGTTAACTTGTGTTTAGTCACTAACAAATTCAATCTGAGTAAAGATATGAGGTAGTCTGGAAGATTTAACAGTACATATACACTTTATTTATTTTACTTTAGATTCATATCATGAGATAAATGTTAATTCCTGTGCATGAAGTCCATCCAATTGTGTATAATATCAAAGAACATCTCCACAATCCAAAGTGCCCAGAAGAATAAATCACAAATGACTGCAGAATATTTTTTCTATAGTTTTAAAAAGACAGAGAGCCTTTAGTTTTTGGTATGAAGTGTTGGATGCGTAAGTAACTAAACCCATTATTTTTCTCATTCCTGCAGTTAAAATCGGAAGATAACGAGAAAGAATCAAGTGAATGTGATTCACTACCTTTACTAATCCTACAAGCCAAAATAAGACTGAGCCTATAATTTTTAAAGAAAAAGGTGTTGGACAACTGAGGTGAATGAAGTTATTTATGTACAGTAAATAGTGACGGACCAAGGAAAGAGCCCTGTGGCACTCCATTACTGATGGCTTGACTGAGCACCATCTGATTCCTCTCTGTACAATATGAGATGGATCAACTGAGGGAAGTTTTTATACTGAATGTTGTTTGTTGTGTAGGAGTTTATGACAAAAAATATCAAATGGCGTTTTTAGAAATCAGTTAAAAGAGGAGTTTTTTTTTTTTTTAATTCCAGGTGGAAACATCAACATCTACTGGAACTGCAGTTATTATAGTGCTGCTCACACTCTGTAGTTCACAGGAAACAGGAAATTGAATTATGTACTAGCACCAGTTTGATGTTTTTGTTGTTTATCATCAACAATTTCATGTCCTTCACTTTTATTCTCTTCCAGTCCCTACAATGCAGGTTTTACTGAATGAATCTCTCTGCTGCCACCTGCTAGCCACCTTCATACATTACAGCAAGAAAAAAAAAGCAAGTATCATTTGTGCCACTCAAAGGATGGATGGGTTTTAAATTTATATATATATATATATATATATATATATATATACATATATAGGGCAACAGGGCAGACAGACAACAGTTCCCAATTTAGAATCACCAGGCATTTATCTGCAAATGCCAGATAATGTCATATAATCCTGCTAAATAAGAAAATGTCCGAGACCATTAAAATGTACTTGGTTAAATACCATAGCTAGCAAAGAAGCAGTACATTTATAATTTTATGTGGTTATGCTAATGTATCCCTTTTCAGTTAATGTAAACACTGTGGCTCTCAACACTTTGTTTATTGTTGAGGTCTGAGTGGGTTATGGTGTTGTTCCGGACTGAATGATACTCAACTATGTGACAAAATCCTGAATAACAGCTTTGTAAAAGTAATGTTGTACTTGACTGGGTTAGAAATTAAAATACAAAAGCAAGATATTTCAATGAAAACATGACATATTTAACATACTGTATCCAATTAATTATTTGTATTGTAATATTTATTTTTTCATTTGAATCACAGGATGTCAGCAGCATATACAGTAAACCAAGTCCATTTTAGGTACATTGCTGTCTTCTCTGCAGTCCTGGGTCTCAGTGGTGTGTTCTGTCCAGTTCTCCGACTAAAATTAGGGGTAGAAGTTATTTTCAATGAAAAAATGCCTTGTCTTCTATGTAATTTTGTCACTTTGCGGACCAGATTACACCCTCTGGTGGGCCGATTTGACCGACTTGGCCCACCAGGGCCATATGTATGACACCTGTGCAATAAACTAAATTTAATATACTACTTTATATACTGCTGTCCTTGCATAGCCAAATACTGTATATACACCCTTGAAAAATAACTTCCACCTCAATCATCCTAGCCAAGCATCACAAAATAGCATTTAAACCATTATGAATACATCAAATGAAACTGTTGCCACTTTAATGTAACACTTTTGTTAGGAGGATTTCACTTTGGATCCCTCACTGGTTCTTTAAGGCTGAATAAGATTAACCAGTTAACTGAAGTTAACTTTGTGCTTAGTCTGAGGCTTTTGCAGCTTGTTCCAAAGACAGTCGCGGTCAGGATGTCGTCAGTCATCTAGGCAGCTGACTAGGAAATGAGGTCTGAGCAGGGTCAGCATGGGACTACGGGGGGCCCCTGCCAGGCAGTATGCTTCATCCGCACTGACGCCGAGGGAGCGCAGCGTCAACAGGGCGCTGCCGCAGCTTTCCCTGCCACCATGTGACGTGAGTAGGGCGATGTTGAGAGGACTGTCGAACATGCCGAACCTCTGTCGCATCTCTCCCAGCTGAGCTGAGAAGCTCTGTGTAAAAAGCACCTCAGTATCACAAAAAAGTAAAGATGGCATACAGTACTACAAGGATGTTGCTGTTTGTACCTGAGCAGCCTGTCTGCTCTCTGGCGCTGGCTCAGCATCAGGCCAGATGACGGCGTCCCCACAGAACAGAACTCTGAGCTGTTCTGATGGACAGGAGGCTGTGTACTCTCCTAGCAGCGCCGCGAGAATACCTGCACCAATTATAAGGAGGAACATTCACCTCCTGACATTACAGTCACTTAGAAATATCATCAGACTGAGTATCTTAGAAATGCAAAGTCTGACATTTTCAGGCTATCAGAAATAGATGTGATGAAGGTCAAACAGTTGAGAATGGAGTTGTGACATTTCTTCAGTCCAGACTGAAAAAAATCTCATCAGCTACTAATGAAACTAACAAACGTTGTGAAACATTGTACAAGCATCACACAGAATCATCAATTGTCCTTAATGCATTTAGAAAACAGAGATAGCACACAATTAATACCGTCACCTCAAGTCTGGATTAGTGCAACTCTCTCCTTCCCGGTCTCCCGTCCCTCCATAAGCTCCAACTGGTTCAAAACTGTGCTGCACGAATTATCACCATCCTACAACAACTTCACTGGCTACCGGTCACAAAGGATTCAATTCAAAATCCTTTCAGCCACTCTGCTCCCAAGCTCTGGAACTCTTTATCCTCCGACATCCGTAATATTGACTCTCTCCCTGTTTTCAAAACCAGACTCAAAACTCACCTGTTTAGAATCGCTTACTCACTCCACCACCCTACTTCTCCCTTCTTCATTTCCAAAGTTTTATTCATACTGTTTTATTAAAATGTTCATTTTCTGTTTGTTAATGTTTGAATGTTGCTTATTGTATGTAACTTGTATTTGGATGTTTGAATGCTGTTTTATGTGTCCATTGATGTTTTTTCTTTTCTGTAAGGTGTCCTTGGGTGACTTGAAAGACGCTTCCTAAAAACTTTAGTTTTTAGCTCAAAGTAGTGTGTATATATATATATACATATATATATATATGTACACACATACACATATATATACCCCTGCGACCCTGCTGGAGCTGGGGGTAAATTTAACCCAACAAGGTAGTTAACCCAACAAGCATGTCTTTGGAGGTGGGAGGAAGCCAGAGTACCTGGAGAAAACCCACACAGACACAGGGAGAACAGAAAGGACAGAGCTGGGCTCAACCTGAACCTTCTCGCTGGGAGGCAGGGCATCTCTCAATTAACAGTCTGCAATCATTGTCATGCCACTCTAGCATCATGCAACTCCTCCAATGTTACTCCTTAAAACTGTCCAGGTCCGACTTAAAAAACGTAATCAAGTGCTCTCTAATGACAGTCCAGTTCTTTTAGGACTGAGGTTGCCTTTCCCATTGACAGTAGGTCTAAAAAGTCCTTCAGCCAATTATGTTACTTATATCAATCTGGCTTGCCTATCTTACAGTTCACAAGCATCGTCCTCTTCACAGAAAAGCTAGAGCAATGATCTGTTGAATAATTTTTGCAAGGATATTTTCCACTCTACTTCCCCGTAAACGTACAACAGGACAATGAGGAATGTGAACATCCAATATAACATTGAAAATTGGTCGACCACTGGGCAGAACCACAGTAACTGCATAAAAGTACCAAGCTCACCATGGCAGTGCCAGCACAGTTCAGAGACATTTGGGTCCATTTTTTCCCCCTGACTTTTCTGAATTGTCAGTGGCATCAGTCACATGACTGTAATGAATGACAGAGGAATTAAAGTTCCTGACCTTTCTTTGACACCTGCAACGCCTCGTTGCTGTCTGTTGACAGGAAGAGCTGCACTTTATTTTTCAGTAGACTCTCAGTAAAGTCCTCCTCACTGGAAAAACAGAATCTGCTGACTTCAAGACCTGCAACAGAGCAGCGATGACATGACAACAGGAAGCCACTGCAATCTGACTCCTGACGATTAAAGATACATTACCGTAATGTCTGGTGCTGCTGGTGATGTGGGAGCTCTGCTGCTGTTGCTGGCTGTCGGTGGTGATCAGAACCACGTCAAACAGCAGAGACTCGGCGGGATTTTTCTCCAGCAGGCGCTCGTTCACTTTCTGCAGCGCCTGCAGCAAACAACAGAGACAGAAATTCACTTAAGATCTAAATTTTTACTGACATTTTCTATGTTTTAATGTCTATGTCTGTCCATATATTCTATTAGACAGTATTTTATTACTTTTCTATTATATCGACCTATCACATCAGTTCCAGCTAAAGGAATAAATAAAAACATTCACAAATATATGCAGTTGCTTTACCTTTTGCATCCTTTTCTGTGTTGCTGATTTAATTTTTAATCGAATAAATTGGCATTTTTTTCCATTAATCTACATCCAGCAAGCCATAATTTTGGCCATGTTTTTTTTCCGTTTATGATTGCAAATTAATTTAAAATCTAGTAAATGGTAACTATTTGGAGCATTTGCTTTCGCCTAACTTTTGTCAGAGGCATCCTGCTTGCTTTGATGATCCTTGAGAACTTAACTGGACTCCACCAGCTTCATGTAAAATGTCGAGAAGGTGTTTGGTCACGGAGCAGCAAACAAGAAACTAACAATCTCTCTACCAGAACTTCAGACATCCTCTGGAAAGATGGGAAAACCTGCTAGAATGAAATGCTCTGGTAATCAGGCCTACATGGTAAAACATCTAGAAAGAAGCACCCGACAGACTGTTAGGAGTTTGTATCAGATATTAATAATAATTATTCTCTCCTTATAGTGGTACATGGTGGTGGCAGAGTCATGCTATGTGGATGTTTCTCAACAGCACAGAGGTCTCTAAAGAAAACCTGCTCTGGAAAAAAAATGCTCAGATTTAGGCGTGCAAAGCTTAGACTTAGGTTCAGGTACTCAAACAGGTCATTTGTTAAGAAGCGTTTTCAGGTGCAAACTAATCCACATTTGATGCTCTAGTGATTATTTGGGGCAGCAGGATGGTGTATGTGAGGGTCCAAATAAAGTGCAGTGTTAGTATTTATAGTAATAAAGGTACACGTCACACAGTGAAGCTCAAGTATGTGGCACACTGATGTATTTCAGCAGATTTTGGAGCTAACAATCACAGTGGGAACTACACATGAAGAAACCATCTACCTAACGTTTCTGTATCTCACAAAGATATGGCAGGTGCAACCAAAATTCTTGTTGGTCTTCCGCAGTAGTGGCTTCTTCACGGCAATTTGAACCCCAAAGGCCTGACTCATGCATGTTTAGATATGTCCACACCACCTACACAGTGTGAAAAATTCATGTGGGCTCTAATCTTAGATGTTACTAATTTGGTATTTTATTTGTTTCTGAGGTTAGTAACTCTCATGAACTTATAATTTGCAGCAGAGGAAACTCTTGGCCTCCCTTTCCTTGTGAGAGCCAGTCTTACCACAGCATTGGATGGTTGTTGATACCAATTAATTTTCTGACTGATCTTCATGTCTAAAAGTCATTTTGGACTGTTATTTCCCTTAGTTGAGTGGTTCTTGTCTTTATATGGATTAGAACAGCAGATGAATAGCATTATTCACTGTGGAACTCTATACCAAATTTTTAGAAGAAAAAACATTGATTGAGAAGGTGTGTTAGACCTTTTGACTGATAATATATTCACCTACTCACATTTAACACAATAAATAGTTTTAACAATTAAACTGTTGATGATGCTGCTATCTCACCTGCAGCAGTGGAAAGGCGACGCCTACTTCGTACACGCCATCGTCGGTCCTGGCTCCCGAGTCAAAGACTGCATGAAACGTTACAGCCACCACCACTGCATGCTCAGCATCTTTCTGCAGAGGAGACACAGAACCTACAGCTTTATCTGAGCTCAATGTTATTGCAGGAAGGCCTGTGGAGTCTGCTCTTGAGAGAGCCTTGAGCAAGATTATTCACACAGTTTTTTTCTCAGATTAATTCAGTGGCAGAAAAGTACACCATTTGCCTCTAAATTGTAGTAATTGTAATATAAATACTCAAGCATTTCAGTTTAGTACACTCAAGTACAGTAAAAGAGTAAATAATACTCAAACCTGGTGTCTACAGATAAAGATAGATGACGTTATTTGTTTTTTGGGTTTTTTGTTTTTTTGTATATGTGAAAACACCATGCACCTACAGTGGATGTGGAATTACTTTGCTGGATTCCTGAATTATGTCTCTACACTGCTTGTAACCTTCTGAATTCCTGAATAACTGAATCCCTACTACGAAAAAAAAAAAAAAAAAACCTTTCAACTTGAGCATTACCGGAGCTCACTGATGAATGAAGTATTTCACAGTTAATCAATGACTTATGTTGTGTTTTAAATCGGTGAGCTCCAGTGCCATCGATTTGGCATAAACTGGAGCCACTTGAACACAATCTTAACTGTATTAAGCCTCACCCTGACGGGAAGTTTGAAAGTTTAAAGCAGGTGTCTTCAATGTATTTGGAGAGATTGATGGAGAGATTAAGTAGGGACCCCCTACCTACTATATGTGTTGTATATTTAACTCAGCCTAGTGCAAATTATAAATATACATTATTATTATGATTCTGCATTCAATATAAAGCTATTCAAATAATACACAGGTTCAGTTTTTGTTCAAGTGACAAGTGATCCATTTTGGCGTCAGTATTAGACTGAGCAAGCTGCACTGTTAGCTTCTCTTCTGCTAATATTGCAGCATGCCTCTGGGATTTTACCTGGGAACTGAATAGGCTCTCTGAACCTAACAGACAGCGTGTAATATGCGGCCTTGTCATTGGCTGAGCAGCGATAGGGGCGGGTCCTACTGTTTACAGGAGGTTTGACAGGTCTAGCGTGGCGCTCTGTGTGAAACGTGGCTGCTGAGGCAGCTGCTGTATTGTTGAACGGGTGTGTTGACAAAACACCTCCTTTTATCTCTTTACTAAAATATGTTGATTCGTGTCAATGTGTATTTAAAGAAATTTAAATTTGTGGGGTAAAACCTATAAAATACATAAAAATATCTAATCAACCAAGATTTTGTGACGAACCTGGAGTACCTCCGTGGACCCCCTAGGGGTCGTGGACCCCCTATTGAAGACCTATGGTTTAAAGCATAGACTGTAGACTGTGACTCTTGATTTAAAGGGTTTAAATCTATTTAATATATGGCTTGTTTGGAGTAACAAATATGTGTATTTGATATATATATATATATATATATATATATATATATATATATATTATATATATATATATATATATATATATATATATATATATGTGTGTGTGTAGAACAGAGGATTCAAAAGAATTTGTGATGTATGTCAAAGTTGGGTGTGGATGTTTTTATAGGCGTGTCATTACATGCCTCACTCTTCTTGGATAAGAGCCAGTACCGGAGATGGTGTACGCCTATTTTAGATAGGCTGTATTGAAATGTTTCATGCGCGCCTTACCTGCTGCACGTCGGTATTCTGGACCGTGGAGACCATGCTGCACCTCTGCCGGTTGTAACAGGCTGCTCTATAGACCTGTTCACCGTCACTGATACAAACACTCAAACTAATTCACTAAGTGCCTCCACAAACAAACCAGAAACACAGCACTGTCTGTTTTGGTTCCGCTTTCCGTAGCTACTCTGACGTTCACTTTAAGAACGTAGCGTGAGGGCGTCACTTCCGTCTGAGCCTGCCGCTGGCCACCCCGCCCACAGCAGTGATTATTGTGTCAGGTGGAGAAACACGGTCCGATTTAGACCCATAAACCCCACGTCTGGATAAAGTATTGGAACAAAGGACAAAGGCGAGTCTGGAGCGCGCCTCGAAGAAGCGCGGTCCGGTTTGGAGAGGCCGACGAGCAGGTCCTTCCAGCGGGCGTTAATCCGCTAGGAAAGACGGAAGGGGGGGAAAGTTTGCTTCATCCTCCTTTCCAAGGTGAGAAACTTCCTCTCTTCCCATCTTCCTTGCTGCCATATATCCTCTCTACACCTGTCCCCTGAGGTTTCCAGGTGTGTCCAACCTGGGAACCGCGGACCGGCCGTGTTCCTGTAAGTCTTCCTTGAGGTCCGCAGGTGCGCCCCTGATTGGCTGTCACGGTTCAGGTGGGAGTCTGTCTGGAGATCAGGAAGCCTTGTGTTAGATGCCCAGTGACAATCATCAGATGGCTGACAGACAACAACCTTTTTATAGAACAAGGCAAACATGCTAAATATCTTTGTCGCATTTGAAATGTGAGGATAAACCGTCTGTCTTTGCATGTTGGCACTGTTGACAAAAAAATGCTATCTGATGAGATAGCAGGCTATTTTCAGATACTTGAAAAATATAGTATTGATTGATTTAAAGAATAATATCAATATTAAAGACTATTGTAGCTGTGGTACTGGATATTCTTTAATATTATGCGTGGGCTGCAGACCCAAATAAAGATAATGAGGATTTATGAGCAGTTTGTGGCTTTTCTTTTCATTTCACTTTGTTAAACTGACTATTAATGCTTAATAGATCAGTGATTTGCCATTATTAAGAAGAATGTTTTTGTTTTACCAAGTTGTGGAATATCCTCTTATTTTATATTTTTAATTCAAAGTTATTTAGGTCAACTTTAAGACTGTTTATTAATATCATGCTAACATACACCCCTGCAATCCCAATAATTTATTAGAAAGTGTAGATCCCTAAATAGTCATTTTGTGTATTGTGTTATTACCAACACATATAGGCTGTGTTGTTAATAAGACCAAACGTTTATCTAAACAGGACACAGTCACTTGCAACGTTACTGAAGCTCAAATAATCAAAGGTTACTGGTGACATGTCTTTGCTTTTCTGGTATTTTAGGTTTTAGAAGCAAAAACTCAAAGGGGGGAAAGTGGTGGTGTAGGGGAAAGCAAATCAGAGGGGAATTGTCACCTCATATCCTGATTCAGGACCACTTCAGCGCTGTTTGGGCAAACAAAAGTGGAAGAGGATTTGTAAGATCTCGCTTGTGAGATGGAAATATGCTGAACATGTAATTCTTGTTCATTGTCACCGTGATGGTGTTGTGGAGAAAACAGTCAACAGCAGAAATGCCGCATCTCACTAATATTTGGCTTTTCAACAGACCAAGTGTAATTGGACAACTAACTCAAATGCTGTTTCATGTGGAGTTTTCCTTTATTATTTCCTTATTATTTTAAACAGTTCTGTGGATGATTTCAATGGACATTTGTGCATGTTATAATCTGAGCTCAGCTCCATAAAAAGTCTACAGAGAAAGCTTGACAAGAGCAAATACTACGGGTTTACCAATAACAGTAATCCCAGATGCCAGAAGTAAATAAGACTTCTCAAAAAAGCCAAAGCAGTTCTGCAGCAGCTTTCTTTGAACTGAAAAAACAATGAAGGGATGACGTGTGGAGAAGGCTTGGAACGGCTCATGATCTTAAGTATGCTATTCATAATGATCATTTGTAAAACCAAGTGACCATGTGACAAAAGACAGAAGTAGTTGTATGAACTCTGAAGTGCATAGAGATATACTGTCTGCTCAGATCCAGCCAAATGAAGCAAAGTTGACTGGGTGATGCTTCACAGTGCAGATGGACGATGACTGTGGGTTCCTGACGTCATGCTGTTGTTGAATGAAAGGGATTCTTGACAAAGTTTTAAAGATGATTCATTACGATTGTGTTTATTTGTCCAATTCTGTATCATTTGAGCCCCTGAAAATATGGGACTGTGAATTAAAAATGTACTTTTCTTAAATATTTGACCCAAAGATATGTCATGTACTGTATCATATGACAAAGAAAAGCACTTAGCCTGGCATTGTTGTTTATGGAAAGCAGCAAAACCAAATTTTTTTAAGTCACTAACCCCAATTAGGGTACCGGTTCTTCCGTGACTAGGAATATTGATAATGTGTTTAAAATGCTTTGTTCCCCTGGTGTTCATGATAGTACAGGAGCTACAACCATGCTATATTTAGCTAACTGTGGAGGACTACAGGTATGTTCAGTCTGATGTGACTGGTCTGACTGCCTCTGATTGTTACAGTCTGAACAGGACTGACTGTCTATTGAGAGACAAAGGCACTGACAGGTCTGACCACTTATAATCGTTACTGTGTGTTGAGACATAGACTGACTGATAGATTGTATCAGAGTGTCTGTTGCTTGCTGACCGAACATGTATTTACAGAGAGATTATGAACTGACATGCTTACAGACTATTGAGTGACTGCCTACTGACTGACCAACTGAATTTACCAACAAGCGACCTACTAAAAGATGCAAAATCTGACTTTAAACTGACATCCTGAAAAATGGCCAGAGCTGTTTTGTTCTCAGATAACAGAAATCTCCTTCTGATTCAGCTTCTTGGTTTCTCTAGGGTTTACTAAGTGAAGTGTATGTCTTTTTATGACGTTCATATGGTAATATCAAATGAAAAGTTATACATTTAATCTTATTGAAACGCACGCAGTTCATAAGGAAACTTGTAGGAACCAGGCCTTGAGTTATACTTTAATATGTTTATTATTTTCAGTGCTTCCACCTAATGTGAACTGGCCTGATAAAGCTACAGTAAACCAATGGATTAACCCATTCAGAGCATCATTCTGGTTTATTATCTGGTTTATTCTAACCTGGAGAATTTGCCATTACGGCACTCTGTTTTTGAGAAGGATTTGCACACAAGAGAGTGCATTGAGACAGCTTGTGGTGCCTCCCTGTAGCGTTCTAAAAAAAGATTTTCCATGAATCACATTTAGCCTTTATGTCTGCGGCTGACTGAAGGTATTTGGCCACCTGGTATGGCCAGTATGCATCTAGATGTTCTTGCAATCTGGCTCAATCAACTGCATGTTTGCACCTCCATTTCTTTAGCCTTCATTAGATGAAGAGTGAAAAGTTTGCAGGACCTATAGAGCAACAAAAGCCACAATAAAATGGGCAACTTTTATACCTTCATAATTTAGCAACTTCAGTTTTGGCCTTTGTGGTTAATCTTTTATTTTAGCACTGTTAATTATTGAAGAGAATAACATTGTACCTCATGCTATAGTAGTATCACAAAACCTTGTCCAGTGTAACGATCATATCACAATACAGTGATTTTGCGATAGATACAAAGTACAACATACTCAGTACAATACAAAGTAAAAGAAGATGAGGTATTGAACCCTGACAGAAGGATGATCAAAGTTAAGAGCACAAGTGAGCTATTGGGAAAAAGTACTTAGCTAGGGAGCAAGCAAGCTAAGGTTCTTGTGGACTTGTGAAAACATCATCAGTCGCAGTACAAGTTCTGTTTTAATTCAAAGTATGCATCTGACCATGGTCAGTCCAAATGTATCGATGTATTCTCGTCCTGCCCATTTTATAGAGGATGCATTGGGAGGTGGCAAGTAACAATCTGCACCCACAGAATCAAATTTGTCAAGTCCAGACTACTGCTACATAAATGTACTTTGTGTGGGCTCCAAAAGGGGGTGGACAGCAAGTGGGATCTCAAAACCATATCTTTATCCCCTGCAAAGTGCAAACTCATCTCACCAGTAGAAGACTGCAGTGGCCATTTCTGCAAGATATTATTTTTGATTCCTCTTTTGCTGGAGGTGATAAAACACGGTCCATGAAGTTGATGACATCAAGTAAAATGTTATGAGGTGATTTTTCTTGAAATGATTAGTTGATTAATCCATTAGTCAGTTGGTGGTAACAGTAGAGTATTTTGAACTTCTTTCTGTCTGTGCATCTGAAGATGTTATTGATCTTTGGACAGATCAGGGGCAATTTGCAGTGTTACAACGACCAATTCTCTTAAATCACAAAACCAGCAAAGGAACTTTTCTGACATTTTATAAACCAAATGAGCAACCACAAATGTCAACATCAGATTAACATGGAATGAAAATCCAAACTGCAACTCTACAGTAGTCTTTAAGGTTCGTCTAAGCCTAGGTGTCATTGAGATTTGAGCTATATGCCAGTATAGCAGTATATGCAAGAAGCCAAATACGCTGCTAGGTTAAGTTCATTTTAAACAGTCTGAAAAACATATGATGAAACAGTCCTCCTCCCTGAACAAACACTACAATGATAAGTGTTTGATTGTCTGCTTTGTGTGTGTGAGTCTCCACGTGAGTAGGATGATGTGTTGAAAACAGACCATCCCTGGATAAACAGACTTTCCTCACTCCCATGAAGGTCAGTCGAAGGAGAAGTCTTTTCTGCAGTTTCTGCTTTTGGTCTAGCTGCAGCTTCATTTCCAGCCCATTAGTCCTAGATTTCTGCTAGATTCTTTCTTGAGATAAGTGTGTTGATTCATGAAAAGTGGTGCGTGAAAAGGTAGTTGAACAACAGTTCAAATAGAATTTTGCATCTTCATTCCATTTTATTTACTATTCGTTTTCATTTACCGTGATTCAATTTTGTTATATCCATCAGTTTATCCACTGCTTTGTTCCAACCAGAAATATCTCAAACTATTGTTTAATGTTGTAAAATCATTGTGATCTATTGTAATGCTACACTAAGATGTTGAACGGCTTATTTGTTGGTTGGCACATTAATATCTCATGTAACCAAGGTGGAATTCTGGTGTTAGCATTTAGCTCGAAGCCATGTTGTTTGTACTTAGAGCCTCACAGAGCTTCTAGGAAGACTTCAGACTTTTATTAACTCCACTCTGTAAGGCTGTTGGATACACCAAGCAATGAGATAAATGCTATTTCAAATGAGTGTGTTAGCATGCTAACATTTGTTACAGCTAAGTAGCAGTAAGTAGTGAGTACAGCTGAGACTGACAGAAAGGTCTTCCAGGTTGTTTGTGACCTACTATAACTTATGACCCAAGTTATTAGAGTTTATCCTCTGTGGACTATAAATATGTGATGCACATTCAGGCAATCTATTTAGTGGTTGAAATATTTAAACAAAGAATGTTAAGTTCACTAGAACTAAAAGAAATGTCAGAGGATTACCAGGGTCAGAAAGATATCCATGATTTAAGGTCATCTACCAGTGAGTTGTTGCAATGTGGCAAGCTAGGCCACAGATGGGACTGACAATCACCATGGAAACACATCTTGTTTCCACAGATTTGTTGTGTAGCATTTCTTCTTCTGCTTTCCTCATCCTCTCTTCTACTCTCTGTAGCTCTGGCGTCGGTCATGTTCAGATAAGAGACCTGACTCCGTGGCGTCCACAATGCGAAAGCGCCTGGACAAGATCCGATTTCGGGGCCAGAGAAGGGACGAATTCTTGGATCTGGCCGAGTCGCCTAATACGTCAGACACCGAGTGTGGTGACGAGGTTTTGATTAAACCTCAGGTTTCCCCCAGAGAGACAGAAGAATTGAGGGATGTGGAGGGAGAGCAGCAGAGTGAGCCTCAGGTGAAGAGACACAGAGAAAATGTCTAGTTTTACTCACTTTAATTTATTCCTGTTTAGTTTCTCATGGCTAATTTTGTATACTGTTTTCTCTTAAGGCTGGACCAGGACTATGTTCTGGAGCTCTTCCAGATGATCCAAGGACAGACTTAAATGAGGTCAAAGGTCACTTAGAAATTGCCTTGTTAGAGAAACATTTCTTACGTGAGTATTTTACGTTTATATACACATTTAAACAAGTAAAACCTACGTAAAGATTGCTTCTTTCACTTCCCCATTTGAAAATTTAAAACTAAATCGGACAAAAGGAGTGAAGTGCACTTTTGTGCAGGAAGTGTGTGTGTGTGTGTGAGTGTGAGTGTGTGTGTGTGTGTTGACTTTACATCATCATCACAGCTCCTCACATCAGCTCACCATCAGAGTCAAATATCCCACAACACAATAGGATTCTGGCTAATCCGTCAATATTTGCCCCTTTATGTAACATTCACAGCTATTAATAACTGAGCTGACCTCGACTGACACTCACATACACGCAGATATAGCTGAGAATTAAGGACTCATGTTTGCCAGAGAAAGTATAAATCATAATAATTAAATGAACCTCTGACATCATATTTTATTGCATCTGTGCTTTCACTCCTTTTTTAATCCTGTACAGTTTTCAGTTTAGAACTTTTGACTTCCATTGGATGCAGTCAGAGTAAACTCAGGTCAAATGTCATGACCCTGGGTCCACACAGTCTGCCCTCCTGTGCCATGGAGGTTATTGTATAAGCAGCTACCACTGTACTTCTAAACAGTTCTTTGATACGATTATTTTACTTTAATATTATATTGTATTCCCATAGTACAGAGGGATATTGTGCGCTATTATTTATTGAATTACCCAAATGAATATAAAGTAGTTATGTACTTCTGATACTTTGAGTACACTTAATTGTTTTCTTCTCTTATCATGTGGCATATTCTGTTTCAGAGGAGGAGCTGAGGAAACTGAAAGAGGAGTCTAATGTGGATTCCCTGAAACAAGAGCTGGAGAAGGAGCGCTGCAGACGCATCGAGCTGGAGCAGAAGATCAATGATGCCCTGAGATCCAGGTGGGCTGTTTACAACTTTTATTTATTTAATAAGCTGTTCTGTCTGAGAGAGACTGAAGGCTCCGGGAGAGCTGATAGAATACCTTGTTCTTGTGCTTTTTTTCGTGGACTGAACACTTGTGTCTTCTTTACAGACTTGAGGACTCACCTTCTCAGACTCCTAAATCCCCTCCTCCCCCTCCACCTCCTGGAATCAGTACAGGTGAGCTGCAGCCTCTCGCTTCAGGTAGATGTTTTTTCTGTATTTCAACTCTGTTGGACAATTTTGTATTTTCATAACCCCTTTTCACCCTTCAGACAAACAGAAGGACACTCTGTCAGACAGTTTCCTGAAATGGCTTTACGACCGCTTTGGCGTTTATATCGAAGACTTCCGCTTCCAACCAGAAGAGAGGACGGTGGAGACGGAAGAGCCGCTTAGTGCCAAGAGGTGAGGAGGACTGTAGAAAGTGTCCGAGACTCTTCTGTGAACAGCAGAACCGTGATGTTAAGCAGCTTTTGTAGCTTTCTGAACCTGTGCTGATAGATTCTTTCAAGAGTCTGGGCTTTCCCTGTCCATAAAATGTTTGAAACAAAGTTTGTGTGGAGTCACTCTGTTAGGAACTGAGTTTTGGTTTTATGTGGATGTAGTTATACATGTCACTTGAGCACTGTTGTGTTGAATTTATTTCCAAAATGGCTCTGATCGGTTGGCAGACTTTCCAATTTACTCGACTTAAAGCTACCAGATATTGTGGCTAACAAATGAATATTGAGTAATTTTATGTACATCCTCTGTATTTGTGTTGTGTTAAAGCAATATTCATCCGATTATAAATCATTGTCGGGTTTATGATCCACAGGTTGACTGAAAACATGAGACGGCTCAGTGAGTAATTTTTGTTTTTTTATTAGCAAACCTAACTTGGATGTTCTACATATTTCTGGTAACGTGACCCAGATAAATGCAACTTAAAGGCTTTATTTTTGTGTTTAACATTGACACTAACACATAGCAGTGTTTCCCCTACCATTATATTTCTAGATACCATTATATTTTCTATACAGCACCACATCACAACAGAGGTCATTTAAGGTTACCATGCCTGTAGAACAGGTCTAAGCCTTGTTCTTTCACTAAACAAATTAAATAGCCTTATGTTGCTGCAAAGCCATAAACCTAGGGGAAACGCTGCATAGACAATTGAGCAGGGAAGATATTTGCTTTGTCATGATAATTTTCCAGTCTGTGATTGGTCAGTTGTTCTGCTGTTGTGTTTCCAGAACGTGGATTCAGACCTGTGACTAACTTCATGAGAAACCTCTCTGCCTTGTCCAGCTGGTACTCTGTCTACACATCGGGCATCGCCTTCATTGTGAGTCCACTCACATTAAGGACAGTTGTGGATTTCCAAAGGTGGATTTTAATACACCTGCCCAAAGGGAATTCCACCAAACACACGCAAAATGCATATATAGACATGCTTCCACAAAATTCTATGCGCTCACGTGTGCGCTCTCTCTGCAGGTCTACATGTCTGCAGCGTGGCGCGGCTGGGCTGTCCCCATGTTCCTGTTTCTCGCCATCCTCCGCCTCTCCTTGAATTACCTCATTTCCAAGTCAGTGCAACTCTGCCCACTCTATGAATCAGTCAGACGGAATCGGTACCACACATAAACAGTGTCACTGCCCTTGACTTTTCTTCCTGACCCATGTTCCATTCAGACTCTGCACGATGCTGTCATAATGACATAATGGCTACCTTATACTGTTAGGTCCATGCATATTTGGACATCTAAAAAACAAAACAACTAGAAACGAGAGAAACTGGACGTTTTACTACTCATTTAAAAAGCTTCAATTCTGGTGGGGAGTTAGGGTTTAAATAATAAACCCTGTGGGTGTTGCCCACCTAAAACCCACATGAGTAGGATTTGTTAACCACAACCCATGTTTTTTTTAATGTTCTATGTGTTTGATGTGTTTTTCTTCTTTCTGTCCTTGTGGTTACCGTTTGTGCTTAATGCTGTATGGCTCTGATGGACCTCCAGTTGTGTTCCAGAGGGTGTTGGGAATAAAATAATAGATGCTGATCTGCTTTGAGGCTTCTGTCCTCCTCAACATAAACTGTACAGTCTAAACAGGCCAAACTATCTCCACTAATGTCCTTCTGAGTGAACTTGATGTTGGTGTCCACTGCACCAATGTGTCATGCGAAAGCTTCCACCACCTGTGTGTCAGTTTGTTTTGGCTATACCATGGCCACATGGACTTAGACTTAGACAGACTTTAATGACCCACAAGGGAAATAGCTTGGTCATAGTGAGTTAATTGTTTCAAAAGGATGAGATGGATAGAGTAAGGAATAAAAGAAATTCTATAGTGTTCACTATGGCAGCAGAGCTGAATCAGTCTGCTGGAGAATGAGCTCCTCTGACCCTCTAATGTTTGTTGATCCTACTGATGTCTTTTTTTGCTGGTACTACAGGGCACTCACTACAACAGACTGGTAGAAAGACTTTAGTAACTCACTGCACACATTGAAAGACCTGAGCTTCCTCAGAAAGTAGAGTCTACTACTAGGGCCCTTCTTGTACAGAGCATCACTATTTGCCCTTCAGTCTAGCCTGTTGTTCATGTGGACTCCCAGGTACTTGTAGCTGTCTACTACCGCCACCTCCAGGCCCTGTATTATGATGTGCTCCACTGGTGTCCTCT
Organism: Mugil cephalus; assembly: GCF_022458985.1. Classification (NCBI taxonomy): domain Eukaryota; kingdom Metazoa; phylum Chordata; class Actinopteri; order Mugiliformes; family Mugilidae; genus Mugil; species Mugil cephalus. Next base: position 24,690,273 of record NC_061779.1, read on the forward strand.
TCCTCCTGAAGTCAGTGACCAGCTCCTTGGTTTTGTCCACGTTCAGGAGCACGTGGTTTGCCTGGGACCACTCCACACAAAGTCTGAAATCCGTGTCCTCTACTCCACCTCCTCTCCATCTCTGATAAAGAGTATCATCTTGAAGTAATGGCGGGATTTAAGCCCTCTTGGAGGGACCAGCTGTGTTGTTGTTGCTGCATGCAGGATGTGCCAGTGATGTTGTTCGGCCTTCCTTCCTCTTTTTACTTGCATTGACAGCATTATTGGAACATGTCGCTGTGAACCCACATCCTGTGTTCAAACATAGATGCCACATTTGGAAGCAACTCATGACCTTTTACCTGATTAATTGATGAAGGAGTGATGAAGAAATATCCCAGGGTAGATCTGTAGTGAGTATGAAATCTCATATGTACCCGTATGTTTACATTGTACTCTACTTTCAGAGGCTGGAGGATCCAATGGAGCATTGTTCCTGAAATCTCAGAGCCAATGGTGAGAAATCTTTTTGCTCCCGGAGTCTCTTCATCTTAGACATAAAACTTACAAATGATCCATTAAAATATGGCCCCATGACACCGGAGGCTGCAGCTTATCTGACAGTCAAATAGCTCTACCTGCTGGAAAGGTGTACAGTAAAACCAAGGGAAAATGGGGGTGTCAGGATGGTTTCTCTAAAGCATCTTGAGACTAGTTGTATTGTCTCACAAATAGTTCCTTTAATATATTCTCTGACGGACAGTGTATTATGTATTTATTACTCTGTCTCATTTTCCAGGAGCCTCCTAAAGAAGATCTTACAGTGTCTGAGAAGTTCCAGCTGGTTCTGGATGTCGCTCAGAAAGCTCAGGTGAGAAATTGAGTCAGAGGCTTTGAGTCAAAGCTGATGTGTCCCCAGACATTTATTTTTGTTTTGTGTCACATCGTTACAGAATCTGTTTGGCAAGATGGCCAATATCCTGGAGAAAATAAAGAAGTGAGTTTGTCTGCACACATTTCATTCCTGGTTACATGTGATAATCATTGCCATATGTGTTTAATACATTGTGTTTGTGTGTACAGTCTGTTCATGTGGGTTCAGCCGGAGTTGACTCAGAAGCTGTACATTGGTCTGTGGGTGGCCTTCATCTCCTCATGCCTGCTGCCGTACAAACTCCTGGGATTCATCATAGGTAACATAAACATTACTTTCATACTGTACTGTACTGTACTGTACATACCCCTCCACACAACATGCAACACAATAAATACCGTCAGTTGTTATGTTTCCATTACTTCTAGAAATGCGCAAAAATATATACATATATATATGTGTGTGTGTCAATTTATTGCAAGAGTGCAATGGAATGACTTAGGAGAGACTTAGGAGAGTTACAGCTCATTCACAAAATGCCTACAAAGAGCAATTGTACTTTATCAAAATTAAAAAAATATTGAGTTTATTCTGCACAACTAGTGATAGAAAATAAGATGAAAACCCTCATATTACCCATCTTCATACATCTCTTACTGTATCTGTCTGGATAGTCAGATTTCAACAGTTGTTAAGACATGGACACACATAAAGGTTTGACCTCAGCACATTTTCTTTAATTAAATAATCTGAAAATAAGGCTTCATCTAATTTAGAGGATTTTAGTTTTTTCTGATTAGGTGATTGTCTATAAAACAGTAACAGTATTACACAGGGAAAAAAAACACTGTTTCAGCTTAATGCAAAACATAACATTGCTGCAGGCCTAGCAGAGGAACTATTCCATCAGCAGCACAGTTTGACTCCACACAATGTAATACATGCGTTTCAAAATGATCATTTTGTACAACTGTGCGCCCAATTAGCAGCTCCTGTTCACTGTAGTGTAGAGATTGCCCAATATGGGTTTTTTAGGGCCGATACTGTTTTTTTTTTTTTTTTTTTGGAATCAGACTTGGATGATGGCCGACACTGCTGCCGATTTTTCTGAGCCAATATTTGGAGCCGATCCTGCTTTTTCTCCCTCCATTTATTTACATAAAATGACACAATGATAACACATGAAGACATGGCACAAGACTCAATTTAACCAAAAACATGAACGTTTATTGAACTTAAGGAATATTTAACGTGCTTATGCATAAAAAATAAACAGTTAAAAGAGGTCGAGCACAAGCATTTTCCAGCTGCACGCACTCTGCTACTGGGGGAGGGGCATGTATGGACTGCACAGGTCTGCAGCCTCTCCAGCAGCAGAGGGTTGTATGTGGATACGTCTGTCTGTAAATCTTGCCGGGAAAAAACTTATATATATATATATCAGCAAACACACATGCGCATCGGCCTGCGCCGATGCCAGAAAAAAGAAAAACGCAAATATTGGCTTGATTTGTCAGCCAGCCGATATATCAGCCGATCTCTACTCTAGTGTAATAAGAATGTAACGGGACCTTGGATTTTTAAAAAAAAAATGGCTAAATGATTCTTTTTAATCTTTGTTTTCTCCAAGAGGTTTTATAGACATGTTTATCCACGATTGACATCAGAGATAATGAAGTCCTCAGAAATACACTGAACCTCAAAACATGTGTATCGCCCTTGGGTGTGTGTTTCATGACTGAGTACTGTTAAAGTGTATCTCTATATCTATATGAAGGACAAAGTACAGGAACCCACTAGATGATTGAATCCATTTCTTGGAGAAGACTACTCCTGAATTAGATGACAGACTCAGCCAATGTTCACTGTCCAGACTGTGAATGAATGTTCATGTTACTGGGTGTATGAGTGGCATTCATTGCTTCGGAGTATATCTCATCAGAATCTTCCTCCCCCCTCAGGCGTGTATGCAGGTATCAAGTTCTTCATCATCGACTTCATCTTTAAGAGCTGTCCCAAGCTGAGGCAGCGCTACGACACCCCCTACATCATCTGGACCAATTTACCCACTGACCTGCAGCTGAAGGAGCGCAGCAACACCACGCTCAGCAGACGGGTCAGTCTAAAATCCCACTCACTCGAGCCACAGCACTGGTCTCAAGGCAGTCGGCTTCTTTGAATCACATGACTGGAGGAAACAAAGTCTTCGGTGCTGAGATTATGTGCTCATATAATCATCTTATAGCCAACACTTGCTGAGACAGAGCTGTTGTCCTCTGTGCAGTGTCGGTGGTTCTTACTGGACCCAGTGGCTGGTTCCGGGTTTCTCAGTTGTTGTGTTTTTTTTCTCTCAGCTGTCTGAGTGTGAACAGGTAGGATTTGTGTGTGTGTGTTTTATATTTACAGTCTCGATGTAGAGGTCAGTAGTACGTGCTGTAGTTGGAGAGTTATAGAGCCTTTAACTGAGTGTAACCAAGCAGCTGCTGTCTGGACTGTCATAGTCATAGTTTGTCTGTCTGCTGAATATGTTCTAGAGGGAGACATCCCAAAGCCTCCTGGTCAGATTGTTAGTAGAAGCGTCCCTATCTCCCTCCTGCCCCTCCTTAGATGTGAATGATCTTTATTCTTGCACCACCCTCAGGACAAGCATAGATCAGATGTCAGCTGGATTTGCAGGTGTAAATCAAATTTTGGGCACAGATATTGTGTCATACGTCTGGTAACACCTGATACCAAAGTTCAGGTAATATAGGACTTAATCAATAAACTTTTCCATATTGGAGAAGATGTTTGTCGCCCAAGCATTTATTTTTCTGCCTTATAAGTACTGTACCTGGATATTTAATGGTTATAATGAGATATATTACCCTTTGTTTACTGTCACAATCCAAAACATAAGTAAGTATTTTATATTAAATGTTCTATCAACCAATAAGCTATTGGTTTGTAGTTGAAAACTAATTTTCTTACATTTAATGTATTTTATGAGTTCTTTTATAGGCCAGTAGTGACACAATAAGCTTTCACTGTACCTGATGATTTTCATGATGCGGGCAGCTCAGATCTTAATGTGAGTTGTCTGTCATCGGACCTTTTCAGTTTTCCATGGTATGAGTACTCGGTTATTTCTCATAGTCTACACATGATTAAGGCTGCACGATTGTGGCCAAAATCGAGATTATTTTGATAAATATTGTTATTAATCATGTAAGGGAAAACATCTGTATTTTTATTGCACTACTTTTAAACAAACAATATTCGAACAGTTTTCAGTGCGAAACGAAACTTTAAATTAGGATAAACGCTTAATAATGAAAAATACATTTTTAGTAAAGCAGCGTCAGCTTTGGCATACACACATTCCTCGTAGTTCGGAGTGTGATGTTGTTTATAGATGATTGAACAGATTAGTTGTGTTACCCTGCGGGGCACACACAACTCACTGCACTCTCTGCATGTGACTTATTGTTTAACGTCTCTCAGCCTATATCCAAAACAAGTCTGTCGTGACTTGCTCAGGTAACTTGAGGCTGCCGCTTCAACATGCACTCATTTGTTATTCAGGCAGCATAATGAAGCCTGAACCATGCGTTCGCCCCCTGGTGGTTGGCTGACTACTGGTTGAAAAACTACTTGATTAGATATGCAGTGTTTTAAATGTAAATATCGCCAACAATCAGATTCATTTAATAGTGGCAGCCAAAATCTTGATCATGATTAAAATCTGGTAAATTGTGCAGCCCTACACATGTCATATTCATGACAAGTCATTTACAAGTTGTGTAAATAACTTGTTTCCTCTTATCTCGTAAATAAGCTGTTTTCACTTATTGTGGCTGTCACGGTCACATCAGTGTCCAGTAGGACTTAAGGCGCTACACGGTATAAATTATTCAGTACTCCCCCCCTAATTTGTCCCTCGGCTCAGGTTCCTGCATCGGGGGGCAGAAGCAGCGTCACTGCAGCAGCTCCTGTGGGTGTCAGCCGCGATGAGGATGGTGGACGATACTACAGCACCAAGAGAGGAGCTTTCCACGAGGTGTTCAGCCTGCCAGAGAGTGAGCGACCTCTGACAGGTGAGACAGGAGCTGTTGAAACTGTAGAGATAGAATCCATTGCGTTCAGAGTTAAAACTAAAGAATGGTGAAACTAGATAGTTTTATATTCAGTTAATTGCCTGAAGACAATTGGTAGCACATAACTGCATGAGTTGTAATAGGTTCTACCTCCCATTCTACTATTAAGTTCTAGATAATGAAGGCTCCAGTGTGTTTGATTTAGGGTGATTTATTGTTATTATATCTGACCTTCTGTAGCTGATGTCAGCTCCTGTCTGACCAGATGTGTTCTGATCACTGTGTAATTGTTTCAGTGTGTGAGAACGGCTGGCGCTGCTGCCTCATCAACAGAGACAGAAAGACACCAACAGACTACATCCGCAATGGAGTCCTCTACGTCACCGAGAAGTAAGTCCGCTGGTCAGAGCGAACAGACACAAACTGGCCTGTGGCTGGTTGACTGTCTTTTAATATTGCTTATGTGCTTATTTTTTACTAAGGACTCAATCTCCCCCTGTTCCATTTGAAGTATTATCATTGGCAGAGCTGATTCACCTAGTTTTTATTATAAAATATACACGTTGGCCTGAATGTGCCATTTTCTCTGGGAGTGAATTAGATTAAGCTACAAATCTGCTACTTCGTTGTTAAAGGCTTAATTGCAAAATTAAGTTAGGAAAGTTTCCTCCAACATATTTCGAGGAGTATGTTCAGTCCACTGTACCAGGTGTGGGGTCTCTGCTCTAGTCCGTATGAGTAGGAGTTAACTGACTGTCCTCTGTGTGCCCAGTTATCTGTGCTTCGAGAGCTCCAGCTCCAGGTCCGGATCCACCAAGAGAAACAAAGTCATCAAGCTGCTGGACATCACTGACATTCAGAAAGTATGTATCAGCTGCAGCCTGGTTTGTTGTTAACATTTAGCGTCGGTGGTTGAGTTGTGAGTTTTTATGAATAAACATGGTGTGATTTTTATTTTCCATGGTCTAAAGCAATTTAGCTCCACTGGAACCTTTGAGAGTCTCATAGAGTCAAACCTGTGCACAGAAAAAAATACGCATCAACACTTTCATTTTTAGATTCAGATCAACAATCTCTTCTAATGTCACATTTAAATTGTTAAAATCTTCTGTGATTACTCCTCGCTACTGCTGTTTTATGTGTTTGACACACGAGTCTTACCCCACAGTGTTGAAGTTAATGGTGTAACAATGGTTACATATCAGCTTTCTGTTGTTCGGACTCACTAACCCTCTAAACTTGTCTCAGTATCTGGTGCTCATTTGTTCCTTTTAATTTTAATTTAGTTTTCTCTCCCTCACAGTACAAAGTTTTGTCAGTGCTGCCTGGATCTGGGATGGGTATCTCCATAGCAACACCATCCACTCAAAAGGTAGGAGTGCAGTGAGGGTCAAGACCCAGCCAGAGACGTTAGTTTGGTTTGCCTAGCTAGAAGTAGCTTTACTAACTTTTCTTTCGTTTTTATTTATTTATTAGTTTATTTAATTGGGACAATGCACATTAATCAACATTGATGCGTTAGTCATCAGTGTAAATGCGCCAGTCTTAGCACAGATGCTAATTTTCGGCCGTAGTCCGAAGGCAGCTACACATCAGACTTTAAAACAATGTTCATACAAAAGACAATTACAGAACCAGACACAGACAGACAGTATCAGAACAGACATGACCCAAGGATCCAGAGAGCATACATCAGATTAAGAAAACTTTTAGGATATGTGAGTACATGTCTGGTTAGTTTTTTACCAATGTTTGAGATTTTTTTTGAAAAAGTAAGTAGTTGACGCTGTTCTGGATGTGTGGTGGTAACTTGTTCCAGCTATGTGTACCTCTTACTGATAAAACTGGAAAATTTTGTTTTACACCTCAGTACATTACAGTCACCTCTAGTTAGAGCTCTCGCTCTTCCTCCTTCAGTGATTTTTCTCTGGATTAATTCATTCAGTGGTGGGGGGGCAAGAGCATTGAAAACTTTGAAGATGACACATATACATAAAGATTTGATAGCTGTCTAGATCAAGAATGTTATACCTTTTTAGGATATTACAGTAATGAAAGAGAAAGGGTTTCTGTCTAAGATTTAACAGTATTCCATACAAAATGCTACGTAGTAGAATAACGTGTATTAACAGAGAAATGCACTTTCAAGGTACTCAGTATTTTATAAGTATATCAGTGTACATTTATATACTAGTGATTTGTCACTCTAATGAGTTAAAGTATTACCAGTATTATAATTTTGTAATTATTCAGTTCATTGAAATTTAAATGCATCACATTTTCATCAGTTAACCCCACATCGCGTATGTACCATTTTTTTGTGAATGTGGTTTAATTCAAACTCAAAACAACAAATTCACATAATCACCAGACCAGGAACACAACAACATAAACCCAATCTGCAAAAGGTGAAGAAACCAACTGTGTCATTCATAAAGCTGCATTATGACACTCGGTTTAATTTGCTTTATTACTTCATACTGTATATTGACCAGGCTCTCCTGTTTGCATTTTATTAAAAGAAAAGTTACTAAAAACTCATTCAGATCAGTTTGGATCTTCGACCAGTTGCCCTCAACCATTTTCAGTGATGCTTTGAACCGATTCTGCATATTAAGATGTTCCTGTCCAGTATCCCAAAGACCTTTTAATGAGAAGTTGTTACTATGGTCTGAACTTTTCTCATCATGTGTCTTGGGTCCTGTTGCCAGGAGTCGATGTTATATAACACAGAGTGAGCGATTTGTAATATACCTTGTAACTTCTTGGTTTATAAGTCCAAAGTTCTGAGAACACACTGAAAAAAGAACAAAACAAATATACAGTCACATTTAAAGGGACAGATCAGTATCTTTGAAAAGGGTTGTAGGTACTTTTCCATCCTCAGTGTATTACCTACAGCAGATGGTAGCTGGCACTCCACCAGTTCAGAGAACAGACAGATGTACTTGAAGCAATGAACTGCAAAATGCATTTTAACCAAAAATCAATATCAGTTTTGGTGCACACTATTTTTAGAACATTACCACCACTTTACCTCCCCACCAAACAGACTTTTGCAACAGGAATCTGTAGCCATTGAATAAATATCTTCAAAGTGCAAGGCGTCATTGAGAAAAACAGTAATTTTACCTAGCAGGAGTTTTGAGACTGACCCCTGTAACAGCAGTTCATTGCTTGGTTTCCATATCACACCAATACTGGATAATATATATATAATAATATAATATATATACATATACTCAAAAATGGTCTAACCAGGTACCTAGTCATGATCTGCTGCTGCTGCTTTATAACTGCTAAATCATGACCACTAGAGGGTCTTAGAGTCTCCAACCCACCTGTTCCACACATTTGGGGCCAGATAAAAAAAAAAATAAAATTAATAAAGTTATTTTTTCTCATCAACCCAGGTTAGAGATCTGCAGCAGTGACAGATGAATTTAAGATCTTCAGACGTTCAGGTTTTCACTCATATTGTGAATATTATCATTTGTAATGATAATCACTTTGGTGGAGTGTGACACACAACATCAGTTATTTATAGCAGCATAGCATAAATACCAAGATAAAGAGCATTCACCTGAAAATATAAATGAGTGCAGCCAAGTGTCCGGGTGGAGAGCAAAGCTTCCTGGTTGCTGATGCTGTATCTGACTTTCCCCTGTTTTGTTGCAGCCGATGGTGTTCGGTGCAATGATGCACCGAGACGAGGCCTTCGAGGCCATCTTCACTCAGTACATGAAGATTGTTACCACAGCCACCAACCCGGAAACATAGTTACACCTTCACAGGATGGCAGCCTTAACACAAACAGACTGTTAAGCTGATGTCTTCTAAAGCTGCTGCCTCCCTTCTTCAGCCGCTGGTCTGTTCTTACATGATTTCCCTGTCAGCCAGCAGTCGATACTATTCGTCACTTTAATGATTGATTTTTAATGAGTTAATTTTTTAATCAGCAAAATCACTGATTTCATGTTAGGATCAGCCAGTCACTGTTTCTAAACATTTTTTCTGAAAGCTCCCCCACAGCAGACCACTGCATATCATGCCTCACTTCACTAGATATTTTTTTTTATCTCACAATCAATACAAATCTGGTTTTAAAAAGAAGATTGGATCATTTCCAGCCACGTGTATTTTCACTTTTTAGATCACTGTCGAGTTACTGTCTAAACATCTGCATTGTTTAGGTGATGTAAAGGGAGGCATTTTTTGTTTTTTATCATGACAGATGCTGTTACCAGTAAGGCCAGTCAGCTGCTGTGTCACATGATCTTACACTGAGAGGTTTACTACATAATGTGAAATGGTTTCTCCATTAGCAGAAGATTTTGATTATAGATGAATGTTTTCAATCACTTATCAATCAAAAAGTACAATCATCTATTGAATGAATAGGCACAATTCTGTTTTGTATGATAGTGTAACCTGATTATTTTTAGCTTTTTAACTGTAAATTACATTGAACTTGACATTTAAAGATATGGTCTTGCACCCTGAGAAACTGAAATAGATAGCTGGATTTTATTTTTTTTTTATTTACGATTTGACAACCACTTCATTACATTCAGAAAGAATTATTGTTTGATGCTGCAGCCACACATCTCAGAAGGAAGTCTGGTAAACTGGTATGATATTACTTTCTTTCTTGTTATTAATGAAATGAGATAAAAATAAAGATGTTAAATTATTTTTATCTAATCACTTGGATGTCTTGGTACGGGTCAAAACTGAAATATTGACATCAGAAAGGAAGGAAAGGAGTTGACACTGTAAATTCATTTTTTTATACACAGTTTCTTTTCTACAAATAAATAACACTGCAGACCAGACAAAGACCTTCATTACCACCGACATACAGTATATATTACACTGTTCATAGATAAACATGTTTAATTCTCGTTGATGTCTTCAGGGAACTGTAAAAATGATATTATTTGACTGTGTGTTGTACTGCAACTAAGCCTTACAATCAATTGATATTTTTGTGTGATGGAAGTCTTCTGTATTGTATGTAATTCAATATGAACGTTTAACAACTATTTGTGTTATTTATTTAATTCAGTTTAAACCATAAAAGTTAGCTCATCTGTTAGAACTACAAGAACCAAGCTGACCAAACAGATGCTTATAAAAGTTTTGTTTTATCAGTTTATGCTTTTTGTGCAGTTGTCTTCTGTCATTAATACGCGCTGAGAACAAAGCGTAATGTATGCTGACTTTTTTTTGTCCCAAATTTAACATTCACTTAGCTTAATAGGCTAACTAAACTAATCGACTGAAGCAACATAAGATTAAACCACAAATTCAAACAGAATTGTATTTTTCTTTTTTTTTTCTTTTTTTTTTGCTATTAATGCGTCAGCAGTATAAAAAAAATATGAATAAAGCTTTAGACTTAGGTCAGTACACTAAATATTGATCTAAATAATATGCTTTTCTCTGACCTTAAAAAAATTCGATAACTGCTTTGTGAACTTCAGAGGAATATGTCGGTCACTGCAGCATTTGTTATATTTCTGTCTTATCAAATATTCTTGAATAAAATTATTTACTATGGTTTCTGAACAACAGTACTGCCCACTAAATAAACACACAATCCTTAAGATAAATTAAGCTAATTTCAGAACAAATATTCTGGGAAACTGCTCAGAAGCTGCACAGTTCCACTAAATCACTCAAAGCTTCTTTTTCTCTTTGCATAGAAACTTTTGACTGTTCTTATTTTATAACATTGGTGCCAATTGCTCACACCATGTTGCCTCTTTCTGAATGGTTTTATGTGTTTGCTGACATCCTCCTTTGCTTCAGCTCCTTTTGTCTGTAGTTTCTCAGGTTTCATTGTTCTCATGTTTACGTCATATTCGTGAGCATTTCTCTGCCGACCTGTAGTGTGTTTTGGATTTAAGGGTTTTATAACATGGTGTTATTGTACAAACATGTTTTATAATGGTATTATGTGTGTTGGTAAAATGTGCTGTAGATTCTTCTTTTTTAAATAAATCTAAGTAAAATCAAATGTACTTAAATATGTGGTTTCATTTCTGTGCAGTACCCCCTTCAGCCTGTTGGTGTCACCATCTTGATGCACAGGGCTTGACATTAACACCCGCGAACGTGGTTGTGAAGTGGTGAAGTGATAATTTGGAGCCACAGGCATATTGAAAGTGTCAGAAAACCCAGGGAGGGGACTAAATAAATAAATAAATAAATAAGCTGTTTAACGAAAATTATAACACGGCTCTCTTGGATATTCCATTCTGACTGGCGAATCGCCAATATTCAACAGTGATTATTTCTCTGCTGCCCCTCCATAAACTCCATGGCCTTTACGCCAGTGACATCTTTCTACATTATTGATGAAGTGTTGTTAAGATGGTCTCACATCTCTGCAGAGGACTCATGTAGCTCTGGCTGCTTTGTCTCTGCAGTAGCTTGAGCAGAATCAAGGTGGGTGCTGAGAAAACTCAGCCGGTCCTATGTAGATCAGATAAAGCTTTTTTAAGCATATGATATCCAGATTTCTATACTTCACTGTACCAAAGTTTAATCATACAAGACTTATACATCAAATAGTAATGCTACAGCTGAATGTTAACACAGGACATATGCAGACCCTTCCAAATTAGCCTACGCCTTTTACATTCCTCTGATCTTCAGTTCAACTATGCGTTGAAATAAAATAAAACTTTACTGCAATGAAGAGTCTTTAACAAAGCAGATTAACAAGACTCAATAAATGTAATTTAAATAGTGCGTTTGCTGCATCCAGCTGTGTTTATTACGCAAAATAGTCTACTTACAGCAGCAGGATCCATAAACAGCATCCTCAAAGCACATTTACACACAAGGCACAACAGTGGTAAATTCATTAATTGCTTTTACAAGGCATGGAAACAGGATCAAATGGCACATGATATTATGCACTTTTCAGCTTGACCAAGACTTTGAGCTCAGTTAGATTACACTAGAAATACTCCACTGGAAATGCTCAGAGCATGTCAGTGTTATTTCAAGTGTGAAAATACGAAAATAGATTTGAATACGTTATGTCTGTTTGACCTGATATTGGACTCCAATTATGAGCAACTACTAATTGGTCTTTAAAACAAATGCTTAGAAAACAACATTTCAAACTGATTTGTTAATCAGTTTCAAGATTTATCATTGTATAGCCTTTTTTTTCATTGATCTGAGTCACACAACAACATGTGCAACAACATGTTTCTACAGTGCAACTGCTAATAAACCTTTACGTTAATCGTTTACCTTTACGATAAGTCATTCAGTTATTCACAGAGGTTCAGAGTTCTGTCTGTTTCTGTAATGTTTTACAATTTTGGAACTAATACTTTTATTGTATACAGAAGATGATTGTGTTTATGTTTTTATTATGTTGTGTGTCCCTAGGCTGGTTTAATTCATCATGATGTTTTATCTGGTAGCACTGAACAAGCGTTAATAATTAAACTTCGTACCAGTAGACAATTCTTTCTTGGAGACGATAACCGATACTGAACAACCTATTACATATGACATATTTACATAAAGAATAAGGTTTTGTTTACTTAAAATCTAAAACTTCACTGCTTCTGTGTTTCTAAATTAAATCATTCTTCAGAATTGACTTTCTAAATCTTTTCAAAAGTTGTATTCAGTCCTGCCTCTGTGTTACTGGTCCTCTGTAATGGACTGATATGCCTTTATAGGTGTGACTGCTGATAATTTATCATTACCTATTATTGTGGGTGGTTCCTGCAACGTCCCTGTCTTTAGGGTCTTCTCAAAGATCAATGTTCAATACATCGTCATACTCTTCTGATGAATCCTCCATCTTCACTCCAAGTCCACTGTCCAGATCTAGATCAGTGAAGAGGAGCTTGGGGGTTTTTATTGGACTGTTGCTGTCCTCGTCATCCTCTCTGCCACTGGTTGATGGTTCCTCATCTTCCTCCTCGCTGTCATCCTCTCTGCTGTCTGGGATGATGACCACTTCCTCTTTGGCATTGGGGTCAATGTCCTCCTTAAACCAGACTGACTTGTAACCCTCCTCCACACGCCTCTCCTTGGTCAGGATGGGTTTCACCTCCTTATCGTTTTCGACTTTGTCTGAGCCCACTTCACTGGTGTCATCAGGCAAAATGGCGTTCAGGCGTTCAGAAGACTTCAGGACAGCGTCTTTGGATGGGATGTCCCATGATGATTTTGGTGGCTCACTGCTTGTCATTGCGCGTACCCCATCTGGACCACCAGAACTCACGCTGCCTCCATCTTCGTCTTTCTGGAAGGCCTCATTGGTGTACTGGATGCCCTCCTTATGACCAACTTGACCCAGCTGTGGAAGGAGAATTGATGGGACAAGACATGTAAAGGCAAGAATATTAAGTCTTGCAAATGACCACTACAAGCTCCAGAGGTGATTCCCTCTTCGCATTCATCTGACTTACACTAGAGGAGTCCAGGCAACAACTGATCTAAATTTCCTTAACTGACAGCCTTATGTTCACACAACCATTACCAGGTCCCTTTTATAGTTCGAATAGACATTTATTCCTTTGATTTTTTACAGACAGTCTGGTTTGGTTGGGGACCAGGGACCTTCTGCCATACCACCTACCTACTGCTATGCTACAATTGGCCCAAAGTTTTACTGATCTAGTATGATGTAATTAAACAACTGCTGTATTAAACATCTACATGAAGCTGCTGGAGAAGAGTATTGAAGTCAACTACACTGAAGCAACTACACTGAGGGACTAACCCGATTTGAACTAAAAGCTGAATCAAAACTAACAACCCAACACAATTAAAACAACAATTAAACACCCATGAATACACCACAGACAAACCTATTCGATGAGGCAAAGTAATTTCCACTCTCAACTTCAAGATCAATAAATATTTCAGTTCTTCTCAGAAACCAACCAATAGTGGAACAAAAGGCATAATTACTCTTATATCGGCTGTGAGTAAAAAGGTCATGGACCCTGCCGTGTTCATTAGATTTTTGTTTTTTGCAGGCAAAACTTCAATATTTGTGGACCAATAAATACCTAGAGCAACGTGACGAGAAGACACAAATTTGGTGAGGGATGAATCTAGAGGGTTAAAGTTTCTCCACTCCCTTTATTTGCCTCCTTTGCCTTTACTGAACACAGTCTTTTGAACTCAGGGTGACAACTTACAGAGCTTCGGAAAACGCTGGCTTCATAGATCTTCCTCCAGTCTGAAATTCCCCTCCGCATTTTACAGACAAGCACACCAATAACCACCAGAGCGATAAACAGCAGGATGCCCAAGGTTGCCCCAAGCGCTGCCATGTCTGCCCCGCTGTACCCACCAGCTGGAACGATGTCTGTAGGAACAAAAATCAGTACATGCAGGTGTCACCAAAACCTCCTAAAATAGATGGAAATGTGAAATAAATCCTTTTGCTAAAAATGTAGCAAACGACTGATGACTGTGACTATAGTTTGGTTGTAGCCAGCTGCTTCAAGTCTTCAGGCAAACGATGAAACACTGTCAGACTGCTGAGATTGTTTGAGCTAGGTCTATTGAAATCTGGTATCACTGCATGACGCTCTGTGGTTGGCCGCTTTTAATGTCGACAAATAGACCATTCTAGTCTTAGCTCTTTATAATTTCCATAAATTTTTTTTTGAGTATATGTAATGTCATAGTTTTTGCTTTCACTTGTACTTCAAACTTAATTTTGAAATACAAGTGAACGCTGTCTCCAGTGGACATACTGGGCTCGGTAGTTGGGATGGTGCCGCCAGTGGGTGTACTGGGTTTGGTAGTTGTGATGGTGCCGCCAGTGGGTATACTGGGTTTGGTAGTTGTGATGGTGCCGCCAGTGGGTATACTGGGTTTGGTAGTTGTGATGGTGCCGCCAGTGGGTATACTGGGTTTGGTAGTTGTGATGGTGCCGCCCGTGGGTATACTGGGTTTGGTAGTTGTGATGGTGCCGCCAGTGGGTATACTGGGTTTGGTAGTTGTGATGGTACCGCCAGTGGGTATACTGGGTTTGGTAGTTGTGATGGTGCCGCCAGTGGGTATACTGGGTTTGGTAGTTGTGATGGTACCGCCAGTGGGTATACTGGGTTTGGTAGTTGTGATGGTGCCGCCAGGGGACACAGTGGTGGTGGTAGTAGATCCCGTCACGGACGTTGTGGATATAATGCCTGTAGTACTCGGAGGCAAAGTGGTAGGGTTGAAACCTGGGAGGAGACACATTTCAAAGCTTAGCAGTCTGACCTCATGTCCCCTGGTCTTAAGAGGTGTGTCGGACTGGAGGCAAAATGACATCTTTGCTTTGATTTTTGAACTTTAATTGTTTAATTGTAGAGCATCAAAGCACACCAACCACAGGAAACTGTCACAGTAAACGTGTGACAAACCTCAAAAGCATAACGAAACCCAAGTGGCAAGGCTATACCAAGTCTGTGGTTCCTCTGGGGAGCCACATGAATTTTCAAATTAATTCATAAAGATGTTCTTGGGCTCCTTGAAAATCAATTGAAATGAAAAGGCATCAGATCTAACCCTAACTTCAAGTGCCAAGCTTTTATCTATGCAAATTGTGCATTTGGACATGCAATACATTGTAGGAAGTGCCCTCAGTGAGGATTTTCTAACCACCTGAATCCACCCTCACTGAGAGCTGAGTCGTTGCTGTTTCGCCGCTTTTCGTGTCTTCTGCCAAGACCTGTAAATTTAAAAACAGACTTGAGTGCTTGGTAAAACAATGGAATCAATCACTTTAACTGTGTGAATTTGTAAACTTACATTAAAAGAAACTGTGCCATCTGGAAGAGGCTTAGTCAAGAATAAGTAGCCGTGAGAATAGATGAAATCAGTGCTCCCCTCAATGGAGTAAACAACGTCTGGATTTATTCCCTGTTTCAAAACACATATGTAAGTTGAAGCTGTTAATGACTCCCTTTCAGCTCATTTAATAGGACTTATAGGCTGTTTTTCATTGTATTTGCTTTGGCACAATTAGTGTATGCTAAGATTTATCACTTTTCATTGCAGTTATCTAGGGAATCTACCTCAGTCAAGCCTGAAACTATTTTCACTCAATTAAAGATTTTTACAGGGTATGAAGTCAGTGTCTTACCCCAGCAGCAATGTAGTCCTTATCTGTGGCAAGGAACTGTAGTGCCGTGCCTGTGTGGTCCATTACCATATTACCTGGTACGCTGGCGATGCCTTCGTACAGAGCCTTTGAAAACTCTGGAGGGTTGGCACTTGGTACGTGGACACTGATCGTGATGGCGGTGGTGGCAAATTGAAAAGCATTTATCTTCTGAGCAGCCTGTGAGACAACAACATACCAGAGGAAAATTTGGACTGGATTACAAAAAGGTCTGTAAGGTGACTGGTTTGAATCTCCTCTAGAACAGTTGAGGTGACAAAGCACCTCTTCAAGCACTCCACCTACTGCTCTTTGTGTATGTACAAGTGGATGGGTTAAATAGTGAGAAAGAATTTCCCACGAGGGATCAATGCATATACAGTGCCACTTAAAAGTGTCTGTACCCCTCAGAAACTTCTACATATCTGCCTAAAAATTATTCAGAACATGAGGAGACTCAGTCATTTTTATGCAGATATGAGACTATTCTGAGTGAATACCTTTCTCAAATACTCAAATAGTTTTAAGCAGCACTGTATAGTATGTAATATTTTAGCACAGCCAAGGGGTGGATCAGCAGTAATGTAGGCATTGTCCTGGGGTCAGTGGTGGAGCTGGGCTGCAAGGTAACCCTTTTGATTTACAAGTCAATATGTTAATGTTGAAAAATGGAATTACATTTGAAAGATGTGATTTTGTTTGACGTATTTAGTGTAGCTAAACATTTACTTAAATGTTAATTACAGATGAATGATGTGAAAGCTTTGTCTTTACCAGCACATTCAGCGTGATGGGCCCGTGCACATTAGTCGGCTTCAGCATGGTGATGTTCCCAGAGGCTGAGTTAATCTCAAAAAGATTTTCATCGTTTCCTGAAACACATATGGGCTAGACTAATTAGGGATACCTGTGGATAACCTGCAACTTATCCCTACAGATATCTGACTGAAAAAACAAATCAAAGCTGCTTACCACTAATAATTGAATATATAATCTCCTCATTTATGCCGAGGTCCCCATCGATGGCATATAGAGGTCCTGGTTTCAATGATAGCGGTCCGACCTGCAGGGAAAATGCACTCTTATATTTTCATGCGTCTCATAAAATAGTCAGAGTGGTGAAAAGAGGAGTTTGAGACTGTTAGGCCTCAGACTTGTGTTATTATATTGTTACAATTCAAAAGCAGATACACATGGTTGATCCACTCTCCATGTCTACATTTAGCTCACTATCAGTAGAAGTGACCCACCGTTTGTTCGTTTAAGACAACCGCGGAATTGTAGCCACTACTCTTGCAGATCACAACCCCATTAATATCATATTTGTCGCAAGGTTGGAACCACGGTGGCCTGTTGTCCACATCTATGATGGTGACCAAGATGGTCGTGCTGGCAGTGTATGACGTTGTATCTCCTGGAGAAAGTGGTCCATCCTTTTCCGGAAAAAGAAAACCAAACAGAACAAATCTAAACCCAGGAAACTGACTGACAGATTTTATTTCAATGAGTTGGAAGAATGAATCGTGTTACTCACGCGAACACTCAAAACAAGTTGGACATTTTTGACTTTGTCATAGTCAAGGGTTGCATTAACAATGACTTCAGGGATAGTAGGTGACTTCAGTGCAAAGTAATTCTGCAGATATAAAATAAATATAGATAAATATGAAATATGAAAAGTTCATAATGCTAAACACATCCTCTACAGTTTACAAGAACTTTAACCAGTGTTCATAATCTTAGATGATTTATTTAAACATTAAACAGGATGTCTCACTGGTTCAGATGTCAATGTGTACTGGAGTTGAGGGTTTTGGTCTAAGTCTGTGGCAGAGAATCGTCCCACAGTTGTGCCTACAGGAGACATCTGAAATGGGTACAACAAAATGCAATGTTTAAGATAAAGTTCAAGACAGGTACAATAATAATATGAGACTTTCTGTTATCTGTCAGGTATTCATCCAAGTCTTACCTCATTGACATTGACACGGTAAGGATTCTCAGCAAAAACGGGCTCGTTATCATTCACATTGTCCACAATCACAACGATGGTTAGTGTCAGCTGTAAACAAAGACACAATTCATTACTTAACCTGCTTAAAAATGCGGATCAACACCACAGGCAAGTATCAAGAACATGTATAAACTCCAACCAACTGTCCAGCCTTTTAACGGACACATAAAATCTCTTTGAACAACATTTAAAATTCCTTCCTTCCTTTCTTAGATCTTGCCCTGCCCAACCTTTTCAAATGTGTACACAAGAGCTTCAGGAACTAACTGTTCAACCTCTAGCAGAACTGTTGTAGCTTATAGAGAACTTATAGAGTCTCTCTTCAAAAGATTTAAGGAAATACAACCTAAATTGTGTATTTTCTATATTTGTGAGCAACTCACTGACAGTATGTGAGAGTATGACAGTTTTATTTCAGTGTGAACACTCAACAAATAAAATGAGTATTTTGCAGATTTTATAAATCATAGTGTAGGAAGTAAATTTACCTTGGCCTCTGATGGCATCTCAGTGCATGTGATCGTGACCACATGTGCTGTTTCTG
Organism: Mugil cephalus; assembly: GCF_022458985.1. Taxonomy (NCBI): domain Eukaryota; kingdom Metazoa; phylum Chordata; class Actinopteri; order Mugiliformes; family Mugilidae; genus Mugil; species Mugil cephalus. Next base: position 24,708,903 of record NC_061779.1, read on the forward strand.
TCTGTGAATAAAACAAACTTCAGGTTTAGCAGATTTCACTGTGCGATCTAAATGGTGATTTGGGTTTGGATCTGTTTGGTTATTTCATGTACAATTGACAATACCTCGTGATCCAACGCCTGGGCAGCTACCAGTCGGAGTCCATCGATAGTAAATGGGTTGTCTGCCGGCATGGTGTCACTAAATGCTATGGTCACCCCTGGCTGGGCATTGATTGTAGTCACAACTGCACCCTCTCTGTTGTTTTCCGTTATGTGCACAGGTGAATCAACAGTACAGACTGTAGGGAGAAAACCACAGCTCTTATGATTGAAAAGACAGTCCGTGACAGAACAAAAGGCCAGTTTTCTTCTTGTATTTACAACTAACTAAGTTTGGAAAAAGTGAAGAGGTATTAATATTATCTTAATCAACTGTATGCTTATATATACATACTATATATTATGTAATCTGGTGCTGTAGTGGCTAGGTCGGATGAATGAACTGATAAACATAATTATAAACCTCATTACGTGTTCTTCTTTGCACTAAAACGAAAGGAAAAAGTTGTCGTTTATTTATAGGTGATTATGCTGCTGTGTTACTAGTCCGGCCTGTTTGATATCCTATTGGGTTGAATGTGGCCCCCGAACTAAAATGAGTTTGACACCCCTGCTTTAAACTGAGCCGACAAATCTCTTTCACCATGATTCCAACAACTCTACAACAGAATGGAAACTCCATGCCCAGTCACAGGGGACAACAATAAGGAAAGAATGTTCGGACAGGAGGGAAAGATGCTGTGTACTGACAAATAGCCTGGGGCAATTTTGATGATTTATATGTGAATTTATGGAGAAAAAAACACATTTAAGATTTGTAACTGTACTTTTACTGTGCACACCCAATCGTATAATTCTAACCTCTGTGTTATGTAATGTAACTTGTATATCCACCCAGGATATACAAATTACATAATTCACCAAAGTGCGGAGGGTGGTTCAGCTAAATGCATCTGAAGCTATCATTGTTGTCTTTCATTTAATTCCTTACTGCCATCGTCTCTCACCTTTTTCAGACTACTCAGTCAGTAGCTATGAATATGGACCTTTATTCAGGTTTAGAATTCAACGGACCTAATGCAATCACTTATTTTTCATTATGTATTTGAATTGATTGACACCTTTTTTTTTACTTTGACATTACAGAGATTCTTTACAAAAAAAAAAAAATAAATAAAAAAGCCAAATTATATTGCCTATGATTTCATTTATAAGATCACTAAAGGGGGAACGTATCCAGCACAGTGCTGTGCTTAGAGTTGGCCAATTCAGCAGATATAAAGCAGATAAAAAAGATCCTCACATTAAAGGCTTAAACACTTTAATGCTTCTAACACTGCTAACTTTGTACTACACGTCTGTGTCTTTTAATCAAGCTTCTCTCTGTAGTTGAGGTGAACACAGTCATGTCTCCACCCCTCAACTTCCCATCCTCCACAAACATATTTTCCATTGTGCTGCTTCCATGTCAAACTCCCTCACTGGCACTTTTCCTGTCTTTATTTTGTCTTTATCCCCCACTTTCACAATATTTATATAAATCTACATAATATGAGACGTTGGAACACCACCTACACCAATTAAACACTTTTACTGAGCTGGCGACAGCAAACTAAAGAAAGCTAGATAATCACAGGTGAAGCAACAGAAATCAGTACTTACTCTGGGCCACGACGGAAGTTTGAAACATAATCAGAAGTGTCCAACTGAAGACTGTGCTCACAGTTAAGTGTGAATTAAATCCGTCCATGTCTTCATCCGTCTAGACCCGAAATGATCCTTGTCCGTCCACTGTTCTCTGCTTATCTGCTGGCCTTTATGGCAGCAGTGGACTTTTACCCATCATAAAAACCTAACACGCACGCCTGTTTGCTGGGTAGTCACAAGGTCCTTTTCTATAATTGTCTTTTATTTGACCGTTTACACATATGTAAAAGTGAATTAATGGGTATATTAACTATTTTATGACATGTAATGTTGTCAAATGAGCAGGATCCCAATGATCCTTCCCCCAATATAGGTGGGGTTGGCGGCATTTAAGGCCTCTTTTTACTTTTTTGATTCGGTGTGTATTGTGTATGCTATTGTGTTCTGCTGGTGTAACACAACAATTTCCCTTGTGGGATCAATAAAATCTGTTATCTGTCTGACATTAATGCTGACAATATTCATAATCTGATATATGTCTAGTAAACCACTCATTCCATTTGACTAATTCCAACACACTGATACTGACTCTAAGCGCTCTCCGATATGGCAACTCTGCACGTTGTACACAAACCACCTAGCCAACAGTTTGCAAGGCTGGCGAAACAAATTAATGTCTAAAAGAATAGCCCATAATTCTGATCCGAAGGAGTAACACACCTTAACACACACACCTGACACACGATGGGAGGCTCTTATAATATTTCAGCACTGAAATATTCCAAAGGGTTGTTAAGGGTAATAAAAAATAAACAAACGCAGTGAAGGTGTTACAGCATCAGCCTTCATCAACATGTTGAGAATGACATTCACATAACCAAGAGCTTAGCAATGAGAGCACTGAAACCCCAGAAGCTAGTCCAGTGGATACTTACAACATCACACATTTATCCAGGTCTCCAGGCCTGTGTCATGGCTACCTTATATTTTTTCTGTTATATCTGAGATGTTCAAGTTACTTTAAAGTGATTGCTGGTGGTTTCCTTGAAGTGGGGGTTTGAAGTCAAATGGGGGTTAGTGGGGTACTTATCTGTACCTAAAATAACACCCACAGTAGATGGTTGTCAGCATACCCCGAGTTCTGGTGACTGTACCTCACATGCAGCGCCAAACATAAATGGAATTACTCCAAATGAGGAGACCTCTTTGGATAAGAAATGGAATGTCTTCAACAATCAACAGTTTCTCAGCTTCAGTGCACTTCCTCTATTTAGAATTTAGCCAAGTATACACTGGTCAGAGAATGGTCTTCTGAGGGTGTCCTGTGGCGTCTGAAAATGGAATGCCATTGATGGGGGCTTTTGGATCCTATGGGTTGGGGGGAGGGGCCTCTGTTGATCATCTCACAGAAACTTGATCAGTTTGGGATGTAGTGAATTTGGAGGCAAGATTAACACCTTGTGATGTTCTTCATGTTTGTTTTTTTTTGTTTTTTTAGTTGTTCCTAAACCGCTTTTGTGTGTGTGTATCTGTCAGGCTTCATGTCTGGTCTGGACCAGGTGGGTACTACATGTCAAAGTAACATCCACATGAATGCCAGGTCCAAATGTTTCCTAGCAGAACAATGAACTGTCACACGATGGTCAATGTTATTTATTGTCAGTGGATTTAATGTTGTGGCTGATCATCAGTGTACACCTTCATTATGACTCAAATCCACTGACTCCATATAAAGATGGACAAAGCCTCTGTGAAGTAATGTGAAGCCTAATATGGGTGGCTCCATCAGCCGCCACCTGTATTCTGACTGTAATTTAAGAATGGGCAAACGGGTGGATAGTTGAGGAGGGAACCACACACACAGGCGATCTGTGAGACCACCCACCTGTCCCCCAAAGTGGCGATTTTGCAATTTTATTAAGTTTACCTGTGGTTTAGTTTCACGAAATGCAGCAGCTGGCATCACTTCAGTACAACAGCCATCATTTCCGGTGAGTGCCCCACTCACCCTGTTTTGATTGCAAAGCACTATGTTGTGCTTGTGGAAATTCAAGCACTATGTCAATAAATGGATTACGCACACAGTCTACTCATGTGTAGCAATGAAGATATGTCATTTGAGACATAGCGCATGACTGGGATGACTGAGATAGACAGAAGAATTATGATGTTTGTCCTTTTCATGTGTGGATATAAAAAGGACTGGTAAGACTGGCCTTAAATATCCCGATCCTTATCTTTGCCTGTTCCCCAGAGGATGTCCTTAGTCACACGGTTTAAAAATCTCCACTAACACTGTTCCCAACACCAAATGGTGTTTGTAACTGTCCGTAAAATGAATAAACTCCTAAAATGACTCCATAAAATTTTATTTTAATAACAAAGATACCAATGTTTCATCGTCAAATAAGAAAACAGCTGCATGTAGAGACATTTATTCAGAACATCGGAGCACTGTCCACATGGAGTCTCTTCTACAGGTCATTCGGCCAGGTGTAGACAGATGGACACATGTACTGTTTCAGCAGCATGTTCACTCTTTCCATATCTCCTCCCATGCCACTGTGGACAGAAATGTTGAAACAAGACAAATAGTCAGTGCTCAAGATTAAAACAAATATACATATAATCTAAGCTCTGAAATGGTGCCCATTGCTCTTATCTGGTGGGCCATGTTTTATTTCAACTTTACACTTCTTCTATGATTACCTGTGGAAATGTCATTATATACATTTACATATACTGTTTTTATTTGTTTTGTTTAATCCCTGTTTGGATAAAGTAATTAAAAAGAGATCGTCTCAGGGTCAGAATCTCTCCAGTTCTGGCATTTATTGTGAGGAAATATTGACTTTCAGCACTTTAACACTTCAACAAATGTCATTCTCTAATCATTCAATCCTTTCTCCCTTGCTGATTTTTCATTCTGTTGAGTCAATGAATGACATTTTTGCAAGAGGAGGATCTCAGCTTTTCAAAATCAAGAATGTAAAATAAATATGTGAATGCCTTTCCTGTGTTTATATACATGTACATCACTACAGCAAGTGTTTTACTTTAAATTTCTCTAATTAATTAAGACTCCATTGTTGTGTATGTGTGCCTACTGTAAGAAATATTCCTATTGTCAAAAGATAATCCTTAATTTATCCCATCTTGTATAATGTGACTGTTGTGTCTCACACCTCTTCTTGACTCCCTGCATGCGGCGCAGGAAGGCGCAGACGGAGTTGTGTTTGGCTTTAGATCGCAGAAACTCTGAGTATCTGTTTGAGAACTCGATATCTCCCAGCTGCCTCCTGCGGTCCAGACCTCCAGACAGCAGCTGCCTGAAACACAACAGTCAACAGTCACATAAATATGGATCGAATTATGGCGTGTACGGGTCAGCATCACGTTGTTGACGCAAATTCACAGATTGTCATGATTTAGCGCCATTATGTTGTTTTTATAGAAAAGAAAGATCATTAAGGCTGTCTTTATCATTTAAATGACAAACTATGCGTTGCAATGTTCATAGATTTCATTAGATGTACACACGCAAACTGCGTTTCATACTGTCATGTAATTTGTGTTGATATGGCATCGTTATCAGAGTGTGCACATACTGATGTAAAGTTAGCTCTAGAATGAGTTACATTACCAAGAAAATTAAAAAAGAAAGTCAATCATTCCTGTATTACAAAGTTGGCTCTCACAAGGAACCAGAAAATAACGTGATATGGAGTCTGGCACCTGGTTTTACGTCATGAAGCTTCAATAAAGTGATGCAGCAATCTGATACACAATATATAGTAGAAATACTGCAACACAGAGAAGAATTCTAAACTGAAATAAAACTGGGGAAAGGCAGAATCCAGATGAAAACAGTGACGCATAATCATGTTTTATGTTGATATACCAAACCTACTTTTAAAGCAATTATTATTCACATATCAAACAAGGCAAAACGTCTTTTCTTTGCAGACAAGTTTGTGTCGCCTGATAAATTTCAAAACTCACTCTGTTTTACCTCCATTTTTAGTTTCCTCTACCACCTGCTAAATGCTGTTTATACTGTGTCTGAATGCTATTAGCTATGTGCTACCTGCTGAAAAAAGCATTCAAGAGTGAACCACAATAATACATTTGCGGGCTACACAATGAAACAATGAGCTGGAGGTTACTAGTAAGCTCTCTACAGCAACAGAAAGTGTCATTTCTTTGAAACATTCAAACCGTGACTCTTTATAAATTAAATGCCAGCTCTGCAGTAAGTAGAAATAAAGATTATTTTTCATTTTTAGTGTATATTTACCTGAGTCTGGCCTCAAACAAAGCCTCTGCAGAGTTTTCTGACAGAGACCAGGGGACGTTCAGCTGTCTGATCTGAGCCAGGAAGCTCTCCACTTCATCTTCATCCCTGAGGCCGCGTGAGAGGAAGACACACATTTCAAGACGCACAAAGAAGAAGAACAGAATGATGTAGCATCTCATGTAACAGAGTATCATCATATACAAGAATGATAAGGTCTTTATCATTTCAGTTTTTGGACTTTTCAGGAGATTTCGTCGTGGGATTGTACCTGACAGGAAGTGATGAGGTGAAATGCAGGAGGGCCAACAGCAGGAACACCTGAGTGACACTGACGGATGGCATGATGACGATGATGAAGATGAAAGTTTCCTGAGGAGACGATGATTTTCAAATCTATCACAGTGTGTTTTTTATGTTTCACTCTCAATGAGAACAAAGTTTTATGAACAATTTCAGATCATGTTTTTGTAAGCTTATATATCCAAGCTCGTGCAGGATGCTGAAGGTTCAGCTATAATTTCTGACTTGAGGTGGTAATTGCCTCAGGAAAGCTGCATTTTTTTACAACTTGACACTTAGCAAATATCATTCTAATGCTATAATGCTATGAAATTAAGTATGTTATGATGCTATGTCATTACAGAAATCTTGTCCATCCTGTACAGCACAAGGCAAGAATTAGCTGCACAATTTTACACACATTATATTGTATTTTATTGCATGAATCATGTGAGAATCATACCAATTAACACCTGCTAGTTCCTGCTGGTGCTTAAATGTACAGTTGAAATAAATGAGGCCATGGTAGAGAACACATATATAAAAATAAATGTGCAATACAGTACAAAACTGATATGTCTGTGAAGGTTCTCATTCATCCAGGTCATGGTAATCCATGGTTTTGGAGTACAAAACTGAATTTTGAATTTTATGTATCATTATGTGTAATATAGTGCACAAACTGTAGTTTCATTCCAAAATGGACACATTGTAATTTTGTGCTGTATTGGAGAAAATAAGAAAATATGTGTGAAAATGATATATATATATCAGTAATAGTAATATATTTCCAGCACACTGATGAAGAAGTTGATTAAGTTAAGTTAAGGTAAAACTTTGACTTGTGATAATGTTAAATAATAAGTTACTCTGATTTGAAACGAGTTAATAAACTCTCAAACTATTTTTTTTCTTTTTTGTCATCTGGTTTTCTCCTTGAATCACAAATTAATGAAAAGACACTAAAATAACCAGTACTCAACATTTAATAAAATGAACCAACAAACTACAGTCAATGCATTAAGAGACTCACCTGGATCAGTGCTGCTCAGACCAGACCTGCAGACTGGATGTCAGGGCGAGCGTCGCCTCCTTTTGTAACTCCTCGTGTATCGACCCTTGGGAAAACATCACTCTGTCTTTATTAGTCTGGTTATTTACCATGTCAACACCTTGAGTTTGGAGTCAGATTTTCCAGCCGCAGTGTCAGTTTGTTGACTTCCTGAAATCTTAATGAAACGATTGGATGTGACTTCCTTAATGAGATCTAATTACCTGTACTGTTTGTTCACATGAAATCATCCACACATCACCACAGAGTATTGATTTCAACAACACAGTATAATATCCTTTTATTACAGAGATCTGTGCCTGTGTTTGCTCGGTCACAACTGAGTCAGGGGAGAATTTTATATTTGGTTTGATTTCTCTCCACAAACCTCGGCCCTCTCTGCTCCACTCTGCCGTTAAACATGATAACCAGGACCCCTCGGTGTACTCATGGGCTCATGTGTGTGGTTGAGACATGCTGAGGAAAAGCTTGGTTTCATAAACATGTCAGTTGGATTTTGAATGGTATTTTTTTCTTACTTGCAGAACCTATAGATTCTGGTTTCACTTCAGGGCTCTACTCCTAGCAAGAATGATACGCATGACTGTACCAGTTTCATAATGGTGTGACACAAAGGTCATGTATTCTCTTCCCTGAAGTCAGGTTCACATCCAGTGATCTGCTCCACCCACAGAGATCACAAAGTCCAACATCATCCTCGAACTTTAGAAACACATCTACATAAATGGTCTTGTATTTTTCACAGTGTTGCCAGTCTACCCACTCACTCACACACTAGTGCCAAGCAATGGGAGAAACTCAGGGGTCTTGCTGGAGGACACTCTGACATGTTGTCCATGTACCAAGGACTGAACTGCTAACCCTTTGGTTTGTGGAGAAAAAATGCTTCATCGAGCTGATCCATTTTGCATCCAAACTGGTCTTAATTTGGTAGACAAAGATGAACTGATGACCCAGTTCGCTAGAAATAACATATGTGATAGTTTGGTCGGTTCTGGGTTTTTACAAAGTGAGATTACATTTTGTTTTATGGTCAAAAGTCAATCATTCACAGCTTGTGGTAGACTCTCTAGCTGAGGACGATGTCGGACATTATGGCAAAACAAGTACCTGCCTCTCATTTCTTGATTATCGCTCTCATCTCAGTCTACGACTATAACTGTGATGCAGCGTTCAAGTTCCAGATAGGCCAGCACTGTTTTCTGCTCCAAGGCGCGTATTACTGTCTCTCAGAGTAAGTTACATACTTGGTGTTTTTTTTGTTTTCATATGTGTATTATGGATCATATCTGATCTAATAAGTATTTACACTTTACAAACATTCGCAGCCTGTTTTTATGTCTTAAGCTGAGGACACACTGCAAAACTTTAAGAGTCTTTTCAGATTTTGAAAAAGACTAGTAGTACACACTAATAGACTGACTTCAGCAGATTTGTTTGGGGCGATCACACACTTAACAACTGCCCCTGATGAGGGATCACAGACTACCTGATTTGTCAGATAACAAAAGCCAACAGAACGCATCAAACTCGAGAGGGCAACATTTGTGGCATGCTCTGCAACCTACGTTAATTCTCTCCTCCACTCCACTGTTGCTATGACATTCCCACTAGTTCCTGTCATCTGCTGACACTATTTCCTGACTCTTTTTCATTGGCCGTTAACAACATGTGTTTGCAGTAGGATTGGTAATCATTTCACACTCCCTGGCTGCTTCCAGATTTGGCTAAAAAAAGAAACCAAACACATGACTGTCATGTGATTGACTGCGACTGAGTCTGTTCCCTTCACCCTCTAAAATCTGTCAAAAAATCATGTAGTGTCCTCATTTTTACGGTTAATTCGTAGAAACCATGAGTCTAAAGGTGCAGTAGAGAGAGCTAACCACTAGATGACAGAGCACCCTAAAGAATGAAGGAAGAAGACTCCATGGGGGTAAAAAGAAGTTCATAAACAATTCACAAAAAACAAGAACTTGCTGTGCCTACCTCCTAACTACGGCACATCTGGGCATGTGCTGTAATATGCTGTTTTCACATCACTGCGTCAGTACTAGCTGGAACAGTTTGATGATGGCCACTATAATAACACATCCTCTTGTGCCTACAAGTTTTGTCTATTTTTCAATGGGTATTGTCTGTTTGTTTTTTAAGATACCTGCCTTAGGACAGCGGATGTAATTTAGCAGCTGTGCTATCTCCGGCATATTTATATTGATGCGTTTTGCTGATACAGTATATTGATTAATGTGCATCGTCCTAATCAAATAAATAAAAAAATTAAAAAAATAAATAAAGGGATGTTTGCCAAGTATCTGAATTGGGTAAGTGGTGGCCTCACACTGAAATGAGAAAAGATATAGAAGTATTGTGTTTATAATCATATTGTGCCAACACGTTTATTTTAAAGCGTGTGCGGAGCCTGTGTATTGCGGCTTTCTTTCACAGCCCAAAGGCATGCATGTTAGGTGATTCTAAATTGATCGTAGGTGTGCATGTAAGAAGCAGACTGTTTGTCTCTCTGTATTAGACCCGTGTTAGATTGGTGACCCATCCAGGATGCACCCTGCCCATCACCCAGTGACAGCTGAGATAGGTTCTGGCATGCGACTCTACAGAGGACAAGCGGTTACAGAAAATTAAGGAATGGGAGGAAAAAAAGACTGATTTTTAAAAGTTCTCACAAAATGCAGCATTTAATTGGGATCACAGACGTCCGTGAGTTTCTTCCCTCTCAATCTTTCTCTAAATGATAGTTCAAGGTGCAAAGAGCTCAACACATCCATTGGTGCACAACGGAAATTTCAGAACCTATTTATGATTCTTTGTTTGTTTGTTTTCTTCTACCATTAACCATGTCACGGTCCTTCAGGTTTAGCTAGTCATCCTTTAGGCGTGTCTCAGTGACAGATTTATCTGACATGATCACTTTGGTAATACTGATGTACATGTGTAAGCAGTTTTGACCTTAACCTTTAATGAAGCTTCACAACCAAGGTGTCAGGCTCAAGGTGTAAGAAGCAGCAAGAGTAAATTCTCAGGTAGAGTACTTTATAATGTCCGTGTGACTGTTCTTTATAAAGTTACTCCATTTTTGGCTGACTGGCTACAGCAGTAAACTGCAATCATAGATCTGCCTGTTTAGTGTTCTGGTCTGGGCAAAAAGTTGCTGTGATCTCCATGTGCCACAATGACCTACATGAAAACAATGACCTTTTTGGTGATGAGTGTATATATTAGATATATACACTTATCATATATATAAACTGCTGACCGCTCTAATGGAAAAACATGCCCTGTAGAAGCCAATGACGTAATAGACGGCCAATAACGTAATAAAAGTCCTGAACTGATAACGTTATAACTTTTGGATAATATATTGTCTGGTTATTGCATTATTGGCCTGGTTAAAAAAAATCTGTTGCAAATAAGCCAGCCAACAATATAATAATATACCAATAATATACCAATATCATTTTATTTAACTTTTAATTATTGGATATAACACTGATAAAATCTCTCCCTCTCTGTCTCCTTACATGTATTTGTATATTTAACTTGATGGTTAGAATTATTTCTAGTCCTGTCTGCTGCTCCTCAGCCTATCAAGCTAACTCCAAATTAAGTGGAAGCACACGTTTGCAAACGTACAGTGGTATGATCTGAAATATGTATGATAAGTAACTCAGTTTAGTTTAGTTTAGTTAAGCTATAATTATCTCGTATATTCACTCTTGTGAACGCTCACTGTTCAGTTAAGGATTTTTTGAACTCCCACTAGATGTCAATGGGGAGACCTTGACTTTCTTTTTCTCCAAACTTCCTTACTTCCTTTCTAGCACACATGGTGAAAGGTAATTGTCTCAAAGAACGTTACAGGAAATCTTTCCTGCCTCAAGCAATACGCCTGTTCAACCCCTCATCTGTATGTGACAGCTAACACACTGTACATCATTTGTTTTATCTATCTATCTATCTATCTATCTATCTATCTATCTATCTATCTATCTATCTATCTATCTATCTATCTATCTATCTATCTATCTATCTATCTATCTATCTATCTATCTAATCACTGATTCATTTACTTCAGTTAATTTTGTTAAAACTCTTGTATATACCACAATCTTATATATTTAGTGGAAGAGGATGAAACATTATTGAGTGTACTCAAGTTAACCAACTACAGGTAACTGTACGCTACTTATTAGCATTACTATAACATAAACTTTAAATAAACTATAACTATAAATAAACTATAACAGCTTGACATTATCAAGGGGTATCAACCTTTTTAAAGAAAAATGTGTGTGTGTGTGTGTGTGTGTGTGTGTGTGTGTGTGTGTCTTTTAGCTTATAACTTCTGGTGAATTTGGTGGAAATGATTGGATATATAGATATATAGAGAGAGGGAAAAAAAAGTTCCTCTCACCCTCACGGGGTGGTATCTGTGTCATCCTCAAGCTCAGGTCCTCTACTAGGAGTGTGGGAGTTTGAGGGTCCTGCACAGTATCTCAGCTGTTCCTAGGACTGCGCCCTTCTGGACTGAGGCTTCAGGTGTTGTTCCTGGGATCTGTTGAAGCAACTGTCCCAGTTTGGGGTTCACTGCCCTGAGTGCTCCTACTAACACTGGGACCACGCTCACCTTAATATTCCACATCCTTCCCAGCTGCTCTTTCAACTCTTTCAACTTCTCAACCTTTTCGCATTCCTACTTTCTGATGTAGGAGTCAGCTGTTATCTCCACATCTATCACCACCACCTTCTTCTGTTCTTTGTCCACCACCACTATGTCTGGTTGGTTAGCCAGACATTGGTTGTCATTCTAGAAGCTGAAGTCCCACAGAACCTTGGACCTATTGTTCTCAACCACTTTCTGTGGTGTGGCCCATTGGGACTTGGGTGTTTCTATTCCATACTGGGTACAGAAGATCCTGTACACTATCCCAGCTACTTGGTTGTGCCTCTTCATGTACACTGACCCTGCTAGCATCTTACACCGTGATACTATGTACTGGACTGTCAGGGGCATCTTAGCACAGTCTGCACCTTGGGTCTGGTCTACTCTGAACCCTACCACTCTCAATATCAGCCACTTCAATTTGATGGTGGTACATGCCGTGTAGGGGCTTGTCCCTCCAGGTTGTCTGCTCCTCTTCCTCTGCATGGTCAGCGGGTTTCTGTTTCTCTTAGCAGTTCATCATTTGGGGACATTTTCTTGATGTACTCTTGTATTTTTGATGTTTCATCCTGGACCGTGGCCTTGCCCTTTCCTCGTAGCGTACAGTCTCAGGGTGTTGGACTTGGGGTGATTCTGGGGAGCTTTCTTGTCTTGATATCTGTGGATTTTGTTTTTACCATTCAGCTGACTTTTCAGGACTTACTCTCTGGAAGTATTTGGTTGTGGTTGAATTCCTTGTGGCCTCCACATGGTTTCCACTAGCCTCTGGAAAACCAGGGTACTTGTAGCTAACTTAGATGTCTCCTATGTCGCCCCCTGGTAGGTCGACCCCTTCAGTTTTGATCATTTTGCCTCTCTTGGAGACCAACCGGCTGCACTTGTCCGATCCAAATGATATCCCAGTTTCATTGCTGCAGATCCTGGTGCTGTGGATCAGTGAGTCGATTTCTCTGCTGTTCATGGCGTACAGCTTCATGTCATCCATATAGAGTAGGTGGCTGATTGTTGCTCCACTTCAGAATTGGTACCTGTATCCACTCTTTCTGATGATCTGACTGAGAGGGTTCAGGCCTGTGTAGAACAGCAGTAGTATATGCTGGTATATGTCGCACTTGGTGTTGATTTGGGCACCACTAGCCATTGGGCATTGGTGTTGTGTGATACCTCTCTTTCCCACATGCCCTTCTAGTATTCTTCCACCTTAGCCCTTGGTGGGTCTGACCAGTTGTTATTTCCCTTCCACTGAGAGTACACCTTGGCTGGTTCGGTGGAGAACATCTTGCTTAACCTCCTATCTTCTGTCATTTTCAGCATTGATAGCATTAAGAAGGTTTAATAAAGATTACATTTTTCATGTGTGGTCATTTCATTTGAGAATACATCATCCTCAAAGAGGCATAGTTTTCCCATCATTACATGCATTATATGAGTAATTGTCTGTGTTTGTAAACATAAGTTTTGGAACTTAAATGACAAAAGGAACTAAAGGCAGGGCTGGACATAATAATTCTAACCATCAAGTTGAAAAACAAATGCTGGCAACAAAGAAAGAGACAGACACAGACAGAGAGATTAGACATTTTCACAGTCATATCCAATAATAAAAAGTTAAATAAAACAATATTGGTATATTATTATGTAATTGGCCAAAAGTTATTACGTTATAGGCTCAGGACTTTTATTACGTTATTGGCCTATCACATCTCATCTCATCCTGGCATCAGGTGAGAAGCAGGGTACACCCTGGACAGGTTGTCAACCTATTGCAGGGCTAACACAGAGACAAACAACCATTCACGCCCACACGCTCACCTAAGGTCAATTTCGAGTTACCAATTAGCCTAATAAGCATGTCTTTGGAGGTGGGAGGAAACAGAAGTACCCGGTGAAAACCCACATGGACACAGGGAGAACATGCAAACTCCAGCAACAAAGGCCCTCCTTCCACTCAATAGACCGTCTCTTGTAAATCCTGGAGATGCCAGTTCACAGTAAGTACCTTCAATGAAATACGTGGCAAATGATTGGATAAACCACCTGTATATTACCTAATTTCACCAGTGAGATCAATGGACCTTCTCATAGAAGTAAGCTGTAGAGGAAAACAAAGTCTGAGGATCTACGAAAGCAACAAGCAGCAAGTACAGCTAGGTATTTAGTTAGCATCTAAATACCTTTCTTGTAGTCTATGACGAAAATTTGCACATTATTGTATTTTTTAAAGACATGCTTCTCGCTATTGTCAACCCTGAAACATTCCCTTAGCTGCCAGTAGTTCCTCATAGAACAAGGATTGATCAAACTTCTGTGGTTGGGCCACAAGCATATACCTTGAGGCCAGGCAAGATGGATTGCGTGTCATCTTATGATTCTGCGATCTCGCGAGAATCCAGCTGCTTCGCAAGGTAACCTCACAGATGCTTCTCATCCATTTGAGTTTGAAAGGATGTGACAGGAAGAACAACATACAGCACCAAAATCCAGGTGTGCCAAGTCTGTAGAGACCGAACGGAACACGGATCATACTTTGGTCCAAGTTTGTGAGGCACGTTCAACTTAAATGCAATTTAGTTTTCTGTTGCAATTCAGAATAACAGTATCGGTATAGGTAAGTCTGAGGAGGTTTATCTACACGTGTTTACGACTGTCTCATGTGATAATACAATAATTATTATAACTGCGTTTTCCCTCACGACATGAAGCAAACTGAGGGGTTTGGGGGCACGTGGACAATTTCCCAAAACCATTAGCTTATTATTGATGACACTGAGAAATATTCTCCTCAGAGGGGCCACAGAAGAAGAACACAGAATGAGAGTTGAAAATGCTTTTACTTCCTGATAATGCAACAGCTACAGCAGAAGATAGAGTTTACAGGTGACATTACAGCAAGAGGTCGACTGATTCGCTAGAAAAAAAATAGTTTTTACTGTCAGGTTTAACTGCAGTGTTTGAGAATATACTTCTTCCCTGTAAGCAGGACTTTACTCTGTGAGCAAATGCTTCACAGAGCTGACACATCATTTCTTCACTAAAATCTGAAGAAAGAATAATGACTCTCAAAATCATACGGGGACAAAAGATGAACCAGTAAGTGTGTTTGGATTTACAAGCTACATTATTAATCAGAAAAATAAATATGATTAAATGATGCTACGCATAATATCTAACTGTAGTTTATCCTACATGTTTAACACAGTGCTAGAGACGGTTTGATTACATCCAAGTTAAAATTAGTTTTTCTACACTGTCGTATATCAGCAACATTCTTGACAGCATCATCTCATTCAAACTGTCTTGACAGTGTTTACTATTGTGGAGGGAGTCTGCAAAGTTGAGGATGTTATTATATTAGATGCATGTCGCTGATATACTGCATTTGTACTCCTGTAAATAATAAAAAAATAGGACATAGCAAAAGCTGCTCCCTTTCCTTCACCAGCTGTGCGTTATTGTCCGGTATAGCTAGCTTGCTGACTACTAGAATACATGTCATCATTATCACAAGACCTCATGCTTTTGCCACTAATTTCCAAACAGTTTAGGTTGTTCATTTCACCGAGTGGGTGACACTGCAGTGTCTTGTCATAATTCCTACATCTACAACTCAGAATTAACTGTGGGCAGTTATGTGGGTGTAAATAAGGTCTGGTCACGTCTGGATTCAAAACTGAAATATCCCTAGATAAATAAATGGATGGAGTGAGTTCACAATGGGATGAAGAACATAAACAAAAATGTCATGACTACTTCACCTCTGGTGAACATTGACTTCATCATGTTCGCCCACCCGCCACTTTCCAGTTTACAATAAATGAGGAAGTGCATAGTAAACTTAGCTGGGTACAAAGATAAAATGTATGGGATTGCATGCCTCCATTTTGCCAGCTGTGAGCTTGCCTGATAGACTGGTCACTATCTCATTAGATAGCATTAAGCAATGCCATTTTCCTGGAGGGACTTGTCCTTTCCTGCAGGTACACCTGCAACATTGTTAAGAAGCAACATCCACAGCTGCTAGATCAAAACTTTAGCAAAACTACTCTTTAATAGTTACAGTGGCAACATTTACTCCATACCAACTACTTCCTGTAATCATGCAATGGACCATTTGCAGCTTTGATCAAGCACAAAATGTCACAATAATGCCTAAATACTAATACACTTCATTAACAATCAGAGCTGGCTAAATGTGAATACATATTAGTCATCCTCTCCTAATTAAAAATCAACTTCAGTCATCTATCATCAGTCGACCTCTGTGTGCACAAGTTAAAACATTTGGTTTGTAGTGTGGGGGTTTACAGCAGAATTTGACTGTATACAACTTTATCAGATAAATCAACATAGCTGAGGGTTTTCACAGGTCTGCTTGCTTCCTACAAAAGCTCAATCTGTGAGCCATTCATTCAATATAGTCACTATAATCAACATTTTGGAATTTTTAACATCCTTAAGTGTACTTCAGAAACGTGTGCCGTTTTCATGGATCGGTTTCGATTTGGGCTGAAAGTTTGAACCTGTGAAAACCACATGGCTTAGCTACAACTGTAACAGAATCAGACACACAGACTGACGGCTACATCAGTAAACCCCGGCTGGCCTTTGGTCAGATTAAGATCAGGATAAAGCTGATGGCTGATTGGTTGGTGTCTGGAACACCGGGAGCTGCTACTGGTTCCCTCCTCCATCAGCGTGAGTCCAGCTCGACATTTGCAGAAAGGAAACAGGACTGCTGGTCAACAAACAAACAAACAAACAAACAGTCCAGTGCTGATGTTCAATCTCCTGTCCAAAGTTAAAATCATTTCCCACATAACTGATTTAATGAGTTCACTCTCTGTGCAGATAACATGAACATATACAGTATACATGAATCAAAGAAACAGACAAGACATCACCATCCCTAGTTCTTGGTGACTCTTATAATATTAGTGTGGACCTTAGCAAAATACCAGTACAGGTGGTTCTGCTACATGCAGATTGCATTTGTGAAGAAAATGAACCCAGTGGACACAGTGAGCAGCAGCTACAGAGATCAGGTAGGAGTCAAGGAGAATGTGCTGTGAATGTGTTACCCATGGACACGATGGTTGAATATCAACACTGGACTTTACAGACATGTTTTCTTCAACAATCCCACAATTGACATGTCCGCATCTCTCACAGTGAGGAGAAGTAATTTAGACACAAACTTTTTTGGGACTTAGACAATAAACAAACACTTCCAGCCAAAAGTTTGCAGACAGCTCAGTCCACATTCCTTGCTTAGGTGGTTCCCAAACTTTTCACAATGCCTTACAGTTCAAGCCCTCAGTTTGTGGTTGGGATTACTCTATTTATGTCTATTTATGCAATGCAAATTGTGATGGAAATAATTGCAATGGAAATAAATGCAAGATGCCGTTATGATTTAGTAATCATTACATTTTATGTCCTTTTCCGAATTGTCTAGTGGTGTATTGACATTTTTGCATCACTTTTGTCCTTTTGCGTCTTAGCATTACCCCCACCTGTGCAGCAATGTTCAGCTGTCCACATACTTTTGGCCCTCAAGGGTATCTCATTGAGACATTGAACAGTGGAATAAAATAAATTAAGAATGTTTTGTCTGCAAAAATATATTTGTGTTGCCTATGAATCTTTGTTGATTTGTGGAAGGTTCAGTTAAGTATCTTGAGGTAATATTAACCAGACAGACAAATTCAGATCATCATGTTGTACTGAAAATAAACGGCTACAGCTTGAACTCATACTGAAGACATGTATCTGACCATTAAGTGTGTGTTAAAGCAGTAATTCTTCAGGCATTTTTCTTTGTGTTTTGTCTTTGCTCAGACTGAGTTCATTTGCATATTGAGCAGAAATGGAAGATTCACATTCACTTGTGCGCTGTTCAGCTTACTCAGCCACCAACCACACTGACACGCAGCTTTTTTGGACCGAAATTAAAGTGTGACATTTTTCATATTTTTGTCTTGAATTTCCAAAAACTAAAATATGTAAAAATACAATTTTAAAGTTACGATTGAGCTCAGGACTTCCTGGAGACAACTCTAACAGAGCAGTTTGAGAAGCAGAGGCCTGAGAGGAAAAGTCGGCGTTATGCTTCTCCATAACTACTGTCCATTTGCAGGGGATTTGCTTTCTACTTGAAAATGAATCAATCCCAAAACCTAACAATCACCTGGCTCTGGGAATGACTCTGGCAGGTGCCTGGCGTCCTATAAACATGTAACAGATAATTCAAAATAATAACTGAACCTATATAAGACGTGTCTCTAATCTACTAATATGATCTAACCTCAACAAGTCCATACACCCATGAGACAGAGGCAAGTCTGGCATAACAGAAAAGAAGGAGTGAGAACAAACTCAAGACTAAGATCTACAGGTCATTTCATAGACAATGACATATAAGCACCTTTCTCAGAAATGAAGACGTAACCAAGCCCATGTTGCACTGATGAAAGAAATACTGACAAAACAAAGCCTCACTTTCATGAATGGAGTAGTAACTAAATCAAGAGCCAAACACTAGAGTCAGCTAGAACAAATCTGAAATCTAAGAGTGAAGCTTTACTCTCCAGGTCTGCGATTCCTGTTCTGCAACACGCTGCTACTTTCCAGTGAACACTTTCACACTGGGAAACTACACAGACAGACAGACTTTCTGTCTATGACAAAATCACTTTGATCTTTCAGACACGGAACATAAATGATTCACTGCTGAGTCAGCAAATCCCATTGAGTCACATGGTGAAAGACATGATGGGTGTCACATGATGGCAGAGGCAGCAGTGACAGACAAAGAGAAACGTCTCCAGTGTCTGAAAGGGAACAACAGGGGTCATAGATCTATATTGCACAAGGGTTGGAGAGATCCTCAAACACAGGCGGTTCCTCAATCCCTCGTGCAAACAGCTTGATCAGCTGGCAGTGCACTCTGAGAAACGATGGAAAAGTAGTTTAATTAGAGAAAAGATGTAGGAAAAATATAATTAAGACAAATTCACACTTAGAAAGTTCTAGAAAGTTGTGATACCTGACGTCGATGGCTGTGTGGGTTAAGATTTCACCATCGCAGTTCCAGCTGCTGTAGACAGGCGCACAGCCACAGGCCGGGTGGTCTCGGCAGATTTGGCTGAAGATCTGACGTTTGTTATTCTCCTGCAGGTCCAACTCCAGATCTGAATCACTCTGACAGTGACGTGGGGTGAAGCGGAAACGCCGTACGCGGTGAACTTCAACGAAAGTCAGGTCAAACTGATGTAAGAGAGAATAAGGGAAGGAGATCATACGTTACGAAACCTCAACATTCCGTGAAATATTCATAAATCAGAACACGTATTAATTATCTATCATAGTACCTGGTCATCTTTGCTGGTGTGTCGGAGGAGGTGTCTGAGGAAGTCGAAGCGGGAACATTTGCGGACTAAGATGAGGTCAGTTGTGCCGTCTGCAAGGTGGGCGGCAGGTGAGAGGCCCTTAGGGCTACGAGGACAAGCACAGCTCATACTGGCAGCGTTTATAGCAAGGAACTTCCCTCGGACCGTCCTCCACTCATCACTCTCTGAAACAAAAACCACCAGAGAAACAAGTTGTGTGAGAGCTCTCCATAGTTTGGCTAATGTTTTATCATGTTTTATCACTGAATCGCATCAATAATAAAAGCAGTTGTAATGTGAAACACCTTGTAAATCTGATCAAACCAGAACTCCAGAAAAGCCAGGATACTGGCCAATGAGGCTGTTCTGTCCACTACTGCTTCTGAAGTCAGGAATGAATTTGGGGAACATTTCAGTAACCGTGGTCAAGAAATGTGTAACTAAATGAATGAACATTGAAAAAATATTTTTGTGTCAACTTTCAGAAGGTACTATATGCATAGGGCTTTTCACATTAATGTTGCTAATTCTTGTTTCTTGTGTACATGAGAATCATTTGGAGTGTCTCAGGGCTCTATCCACGGCCCACTTTGATATGCAAGGAGGATACAACATAATGAAGCCACACTAGCACCTTGTGTTTGCACATATATTTCAGTAATCTTCTCAGCATGTTTAGAATCTATTTGTTTGACTCACCACAATCTGACACTTTATCCATCTCGTATTTCTCAGCTTTCTCTGAAAGTAGCTGCCCGTTGTGCTGACAAACCACACAGCTGGAGATTAACAGAAACACCACCGTTATTGTTTGTTACTGTGTTGTTGGTTTGGGGTCACCAGTCAGAAATCAATCACAAGCTGATAATGTGAGTCTGTAAATGAAGCTCTCACCCAGAGCGACATCTGGCAGCATCTCGCGGTGTTCCTATGATACCTCTGGCTGGCAGATAGGACACTGTTCCTTCGTAGTAATGATGAGTCAGGAACATTTTCAGACCTGCAGTATTAAGGACGTCAACACAAATCCAGCTCATACATTCAGATGAATAATCTAGGATTGCTGAAGTTGTCAACATCTCAATACAAGTTGCATTTCTACCTGATAAATCATATCTGGCTGGTCCCATCCATCTCTTCCTCTCACTGTCAGTTAGCACATCACCATAGAAACCATATCCCAGCAAGGAGACAGAGTATTTCAAGAACGTGTTGTTGTGGTGAACCGAACACACGTCCATCGGCTGGGAGTCTCCTGAACACACATATACATGTGTTAATGTTTCAAATGTTCATTTTCAAAGAAACATAATTAAAATCTAGGAAAGCATTATAATATAACATGCAATAATGACTGCTCGTGGCTGTTCTAATTTATGTTAATCCTGTTAGAAACACAGCTGAATCAACAGCTCTCTCAGTTACCGTTCAACAAGCTAAGATTATGAGCAGGACTGTTGTTTTTACTAGTGTACCTACGAGTGTGACTTTCATTTCTCTTCTCTTTCATTTCATTTCTCTTTATCAAAAACACAAAACAACTAGTTTAAAACATGGAGATGGATTTAGTTTTATTTTCGAAATTATAGTGAATAGTGAAAAATATTGACCCAACTATTCAACATGAAAAAAATAAATATATTACAGTTAGAACCAGTAAATGTTTATAAGTATTACTTTAATAATAACTATTATTCAATAACCATTAGTAATTAAATGTAGTGTAATACTGGCAAAATTTTTCATCTTCTTATAGCTAAGTTCTGCACTTCAATGACCCATAGATTTTCAAGTCAGAACGCATGAAACCCTCTGGAATAATTACAGTATATGTGTAAGCAGAGCACGTAACTAACCTACTATGATGTGCAGTGCAGAGGTGACAGGGTCATTGGTGCCCACAGTGGCAAAGCAAATACAGTCTGTTGAACCTGAAACACACACAATATCTGTCAGAAGAAACAACAAGCAGAAAGTACACAACCAACAACTACCTAATGTTCAGCAGTGAAAAGCATTAAGGTGAAGCGTATGACTGAAAGTACAGACAACATCAAATATTCACACTCAGTTTTGAAGCTGCACATTTTCCAACACCAACACCTGCAGTGATCACAGCAGCCATTAATTGACCAGGTGTTCTGCTCTGCTTCTGCAGAGGAAAATGATGTCTCCCTGATGGCTGTGAGCGTATTTATAGAGCACTTAAGCAGAGCACCAGAAAACACCAAGGACACAAACAAGCAGAACTGAGAAACAAGGTCACTCTTAGTATCTAACTAACACACGTTCTGTGACTGTCTGTCAACTGTTAAAATCATTTCAGAGTTTCACTCAGTCATGTCCCAGTTTATTTATGTTTTGTTAACATACAACATTTAGTTGTTTCGGATGCATTTTTTGTGCAGACACAATCTATCAACACTTTTATACGAGGCTGTGTTCTACTGTGTGACATTCAGTTAATATTAATAGAGATTCTTAAACCTTTCTATGCCTATTTCATTCATTTGTAGCACCATTATACTCTGATAAACTAAAAATGAGAAGTATGACTTATAGCAAAGTTTGTCTTGAAGAAAATTCAAGGACAGTTAAACTAAACAAATCAGTGCATAGGGAGTTAGCAGCACCTAATTCCAGACTAAAGAGTTTAATTTCAAATTTCATAACAATGCAACTGATGCTTCAAGTCATGTAACTTTACCGCACAACGCCTCTACTACCCTCTGTGCAGCCAGAGAGATCAGCTCATAGATGTCTTTAACTGGGATGTGTGTTACCTGCAGGAATGATTCCGATGCGGAGCGAGCAGGCAGACAGTGTTTCATCTGGACAGTTTGGATCCACACCACTATCTATCTGCGTCCTCCAGATTAGCCCATGTATGATCTCACTGAACATGCCATCCCCTCCAACACACACCACACTGAGCCGGTCAAAGTTAGAATGAAACACACCACAGGTTAACTGACTGATTAATCAGAAATGTATCATCAAATATATAAATCACAAGCCAATCATAAGCAGTCCAGGAGATGTGTTCAGTGCAGTGCTTTTACTTTGGCGGTACACCTATCTTAGACATCTTATTAGTTGTCTTGGACTTCAGTATATTTACAGTATGGAATACTTAACTTGCATTTCTTTTATGAAGGAGCTTCTATCGGGAATGAGCAAAAAAAACCCCAAACAACTCACCCATCAAACTTCTTGAGGTCTGATTGCGTCCTCAGGTGATCCCGGGCATGGTTGGCGTACTCCGTCACTATAACAACAAACAGTACATACAGACACAGAGATTAGATGTAAATCTCTGGCACAGGAAGTTGAACAGCAGATGTAAGTGATGAAGGCCATACCTATAACATGTGTGGAGATGCCCGCCTGGGCAAACAAGGGGGCGACCTTCTGCTCGTAGATGCGTTTGCCTTGCCGCTTCCCACCGTACGGGTTGATATAGACCAGTAGGTGTTTAGGTCTGCTGGCTGTCAACACAAACCACAACATCCATGTCACAGACAGTTTCTGGCAACAGTGCGTGCTATTGAGGGTTTGCTGGTGTAAAGTCTTACTGATGGTAGAGAGCTGGTCTCTGATGCTGCTGACCCAACGTTGACACAGTGTCTCGTCTGAACATGTGAAGGTGACCTCAGCACATCGCCAGCGGTGCTGCCGACACCGATCCACGTACATTACTGAAACGAAACCATGTCAAAACTGGTCATTTGATACCATTTATTGATTGACACAGTAAAATATCTCCAGATTATGAATTTGTTTTAGTAAAGTACCAGTATGAACGACTAATTTTAAAGTTTGAAAGGGTTACAAAGTTACTTCACAGACTTGTAATTGTACAAACTTGTAGGTAGTGAAGAACTAGAAATAGTGCAGATGTCGGAAGGTAGGAAGTCTGCCCAATTGTCCCAATTTCACCCTGACGCTATTTAATTTGTTGTGGAAAGTTAGTCTGGGTCACACTTGTTGGGTTCTTTATGCAACAGTTTCAGTAGTCTAAAACATGTAATAAAACACTAAAGCCAGCAGTAAAGTGTAAATCACGTGATGTCCCAGTCTTACTGATCAGGCAAACTCAACAAGTGCAGAAACCATCAGATTACCTGGTGAAATCTGATTCCCTTCTTCCAACCCTGCATTCTCACAAGTTGACCGGCACACTGTGTAATGCTCCAAATGTGGCTCGTGCCCTCTCAAAATCTTTGCTGTCCACATTGTTCTGTGTTTGTACCTGTAAAGGACTGCCCGCAGTCCTTTCCATCTCTTTCCTTGATCTTTTTCCAGCTGCCATCGTCACTAGGTCTGCTGCCGTTCTCCTCTTCCTCTCTGACAGAGATGATCTCTGACACTGACACGCTGTGGCACACACCTGAATAGAAAACATCATTTCTTAGCTTGTCCAGGAGAGACCTCTCTGATTTTCAACATCTGAAGTAGATACCATCAGACAACCTTTCATTTTCACTTTCCAGAATGATGTCACTGTGAAGAGAAATTAACCCACATATTCACTGTGATGCAGCCATTTCACAGTATTTAAATAAATTAAGTGAAACCAGCAGTTGACACAGATCAGCAAATGGTGATATGCGGCTTAAGTGACAGAGAGATCTCTTGCTGCCTTTGCTTGAGAGTCGATCTCAGGATACTCATATCTATGTCATACATCCACAGGTATGTGCGTACACGTTACATAATGTTAACCCTGGGGACGGGGAGGGAACTATGGTGCAGAGATCAGCTTTCAGGAGTAAAATCATGCTGCCGTTCTCACATGGACGACTGTGGAAAACTGAGAAATATGAGACGTAAGGGGCCATTGTCAACTATCTGCTACACTGTTCCTGAAAACAACATGGCACAGAGGGAATTATTTGTAGCGTTAGCAGCATTATTTTGCCTTTCACAAATGTAAATGAATTCAAGTTAACGTACAGACAAACATTACCTGGAGCCACCTTACTCTGGTGGCTCCACTGAGACAAAACAATTTTTTTTTTTTCTAACAATAGTCCAAAACTAAAAGATATCCAATTCACATTAATATTATGGTAAAGAAAAGTGCTAAATTCTTACATTTGAGAAAAGTACGATTTTACCAATTTCAAGAGGGACAGAGTCAAAACTCACCTCAAATTTAGACATTCATTAGTCTTCAACTGTACAAACTCTTATAAATAAAGACAATTCAGTTTGGACTACCCTTGATAGCAGGCCTATTGAGAGTAAAAAGAAAGAAAGAAAAGATTTTCCAATATTGATTTAAAAGATATCAGTTTATTGTTAATGAGTTCATCATTTAGGCACAATGTCCATGGAGAACACTACAGAGGAAGTCAGTGCCTTCCAAAAACATCACACAGTGATTGATACTTAACATCAATACTGGAAAAATGTGTCATTAAATGATGAAGCCAAATTGAATCGTTTCATAAGATGCACAGCACTACACATAATGTGAAAAGAGCACGGCAAACCAAAATAAAGACATCAAACCAAATGTGAGGCAGCATCATGGCCGCTCTGCTGCTTATGGGCCTGTTTTACGCGTATGGGCAGTAAAGACACAAACAATTACAGCTGTTTGTGTGTATTTCCCTGAAGCACATCGTCTTACCTCTATATGTGTGAAGATCACATTTTATGATAAAATATGATAAAATGCGGAAACCCAAGTCATTCTGAGGGGTTTTCATACTTTTCATTATATACATCTAATTTTTTGGAGTAAAGAGAGCAACAGAATTTTCTAAAATGCCAATGACATTTTCATGTGTTCCTTTAAATAACATTTATTTAAGCAGATTTTATTAAGAGCTACAAGCTGAGCAAACTAGAGCAAGCCAGCAAACTACAACTATCCAACACTGGACCAGGCGCTACAGGGATGACAGCATGTTTCTGCTAGATCTGATGTTGATGGACACCGCATCAAAACTGATACTTCTTAATCCTCTGAAGAAACACTCTTTATTCCAGTGTGATTTTTGACATTACATTAATCAAATTGAGACTAATTCATAAGATCAAACATGTTTGGAGTCGTTTGGCAGTTTAGACAGCGAGTGGAATTTCTTTTATTTTTTAAGGTTCTTGATGAAAACTAATTAGCCTTGTTCTGGAGCAAAACTGCCGGTCGACTTATAGAACACAACAAGGCGCCCATAATTCAGCCATCAGACCAAGAAACATGTCCTAACAGGAGCACCACAACCACTAAACCTCCAATTGGCAGGTGGAGGTGGCCCACTACACTGTGGGGACTAAATCTCATACCTGAGTCTGATTGACGAGTGAATGAAGGAATACAAAACCCTGCAGGAAAACCACACAGTTACTTAACACCCAAGCATCTAGAAAAGTCCCAATCCTAAAATAGTGTTGACTGGGATGTACTATAGGGCTGCAACAAGTGATTATTTCTGATTTTACTGTATAACTGTAGAATACACTGCAAGAATGAGCACAACTAGATGTGTTTGAGATCTGTTGCCTGTAGCAGCTAATCTTAAGTAATTACCCTCAGATATTTCAGACTCAAAAGTTTCTGTGTATTCTCATCTCAGATTCTACTACCACTTCATCCTCACTAGGGTCACGGGGGTTGCTGGAGCCTGTGCCAGCTGTCATCTGGTGAGAGGCGGGGTACACCCTGGACAGGTCACTAGTCTATCAGAGGGCTAACACAGAGACAAACAACCATTCACACTCACGGTCAATTTACAATCACCAATCTACCTAACAAGCATGTTTTTGGAGGTTGGAGGAAACTGGAGTACTCAGAGAAAACCCAGACACGGGGACACAGGGAAAACATGCTCCACCCAGAAAGGTCCGAGTCGGACCTTCTCGCTGGGAGGCATCAGTGCCAACCACAGAGTCACTGTGCCGCCTCCCTATACTGACATGTACACTGCACAATTAATCTCACACTATATCTTTACATGTGCACTTTCCCAATTGTTAGTACATGTTGCAGAAATATTAACAGCACCTCTCAGAAGCAGCAGACATTCAACATCAGGAGGTCAGACAATTAAGTATCACAAGTGGAGGACAATTATAACACAAACACTGCTGTCTTGTTTCATGTTTAGGCATCTTGCAGGTCTCCCTGCTGTCGCCATGACAGAGAAAACGAAGGCCATGTGCACAACACACAGCTGGGTCTTGTTAGCTGAGACAGTGACTTGGATGAGACTGAAGGGAGTGTTAATGTGCTGAGAACAAATGCAGTTATTTTAGGTCTCCGGGTCTCCATCATCACAGCTCTGGTTTGTGTTTAAATAGACTGTGAATCAGTGCTGAGCTGAAGATGACAGGCCTCTGGACACAATGACTCAGTAGTGGAAATAAGGTCACTTTCTGAGGATGCAGTGGGTCAGCGGGTCACAGAATCACCTCAACCTTGCCCTGGTACTCTGAATATTAGTCAGTTCACAGCTCAACAGTCCAAGTGATTACTGAAGACACACCTACAGACTGACGAACTGTTCCACCACCAGACCTTCAACTGTGAAATAAACTCATTTGCCACTAAAGTCAAGTACACTGAATGATCTCCCGTTCCACCACATCTCAAAGGTTCCTCTATTGGATTGAGATCTGGTGACTGTGGAGGCCACTGGAGTACAGTGAACTCATTGTCATGTTCAAGGAACCAGTTTGAGATGATATGAGCTTTGTGCCATGGTGCATTATCCTGCCGTCAGTAGATGGTACACTGTGGTCATAAAGGGATGGACATACTCAGGTAGGCTGTGGCATTTAAACCATGCTCAGTTTGTACTAAGGGGCCCAAAGTGTGCCAAGAAAATATCCCCCACACCATTACACCACCACCAGCAGCCTGAACTGTTGATACATGGCAGGATGGATCCATACTTTCATGTTGTTTATGCCAAATTCAGACCTTGTCGTCTGAATATAGCAGCTGAAATCAAGACTCGTCAGACAAGGCAATGTTTTTCCAATCTTCTATTGTCCAGTGTTGGTGAGCATGTGTGAACTGTAGTCTCAGTTTCCTGTTCTTAGCTGACAGGAGTGGCACCCGGTGTGGTGTTCTGCTGCTGTAGTCCATCTTCTTCAAGGTTCTGTTGCCTTTCTATCATCTCGAACCAGTCTGCCCATTCTCCTCTGACCTCTCACATCAACTGCCGCTCACTGGATATTTTCTCTTTTTCAGACCATTCTCTGTAAACCCTAGAGATGGTTGTCAGTGAAAATCCCAGTAGATCAGCAGTTGCTGAAGTATTCAGACCAGCCCATCTGGCAACAACAACCATACCACGTCCAAAGTCACTTTAATCCCCTTTCTTCCTCATTCTGATGTTCAGTTTGAACTTCATTTGGATGATCCAGAAGAGGATGGGGAGAATGTCACAACCAAAATAGAACTTTCTGGTAAAAACTCAACTTGTCGTGTTTGGAGGAGTAAGAATGCTGAGTTGCATCCAAAGAACACCATACCTACTGTGAAGCATGGGGGTGGAAACATCATGCTTTGGGGCTGTTTTTCTGCAAAGGGACCAGGACAACTGATCCGTGTTAAGGAAAGAAGGAATGGGGCTTGTATCGTGAGATTGTGAGTGAAAACCTCCTTCCATCAACAAGGGCATTAAAGGTGAAACGTGGCTGGGTCCTTCAGCATGACAATGATCTCAAACACACCGCCCAAGCAATGAAGGAGTGGCTTCATAAGAAGCATTTCACGGTCCTGGAGTGGCCTAGCCAGTCTCCAGATCTCAACCCCATAGAAAATCTTTGGAAGGAGTTGAAAGTCCGTGTTGCCCAGTGACAGCCCCAAAACATCACTGCTCTAGAGGAGATCTGCATGGAGGAATCGGCCAAAATACCAGCAACAGTGTGTGAAAACCTTGTGAAGACTTACAGAAAACGTTTCACCTCTGTCATTGCCAACAAAGGGTATATAACTAAGTATTGAGATGAACTTTTGTTACTGACCAAATACTTAAATTCCACCATAATTTGCAAATAAATCCTTTAAAAAACTGACAATGCAATCTTCTTTTTTGTACCTATGATGAAAATTACAGGCCTCTCTGATCTTTTTGTGTGGAAGAACTTGTACAATTGGTGGCTGACCAACATCAGCAAATCAGAGACGTGCAGCAGCAAGACACTGCCACCACGGATTCAGTGAGTTAGCTGTGGACTACAAATTTAGTCCAATTTAGTCTTCTACTTACCTTAGTAAACATGGGCTAATTGGCATAATTCAAAGTTAGCTGAAGTCTCTACTTGTGGGCGGTTTTTGAGATGTTTGACATGGGTTTCCGCTTCCTAAACATATTTATGGATGGATACTAGATATAATGATTTCAACGTAAAATGTCAGTCGGACTGAATCATCATCTGTATGTAACATGTATTTGAGTTATTGCCTGTCAAGGTTTTGACTCCAAGAAGTACTGTGATTCTTTTTTCTCTCTGGTCAGTCAGTAATCATAATTTATCTGCAGTTTTGTAAAAACGTTTCTCACCTGTCTGTTGATCTAGGCTGTGAAGATAGCTCATTTGTTGATCACAACACAAACAGGGTACATTCTTTATCATAGTATAATTTTGTGTGCAGTTTTTCATTAAAACTAAAATATTCTGATTTTATTTCAGTGTATTCGGTGGTTTGGTTTTTTTCCCTCTCTTCATGCTGGTTAAAAAAGAGAACAGCCAAAGAAAATCACCTCTGGGGATCTATTTTCTGTCACTTCACAAACCAATCAATGATTTGACTTGTGGGGGATGCCAAGAATCTGTCATTGCAGGCTAAACAGTTAAGTTACAGACTAAAACCAATCGGTTGAAATATGCTGATAAGCTACAGTCACTTTGAGCAGCTGTACTCGGTTACTTTGCATCACAAAATCAAATGACTGAATAATGACAGTCAATGATATTGGGGTAGGAGTGATGGACGTACAGGCAGCAGACAGCTCAATAACAGCTCTGTGCAGCTCATTGTCTTTCAGAGCTCTTCAGATGTGGTGGATATAGTGGAGCCTCTAAAGAGCCAGAAATTTCTCAGGGAAGTCGCTGGAGCTAAAGGAGAGTGGATGCTGGACTCACACTCCATGTGACCACAGAATCAATGGAAATTAGTAGTAAAAATCAACAAATGCACTAAAGATATTGTGTTGTTTAACCCTTCAGATTATCTAGAATACTGTAGAGAATGCATGAGGTTTGCTCTGTATTGTTCCTTCTCCTGCCAGCTGCAGCCTCAGTGTGACCTCCACATATTGGGAGTTATGTAACCGGATATATCGTGACTCATTTATTAGTACGTTGCATCCTACGTCATATTTTGTACAGTTAACTGTGTGTACAGGTCCAACAATGTCTCAGTCCCGGCTACATGCCCCCTCTGTGTCCCGTCTGCCTTACTCTGTTTATCACACGCGGCACTATTAAATAGCCTACACATAAACGCGGACAGACAGACGTATTATCCGGGTCTTACTGGGTCTGAACGGGTGGTACACCGGGCTGGAGACCCGTCTCTTCCAGGTGAGCAGGGACCGGCTCAGGCTCACATCGTACGCAGCGTTTCTGACGCGGAGCTCGGACAGCAGCAGGAGCCTGCCGGGCCTCTCCATCTGGGTCCGTCCGTCCGTCATGCTCCGACCTTCTGCAGGCTGAGGAGGCAGCAGCAGTCCCAGTGCGGTTACCTCTGTCCGGACATGCTTCCGGAGGTTACAAACCCCGAAAATAAACACTTGTTAAAGCGAAACTTTGTCGACAATACGTGGCCATGTAGCGGATTTCGGATGTTTTTTTTTCCTGACAGATAGCGGTTTTCCACTGGATGTAGGAGGTGCTTGTGCTGCATTCAAGAGCTTGCAGAAAATCCGTACTAAGATTAGTAAGCGATAGCATTTTGGCCTTGCCCTAATATTGGCCTATAGTGGCACGGCTCTGTCGCATAAAATGTGACACTTTTATCATCACTAGATTAATTATCCAGAAAATTGTCGGCCCAAAAGGATAGGATTTTCTGATGAAGAATTGTCGCTGATACTTTTCTAATCTTTCGGTCTACCACTACATACGCGCCTTCTTGATCATGACATCATTAATTTGTATATGGTCACATTTTATCAAGCATCACATAGGCAAATGAATTGAAATAATTAAAAAGCGTGGAAGTTATCAGTTTTCATTGCTTTGTTTAGTGAGTAATTATGCGCCGTGGTCACAAACCCAACTTTAAACAGAACTTTGAAAGCATCAGCAATCCGTGGGCTCTGTCGTCATCACGTCCTCTTACGGAATCACGGCTCAACAAAGAGTCTGCCCCAAGGATGTGTTTAGCAACACAGTTCTGTCCTGTTCCTCTTTTTGTATGACACCTACTAAATAAAGACTCAATGGAATTTTACTTCTGAATCATAGTTTTTTATCTGTTTATTTCAGCTCTCACACATTTTCCATAAGATTCTCCAACAATGAATAATGTAGAATAATTATTCATATGGGTGGCAGTACAATTATTCTATATTGAATATACACTACTGGTCAAAAGTTTTACAACACCCTAATTTTTCCAGTTATTTATTGCAATTCAAGTCATGCAAGCCCAATGACTAGCTCGAAATGGTACAAAGATAAGTACTGAACAGCCAGAGGTACAAAAAAAAAAAAAAAAAAAAAAAAAAAAAAAGGTTTGGTTACCCAAAACTGAAAACTGAAAAATAATGTACATTTCAGAATTAAACAAAAAAGCCTTTTCAAGGAAAATGAAGTGGGTTAACAATTAGCCTTAAAAGCTGGTGCTACTAATTCCTACAGGTGTTCCAACTTTTCTTGATTACTTACAACCCCCTCTGTCTGCATAAAAGCAGTGTTGGAACACACTGTGGTACCAGACCCTCATGAGCATCAGGTGAACAGTATTGTACTGCAGAAAGTAGTGTGTTGCTACAAAAATGGCAAGAAAAAGGCAATTAACAATGGAAGAGAGACAGACCATCATAACACTTAAAAATGTAGGTCTTTCCTACAGGGAAATTGCAAAGAAAGTCAAAGTGTCAGTGAGTACAGTTTTCTTCACCATTAAAAAGAACTCAGAAACTGGGGGAAACTCTGACAGGAAGCAGTCTGGCAGACCCAAAGCCACAACTGAATCCGAGGACAAGCTTCTGAGAGTTAACAGCTTGCGTGATAGGACAGCTTCAATGGCTTCAAGCACAGCTTAATAGTAGTCGTAGTAAGCAAGTCTCAGTTTCAACTGTGAAGAGAAGACTTGGAGCTGCAGGTTTGACGGGACAAGTTGCAGCAAGAAAGGCATTGCTAAGATGTCAGAATAAGACAAAGAGGCTCTCCTGGCCACGAAACACCGCCATTGGACTACTGAAGACTGGAAGAAGGTATTATGGACTGATGAATGAAAATTTCAAATCTTCGGTTCATCACGCAGGATCTTTGTACGCCAGCGATGTGTGACATCAACTGTCAGACATGGAGGAGGAGGTGTAATGGTCTGGGGCTGTTTTACTGGATCCAGGGTCGGTGACTTGTACAGAGTGTGCGGCACCCTGAACCAAAACGGCCACCACAGCATTCTGCAGCGCCATGCAGTACCCTCTGGTATGCGCCTAGTTGGTCAGGGGTTCATCCTACAGCAAGATAATGACCCAAAACACAAGTCCAAGCTATAACAAAACTACCTCAGGAAAAAGGAACAAGATAGTTAGCTTGAAAACATGAAGTGGCCAGCACAGTCTCCAGACTGAAAACTTTAGAATACATTTTGGTCTATAAATTGATTCCATGATCTCTTTTTCAACTCAAATTGCTTATTTGTTCTATACTTTCATTTCAGAGTGCAATGACACAACAAACTGAATAATTTTCAGTAAAAAAAGTATAGTGTTCTAAAAGTTTTGACCAGTAGTGTATATATTCAAAAATATGTTTTCACATAGTGTTAAACATTCCATGTGTGTAGTTTTTCTTATTATTATTATTAATAAGTCGTTTTATTTATAAACCACTATTCATTAAAAATCTCAAAGTGCTACAAAGTACAGTAAAACCACAGAATACACAATAATAATGTAAATAATGGAATAAAATCAATTTGTATGATCATCTACCTGCTTTTCAGCAGAGGTGTGGTGTGTGGTTGACAGTGAGTTAGGGGAATGTGAGTGGAGATGGTTTGGTCAGCTGTTCATCATCAACTTTGTCTCTTTGTTTCTCTATGTATTTGTGTTTCCTGTTAGCAGGTTGAAGTGTTAAAGGCAGCAGCTGGGTTCTGTTTATAGCTCAGACCAGCTGTAGCTCACCAGCCTGGAGAAGGTTTGTGAGGAATATGGTGACACATGTAAAACATGTAGCCTGACCTATTATGATTTAAACCAGACTTGGACTTTGGTGTAATCTGACTGGTCCAAACTAGTCAGATCATATTGTGGAAGTGAAGCTACTAAGTAATCATTAATTCAAAAATGGACATACGCTACTTAGGTGTACTTCAACACAGTCAGCAGGGGGAGCTGCTGCTACACAATCTACCCTGGATGTGGCGGAGCTGTCCCCCTATTTGGGTTTCGTTTTTTTATTGTTATTAATGTGGGCTTGAATAACAGTTGTTATTCTGAGACCAAACACCTTTACCCTGAAGTGTACCTCAACCCTATTAATTATACATATCTGACCTGTACAACACCGTCTTTTTACATGTCATTTTACAACAAGCCACTTGCCTTGTCCACAGAAGTCACAGATTCTTTCTTTCTTTTTCTTTTTTTTTTGTCTATCTAGTGTACTCACAAGTCCATGGGGGGCTATAATTTACAATCCATGCAGGATTTTTTTTTCTTATACAAGTCGAAATATGATCAATCAGAATCAGAAAAAAACTTTATTTATCCCAGAAGGGCAATTAGGAGGGCAAAGAGAGGTACATAAAATAAGAGCAAGAGAATAAGATAACAAAAGAATAAAAATTGCAAAAGTGGGCAAAAAAAAACAAACAAAACAGCATATTAAGTACAATGGCAGGCCTGCTGCCAGTAACAGAATAGGGATGGATTGTGGAAAATAATATCAAGACTCATATGTATGAAAAAAAAAAAACAGAAAACAGCAGATAATTATGACAAATAAATAAATAAAATAAAGTGAGGCGTGGTTTTAAAAAAAAATTAAAGTGATATTGTAGTTGTATTGAAGTGTCAAAGTAGCATTGCACAAGAGGTAGTATTGCACAAGAGGACATGTGATATTGCACTTGAGTGTAACACAGGAGGACTTAGGTTATTTTATGACCGTCGTATAGTTCTTAGAGTTCAGGAGGAGAATAACGTTGGGAACAAAGGTTGCTCTCCTCCTCTGGGTCTTACAGGCCGGACATCGGAACCTGCGACCAGACGGCAGCAGCTTAAATGATGGAAACAGAGCATGGGTTGAGTCCTTGAGATCAAGGCTACATGTTGCCTGTATGACAATAATTTAATCTTTCCTGCCATTTAATGTAGTAAAATTGAACTCAGTGCGTTGAAGGCTGATGCTGGTTGGTCAAATCTTTCCTCTTTTAATCCCTGAAAAGGAACATGTGACGGATCTGTTGATGAGGCAAGGCTGACTTCATCATATAAAACCCAACAAGAAAATACATGGGGGATGACACAGAACATGAAACTCAAATAAAATATATCTATACATATAATTTATAGGACAACGGTTAAATCCTTCATCATGGCCTTGACTAATCAGTCTGTTTGAACTTTAAATGATACCATTTTCTTTTTTTATTTGTGGGTAAAATGTTATTAAAAATGCATATGTTCACATGAGTATTTGGTCCAGTTCCTTAAAACCTTTGAAATAAAACAGAAACATGCTTCAGGTTAAAAACATCCTTAGCATCTCAATAGAAATAGTAGCTATTGTATATGATAATTTGTTTTCCACCCCTCTTTCTCCACTGTTTGAACCTTTCCTCTCGATCATCTTCACATCCACATCTTCATATATATATATATATATATATATCGTTTCCAGTTAAATGTATTTTCACAAAGAAATACATTTATGTATTAGGGCTGTCAGTATATCTAATTGCAATAAGTTTATTTGTGACTAACACAAATTTTTTCAGCAATTTATATTTTAATTTTTAGATGTTTGAACCAGCAGTAACTCAGTTCACAACAGCACATGCAGGTACTTTGTTCTTGTCAAGATAACCACCTGGCAGGACACTTTGAAGCTGAAACTGCTGTTCAAGAGAACCATGTCTTTATTCATTTTTAGCCAATATTTTCCACTTACTGTCCATCTTCTTCTTTGACACTTCAGGAGGTATTACTGTCCTCCACAGGATAAAATTAAGCACTACAGTCCTAATTGACATTCTGCTTGCTTTCACCAGCGTTACTGCTGCTTTGATCGTTTCAAGTCAAAATAAGTGATACTGTGTGTACATCAATCCTGCATTTAAAAAAAGGCATTGAGTTACACTAGCCCTAAAAGGTTTGTGTATTTAATGGTAGCAATAGTCAGCAGAGAAACTCACAGACAACAGACTTCAGAGTGGCATAGACTGACACATGGTAACATGGCTGTGACAGCAGGCACTGCACTAAGAATCTGAAGTGTATCATGTTTGTAGACAGCTATTATTTTTATTTCAGGAAGGTGGTTGTTTCTAACCATTTGGTATGATATAACATATGATATAACTTAAAGGACACTGGTGCAGTGTCCACTACTGGAAATCTGTGAACCTCACTGATCCAACACAACAGTGTCAATCTGAATGAACTACTTAAGTCTGGCTATTAAAGATGTGAGTGAAAAAACAACAACAATGAAGTTTTCTTTAAATATATTAATCTCCAGCACAACGAGGATTCACTTAAGAGGATTTCCCTATGAAGATAATCCCTTTGTATTAACTTTGATGCCATGTATGTCTTTTTATGTTTTCAAATGACATGGTTCAGTCAGTTTGTATATAAATTTGTGCCATGAACTGCCCAGACCTTCCTGGTTGACCTCTGGTCATTCTGCCTCCACTCAGTTAATCTGAATGGCAGAGTTTCAGGCTCTGTGTATCTGCGATCTGTTGGTCATCATTGCTTGGTGCTGTTCTGGGCCAGCTGCTCTGCTCCTCCACCATCGTCCATTTCAGATGACATCACCCAAGTGAACACAGCTGGTGAGGCCGTGTCGGAGAGACGGCCGTTTTCTATACATCATTTTGACCTACGCTTCCCTCTTCCTCCTCACCATTGAGGCACCTTGCTTTCTTGCTATGACCTGAGCTCTGGAACGTCAACATCCATCAGAAGCCAGAGAGGTATTTCTTGTCGGACTCATTCCTCTCTGCTCTCAGCCTCTCAGGGGAGGAAAGTACAACTGCTGGTTGGGTGACCTCAAAACATGGTCACAGGGTCAAGCTTAACAGCAGTCTTCAGAATAAGAGTCTTCAACACAGTCATGAACTGCAGCTTGTGTCTTTACAAATTCAAAAATACAATTGATAAAACTAATGGCAGAACTATTTTAACATACATGCTTATATGTATATATGGAATTTATAATTAATCTTACACAGTCACTTCAAGATGATGTAGACCCCAGCGCTAATTCATTGCCACCGTTTTCCCACATTAATCAACCTGTTTGTACTTGTGAGGATTTGACAGTTAAGTCTAAAAGAGTGTAGGGGTAAAGCTTTGTACTGCTTCTGATATCTTAGACTTCTGTCCTGAATAATGAATCATAAAGCTTTCAGACAAATTAGTACCTAGTTGAATTTTATTTGGGAATTTTATTTTTGAGATAAGAATTTTTTTTCTCCCCGTTTTGTCCCATTTTAATTTTTTAACGACAGCTCTGAAAAAATCTTAATACAAAAAATTACATGACAGCTGTTTCAGGTCATTGATTGTACGTCCTATTTATTTTTCCCCACAAACATTTGAAATTCACAGCTGAAGCACAGCTACAGCTTTCACTGAAAATTCTTGAATGAAAGTCATCAACACTGGGATGATGACAACTAGGATGATACTCCTGTGGGTTGTATCATAGCAGTTAGGGTAAACCACCTGCATATTTCTGGTTTTTCATACATGGCTACATATTTTATTGCAATAACTCTGCAGCTTAAAAAAAAATACAATAATAACATTTTATTTTTCTGTCTTGCTGTGTAAATGAAACACAAAGATCTGACAGACATGGATTAAATATGATGTATAAAATAAAAAAATATATGTACAATTAATAGCTTAATCACAATCGCACACCCATCTGATCAGTGTATAAGAGCTTTAACATGATTCATGTATTTTAGAGGTCTCATGCTTTCAGCTGGGGTCTCTCCTTCACTATGATTGGTCCAACAGCAGTTTCCTGTTCCCACTGACTACCTGCAACACAGAAGCATTTCAAACAAGTCACTGTCAGTCTGTTAGAGTTTTCTTTTGTTTGTTTGTTTTTGTTGTTGTTCAGGTAGGCATTGAATTCAAAAGGAGGGTTCAACCAGCACAAGACAGTCATGCTTCAGTGTGCAGCCGTCTAACCTGTTTCAGTTAGGTCTCTGTTGCTACCAGTCCCACAGTCTGTATCACAGCAGGAACAAGCATGATGGTTGCCACTAGCCTCGCTCCACCTGTCAATCAAAAGCCTCTTATAGTTCAATAAAAGCTCAAAACACACATTTACATAATTGTACTTCTTTCCTATAATCCCTATATTAAGAAAAATATTTCTGCATCAACAGGAATATATCAAACTTCTCAATGGGCATTAAATCATGAAGCCTTTGTAGCGTTTCAGTTAAAAATCCAAATGGTTGAAATGTAGTGTTTACAGCAGAGAGGATGATGGTATTTGTGGTGCTGGTAAAGTCTCACCCGTTGGAGAATGAACAGGCCTTGTTGGTGACATCCACAGGTGCAGCAGCTACTGTGGCTCTCAGATTGCAGGTGACATAGAACTAAAGAGGCACACAGAAGCAGAATTTGACTTTCCGAGCAATGAGCTGAAACCTGCAGCGGGCCGGTGGGACATCGTTTAGACATGTCTCACCATGCCTCTGTCGTCCTGCTCGAATCTGAAAGCCTCCAGCTCAAACTGCAGTTTGTCATCCTGTGACCGGGGCAGGAACCGGGAGCTGGAGCCAGTCAGCTGACTGTCAAATAGACACCTGGACGCAAAACAGAGGTAAAGCAATGTAACTTTTTAAAATCTAAAGACACGCTTCAACATGTACAGCATGCTCCGAGAGTGTGAGAGCATGTGGGAAATGTATCTTTATGTAAACTTGACAATAATCAGAAAAGTTTGAGGATATAAAGCCTTAAAGAAAAAAGAAAAAGAAAAAAAAAACTGAGTGAACCAACAACAACCACCGTCTCCTTGTCTATATAATTATTAGCCAATAGATTAGTGCAATATACCGACCCGTTGTTTCCCAGGAAGACATATCGGGGGACAGTATCAGTATTGGGGACTACAGTTGCCACGCAGCTGTCCACGGTCACTCTGAGTGGGACATGATGAAACTGTTTGACTGAAGCTTCAAACTTCATCACGTCTCCCAGCAGAAACTGAGAGGAAGGACGAGGGAACTGCCAGTCCTCTGGAGACACAAGACAAGAATAAATGAATAAAACTATTAACAGGCAACAGCGGTAGTTTTAATTCACTATTGTACCGGCGCCAAATTCTGTGACGTTAAGAAAAGTTCAATAATGAACAGACAAGATTAAAGACCCACCAGTCATTAGTGTGAGCGAGAAGTACAGACTTTCCTCTGAAGCTTTGCTGTCACTCAATGGAGTCCAGGTTGGCTTCAACAGCCCAGTGCTCACTTCATGCTTTCTAAAGAAAACGTTTAAAACAAATTAACTGACAATATCACCGCCATGAATAGGGGAGTTAAGACCATCACAGTGATTGTTCAACTCTCATGTCAGCATCTTTAATTACCAAGACAGCCCTCATGGGCTACTTAAGGGAATGAAGTCTCCCAGTCGATACGGAGTTTCTTACCAAAATAGAACCGTCCTTTATCTGAAAGACACATGGGATTTAATTAAAATGGGATTAAATATATAAAACCTTACCTCTGATAGTGGCACTCGATGTTGATGGAGACATGTCGGCTGCGGACAATGGGACTGTCTCCGAGAGGACTGGGAGTATAGAGCAACGTGAAGACATAGACGAACGAGTCCTCATACATCTGAAAGAGTTTAGCAACATGACAGATTCTCTTAATACATCATCATGCATCTCTTCAACTCCATGAACCCACACAATTGATCTGTGCAGCTCTGAACTTCAGTTTCAGTTGTGGCATGTGGTTCGTCTCAGTTTGCAGCAGGATGCCAATTTCAGCCACAGCAGCAAACCAAGTTAGGGATTAACGAAAGTGGGTTAGTTAATAGTTTTTGAAAGTCCATGTCGGTGTTTGATGCCAGGTCATGGTTGTCCATATCCAGATATCCAGTTATGTGCTCATATTAAAGAAAACATGGGGAACTCCTTTCAGTAAAAAATAAATAAATAAAACATTTTTACAGTATGGTTGTACTGGACATTAAAAAACAAAAACAAAACAAAAAAAACAAACCAAAAAAAAAAAAAACACCCAGTTTGTTCTTAAGGCGGCTACACAGGTGGAGAGCTTTTTGCACAAACTGAAAAACTGTAGTGAAGGTATACAGCCAATTTTATGATACATACAGACAAACCTATATTACTTAGTCGCAATTAGTTGCACATAAAAGAAATACTCGAGCAAAAAAAAAAAAGTAAAAAAGATAAAATAAGATTAGATTAAAATAAAATAAAACAATGTAATCAAAATGTGTACAGAATATTTGACTAGCCACATACTGTATGAATAAATCCAATAATCTAATGAATTAATTAACTAATAAATAAAACCAAACATGTGGAATGTGGAACACCTCACTCATGTTGTGTATGTTACTTTTATTTTAATTATGTGTTTATTTTCTTGTTTGTAAGCAAAATAAAATAAAAAAATTGTCTCTTGATATGAAGAATTGCTTTTGCCTACAGCTTTTCTGAAATAAACTACCACTTCAAAAAATAAATAAATAAATACTATCCATACTGTATTATCCATTTTAAAAACAGGCCAATGAACTGCAATATAGTATTATAAAAAGATAAAAACATGACACAGTGACTGAAGAGGACTTGTTCAATTTGGCTATATTAAAAAGTCTGAAATCTAAACGCTATGACAAGCCCTCAATAAAATGTAATCTTATTTGAACATTAAACCCTCACCAGCAGCTGGCTGCCACAGCCGTGCAGCTCTGACTCGAAGATCAGGACTTGAGCATCTGGATCTTGGCCCGTGGCAGGACATCCTCCCAGGGTGACGTCTGCTGCTTGGACCAGCTGACCGATGCCCAGCAGGTCTCTCTTGGCCTCCACCCGAACGGAGTTCTCCTGGCAGACAGCGCTGACACTGTTGGCTGCTGCAGGAGCCTTCAGCTCAAAGTTTGGAGGGTAGCGAGGTTCCTCTTCAGCCAGTGGACCCGGAAAACTCCAAGACAATGGTTCATGGACAGACTGTTTCTCCTGTTGGGCAGCTGTGATGTAGGGATGTTTTCTCTCAGTGTGACAGCAGTTAAATCAGTGCAGATAATTCATGGACAACAATACTGATGGGACAGAATAGATGATGCTTCTTTTAATATCATATCCAATTTAGAGCCAATCTAAATTAGCATGTACAACATAGCAGCCAACACTGTCATGTAGAAGAATCACTTGTATATCACTTATTTTATAGACAAATACCAACGTGATCTACCTTAAACTGTTATTAGTAAATGTTCTTTAACTTTGTGTTGGACCAGGTGTACCTGCTGATTCCTGGACTTCAAGCTGATCTGGCCGCTGGTCACTAAACCTGCCAGCTGCAGGGTGGATGTTCTGGTTAAATTCCTGAGCTGCTGCTGCCACTGAACCACAGAGCAGACAGAAAAGGATTCTGACAGATTGCATCATATCAGTTATCATATTTAGTTTAGTCTTTGTTTCTTCTGTTTGAAACACACTCACCTGTGCACTAGATGACTTTGTAGAGCTGAACCTTGGCCCCACCCACCATCTGATTGACTTGATGGCTCTCTGGACGTGCCTCGTTTGCCAGCTCTTGCTGCAGATTCAGCTGAGCTTGATTTAAACAAACTGAACTGGATCCTGATCCTTGTTCTCAAAGACTGGAACAACAATAACAACAACAACTAAGATATGTGATGAGATGTTTATGCTCTTTCTCAAATAATTTCATCAAACCTGGTTTTAATTAGTGTTTTATGGACACTCCAAGTTCATCACCAAATATGTTCACTGAGAAACAGATTTAATGCTTTAAATCATAACAAATCATTTTAACAAATCAGTCAGTCAGTCCTTCTCAGTGTTATCGTAACCATTATAAAACTTCAACAGGATGGAGGCAAAACACAGCTATGGAAAAATGTGACCTGCAGACTTATTATATAAGTCAGTGTTATATCTAAATATATTACCATCTATATTTAGTCCCTGCTCAAATCCAAGCCCACGTGTATAGATTTGTCCGATTCTTGTTTTAGTTGTGTTTGCTCATTTTGTAGGTTGTCTGTTGGACCTTCCTCAACATGAAACGACTGGCCTCTTCTGAAGGAACCCTCAGTCAGATTGAGAGGGGTGGTGTGAACCTTTTGATAGTCTGTTCAATAGGAACAATACAGTATTAGTTCCTAATAAGCATGTGAACCCTTGGTCTGACTTAAATTCTGAGCACATCTGTGGTCTGAAGGACAGAACAAACAATGAGTGTTCCAAACAAATGTTAGTAGAAAGTAGTAAAAATACAGTATTACTGTACATATGAAGTAGGAAGAGATGTGAGTAACATTGTCAAGGGTCCATCTTAGACACTTTGTCAAAAAACTATTGTGACCACACCTTTGTATTCACGGTCTGAAAACTAAACTTCCAATCCATGACTTCAGTCTAATAGAAACAGTGTCCACGTAAACATAGACGCTGATGCTTTTGTTAAAGAAAGTAACTAACAACATGCAATGGACACGCAAGGCCGTATCTTTTGTAAGTTTGTTGCAACTTCTGTGAGTGTGTGTGCTGTATGCACTGCATGTATGCTCGTGTGTGTGTGTGTTTGCACAGACTAATTAAGGTCCTGATGGAGTTCATCCTGTTAAAATTGTTTATGAATCATTAGAGGCAGAGAAAAGTGCTCTCCTCCTGTGTTCTCTATGGAAATAATTAGTCCGGCCAAGGTCACACTAACACTATGACACACACACATGCACTGCAGTCCTGAGAGACTAGAGAGTAAAATTAGAGAAAATGGTTGTTGAGGAACTTCCAGTTGAGCTCTTTTCCAGAGCTGTTCCAGTAAGTGACCACATGAGGAATAATGACCACATCACCTTGGAAGGGTCCTGGGTCAACTCATCGATGTCGTCGATACACTGTCTATGTTCTCTTGGTGTCTTGTTGATATGTTTTATACTTCTGCTTGTCCCTGTTTACTCAGAATATTTGTGACTGATATAATACCTTTGCTATAGAACAAAAGTGAACATTGTGTTTTGCCAGCAAGATGAGGAAAAATTAAGTATCAATTTGTGCCCTGTGGGTAATGAATATTAAATGCAATTGTGAATTGACAGGAGAGAGTCTGCTGAAGACTCCTGGTACGACCTTGTATGACTTGATAAGTCTGTAAAACTGAAAGGTGCTGAATCCGTCCACCAGAGACTACCAGCTCACTGGTAAACCAAAGTTTTATATTTTATATTGTTCATGGTTTGACTTAATGACAGCTTTGCATTCTGTTGGGTTCAAACTCACTTTTAATGAGGGCTTCTCTATATTTTTGATTGGCACTGCCAGATACACATGATGTAACATTCATTTAAATGTTATAATGCATGTTTGGTGACTATGAAAACGGAAAACAAAAATGACATGAGTTGTTTCGAGTATTTATCTTATGTCTCCAGTTGGGTTTTGAGTTTTTTAGTAGAACGAGCGTATCATTTCTTAATTGCCTATGTGTAATTGATATATTAAGAGGACAATTTTAACATATACACTAGTGTGTAGGAACAAAACAGAGTGTGGCCATCAGTAAAACCAAAGTCTATGTGTTAGCATTAGTGCTGGTCGTCTCTAGCCATCCATTGCCTGTGTAAACAGCAGCGGCCTCCTGGGGCTGTTAGATGCTCACCTTCACTGATATTAATGAGCTCTCTCTGCTCATTTCCTTTATTTATTAACTACTAACGGCCAGAGGAAAGAGGTGTGTGTGTGTGTGTGTATGTGCGTGTGTGTGTGTGTGTGTGCAAAGGTTCAGTCGTTTAAGTTTAATGTTGTGTTATTTTTTCGCATACGTGGCTGGTTTTTTTCTTGTTTCTCGAAAACGAAGCAGTTTG
Organism: Mugil cephalus; assembly: GCF_022458985.1. Taxonomy (NCBI): domain Eukaryota; kingdom Metazoa; phylum Chordata; class Actinopteri; order Mugiliformes; family Mugilidae; genus Mugil; species Mugil cephalus. Next base: position 24,751,806 of record NC_061779.1, read on the forward strand.
TTAATGATGATGATGGCAGCGAGTTTTGGGGATGACCTTGATAGAGGAGATTTCCTTTAGAAAAAAACCTGCTTGGATAGTGGCCAGTCACAATTAAAGGGACAAATGTACATATTAATACCAACACTAAATATATGTGATGTGATCCTATGATCCTAAACAAGGTAGAAATATGTGTAATATGGGTCTAAAGCAGGAATTTTAAAACTACACCATTACCGTTATTCATTCCAGTTCATTCAAGTTTCTTCCAACACCCTACACTGTACAACAAAACTAAAACGGAAAATGGTCTATGTTTCAGACATGAAAGCCTCCTTTCAGGAACATTTAGAGAATACACACACAGGCTTTTTATTTATTTTTTTTTTTTAACTTTGTTTACATGTTATCAACATAGTGGGAGAAGTTGTTCAGATAGTGGGGGTTAGAGGTCAACAGAAGACAAGTGAGCGCTGTTGTAGAATCTGCAGAGGCGGACTTCCTGCTTGACCCCTGACCTCAAACCTCCGATTCATAATCACCATGCTGCTCCCTCTGTCCTCGCTCTCTGCTGTCTGACTGTGACAGTCACACAGAAAATACAGAAATACACCAGCCACCACTGCTTTTAAGCAAAAAGAAGCTTCAGTGCTCCTTGTCAAAGACTCTCCAAATCTCTGAACTCAATTAGAGAGATGAATACTGTTGTTACACACGATACTGTGTATAGAGACCGATATTATTGTAGAACAGCATGAACCCGTCATTACAAGAAAAGAACAATTGTAGACTATAAAAACATCAAAATAGAGAAGAAAAGTAAATAAAGAGTAATTTGAGACCAAGGCCCACAAGAAAATAAAATTTAATAAAATAGATTTAAAAGAAATGTGAAAACGATTATGAATGGTTTGTCTGGTAATGTGATATGCTTGCAATATATCTCTGACAATTTTTTACCAAGACAATTTTATGTGAGAACTTGGAGGAACTTGAACAGCTCATAATGGAAATTACTGTGACCCGAAAGCCTGGAGCTTCTACATGCAATAGCACGAGGAACATTGGAATTGTCATAGAGGGCGTGGAAGTCATCACAGGATTTGGAGATATTGCAAGGGTTTGTTCTGTCCTCCTTGACTTGACCTACACGCTGAATCTCGATTATCCCAGACAGCTGAAGTACACCTTTGAGATATCCAAAAACCTTTCTTGGAACTGGATGATTCAAAGCTGTCAAACAAAGTCCAGCCCCTCAAAGGCAAACTTCTGACTTGAAATGAGACAGTAATTTCTGTCCAACCTTTTGTGCTATGCTATGTTCAGCTTCTACGAAGCTCAAGAATTGCACATTTGAAAGGGCACTGTTTGTGATTTAGCATTGATTTTGACTCTGCCCCCTTTTGATTGTCATTGGTTCCAAGTACAAATGTTTTTTACTGTCTTGTTTTTTTGTGCGAATTAAAATTGAATGTTTATGTTTTGGCACATGCGCTTCTAGAGGATCTCTTCACACTTATTTAAGATCTTTATTGATCTCATGTAGATTATCTTTTTCAAATCAACTCAATATTTTTGTTTAGGCATTGATTAATTCTGTACTAATTTCTCAAAAAATCTACTTAGATAACTATTAAGGGTCTCATTTAATTAATATTTACACAATATCAAACATTGTGAAATATAATTAATGATATTGCTTGTAATCTGTTGCCTTATTTTTATTGAATAGATATCGTGTATCTTACAGTGTACTTGTAAAGAAGATGTCTCCGTGCTGTCTCGCGCTTTCCCTCTCATGCAAAATAAATAAATAAATAAATAAATCAACACAGACGACATACACACACACGCGCGCACACACACACACACACACACACACACACACACACACACACACATAGACAAACGCAACAAAAATTAACACAAGCACAAGACAAAACCTTGCGTAAATAACCAAAGTGCTACCGATAAGTCAAAGAGGGAGTTAGTCGGTCACTTACAGAATCAGAACTGCAGGTGCAGTGGCTGCGCAGTTCCTGTCCAGTTTGCAGCAATGTGATAGTCCGATAATAGGTCAGTATGAGGAAAAAGTCACAATTATGAGCTACGAAGACATAAATATGATATAAAGGGTGAAAATCTAAAGTCAAAATTATGTGATAATCATTGATTATATTATGCAATAATCTTTAATATAATACTCAAAATAATGTAAAAAATACAATAGATTACTGCTGAGATTTTGTCTAGTGGACACTGTAACGTTACTGTGTTTACTACAGTACATAACTAGATTTCACAGCCATTTGTTACAGCGTAGACATGTATGTGCACACTAAAGACAGTATTTTAGGAAATAGGCAGCATGTGCAAGAAAAACATCTTGCAGATGAAGGAATTTTACAAGAAAATGTCTGAGACCTGTGGACATACAAAATACTTGCACAAGGCCACATGTTCTAAAGGAAGCAATCCTCAGTCCAAGAAAATCCACAGAAGATCTTTTTTTTTTGATGGTATAAATATTATTGAGTTACTTTTTCCACATGATTTCATTTTAGATCGAAATAGTTAAATTATTGGATGCAGTATTCTGAGCCTCTGCATGAATCCCATTATTATCAAAAGCCTGATGTCTCATCTCTGAAGCAGAAACCCTATGTGCTGTTTTTCAAGAAATTTCCTTCTGTCAGATTCTCTCTGCTGCAGCAGAACACATAATAGGTTTGACACATGAGATAAAATGGGGAGTAGCTTAGGGCGAGCAGATCGAAGGAGACAGGGAATCTAGGAGGAACAGAGGGAGAGCGCGATGTTAGTGGCCGTCAGCTCTTTATTCTCCAACACTGACTCTGAGAGCCGGTAGCTTCTCTGGCGTCCCTGAGGAGGTTTCAGCTCAGCTATTATTCATTTCTGGAAAAACAAAATGCACTAACAGTGACTTAAAAAAACAACACCAACTTTGAGGGCAAGAAAGGCTATATAATAAAATTAATTATTAAGCAAAATGTCCATTTTAACACAATAGATTTTTTCATTTCCTTAACATGGCATCTTCATTGCCTATGCTGCAACTGAACTGCAGAGATTTTAGTTTGAGCATAGAAGGACAACTGGATACTACATTGTAAAATGATCCACATGAATGAAAGCTTCCAAATGTTTCCTCAATGAGGTACCTAAATGATCCTCATGGTAACTTGCTGCTGTTTCCTCTCATACACTGATGAGATAAAGTAAAATAATCATAAAGCTATGCAAGGCTTTTAGGCCAAATGGATTATATTTTTATTAATATAAACGGTCAAATCAATATTCAATGTCAATTATTGAGGTGTTTTGCTTGAAAACATTGTTAAACATTCATCTGCTTTATTAACTGTATGGCAAACCTGTGTTTTTGTAGTCATGTTTGACAGGATGCAGGCTTTTCAGATGAAGTTTACAGAAGCACTTCTGTTTCCAGATCAGCTGTCTGGTTTGTGTTTGTGTGTTAGGTCCTTGATGATTTCAGGGTTCTGCTCTGTGACTATATGCAGATTTAGAGTTTTAAACTGGACCTGTTTCTCCGTTTGTCTCAGGTCTCCTTAGTGTGTTAGCTGTGAGCTGGGCGATGATTTTATGGAGCAGATGTTGGTTCACTGTACCTGGCATGATTGGAAAGGTTTCCAGGAAATTGTGAGCAAAAAGATGCTCAGAAGATTGTTTTTCTGCATACAGTGTTGTTCACATAACAGCAACTGTCAGACCTGCTTGTAGTAAATCCAAAATAAATAAATAAATAGAGCTGAAACAAGGGCAAGTGGTCTAGCAGAATTTCTTGAAAATGTTTCAACACTCATCCAAATAGCCTCTTCAGTTCTAAAAGCCTAGTGGTAGGGGTTGCACAACTTCGGATTTTTTAAAGTCAAGTCACCAGCGGCTAGTTGTTGATGACGTCAGTTAGGCAGCTAATGCACTATGGTGGCTGCAGATATGTATAACCTGTGTAAAAACATGCTGGAACTCAGCACCATCAATAGAATTTAATAGTACTCCACCGCACGTTGTGTGTTTTAAGATGGGATGCAGGTTGCAGTATTCCTCTGAAGTCTTCTCCGTAAAATTCAGCTTGTTACTTGGATATAGCATAACCTGGATGACAGAGAATCTTCAAATTGATATTTGTATTTGTCCTTTAACCACCTTTACAAATAAATTGTGTGGTCATTCATATGGAATCCCAGACAAATTAGAATAAGTGGATCCATGCCTGTGTTGGTGATACAGTAACTTGAGCAGAGTCAGTGTTTTCTCGCTGTGAAACTTTATCTGCAGGCCATTTTTTAAACGTTTCAACATTTTTCATGCTGGCTGAGCTCTCCTCCCTGTGAGGATGAACATTCAGTTATATAATGAAACAAGCTGTAATTGAGGGCGTAGCTCATTATACCCCATTAGCCTGATATAAATAGTGAGCTATTAGAGCTAATTTATTAGAAAGTTGCCTCTTATTAAAGAGCTCGAGGCCACACGATCTGCTGTAATTCATCTGTCTTAGAGCCAATGAGAAACTCTCAGTCTGAAATTCTGACTGAGTCATTGTTTGTTGGAAGTTCTGATTAATACTGTAAACCCATTATCCATGTGAAGCTCTTTTGATTCAGTAATCATTTATACCCATTTACTTGTGGCACATTTAACTGTGTTGTAAATAGTCATTTGGCCTGTGTAAATATGTTCTTAATAATGTTTGCTGTCATTTAACCTGCAGCAGCTACAGATCTGAGTCTTGTTTGGCTGTGTCTATAAAATAAGCACACCATGAATTTATATAGAACACATAAGTGTTGAAGTGTGAGCAGTTGTATAAATTCAGCTCTGACCAGTCTCTATGGCAGGTGCTGAGAACTGCCGTCAAAGGCTGATGCTGCCACCACCATGCTTTAGTGTATAGTTGGTATCAGGCAGATGGTGGTTCTGTAGACATACTGTACTGTAGTGCTTGTAGCGTTTGTTTAGGTCAGAGAATCTATTTCCATATGCTCCCAGAGTCCTTTTAATGTTGTTTGATGAAGAGACTGTAGTGTTGTTTTAGTGAAGTGATTATTGAAGATTAGATCAGAAGGTTGAGTTGCAGAAGGTTCTCCCACTGGACAGAAAAGGACTTAGTCAGGCTTAAATTGCTTTTAAATCCAAACAGATTTTGGAAACCAAATACTTTCATCTCATTTAATAGTAGTTAGCAAACAGTGTCACTGAAGCTCATTTCCTCCAACTTCTATTTTTTGGGACAAGTCCCACTCATCAGGCATACACCAGCTTTTCTCTTTTCATTGTATTATATACTAACTATTTGATCCCTTACGTGTACTAAATGCCAGTTTTTCTTCGACATTTTGCTGTAACTGTTGTAGAGAATTGACGCGTAACATCACTTTTCCTGAGCGTTGATACATTGAATTACACCATATCCAGTTTGCTGTAATCACATGTCCAGTAAATGCTTCAAATTGACAATTTCTGGTTGGGTTGACTTGTGTCACTCAATGACTGGGATAGGCTCCAGCACCCCGGTGACCCTCCAGAGGACAAGCTGTTACAGAAAATAAATGAATTAATGAATTGATGAAATTAATGAATGAACACCATTTGGATGTCCCTACATTTTCAATTCTTCCTCCAAAGACGGCAAGAAAATGGATGCCATGTTCACTCACTTCATCCTCCCTTCTTGCAAAAGTAGCCACTCGTTGTACATACCAAATGTAAATGGCCTAAGAAGTCCAAATACACAGTACATGTCTTTTGTGGATATTTTGTGGACTTCCTGTTTACGGCTCCACCCAAATTTAAAACTGTATGTTCCAGGTTTAATTTTTATATTGTCTTTACTTAGCTACACTGAGTCACAATCTAGCCTCAAATCTTTAGTAAATAATTGATTTTAAAATATGAAAATGTTTACTTGGTGAACTTGAGTGTATTGTACAGGGTAGATTGATGAGCAATGTTACTTTCACTGATTTAAAATTAACAAGACTCTGAACAACTAGAAAAGCGCAGTATAAATAATACTTACCAGACCAATGCTTAAAGTTCAAATTAGCATGCAACTCAGTATACTATCAGAATTACCGTGACTTGTTTACCACTAACACAATATCTGTTTTAATCTTAATTCACCAACAACGTTGTTACTACATGTTGTTCTCAACAGTTAAAAATCCATCCATCTCTTTAGAAGTTTGCATGAGGGCAAGATCTAATAACTTTGTCCCACTCTCCATGGTTGTTCCACATATTCTCATTTAATGTAGGATGTTCCAGCAGAAACACTGGGAGCAGGTTAATAAGAGATTCTTGATTAAATGTTGTATGATTACTAACTGATTTGTGAGCATAAGGCAATCGTATATGGATACTTCAGGACAACTGATAATTGTAACAAATTTATCTCCAAAGGAGAATGCTGAACAATCTTATACTGCTGCTGCATACATAAGTCAGACCTTCCTCTCAGATGCTGTGGCTGACAACAGACTAACAGCAGACAGCTATTCATATCTCACATCCACGCATTCACTACTCCCAGGCTGTTTTTTTCTTCTTTTCTCACAGTCCTCTCTCATCAGAGCGCCTCATCTGTCATCAGAAAGACTCGCCTCCACCTGCACCAGAACAACAATATCACTGACAGATGTGATGGACAGCTGAGGTGAGGCTGCGGCAGCGGCGTGGTGTCAGGACACAGATTGAAGGTGGAGTGGAGACAAACGTTGACGTTTCCATCAGAAATCTGTTCACAGTGACGTCTGAGGGGGGCTGGAGACGCAGCAATAAAACGAACGTTTCTTCAAGGCCTTGGCTGTGATTGCAGCGTGGTGGTGCTTGTTGAAAATACTGTCACAAGAAACACTTCAGGTCCACACAGTGATTTATTGGACTAGAGAGGCTTTTTTTTGCTTTAGGATTTATTCTCAGAACTCAAAGTGTGACAGCTGAGGGGAGCAACCTTACAGGAGACATGTTTTCTGTTCTGTTTTAACCTTTTCTGTAAAACTATTAAGCTCTCTGCAATAGAGACATGGTTTAAACAACAGTGCAGAAATGAGGACTTTTGAGGAAACTTTATGAACTTCAGAAACCGAGTGCTTTTTTTCCTTAAGAGACCCTTTCTTGAATAAATGAATGTACAGTTTTAAATGTAGACTGTCATAGGTAATAAAAACAGTGCAGTATATATAAGGTCACCTACATGTCCTTCAAACCTGACCCAATAGTTTCAGAATCTACCTAAAACCCAGTCTAATGGATATGATTCCAGTTTATCTGATTAAACCCATGTCTAAATTGGTTTACCTGGACTAAATCCCATTTTACATTGAATTCAAAATCAAACAGCCAGGCTGGTCAAATCTAGGTTAGATCTCTGAGTCTGAATATGATCTATTTTGGTTTAAGTCATCCCTAACTTGGTTGAGCACCCAGCTCAGACTAATTTGGCCAAAATTCGGCTGAAATTCAGATTAACCTGATTGAAAACATGTCTTATCTGTCCTAAACCCATGCACAGAGAAAGGATGATGACAAATGTGGCTCTGTGAATTGACTGCCAGACCCGTCAGTCATCGTCCTCACAGTGTGACTTATTGATCAGCCCTGAAGACATCTGAGGAATAAATTAGATGAAGGCCTCTGCATTACATTCCTGTCATTCATGAAAACATACAATGTGTGCATCACGTATGCTGCTTTTCATAAAAACAACAACAACAACAACAAAAACAACAAAAAAGCAGGGAGAACAGCTTTATAAAATAATGAATTATTCAGACATTTTTGAATATATTTTGGAAGAATAGAAACATTACACCCATGAAGGTGTAGCATATTTGTTTCATCAGTGTGAGGTGGACATTTGAAAAAAAGAAAAAACTGAATCAATCACATTCAAGGCTTTACAGTCTGCTGTTGAACAGCTTATGTGAGTTATTAATCTGTCAAGCATGTTACTATCTGCTGGGACAAATGGTAGCTGCAGGATGGGCTCATAAATCAGTGAATAACAGTCATATTAATACCCCGTTCATAAAACTGATATGATTCCTGCTGTTGACTGGATGACAAACGTCTGTCAGACAGATTGCTTTATCCAAGACATCACAGGCAGAGAATGAGGATGAAAGACAGGCATTCCTGAAACAAACTTTCTGATTTGTTCATCAAGTGGTTTCAATCTGCACATCATCGGCATGTATATTTTAAAATGAAGAAAAAAGAAGTACTTCATTGTCATTGCACACAAGTTGGATGAAATTTTGTTTGGTAGCAATCTAATTATTCTTTTTAATGAATAATCAATAAGTAGGAAATAGTTTAGGGCAACAACAGTATTTTCATAGTTCCAGATATCTTTTTATAATAAACTTTTTACTACCAGTAGTTGTATTGTTGTTTCTCTAGCCTGTCACTTTCTAGAACAGTTGGAAGAGAGAATAATAACATCTTCATATATTATTTATTACATAAAAACCAAGGTCCCATTTTAACAAAGATCACAGTTGTCCTGAACAGAAAAAGAAATTTGCTATCATGACGAAAACATTTTCTCCTTATAATGAGGAAAAATAGTCACTGTATTATCCACATGGAAGTTACACAGCACACTACTGTGCTTTATCCATCCTTCCACACATTTTTGTGTGTTGATCCAAGGTGGGGGTCACAGTGGCAGAAGGTTGAGCACTGAATTTAAGACATCCTTCCCTCTACGTAACTTAGATGTGTGGCTAAACATCTAAGTTATGTCTCTGTTTCAGCTTTGTTTTTTGGATATATCTGGATGACTGAGAATATTAACAAACACGTGTGAATCAAACTTCACCTGACTGACTCCTGGGAGGTGGTGATATGATCGCTCCCTCTTGGGTTCCCAGCGCTCTGTTTCCCTGCTGTTTCCATTCACATCTTCCTCTGTGTCTCATGTTTAATGTGACGTTAGAAGTAAACCAATACGGCAACCCACTCCTGAGAGGGTGTCTGGTTTTCCCACAAACTGACCCCCCTCCACCAGCAACGCACTTCATTTCGTTTGTGGAGCTTGTTTAAACCAGCTGGCGATTGGATACAGGTTCAGGAAGACTTTACGTGGGAGGATACAACGCATTTCTCTCTTAAAAAATAATTATTTACACAATAATATTATGTTATGTTAGCACCTACAAATGTGATGCTCTGTCAATAAATAAAGGATTGGATCATTCAGGCAAATTGTTGCCCTAAGTGAAAGACTGTAAGTATTAAAGGGAATTCTAGGGAGCTATTTGTGAGTCAGCTAGACGGCAGTAGGGGACCAACAGATGGGTTAGAGATGCAGATGCAAATACAGAGAAGCTGTCCTGAAGCCGGGCCTCAGTGTAAAGTTCAGTTCAGCTGTTGATTTATGTTCCTGCATTTCCTAATACCATCACTGAGCACTGGCTTGTGGCTAAAAGAACGAGAAATTGGAGGTAGGTAGACAAAGCCAGTTTGTGTTTCAGAAACTGATATAGCCTCCAGGGTGTAACGGGATAGTTAGCTACTACTCAAAGTAGCTAGCTCCAATTACCTTTTTGAGTTTTCCTCATTTGAAAGCAAAACCATAAACAGTACCATGTGTGCATAAACTAATATACTCTTCATCAGCCACTTAGAAATAGGCGATGTATACCAAATACCGGTATTGTTTGGTACTGGTCCTGGTACTGATAAGATTCAGGACAAACGATACTGTTATCTGTGCTTTTTGAACATCTAACTGTCTACTTAATCGACGGCGGTAGTGTTATGGTTATGCAACAGTTAGGTAGACAGTTAGACGTTAAAAAAGTGGTTGGAGGCAGGTAGACAAAACCAGTTTGTATCGATAAAATCATAACGATATACATGCCTACTTAAGATCTGATCTGAGCTAGCCCATCCCAAGTGGCCAGCTTTATGTGTGTTAAGACCTGGCATTAAACATGCTAATAAACACTGACATCATCTGTGACATAGTAAAATATTTAACAGCTGCTGTCACTAATGGATCTCTACCACTGCTCCAGAACTGAAAACAGTGCTGTTTTATGTGCGAGCGTTATGACACATGCAAGTTATTATTTATTGATCTCTGCCCTGACGTTAGTTAGATCGTATCAACGCCTAACACAGAATCATACTCATGTACTCATATTAAATATTTTTGTTTGTAAATTCTTACCTGGATTTATTTATTTATTAGCTAGCTAACAGCTACAGGGACCGAATAGTTTCAAAGGCTCTCATTACTAATGAACAGACATCACTTACTGTGCTTTTTCCTTTTCAGGTGATCACATAGCAGTGGATGTTTTTGAATTGAATGAATCAGCCAAAACTCCTCTGATGCAGGACCAATGCAGACACATGTGGACATATATAACCCAGACCACCTCCAAATGAGTTCATACCTGTCTTTTACGAGATCAAATGGCCCAGATCAGATCTTAATCCAAGGTCTGAACAGACCCTGTGAAAAATTTGGTTTTGGAGAAAGACCTGAAAAGTGGAGTAAATAATTGCTAACTGTACACTGTTTAAGGAAGAATTTACAATCCACTCAGAGTAGAAACAAGAATATATTTGATTAAATTTTTATTCATTCATGTGTTTGGTTTGTAGACTTGTTTGCATAGCTTTAGTAGGTGGAAAGTTACACTCTCGGTCTTATGAGCCTTGTGCTGTGGGGCATAATTCTCATTTATATTCAGCTTTCCAAAAAAAAAATATATATTATTATTTTTATGATGATGTTTATTGCATGTTTTAATCCCACACAAATAGGCCAAGTGATTCAGTAAAAATTACATAGCTAAAACACCTGCCATATTTATTTTATTATTAATCTGAATCTACAAAGTAACTAAAGCCGCCAAAAAGTGTAGTGGTGGAAAGGTACAAGGCTTCCTTTGGAGTGGAAGCTGAAAGGAGCAGAGCCTTGGCATCATATTCAGATAATGTCAGTAGATTCTAGTTCACTAAACCCATGCAAATGTGTTATATGCAGCACAGACATAGGAGGGCTCTAAATGTAGACTTAAGACTTTTTTTTTTTCAACATCACATCAGCCAGGTTTGCACCAATATGGAAATGTTTGGTGAAACCCTTGTGAAGGTGTTACATCAAATCTGGATTTGCATTTGCAATTCTCTTCCTCCTCTTCCAAAGGAGCTGTAAATCATCCATTAAATAAATAAACATCTAAAATATGAAACCAGCGGCTGAAACCTTCATGGGTGAAGACCTGAGACAAAAGACAGAGCTCCTGTGTTTGAACCCTCTGCAGTTGCCGAGTGACTGTGCAGTCTGAAACACATCGATTTGGATATCAGAGGAAAGCACAGCTGACAGGAGGAAACACTGGGTCCTGATCAATAATTCAGAGGTCTGCTGGAGTTTTTACAGCCTGTTAGCACAGTTGACTCAAGCAGATCGGCAGATTACAGAGGAAGAGTCTGAATTTATGCATCAGCCAGGAGCCACTCTATCGCCAGCGTGTGATAAATGATGAATGACAGTGTGCTTTATTAAACGTAGAAAACCCACGAGCGAAAAGCTGATCCTATGAGCCAGAGTGAGCACTGTCACCATCAGTGTTAATGCACAAATAAAACAGAGTGACTGAAACATGCTTAACGTGACAAAAATCCGCCGCAAAAAGACACAAAATGATTAGGGGAAAGCTAACTCAAGATAAAAAGACACAACACTACAACAGAGAAACCAACAAGAGAAGAAAGGAAAGGAAAACACTGAAGGAAACAAGAGAGGCACAAAACAGCATCAGGGAGACATGAAACATGTACAAGAGACTGTAAAGACATATACACTGTGGGACTCACTGACACACTCCCACTGCCTTGTGCTAACGATATATAGTTATGCTGTAATGTCATAGGCTGCACACTGTGGACAGTTATTTCAGTTGTGTGCACATATTAGTCAAAATGTCAACAACAAGACATATAACATCTATAAGAACATGCAACACAGCCCTAGAGAGAAACAAAAGGGCCTCAAACTGTTGCACGTAGCCCTTGTCGGTGCCTTTCTCTCCTTGCATTTTGTGTTTTCCCCACCCATCTTGGGAACTCTGCTTTGGTTGCTCCTTTTTGTCATCACCCAGTGACGACATGCTGTTGGTTTGTTGGAGGTCTGCCGGAAAGCATGCCTCCGTAGCCCCTACATTGAATTCCCTTTCTCATTCCCATAACCGTCCACTGTGATGACAGAGAACTACACAAACACTCAGCAGCAGCTTCACTGCTTGCAATATTCAGCACAAAACTACATCTATGCGTACTCAAAGTGAAAAGTATTCTTGCTGTGATGATACACGCGTTACAGTATGTAGCCAGTATTTGAATAAAATAGAAACTATAGTATCCACTGACAGGAAATCTGCAAATTCAACTGTATTTTCCTCAAAGAATGAGCTTGTATTTTCTGTGAATTTACAAACTTTCCCATTTCATTCATTCATTAAGGTGGTTAGCACTGATACCACAGCAAGAAGGTTCTGGGTTCGAAAGACATGATTGTTAGGCTAATTAGTGATTCTAAACTGAGTGTAGGTGTGAGTGTGAAGGGTTGTCTGTCTCTCTGTGTTAGATGAACTAGTAACCTCTCCCCCCCTTACCCTGTAGAGGAGGTGTGCCCAATACATTAGTTGCAATCACCAGTAGATCACATCAGGTAATGTGGGGAGATTTAAAACCTTTTTTAGATGTTGGTCTATCATCCTCACTATGGCATTTGACACTTGGTTGCATCCTGCTGCCATCAGGGAGTGTCATTGCTATGGGGCTGGGGTGTCTGGTTTGGTTTAGGTGGGTGTTACATGTCCACAACCACATGAATGCGAGGTCCCACGATAACTTTGTATTTTCACAAGATGTTTAATGTTGTGGCTGATCCACCAAGACCTACCTGTGGAGGTCTTCAACAAGACCTGGAAGTTCGCTTCAGAGAAAATAAGTAATTCAGTCAGTGCCATGGCTTGTATGCACGCTCACCACACAACACTCCATTGCTGAAGCAAAAGCATGTTGAATCTCATTTAAAGTTTGCAGGTGAAGCTGATCTGTGGTAATCAGAAAGATCCAACGAATAAGAGGAGTGTAGCAGGAGCTATTATTATTCTTTTTATCTTTTAGTTTGTTGGACTCATCTAGTTCCTTTGTTGATTATTTAAGTTGTTTAATCTTAATTAATTAGACTTTAAAGCAACTTCTGCTTGTGTTCGATCGCTTTGTTGTGAGCCACTCAAGATGGACATAGCAGTAATGTTTTTTTTATAGGCCATCAGTTGGGACTGAACCAGCTGATATTAATCTGCATTGGCATGGAGCAGGATTGCTTTCTAATTACTGATAGAGTTCAGCTAATGTCTTAGCTTCCCATACCTTTTTGTGCCTTCTTGTCTCTGTGTGTTCACTGTGTCATTTCACACTACTACACATAAATGCATCTATTCAATCGCATGGCCTGTTGACATTTTGTAAATATTTCATGTCAGTCAATGGCAACTTAAGAAATGAATTTACTGAGAAAACTAAATAATAAACAATTATCTAACCCACTGTATACACATTGATCTGTCGCGATATTAAAACCACTGTCAGGACTAGATAAGAGGACTTGATTGACTGTAAGTGACTATCCCTTGTGAAAAACAACTCCTTATATGGCTCTGATGAACCTTGCTCTTCCCCTTGTTTAGATGAACCTATAACTATTGCTGATGCTGTGTACCAGCCAGAGACAAAGCAGACTCTGGGTCTCTCACCAGGTGCAATAAAATCATAAAGGATCCAGTCTCTGTGTTTCTGAAGGATGCTGAACACTTAAGTTTCCACAACAGGGTACAGTAGTCTATCACAGGGTTGACACAGAAAGATTAGCCACCATTCACACTCACATGCACACCTACAGTCAATTTAGAAACACCAGTTAAATTATTGATCTTGTCTTTGGACCGTGGGAGGAAGCCAGAGTACCTGGACAAAAGCCACGCATGCGCAGGCTGAACAAACTACACACAGTTGGTAGAACTTTCTTGCAACATCCATCAGTGCTAACCACTACCATCTCTGAGCCATAATTCACGTGATAGGTCAGGTTTTGGCAGAGATATCCTCTCCTCTGTAAAAGTACAGTGTAAAAAAATAAAAAATCACATTATTTTTCAGAGACCCTACCTACTTTGATCTGACTGGTCAATAATGCATCTCAAAGACATAAAGGAACTCAAAGAAAAGCTGAAATAACAACAGAATCACGGCAAATCTTGTCTAGCTGGGAAAATACAATATTCAAGAAAATAATACAGCTCTCCTTCATAAAAGGAGAGTGCAGAGAGAAGAGAGAGAAACCCCATGTGACATATAGTGGTTCAAACTCAAACCACTGTTTCCAAGAGTGCCCCCTCATGCTTTACACCAGAAAAAGTTTCTTTCACAGGGTGGATTGTTTCTTCTTCCAGTCTTCTGCACTGCTGCTGACATAGCTCTGTCAGGCCTCATTATTCCCGGCATCATCCTACCAGATCCTACCAGCGAAGTGTTGCTGGGACAACAGTGACCTTGCCAACGAGACTCTTGTGTAAAGCACTAATGAGGGTGTATGTCAGAGCGAATATGAAGGTGCTAACTCTGAGAGACGAAGGCAGAGTTGAATTGTGAAAAAACTGTGACGGATTCACTGACACGTTTTAATATCAACAACTTCACTAACCCGTCTGCTCTTTTATTCTGGATGAACTTTAATTCTACCCATAGGATTAGTTCGGAAACTCATATCCCTTTAATCATGCAGCTGGTACAAGTGTTCAGGTACCCGATAATAGTGATGATGATCTAACAAAGTAGCCAGTGCACATTGGAAATGACAGTTTTACAGTGAGACTGAGTGATGAATCTAGACCCTCAATAGCCCGAGACTAGCAGGTGGTTATTTTTCACAAATAAAGTGCTGGTGCATCAGTATGGAGAGCAGGGCAATTATTTCCAGTTCATTATCCCTTTAAGGGTTGCTGCACAAATCATCACAATGTGCTGCTCTGGTCTAAAATGTAACTAAACTGAACTTTGACCCCACCAGTGTGCAGAGTACAATGATGTACACTGCACTGCTTACTACATATTAAAAAGTAACTCTATGTACTCTATGTAGTTAGCAGCTTTATAGTGTAGTGACATCTGGAAACAATAAATAACACTCTGTCCAGAAGACATTTCATATACTCTCTTTTTACTGTTTTCAACAAACGTGATTCTCAAACACACAAACCTGTGATCTCAGTGTGAAAGGGATTCACAAAGACAGGAAACTCACTGAGGGCCTCTGATGGACAGGTGGAGAAGGACACAGCCTTGGAAAGATCCATGAGGAAGGACAAACAAAAACATCAACAGTTACACAGAAGATACATGCCATATATAAATAAAACTGAACTGCATGGCATTTGCATATACAATACTACTATGTGAGAAAAAAACTGAGACAATACATACTGATGGTTTGGCTGAATTTAAATAATAATACTAATAATAATTCATCAGTTTTATACAACACTTTATCATAGACACTCAAAGGTGCTTTACATGGGATACATTATTCATCCACTCACACAGTCACACCTTGGTGGTGGTAAACTACCTCAATAGTCACAGCTGCCTTGGGGCAGGCTGATGGAAACATAGCTGCTAATCCACGGCCTCTCCGACTACCATCAAACATTACTCACTTGCAATCACACACCAGTGGAGTTCACACTGGTAGCAAGGGACAGGGCATCATGTGCCACAATGTTGGCAGCAGGTCATTTAAATTAAGCTTTGGCAAAAGTCCATTTAGGAAAATCTGTTGCTCTCCGGTGCTCTATTTCCTATTGTTGTTTCCTACCATCACTACAACACTATACAATTTAATAGTATTTAAGAATGAACTCTCAGTTATTTGAAACTAATGCTGAATACCTTCAAGAAGCTAAGATCAAGTTTAGGACCTTATATAAGAACTGTACATAGCGCTAATGAACTAGCATGTGTCATGTGCCATTCCATAGAGAGCTGGTGTAAATAACAGTTGAGAAGCAGGTTTACAGGTGTGATATACTCCACCTCAGTAAAATGACACTCGTACAAACTGTTCAGAATTACATTTACCTTTTTGAAAATTCCCTGGGCTCAAGAAATGAAAGTTCCTGACGGTCCTCACAGAAACGACACACATCATTGCTGTGAATATGCGGGTATAAAAACACACAGTCCTGGACATAGATTTGAAATGGATACTTCTTCAAACATTGTATGAATCAGTTTGTGCTACTTTCTTCTCGTAGTAAAAATTGGCTGAGAAGCAACCAACATGAAGATGAACCAAAAGTGACATCCAGCATGATGGCAGCGGGCAGATGAACATGCTTTTCTCCTTACAAACGTCTGAATAATGGAGGCTGATTGGTCAAACTTGGACTGACCTCTGTTAACTGGTTCACTTTGGGCCCTGGCAGCTAAATGAAAACTGTGACATCACGCCAGATGTTAAACTAGATACAAGCCTACATGAATTCTTAAACAGACAGCTGTGATGTATTATAAATGGACACTACAGCAGTGCATTCAGCATATCCAGTGTCAGGCCTCCTCTTTGTTGTTCTGTGCTGTTAGAAAGATGTGCTGTGGAGCGGAAAACACACATGACTGAACACACACTCGATGTTAGAGACACAACGTTGTGTGTTGATGACCAGTCTCAGCTCAGGAACAAGAAGGTGAGACAATGAGACGCTTGATTACACTGCAGTACACCATTCATCATGCGCTGGAAATAAAGTTAAAAGGCAAAGACATGTTGTTCCACTTAAATCATGTTATTGGTTGGTTAATGACAAATCTGCAGGATTTCAACCTGCAACTTCGACAGCAGTCAAATATAAACACAGACAAAAATAATGCAATCTTGCAGTACCAGGCAAAAGTTTTAGGCAGGTATAAAAAAAATGCTGCAAACTAAGCATGCTTTCACAAATGGAAGTGATAATAGTTCAGTTTCATCAGTTAACAAAATGCAGTGAATGAACAGAAGAGAAATCTAAATCAAGTCAATGTTTGGTGTGACCACCCTTTGCCTTCAAGACAGCATCAATTCTTCTAGGTTTTTGAAGGAACTTGGCTGGTAGGTTGTTTCAAACATCCTGGAGAACTAATCACAGATCTTCTCTGTATGTCGACCTTCTAAAATCCTCCTGTCTCTTCATGTAATCCCAGACTGCTGCTTTGCCAACTTTACAGTTGGTCATCAGAAGGTGTTCCAGCTTGTGGTTACATGGAGAACCAAAAACATAAAATTAATGCTTATCCATTGACAGAGCTCTCTAGAATATACGTCCAGTGACACTGTGGTTCCATCTAAGTTTATCTGATGCTCAAAGCCTGCTTCCGGCACGGTGTTCTGTCTTTGAATCCTATATCGCTAAACTGTATAAGTTACTCCCATTGGTTGTCACTGCATCACTCTCCCCAATCCCCCCACTTTGCATTTCCCCCCACTTTGCATTGCCATTGCTATTTTCTGAATTCCATTTAAATAGTCTCTTACTGCCACATCTCTGCTAGTCTCTTCCTGTGTGTGAGCCCCTTAATACATTTTCAATTTCCCTTGCTAAGTGGTAGTGGAGGCAGCGTTGAACAGAAAACTCTGAGAGGAACAGCTGAAAAGAATAATGTGTAGTCAAAGTTAGGGGCTGCCACTTGTATTAATCGTATTTTCTTCTGCAAGTTACTGATTTTGTTTGTCTTCCGATATCAATCCTCATTTTAGAGCCACAGCGTCCAGGGATAAACATGGCTCAGTGCAAAATTGATCAGTGAGAGAGAGGCCAGGACAAACTGAGCATCTATCAACATGTTGGGGTTAATTTGTCTCTCTTGTTTGTGTGAAGGTTTGCAGTCAACCTAATATCCTCGCAGTTAATCTGAAAAATAGATACTACTGATCTTGAATCCTTAAGAGTCTGTAGTGGAGGGCTTGATGCTCACTGGTATCTCACTGGAGTCTCACAGGGACATTAACAGAAGAGATCTGATCCTGAAAGAGGTCAAAGGACAAATGTTGCAAATGAATAAGGTTTAAACAGAAGAGTACAATGGGGGAGTTGAGAGATTTTGATCAATCTGTAGACAGAAGAGTCTGCATATATATTTATTCTTTATTTCAGACGCAGAGGGATCCACTACACAGTTAAGAAAAACGACAATAGAATAAAAAGAAAATACATTACACAACAGAAAAATAGTCATTCATATACATATTAAAAAGAAAATGAGACAAAATTCCGGACACTTGGCGGACACAATTGATCACATGGAAGGAAGGACATTCCCCCATCTCACTCTCATTGTCTGATGCGAGTACCAATAAACCAAAATTCTAATTAAAAAAATAGGGACCCCTCTTTTAGACAATTTTAAGAATAGTTTTGTCTATTGTATTTATCTAAAATTTCCAAATTTCCTTTAGTGCAAAAATACATAAGTCAGTACCATGCTCTCATTTAAAACCAAATTGATTGTCAGTAGACACCTCTCAAGTCTACACAGTAGAATCGTCTCCAACACTTTGGACATGACACTGGCCAGAGCTATTGGCCTGTAATTATCTGAGCTGTTCAGCTCCCCCACTTTATCTTTGATTACTGGTACTAGCACAACCGAAAGCAAAGAGTCAGGTAACACTCCATGAACAAAAAAAAAACCCTGTGCAGCACATAGCCACCAGAGGGCACAGTTTCCGACTGGCAAGTTTAATATGTTCAACTGCACATATTATGTTCAACTGTGCAATATTATCTATTAACTTCAGTATTGCTTCATGGACCTCAGCAGGAGCGACAATAACATCATCATTAAACTCTACATTATCCACTACAAACACATTACTTTTTACTCAATTTAACAGTTCATAATAAAGTTTCCGCTATACCTGTGCAATTTCTCACACCATCTATATTAGACGGAAGTAATGTTTTGCAATTATTAACAGTTTTTTTTTTTTTTTTTTTTTTACTTATTTCCAGAAATCATTAACATTAGTTTTTTGCAGTTTTCTTGCCAGGGAATCTGCCTTCATAGTATTTTCATTTGTTTTAATATAGCGAAGTGCATATTTAAACTTAGCATCAGTGCATAGTATTTTCAAACAAGGGGCCATGAATGCTTTTGCCTGATTCAGCCCATTTCTTAAAAGCATTTCGGGCCTCAGCATGGAGCTCTTCTACATGATTCTTTCAACCTGGCTTAGCATTGCACACTTTTGTAATGTATTTATATAGAGGCCTGCTCGAGGTACCAAGAGTGTTTATGTGAGCTTGGAGAAGCAACTACATGTCTATTAGACAGAGTTGGGTGTTGAACACCAGAGCATATCTGGTCCTAGAAAGCCAGGGAATATTGAACAAATACAGTGCTAAAGCAACAGAGAACATACCTGACCTGGGATAATAAAAGAAGGAATAATGGACTACAAAAAAACAAAAACAAAAAACAATATCAGACAAAACCAGGATAAAACAACAGAGAATGTCACACAAATACTCAGAATGATATAATATAGCAAATATACAGGGCTAAACACCCTATAAAATTGGACAAGCTAAAATACCAGAAAACAGAACTAAAATGCCGAATTAAACCAAGACCAATCAGATTGTGATTAAACGCCTGAATGAAAATGTGGACTTTATCTTGAAATATAATTTCTTCAGTTGAAAATGGTTTCTTTCAACTCAACAGCCTCTTCCCAAAGGGGGACAACATGGATACAGCATATACCTATTCATTCTACCAATATACTGTCAGTATTATCAGCTGACCACAGCTTTACACAGACAGAGGTGTTTGTGTGTCCGTGTGTGCAAATGTGTGGGCATGTTGAGGGTTAGACAGTCGGTCAGCAGGTGTTACAGGAAAAAGAGGCAGACAACCAATTAGAGAGGATAGGCAGAGATAACGAAGGGTCACCCCTCCTTTAAAACACATACATTCTCTTGACAGCAACTGTGGACCAGCAAGGACATCACTGCAAAAAGGAAAAGGAGGAGGATCTCCTAAGTTACTCTGTATATTTGCCAGCATTGAACTAGGTATGAGGTGGGGTTGAGTTTTCTCTGTCTCTCCTTGCCGCCATTTTTGCAATAACTTTTCTTTTGGCAAAACACCTCCCTATGACTATCATGGAAACAGCAGCTTGGATTAAGTGTTTAAGTATATTTGGGTTTTTGGGTTTTACACAGTCCTTTTCCCAAGACTTTTGAATGACCTGGCTGTTAAGTTTGCCTGGGTTACCAGCTTGTAGTGATAAAGAGACTGAACTTAAATACAGTAGGTGGAATGCATGAATTTCCTTGGTAAGTATCAAATTGTTTATATTGTGTATAAACAATATGCATAACAATGCTTGAGGGACTTTTACATGTTTTTTGGGAGAAACATTTAAATTAGAGGAGTCTGGCCTTTGGGAGAAACTTAGTAAAAAGGCAAGTGTTGTTTCAGATACTGAGTGAAGAATGTGACCAACACAACACACTTATTTACTGCTTGTCCCTTCGAATACAGGGGTGTGCCCATCATGACACAATGGAACTCTGGCAATCTTTTCTTGAGATTTTCCAGAAAAAGGAAACAGAAAAAACAAGGTCATGCACCTGTCAGCAATGATGTTTAATGTCCAAATTCATTTTTTTCCCCTGTGATTTCAAATCCATGCAATGACCACCTGTTTAATATTTGCATTTTGTGAGCTTGTTTTTTTTATTTCCATTTGTCTGTATGTGAAGTAAATGTAAATACAGATATGGACAAAATAAAATTTGCATCAAAACTGAATTAAATTAAAAAGAAAGAAAAAAATATTCATTTTCAAGCCTGATGCCCATTTTTAGTCCTGATGCCTTTTGGTTAGCTGTTCCAGCACCTCCACATCTCCATGTGCTTGAACCACTACTTCTGGGTTTTGATCTACAAGTTTTTGTCTGCCATTAGTGTTATTCATTTGTAAATAAATAATCCAGCTGGGAGCTGGGGGAGAAATGGGCACGTGTAGAGACTGTTAACAACCTTTTAGCAAAAGCTAAATGCAATGGTTGGGTTAAAATGTAATAGCCAGACAACTGAGTCAGCACCTCTACAAAGCCCCAAAACCCTCAATTGTATGTTGCAAGGCGTACAACCCATGATGGAGTACAAAAAGGACTGTTCCACCAAAAACAGTAATACCCTCAGTGTAGAGGACACTGTACAGCGTCGCCAGGAGAAAGGCAGTTGGGCCAGATGATGCCCAAGGGTGGGTAAATATGTGGTCTTCCCTTACATTTTCAACATCTTCATGAAACAACACATGTGCCTGTTGTTTCAACAATTATCACACTCATAACGATGCCACAGTAATTCTGCTCCTGCTAACCTGCTAAACATACCAGCAGACGGTGCAATATGTGTTGCTCTCTATACTAAAAGCCTGACACATACCAAGATCCTTTTTTTCGACTTAGCTCACCAATCAATACAGTCCTCCCCAGCACCCCAGTGTTAAAACTTCATAAACGAGGCCTAAAAGCAAACATCTGTAACAGGACTTCCCGACCGCCCCAATTGGAACCCCCATCATTACCTAAACACTGGTGTTCCTCAGGGCTGTCTCCTGACCCCTATCCCGGTTGTCCTCTTTACCCATGAATGTCGGCCTGTCCATGCAACAACCACAATCGTAACTGCCGTCAACGCAACAGCCTGACGTTGAGTTCACATACTGGATGACCTGTCACACAGTATTGCTACTGTCTGACATAGTTGCACCTTTTATGTTGCATATTGCACCTTTTCACTAGTAGTTTACTATTTATATATTTGAATAAATTTCTTCGATGTCTCTAAATGTCAGTATAATGTCATTAAAATGTTTCTTGATGTACAGAACTTGTGGGTCTTTATTTTCCAAGGTTTTCAGTCAGGAAGCAAAGTACTCAGGCATGTTATGCAGGCTTATAATGTTCCAACTTATCTGTATATTTTAAATAACCTCAGATTTCTCCATTCATACATCTCATGCATAATATTAAACACGCCGATTTCCTTTGTCTTTGTTTCTGAGGGGAAGGGGAAGTCTCTGAAGAGTCATCTGCCTCCTGCTGAGCATCTCCTCTCAAACCACAGTGTTCTCCTCTCTTGACAGAAGAAACTCTCTTTAAGACATCAGAAAATCTTCTTCATCACTCAGTATTCACACTGGGTTGCGCTGTGTAGTTGGAAACACTCACAGTAGACTCTTGTGAGCACAGTTTGTTTCTAAAGACAGCATTTCACCAACCTGCCTGAAGCTGCTTGAGTGCAGCGGTGTGATGTAGATGGAGGAGAAAGCTGGCTCCAACCATCAAACCTAGACTCAGTTTATATACAGAGGACATAAGACGTAAACCACCCAGCAAAAATAAGTTGAAAAGACATTGAAAAGACATTGAAAAGACGTCACTGCTATGCGTCCAAACAACATCTACATTTGGTTGAAAAGTCGTCATTTTCAGTTCGTTGAAAAGACGTCAAAAAGACATCCCTGTTCAGTCTAAATTTGGTTGTAAAGTGAAAGGTGAAAAGCTGTCATTTTCAGGTAATTGAAAAGATGTCTACAAACACGTCCCTGAATTATTCTTCATCATTATTATATCATTATATCATTATCATTATATCATTATGATATCATATATTCATAATTATTACAATGTTATGAAATTTATAATCACAAATTCATGATTGAATTTTTACTCAAGAATTAGATATCATTCACAAAAAAGTGAAACATTTGTTTACAATTTACATTAACATTGTAAAAAAAAAAATTTCAATACCTAACAAATTAACATTTAACAACAAATGCAAACACATGGCAGTAACAATGTTTACAATATTTGTGCATAAAAAAACTAAAAAGTTCACTCCCTTTTAAATTTTTTTTGACATAATTCACAAAAAGGTAAAATATTAGTTCTCCATAATATGTATTAACAACTTTAATAATATTTTTAAATACCTATTTTCTCCTTTCAGTCAGTCAGTCAGTCATAAGCTAACTTGGCAGGAGGCTAGGCTGTGATGATACAGTTCTATCAAAGCAACACAACACTAATGTTACACACTGTAAAATGTAATTAGTTGACCTTTCTTAAAGTATGTAAACTCGTTGCCTCAAAAAAATAAGAAGAATATTGAGTTAGAAAAGCTTGTTAAGTGTGCAGTACTAAATCAAGTAGTACAACTAAAATAAAAAGTAATTTCATGTAACTTAATAGCCATGCTAAGTGGCTATTAAAAAAAAAAAAAAAACTTATTTTTTTATTTTATGTGAACTGCTTGATACAAATTTAACCCCACTTAGAATTACTAAATATCTACTACTTACTACTCACTTTTTTTTTTTTTTTTTCCCAGTTCAGTTTGACGCAATCCTAGTTTGAGTGAAATGGGAAGAAGACAACCACCGCCATGGACCAAACAAGCAGTCCACAGGAAGAGGACACTCCTCCGACTACAGTGGACACAATTCGCCCCGTCATGGATTCTTTCTTCAGATGGATTGAACCCAAGCAGTGGGCACGTTTGCTCTCAGGAAACCCTGATGACGAAACCAGGTACATGCTGGCAGAGCTGCTAACAGACATCATGGCGCTCTTTACAAAATAAACGCTGGCAGAAGTCTCAAGGAGAGGAGTCAAGCCTTGGGATGACCTGTCGTCCAGTTTGGAGGATGCACTACCTCAAGCTTTTTCTCAAGCTCTGGACGTTCCAGATGAGGTTTGCTGGGAGACCTTGAACTCTTTAAGGAGCATCTTGGCCCTTAAAAAGTCTGAGAGGACCTGCGCTGCAGATACCCTAGACACCATGCACCAGAGGCTGTTGAACAAACTCTGGGCTGAAGTCGAGAGACAAAGTTATAACATAAACCTGGACAAGCTGAAGGACATGGACAAGGCCATTTTCAAAGACGTCTGCAAAAGCTTGCACTGTCCCAAATCAGCTATGTGGACTCCTATGATCTTTCGATTCTACCGGTGTTTTAAAGCTGAACATCATCATCACTGGTAAATATGTTTTTTCCTGTAAAAGTAGTAAAAGTAGAAAGTAATATGACAACAAAAAATGTCAAGTAAAGTACTTAAAGTACTTTGTACTTAAGTGCAGTATTAAGTAAATGTACTTAGCTACATTCCAACACAGAAAAAAATCACAGTTATCAAAAATATACTTTTTCTAAATGAATCAAGCTCAAGTAGACTGAGCTGGTGAGATTTTTCAACCACAAATTATAAGTAACTTACTAAAAGCATGTGTTAACAGCAATTTGATAAAAACTGATTTAAGTCAATTTACTATTTTCAATTAAATACCATGTTTGCATTTACAGTGCATTTCCCTCTACTCCCCTCACTCAAACAAAACTACCAAAATGAAAAATATTCCTTCAAGTCTGAAGGCCACAAATTGAATATAAATAAAAGTTAAGTTAAAGTTAAATTAAAGATGGTAAAAACTTTTAGATGAACAACCATCTAGCCTGGTAAGCTCAGCAACTATCATTAATACAATGAAAAAAGGAGTTAGAGTAATGTCAGTTAGCGTTCAAATTACGAGCACTTGGTCTAAATGGGCAGGATGTTACTAAATGTTAGCACCTGAATGATTTTCACTGGATTTTTTCCTGCAAACATCATACATGTAGGCGTGATACCGGACACATGATTCAACATATTTTAATATTCATAGTAATATTCATTGATATTTATGATTGCATAATTTAGCCAATTTAATTCATACATTTCTTATAAAATGTTTATCTTCTTTTCTTTGTCTTCTTTGAAGTCTTGCCAGAATTCTTTTGTGTGTGAACAATGCCAAAAAAAGGTGCAACACTGTTTTTGTGTGGTCCTTAGAACAGTTTGTATTTGCATCTCTTTTGCATTCCCCTATGTATTAGTAGGGTAATATTTGTGAATAATTCTAAATGACTCTTCCTTCACCTTATTCACAAGGTGTTTATGGGGAATCAACCAGATTTTCCTCTAGTTGATGTCATTCACAAATCAATACCAATATGACATAACAAGTGAAATAGAGACGATATTTTTCTGAAGCAAGACATGTTTGTTTCTATTATTATTTTGAGGATGTTGGGAGAAACAAATTTTTCCAACTCGTGAGTCAACTTGGTTGAATAGGGAGACACATGTAGGTAGGTGGAGGTCCACTAAAAAGCATTACGGTGATGGAATGGCATCAAATACTATGGTAATTTCTTTCAGCGTAATTGGAAAATTTTATACGAACTCTCCATAAGGGGGAAACAGCCTACTAGCAATCCTGTACCCATCTCTCTCACTCCCGGCCATTCCCTTTCTTCTTCTTCCTCTTCTTCTCCAAATCAGATGGACTGCACATAGCTGAATTTTCAACAATTTTTGAACTAAATTTGTTCCACATTGGACAGGCTAAACACAGCCCAATTTTCAACGACTATTTCTGGACTAAATCAAGACTATGAAGCACCAACCAGATTTAGCTCAAAAACCAACGTCCAAATGACGTCTGGTGTTTGGTGGGAAGGCTCTGTGTACACTACCATCTTTTACTAACATTGTGATTTAGAATTACATTCTATAAATTCAAGTAATTGAAGAGATGTGCATTGACAGTTTCTTTTCAAATAACATAGACAGTACCAAGTACCAGTTAGTCAACAAATGCAATGTAAGCATCAGAAACATCTATTACTAAGACTAAAAAAGACTACAGTCAAGACATGAAGGTGCCTCACATAGACAGACGATGTCAAAGGTCACGCCTGTTGGAGTGCTTTTAAAAGGATTACATGCATGCATCCAGTAGCACGATGTCACTTCTGACCTCCAGCAGAGAGGTACATGCTTTTTTTTTAGCTTTCTGACCTGAAAAAACTCTCTCAGAGCTCTCCACCACCGCATGCCTGCCCTTGACGACAAAAACCTTCCACCATCATTGCTACCGCCTGGAGAAAAGGCTGCCTCTCGCCCACAGAGAGGGTTCAGCCCTGGTGGTAATTGGATCCCGGTCTTCCTCTGCCCCCTCCTCCATGATTCCTCCCCTGCCTCCCGCTCCTCTCTGTCCTCTCTCTGCTGGAGGTGTCATCATCAGCGCTCTAATAAGGCGCAGGCCATTAGCGCCTTCAGCAAGTCATTATTCACAGTAATGACTTGCTGCACACCTCGACTCCCAACGTACAGGACGTGCCGTATCTGCACACATGGAGCTGGACAGCAGTTTCAGGGCTGAGACCATTAGATACCGAAACACAAAGTGAAAACAGTCCAGTTCTGCTGCACAACAACGAGACACTGTCACGGTTCAACTGATTTGACACAATGTAATAGGTGTGATTTGTGAATGTGAATGTGATTTAAAAACAACTTTCACATTATCACAAGATATTTTTGTGCTTTTATCTTTTTGCTATTAATTAAATTGCCTGAAATATCTCAAAAATGATGACACGCTATGATGTAATTACTAAAGTGAAGAAATTCTGTTGTTCTTGGATCAGCTTTGCATTTTCACATTCCCCCATGAGTTCATTTGTTGATCCTTGACTTTTTCATCTTGTGGTATCATCAGAAATTTAAAAGGTCAAACTTTGCCTTACAACTGGATTTCTCTACAATGAATCTCACAGAGATGGCTTTAGTCTATCAGTGCTTTTTCTTTTTCTTTTCATTGTGTTTCTCAGATGAACTGGTCCACAGTGAACTGCAGGTTACAGACAGTGAAAGCTTGGTTTATACTACTGCAACTGGTCTACCCGTAGGCTATGCCATAGGGGTTATTCCCGGGGAAAGCATTTAAAGCTGTGTTGCTGTGTCTGCTTCGTTCTGCAATTACACCACTAAAACCAAAGGCCAGAGACTTGTCAACTGTGTTGAGTCTCTCTGTGAACTTCACACAATGGCAAGTGGAACTGAGTGTCTCATGTTGGTGCTGAAGGAAATCAATGTGGATTAAGTGTTACTTTCATTGAAGTTACTGCTGCACAGAATATAGAGAGGACTTCTGAGGCTGAACAAGAGAGAGTTTTCAATGCCGCAGAGACACATGAAGAAGGAAATACATTTGGCACCAATCTGCAGCTGTTACAGTCTGTGTTACGATGATGCACAGTTACATTCCGCACACGGGGCCGTAGCACACGCCGTATCGTGGCATAAAAATTATAAATGTATATGCTTGCAAAAGTACACACTGAGGTGTAAAGGTGTTCTGGTTAGGCTCACATAGGACTTCAAACTATGCTTGTATGTAAAAGGGATGCAGACCAAGGAACACTGATAGTCCTAACCGAGTTGGTCCCACCAATGACATGACTGGCATATGCACCTGCTACTTGAGAGCCAGACTGAGGAGACAAGAGGAATAGTCTGCATTCCTCCAGTGTGATGCGGAAAAAATCAGAGGGTAGGTACCATTTCTGTCTGATGGATGGGGAACCAAATGTCCATGGCAATTTTAACCATTCATAACAAGTATTTAAGTGCCCACTAACACTTACTGTAAACCAAACCATTAAGCATACAGTACAGAGCTGCATGAAAAAAAGACACATAGTGTTTGTGTTACGATACTACTGGCATAACTGAAGAAAATAATGCATTCAGAATAGTCAAAATCAATGTGTTAATAAAATTCTTTTATGACATGTGACACAATCTATGCCACTGTTGCTATGCAACTGACCAACAACCACATCACCTTGGACACTGTTTTGCCAAGTTCTTTTGTACATTTGTTCATAATGCTAATTCTGAACATATTTTGATTACACTATTTATATATACACTATAATCTAATCTAATATTATATTTTCTTTTTACTTGCTAATCTACTTTAACCAACTTATTTCCGTTGTGGATCATTAAAATCTGTCTAAGTCTAAATTAATAATGCATTGGACCAAACTGAATTGTGGACAATCAGGAAGTCTTTGTGCAGCGTTAATGCACGTTAACTACTTAGATCATGCAAATAATTAAGGTTCAAAGCAAATACAGGCCAAAATGCTTGAAAACCATCACCAAGAACACTGAGACCCAAAGACGTGGAAGCTGTTGTTTTATCTTGTAAAATGCACTAAGGTCTTAGAGAACAGAAGGCATCTGTTTACATTCTCCTCATCATATTACAATAATCAAAATGTGTGTGTTTCATTTTGTCATTACAGTGAAATCAGAAAAAAGGGTGTCAGCAGAGAGACTGTATACAAATATGGACAATACGTCCTCACTTGCTTGCATTGGCAAATTGATGCTATTGTCCCTGGGATACAGGTGCTACCATCTTGCGAGTTTAGAGCCAGAGTCTGTGCGACACGGCCCGAGAGTGGAGCCACGTGGACCATTAAGGATGACACAACCACACCTCCACTGTTCTCTGCTTCACCTCCACTATTTACAAAAAAAACCCAAAAAAACGGATGTATGTGTAAAAAAAGTGTAAAAATGGATTATACACAACGCTTAATTCATTTTTTTATTCTTTTCTCTCATGGTTCTGCACAACCACTTCACGGAGCAGTTCGTTTGGTTTGTATGTAGTCACATCCTGTTACTATAGCATCAAATAACTAATTAAAATTAACTCATCATAAAAATTAACATTCTATTAGTATTGTAGTAAATATCTAAAAAAAAAAAAGGTGAAAAAACTAATTTGTCATGTATTCTAATTTGGCCAAAATCTCCTTCACTAACATGAAGGAGGGTATAATAAATACTACTACCAGCAACCAGGGGGAGCTCTAGTGGCTTTGACTTCCTTTTCAGGAGCTGCTCCTTCCATCCTCTATATAAATGATGCATTCAACAGTCAAGCCTGCAGTGGTGAAGTAGACCCAGGCTCACATCCTGAGTGTTTACTTTGACACCAGTTTTCGGACTACCATTGGAATAGAAGTTTTTAAAGGTGTCGAACCAAATACTAACTTTTTTTCATAATTTGTTTCAGTGCAACGCTCAAAGAGCCCCCACATCCTCCAGATCTGCTCTGTTGTCCTCACCCTCTCAGTTTGGCTGCTGAGTTCTTGGTCAGGACTAATTATTTTGGCTACCTTACTCGCCAATGTAATTTTTATATTATCAGTCACACATTCCCCCTGTTGAACACACTTTGTGTTTGGGTCCTTGTTACGTGGTGGGTTAGCTTCAAGCTCATTGTCTTTGTTGGCATGGATTGCCCATCCTCCATTCGTATCTCTGTCTGTTTTTTTGTTTGAGCAGTGGATAATTAGTTAAAGGTATAATGTCGAGTGCTAAAAAGTTACATTTACAACATTTCAGTGTACAGATCCAATTCTTATGTCTGCTCTACTTGGGCATCAGGGCAACGTAAAAAAATGTTGCGTGTTTGTAACTAGTAAAGCTTGGTTATATTTTGTTTCTGTAATTTGTACTTCCTTACCAACTTGCTCAGTAAGCATTAATGTAGACACAACAAAGCAATGTTATGGACTGACTAGTGATGTCAGCAAAAGTTGAATGCCTGTCTGATGGCTGCTGAGTAAATCCTCCTCCCATTAAAGTGGTGTGAAGTCATTAGAAATTAAATAAGTTTTAGGTGGTGTTAAAATGTAGAAGAATGCCAACAAACATTCTGCCAAATATGGGGAACCAGTGCTTTCAAAACGTCTGCAGTGATGGAAAAGATGTGTTTACTGATGCGTCAAGTGCAAAGAATCTTATTTTTCTGACAGTAAGTTCAGCCTGAATGTCTGAGCCTATTACCCAGATCAATGGGAGCAGGCAGCAGTAACGAGACTGTACCTTCAGCAGAGCAACACGCACACACACACACTTTCATTTTTTATGAGTGCTTAATTTTTAACACTGAGTTCTCAGGAAATGGGATCTTCCAGTTGCACAACACTTCCCAAAACATGGTCTTTGATTATTTTAAAAAACACAGAGAATGAAAATCTCATGTTAAACTGGAGGAGGAAGATTCAGGATTCAAGGTGCTGTTGACCCCTGGAAAAGGTGTTCTTTTTTAGAGCACCATTTCCATAAGAGGAGTATTAGTGGATCACTTTAAACTGAAGAAACCCTTACAATGAAGCCTTTTCTATGATTTCTGAACTTTCATGGAAAATGTGTAAACAAAATAGAAAAAAGGCAGTGACTTAAACCCCCCGATGGTTTAGAGAACCATCATGTACTTGGTGCTTTATGTCTTTTGTCATTGAGGCTGATTTCACAACATTACATTTCGAAATCAAGTTCAGGATGAAGTATGTTGGTATGTCTCTGGATTTGCTGGATAAAGAAAAGGAGAGTGAAAAGAGAAGAACTGGGGAGTGCATCCCACTGAGATCAATAGAGTGGGTTGAGTGTTGTGAAACCTTTTATAATTCATACTTTCAGAGACTCTTTTTAGATCTAACACACACATTTGACCTATTGATCCTCATGCACTGACCTTGACCAAAAATGCCATGCATGAAATCATCAAAGACCTCAAATACACACACAGAGTTGCTTCTATCAGTCTAGAGGACACTGAATAGGGCTAGGGAAAGGCTTGCTGGTAGCATCAGTACTCCTGACAACTTGCACATATAAATTGAAATGGAGACATACACAGTGGAAAATGAAGTGGGGATATTACTGTAGGAATGTTTTTGTCCAGCAGTCATCAGACGTGTGTCAGTTTAAAAAAAAGTTTTACTCCTTACAGCTGCCACCTGCACTACAGTATGTTCCAACAGTACATAGGAGGCTCCACAAAAACAAAACATCGCTGACAATAACTGGCGCTGGGGTATGCATGTGTTTTTCCTACTGGGCCAAGAAAACACAGCAACTTGTTTTTATAGCCAACCATTGTCCTCTAATGAGACATTTCTTCTCACCTGGCTGAAATAAAACCCTTTCAAAGGCATGAAAATTTGTTATTGGAAACACCACAGTAAGGTGAAAATTAAATGCTTGTTAAGGTCAGAGAAATTTCTTTCTTCTAATAGTAACACATTGCTCCGGTTATGGAACCATCAGGTTAATGTAGATTCTGCTTTGAAACAGTTGCTTCCTGTGTTAAATTCCAATGGTTTGTTTACACATCTGACTTCCCTGACATCACTCACAAGTGGAATAAATGTGCAAAAAATGCTGTAAACTAAGAATCCTTTCAAAAATATAAATTATGACTATTTTTTTATTATTATTATTTTTTATTTTTATCAATTTACAAAAAGTGAGTGAAAAAAAAAATGTAAACCACATCAATATTTGGTGCTACTACCATTTGCCTTCATACCAGCATCAATCCTTACTGGTACACTTGTGAAACGTCAGGGATTTTGCAGAATTGTAGTCAGGTGTATGATCAACCAATTATACCAAACAGGTGGTAACGGTCATCAATGTCACATGTAAGCTGAAACACAGTCATTAACTGAAGCAGAAACAGCTGTGTTGGAGGCTTAAAACTGGGTGAGGAATAGCCAAACGCTGCTACCAAAGTGAGGTAACTGGTAGAAACCAGTGGGACCCAGGTACAACCATCTACTGTCCAGAAAAGTGGACAGGAAGAGTTGCAGAGAGAAATCCATCCTTACACGGAAACAAGGGCAAGAGACTCAACTATGCCAAAAAACATAGGAACTGGGGACAGAAAAAATGCAGCAGGTGCTCTGAACTGATGAATCAAAATTTGAAATATTTGGCGGTAGCAGAAGACGGTTTGTTCACTGAATGTTCTGGAGAGTTGTACAATAATGAGTGTCTGTAGACAACAGTGAAGCATGGTGGAGGTTCCTTGCAAGTTTGGGGCCGTCTTGGAGGCAAAGGGTGGTCACATCAAATATTGACTTGCTTTAGATTTCTCTTCTGTTCATTCACGGCAGTCTGCACAGTACTGTAGTTCAGATTAAACATCCAGCTGCTGTGCTAAAATGAGCAACAATAATTCCATTCCTGATATTGATCCTTCTATTTCACTTTTATGTAATCAGCCGAGTATTTGTTAGGAGTCACTTGTAATCACTTGTAAGTGTCAAAAGGATATTTCTGTATCAATATAAAGTAATTTAATCACTGCAGTCAACACTTAAAGCAGTGTCTCCGATTATGTTTAGCAAGTGAATGTAAGCACAGCTCAACATAATGCTGCCAAACACATGGTGTGCTCCAAGCATTAAACCAACAGTTTAATGCTCAGTAGCTGGACTCATCTCTCACTAATTTATTCATGCTGTTTGGTGCAGATTATAGAAACATCTGCATCACGTCAGCTGTATTTACTTGAGGAGTAAATGAGGAGAATCTTTTTCACTGGCATGTTCTGCTTGAGACAGTGGTGAAGATCACTGACGGTTTGTTTCCCAGCACTATGCTTGCTGGCATTAACTGGTCCTTTAAAATGTAATAATGGGAATAAGAATAAGATTACATGAAAATCCACATTTAACATGGGAGTGAACACAACTCCGTTTGTTGATGTGTCTAACTCTAATCAATATATGTATTTGTTCGTAATATAGTAATGCAGTGATATCTACTGATGTTAGTACTCTACATATACCAAATAATTGACATTTTATGCTCTAATTAGAAATGGAAATTAGAGGGTAAATAACCTTATTAGATTGTGGTAGAGTGATATCATTTAGCCTTTTTCTAAAAGTTCCTCCAGTGCAGTGGAACAGAAATTAAACTATTTTGGTCATATAGAATTGGGTCTTCTCTAAATGTGTCATGACCAGCAACAAATGTCAGAACATTGTGTTTTAATAACTTATAAGGACTTTATAAGGACTGATATAGGGGATTCTGACTTCTTTTTTACTTTTATTAAGACGTTTAAAAATCTGTGTATGCTTGTTCATATCCCACAAAACAAAATGACTTTACCTTGTGACACAGACATTCATGTTCCATATACCATCAACAGTCAATATACAGTAACTTTTTAAATCATACCCAGTGTTTTTGCTTAACGTGGTTAATAACTGTTACAACCTTCACCAAATAGCCAAAGTGTCTGTCCTCAAAGTTGTGTTTCTACCAGCTCCTCTCAGGTTTCCCACACTAAACAGCAGAGTGCGTGCAGGGGAGACATAAACCTTCCTACAGAATTTAACACGTCTTCATTGCTAAGTTCTCTGAAGCGTTCAAAGGTCAGAAATGTGTCTCCATCCGTGTCATTGTTGGTTATTGTCTCCTCGTCTTTGACATTTTTATTGACCTCGTTGGAGTTATTCCGGCACCATTGCATGGTGTCTTTTCTTTTGGTTTTTGTTCTCTTTTCTCCAGTTTTCAGCATTCAGAGGTCTAAACTGAAGCACAGGCAGTTGATTTAGTTCTGTCGATTTTATTCTTGACAGCCAAGTACTGGGTACTAAATGCATTTCTAGGTGTGAAATGAGCCAGTTTCATCATGCTGGCATATGACCAACGCAATCCTAAACATCCCTGAGAAATATCAGAACATGATTCATCTACTCCACAGGACATGGAGGGTCCAAAAAAAAAGTCACCAAGTCAGCTGAAATGATGAGATAGCTTTTAAATGCTTTCTGCATGTATCTGTCCTCTATCAGTGAGCATCACTTTCATACATCCTGCCTTGGTGTGAGGGTGACCAAAGGCTTATTTATAAGATATGTCATACCTATGCTTAGCGTGTTTCCATAGCTTGATTAATCATCCTGTTTGGTTTTCTAGCAGGTCCTAAAAAAGAGAGAGAGCTCACAAAGGCTTATATGTCTTTATACATAATTAAAATACTATCTGAGTAAAGGAATGAAAAGTGCTACCAATTGTATAGATAAGAGATCAATAACTCAGTCAAAACTTGGTTCACTCACTTGTTCAGTTCTTATTAGTCGGTCAGTTACTACAACTGTAAGGCCCAAATCAGGAGTGTCAAACTCACAGTCCAATTTGTAACATGCCAACGTGATAATCTGCTACCAATAGTGTAGAGGCATGTTGGCACTATGGAGTGTCTGTGTTTGCATGTTCTTCTCAATTGTATTAAACCCTCCATCTAAGCTTGCAATTTCATTATACAATGCCTTTAATGCCTTTAAATGTTTACTTTTAATAACCCATTTTTTTATGAACATCTGAATTTCTTAAGAAAAACAACTGCAAATTTTTACACATTTTGCCATCTATAGTTAAGTTCTAGGTATCAGTGTTGTTTTGCCCACAACCTTTGCTAGAGCTGTATATTAGAGAGAGTCTGGCCAACGCAAATCATGGGCGCCATGTTAGATACATCAAACTGAAGATTCTACAGTCATTATTATGCAGGATGAGATGTTACAATGCCTTGTGCCAGTATCCAAGGCAAAATGCATTTAGAAGCCCAGTCCAACTGAAAAACCGAAGAGCCAGCTAGCAGTCAGCTACCACTAGAAACCAACAAGAAGACACCAGCTAACTAGCCTAGCCAATGGCAGTAGACAGTAAGCGGCACATCATTGGGGTTTTCAAGTGGGCACCTCTCGTCACTGATTACTGAAGTTAGGCCCACAACACCTCAAGAAGGCTAATCTCTACTAAGGAAAATGTAGAGTCACATTTTAGCATTTGAAAAGCATTAAACTACACTCTTGTGGGCATTTTTTTTAATCACTTTAAATCGCCCTATTTGTTTTAATCCTTGTCATCAGTTTACTGTTTAGTTTTTGTTTTTCTGAATGGCCCATGGTTCCTAGAGGACATGGCTGTTGAAGAATAACTGTAGTCTCCCATGTTAAAGTTTTGTTGAAGTGTGTTTTTGACAGTTCTGTAAATCATTTTGAGGTCCTTCGTGTTCTTGAAACAAACATGTTTGTCCCTGTTTTTATTAAAAGTCAGACTGTTTGTTTGTTTGTGGTCGAAGGGCTCCAGTCTTTTCTCTCCTGCCCAAGTTTCATTTGTCTCTAAGATCTTGACCAGAAAGAGAAAGGAAGAAGGAATGTTTAGGCAGCGAGAATGAAGAATCCATTTTCCTCAGCCTGGTGCGTTGGTGGTGTGAGCGACAGACAGTGGCGCGGGGAGATTAGGAGCTGGTATCCTGCCTTCTCATCTGTCCCTGATAACACACAGCAGGATAATGGCTTTGCTATTTCTGCTACTGCTACTGCTGCTGAGGAGATGGTGGCTGTTATCTGACTGCTGGAAGCTGCTGTTTAGAGCTCCAGGAGGCAATGCAGCAGACCAATCAGTCAGTATCAGTGTTGGGTTTATGGAGGCTTTACATTAACGTTGGTTCAGCTGCAGTCATATACCCCTTTCACTTCGAAAATCCCGGGTCTGAAAAATGCGTGTTGACTTACCTTTGCTGCCCTTCATATCGCCATCAGTCTGGCCTCCCACTGTGAGAGCTGCATGCCTGTTTTTTCCTCCTTCTCACACATCATCGTGTTGACGTCATCATTACACATTTAGGTGCAGCGCACGGCGAGATAAACACTGGACAGCATGGTGTAGTTTTTTTTAGTCTTTCAGTTTGTTGATGACCTGAAGAATGAACCAGTTAAACACCTGCTCTTTCAAAAGGCTGCTTAGAATAAATCACTGCACAGAGCCTGATATCTGCCACTGAATCTCCTCTTCTTCTCAGATGCAGAGCAGCTTACGTATCTCACGATTTTTGAGCTGCTCGCATCCCTGGAGCTGCCACAATGACACAGTCTGACAGGACGTCCAGTGACAAAACCCACATTGGAATTTTCGCTTGATACTGTCAGACTGATGCCCCACATGAAAATCTGCCCAATTTACATTATATGTGTTAAAAGATAAAGTTTTGAACATGTTCAGCTTTAATATCTTCTGTTTAAATATTTCAGAAAAACTGATGTTCAGAGTGAGCAATGTTTGTACTTCAAACTGTGACATGTTTTTATTTACGATGTTTTTTTTTCCTCTGCATTAATGTTTAGTTTCATTCAAGAATTCCCATGACACGTCTAAGAGCTTTTATGATAAAGACTGCTGAATTTAGAGAGAGCATGTTAGCACAGTTTTTGAAAACAAAAACAATGAATCATGGGGAAACTTTTTTTTTTTTTTTACGTAAAACTGGTCTGCAATCCCTCCACTGGGAAATGATTATGTTTTTTTTTAAGTAGCTATGCACGCTATCTGAGCACCATAGAGAAGACTCTGATTGGTTGGAGGAGTATCCAAATACATGCAGAGGTATTTTTTCCTGTGTATTGGTGGTTAAATGGTGTGCTATGCCAGGCTGCTCTGTTCACACCGTGAGTGACAAAGTAGCAAAACAGCCAAGCATGTGATATCGGTGCAATGCTGTTAGTGTTGCTCAAGAGCTTGTAGACTTTGTTGTCATTCTGTTAATAAAATAACCTGGTGACATCCATGATTGGTTGATGGGGTCACTGCATGATTGGAGAGCTAAAAAACTTTTGCAGTGTATTACACCCATCAAGTGTAGGGCATAGCAGCTTCTTTTTGCCGGGTTTCATTGAAAATAACCTGTAGCCTGTTGCAATTTTAATAGTTTTGTGAACACGACATAAGACCTGACATAAAAGGATTTTTTGTCCATTTCTCTTTGTTGTCAGTCCAGAACATGTTTACAAAGGGCAACCGGACTTTTGAGAAGATGTTTCATCGCTCATCCGAGCAGCTTCTTCAGTTCTAAGAGATGATGATGATGACGGGAAGTTGAAGTTTAAATAGGAAAATGTGTGTAAAACCCATCAGTCAGTTGGTTAATGTGCCACTTTTGTCCACCTATTCACAACTAGTACTGGGTGCATTACTTAAAAAGATATTTGTGGCACTCAGAAGATAAATCATGCTGGCTTTAGAGATCGTCTGACTTTTGTAATCCACTGGGTGCAGGACCAGGGACTCAAGGCACCCGGCATGAGGACTTAATATGTTTGTTCGTCACTGAGCTCAAATTAGGAAGCAAAATATTTCGATCACACCAAAGAGATCAGTTATGTCACATAGGTCAGTGTTGGAAAACCAAAGGTTGCTTTTTTCTTGTGGGTCATATCTAGAGATGAGGCACGATGTAGCTGCTGTATGTACCCCAAGACAGCCTGACATGCCCCATCTCACATTAAAACAGATCAATCAACTTGGTCTGAGTTTCTTAGCTCTTCTTCTTCATGATCCCCTCCATTCCAGCTGCTTTTGTCTGAAGTCATAAAAACTCTGCAAAACTCTGCTCATTTTTATATGAGTGGGTGTTTAAAACCTGTACATATAAAAGCATTGCCAACTGACCAATCATTTGTGTTGGAAAATGATTTCACCATTGTTGGAAGACCCTGTGGTACAGCTTTCCTTAATGAGTATTTATATAGGGTCTATTAAAATGTGCGTGTCTATATATGTGTGAAAGTATGAAAGTATGCATATTAATTTGTTTTTATCTTGTTTATTTAAAGACTACCAGGGTTACAATTGCCATTCATGCTACAAGAGCACTTCTAAGCATTGATTTAATTGACTACACTGTTGTAATCAATGTCAGCTCTACTTGGTCTTTAATTATGACGGAGTGATATTGTAAGCTTATTAACTTACCCATTCACATGGTGTATAATTTTCTCCCAACCTTCCTTCCCGCCACTGGGCACAGCACTAATGCTGCTTTTAGCCTGGATCTTATTTTAAAAATAACTATATTTGCTTATCTATGTCTCCTTATTGAGATTAGGAAACTTTGGCAACCACTCTGGTCTTTGGGCTTTGTGAAACCAGTTAATGAAAAGATATCCTAGGTTTGTTTCCTTGTAGTACAGGCCCTGGTCACCACAATCATCCAACCCAAGCTGATGAGCTGATCTGCAGAGTAAAGGAAAAGCTGCAAGTGGGAGCAAAGAAAAAATCATTTGAAATATATTATATTTGAATAAAATACCTTTACATGTTTGTCAACCATATAATTCCATGTTTATGCTTTATTACAGTCTCTGTGTCTTCTGCTTTAACTTGCAGAGATAAAGTAAAAAGGTTCTGTACACACAGTATATTCAAATGGTATTTTATGTTTCTTCATTTAAGCATCCAAAGCACTGTAGACCTACATGCTTCTCGATAAGTTGGTTCAGAGATTTTCCATGAGCCTTTGTGTGCAGCAGTTTTATTTAATGGAAGTTCACGGTGGAGTTATTAAACACTGAAGCTATTTAAGTCTGGAGCAGATGTGCACTGATCATAATATCTGCTCATTACAGTCCTATCACTCTGGTTTTGATATGCAACATTTTTTACTCCTTTCATAGCTCATTTGTAATCTGATTCAGTCAGAAAATAACATACGGAAAATTCCTCTACATTCATCTTTTACACAATTTTCCTTCTGATCCTCTATCCCTTTGTGACAAAATTTTTTGGATCACGGCAAAGGTTGATTTATTTGCATTCTGAGAATAATGTATTAACATTGTAATGAGAAGGTTTTCTTTCATGGGAGTCAGTTGGAGTCAGAGGTGTTTTGTGCACCCGCAGTAGTCAACAGTAGTCTGCTCCAGCCTCATGCTCTGGCACTATGTTGACCTATGCAAATGTAACACTGCCTGGCGCCGCATGGAAACCATCCAGAATCACCACAGAAACCAGTCTGAGGCCTTTGCCTTTACATTTTCATGCTTGGGTTTGATCAGTGCAGCTCTTGGAGGCAATTCAACCAACTGACTAAGGTTATAGTTACAGCGAGACAGAGCAGAAAACAAGGACAAACTTTTAATTTTTTTTTCAAGTTGTGACAGATAATCCATGCTGACATTTATCCTGAAATCTCATTACAGCGGAAATCTGTTTGAGGTTGAGCTTGAACTTTTTCATATTTAGCTAATCCATGTACATTTCAGCACACAGAACTTTCTGAACCAGAGACACACAGACCTGACACCAGGCTCTTCCTATCATGATCACTGTCTGGTTTAGCTTACATTTGAGTTCACAACAGGATTCTGGCTTCAGTAAGTGTGTATCAATCGCTCAACCCTGCTCTCACACCATGAAGCTATAAAAAAAAAAAAAAAATGCAGATTAGCTAGCTCAGCCCACCTTAATCATGCAACCAGCAACAATTGAAAAGATCGTCACTCCAACAACCCACAGGGAACTGTATGGTAAGAAAAATAGTCATTTGAAAAACTAATGCTTTTCTGCTCACTGACGAGACGTTATCTGAGTCATCGCAGACATTCATACTTTGAGTATGGTAGACAGCTCTATACAGATGTAGTATTGTAAAAAAAATAATTATAATAATAATAAATAAAAATAAATAAATAAAATTAAATTAAAAATTAAAAAAACTAACAAACAAACAAAAAAACAGCAGGAAAGCAGAGAATTACATTTTTTAATCTTTGACCACACCAGATGTTTAATGTCAATTAGCTTAACTGTTACAATCAAATTCACAAGAAGAGTGCATATCAGCCCACCCCTCTCTCCACGAAAGTTAGAATTTTCTGGTAGCTCAGAGTTCACAAGTTGGGATGTGTTAATAAATGATATTGACCATTACTGTTTATTTTTAGGTGAGCTGCTGATACCACTCTTGGCTGAAGAAATATGAAGCTGAGGCTAACTAAATTGAAGTGATGAGTTACACGCTGAATTCAGCAATGCTGTTTTTGAAAATTGTCTGCTTTCGTAGCTTTATTCCATTAATTTTATTGAGATCAAGACATTTTTATTTACTTTTTTTTCAAACACACCTTAAACATTTACAGTCATATAGCCAACAATAGCGGATA
Source organism: Mugil cephalus (assembly GCF_022458985.1). Classification (NCBI taxonomy): domain Eukaryota; kingdom Metazoa; phylum Chordata; class Actinopteri; order Mugiliformes; family Mugilidae; genus Mugil; species Mugil cephalus. The sequence goes on from NC_061779.1 coordinate 24,791,644, forward strand.
CGATGGGGGAACCTTCTTCAGATTTAAGATGTGTAAACACTTTAAAGGTGACATCAGATGCCCATTTCCACAAGTTGACATGCTTCTTTCATGACTGATGGAACCCCACCCCCTCCTCAGGGAGATACACCCACACAGGACATGGGTAGTGTTGCCTCGGCAACCGTTCAGCTACTGATAAAGTCCAGCAGTGCAATACTCAGAGGCTCATGTACATCAGTTGATATGGTTGACCCATAAAAGCTCAAGCCACTTCTTTAGAGCACTAAATACTAAAATATGTTAATGGGGGATTGACAGGGAAGAGTGATCTAGTCAAATTTGAATTGGCTCGCTGAAGGATACATCTTCACCCTCAGACCATTCATGACAAACTGACATGCCACACACCCTACTAAATGTAGAAAAAGCTCAAAAAGTGAGTTTTTCATCCTATCTCCTGTAAACATAGTGGTAGGTATGACCAGAACCCAGCTCAACTGGGAGAGGCTGAACTGTGCTCAATGGAAAAACAAGCCGGGACGTTGAGAAATATTAGAAGTAATAACAGAGCCTGCATTCAAAGTATTATTTCTAGAAATGCTTAGTGGGTATACAGTGTGCTCATAAATGTGCTGTTAGAGAAGAGGATAAACAGGAGCGTAGAGGCAGAAAACTGTGATGAGAGTCATTTATATAACAGGTGCATAACACTGAGGTAGGACAACTGTATGTAATGCACCTTGTAGGTGGGTGCAGTCAGATCAAAACATTAAACTCGCCAACCAGAGACACTTGCTGAAGGGGAGACACAGAGGTAATGACATGCAATACAGGCATATGAAAGCATAGAGAATGAAAAAGAGCAGAGTACAGGAGAGCAGTGCACCCTCATTAGTCTTGGCCTATAGCAGTCTAAGTGAATGATGGTTCAGGGCCACCTATACCAGCCTTAACTGTAAGCGTTATCACAACAGAAGGTCTAATCTCAGAATTAGAGACAACTTTAAAGAATATGCTCATTTGTTTGTGTGTGATTCACTGTGTATTTTATTTTCAGTTAGGATTGAGCTGAAGAAATAAATAATACCATCATTACCAGATTTGGTCATACTGAAGATATCAAATGTGTAAACATATAGGACTGAATTCAAATCAACTACGAAGTCTGATGTTTAAATCCCGCTGTACTATAGTAGAGAATTATTTCTGGTAACAAATGTACTGGTGATGTTCTCACAGTGCTGCAGCCTCAAACTAGGTTTTGTAACCACTGTCTGTGTGTCTGCTGTGGGAAAATGAATTGACGGCCCGGTGATGTATCACCCTCATGTTTCCTTTAATTAATCCTCTTCCTGCACTAAAGTGAACATAATAATTCCACACAGGCCGCTCAGATCTGCCTAATGTTCTGCTCTACCCCTGACTTTAAAGCCAGCCCATAAATCCTGTAGAAGAAGAAGAAGAACCTTTAGAGACGGCGACTGAATAATGTGGCAATTAGATGATAAGGAGGGACGGGATCGGAGGTGTGGCGCGGTGGGAGCTTCCTCTTAGCGAGGTTAACGTGTCAGAGAAAAACTCACCTTAACTACACAGTCATCAAATGCAATTCTGAAATCTGCAGCAACACGCATTACTGCAGACTGCAGAAGCAGGTTGACAACCAAACAGGTCCTACTGATACAATCTGCATTGAATTAGGGGTGGAAATATTAACCTGTTGGCTGGTATGAAATCATTAAGAGATACTCATAGTACCCAGGGGATGAATCCAACTAATTCCCCAAAGCTGGACCCACTGCTGTAGGGATTTCAAAATCCTGCACAGTTTCAACATCAGGTGAGGTCTGCACCATATCTCTCCACCGATTCTTGGGGGAGTGAATTTGGGGATGAATTGGCCCCAAACTTCCTCAGTCTGAGCCCAGTTTAACTTTTCCAGCTCAGGTTCTAGATTTAGAAGTCTGGTTTAAGGGAGATCTTGATGACTTGATAACATTCAAGATGACCAGATGATGAGTCGTCATCACTTTTGCAGTCCTCTGACTCCAATTCCAATTTCAAATCTTAACACAACACAGGACATTCTCACAGCCTTGGCCTTGTTAGCAAACATTAACATGGTAACACTAAGATGGTAAACATACTTACAGCATGCATGCTTAATTATGCTATATTTTTTTCATTTAAGAAATCAGTGTACCCACAAGTCGGAAACCAAAATGTAATGATTAAACGTACTAAATTTATTGTACTGAATTCTGGAGGAACATTTAATTTTATTTATATGGCATCGCAAGATACTTTACAGAACCCAGAGCCAGAAACACCAAGAGCAAGAACTGAAGCGACGATGGTGAGGAAAACCTCGAGCAAAAATCCAGTTCATATGAGGGGACCCATCTGCTTGAGGCCGGCCAGAAAGAGGCAGAAACAGAGGGAGACAAGACAGAAGAGAAGAGAGGAGAGGAGGAGAAGAGAGCAGGAGAAGGACTGAGATGAATTCATACATACATGTGAGTACAGCATACGTTATATTAAAGATTGATAAGGGATAAAAAAAATGTGCTCATAAAGCTACTGTTATGATGATGAACAAGAGGCATAAAATTGTCTGTGTCAATAATAGTTCTATTACAAGAGAGCTAGCTGGTACTGTATGATTATAATGAGGTAATAATGAGGGAATGTGTGTGATAAACTCTGACCAGTTGTGTTTTAAAAAAACAGGGTTGATTCACTCCAAAACATCTCATCTGGGGAGGAAGTGATGCAAAGTTTATGTCAGAAAACCTTCTACACACAACGTTATTCACACACACTCTAAAATGCCTCCTGTTTTCCATTTTTTGAACAGATTCTCTTCATATTCTCAGATGGACATCTGCACTGGGTGAGAGATGAGAGAAAAATGCATTCTGTTTCAGTTCACTTCTCTCTGATACTTTATGTGTTGCCTTGAGAAACTGTGCTCTGCATAATAATGACATGGGACAGAATATAAATTTCAGATTGGATTTGGATGATATGTGCTCAGTGCTGACCCGAGGCCAGTTTCATTCAGTGCATCCTCCCCTTTTTATGAGGACGTTAAAAGTTATTTCATCTGTCTCTCTCTCGCTCTATGAACTGAACCAGTTGACAAATTTTTTTTTTACTGTTGTAATATCCTGTTTTTAGGATAGTTTGTTAAAATATTGAATCCTTTAAAGCACCGTTAAGTTTGTCTGCTAACACTGGAACAGCGATCACAGAACGGGGCATAAAAATGTTACAAAGTAGTTTTTGCATTTTTATACAGATACAGAGAATGGTTATTTTATTACATGCACGCACTGTGTTACCTCTGCTCGTGCCTAGGGAGGTTTACTTTAAAACTGAATACAAATTTGCATCAAACTTTAAGAGAAGTGTCAAATGAAAACCCAACGGAGTGTGTTTCCATCAGTAATTGTAATGTGAACACACATTGGCACGATGAAATAAACCGGTTGATAGTTCTCGTTCTCCAGCTGGGTGTTAATCACAATAATACAGAAACACTTATAGAATTCCAGGCTTTCTGTTTGTTTCATGTAATCATCTGGAGTCCTCTTATCTACAGAATTTGTGGACATTTCAGCTGCTTTGTTTCATTTGCATCATGATTTACAGTGTTGGTGGTGCAGTATAGTCAAGGGAAGTCCAGCTCTTTTCAAAGAGTTGGCTCTTTAAGCTCGGCTCTCAAACTGCCCCCAAATGGCTCTTCATGTAGTTTCACTCTACAGGTCCTTGCTGTTGGAGAGCATTTTTCATGTGCTGTTTTCATAATAGCCTTCTTTTTGCACTTTCTATTTGATACAAAAAATACAGATGCTGTTGCTTTAAGTCAAAGCTTTGACTGAATTACTAAACCTAAGCAAACTAATCAAATGAATGAGGGCCAAAGTCATGCCATAATGACACTTTAGATGAACATCTTTACATTCAGAAATACCAGATGCCTCAGCTTAGATGTCCAGTTTTTACCCATTTATTCACTCTTGTGGCTCCATCCCTCTGTTGCTGTGAGTGGACCTGGCCTGTACTGCTCTTTGGAGCATCCTTTCTAACATAAACTGCGGTGGTATAATCCTAGTTTGTCCTCACATGTATTTTATGGTTTAGATCTTTTTCCTCTTTGAACATTGAGCCTGTTTTCCTATGAAGCGGAGGTTCTAAAATGATTTACTTTAACTAAAAGTATTAGTATTAGTCAGTTAGTCAATAACAGCCCCAAAATTGTAAAACCAAACCTAAAGGACAGGAAAACTTGTGGAATTTGAAATTCTCCCCAACTTCTGGCTGAGCTTGCACATGTGTTTCTTTGATTGAAATGTTTGCTGTGCGTGTGATCTCCTCTGCTGATCAGCATGCATGTTTCACTCTGCTATGATTCACCAGCACACGCCGTGATGAAGTGTATCACTCTGCCATCATGTTTAATCACTGATACTTAAGGTTTTACCGCAGCTGTGTGTCATCAGTCTACTGCTGCTGTCAGAGAAACATATTAGAGAGCTGCACACAAATACACTCACACCATTACAATACAGTGCTTCTAATCATGATCAATGAAAGCTGAAAATGAAAAGACAGCTCAGCCAGTATTTTTGTTTTCTTGACTTTAATCTAAAAAGCATATGTAATCAGGAGAAATGGGCCCTGGAGACTCTGCTCATATCAAATCAGACTACCTATTAGAGAGAGAAAATAAATTAATTCATTGTGCTAGTGAAAGAAACCAATCTAATTAAGTGCGATATCACCTGAATTAAGTGAATACTCTTTTTGAATAATAAATATTACACCAAAATGTCAAGAAAAAGAGGTACTCTGAAAACCAATACACCATTCTGATTACTGAGTTGTATTTTTATAACTAATATGTGAACCTAATGATATAATTACAGCTCAGATGGAGAAGGTTCCAGTCAAGACAGCTTGTTTCTGCATAGACAAATTATTCAAAAATGGATTTGTACTACATGTTTTTGTATTGACCTTTGCAGCATGGTTACAGTGCTCTGGATAAGTGCACTTAAATTGCTGCTGTGAGGTATGAAAAACATAAAGATGTGTTTAGCTCATAGAGATTCAAACCTGTTTGCCAAATCCATGGTGAATAATCATAACCAGTGGTTAAAGAGCTATAGCAAGGAAGGAAATGTATTTATTTATTTAATCATCATTGTAATATTTAGAAAACTTTCATTTGGTTTTCATTATGGCCACAATGAACTAGTGGAGTGATAGCCTGGATTAACACAGGTTTTGAGCTTCCCTGTGACTCGGTTTACTGTTTGTGTCTCTCTGTTTTGGTCCCTGCCTTAGATGATGGCCATGTGTTTTCCCACCCTGTACTGTATCCTGTATATCATCTTGTCTCTACCTCTGTCTTTGTAAATTTGTCTGGTTTCCTACTCCCTTTCATATATTTGTAAGGTAACATAGAAATTTGAAGGCAGTGTAAAGATATATTAGGCAATGTAAGAAAAAACGAGGAGACACAAGAAATATAATAATATAAGGTTTGATGGGAGTAGTAGGAGTAGTTTTCATACTTCCTTATCCCTGTGTCTTGCTGTTGGGTCCTGCTCTTTGTAAAACTTCAACTGACTGTCCTTATCTCTTTCTCTAATGTACTATATAAATGATGTGATCATGACAAACAATTAAAAGATATATCCTGTACTTACCCACTCTTTATATTCCTGCACTGCTCCCTGATGCTCTCCTGGAGGTTCAGTTCTCCAGAAATGGGCATAAATATATGCATGCTTGTTATCAGGAGCACATAAAAAGCTTTCTGTTATAAATTTATGAGGTTGTTATAAGTTTTATGTAGAGCAGAGAAGTATACTTGCTTGTTGACCAGCGCAATGAAATGTACCATCTAGTATTAACAGCCAGGCTAGTGCTCTCACGGGAATCGGTACCAAAGCCCTTGTGCTCCCTGCGTGTCCCTCAGGTAAGACCTTCCCATCTGGGTGACTTATAAAAAGTGTGGTTGATGCCATGTTACGTTATTGAGCTGGAATGGGATGAATCATGAGCACTTTTTGTCCTTCTTCACAAGCTTCACATTTCTTTGCTCTCAGCTGTCCATTAAGCTTTTCTCCAGAACATTTCTTGTTTGTCTTTGACATTTCTGGCAGATTCTAGTCCACCCTATGAATTCTTGCTGCCAACAAAAACATTTTTGGAGGACATAGTAATCGGAGGCCAGGAAGATTCAAAGTGCGTGTTGTGTTTCTTGACTTTGCCATGGCCATCAGTAAAGTTACAAGAATCCACAAAAACATTTGATCATACTAGCAATTTTAAAGAGAAATTATGTTTAAAAGAAGCAAATGTAGGAAGGCAATGTACAAGAGCTGTCTCACAAAATACCTGCAGATAATGCCTCTGCCAGTTTGTTACAGTTTTTGCTCATCGCCAAACAAAACGTGAATCTGTCGCTGCTGCAAAGTTGATTTTGCTCCTGAAGGAAAAAAACAAAATCCCAAAAACCGAAGGAACAAACAAGAGACAATGATCCTCAGCTCTGAGTTGGATCTGATTCTCCATCAAAGGAATTGTGAGAATCTCTCCCGGTTTTAAAGCCAGCTGTGTTGTTCCTGTTGACCGTGTGTGGTTTGTTTGAATTCGTTTCATGCTGGTTAAATTACTACCTCTGCTATCTCCGTCACACGTTGCTGAAAATCCTTGTAGCACAGTCTGGAGAAGTTTTAATGGAGAAACTGACATGCAGCGGAAAGACTCCTGGAGGCTTTTTAATCGTGCCTTCATTTAATTCTTCACGGAAGAAAGTCAACACATGTTTTCTGTGGTGGAGAAAGTATTCTCAGAGGCACAATGTTGTTGACTTGTGGATTGGAGTTTATTTACAAGGACTTTACAAAGACTAAGAGTGAGTGGCAAATTCACAGGAGGACGTCGCCCTGCTTTCTACTGCACTGTATCACTGTACTTTAGTAGCTTCTTCAGGTTGTAGCTTCAGTTTTACTTGTGGCACATCCAGCAGACATCCTGTCACACTGAAGTTCTCTCTGTTGACAGAAAGCCAACAGAAGGAGAAGAACAGTCGTCAGCTTGTACTAAAAGTCAGTGTAGCAGTTTAAGCTAAAGTCAGTCACTGTTTGGCAGAGCTCAAATATTAACAGTTTTTCTTCAAACACAACCCTCCTTTGGGCAGAAGCTGAAGGAGACAGATGCTTGTCCCCTCAAATTCATTGCATTTAAATGCACTACTAAGGCAATGACACTAATATAAGAGATCTGGGGAATACATCAAATAATATAACTAATATTAGTGAAATTGTGGCCACAGTATCTGCTGCAAAACTAATATGCAGAGATACACCATGACCTGGATGAAAAAAACAACAATAAACATTAATTCTGTTGGGGAATATCTTTTGTGAAGCTGTGAGAGGGAATGCTTCCAGCACTAATGAAGACAGTCCGACAGTTAAGTCACCTTCTAGCTGTTTGTTAGAGACATATTGGTGGGCTGTTGTTGCTCTAAACACAGACAGGGAATTGTTGCCATTTTATTAAACAATGAAATGAATCAGCTCCTGGATGACTCACTGTTCTCCTGTGTAGAGCACAGTTAACTGTGCTGCTGCTTGGAGGATTTAAGACATAAAAATGCATAGCAAATTGACACTGCCTGACACACACAAAAAAATTAGGATTATTTTTTAGCAACTGGGGAGAAAATGTTCTCATGTGGCTATAGCTCATCACGGTGCATTGGTCAGATTCAGCCAAGCAAGAGGTAAACAGATCGCTGAACAAATATGAACTTGCACACTAGCAGCTTGAGCTCAAGTGTTTAAAAGGTAATAAATATAATAAATCATTGAAATCATCAGGACTGTGAAACTGGTTCCTAACAGTAAACCAATGGGATCATCTTCGCACAAATAAAGAGGTAGTCCATGTTAACAGCCTGTCTGCTCACTGGTGTTTGCCAGGTGTTGATTTCAGACAATATTCGCTTCAGCTGAACTGTTTTAATCTCCTCCTTACGCTCCTTCCTGTCAAATGGACAGGTTTCATTTCCTGTGCTGTTACAGACACCAGATGATTCCTGACGGCGCTCGTGTTGATCTCTCTCTCCAAACTCGTCCCGTATGACACCCCCGGCTGCTGACTGACGGCTCAGTGGAAAGCTAATCGATGGCAGGAAAACATCAGCAATAATCACCGTCGGTAGAGGCTCAGAGAGCATGACCTGATGGAGACAGATCCCCGTCAGAGCAGGAGGGCAGCGTTGATGGAGTCTGTCTGACAGGCTACCGAGAGCTTTGATAAGAGTCTGTGAACATAACCTGGAGCCTCTGAAGCTCGACGATCAATCAGTTGGATGGATTCATTCAGAGAGGCTGCACAGCTGATACGATGGTGTTGGTGCTGCTGCTGCTGCTGCTGCTATCATCAAACGTCTGCGACACCATCCAACAGTTGCTGTCTGCCATCATTCATCTCCAACATGGAGGACAAATGTTTCTGCCTGAAGAATTCTCTGTCATGTTTGGAAAGACAATAATAAACGTTGCTCAACAAATGAAAAATTATTTGATAAATTACTGTTACCAGGTAATTCTTATGTTCACATAGATCTCATGTCTTTGGAGCCCAACAGACAAATTTCACATGGGATAAATCAAGTATCTTAATATGTAACCCATAGAAAGATATACATGTATATATGAAAACATTTTTAGCATGTAAAGCTCAAGCATACAGGAGAATATATTTGAAAAGAAAAAAAAATACAAAATATTAATATATAATAATAATAATATATAATATATAATTATCCTATTCAAAAGGTCTATAAAACCTAGATAGTTAACCATTAAACATTTAAAATAACACACATATACAACACCGGTCTTAATTGTCTTAAATAGATAGAACTGTGCATCACCTTTATAGGGAGGTCTGCTTTTCTTTCTGTTGTGCCACATATTCTGTACTTGTGTTATTCTCTGCTGTTTTCCATGATTTATTCTTTGTAGTGCCTTGAATAAGTGCTTACTTAAATGACACATTTCAACAATAAGACCGTGTTAAATCTGTGTAAGCTTATTGTTTCCTATAGTTCTTGTATTAGCATGCAAACTAAAATAAAGACATTGTATATAGAGAGCAGCATAAGAGTATTTGAGCCTCATTCACTAAAAAGACCACACCTCAGTAGGTACAAAGAAGTTTATTTTGACCAGGTTAGGGGGAGTGGAAGGTAGGGGTCGAGGGGATGGAATGAGGGGAGATGGGATGAAAGGAAAGGGGTCGAGGGGACGGGATCAAGGGGGAGGAATAGGATGAAGGAGGATGCAGAGGCCGAAGGTGGTCCTCTGATGTTTGGATGGAGGAACCTGTGGAGTGGGGTTCAGTGTGGGCATATGTCTCTGGAAGCTTTGGCTCTGTGTCCCCATAGTTACTGCAATAAGGTAATAAAGAAAAAGAAAGAACAGCACCTATGTAGGTAGGTGCAGAAAATTGGATATTTGAGGTGTGGACTTGTTCCTAAACCAAAATTTAGGTATTAGGTACAGTATTGTCTAATGAAAGCCAAAAAGTAGACAAAGAGAACCCAATCAAACAAAGCCAAAGCACAGAAATATAATACTTGCACATTTATTAATTCAAGAACATTAATCTTTTGAACATATCTGTGAGTTGCAAATGTATATTGTTTTCTGTATCTCTATTCTGTCTATTCAGGATATATAGGGTTATATAGATTGTGAGTTAATCGCCATTACACAGTGAGACACTGAAAGTAGCATTGAGCCATTGATTGCTAGCGGGTTTCGTGTCCCATAGCGACTAATAACGTTTGATTGTTTTAATTTCTTAATGATTTTTCAGTGTTTTACAAGGACTGAGTGGATGACCAAGGTCCAATTCAATGGAGCTGACGACAGAAGACTCCAGAACACTGGTCAAAACCCGGAGGAAAAGACTACGGACAGACACAACGTGAACTAGCTTAAGTCTATAAGAGCTAGCTGAAATGTTAGTTTGAAAGTCAAGTGCTTACTTTGAATTTGATTATTTTTTGATACTTTGTTGGGGGCTGGGTGGATCTTTAAAATGTGTTCGATGCAGTGATATAAAATAAAGCTAATTGAATAGAAATGATACTGGAAGGAATTAAATCTAGTGAGTTGTGGTAATAAAAACATTCAGTAATCATATTACATTAATGACGCAGTAAGATGAGGCATTGTTTTAACCCACTGAAGATATTTTCACGACCTGGGAACACATGGGTGTCCCAGTCCCTGTCAGCGTCCTCAGATTTTGGTTTTCGCCCCTGCTGAACAGCATCAAGTTCAGCCCCGGCGTCCTAAGCCTGTGGATGGTTAGTGTAACCGGCCTGACGTCACTCCATGACGAGAGAGAAAAGGAGAGAGAGCAGGGAGGTGGGGGGTATTCACAACTGCACAGCTGCACATCCTCTTTCACTCTTCACCACCAGGCGACCGGGCACCGGCCCCGATCCGATCCAACGGGGAGACGTTCAGTGTGCCAGCTGTAGCTCCAGCCGGGTCCAGTGTCGGTTCTTCCAACCCTGGAGGGATTTACACGGGTGACACTCCTGATGCGTAAGGAACGCAGTTAACATTAAGTTGGAGGCGTACAGCTGGGAAACTTCTAGACTAGTTCGGACTTGCTCAGTGTTTTGGTGAACGTGATTCAGTGGAGGGGACCACCTGCATCTGCAGCTGCTTCACACTGTAAAGCGCCGGGAAGCGCTGCGAGCACCCCGAGGAGTGTGAAGAGAGAGAGAAGTAAAATAAATAAATAAACAAATAAATAAATACCTCTTTCCTGCGTAAAAATCTTCTCCGGTCTGGAGTTGACGCTTCTGCCTCGCGCGTGGTTACATATCCAGGAGATGACACCTGTCTCCTCCTCTGGGTCGGATAGGCATGGACGTGGCGTCGTGACGGGGACACCGGCCTGCGGATAATCAGTTTGGACTTTGTGGCTCACGGCGCGGCTCGCATCTCTCACCCATGCAGCTCCTCCGACTGGCCTGGGCTCTGACTGCCGCTGCGGTCTGCTTCCTGCTGCTGCTGTTCATCCACAACGAGGTCTTAAGAGAAGGTATGACTCTGTAGTCTGCTCACAGTCTCCGTGACGGTGTGTGTGTGTGTCAGTATTCTCAAACTAAGTGTCCAGAAAGTCTCAAGAGGCCGCTGAATATAAGAATACGGGTAATTATTTTATTGGCGTCATTTTAGTAGGCTGGTCCACGATTAGGGATGCAATCTCTGCGCGCAGTCGGGCATGCTGTTGTGCGCACCTGTCGCCCCGAGCATGTGTAGGAGTCGACGGTAAAAGGATAAAAGGCGGGAGATGGAGAACAGATGAAGCGAGAGCAGCATAAACGCAGAGCCATGCCTTTTACTGGGGGAATGAGGTCTCCAGTCAGCCTACGGTGATGTGTCTGTATTGTGACGAGCTAGAAATCTTCTGTGTCAGTAACTTTTAGTGCCCTGGGTAGCGGCAGAAACACAGAGCCATCCTTTGAGACAGGGAAACTCTCTCTGTCTGCCCCTCTCTCTTCCTTTCTCCCTCTCTCTGTGCTACACTCACACACACACACACACACACACACACACACACACACACACACACACACATTAACCGTACTGCAGGGATCGCAAACACTGAAATCAAGTGTAGGGCTGCATTTGCCCTGTCATTATTGTTTCATTTGTAGATTACTTATTCAGTAGCTGAACTGTTGATTCAGACGCTTGGCAGTTTATATTCAGTGCAAATAGCAAATAAATAAAACAAAATATGGTAAAAATAAAACCAAAAAGTCAGTGACTTAAGAGGAAATGTGAGAATAAACTTCATTACTATTACCTCTCAAAGTGAATGGACATGAAGTGATCACAAGTAGCAAAATACTATAAATAGGTAAATAGTAGAATTTAAATTAGCTGCACATATTCTATGATTAAAAGTCAAAAGTGCTCTAGTCCGTGCACATAAAAGCTTGATGCACACAGCAACTGTGCCATCTTGGTAAGAGGCCCAAACACAGTTTGTCACGTGCAGCTTTTTATGATGCTCCTGGCGACACTTTGACTAGTGACCACTGGTGATGGCTTAGTCAGTTGGGTTCAGTCTCGTCTTTAGTCCAGACGTTAAAAGGGAAGTCGCTCGTCACGCTCATAAAAGCACCAGACATGGCTGCTGCTTTTCTAGCATGTGAGTGTGTGCTAAAAGCCCTATATTCAGAATGTGCATTCCATTTAGCATTACATTTATTACTATTATTATTGTCATTGTTATGTGTTCACGCTGTTATGATTTCTCCAGGTTTTAATCATATTCTGGACAATTTTGTCCTTGCAGGATTTCTGTACCGAGGTGCAACATACACTGTTGCACAAATTATAAAGCACGTATGTTTTTTGCACTTAACACATAATATTCAAATAAGGTCCCACAGGTAGACAGGATTTAGGAGAATGTATAAACCTCCAAACAAATGAGTCCAGAATTTGAGTAGACTAGATTTACACAGGAGAAACTAGTGGTCTCATTGACATGTTGCATTGTGCATTGTACAAGGGAAAAAATCAATTATAGGCCATATATTCCTTTAAACTGTGTTTTTATTCTTTTTTTTTCAGCATTTTCTTTGCCATTTAATAGCATGTGTTCCCATCAAAAGAACTAGGAACTGAAATTTTAGTGACCTGGGTACATATGATTCAAATATTTGACGACAAAACACATTCACAATACAATTCATGAATGACAGTCAGAAAATGAAAGCATCAGCACCTCAGTACAGAAACGACTCTTTAATGCGGAGCCTATGAAGTCAGTACTGGACACTGCTGCTCTGGATCAACAGCTACAGCTCACTCATTTTCTCACAGCACCCTGCAGCAGGCGAAGAAGAACTGCCTCTGCTCGGTCAGTTCTGTCTGACTGCAGGGACTCTTAACAGCCGCTGACGTTCCTTCACCTTGTCAGTTGTTGTTTCTGCTGGTGCTCCTTTTTCATCTGCTGCTGAAAGCTTTCTACTTATCTCATTCGCTAAGACAAAGGAGGCCACCCTCAGCCTGACTCTCTCATGGTACAACCAGACCTGCTCAGCCACTGTGGTTTGGCATTCCGCTTCGGCTGTGTCTTTTTTTTTCTTTTCTTTTTCATGATCAGGGTTTTATTTTCTTGACTAGACAAGGTGTCGTTTTGGTTGAAGGCAGGCTCATACTCTATAATGATGACCATTTACAATCTTACTGACATTTTAAACATTAAACATTGATTATTAAATAAAGTAAGTGATGGGCTGGTTGCCATCTTCAGTAGTTTACCGCTACGGTGGAGTAATGCACTTTCCCATAAGTTGGTAAATTAACTTTGCATATCCACAGTCTAAAAAATTAAACAGTTGTTGCACATACCTGGCAGAGTGCAAGTGCCTCATGCACAACATGAATTCCTGTGTTTTTTTTATATTATTTTTCTTCTTTTCCAAAAGGCAGAGTCTATAAAAAATGGAAACAACTGTGGAATTATATCATTAGCAAAAATGAGGAATATGTTTCATTCATTTGATCCTTCAAAGTAGCCATCTTTTACTTTGAACAGTCTAATCACTCCTCATACTCTCAACTACTTTCACGAGGTTGTCACAGAGAGCGTTTCCAACAGTCCTCAAGGTTTTCCACATGTCATGAGCACCTGCTGCCTTAACTCAGTAGTCCTGTTCAACCCAAACCATCTCAATTGGGTTTAGGCTAATTGACTTTGGAGGTCGGGTCATGTGACGCGGCTCTCTGTCACTCTGTGACTGTGCCTACAGATGTGTGATTCTGATATTCAAACAACTATCCTGTGAACTGTAAACCAGTCATATTACTGTAGTAGACACAATATTATGAACATAAATCTGGATTTTTTCCGATTTACTTTCCTTCATGACTTTGTTTAATGTCTATTCTTTTCTCTTTACTTGAGTGTTTCACCAATAAGCTTCACCTATTAAAGCCATTTCAGAGAACAACCTCATGAAACTGGTTGAGATATTTCCAATAGTGTACAAAGCTCTAATCAAGTCAAAGCGTGGTTACTTTTAAAAATCTAAAATGTGCCATTTTGTTTAGGCATCTCCATAGTAGCATCTGTTATTTCAAAGAAATTTCAAGAAAAGAAAAAAAAAATTGTAAGAATAACAAAAAATCTTTGAGTCAGAATGTGTGTCCAAATGTTTGACTGGAGCAGAGTAATTCAAGTGTAGAGTGTTCGCTGTAGTGTACTTGAAGATGTTATTCAGAGGTTGCACAATAGTTTTTGTGTGTCTGTGTGTGTGTGTGTGTGTGTGTGTGTGTGTGTGTGTGTGTATTGTGTGATATCTTTACATATTAAAATGTATCTTCACCTGCCACTTTACAACAGAGCCTTCTCCTAAAGCTCAGAAGACTAACATGAGCTTGGAGCTGCATCATCAAAATCAACATAAAACTGTGTTCCAAGCTGAAGACCCACACAGCTTTTAGCAAAGAGAGGCCAGAAATAAAGTCAAGTCAAATCACATCGTGTGCACTGCCCTCCTCAGCACTAATTATCCTGTGAGATGGTGTCAGGCCTAGTTTATGCGCTGCTTGTTATCAGAGGTTTCTGCAGTGTTGAATTTATACCTCGGTGGGATGCCCTGCAGGAGAGTAGCAGCATTAATAAGCTCCAAAATATAAAATTTAAAGCGAGCAGGACAGTTCGGAGCAATACACATGCTAAAGCAGAGATTAACACAGCATTTTTTGCTGGTTATATTTCAGTTTGACCTTTCGGTGATTGTTGTTTTTATTCCAAAAAGAAGTAGGTGGTTGTGTCTATCTTTGGGGCTGTTTGTTACATTATCCAGTTGAAGGGCGAGCTCTTAGTTTTTATGCCAGTTCTGTTTGTTTACAGCTTTTCAACAGCATTAAGCAGTTAGACATAAAAATGATCAGTATCAGTATTTGAAGCTGCCAATCGAGAGTTGTCTAAAAGTACATGTTATTTAAAAGGCACAAGTTTCACCCATGAATGTAAGTTTATTTGTTACAAAACCGCGTGGGGAAGAATGTGATGCTTGTGCGCCAGATGACACATAACAAAGACAGATTTAAAGCTCCCTCTAGTTTCTGATATACAACGCAAACACAAAATTGCCTTCTGGTGGCTTTTGTTTGGCAGATGCTTCTGACACCCCTCCTCGTCTCATGCAGATGTTTCAGATAATCGGCGCTGCTGCCGAAAGAGGAAAATCATAAACTCCAGCAGCTGCTCATTGAAATTCATCGGTCAGAGCTCAAAGAGACTCAGCTGAGCAGGTGCTGGTTTCCAATGATGTTGCAGAGGCTCTTATTTTGGAAAGAGATGAGGTCTGTCGGTTCATATTACGTCAAAACGTCAGACTAAAGAGGTCAACTTTTACCCCGCTATAGAAGAACACAAAGAATCAGCTTTCGGAGGTTGTTTCTGGTTGCCCTCTTCATTGATCATCTCAGTGTGAAAAAGCTTTAATGAAGACAAACTGCAGGCCAACTTTAATTCCCTCACGCTCTCTGTTTAAAGAGTTTCTCTTTTCTTGTCTCTGTGCTCATGACGCTCATTTTGATCCTGGAAACAAGCCTATTATGCAGCAGACACACTGTTGTGCCTGCGGTGTAGAGAGCTTACCTAAGGAGCCTTCATAGTCCAAATTAATTCTCAATGCTCCATTAAGGCGAGTGTATATTCATGGGAATTATGAACGCACTGGCTCTGAATGAAAGAGGAAATCATCAGCTGAGAACAAAGACACACAAACAGAAATTAAGGGAGCAAAAAGGCACAGAGGGTGTAATTGGATTTGAATAAATGCATCTGGAGGAGGAACATCATCAAGTGATTCGGTTGTGAGTTTGAGACTGCAACAAAATAACATGTCCAAACCCCTCAGCTCGCTGAGACGAGATCAGTCGCCGCGCGCACGTACACACTGACACACTTTAATCTTCAGGATAAGAGCCTCTGCAGCGGCAAACGCATGGGTATTTCATCCCCAAAAGTTCTAAACAAAACTTGTCAGGGGACAAGAGGAAGCAATCAAACTGTGGGACTAAATAAAAGCTGTAGGGGGACAATGCCATAAATATTGTTCATTTATTTTCGTCTCACCCGTAAGATGGACAGTTTGAGGAGTGACAGCGAAAGGTCTCCTCACGCTTCTTTTGGTGTCACTGTTAAGTCTTTGTGGTATGCTGCTGTGCTGCAGCTGTTCGACCTCCATTTTGCACATGAAACACTCTGTCATTCCACACTTTATTTTGTCATTTATTGGTCCCCCTGCAGCTTACAGTATGTCTCTTGTCTGCTGCCGGCAATTGATGTGTCGCTGTTTGTCTGGCCGATGATTATCACCATCCACCGACTTAATGGTCCACAGAAATATACGGCTGTCATGGAAAATAAAGTAAGGTTCACAGCATGCTCAGAGCCAGATTCACTTCACCGATATTTTCCCGATCTTTTCTTAAGTAGAGGTAAACAATATTGTATTCCTAACTTTATGGGCAAAAGCACATGTTAAAGACACTAATTACACATTTGCTTAAATTTCTGTTAACTCTGCCATCTGTTAGCATGACCTTGGTCCAGCTCGTGGCATCGGGGAATCTGAGAGAGATCAAAGCTGCAGTAACGCCGTGTAAAGCGAGCAGAATTAGAAGTGGTAGCTTTTAAAATAATACGTCCAGCTTTAAAGCCCTGCCAGGTGTTTCTCTCGACAAGAACATTCATTTACTGTTGCTGTGAAGGGATGATAGAAATACTTCATAAATATCCCTTCTTGTTACATTTAAATCAACATTCATTTATGTCCACCCATTATCCTACGATTAATTATTTGAATCTATTGATGACCCTAGTGTGTATATATAGACAATATTTTTCTTTTAACATGTACTAACATGTAATATTGTAGAGCGTGGCGCATTCATTGATTCATTATTACGTTTTATTCTTAGTTTTACTACGATTAAGGAGTATAATATACTCCAAAACCAGACATTTGTTCTCGCAGCTTGTTCTTCACACATCAACCGGGCAGAAATATTTACTCATGTATACCGAGTGTGGGTGCATGCTGAATGATCAGTGTGATCTGATCTGACTTGGTCATCAAAACAACTGGCCGACATCTGAAAATGCCTCTCGTTGTCTATATTCTGCATCTCCCACAACACTAGAAGTGAGAACATATTTCACGCTTTTCGTACAGTATGCAAAAGGATTGACAGTTGTGGTGTACAGACAAGGAATGTTTTTGCAGCCTCAACTTAAAGACAGATGTCTCTAGATGTGAACCCTTTAATTCGTATATTTGTTGACCCACCATCCACCCAGCCTCCTCCTGCTCACTCTAATGGTCTTCTGGTCCATTACCTGAAACTAAATGTTGCCTCTAAAGGAATCCAGCTAGTTGCTGAAAGCCGTCAGTCAAACAGTCCAGTATGACCCTTACTAGTTGTTTTCTGCCTTAAAACAAATGACTGACCCGATGATGGATTCTGAATTTGTCTCCTGCTCCACAATGAAAGACTCATCTTGTCATCTGACAATCAGCAGACAAACAGACTCTACATCACGTCAAAACCAATTTCAGCCTCATTATTATTCCTCTGTCCTCACCCCCAGTGTAAACACTGTGATTTTCAATTTGCAGAGAAATAAAAAAAAAGGATGTCAATAATGAAAGCTCATATCAAGCAGATGTCAGTATATCTTTCTTCCTCTCATTCAGGAATAGATTAAATGTCAGTACTGATTGGACAGCAAACAGCAATACAGACACAGAAAACAATGTGCTCTAATAGTTCTTGTAATCTCATTGAGGCTCTGTGCTGCTGCAGTCACCACATGCAGTTTCATGTGAGTCCTTTGGCTGAATCAAAAGCTAGAAAAACATACAGGAGTCTCACTGCGGAGACAAACTGCAGAGATCAGAGGAAGGACATCACGTCCCATAGGCAGACAGTCAGCACAGGAAGTTTACTGCTGTAAACAAGTGGAGTATGCAGGACGGAAATCTTGATGAAAAATTATATGTATGTAACATTTCTTGATAGAGGTAATAATGATTTTCCTGCAGGAGGAAAAACTGCATTTTTAAAACTGAACTGAACATAATTCTTAGGCTGAGCAGGGATGAGATATGAAGGCTTGGTCCTGTATGATGAGGGTTGTTTCTTCAACCACAAAAATTAATACTACTTTCACATGGAAACAGTCTAAATATAACATATGAAGTTAGTTTCTGTCATCTACAACATTTATGCTTTGTGATTTATGCATTTTTCATATGTAGTTCAGTTTACAGGCACTTAAATACACCACGGTACGGTTGTATGTTCAGCAGGGTGTTCAACTCCACAGAGAGCTTAAGTGAAGATGTTATTCAAAGAATGCATGTACACTTGCCCTGAAGTGCTGCTTAGGGAAACACTGAAGAGCCTTCATTTAAGCTCTTATCCCTGACTCAGACTACAGAGTACAGTACTGACAATAGCTTGACAAGAAACACATAATGTGTCAGGACTGAAAATGTGTGTCAGGCATACCAGCTGATTGCATTATCTCTTATAGTGGACTGATTCTACATCTTGGATGCACAACCCAAGTTTGACCCATTATATATATATATATATATATATATATATGTGTGTGTGTGTGTGTGCGTGTATTTTTTCATAGTTTTTAGATTAGACAGATTAGACACATCTCCACATCAAGGGGAGTGAAACCATTTATATATTTGTTTGCTTTGTTTACATTTTTGTCCCTCCCTACATTACTCTGTGTGTGTTATTACATAGCAGTGGAGGGACCCTCCAACCCTGTTTGAGAGGAATTCTCACACAAATGGATGAAAGATGATCAATGTTATTTACTGTTATTTTATTTACTGTTTACAGTTGTTTTAATGTTATGGCTGATCGGTGTATGTGTGTGGGTGCACTGAATGTGCTCTGATTGTGCAAAGAGCCCGTTATCAGTGCTTTAAGTGGGGCAGTACTCTTTGGTACCCAGTACTACTACTGCTCAGTTTTACCCTCTGGCGTAGCAGACGTTTTCCTCTTGTACTAATCCGAACTCACAAGCAGTCCGCACCTTCTCCTCTTGGATCTATATTATATTACCAGGTTTTAGCAATTTTAATTAGTATATTTTTGTGTGTGTATATATATATACATATATATATAAAAATTAGAAATATATATATATTTCTAATTTTCAAAAAAGTTATTATTTATTATCATTATTTGTAACTTCATTTAGAACACAATTAATGAACACATCAGACATAACAATTCACAACATCACATCAAATAATGAAAAAAATGAATAAGAAGTAATGCTGTGCTCCGTGGGCCTCAGTGGACTACATGTCTTCCTAGTAGCCAGATGTGAGTAGCTGTGGTGACTAGCTGCTGGTTTGTTGTCGGATGATTTCTGTCGTTCAACTGCATTGATTTTGATAATAGGCCACATTAGTGTAAGCAAGTATGTGCTGCAGTGCAGATAATCGTTAAATACTGTGTTCAACAGCAGCACAGTGGAGCTGTATTGATGCTTAGTTAATAAGCGCAACACATGTTGCACATTTTACTTTGTAACCAGATACGTGAAGCTGTTCGTGTTGCAGTTTCTGCTCACAGCTCATTTAAAAGACATCCAGCAGTTTTTAATATGCAGCTTTAGAACAAGCAGAGTTAGTCGTCTGTGGAGCCGTGGAGATTTTTTTGGTTGCAGTCATCTTCTCTGCTGCAGCAGATGGTGAATTAAAGAAGGCCAGCAATGAGCTTCGGATAACGAGCAAACAGAGACATGCCGCTGCTCCGCCACTCTCTCAGGTTACCATGGGATACTTGTTAGCAAGCAGCTTCTCTTACATCAGCTACCGTACATGCAGAGTGAATCCCAATTACCCGACTTCTCCTGTAGCTGCAGCAGCAGGTCTGCTCTCAGCCTCTAGGAGGGCACAGGGTTATTGAAATAAAACAGCTGACATGCCGTGTTTAAGAAACACATTAGTGAAAAACTTTTTAGCATGTCGACTGGAAGTTACAGGGTGCATTCCACTATAAACGTGCTTTAAACCCTGCTCACTTTCATACTTATACTCTACATCACCCAGTGATTAGCACTGGGTGATGTGGGTCAGTTGTTATTGTTAAGTTAAAATCTGCTTTGATATCAGAAATTTCTGTTCAGTCATCCAACACTCACCTCAGCCAGTCGATCCATTGCAAAAGCGCCTCTGGTTGTATAAAGGCTGTAGTACGTATCCCAGGCCTGGCACTGTTTCTGCTACAGAACTGGAGGAGGCAAAACTCTGCGTATACAAACATACCTGTAGCCTGTAGTGGTGTGATGTAGCCCTGTAGTTGGAGACTAGAGCAGTGGTTCCCAACCTGGGGTCTGCGCCCCCAGAGATCACAGGGAGTGAACCAAAGCTTGTCTGATCTGAGCTCATCATCAGTTTTCACCTGTTTCACGAGTCACCAGTTTTTAACCAGTGTGTTTTAACCAGTGTGTTTTAACCAGTGTGTCTCCCTACATAGGGCTTAAAGTATTAGTATTAGTAGCGCGTTTGATCGCGATTAAAAAAACAATCAACATCTGAAGAAAAATGATGTCTGTGCGGCATGTTGTCGAGCAGTCAACTGAGTTCACCTACCAATGGAATGAGAGTAACCCTCTCCAAACTAACATCACTAGCCAATCAGAAGTACAGTGGGGAAGAGGCCTTGAAATGCATGGTTGATCCTGTTGGAGCTTGACAACAAATGAGCTCTGACTTGACAAACTCAGAAATTACTGCTTCCAAAATAACAAAAAATAGCTGCTGCACATATTTTAATGTTCAAAATGTTCAGCAAACAGTGACAATGTACCAAACTGAAATTCTGAAGTCTGAAATTTCTTTTTTGTGAAGGCATCATCTAAGTATTTTTTCATCAAAATCACTGTTGTCGGAAAAATAATAACAATATTAAATGTTAGGACGTAAATGTATTAAGTTAGAGTTATAATGTGATCTACAGTTTCTTTTTTTATATATTGAAACTGAATTAAATTTTTAAATTGCTAATCAAATAATTCTTCAAATTAATTAGCTTGAAACACCACCCGCAAAAATGTTCAGGCTGTAGGGTGGGGCTGCTTTTCTTAGATACAAGTCAGAGAGGAACCACTGCGCTAGAGGGTCTAAGGGCTGCCATCATCATCGAAACCGCAAACGCTCCGTATCTGTTATTTTCACCCTAGGACCTGGATTCAAAAACCTGTGGTTCCAGACACCAGAAAATTCAGATCTATCATGATGGTTGGAAACAAGATGGAAAACAAACAAACTGGTGAATTAATTCATCCAACTGACATTTTTTTTTTGTCTCTCTGGCTCTGATAGAATTGTCTGGAAACAGGTAAAAACAACAGCCGTCACAATTTGCGCTTTTGTGTTTGGTGAGTCAGTGATAAATAGATAACTTCCCAAATAGCTGCCACATGTTCATATGCACGTATGAGAGACAAGGCACTGATGGAAGGAAATGACAGAAGAGCGTATTTTTCGTAACAGGAAGTAATTCAAGTAATGAACCACTATCAAAAAGAGTTTATTGAAAATAATTTGTTCCCATTATGAATCATCAAGGTAACATTACCCTGTTTGTACAAGTATAACGAAACATTAGAGCAGATTGTGATGCAGCTGAACGGCTTGTTTTCCTCAACCCTAAGCTGGCCATCAATGTTGAAGAAAAAATCTAAAGTCAGCCTGTTTGATGAGATGTTTTCTTTAATGCGCCTCCACTCATTTGCCTGGTGGTGGAGCTTTATTTTGTTCTTGTTTGTTGATGTAGAACATTACATATTGAACATAAAGATTAAAACATAGCTGTAATGAGGAAAAACTCTTTTGAATTATGTCTTGTCTTGAGTTCATGCAGGCAGACAAAAATCGCCCCGTAATACGGTACAGGAAAAAAAAAAAGATGATGGTTAACATGTCCTCTACCGTTTAACCCTTTAAACTTAAAAGTAAACTACTTACTCCACATTGCTCACAGACATCTGCATTCATACAGAGAGGAGAGGGAGGAGCGGGAGGAGGTTGAGGAGGAGGAGGAGGAGGAGGTGATAACCTTCATCACAGCAGCTCTCAGGCAGAGATTAGATCCTTTATTAGCTCATGTAGCCCTGAGGTTATCAGGAGGGGGAAGGAACCTCAGACAGAGAGCAGCAGTGGCGTTAACGCTGTCAGGTGTAATTATGAGCTTTGTTAAATTACATTGTCTCTGTACTTTCAAAGTCTTTGCTTTTAGTGAAATATCTTGTCTTATGCTTATTTTATGTCTTCTGCTTGTTTATTCTGGAAAACTCATTTGCTTGCATACTGGCATTTTTTATTTTTGTATTATATGTAATATATTTTTAACCTGATTATTCGTCTTTGTTGTAAGAGTAGAAAAGGGAAAATATCAGTCATCATGCAGGCATTTATTTTTCAGAGCGATAATGCACCTGGAGCTTTGCAGCAAAGATTCTGAGCCGATGTGATCTTCATTCATGTTTCACAAAGACTCTGCTGATGGTAAAAGTCACTCACATCTTCAGAAGCTCTCTGCTTCTGACGGCTGCTGACCACATATTGGTTCATACCGCGACACCGATTTGATGCCATAGTTATGGCACCTCCCCAGAAATGTACCAACGTGTCAAGGCGACGCAGACTTGGTGCTTGGTGTGTTCACAAATTTCAAAGTGATTGTTTTGGATCAATAAAGACTGAATCCATTACCAGTTGGTCAGTTGACAAATCAAGTTTCAGCATCACTTTATTGATCCCTGCAGGGTAATTATTTTGTCTAAGAGTCACGGGATAAAAAGAGAAAATATGTGAACAAGACATAGACACAAGACTAAGAATAAAATAAAATAAAATAAGAATGAGGTAGAAGTAAAAATGAACAAAAAATGTACAGTCCAATTTACTTTTATTGTTGTAACAATATGAAAGTTTCATATCACGACATATTGTGACCAAAATTATCAGTTATCATTATTATCGCAGTATTGTTGAAATGTGCTTGAAATGTTCAAAAAGTTACTTAGACACACACTGAAATCATTTAACCTAATTTTATTTTGAAAAAAAAAGAAAGAAAAAAAGAGCGTAATGAACTTGAGGATGTGGTAGCCATCGCATCACTGGGTTTGCCTGCTGCACGGCCACTCTGTAAATAATGGAAAAGCAAATTTATTATTATGATTACTATTATTATTATTATCTGACTCACACACACACATAAACGTTACTCCTGTACACATTTCAATGTTTCTTTTAGGATTTGTTTTTAACACAGAACATTTTCTTCTCAAAATTTACCGGTTCTGTGTCGGACTTCCTGTTTGTTTATTGTTTATAAGTATCCCCATTCCAAGCATATTCAAATATTCATATTCACATTCAAAGGGACTAGAGCTACTGCAGCGCTGGAGCCGAAACAGACCAAAATACATGTTAGGTAACACTTAAAACTTTACTGGAAAGTCAGTCCAGCCCTGCTTGTAATTATAAAACCAAGCAGTTGCATAAGCAGTGGTGTATAATATAATGTCGTATGCCACCAGAAATCTTCTCCTTCAGAGATATGCCAGTAGCAGTGGGCCTTCTCAACATACGTTGTTCACGCACAGAACACTGGTTCATGAACCACAGAACGTCAGTAAATGCCAGTGACCGCACCTGTTTCTGTTGCTGCATTTTCCATTTGATTATTTCCTGACTTCCTGAGATGGAGGAAGCAAGGGCCCAGTGTTCAAGGTGTTAGAACTTGGTCTCGATTGTGAACATGAACTGAACCAAGGTGAAATGTTATACTGTCTCAATTACTCCCTGAATCAGGATTAAATATAGATGTGAAATGACGACACAAAAAAGTCACACTGATTTTTAAAATATGTATACACAAGGGCTTTAATTAAATACTGTGTTTCCTCAAATACTCACATGGACCTTTAAGGATTTATAAATAAAGAATGGAAGCAGGTCTGTTTTTATTTCATAAGCACAATAATACAATTTTATTATATAATAGTGTATAATAGTATAATAATAGTGAGCAAATCAACTAGAAAATAGGCATAAAACCTTATTTAATGCAAGGTAATTCATGTATAAAGCATGGTTCAGTCGTTGTCATGCAGGTGGTCCCACAGCTCTTACTGTCCACCTCACTGCTTTATGGACGTCTGTCCCCACATTTGTTAAGATCCTGTACGACTAGACAACTTCTTCTTCCTCCACTTGTCTTGTTGCTGGGAAATGTTTCTTCCCACAAAGGGATTTTTCAGATGTGTCTGTTGCCAGAAATGACCAGCTGCCCGGCCAGAGAGAGGCGGCTGAATCTTCAGAGAAATGTGTGCTTCATAGACAGATTTGTCATTAATGAGCTCCTGCTGCTGGTGTCGTCATTGTTGTTGTTTTCCCCACTGTCACCGCGCTGGCATCCATCTCTCTGAACTGATACTTTTTTCTTCACTGAGATTCCGGCTGTTGTGAGCTGCGTCCTCTCTGGAGAGTGGACACTCCATGGCCCTATTGATGACAGTTCATCAGCATGCAGGGGGGGCTTCTGCCATCCCCACAGCAACCAAACACAGACACCTACCCCAACCCACCAGCTCCCAAGGCTTTTTAGTCTGGCAATGATGCGATCCAACTGTCATCTCTCCATCAGTCTCTGCCTCAGCTGCACCCAGTGAATTATTGGAATTATTATTTCTTCCATTAATCAGTGAAAGGTTTAGTTTCAGAAGCGTTTCCAAAAAAACAAGATCATAGAGATCTAATCAATGACTTTGTGGGATCTGTCTATCTATCGTGCTTTCTCCAAAGGAAGGCACATTTGAATGAGAAAATTATAAAAAAAAAATATATATAAAAAAACAAACAAAAAAAAACATAAAATACAGTATGTTGCATGAGTTCTTGGAGCTATTTCATTTACTATGAGGGCATTAGTGTTTTTATTTCTTGTAGTTTGCCTATATATGTGTGTGCGTGCGTGTGTGTGTCTTTACATATATATATATATATTGATAGATAAAGGGATGTGAATGAGTCAAAATGCATTTCCTCACCACTAATGGATTTCCTTGTTTGCCTCTCTCAGGTCAGCTGGTGGCAGGGACCTGTGAGATAGTGACTCTGGACCGAGACAGTAGTCAGCCGAAGAGAACCATCGCCCGACAGACGGCCCGCTGTGCGTGCAGGAAGGGACAGATCGCTGGGACGACACGTGCCAGACCGGCCTGTGTGGACGGTAAGCAGCGCTCTGACTGCTGGAGAGACACTTGTACACAGATAGAGGGAGGGACGTTTACATTGTGGGTTGCAAACTGTAGAACTGAAACCACAAACTAACACCGAATGCCTTTAATGAGAAACTGCAGCATCTAAACCAAATATGTTCGCTTTTTTGTTTGAAAAAAATAGTTTGACTTTAGTTTGATGATTGCTCACAGTCTATAGAATTTCAAATATCTGTGTGTCTAAAACGTATCTACATCAACAAGCATCATGAAATTCACGAGTCAAAAATGAGATCTGGTAAGCTAGTGTTTAGCTTTATTTGTTCATTTTCTCTACCTACCTGTTAATCTAAATTGTGGCATAGCTCAGGTGAGAAATCCATAACCGTTTAGATTCTTTGTTAGTAAAAGCTAACCGCAGGTATCACAGCAGCTGGCTTTCACTTAACAGATCATAAATATAAATCAAAACAGATGTCTGAGATTCAGATGCAGGTTAGATTTGAGCCAGTGTGGTTGCTGCATTTTGTCTTTGTATGACCAAACAGTGTTGGTCATACAGTGCTGTTAGATTTGTGTTCATCATTGAAACATTTGGTTGCTTATAATATGAAATTATGACGGTTGGTGAGAAAACTAGTGCGTACAGATTTATAGACTGCGTCGCTCCTTCCACCACACTTATCTTCTCCTCTGTAACGTTTTTTTTTTCTTGGGTTTCTTATTTTGGTGTCAAAGGTATATTACAAACAAATTAATGGTGTCATAGGAGGATGGTTTAATTGTTTATCAGTATCACAGAGTACACAGAATCGTCTCTGAGACTGAAGGTCAGTTCGTGGTTTGACACTCGGTGGTTAACGAAGGAAACAGATAACCTGCAGCTCTCCTCTACGCCCTCCACGTCTCTTCATCTGTGCTGGGGAGTTCAGAAAGTCACAGCCCACATGGGAACTTACCAGAGTTGCATTACATTTCATCACCGACTGTCTCCCATTCTCTTTCTGTTCGTACCATCTGGAGATGATGACAACAGCTGGAGGGAGTAGGTCTGCTCTGCAGGGATTCACAGGCTCTCCTGGTGATTTTCACAACAGTTGCTTTGTGGAGTTAAATAACTTGTGCACAGTCTCCAGTTGAATAGAACTTCAAATGTTTTCTCATTTAAGTTTGGCTTTAGCACTCCTGTCTTACCGTAAGGACAGTTAGACAAACTTTTCCAAAATATCAGATGTAATAAAAATGAGCCTTTACCTGTTTAAACAGCTGTGAGATGTTCTTCATCAATGCTTTTCTCTTCATAGAATTAGGCCTACAGATTCCCTTCTTTATGCTAGGCTATACTAAATAAATCTGTGGCATATTACTAAACAATTATATTTAACACAAGGTTCTATCTATCTATCTATCTATCTATCTATCTATGAATGTATATGTAGTAAGGGTGTGCAAAGCATCTAGTATTTGTATTCGTATTTGTTGAAGGGAAAAAGTATTTGTATTTGAATAAAATTCAAAATAGATTTAGAAAATCCACATTTTTTTGATTTTTTTTTAGTTACAGTTCTAATTTTGGATATATCTTTAATTAGCCATAAAATTGTCCATTTTGTTATTGCAACATGCCCACACTTCAGTGTTATTTAAAGTAGAATTATCAGGTAATGAAGAAAAAAACTAGTTTCGAAGTAAATAAGCTGCGCCCAGGGCAGAAATGAAAGGACTGCCATATCTTACGTTTGTGTTGACTAGTTTACAGAATTTTTAGCGTTTTATATGGTGTTTATTTAATTATTGATTTTATAGACAGTGTAGATGGGTAGAACTCAGGATAGAATGGAGTGAAGTTCTTCTGGCCCTCACTGATGATTCACATTCTTTTAGACACCTCACTGATGATGTCACAGTCCTATGGTACCTCAGCAATCTGGAGGGTAGACAAAAGCTCACAGATTCATTACTTTCAGTTAGTATTCAATACAATGAGAAGACAGTTGGTGATAACTAAAGCTTGTTCTGAAAAGATATTTTTAAGACGCCGTCCTAGTTTGAGTGAAATGGCAACGAAGGCAACCACTGCCATGGACCAAACAAGAAGTCCATGGGAAGAGGACACTCCTCTAAACACAGCGGAAACAGTTCGCCCCATCATGGATTCTTTCTTCAGATGGATTGAACCCAGGCAGTGGGTACGTTTGCTCTCAGGAAACCCTGATGATGAAACCAGGTTCATGCTGGCGGAGCTGCTAACAGACATCGTGGTGCTCTTTACAAAATCAACGCTGGCAGAAGTCTCAAGGAGAGGAGTCAAGCCTTGGGATGACCTGTTGTCCAGTTTGGAGGACGCACTACCTCGAGCTTTGTCTCAATCTCTGGAGTTCCAGGAGACCTCAAATTCTTTAAGGAGCATCATGTTCAGAGAAATAGGAGCAATATGTGTCAACTCCATTTACTGTAGCATTTACCCTGTGACTCCATATAGACCCATGGCCATCCTAACATTGGATGAAATGGTTGCTTGCACCATTAAAATGCTACAAAAGTGCACCAAGAAGAAGAAACTGATGTACAAATGTCAACCACTACAGCTGGAACTCAGCCTGGATAAAGACACAAGACTCACTGAAGACGACTTAGAAGAGTCTATCAAAAGTGATGTCTCAGACACTTTGGAAGAGAAACCTGCTCCAGTATCACTGACAAGCAGGACTAAGAGCTTCTTCAAAAAGCCACTTCGCACAGCGTCATCTCCTGCACCAACACAGACACCCCACGTTACAGAGGTCACCCCCGTGGACGTCTTTGTGCCTCTAGACACAACATTGGAAGAAATATTTGTGAGCAGCGTTGCAGAGAACCTGATTTCCTGGGCCCTTAAAAAGTCCAAGAGGACCTGCGCTGCAGATACCCTAGACACCATGCACCAGAGGCTGTTCAACAAACTCTAGACTGAAGTAGAGAGACAAGGTTATAACATTACTCTGGACAAGCTGAAGGACGTGGACAAGGCCATTTTCAAAGACATCTGCAAAAGGTTGCACTGTCCCAAATCAGCCATGTGGACTCCTATGATGGAGTCATAGGCGATGCCTGCGATGACTCCATCATCGCAGCAATAGGGAGAACTTTCAACAACCTTACAGTCGGCCCAACAGTACCGTTTTTTTAAAGTTGAACATTATCATCACTGGTCAATTTTTTCAATTTTTTTTTTCCGTTTTTTTTTTTTTTTTTTTTTCTCTGTTGTTCCCTGTCACTGTAACACCATCATTTCTGTACAGGGATAACTAAAGTCTTATCTTAAATTATCTTCCTAGACGATTCCAACAGAGAGCTCAAGCAGGAGGTTACCTTCTAGTGAGGATACCTTCCCCTCCACTGACTGCTGCGAGACAGATAGCAGTGGAAGGGTTGGTTACTTATGTCTGGCGACACCTCCTCCTCTAGTTGCTGCGAGTCAGATCAGTGGAGGGGGGGAGTTGCCTAAATGTGGGAACACTTCCTGTTCCTGCCTGTTTGTGGGATTACCATTTCCTCTGCTGGAATCCACTAGACGGAGACCTGTGTAGCAGGGGGGCGTACAAATAGGGTGGGACTAAGCTCATATCGTCATCTCGATATGCTAGGGCTGCATGATTCTGGAAAAAATGTGAATCAGAATTCTTTGACACAATTTTATTTTACAAAATGTTTATTGCACTAATCAACTTCAATCAACTTGGGTGACTCTCGCCACTACCACCTGGGTTTCTTCCCCATCCATTTAGCTCTCTTTACCGCATACTTCTCTCTTCTCTCCCTCACTGTTTCGAAACACTCAACTGCAGACGGGTTTCCTCCACAGACGGAATCACATGTTGTAAAGACACTTTGCCATAGGTCGAGGGAGGAGTCAGCGGCAGTGCTGCCTTTGGTGGCGCTTGAAAAAATTCGGGGAGAAATGGGAGCATTTGTTTGTGATGCCACTCGTAAAATAAAATGCTTGAGAATTGTTGTGTTTCGAAATGAGAGCACATGCATGTGTGAATCAAGATCGCCATTTTTTAAAGATTTATCATGCAGCCCTACTAGTAACAACAAGTTTTTTTGTGGTTTGGGGACTGAACGGGTTGCCCCCAAAAACTTCAGCCACACATAGAAAACAGGAAGTCAGAAGGCACAGTCCTAAGCCTTAGCACTATATCTATGAAGTTGTGTTATTTTTTATAGATTAATAAATGCAGGTGCTATCTCTGAGAATTGAAACCATACTTAATACGTACTATAATATTATAAGAAACAATTCCATCAATGTCTGAGCCATTTGAAGAAAGCCTAATTTGTATTCATGTTGTTCCATGTTGCTGATGGATGGTTTGCATCTGTAGCTCATCAACACTGGAAATATTCAAGGTTACCATTGGTTTCAGTTGTTTCTGCAGACTATTGGAGCTGAGCCGCTTTTAGTTTGTGTTGCGGGAGCTGAACAGCTTAAAACGTGTGCTGTTGACTGATCAGAGCCGGTCTGAACGTGCTCTGCTGCTCTGGGAGGATATTTTCAGCAGCAGACTCGATGAGAACGCTGCTGATCACTGCGACCTGTTTTCTGAGCTCACAAACTCATGAGCCTCCTGTTTTTGACTCCCAGAAAAACTTCAACCAAGCTTTCTTCAACGCTCAGTAATACCCTGGAGAAGCTGCTTGTCATTAGAGACATGTCAGACAAAAACTGGAGCTGTTTAACACACTGGAGAGAAATAAAGCTTATTTCTTTAAGGCAAAAATGTATGTGTAGGCACCCAAGCATTCAACTTCAACTTCACCCACATAAGGAGAGGTGACACATTGTTTTGGAAAAAAAAGAACAGTGTAATTTATTCAAGAGAGCAAATACACAAATTACATAGCCTTCGTCTGAGTCTCTATGACCTTTACAGGAATGCATGTTGATATTTATGCCTGTGGTTTCTGATACAGTCCAAGGTAAAAAACAGTGCTTGCACTGCTTCAGTGAAAAAAACTGGGTTAGTTCTTATTTTAGTTAAAAGATATATTTTTAAAAACATCATGTAAGCAGAAGGGAGGCATAGCTTCTTCAGGATTAAAAAAACACATGCTGAAAACATACTGAAATATAACCTACTAAACAGAGACACAACAAATACTGCCCCTCATGCTTTGAGTCATTAAAAATATGGGACATTTGCACTGATGGACACAAATGAATGGATTCAATTTTGTCTGTTTTATTCAAGACATTAGAATTGAGTGAAGCATGGTGGTGACAGTATCATGAATAGTGGGTTCCCAGCATCAGGGACAATAAGACTGTTCAGAGCTGAAGGAAGGATATATATATATAAATGTGTGTGTGTGTGTGTGTGTCTGTGTAAAAATGTATTTATGTATTTATTTGTATTTATGTATTTATATGTCAGTTTGTATCTGAGGCAGCCACTCATTTTTTCTTTTGTTGTTTCTTCTGAAATCCACTAGCACCAAGCTCAGGGGAGGAATCAGACTGCAGTCAGTTCTTATCTGTCCTCTCACATTTCAGAGCTCAGGCTTGAATACCTAACATCGCCTCTTGGGTACCGTGCAGTGTGCCGTGCTCCGGTTCATTCATAAAGCCGTGTTCAGAGAGACATAACATATTTACAGATACAGAAACTACAGTAGCATGAACATGTCTTCAGATTATATGAAAAAATCTTATAGAAAAGGGATCCGACAGCTACCAAAAGAATAAACACCATCTTGTTCCACTGCCTTTCAACACTACAATAAAGAGTTGCCAAAGTTTCAGAATACCACCTGCTGCTGCTGTTTTGTTGTGACGAAAGCAGACAGACAGCAATTAATCATGGCCACAGGGCTCTGAGACTGTGCAGCAGCAACAAGACATGATCAGATGAGAGGCAAGAAGATTTTGTTTCTCGTCAAAGGGAGTCAAGCTGAAAAGGGCAGGGAAGCAGCGTGTTCAGGGACACAGAGACATCAAGCTCCGCACTGACCTTACAACTTAACACATATGAAAAGGAAAGAATCAAAGGGAATTGATCAAAAGGAAAGAATTTAATAGGGACAAAGAAGAAGAAGAAGAAGAATTACTAGACATATGGTGAAAGCAAATTCTGGACGTTTTCTTTGTTTATGTGCTATTAATCATGAGAAGAAGGAAGCACATACAAAGAAAAGTTGACTAAAAGACTGTACAGCACTTTGGTGGGATGTGGTTGTTTTCAAATGTGCTTTGTGAATAAATTTGACTTTGACACAAGGAGAGTGAGCTAAAAATGAAAAAAAAAAACAATCAAGAGAAAATTAAGACAATTTCACTTCTTGTCAAAAGAGTGATAGAATAAATGGCTTTGTGTCCACTTCATGTTAAGCACTTTAGCACTTGTTTTCTACTTTCCCAGTTTTTTGCCTCCTTTCCACTTTTTTTCCTTCCTCGCTCATTCCCATCCGATCATCCCGTCCTCTGGGGACAAAGCAGCGACCCTCCTTCTGGACGCCGTCTTTGATGAATGAAGCCATTACAAAATGGCCTCCACTCTTTCTGGATAAATGAACTATGCTGAGCGCTGGTGGATGGATCTGCATTGCGGCTGTTAATTTATCAACGCGGCGATGCGGCGCTTGCAGGTGTTCAGGTGTTTACTGATACCTGAAATTAATCCACTGCGTCTCCATTACACACCATTTGTTCAAAAGCGTGTTTTCTACTTCTACCTCTCTGTTTGTGCTTTTTTCCGTTCTGTGTTTTTATTGGTCAGAGGGAAAGAGACCTTCAGATCAATGGAAGTTTAATTTCCAAATCCTGTATGAATGATGGAAATCTTTTAATAGAGTTAAACATTTGTCCTTCCTCTCTGCAGAATCCGTAGGATTTTATTCTGAACATCTTTAAAAATAATTAGGGGTTACTCATTAACTAATAGATACCATGTTACCAGGAAACTCCTGAGTAGGTGTGTCCTGAATTTTGGCTGATACTGTCAAATATGAGGACTAGTGCTGTCAAAATGAATGTTAACCCATTACCGCAGTTTTTTTTTAACATAATAAATATTTTTTATTAACATAAAAAAAAGTGATAAAAAACTAAAAATTTGCTTAAACATTCATTTGCATTAATTGTACACTGACAGTGGTAAATATTCTATTAACAGTACTAGTAAAACACGTTTTTTTGCATACATAGTGCATACAACAGTGATGATCAATATCAGGTCAGATACCGTGCGTTGCATTCCACCTCAATATCCAGTACTGTGTTACTTGACATTATAGCGCATTGCACAGCTTTAATATGTAATGCTGTTTAATGTAAAACTGTGTTGCATTGCTTTAGCTTGAATTAGTATCTTGTGTTGTGTTGATATCGTGCCACGCTGCACTGCTTTGCATCCCATCATACTATGCTGTGTGAGCACCTCATTTAGGTGCTGCACACTTTAACGACTTGTCTGACCTGTAAAGTGGAGGATGTGACTGGACTGTAATGAAGCACGTCAATGTCTTGTCTTAATATTTGACACCTAATGTATAGAAACTCTGGGGCTGGAGTGGAAATTACACTTTAAGCAGCACTTAGGCCTAATTAGGCTAATGTGAGCATGTTCATATTCTCACTGCCAACATTTTGGTAGTTGCAGTCCTGTTCCTGTCACTCACAGTTTTGGAACTGATATGTATTGAGTCATCTGACTACACAAAGATCAAGAGGATTTACATAGTGTAAATGACAGTATATTAATTTAACCCTCAAGCTCTGATAAGGACAAAAGTGTCCTTTTCAATTTCATTTTTTTTTTGGTGGTGTTTTGTTTTTTGTTTTTTGAAAAATGTGCAATGCCGTCACAAACACTGGCATATAAAGGGTTAAAAGTGAGAGAATAATCAAACTTTTGTTTTTCATGATTAATACTGAAGTGGATTAAAAGATTTATGTGAAAAAAGGTAGAAAAAGATATTGACATATGCCATCTTTAGGGTGTTTCTGATGAGGATGCTTTTCTCCCTTAATGGTAACAACATAACAATTTTAAAATCAGGTATGAGGGTCAAATACATCTTAAAGAAAATGCTAATTTTAAGATAAGCCCAAATTCTAAAAATAACCTTTTTTAATATAATACAGGGAAGCTGAACTATTTCGTCACTCTGGAGAGTCTCTCTCTCCCTCTTGATAGAGGTGTGAGGCGATGTGAGAATTTAATTAAGTATCATGGGTGAGCGGAGCTGCAGTTGCTCAATAGGAAATTGGTTTGATAATTGGGGGCTAACAGGCTATCACAATCACACCACTGTGCTGCCGCTCCAAAGGGAGAACTGATTACCAGGTTATGTATTACAGGTCTGTACAGGCTTTCATTTTCTCCGTCTTTCCTGGGGCTGGCCTCACCGAGTGTAGTTTAGTCCCTGGGATGAGAGCAAAGCTGGAAAGATTGGGAATGATTCGGACAGTTAAGTATAGCCGTGAACAGCAGGAAATTCCTCTGAGGAAAAAAATAATTAATTTTCAGATGAGTTGATAAGTTGATAGACAGGCTCACAGTGTGTGGGTTTAACTGTCTGTCAGTGTAATTCCCTCAGTGGGCTGCTGCTTTGTGTACATGTATAATTCACCATTATGTTTCCTCATTTTCACTGATATGATGTTATCTCAGGCCATTTCACGTAACACTGTGTTACATTATGTTGCTATAGCACATCCTGTAATGACATCCTGACATACTAGCATGTTACAGTCCAATTGCTTTGTTACATTATGTTACATTACACTACATGCCGTTACGTGATGTAACAGAGTGATGTAACGCTATGTTACATTATGCTACATTATGTATTCATTATGTTACAGTTAAGTTTTGTTATTACGTTATACTATGTTATGATATGGTATGTTATGTTACACTATTTTCTTTTACATTAAGTTACGTTACATTATCTTATGTTATGCTATGTTTTCGTATGTTATGTTATGTGTGTTTTTTTGTGTATGTTAATTTTGTGCTGCATTGCATACAGTTGCATAACATGGCATAATACATGGTGCATAAGTTTTCTTGTCATGTACAGTTATGTGAGTTACAGTATGCTGCA
Source organism: Mugil cephalus (assembly GCF_022458985.1). Classification (NCBI taxonomy): domain Eukaryota; kingdom Metazoa; phylum Chordata; class Actinopteri; order Mugiliformes; family Mugilidae; genus Mugil; species Mugil cephalus. The sequence goes on from NC_061779.1 coordinate 24,826,141, forward strand.
TTTAAGTATTAATATGTGTAATGTATTGTGTGTCCTGATTGGTTTTCTTAGTCTTTCTGATCGTCTGACGAGACAAAACCTAAAATCAGTCATCAGAAAATGCTTGATTTGTCTGTTCAGTTTGATACTTCTTCCTCATATCGTTCCCGTCTGTAAAGAGGATCGACACTTTCTATTGTCTCTGCGTTTTCCCTCTGGGACTGGCAGCCATTTTTAATGAGATGAGAGATACAACGCGGTTAATTAGAGGCAGATGTTGGCTCCTTGTTCTTCTGCTCACATTAACAGCATACTGCATTGTGTAGTTACATGATGATCCACGCTAACATCGAACTATCACTGTTGATAACGTGAGCAGTTGACATCCTTGTTACCCTATTCTTCTACTGCTTATTATTACATCTAGCCAATATTTACATGAAGCGTAAGACAGAGTCTAACGAACAACACTCTCCAGCTACACTAAGGCAAATGAAGGAGTCTCTGCTTTTGGAGCTTGAACAGTTGTGATACTATCTTGGGACTCTGTTTGTAGTTTGCTTCCTGCTAAATTAAACGGCAACAGGTTCCTCCCCATCATCACCCCCTACTTTGTCCCTGTTGGCCAATTGGTGAGCCGCAATATGCTAATGTGTTTTTTGAGAATGTCCTATTTGTTTAAAAATAGCTGGCTGTGTGATGAAGCTGAGGTCTGTGGAGTAAACGGAATCAGTTCTCTGGAGTTGTACTGACTTTAGTTTGCTTTTGCTCATTTCTGTTTTCAAGATTTCAGAAATTAAAGATGTAATAGTTTTGTAATAAAGTTCTACTTTCTATAATATAGGCTTATCTGAAAATACATACTATTTTGTGAAACCGGTCATAGTTTTACAATTTTTTTTTATTATTATTTTTTTTTTAATTTCAGAAATGTGGTACTTTTAAAAGGGGATTTTAGTGTAGAACATGTATGTATATAAATTGTTTTGTTTTGTTTTTTCCAAAATGTAACTTTATGACAGTTTAAATTGTAGGTGAGATTTAAGGTGAGATTTAAAACCCGAGTTCCAAACAAATTTGTGCTAAAACACGAATGTGTAAAATTAAAATAAAAGCTAAATTAAATAATTTACAAATTACCATAGAGCATACTGACAAACCGGTAGCTCCTGAAGGCTGCCAGTGCCTTGAATCACTACTACCGGTTTGCCCACACCAACTCTGAGGCCCTCCTCTAGAACCTCAGTGTTGACGGAGAGGCAGTCATCATGTTCCAACCAGCATGACTCAACCACAAGTTTGAAGACAGTATTTATTAGATAGTTTTCACAGAACAGGGAAGTCCACACCTAATGGCCTCATATCAAATGTTTAGATAGTTTAGATAGTTTATTTAAATCTCCACCTGAAAGCCAGCATCAAACTGAGGAAGAGAGTGGGAGGGATGGTTACAAATTGAAAATGTTTTTCTAAACATCTGGTCTGCTCAACGCCTCGTTGAGGTACTTAGACTTAAATAGATCCACAAGGGAAATTGCTTGGTCAAAGTAGCTCAGTTATGGATAAGAAGAACACTCTCGGGATACCACAAAAAGAAAAATATGTGTAAGATAGACAGTTAAAAACAAAAATAAAATAAGCAGACAAATTTGCACAAGAAAAAGAGACGGAAGGAAATATAGACATCGGAAGGATAATGCAATAATAGTGCAATGATGTGGATGGAGGAGCATTTACTAACATGAATAACTGTTACAGAATGGTGGCTTGTTGTGCAGCTGGAGAAAAAATCTATTGTCTTGATAAGGTTTATTGAATAAATAATTATTGTTTGCATATACAGTGTAGTGTATAAGAGTTAGGGATATTTGTATTTGTCTGTAATCTTACTGATCAAAATGTTGCATGGTAGTAATTAGTAAAAGGTTGTGGGAGTGAAGGAGTGTGTGTACAGGATGTAGAGCGTAGGCTTAATTAAAGTCATTCATCTGCAGTGAGATTACGTGGACTACTTCTATCTTGTTTACAGTCTAAAAACAGACACATTAAAGACAACTGAATCCTAATTTATTCCTGATAAACGGATAAAGTTTGATGATGCTCTGGGTAACTGGGTCTCTCAGCGAGCCGAGAGACAAATGACGTCAAGCACGAATATAAAAATAAAGATGAAAAACATACGCTCACGCGTGCTCCTGCTCTCCCCCTCCTCAGTTCGTATCGTCAGGAGTCGACAGTGGTGTGAGATGACTCCATGTCTGGACGATGAAGGCTGCGATCTCCTGGTCAACCAGTCGGGCTGGACCTGCACGCAACGAGGAGGCCGAGTCAAGACCACCACGGTGAGAACAGACCCCACAGACAGACATTAAAAAAATATATGAAAAGTGGAAGTGAATTACTATTTTGCTGCTACGTTTCACTTGTTACACTGCTTAAACATGCGTGGAATCTGCAGGAAACACTCTCCCAGTTTGGGTGTCACTGCCCAATATGACTACATTACAGATACAGTACATAGTACACTAATAGTATGAACTAAAACTAGACCAAAAACCTCAAACTAAAAAAGTGTGCCTGTGTTCTCTGTGCTGTTTTGGGGATAAAAAAAGAAAAAGAAAAAAACAAGGAAATTTACGAACGTCAGGAATGGTTCTGCAGGTAGAAACAGTCAGAAATAATTATAACGACTTCATTCTTGCCTTTGCTGGCTCTAATTTTGACATCAGGGTAATATTAACATAATAATATCTTCTAGTGAAGCTGCTGCTGGTCCTAATTAAAATGACAGTGTGTACATGTGTGTGTGTGTGTGTGTTGAATAATTGCTAGCCATCTGTCCTGTGTCTGTCACTCTTCATAGCACCTGATTAACAGCGTTTAGCAGACACCATCCACCAAAATACACTAACACACACGTCTTCATCTCATTTTAATTTTTCTTTCATGTTGATTATCTTTCTGCTCAGTGTGTTGTCTGTCTGTTGAACATAGTGAGGCGGCTCCAGCTTTGAGCCGTGTCCAGTTTCTGGTTGTATTAGTGCCTTTTTTTTCTAATCAAAGTTCTCTTTTCTAAACAAACTTCTGTCTTTCAAGCATTTTGTTTAAGCTTTTAACAGTTTCACACAACTCGTATCAGCACACAAGTTTTTAGTCTTTTGTTCATCAAACATTTTTTTCCCACTTTTAGGCCTTTTCATCCAACTTATTTACACTACTTATGGAGTCTGCTTTGTGTCCGTTTCAGATCTAGTTGTGCTTTGAATTAAATCTGTTTATGTGCAATGATCTCTCCTTTCATACAGACACCCTGCCTTTGCTTCCCATGAATCTGAAAGGTCATTTGTAACCTTAACAGTGAAATATTTTTAACAGAACTCCACTCACTGGTTTTCTTTTTACTATATTACTTAGTAAGAGAGGTTTGGTCATATCAGGGTACCTTTAAACTTTAAGGTACCTTGATATGATCAAACCTCTCTCTTAAAAGACTCTCTAAAGTTTAAAGAGTCTTTAATTCCGTTTAAAGTCATTAATGTGGCAAATCCTTCTCCTCCTCCTTATACTCCAACAGAACATATTGTGGTACCACAACAGCAAATGCATTTTGCAGAAAACTACTCGAAGGCATCCAGTGTATTCAGACTGACAGCAAAAAGACGGCACAATGTTTGAATCCAGGCTGACTGGGGTCTCTCTGTGTGGAGTTTGCATGTTCTCCCTGTGTCTGCGTGGTTCTCTGACTTTCTCCCACCGTCCAAAGACAGAGATGTGAATGTGAACGGCTGACTGTCTGTCTGTGTTAGCCCTGTGATAGACTGGAGACCGGTCCGGGTTGTATCGTGCCTCGCGCCAAATGATAGCTGGGATAGGCTTCAGCAACCCTCCAGAGAACAAGTGGTTACAGAAAATGAATGAATGAATTTATTGTATTCGCATTTAAAGATCTCCATGCTATATTTCTATTTATGAAAAAAAAAAAAAATAATTCCAAAAGGCAAAAACCCAAACAAACCCACACCAGGAGTCTGAATGCCAGTCCCAGACTGAGTTTCCTAACTGTTCACACCCACTTGAGAGCTGTTCAACACCAATAAAACTGCCCCTGAATGTGATTAAGCCCCTGATTAGGAATTACCCAAACAGAATTTAGGGAAAAAAATTAAATACATTATCCAGTGTGATAATTTGCTATCAGTTAAATGTACTTTATACAGGTTTTAAATACAGTGTTAAGTTTCACCAAATTAAAAAGACACCATTAAATGAAAATTCATACTAATATGAATTTCACTCCTCTAGTATACTATATTATCCAGTACAGCACACACAAAAAATGCACGTCAAACTATAAATGAAAAATGATACAATAAAGTGTTCATGTCTATTGTTCATGTATTTATTATTCTTCTCATTCTCTGTGTCATGTACGTGTTAAGCTTACCCTGAAAAATGGTTATGTGTGGAATAACCCAGAAATCACTGTCTCTATGATAAACGTAGCTGGGATATTCTACTTTCAGTTTCTTAAACCTGGCGGCAGTGTCCTGCATATACCCATTAAACCATGCCTCTTTATTCTTTCTTGTGTTCTGGTTCTAGTTTGAGATGAGTCACTCCATTGTCTGACTAATAAGGTGAGTCAAACTGAATTTGACATGTCAGGTTTAAGTGCTTTTCCTCTACGGGGAACTTTAACAATGGATGGTGGTGCAAGCCAGCTGCTCTACGTATGTCAGCTCTGTCAGATTGTTGTCAGATTGGTCTGACATCCTCGTCATGGTGTATCTCTCAACCTCATTGGGCACTGTGGTGACTTTTGACAGTTTGTCCTTGGAGACGAGGCCATTAGGTGCGGACTTCCCTGTTCTGTGAAAAGCCATGTGTTTTTTTACCTACGTCACAGTCCAAATTTACTTCTTTCAGCCGTCTCTCTCTGTGCTTGGTTGTATTAGCAAGAGCTTTTCACAGGTCAAAGGTTTGAACCCAATCTGAAACTAACCAGACCAAAACCTAGCTGAACCCAATGTGACCCTGAACCCACATCACTTGATCTAAAATGCGACCCACCCCAACAGACCCTGGCAACCTGGTACAACATTTAAAACAAAAATCCTAGTTCCTCCTGTATCGGTTATAAAATCCATATGTCTTTTACTCCACTTTGTTTACATTTGATAATTTTTTTTCCCTTTTTATACTTTTTGTATCTATTCGTTGTGTGGTTACTTATTTTTCCTTACACGTCAAAGTTTACATTTTTCCTCTGCAGTTGTGATGCAGCATGTGAAAGCAGACCCTTTGTAGTATTAGACATACTGGCAAACTCACCTGAGTCCCAAGGCAGAAAAATGAGACAGTGTGTCTCAATTTTTCAAATTTTATTTGTGTCCCTCAAACATTGTGTCTGATCTACGCAAATGAGATATTGTGTGGATCAATCCGCACCTGATGGTCCCTGGTACCATGTCAGGTTTCAGAGTTGAGTGGACCTGTGAATATTATCACGAGTAGTTACGCGAAATGTTTTCTTATCCACATTAGTAAATAATCCTTCTCATGGAACTTCCCTTTTCATTGTATTTTGAGGAAGACTTATGACAGTGATGATGATGAAAAGTTTGGGGGAACAGCATCTTGATCCAGAGCTCGGATTGGGAAAACTGAATCACTCCTTGGTCATTAAAATAATGTGCACATTTAAATAATGCTGTAAACTATGCAGATATCTATTATGTAACCCTTGTTTTTGAATGAATTATTAATCTCGATTTAATGAAGATATTAATAAGAACATTTAAAGCATAAATAGCCCTAAAACCACAGCATAATAGGATGAATTAATAACTATCTTGTTATTCTTTACAACCTGGACTATGATCCAGCCTCTAACTGGGTGATGCTCATCCCCAACTGACGAACATCTCCTCGAGTTCTGGCTCGCAACGAGAATCTCTCTCCTCTTGTCTTCAGTTAGTTTAAAGACGACAACTTTGTGTCTGCTGCCTCTGGCTCAGCTCTGAATACACAGAGGGGGGCAAGAATCAAATGTGCTAATGAAGGACAGCAGATCTGATTGCCTCGCTAAAAGGCAAAATAAATTACAGAGGCAGCTCTGAGTGGGTGGGCCAACGCGAAACTCTTCTGTGTTTACACAAAGGGAAGAGTCAGCGTTCATTAAAACGCAAAGAGCAGGATCAGAGCAACAAACAACGCGTAATTAGCCCAGAGGACGTTGGTGGGCTTGTAGGGACATACAGAAAGTGTAGAGGATTTAAATGGTGATGTATAAGGCGTCTTGACAAAAGAATCACAGTGCTCCTTCACACAATATGTCGGTACAGACTGATGGAGAGGCTTTTTAAAAAAATAAAAATAAAAACACACCTGAAATTGTCAGTGATGTGTATGTATCTTTTTACAGAGATATTTCTATAAGTTAGCGTGCTGACCAGCCAACCCTTTTTATAATATCAGACTTTCACATTGGTATTTTTGCTACAGACGTAGACTTAGATGTTTTTCGTTAGTTTTTCGCAAAATAAAAGTGATATTTCTGAGTTGCTCTTTGTACATGTTTCCATTGAAAGGTGTTTTGTGAATGAGCTGTAACCCTCATAAAGTGTTGTCACGTGATATCCCATAATACTCTTAAATTTTTGTCACATGAGACTTCGCTTTGAGAAAGATGGATTTCAATTTCATTTCATTTGTCATCTCCAGTGACGGCAGTGACAGGAAAACAAATGTTTCCATTGCACTTTTGCTGTAAACGTCTATATCAATACGTCTAAAAACAAACCTCATGAGAGCATAAACGTTTCTAAATGTAGGTGTCTGTTACCAGCTTTTATTGCAATATTTGGATTTTGCGCATTTCTAGGGGTAATGGAAACATCTTAAGTCAAAACGGTGAACAAAGAGTTATTCAACCTAAAAAATACGTTTCTTAGGGAGACAACACCAGAGCGTGGGTGTAGAAAACGATCTGATGTGGCATGCATAATGTTGTTTAACATAATCAATATTAAGTCAACGATGTCTTTTCTGTAACCTCCACCAAAGTGCTCCTATTGCCTAAATCTAACTAGATCTAAATCAAACACGACTCAGACTGTAAACCTTGATATGTGGTCTCAAGTGTTGTGTTTTGTTATTTATTTATTTATTCATTCAGTACTTATTTTCATGTCACATCCAGTTTCTATAGTGTAAAATAACTACCGTATTTTCCGCATTATAAAGCGCACCGGATTATAAGGCGCACCTTCAATGAATGGCCTATTTTAAAACTTTGTTCATATATAAGGCGCACCGCATTATAAGGCGCACTGTCAGATTTTGAGAAAATTGGAGGTTTTTAGGTGCGCCTTATAGTGCGGAAAATACGGTAGTTTATCGGTTACGAGAGGAAGGGCAGCGGAGCGGTGTTTTTTTATCGCGGGAGAAAAAGCTCTTTGGCATCATCGCGGTGAAGAGATGAATGACTGCAGCCATCTCGCTTTGTTCCCTCGGAAACTCTGTTTAGTCTTCTTTACTTGGCGCAGGTCATCTTGTTGCTTCCTCCACTTCCGCACCATTGATTCGTTAATGTTAAATTCTCTCGCTGCTCTATTCCCGTGTTCTACTGCGTGACTGATCGCCTTGAGTTTAAACTCTGCGTCGTAAGCGTGTCTCTTTATAGGAGCCATTTTGGGGTCTTTACATAAACACACAAATGGAAATGAAACGGCACGCCTCGCGCAGTCATATATCCCAGCATGCACTGCGCGCTTCTTCTTCTACGGGGGAAAATGAAGTCGGCGGCTGCTTACCGTAGTTGCGAGGCCTGTTGTGGCTCAATATTGGTCCATATATAAGGCGTACCGGATTATAAGGCGCACTGTGAGCTTTTGAGAAAATTGGAGGTTTTTAGGTGCGCCTTATAGTGCGGAAAATACGGTAACTAAAATTAAACTCCTCAGAAAAATGGATGCTTGAATTTTAACTACCATAAGTGGCAGAAACCATCCTTGAAAAAAAAAGACATGTACTTTCGTGTTTTAGTTTGGCCCAAGTCTAACATGGAGGAGGTGAAGCTCATGGCCTATACAGCAACCAGCCACCAGGGGGAGCTCCACTTGCTTTGGCTTCATTTTGGAGGAGATGTTCCAATGTCTGTTCTTATATTGTCTATGGGAGAGCGTGGTAAACAGTATACTTTTAGCATGCTAGTAGTCATCGTGAACAGGCATGCTAACGTTGGCATTTAGCAAAACAGAGCCGCTAGCATGGCTGTAGGCTGCCTATTATTATATTCACTGAAAAATGATAACATCTATTTATACAGCAGTTTTCAAAAGCATACAAGAAATATATTCCTACGAGATCAAAATCAATAATATAATTTAAAATGAAATGGACTCTAATGGAGAACTGAAAGGTATGGAAAGAACAGAAGAAACCAATTCCAGCCACATGCAGGAGGTTTTAAAAACAAACAAGTGTTGTCAAGTGTTCTGGCCCCTGTGACCTATGCAGGTAAAGTTCCCAGGTCTTAACCTACCTCAGGAGCATCTGGAGGTACAACATTGCAGTTTCTTAACCTGAACACTTAACTGTATATTTCCTAGCCGGACAGTCCATTCTCATGGGAGTTTTAGCCATCTATAGCCACTGATAATATTAAAAATGGGTTTATAGCCCTCTTTAATATTTTAAGAAGCTGCAGCTTTGCAATATTAATGAGACAATTTCTGGCTTGTTTTTGCCTTGGAAGTGAAATAAATAGAAACAGAGCTCATTGTTTCTCATCACCGAGCGCAATTCATCATAAAGCAATTACGTCGGAAACAAGGCCGCCTGCTTTCCAGTTTACTCCCAGCTGTGGTGTTTATCATGGAAATAGGAGATAGCGCACACGCGTGCACGCGCACGCAATCACACACTCTTACACTGCTACACTGATAACTGAAGGATGTATTTGCTGTTGTAGAGCAATAACATCATTTAAACTGATGTGTAACTAACAGCACCGTGAAGCTCGTTTGTGCTGTGTCTGTCCCTGATTTAATTTCTTTTTAATATTTTTTTTTCTCTTCGACTGGCTCTCCATGATACCGTCTCCTCTCGCCAGAGTCTCTGATGACTTCTGCTTCTTATGTTTGTGTTTTTTTTTGTATTTGTGTTAGTGAGCTGCAGATGGAACACTGGCTTATTTGCTGTTGTTTTATACTGCATCTTGTAATTTCAGTATGAACTTTATTACCATGAATGGTTGTATCACCACCACCAAAGAGCTCCAATATTACATAATGTGACTCTGTCTTTTTCTTGTTACTGTTCAGAAGAAGAATCAGGATTCTCTTTATTGCCACATATGCTCAGGGATTTGTTTGTGGTGGTTGGTGATTGGTGGTCCTGTTCACATAGTAATCAAATACCAGGAAGCATTGATTTTCATTTGCAATCCCTCAATCAAAAACCCTCTGCCATATTTGCGCAAACAGGAAACAAAAAAACCCACTTGGCAATACACAACACAAACCTATGCCAAGCAGCAATCAGCAATGATTTTTTTCTTGATCTAAATCACATTCAATATGACTGAAAATCATAAAATCCAGGGATGAGGTTTTAATCATTTTTGTTTTGTTATCTCATGTTTTCTTTCACTTTGTATCTCTGCTCAATACGGCACCTCACATGGATTCCATACATTTACATATAGACAGATAGACAGAGAAGAAATGTAATGCCCCTCATGTGTTTATTCTGTAAAAATGTAAGCAGCTGATAAGAAACCCTCTTACCCACAGTACATGGAGACAAAGCAATTTTTTGTTACTAACTGGCAAACGTAAAAACACACAGAGTGGGGGTGTTATGGTGATGTTCGGGATATTAGAAAGAGTAAAGAGGATGTTAGTGTTGTGCCCCTGGATTTGCCAGGATTCTCTCACTAGTTTCAGACCAAACGTGCGTGAGACCTTGAAAGCAGAATGGCGTGATTGAAATTCTAAAAACATTTATGTGAGGATGGTGTGTGGGGCAGGTGACTGGAAAGTTGAAACAAAAAGGGGGGAAACATTTAATTAGTGTTCCACATCTTTAAATTATTCACCTTCAGTTCATCTGAACCCACCTCTACTACATGAACGGAAAAATGTATATATTATTTAAAAATGGCTCAAGCGCCCTGAACACCACCAGTTTATTAATCTCCACTGGTTTTGTTATTTGCCCCACTGAAGCAGAATAAAGGGTGAAAGCCCTGGCCTGCAGTAATAGTCACTTTGATAAAGGGAGTTATAGTTGCTCATCTAATCCTATGTTGTGGATGGCCAAGTAAAAAATTGATTTAGCTTATATTCTTCAAACAAAGACAGTATTACTTAATACTCTGTGTTTAATGACATTAGTACAAAGAGAGACATGAGTATTGTTTCATAAGTCTGACTGCATCTTAAAGGAGGCAGTGAAGATCTTAGGGGTACTTCAGTATGAAGTGTTTAACCTGTCCTCGACATTGTCCTTTGACATTTCTATGTGGGCTTTTTTCCATGAAATATAGAATAAGTTTAGTCCAAGGCAATACTGACCTTTGTTTTTATATATATATATATATATATATATATTCTGATATCTCATTTACATTTCCCCCCACTATTAATTATCCCCTTAGAACTACAACTGTTTGTTTTCATTTTTTATTTGAGGTTATTAGAACTCATGGTTGAATTGGGAAAGATATTTTACTTTATCATTTTATTTATTCAAGTGCATGACTGCATTATTGTGCTATATTTTTGGCAGCTGAACATTTAGATATGCTTGATGAGGAGGTGTAAGAGGTGATTATTTAATTCCGTGGATGCTAGCTGCTCGTAACCTATAGTCTCTTGTTTGATTCATCATGATTCATACAGTCTTTCTATTTTAGTTCATCCCAAGATACTGAATAGGTTTAACTGTTGAAAAAGAATAACCAACTGTTTTTGGATCAAACAGCGTATGGGGTCTTATTTACGGGAATGCAGTAAACATGGGGCTGTTGTCATGTTGAAACAGGAAACTGGTACGCATAAACAACAGGAACATTATTGTCTAAAATATGATTGTATGCTATTGCGTAAAGTTTGGCTTCATTTGAATCTAAGGGGCCTGGCCAGCCAAAATACTTAAGTACTGTATGTGTATACCACTGCCCATGTACTCTCAGTTTGTGCCACTGCTCAGCATTCTGTGTTTTTAGTTTGTTTTTTTCGATGGTCCTTCTCAGCTCTGTTATCTGTCTAAACACCTGGCTGTGAATTAAAACCACTCTTCCTCCGGGGGAAAGGAGAAAGCGATGCGTGACAGGTACTGGATTCTGATTCTCTTCCTGTAATTGATCCGGTTTCAGCAGGAACTTGTTGGAGTGCGGGTTTAAACAGTGTGAGAGACAGCAAGTCTCTGAATATGACCAGACCTCAGCCACGCTGATCAAAGCTCAGATCACAGTGAGGAGTGAGGAACTGCTGACGGTGAAATGACCTCATGTGGTCCTGTTGTTTTTACTACCTGATATGGGAGGATTTTAAAGAGTTGTGGAGAGATAATCAGGCTTGAGAGCAAAGTCACTTCATCCTTCAAATATGCATGTAGAGTTTTTCAGCCAGCTTTTTTTTTAAATGGTTTGTGTTAATTATTTATTTTAACGAGTGGCGTACACTAAGCCTGACCAACAAATCCTTTTCTCTTAAATCTCTGTATGATTTTTTTTTAAAGTAATAAAGTGTGTGAGCACTTGATATGTTGATATGTTAATTTTGATTCCCCGTGTTTTCAGCCTTTGCGCTAAGCTAGCTGGCTTCACAAACAGAAGTGACTGATCTTCTCATCTGATTGTCTGTCAGATGCTAAAACTATGAGCAATGAATAAATAAATTTGATCCCCTTAATTCTACCTTGACTATTGTTTGAAGCCTCCAATAATAAAGTTCAGTCTGTAACTTTTCCGCAACTTTGAGGCCCGGAATTAGCATCCTTCAGCTCTACAGATAAGACACACTTTGGGGATTTTGATAAACAGTAAAGTGTTTGTACAGTGGGTTAGGGTCAAGTCCATCAAGATGAGTCACAAGTGTTTCTGGGCGGGGTTGGAGTGATTAAAGACGCGAATAATGTCTTAAAAAAAAGAGCACCTGGAGCTGAAAGTGTTCAGTAGTTCATTTCTAACATTTATACACGATGATTACAGCCCACAGAGGACAGTCATTTTCCATAGCAAAGGTGTTATTGGGCGTCGCAGCAGAAAGCACAAGTCATTTGCTGTCTGCTACATCAGAGGTCTCAGACATTACCTGTCTGTATGTGTGCGGTGGTTGAAACATTCAGACGTACTTTGCATCTATTTTTTGTCACACAGGGAGAAAAACACAGGGGAGCGAATCACAGTCTGCTCAATCAGGCTGTGATTCAATTCTCCTTGGTGAGACGGGCACCTGTTACATTTTGACGTGCAAATGCAAAGACTAAATAACATGTAAATGCTGGGGTTGTTTTTAGAACATGAAAAATTGCAGCTGCTTGTTTTCACCTTCTCTTCTGCAGGCACGAACTCTCAGGGGTCAGTTTCCACTGAAGCCTCCTGTAAACTTCCAGAGGTAGTTTGAAGGAAAGAAGTGAAGAAGCGGGCACATTAACACATTAGCCCGGATTTAGGACTATATTTATTTCTGGAAAAATTACCTGCACAAATACATGTTCATATCAGTACATATTATTTTTTATTGAGATAAGACAATATTTTAATATTTATAATCAAATTGTTTTACTTCAAATTGAGGAGGACCTGATTGAAACGAGACCATAGTTTGATCCTCCTCCTGCAAAAATGTAGGCAGCAAATCGGTCTGAAATGATTCAAACACCTTCACCTCCATGCTTAATCATCTGTGTGCGTGGCGTTTAGGGACCGTCTGAATGTTGATTCTTTTTCAGGGTGATGTATGGTTCTCAGTGTAATCCAACTCGTCCTTGTCAGACTCCTTCAGCTCTTTTAGATTCCAGCTGCAGTCAAATAGGATGGGCATGAATAATTCAGGGGTGAGCAGCTCTTAGGCGCTACTGCTGCTGCTGCTTCTTCGTCTTTTTCTGGTTTACACCTGGAAATTACCAGAAAGCTTCTTTTCCACAGCAGAGACAAAAATGAAGTGTCACCACTTAAGTTTTGTGTTTTAATCCCAGAGACCTCAAGGGGACATGTCCACTCTGTGAACTAGTGGAGTAGCAAGTTAAACATCTTTATATATCTTCTGTTGATGTGTAACACAGTTAAGAAATCAAGTGTCAACCAGTGTCACACATTCATTCCCATGAATCGTTTCCCAGCTGACTCCAATCAAACCTACGTGCACATCTAGAGTTACAACTGTGTGTTTTTATACGCAACAAAAAATAGACCCCAAGTGTTTTTGTCTAGGTTGATTAACATTTTGTAAAACCTTCAGAGCTCAGCTTTTAAGGGGAATCACTGAGCAATTTCTACCCTTAAATGGATGTGTTGTCTTGAAATGTGTTTTTGGTGAATAAATAATTCACCGTGTAGGCTGATTTATTTCATGAATATTCTGTCTTATCTTGTGATCCATTAGTCAGCACAGTAATCACTAATCACAGACGTGCTTGTGATCATTTTAAAAAGAGTCGTCTTTGGTTAATGGCTGTGCTTGGATGGATAAACGTGGATACGTTTCAGTTTTTTTGCATCCTTTCTTTAAATGTCCACACTTCTGAGATCTTCTGGATTCCCAACTTGGATATTTGACCTGAATGCAACTACTTGTGCTACTTTGTGGTGTTTTTAGCACCACGTTCAAAGCTCCTACGGCCACTGAGTCCGCACGTCTGTCGACAGGAATGAACTAGACACGGTTTAACAAAGAATAGTCCAGGCATTATTAAGGAAAGCTTGTTTTAAAAGGGACTGAGCAGCACCTATAAGACTTCACATGTATTTGTCCTTGAACATTACTGCAGTTTCAGCAGAGTTTATATGTCAGCTCCTTGTTACCGCCTCCGTCTGTGTCTCCGACACGTTGTATAAATTTCCCAGGCACTCAGTGACTTCGTTTCAGTGTTCAATTTTAATTGGAAGGAGGACAGTGCGGGCTCTAATTCTGTGGTCTGCGTGAGGCTTGTGTGTTCTCTAATAAAGCCCAGCAGAGTCAGCTCGAGGTTTGCTCGCCGATATCAGCTGGAACACGAACATGAAGCTAAGGAGTCAAATTTAAACCAGTTTGTGACTCAGCCCTCTCAGAGTCTCTTTACGCGTTTTACTTTATTTATAGTGGAGAGTGTGGTTGCGGAGACCTGATGCAGTTTGTCGTATGAAAGACTGCGCTGTTCTATTTATATGTTGCAGCCATCTACAGAGAGTACTCCTTTCCTTTTTCCTGAAAAGCATACTCAATTGGGGGACGTAACAGTGAGTAGTTTTCTCAGTATGTAGAAAAAACCCTGCAACTTTGTTAATTTTTTGACATCAGAACCACAGTCTTGCTCTGAATAGATTTAATGTATAGGCAGGTCCCAATAACGTACAGAACCGTGGAAAGATGTATTTACTTACTACTATTTTATATTTTTATTTATTTATATTACATAAAGAAAAAAAGACTAAGGACTAAAGACAAGATCTTGTATCTATCTTGTTTGCAAACCATTTAAGGGTAACAAACTCTACTCTGCTCTCCCTCACAAAGTACGTTGTTGTATTAGGAAAAGGCAGTTTAATACTGTATATTTTATAAACCCATTTGGTTCGGGCCCTGTGGTTGAGATCATGATTATGAAATTAATTACTTCTAATTGCTCTAGTGTGATATTGTGATGCTTAATACAAGCAGATGTAATTCACTTCATCAGAACCGGATCATACGTAGTCAGGGGAAGAGGGCTACAGCAGGGAAGGGAGACGGGAGTGGGTAAGAGGGAAGGAGGAAGGGGGTTCACAAGGAAGTTCACAAGGAAGGCTTCACAAGGAAGGTTGTCCTGCTGGAGTTGTTGTCCTGCTGGAGTCTTTGTTCTTCTCAGCTGTCTCCTCATTTGTTCTACCTTTCATCTCAGCCATGACTTTCTCTCCACTTTGTGAAGAAATGGAACTTTCGTTCCCCTTTCTCTCCCCTTGTATCCCATCTGTTATTTTTCTTCCTTTCTTGGCTTTTCATTTCTCCTCTTCCCTCTCCATCTGCTTCTGCGCCTTTGCTTTCAGTGAGAACAACATTTACTAAGTATGTTTTATATTCTGGTAAACAGTGAAGCAGTCTGAAAAACCAAAACTGTCCAAGTGTTCCTGAGGGACCTCCGCATGGATTTTATTATGAGCCCTTTGTTTGCCCTTTATCTGCACAATTGAGTTTAGGAGGAGCTGGTCGGTGTCCTGCTTCGCCGCAGCCGCCTCGTACTGATCTGAGAGACGAAAGCAGCACCAAGCTGCACTGCTGGTGTTTTCAACCTCTTCCATTTCACAACAATTAAGACCGCTGTGCTCCTGGGAACCCTCAGCATTTAGAAATGTTGATGCTGATCTATGCCTCATCATAATGTTATCACAGAGAATGACAATATGAAACTGGCTTGTTTTTTTTTTTTGACATACAGCGTGAAGTGTGGGATCAAGTCAAACTATGTCCAGTAATTTCTCCCGACAAGAGAGCCATGTGCCGCATTCATTGTTCACCTGAACCGAGCCATGTCAAGTCCCAAACACAACCACCACAATTCGGAGTTAATCACAAATTAACTTTGGACATTCATGTGATTAATCCTGATTACGTTTTTTGATTGATTCACAGCCCTCATCTCAACATGTTTTCACTTGGTCTGTGGATCATTAAGAGTAACTACATGGGGGAAAAGACAATTTTAGTCATTTAAAATGAAAGGAGTCTTTTCTGGAGCAACTATAGATAGCTAAATGTCTTCCCAACAGCAGCCTCACTGTGCACTCATTAGTTGTGAGACATTTTCTCTTAATGTGGGCTTATATGTGTCCTCTAGGTCTCCTGACAGCGGCAGCAACAGGGCAGACGCTCCCCAGGTAAAAAGCCTGGTTCCCATCGTCCATCGGCCATCATCGCCAAGCAGACCATATGGTGCCGCTACAGCTGCTGATGACCAGTCATCAGCTGCCATCAGAGCCGCGGGGCAAGGCACTCCCTGGTTGTACTGTGGAAATTGCAGCCCAGAGTTCCTCTTCTTGGGCAGAAATTGAAAGCAGATTGCGGTGCATCGTTGGATGGATTTTTTTTTTTGTGGCAAAGCAACTCTGTTTCGTTTTTACAGACCAAAGATGAACAGAGCCAACGATGAGACCTTTTTGGAGGGGTGGAGACACCCGCCCCCACACATCACCATATCCTTGTAAAGAAAACGAACACATTGTGATATTTTACAGCGAGAAGATTTGCTGAGCAAAGTGAATTTACATATGAGACAATGATAAAACGTGTGTCTGATACAGGAGAGAGGTTTGTGTTGGGACAGTCTCGCCGGCTGTGTGCTGAACTTCACCCTGGTGGAAAAATAAAACCATGCAGTTTTATGATAAAACATAAAACTCGTGCACTTTTAGTCAGCTGATGATATATTTTAACGAGGGCAGGAACAACTTGTAATGCGGTCAGAGCTGAATTTACCTTTATAGAAAACTATGAAACTCAACTGTTTATACACGAAAGGCATCTCGAACAACGACGTGGACCGTATCATAAAGCTCAATTTAAACATCTTTAGGCCCGTTTTTTATGTTATGCAATGCAGCTGCAATAGGAATCAACCTCAGATGTCACAAAGCGATATCTGTCTCTTATGATGGATCTATACAAATCACAACAAGATGCCACAGTACAGCGCCTCCCAGAGGGCAGGCACTGCTTCCTCTCATACCGCACCCAAAAATGATTCACGATGTTTGGCATCAGTGCGCAGAGTTTCTGATATTTTATCATAAAAACTGCATCATTCTCAATGATTTTTTTCCCTTTTCTTAATGAATGTATTCTTCACCAGACTTCATTGTGCACTTCATCAGATTTGATAGTTTGTGGTTTGGACAACATCCAGTCAGCATGGCAGATTTTAATGCTACAACAAGTTAAGTATTTCACAACTGACGGCAACTTGCAATTTCTGAGGGAATACATGACATGTATTTTCGAGTGTGAAGTTCTATGTATAATAATTTTATATAATAATAATGTTGTGTCTTTGTAGAAATCCTGATTTAACCCATGTTGCTCATCAGCTTTGAATGCTGCTGTTGTTCAGAGCTCGCCTGTGGTTTCTGAAAGTTTCATAACAGACACTGAGGAGGAGGAAGAGTTTTTGATACCACTTTCTGATAAGTCCTCTCTAAAACATTTCTAAATATTGACAAGTGTTAAAAGCAATAATTAAAATTCATCCACATTAGTGGTTAATACCTTTTTGCCACATAGTGAAAAAATCTGTTTGACTGGTTATGTCAGCAGTTATTAATTAATATTAGCCATTTCTAATGTTTTGACACATGAAGTCATCAACTCTGAAAGATGAAAATGTCAAGTTTCAACAACGACAGAACTATAAAGACAAAGCAAGTGACGTGTTGGAGGACATAAACTGATCGAAGAGATTTTTCACAATCTGCCAAGCTGAAAGTTGTCCACATTAAAGGCTGATAACTGACCTATTAAGTATTGGCAAATGATGTATTGACATTAATGAGGCCATTTTCATTACAAACCCTTTTATGAGAAAGTGGCAGTGAGTTCATTTATAATAGATCAATGTACACCAAATCGCAGAATGCATTGAATTTGCAGCCCATCTCTGTCTGCTGGAGGAGATTAAGTCACCATTTTAGTTTTGATGCTCCCCCACTATGAAACCATGTTTTTTTTCATTAAACAAACAAACCTGAGTTTAACTGTCTTTTATCTTTTTTAACTTTTCTCTCTGACAGATTAAGTGGTTTTATCTAGGGAAAAACAACCTCACGTTATGAGGCTTTTTTTTTCTTTTTTTGCCCCAACATCATGACATTTATATAATCAACATTTTAATTTGATAGATGTAAGGTTCCAGTTTCATATTGTCATTCACTGTTTTAGAAAAGAAAATATGGGAACATCCATTTTCTTACCGCACATGATTCGTTGATGGCTTCGGCTGTGAAGCATCCATGGATGGAGGTTTCAGAAACCCCCTACTACCAATCTTTTCTGACATCGAATGAAGGTTTTTCTATGTTTGTTTGTTTTTTTTTTTTTTTTATTTTTGTTTTTTGTCAAAAGTCTAAAGTCTATTATCATATCTATTCCTACTTCATGCAATGATTTACCTTAAACATAGAGGTGAAACAGAGATTGCCTGAAAAATCCTTGTTATTCTGCTCTTTAAAGGATATCACACCCTTTGAAAGCTAGCTTTTTACTTTGCCTTCCAATGTGCCTGTTACACTGGAAGCTAGTTGTGAGAGACTGCAACATGGAGTTAGGTGTCAGCTGAAGTGTACAATCTGCAGAGTTGAAGTATTGGCTGGAAGCACTAAGTCTTTTGTCATTACCGTAACATTGAAAGCATGGAAAAACGCCACACTTTATTTAAAAATATTATTAATTATTAATTACATTTTAACTCCGATGCCAGTTTGATTGATAGCCTTCCATTAGCCTGACTAACTAACCAGAGCCTCACTAGGGGGGGTAGCCTAAGGCTAATTCATTAGCTGGCTAATTAGATAGTTAACTTCAGCTATTTGGCTATGTTGGGCACTGATCATATAAATAATACTCCAAATTCACTTACCGGGTGTTCTGGTAAGAGTTAAAATCCAAAATGGACCAAAACCTCAAACTCAGTTGAAAGGTTGTCATTAGCTCAGGTGAGGACAATTACAGAGACCAAAGCTAGCAGCTAGCGGCCTCTGGCAGCGCCCACATGTCATCTGTCACTAAAAGCGGGAACGACCTTAATTATGCAGAATTTTAAACCTTAATAAAAAATAAACAAATGAGTTTCACCCTCGTACAGTTGTTATAAATAGTTAAATAAAGCACTGCTGCCTTTTGGAACCCAACCTGAACAGGAGGTTACCACCTGGGGGACATGCAAAAAAAAGTGTTTCCATTGCATTAACGCAGTAATGTAAGGCATTACAAAAAATAACTGGAATATTTTACCTGGTACAAATGTCAGTAACTGCCAAACAATGGATTTTAAACACGAAACTAATTAAAAAATTAAATTGTCTGTTTTTACATGCTTATATGCTCATTATTTTCAGCTCATCAGAGAAAATCATACGAAGAACATCGTAGTTAAGTGTTCAGTTACAATATACAGTAGTAGCTTCTAGCAATATATGTATTGTGCCATGAGCCATGACTGCAGCCATTATATTGTACTGTTGTTAGCGTCATCATCTACTGGATGGGTAAACAAGCTGCACTGAATGCAATAAGATCTGCTGAGAACACAAAACCCATATTTCCACTTATTTTGATGAAAGTAACTTAAAAGTAATGTAATACATTACAATTCAAAGACAGTAATATTATAATGTAACTAATTACTTAGTAATAAGTAATGAATTCCGTTTTTGAGGTAACATTCTCAACACTGCCGATATGTCTCCACCTGTGTTTCCGTTACTAGTTTTTATTGCGATATATCAGTTTTTCACATTTCTGGGGGTGATAGAAAATCAGCAATGATGCTGCGGAAAGTAGGAAAAACTTGAAGTGAAGAAAATAGTTTCACGCTGCCTAGGGCAGTAATACGCACTGTAGCTCCAAAACTGGAAAAAATTCCAAACAAAAAAGAAGAGTAAAGCAAGCACAAACAAACGAGCAGAAATGGACAAAAAATGGCATGTTCAGTTTCATAGTCCTTTCAGATTGTTCTCTTGACACCATCTTGTATAATTCATTAACAACCTAAGTATATTCATAAAGCATCTTTCAAAACCTTTTACAAACACATTAATATCTGAAACAGTCATAATAAATGGCAAGTTTATACCCATTTGCACTTGGTCCTATTATAGTTGTGTATTTTTGAAAGAAAATGCTGCCAATGTTGTAACTACAGAGAATATCAAGTCCTAAAAAGTGTGTAACATTACATTCACACACCACTCTGAAAGGTATGAATAAAATAAAATTAAAAAAATAACACTGCGTGAATACTGAGGAGCTAATTTAAGACAAGGTAAATAGATATGTCTACAAATAAGATAATTAAGATTTAATCTGGAGATGATGTGAGATAATGTATAATGAAGTTGTGATCCCAGCGCTAGTTTGATGTATGTAGATAATGAGATGATTAATCACAACCTAATGATTTGGTATCTAAGCCATATAATGAAGCTCTGACCTTCAGATAACACAGAAAGCACAAACAGGCAGAGTAGAGGAGGCGTGCTGTAGATGGAAACACGTACGTGTGTTTGTGTACTGTTGATTTACAGCCATAAGATGATTCTCCACACCTCTGACTGACAGGTGTTACAGACTCGGGCATTTTTGGTGAAGTCTTCGGACATTTTCCTGCTGAATTCACTGAGTAAATGCATATATTATCAGGCTTCAGATGAACTAAAAATACTGAGCAGAATGTAGGCTGAGCTCTCTGAGGCTTCACTGCTCTTACATTATCCTATTTTATTTATTAACTTTATATTTTGGCCTACTTCTCCTCCTCAACAGTATTAGCCTACTTTTATACAAAGGAAATGATCAAAAAACCTGCTTCTCTACATTACCTGTTTATTGACATCAAGATCAGTGAGAGCTGACAGGAAGTCGTTGCTCGTTGGTTTTTATTTAGAGCCGCAGATGAAAGATACTGTCAACATTTTAGTCTTTTATGTCACACATGAGCAGAATGCTAATGTCCAGTTCACAAGTTTACCCCCGACAATTCACAACCAATTCACAGGCACATTCTGGGAAGTCTCTTATTGCAGAGCCCACTCTTATTCCTAGGGTTTGCTGTTGACTGTAGCTAAATGTCTGTGCTGCCATCATCACTATTGCTCCCTACATGGCAATGAATAGTTGTCTGTCTAACTATCTACCTGTCTATCTGTTCAGCCCCGTATATTTTAACTTAAAACAGTGACTTTTTCTCAGCATTAGTGTTCAAAACTGACCAACAGTCCAAAACTGAAGTTACATTTAAACGAGAGTTGAAGCCAGCAATCTGAGCACACGTGAACACCTTAAAGGACAGGAGAGAACACACCCAGAACACATTGATGACGCATTTGACAACATTCCTTTGATAGTGTGAGTCCATAATGGATCCTGTAAAAAGAACACCTAATCAACAGGGGCGCAAAAAACAATAAAAAAAAATCTATTATTATAAATGATCACCTGAAAAGGAAAAAGCAGTCTATGTGATGTCTGTTCATTAGTAATGAGAGTCCTTTAAAACATGCTATCCTTGTAGCTTTAATCCAACTAAATGATAAATGATTCAATATGAGTACACTGTATGTGACTGAATCATTAAATAACATATCGACATGTGGTTTATTTAATTATTAATGTGATCATGTTGATGTTAAAGTAGCAGTATATATATATAAGTGTGTGTGTGTGTGTGTGTGTGTGTACAGTATATACACTAAATTACACAAAGCTCTAAAACTAGCCCCAACTATGCTTGCTATTTATATTTAACCACCAAATATTAGCCTGATGATATTAGCAGATGTCACAGTTAAACTATGTAGGATATTTCTTCAGTACCGACCAATACCATTTTTAAACTTCATTACTGGATATTTTTCTGTCACAGCACAGTGGAGAAGTTGTATAGTGAAGTTTTCAGGGTTCCAGTTTCTCATATGACTAACATCATATCAGAGATAAAGAAGATATAGCACATGGTTTAATATTCTACTGTTCTCCAAATTATTAAAATAAACAGGAATCAGATCTGAAGTGCTGGCTGGGGACACATAAAGACATTTTAAAGCCCGACGTGATCACAGGTATCTAAAACTGACTACTTGCGATAGTATTGTCAGGTCGGATGTTCATGCAGGTCTGAACGGGGAACATACAGAACATACAGTAAACAGCTCGGCGCCATATTACTTAGAATTTATCATCTTTTAATGTGCCCTTAACAAGGAAGCAACATAACAACACATGAGTTGCTGACAATGGTGCTGTTTGTTGGACGGATGTTGGACGGAGAATAATAAACCTCATCCTGAGGATTTTTGGATTGTATTTTGAATATTTCAAAATCCTCCAACAATAAGGGTCTCTCAGAGGAGTTGATATGGCATTGGTCTAAAAACAGGAGACTAGTAGCAGTAGCAGTATACCTGATGGCCTGTTGACTTGTCCTACAACAGCCACAGCACCAGAGGGTGTGCCACTGGAGAATGACTGAACCAAACAAAATCTGAGGCACTCTCTTTAAGAACACATTGCCTTGCAGCACTAACCTTCCCTTCAGCAGACAACAAACCAGAGGGAAAATTATCCAGGATGAGCCACCATTTGTTGCGGCCATACTCAAGTCTGACAACAAAGAGGGACACACACAGAGATAAGCATCAAAATAGTTTATATAAATCAATCAGTATTATGATACTAAGAAAATTAGTGTGACGTGTAAATCAGAAGAGTCGGTGACTGGTAAGTATGATGTGATGCATGTTGGAGGGTGCAACAAAACCAAACATATGAACAGGCTAAGGTGAATGCAGTAGGCTTGGCTGAAAGAATGAGACACTTACGCCCTTCTACAGACCAAGCCCACATGAGCAAGTACATCTGCAGCTCCACCTGAAAGCCAGCATCAAATAAAGGAAGAGTGTGGGAGGGACAGTCACATGCAAAATGTTCAAAAATGTTTATAGAGGACAAAAAGCTGAATCAAAAGAACTATTCACATTGCAATCATTTCTATCAGTCGTTTCTTGTCAGATTCACCCGTGACAACAAGAGAAAAAAGACCACACTGCTGTGGTAGATGAGCAGGCCATGGGGCAGCACAGCCTGTTTGAACTGCATAATAGCCAAAAGAAAGTGGACCATGGTTCAGCTTCCTGTGTGCATGAGGGTCAGAGAGCATGAGCAAAAAAAGCCTCACACAAGATTCACAGATGGTCCTGGTTCGTGACAGATAAACTACTTTTATCTCCATGTTCCTTCAAACCTCAGTGTAAGAGAAGCATCTTTTTTGAGGATGGTTACACAGAATGACAAGATAGGATTAAACTACAAATTTAAAAGTTAAAATGAAGCTGAACAGTGTTTTAAAGTATTCTAACCGCAAACACATCACAGCTGTTTTCATCTGAAGCTTCACAGTCGTGATGTAAACTCTCTCTGTCAGTCTGTGAATGTTAAAGCAGACTTGGCAAAGCTCCGCAGAGCCCTATTAAACCCTGCCAGCCACTCTGACATGATGCCATTAAAACATGACCCGTGTGTGTTTGTGTGTGAGAGAGAATTCTGTCCTCTGGCACCTCACGCTTGATGTTCCACCAGTGTCTGAAATAAAGATCAGTGTGGGAATCTGGAACTGGTCTGAGGTGCTCAGATAAAAAAATGTGTGAAAACCTTTCTGGATGAGGAGGAGTTAGGATATATATATATATAGGAAACACTAAATTACACAGAGCTCTAAAACTAGCCCCAACTATGCTTGCTATTTATATTTAACCACCAAATATTAACCTGATGATATTAGCAGATGCCTGCTAAACATTAGCACATGGATATTTTTGGTGTAAGAATGTAGTTCTAAAAGCTTCACACTAGCACTTTTAGGAAATACCACAACAACTAGAATGTTTGTCATCAGTGTAGCTTTTCCTGTACGTCCTCCCTCTGCAGGCCATGAACATCCAGCAATGAATTCAGCGACACATCCATTTATCCATTAGTTTTGGCACCATGCCCAGCAGGACCTGTGATGAAACATCTCAGACAATGCATTTAGTTAAAACTGAAGTTAAAGTGTCTCAGGGAAAGGCTGAGCTGGAGTCTCATTGTTTAGTTACACATTGGTGCAGTATGACATCACTGTGATGCGTTTCTCCTCTCAACCTCTTTGTGAAGCCAAACAGCTGCAGCCTCTGGTTGCTCATCTGACACCTAAATGAGAAAAATCACCCCCTCTGCCAGCTCCTTAAAAAGCCTATTTCCATCCTGTCAGCTCTCATTAAAACGCAGAGTGGTAAAGCCAGACCACTTGGCCCCGCCCACTGACTCTGACCTCATGAGAAGAATAATGTCACTGTGTTTCTGTTCATGATGATGATAGAGTGGATGAAAGAAATGTGATATCAGATTTAGTTCAATAAATACTGTAATCCCGAATGTTTTGATATTGTCTTTGAATGGAGTCGGTGTCATAATTTTACTTTTGAAGATACTGGTAAAAATCTGCACAAAATAATAATTTCAGTAATTTTAGGTTACTTGCATAACTCTGGGACACTGTGACCTCATCTGAAGCTCTTGTTATATTCTGTCAGGCGAGAGTGGCTGCTGCACATCAGTGTCTTAGAGCATAGGTCTTAAACGGGGGGTGCGCGACCCCTAGGGGGTCCGCATGGGTACTGCTTGCAAAATCTTTGGTTGATTAGACATTTTACATATATATATATATATTTTTTTTATTTTTTTTTTTTTTTCTTCCCACACATTTGAAATAAAAAAGGTAAACATTTGAACCTGTGTATTACTTGTATAGGTTAATAACGAATGCAAAATAATGATAATATGGTATATTTATAATTTGAAAAATTATTAATATACATATAAATTACATATAAAAACGTTGAAGACCCCTGTCTTAGAGGATGAAGACCAACACCCTCTAAAGGGGCTTGACACCTTGCTATCAGTCATTCAAAAATCTCTTCTTGCTATATGCAGAAGATCCATTCCTTTTCTCTTGTGCCAACTGTTGCACGTAAAACTACTTATAACTGACTTGAGCAAAACCTTGATCACCTGGCACTTTGTGCAAGTCGAAGCAGGTGGCAACATTTATCGAAGTAGAATTCCTGCTGTTTAACCCACCTAGAAGTCGCAGCATTTAAAACAGGCACAGCCTCCTCTGAGCTTCACAGGTAATAACCCTGCTAGTGACCATGGATACAGCCAATGCCTGCACTTAAGCAGATGACAAAACTCAATGAGACGTCAAGCTGGGACACTCACTACTTTAGCTTGCTGCGTTTCAGCCTACCTCCAAGATCTGTAATAGCAGATTAACTAAGATGCGCCTAATATGTGATTGTGTTCTCATCATATATTATTACACTACATGGGATAGTAAAATAAATGGCTGATTAACATATAGATTGTAATAATAGTATTATTAACCATATTTATTTTAATATTAACCGTTTTCTGTTGTAAATGAAAATGTGCCTTTTGTATTTATATTTCACATCTACTTTGCTTCTTATCAAGTGTACAGCCAGCTTCTTTATTTTTGAAGTATCCAGTTTTTTGTGTTTGCATCAGTAAGCATTATGTTGGATTTCAGGGGATAATTAATAGTTTATTGTTACCTGCATCAAAGAAGAAGAAAATAAAAAAGAACTATTGCAACATCTGCCAGGAAATAATCCTGCACCTGAGCAGTTTTCTATCACTGAGGGAAATGGGGAAAAAAGACAAAAAGAGTGTAAGAATCAGTTGCCTGACAGATCCTGAAGGTCGGCGTGACTTTCAAACTTCTGTTCAGTGCGAGGAAGCAAATGAAGACGGTGTTTATGTCTTCTGTCTCTGAGCTCAGCAGATTGTTCAGGAACATCTCTTTATTGCTCATCAGCAGGTGATGTACAACTCGATGAATTTTACCTTGAAGGTTCGGCTTGTCAGAAGTTACCGTCCTCATGTTTACATATTCATGAACACTGACAGTCACATGTAGTATAATAACCACTGTGCATCCTTGTAAATCTTCCACCATCACACAGAAATGAAAGTTGCAGAAAGGAGTGTGAAACTCCTGACACAACGATTCACAGCTCCACCTAAACCTACAGTTAAATATAACTTAAACAAAAATGTATTAGCAGTTATGATCTAATGCTAAATACAGCTTTGAGTGCTTTTGATATTTTAGGTGCCTGTTACTGATTTTCACTGCGTTCAAATCTCAAACATACAGTTAGAGGTTCTGCAGTAGCTTCACTGACTTGAACAGATGATTGTATTTGATAAATAAGTGTCTGTACTGGAGCAGCCCTCCAACTCTCATTTTGGTTTCGTTGCTCTGCACTCAAAGCTGAATTCGGTGGTCTTATCCCAGCTCTCTGCCACTGATAATGTAAAGCCAGTGCACGGGAAGAGATGTAATGGATGCAAGAGGCATGAAAAATGCAGCAGGTTCTTTTAAAACCCATCCTGTATGTAACATTAGTATGACGAGAAAACATGCATGTACTCTTTATTGAACATATGCAGACCACTCAGAGCGCCTGTACGCCGTATCCCATTAACCTGAATGATGTCACAGAAGCGAATGCAGCACACATCACTTATGTGAATGCGTGTGCAGTGCAGCTCTTTTTGAACTATTTTGCACAAGGCTGCAGCACGGTCGCTTGCATTATGAATTAATCTTGTTGTGGTTTAAGGCCCAAGGAACCCAAGTGCAGCAGGGTGAGAGCTGGATACGACTGTTGATATGAAAGATCACATGAGGGTTTTTTTTTTTTTTTCATACAGGTCACAATATCCTATTTAAAAACATGCTTTTAAGCCACTGACGGTACCAGATAACATAGAGTACATATATCTGCAGTGTACTGAATTACTAAGTTTGTGTGTTTATGTTCAGTTCTGTTGTGTTCTATTGACATTGTTGCTGTGGTTGTAGTGCTGCATGTTAGAAGTGTCAGTCTGACTGTGTTTATGGTGTTGACATAAATTACCTTGGAGAAAAGCCTTCAACTGTGTTTTTAGTCGGTAATAGTCGAATTTAAAATATCAGAAGTCGTTCAACCCCTAGAGTGGACTTTCAGGCTAAAGATGTCCAGAAGCATGCGGTGGTGTGGAGTCAGTGTTTCCGCTCGTGTAATTAAGCACACACACAAGAGAAGAAAGGTAGCGTGGCTCCAGCCTGGAGGGGGTAGAGGCAGAAACATTATAATATTAACTGACTGACTGGACCAACAGAATTTCAAACTTCAAAAGACATGTGTCTGTCACCGTGATGTTCTTTATACTGTATATAAAAAGAAAAGCAGGAAGAAATAACTAGAAAGGTCCAAAATGTGTTTTAAAACAGGCAACTGGAGAACGTCTTCCTCAAAACTCTACAAGTCCAGTTGCCTTTTTTAAA
Source organism: Mugil cephalus (assembly GCF_022458985.1). Lineage (NCBI taxonomy): Eukaryota > Metazoa > Chordata > Actinopteri > Mugiliformes > Mugilidae > Mugil > Mugil cephalus. Next base: position 24,853,468 of record NC_061779.1, read on the forward strand.
TGTCTGTTGGATTAGCATGACCTGGATGACTGTGAACCTTCACACATAACCACAAGGGTCACGTGTAGTAAAATATTTCACTTAAGATACACGACAAGATGAGGTTGGGAAACACACATGTTGCTGCTATTTGCATGAAGAATATAACTGTAAGGTCTTTCTGACAACGAGTGCAGCAGAGATCAAGGTGACATTCAGGAATCTTCCATCGAGTGAGAATCAGCTTTGGTCTCCTTCACTTCACACTTCACACATACTGAGGGTTCCCAACAAAAGACCACTGCTTTCTGAGTCCTTCCTGCTGCTGTAATCCTGTTACTGCTCCTCCACCGCGTCGTCCTTCCGTCACCTGGAGCGGAGGTTTACCATCCGACATGCAGGATAGAAGGGCACAGAGAAACTTTGGCTTGTGTTATCAGACAGGAAGTGAGGGGTCAGTGTTGACCAGCAGTGACCAACTGTCTATATAGTGGCAACACAGAGGGGGAAGCTGTGACTGCAGCTTCATCTCTCAGTCAACGGAGCTGGATGTTATGTTGGCCTACTGACACCTCATTTCACGTGGGCATATGTTCAAATAATTGCAGCATGGAATTATTTGACACAGGTACACACATTACAAGGTCCCTTTTACAAACCAAAAAGAAGATGTGTCTTTTATCTCACTGCAAACGCTTCAACTTGAGCTGCTGTATTATGTATTTATGTAAATCTGATTCGACTCAGGCGTGCGCCTTTGACGTAAATGTGTCCAGGGCACTCATTCATAAATACTGCATTCACCAGAGGAAATAAGAGGGTTCATATAATCCTGACTTGCTATCACATATCACATCACATTCTGTTCTTATCTGAGAAAAAAGTAATTATGAGTTATCACCGTTTGTGAAGCCAGTGGCATCATAGTAACATCTGATAATCTTGATTTTATTTCTTCCTCTCGAAAAATTTGTCTGTTTATATTTGACTAAGTGATGACTCCTGTATGCACCTGCCCTGGCCTGATTAATCTTTGCCAAAATATAGAGCAACATATCCATTTTTTAACCAAATTACATCAGCACACCCAATCAATTTCAGCATATAAAAAATGTCCCAAACTCTGGAAACCATGCTTCCTTTTACTGTCCCAGCAGGCACCCTCACCATGCATGCTGGAAAAGATGCTCACATATGGTTCTGTGCTCATTGCATCACCACTAATAAACACTTCTAAAGCACATGCTGCATAGTATTTATCTGCATTATCAACAAGAGAGATTGCGCGTCTCACTGCACATATGGTCATCTGCGAGCACATGCATGTGATTGGTGATCAAGCACGGTCCTAGTTTTCAGAGGCCAATTAAGATCAGCATGAGTGATTTAAACCGTTCCAGCTGTATAGTAAGCCTGTATGAAATGACTCCATAAATAAACAACGCTAGAATTTTCTTGTTCCTCATACACACAACTGAGAACACAAAAGCTGAATATGCGTGAGGTTGGTGCAAACTGTTGACAACATTTAAGAGACAGGACAGGTTGGGTCACTAGGACAGAGAGACTTCAGGGAGTGCTCAAGGACAAGGATGCTGTGTGAGGGGTTGGAGTTAATAGGCAAATAAGGCACTCTCTTGGAAAGAGGAAGAGGAGGAGGACGGATACGACAGGTACAACTGCTGGTCTAAGTCTCTGAGGACGGAGCAACGGCTGCAGCGGCTCCCTCTGAGGCATATCAGGGAGAGCAGAGAGACGATGTTGCCTACAGATGATTAATGTCCGGGTGAGAGCGGTTTGTTGAAGGTTAGATGAGGACTGAGGCAGGTGAGGACTGAGTCAGCGGTCCCAGCTCGCCACCGTGACATCTGTGGACAGGGGACCGAGCTCCGATTTGTTCGCCCCTCTCGCAGCAGGCCTCAGAGGAAGCTTTCCTCGACTCCCCTGAGCCTCTTCTGCCTCCATTTTCCCTCTACTTTACATGCTCAGTTACAGCCCGTAGACATTTATCATCTAGGATTCAGCAGTGAAATTTAAAATGCCTAATTTTTTAAATGGAACCCTCTTTGGCATCGGTGGATTTTAAAAAAGGATGATTTACGATGTGAAGACATACAGTCGTAACCATTACTGAAATATAAAAAGGTAACATCATCAAACAGCTGGAGACTGTCTGATGACTTAAAGATAAACAGGCTGTGATTCATTTTAACGCTGCTGGATGAGCTCAGTTCATCTTTGTAGATTTCTATCCTGAAGGACTACGAGAAGCAGGGGCCTAGCAACTTCACAAATCAGGTACAGTAAATGAGACGAATGTTGTACTGTACTGATACAGTACAGACCGGATTTCCTAAAGCGGCTTGGGACAATTTGTATTGTTATTGAATCTAAATAAATAAAATTTAATTGAATCTGTCTCAGGAGTCACAGTGGATCCGTGGTTAGCTCTGGTGCCTCCTAGCGAGAAGGTTTGAGTCCAGCCAGGGTCTTTCTGGGTGGAGTTTGCACGTTCTCCATGTGTCTGCGTGGGTTTTCGCCATGTACTCTGATTTCCTGCCACCTCCAAACACTTATCAGGTTAACTGGTGACCAGGTGTGAGTGTGATTGGTTGGTTGTCTCTGTGTTGGTCCGGCGATAGACTGGAGACCTGTCTAGGGTGTACCCTGCCTCTTGCCCAGTGGGGGCAAGAGGCAGGGACAGGCTGGGACAGGCTCCAGCAACCGTAGCGAGGATAAGCAGTAGTAGAAGATGAGATGAGCTGAATTGGCCTTTGTCAGACTGTGAGCAGAAGACAGGGGGGGTTTAACTGAAAATGGAAAATGAAAAAACAGAAGAAGACGAGCAGGTACTGAGACACTCAGCAAAGACTGGCTTCGAGAGTGTGACGTCACTTGTCAGAGACCGATTGAATTAAAATGAAACAAAAACCAGAAAACTCTGCTGTCTCAAAAAAATGTGGTTGTCCAAACATAATTCTAGTGAAGATTAGACAACATGACGAACATATTTTGCCTGAATGTTGAGGAAATGTACTAATGATGGATCTGTCTACCAGCATATTGCACATTGTATAGACTGGCTACTGAACCCAGCCAGATCTGCAGCCAGTTTATCTATGTGAGTCTCAAGCGTAGTTTATGCCTCTGCGGGACTAGATGCTGTACTCTGTGCATACTGAAGCCATTTATACTTGTGCACTCATTAGTCTGGCTCGCTCTGTAAAAACACCACCCAAACAGTAGCTGGTGTTGTGTCTTTTTTGCTTCATTTTTGCTTTAAGATCCTGCTTCACTTTCAACAATAATGACTAAAACGTTCGCAGGAACTTTGTGGAATACAAGTAGTACAAATGGTGGTACCTTCAAAACACCTTAGTCAATTGTTTTTCGATGTGGTCCATCATTATTCATCAAAAATAATAAATTTGAAAATTGTAGAGATGGAAAAGCAGTCTACCCCTGGAGGAAATAACCAGCCTGGCTCTACCTAACATGAATGAAATTCCCCCATTGGCACATAGGAAGAACACATTATTTGTTAGAATAATCAAGTGTGGATAAGGGTGGACCAAATGATGCTGTTTAAAATGAATCATATCATGGTCGCCCAAATCCATTTCCTGAGCTTGTCACATTTAAACCTACACGAGCACACTATCCTTAACAAAACTTAAAAAAATAAAATTGTCAAAGGAGCATGTGAATAAACTGAGAAAGACAGAACAGAAACAGAAAGATGTTAATGAAGAGGTATGAAAAAAGAACAACATCCATGACAAAAGTAAAGAGTGGCAGAAAGTAGGGTTCCGAAGAACCATACTGTGTAAGCAGGAGGTCTGTGATGTTTCCGTTCTTCAGCAACAGTTTTTCCTTCTTCCTCTCTTCTTCTCCTCTTCTTGCTACTGTGCAGATGGAGCTGGAACTAACTCAACTGATTTCCAGAGGGTCAGCTAGGAGCCCAGCATTTTTGTGGGAATTATATTTCTTTCATTGGACCATATGTTAATGTGAGCTGATGTCATGTCATATCACAGCACATATGGAGATAATTTGCATCAATAAATAAAGTGTGTGTGTGAAGGTCCAGGAGAGGCTGGTCACCCAGTCCAGATAAAGAAATGCTAAAATCAACCACAGCTATTTTTCATTCACATCAGTATTCATTTCATCATCTTCTGACCTGTGTGTGAGCTAAGAGCTAGTATATCTGCAAATAAAAGTTTCTAAATATGGTTGAAGGCCTAAAGAAAATGTAAGAAAGTTAATGTATAAATATTAAATAAATCAAAAAGTGAACAAAGGAAGTAAAGACAAATGAGGGGCTAGGTGTAAGAGAGGTTTGAAGGCAGGAAAAATAAATGCAGAGAACTGAAAATTCAGCAATGGCATTGAATTTAAAATGAGAAAGGAAGACAGAAATTAATGCAAGAGAGGGAGGGAGGCAGGAAAGAAGAAAATGAATAAAAAAATACTAGATGGGAGGAAGATATTCTGCCAATTTAATGGAGAAGGGAAGACAAGAAAAATGAAGAGTAGGAAGCAGTACAATTTACATAAGACAAAATAAATATGTATATTACATGTAAAGAATCAACAATAAAATTAATGAAGAAAGAAAAGGAGAAAGGAGGTGATTTATCAAAGGAAATGTGGCAACAACAGAAATGAGATGGAAAATGAAGAGGAATGTAATAATGAAAAGAACTGAGAAACAGAGAGAAACACTTGTTAATAAAGTGAAGTGAAGAAATAGAGGAAGGAAATAATAGGGATGGAAAATGAAAGGATAATCAAAGGACTGTAGAGAAGTAAAATTTTAATAAAAAAGAAAAAGAAAAAAGAAAGTAAAAAATTATGGACAAAAGTAAGAGAGGAAGGAGGGAGGAATAATGCAGTCTGTGGAAAAGCAGCTTTCAAATGATAGTAAATAAAAATAGTTTATCTCATTATTTTTGTACTGTTTTAAAATAACATAGTTAAACATATATGGACTCTTTGTGCAGAGCCTTTTATTTTGTGATTGAGTGTCTCTCTTTAAATCTACATAAAGTGAAAATACTGACAGGTATAAATGTGTTCATTAGAAGAGACCTTTGTTAAGCCACGTTCTGCTGCAAACCCCTCGTTAGCTGATCTCAGTCGTTTCAACAAGCTGGTTAGAGGAGCCCCACCTGTTAATAGGTAGGAGTTTTCTCTCTGGATTCATTTTGCATTACAAATAAAATCAACACTCTTTCTGATCCATGTGCAGTTGTTGTTATGGTCCAGTCAAATTATACCAATTATATTTATAATTATTGGGAACACTGGTTGCATGGGTTGGCAGACTTGATGCACTCAGTGCTCATTATTTATTTTAAAAGGGCTGCTGCCTTTGAGCAGATCTGAGCAGTCTGCCCTCTACCCTCCCTGATGACATTGCCACCTCTAATTGCCTCTCCAGGACCAAGAAATCAGAGATGACCACCTCCATCTAGGACACCACATGCTCAGCCTGCTGCTCTCAGGACAGAGATACAGAAGCTTCAAAACCAGATCAGAAGTGACCAAAAAACTGCTTTTATCCATGGGCTTATCCGTCGGGTCACTTAACTTCCATATGAGCAAAAAACTTTCTCCGGTCTCTAAACTATCAGAATCAGATTCAGAATGACTTGATCCCAGGGGGAAGTTACTTTTCGGTACAGCAGCTCCAACCCAGAGTGTACCAGTGAAAATGTACCAGTATATATGCAGTTGAAAACATATGTGCAGTATCAGCTGCAATATCAAGGATGTGAAATATATTTAACTATTTTTTAACTGTTAGCTATAACTAAAGTTGCACTGTACTATATATAAGTATATCACACTGTATAGGTGAGTGTACAATGATAAAGGCTATCTTATGTTATCCCTGTTCTGTCTGGATGAGAAGGCTGAAGCTGCATTTGCATCTGGCTGTTGTTCAGTCTATGGTTCCTGATGTTGTTCAATCTATCATCCTACGAGTCTCTCCAGCTGTTCCTTTTTGAACATGTGGTGATTCTGTCACGGACGCGTTACCAACACACCACAGGTGCTCAGGGATACAGTGGCCTCGATGCAACGCTGAGCCAGCACAAACATCAGCTGCTGCGTGTCGGTGCCACGGCCATTAAGACTGAATAATCACAACCAAAGTGCAGCCGTGGCTACAGCAGTGTCATCCCAGGGCACTGACTCTGGACAGCTCTACTACAAAACACTTAATACAAAGTTAATTATAATATAGCAAACTTTCTCTGTTGGTCAGAGAAAATGCAGATGTTATAGTACGATAATACAGACAGAGTCGAGATTAAATTCCTCAGTGAGGCCTTTTCAGACAGTTTTTACTTTCATCCGCGATAATACAAGGTCAGTGAAGTGAAACCCATGAGTGGCTGTCATCATTTTTTGGTTCCATTTCTTTCCCGTGAGTCTCATTTCATACATGAGTCACACTTTAGAAACACTTTATAGATTCAGTTCTTGTGCACAGAATAAATTTTAAAAGTTGTTATTGTTATGATACTGTGTACTCTGAGTTTGGGGCTCAGATTATTCTCCTCACTGTCAGATGTGTGCATGAAGCAGCTCTGCATTGAGTGCTGTTTAACCTGCAGTGAGATGCTCGGCCTCCTGGGAGACATGTCCCGTTCCTTTCCCACACCATCCATCATGGCCGCCAAGGAGAGGCGGCGGGCTGTTTGGTCCCATGAGGAAAGTATGCAGCTCTGCGGGTTTCTGTTTTAAATCCACACAGAGCAGAAGGACGTGAGCTCCTTGCGATAAATAAACGTTTTGTGTGAAATAAATCAGCGGAGCAAGTTTCATCATTCAGTGTCGCGGGAACGTACAGGATCCGGCGGTGAACTTGTTCTTATTCTATCATCTGGAAAAACACCAAAACCAGGTTTAATTTAGCGTCATCGATCATTTCAGGCGAGGAACTGTTCACCTTTATTTTGCTCATATTTATTTTTATTTATACATGTGTATTTGAATAAGAAAACACAAGTCTCTCTAGGGACATGGGCAGAACTTTTGCAAAACAACTAAAGATTTTTTTTAAAACATCCCTTAATATCATATAGGTGTATGGTTCACGGAGCTGTTTAAAAATTAAGTAACTAATTTACAATCCATTCATTTATTCACTCAAGTTATTTATTGTCCCAGTTCTGTGTTGTTCAGGCATTAAATTAAATACCCTGCTCTACTTTTCAGTACATTTAGCAGGTTACTATTTGTAATAAGTTTGTAATACTATTTGTAATAATAAGCACATCAGTGCTATACTAATATATTGGAATTATGTCAATGAAGTCAAAATCATATGTCAAAAGTGAATCTCCCATTCTTGCCTGGGATATAAAATCATTAGGATTACCATCTGATCCTCTTCTTTATTAAAATTGTTAGTTTTACTTCCTGTTGTGTTCAGTGTCATTACTCTCACCTACGCCCCCCTCCCCCTTCTGTGGTATTTTATTTTTTGTGTGTTTACTTGCCACTGCTGTTGGATTACCTTTTTGGTCGTTGGCTGTTTGTTTGACTCTCTCTTATTGTGGCAGTTTCATTGATGTTCTGTTGTTCCCGCCTCCTGTTTCTGCCTTAATAAATGATAAAAGAATCAGTAAAATTTAGAAATGTATTCTTCTTGTAGTAGAACACTTAACTATTGATATCAACAAATCTGAACCTGAATTTTTTTAACTTTCTTCAGTACACCAGTACCAGAACTGCCCGGGTCAGTCACAGGCTAACATTAATTTGAGTCGCTTCAGTAAATGAGAGTAATTTAACAGAAGTTAAATTTGCTGTGAACATTCTCCCTGTGGCTATGAGAGTATTTTCTAAAGCGTACTCCCTCACCTTCCTTGCTCGTTTAAAAAGGGGGGAAAAAATCTCTCTGGATGAAGCTGTAATAGAAACAGAGTCAGTGTAGCATCACGGTGACACTGGAACAATGACACTGAGAAGACCTGGCTCCCACAATGCATCAGCTGTCCTCAAATATCAATTTTGCACTTGACTTCACACGGCTGGTTTCCAATCGAGGGCTCCTCAGGCTGGCTCCGTCCATTTGTCATTAGTAGATCATCAGCAGGCTGACACACACACAGAGACATACTGTATTATCACCACAGGCAGTCCTCACTACATTATCGTTTAAGTCTGCTTTCAGAGATGTTATCGAAGTGCACCTGAAATGGAAAACAGAAAATAGTAAATAGTAAGGGTGTATGAAATGAAGTGAAGTGAGCTGTGTTTGGGCTCTCATGTTGAAGGTTTGTCTACTTGTAGCTGCTAATGTTAGCATGACTACAGTGTCAACCTGTTGGTGAATCTCTGCCATCTACTTATGAGGGTATAAGTATATCACTGGATACTTTGGGGGCATGTCCACCACTCCGATTGGATAGTGTCTGACTCCAATCTCCCAGCTGATCATTTTTTTTCTTTTCTTTTCTTTTCTTTTTTTTACCAGACTGGAAATGTGTTTATAACTGTTTTTTTTTGGATCCTGCCTCTTGTGGTCATTTGAGGAACTGCAGTTTTTGGCACTTAAGAACTTTTTCATTTTTCATGGTTGACCATTAGCTATTATGGGCATAATTTGTTAATTACCATTGTTACCTTGCACTAAGTTATCTTACACAGTATGCCATGTAAATGTAGAAAATAATAAATATCAAAAATCTGGAAAATGTAATGTTCTCATTTATTAAGCCTTGTGCTTAAGACATGACACCTCGAACTTGACTCATGAATTCCTCCTGCAGTCTGGTCCTTAAACTTTAAAGGAAAAAAGACAGTTTAAATTAACATCTAAAGCTAAGGTTGCTTTATTATCTTAGCTTAGCTAACAGTGAAATATTGGGTTCTGTCATTGTTGTGATGACTTGGGTGCAGTGGTGCTTTCTTAGAGTAAATGTGATACTGATTGATTGATTGATTGTGCTGCACTTCTGGAAGTGGTGCGTGGGTGACTGGTCTGTGAGGTGAAGATTTGTGGGTTTAACATTGGTGGGGGTTTATGATGAGTGGCCTCTTTGTCTACTTTGTTGTAGACTACTCTGGCCAGTTGGACACCAATATGCATTTTCTTTCTTTTTTTCTCTTTAAGTAGCTAGTATTGTATAGTACTAACTAAGTGGCTAAGCTAAGTGGGTAACTGTCTATTTCCCAGCCACTAAAGGCTATAACTGCTGATCTTTGCGTAATGTGAACAATTTCATAAGTTTTTCATTTGGTTTAAATATCTTTTGTTGTACTTTAAAACCTCATCAAATACAACTTGAAATACTCTGTGTTTGTTAGCAATGTGCGTTAACCATAAATTATGACACCTTGACTTGAGCACATGTTTCAAAGATACTTATGAGTTCCGAGTCCAGGTCACAGTCAAGTTTAGTAAAAAGTGAACATATTTATATTTTTGTACCTATCCAGGTTAAGTTGAACAGATTCTATACTTGATGCATGGAAGTGAAACAAACCCATGTTCTTCTAATTGTTTGGGCAAAGTTTAGCAGTCGTTTGATGGAAGGGAGTAGAAAGTAAGAAGCATAAGGTAAAACTAGAAGGACAACAAGACTTTGGACTCCAACTGCCAGCCTTAAAATAACAACAAGAGCATTTAGGCTTTATCAAAGAGTGGATAAAGTTTTGCCAGACTTTTATTCTACAGACGGCATCTCCTGCGGCGGCGGAAACACGCCATGATCTGCAGTACAAAAAGGGAAAATGTGACATTTGTTGGTGAAGCCAAAACGCCCTGTCGCTTTCATCAAATCACCTAATTATTCCTCTAGAGGTCCAATTAGCCTGACGATGGCTCGACATGAAGCAAATCGCTTTACCAGCAAGAAGCCGATGGATTGGAGGTCTGTACACAGGGTTCAAAAGATGCTAAAAATACAGCGATTTATCATGGACAGTTTAAGGGAAAGTTTGCACTTTTTCTCAATAAACTTTTAATTGTAACCATGGTGGCACGCCGATGTGACGATTCTTTTGTGGAATACAAAACTGGAACAACATGTTACAGACAACACAGCATCTCTTGCTTTACCAAATGACTGAACGTTGTTCTGTGGTTTCAGACAGACGGCTAAGCAGTGAACTTGATCCCAGAACAATCTGAATATAGCTGTGGTTATGTAAACCGTGGTTATAACCTGTGGTTATAACCTGTGGTTATGTAAACCAACAAGAGGTAAACCTCTTGTTGGTTTTGCTAGCCAAGTTTCACTAAATTAAAAAAGAAAAGTTGAAAAAAACAGAGTAAAGGAATTCAGATAAAATATCTAATTGGAGATAATATAGGAATTAAGGTGGTGTAGTGTCAAAATGGGGTAAAACAAAACAACAAATGGTAGACTCAGTCTTTGGTCCAGATTTCCTCTGGCTTTATGTCCATTCCTTGTTTAAATGGGCCTTAATTGAATCTTAATTGCATTGGTCGAATAGCGCTTTCCTGGCACCAGTGTGAAGCTCTGGTTCACAAAGTCTTCTTCAAACAGTTGCTGTAGAGTTGTGTCCCTGGGATGCATGGGTATGGGTTATAATTGGAAATGGCATTAACTGTTGACTTCTGATGGTGGTAGCTCCAATGAACTTCTCCTGTGCATTAGAGAGAACCGATAAAGTAGTCCTCGCAAGAGACGTTTCACAATGATGGATAACTATTATGGATGCACTTGAAGAAACATTCAATTTTCTTGAACTACTCCTGACTGCCTGATCTTAGGGTACAGTTGTTTCTCTTAACTTAGTTGGGCAGTTCTTGACATAGTGTGATAATAATCAAAGAGCACTTTTTCCATAAACTAGCATTATCAGCCCTTGGCGACATGGACTCCAATGCTGGGCTTTGACTGGTCTATTCATGAACCCTCCAGTCCTTCTTTTAGAAGGATTCATTGATGGATTTATGTCGGTGCAGAGGGACATTATTCTGTTAAAATGTTCAAATGTAGTTACACATCAATTTTCAGCTGGGTGGCCTCACATTTTCTTCTCAATAACCTATAGTTGAATTAATTACAGCAACCTGCACAGTCCTAGAAGCAGCAGGGCAACCCCAAACAATAACATTTCTATTACATGTTTCACAGTTGGTTATTTTCCTCCTGAAAAACCGCTTTGGTCTACACCAAATATTTCTCATCAGGTGACTTTGTCTGAATGTGGTGGGACATCATTCATCTATATTTTTACATCTCTTGTAAGAGAATGACTTTTTTCTGAAGCTCTTCAGATCCTGACACAGTGACATGACACACTCTTCAATACCAAAGAGACTCTAAATGTCAATGGACTGATCCTCAGTACCAAGGAGAATCACATGATCGGCAACTTACCTGGTTATTACTTGTGAACCCAACAACAAGGACCTTTCAAGATGAGATAGCAGACCTGTACAGACATCATATTTACACATCTAGCTATTGGGGAGCAACATTATCATTCATAAATGACCAATCTTCTCTTTTAGTTCAGCTTTTGGTTTCTACCAACTCAAATAAAAAAAAATGGAACTGTGTGTATCTTCTGATTGGAGCTGAACAGACAAAAAGGAGATTTTTGAAGAAAAACAACATGATTCTAAAAATAACAAAATACCAAAAACCATACCCTGGCAGCCAGCCAAACTTCCCACCCACAATTTCTCCGATCCGTTTGGAAGTGATTATGCTCCAACAAAGATCTGCCAGGGCTTTATGTGGTGAGGACAAAAGACTACAGCAATGCAGTCAAGCACATCATTGGAGCACTAGTAGTTTACAACAAATTGAATCTGATTGGTTGGGGGATTACTCCATTGCATTCAGGTATTATGTCTCAGTTCAAACACGCCCCATAATGAAATCCTAATGGACTGATACTCATACTCCAAGTAAGTTCCATTAAAGCTCTTTCGTGACCAGTGAATTATGTCTGTAAGTAAACTATATAATCTCATCTGTAATTTTATCTTCTACCACCGCTTATCCTCACTAGGGTCATCAGGCGAGGGGCGGGTTACACCCTGGACAGGTCGTCAGTCCATTTGCACTCACAGTCCCACCTAGGGTCAATATAGGGTCATCAAATAGCAGACACGCTGGGAGGCATCAGTGCTAAGCATGGAGCTGCTGAGCCATCCTCTTACCAATCTCTTCTTACATTTTTATTTCTTTGACTTTATGATGAGACCTGTTGCTGAATGATAACCTTTAATAAAGGTTTTTCTATAACCAATTTATAAACAAAAAAAAAAAAGAACCGTCTGAAAAGAATGGGTCTTTCACTGAACTTGAGTAGAAATATTTCTACTCAAGTTCAGAGACATCCATCTTGTCTCCATTCTTCCTCCGTCTCTTCTTCCTCTCTGCTCTGCTGTGACCGGCCAACACCCGGGACTGCATGTTAAACAAAGTTTCTTTAACAATTGATAAGGGCGAGTGTAAAGCACAGACAAATGGGCCAGGATGTGCGCCATCCATCACACCCACAGAAGACTCATTGTTTGCAGATTTTAACCTAGAGGAGTTCTTTCTATTCCTCTCCTGCGAGACTCACAAATCATGAGCTGACGAGGAGTCGGGCTGGGACAGGGAGCTCACGGGAGAGGAAAGAATTTTCTGTTCTGTCTGCTTGAAAAAGAAGTTTGCTCAGAAATGAGCCTTTTAAATCTCATCAGCAGCTTGCAAATAGTGATTTAATTGAGAAAGTTCATCCAATTAGCTAAATTCTTATTATGCGTCTTTTTCTGGTCGTTGCAGAGAAAATGTACTTTGTGACAAATGAAGTGAAAAATTCAGTGTCTCTTGTATCACTACTGCAACATTACCTTCAAACCCTTAAAACTGAACTCACAATAAAACTTTAGTGCCAAACTCAGCGTGAATCCAATGCTGTGCAGATGTCGGCAGAACAATAGTGACAATGGTGGTGGTGATGTAACAAGGTTGGTAACTTCTGGGACTTAGTGAGTCCTGAGGACAGCTGGAGAACAGAGAGATTCTGAGTGTAAGCCAAAGGAACTGAATTGTTTCTCCTCAGAGATCAGAGATTGATGAAGCTGCTGCTGGTGCTGCTGGTCCAGCGTGTCCGAATCATTTTCAAGTGTATTCATTTCACTTTGTCTTCTTTCCCAATTATCCCAATTTCTCAGTCTCTTACTAGTCCAGTGTTTGGTAAAAAGGATTTTAAAAACATCAAAACTAATCTTGTACAGTGTGGTACAATCTTGAACAAGTTGATAAACTGTGCCCCTTGTGCTTTCTCAAATAAGCGCGAACAGTGAGAAATAATTCTTTGGTGTAACAGGACCAACCTTTTCTACTGACATTTTTTCATAACGACATTCAGCAACTTTCTGTAATAAGGAAGTCACATTGCTGGGAGGACCATCACCAAATATCTGAGAAAGATCCTGACCTGCAACGAGAAGTCTGGCTTGACGAAGTTGAAGTTGGCTATTCCTCAACAACAAAGCAAAATACAAAGTTGAAATATTATTATTACTCATTATTTTGAATAGCTGGAAAGCCAGGAAAGCGTTTTTTAAAATGTGTTTTTTTTTTTAGTTTAACAGATCCACGTTGATGGACGTTTCTTTGTTTATGTGTAAAAGATAAAAACTGGTAAAATTACGGTGAAGAAACTCAATCATTTCAGTCAGTGACCATTTGTTTGGAGGTGTGATGGCACTCCACACTCAATGTAAAAACAACATGTTTACACTCATCTGAGTAGATGGATTGAAAATGAATACAAATATCAGCTGTGCCTCATTTACCACCTCCAAATGACCACTTTGGTGAATGAAACTGTGTCTGAGATTCACCATCTGGGAGTACACATACGGGACAGAAACAACGAGTGAGAGAGAGATACAGAAAGAGAGATTCAAATCAGATGAAGAGGATTTGTAAAGTTATTCAACTGAAACAGCATGAAGGAAACACAGCATGCTGTTTTTTTCCCCCAGATGGTCGTTCTGTTTCCCACAGGTCCAGCTTGATTGTTTTTCTGGTCTGTTAAAGTTTCACAGCAGCTACAGCAGCTCAAACAGAGCAACTTGGTTGTACACAAATTCAACCCTACGGTGCTCATGTGATGTGTAAGACTATGTCACAGTTACTCTTCTGCCCATCACCGCATCAACCCCACCCAAACCATTTGGCAACATCACTCCAGTGTGATAAGAAGATAATCAGAGACAATACTGTCAGTTAAACCAGTGTCTGAAGCATTGAAAAAAAAAAAAAAAAAAAAAAAAACATCTGTAAACATCTGATGTTGCTGTAATGTCTGTAAATGTGCTGCTCTAAACCACCTCTAACCTGCCTCTAATAACTAAAGACTTTCTTAAATCGTGGAGTGGTGGCAGGCAGCAGTGTGGTTAATTTTCCCAGAGGGACAAACATGTGATAAATGGTAGAGAGCAATGTGTCTGACACCTGCGATTAGCTAACATTCATCAACAGGAACTAGCAACTCTCCTAGACGTGGCTTCCAGGAGACAAGTACCCCACCTGTTATTGAAAAAAAAAAAAAAAAGAAGAAAGAAGAGAAGATAGGGGGAAAAAAGAAATACTCATCTTTGATAAGAAGTCAGTGAAAAAGAAAAAAAATGAGTGTATAAATGAGCTACTGGAAGCAGAACTGGGAGTCTCCTGACGGGAATAAAGGATGAAGTAAAGCATTTTCTTGACAGGTTAATATTAATCTGTTCACAATCTGATTACACAGAATAACAATGTGAAATATACATAAATAAGAGGCAAGTGCTCCTATAGGAAGCTCTCTGTTATGGGGTGTGGACAGTTCATTCTTTCCAGTGTTCGCTACACACTAAAGTAAACTGAATATGCTTATTCAAAGACACATGAAGACATGTGAAACATGACATTTTGCTAACATCAAACTGTAGAATGTGAAAAAAATCTATAATTGGTTGCCCAGAAACAATGAAGTCTGGACTGTTGCTACTAAAAAACTCACCTTGAGGGTGATACTGCACATGTATTAACTGTATATGTTTTCCTCTTCCTCTTTTGTCACAAATATTGTAATGTCTCTCAAAGTGGAGACTCAAGATACAAAACTGTCTGTGTGTGGATTATATTTATTCTTTAAATAACCCCTCTCTGCCTATTCTGGGGCTTCACTATGGGTAATTGACAACTTCAGATCCTACAGCATCATTTCCATGTGTGCATAGCCTTAGTCCAGGTTCAAAATAAACACCAATAAAGCAGCAAGATTGTGACAGTATGTATTAGTCCATGGTGTCTTTCACCTTGTGTGGGACGTCTTCCAGCTCTCTCGGTAACGGACATATTGACGTGTGGATGACAGCACTGGTAAGACCCTTTAACCTGTTTTCTATATTAAACGTTGCATTTTAATGCGTCTCAGTTGTGGGATGAGCCCATGAATGTGATTTACAGTAGGGAGTCACATGCCTCTATGTGGCTGAACTGTCCTATCACATATGATGTGTGCATGTAAACACATGTTCTTTTTGGTAAAAATCACACAA
Source organism: Mugil cephalus (assembly GCF_022458985.1). Classification (NCBI taxonomy): domain Eukaryota; kingdom Metazoa; phylum Chordata; class Actinopteri; order Mugiliformes; family Mugilidae; genus Mugil; species Mugil cephalus. The sequence goes on from NC_061779.1 coordinate 24,868,994, forward strand.
GCATACAGTACATATGTGTGTCTTGTCCTCTCTATCTCTTTTCACACACAGACACGTTGGATGAACGGCTAACCCTAACCATAACCTCATTGTAACCTTTACAATAACTAAGAGTCAAATGATCTCACTCCAATGGTGTAAAACTTAAAGTGGTCCTCAGAAAGATAGCTGTACAAGTGCACATACACACATTTAATTTAAATAATTTAAATACTTACGCTCAGATTTATTTAGATTTAAAACTAAGATTTAAAACCAAGACTAAGAAATAAATTTACTCATATAAAATAAAATTCACAACAAATTGTCATAGTTATCACAATAAACAGCAATGTATCAACTGTTCTCATCTCTAGCGATGCTCCTAACTTTGCTTTTTTTTTTTAAAAAAAAAAATGCTTTGCGTGTTTAGTCAGATTTGAGTTGTTACCTCCCTTGCACAGTATCGCCTTCAAGCACCTGTTGCAAGTTGCTGAGTCCTTGCAGGTGAAAAACTTTTTTTTGAAAGTTCTTGGATTAACAAAAAAAAAAAAAAAAAAAAAAAAAAAAAAAGGAGCTAAGAGGGCGAAATGAAGCACCAAAATCTGCATTGCTCTTTGGTCTGGTTACTACAATTTGAGTCAGCTCAGCACTGGTGTCATTATGGTGCGGAGTATTGATGCCCATCCCTAACCAGTAACCAGCTCAACTAAATGCCTAACCCTAACCCTAACCCTAACCCTAAAGAAGTCCTCTCTTTGCTCAAATCTGATGGTGTAAAACTCAAACTAGTCCCCGGGAAGACATAACAACACACGCACACTGATGCACACACATACTGTACTGTACTCAGTGGTGCTCTGTCAGTTATCAGACTAATTAAATGGATTCTCTGTGTTAAGTAATGGTGAGACTAATTGAGGCTGTTTTTCATTGCCAGAGATTCTTTTCTAACAGTTGTCCCAATCCAGACCACTTAAAGCATTAAAGGCCATGGGCAGGATCCTTTTTAAAGATCTACAAACTGCTTATGAATACAAATACATATATGAAAATTGCTTCTCATAGGCAGGTAGAGGAAAAGGGACTCAACACTCCTGGTTATCTGTCTTGGCAACCTCAAGTCAGCCACAAACCTGATGTTCACATGGGAGAAAAAAAAAACGCAGATGTCCTGGAAGGAAATGATCCAGATGGGAGCTAAGCCAAAAGGAACATTTCATTACTGGAGGCATCTCACTATGGCTGAGACTTTTACCTTCTCAAACACTCTGAAGTGGCACTTTCTTTTCTAAGATTCACAGTTAACGTCAGCTACTGTCTTCTGTCAATTTTAATAACACTGTCTAGACTTCAGCCCCTATTTCTGAAAACTTGTTTCCAAGGACATATCAGTGTTGCTTTTGAAGAAATGTCGCATGTAACAACTTTTTGGTATTATTTATTTTTATATTCTGATTAGAACCAGCTCATTCGAATAATGATGATATACCGTGTATGTTTCCAAATTCATTTCACTTGTGAGACGTGGTGTGGCGTCCGGATTTTTTTTGGAGGAAGCCAAGTGAGACAGATACTCTAATCTATATGCTTTTTAGGAGGTGGGGGACAGAAAAGAGTATGTTGCAGCTTGTATGTCTCTATTTCATCTAACTTCAGCAGCCATTGGCAAAATAACCACTGGAGTTTAGCGCTACCAGGACCCACTCAGTGGACACATAAGTTTTGTAAAATAGTTTTTTACTAAATCCTCCAAATCTCCACCCTCCATCACTGCACTTGCTAATTTTGCTAACGAAACTTGCTAAGTGACTGGTTAAATCATTCTTCTATTTTTCACCAAAGGATGCAAACTCCACTTGGCCTCTGCTGCTGTGTCATATTTCACCACTCTTTCAATATGTGATATTTGGAAGGGCATTGTTTCGCACATTGTAAAATTCTCAATAATTTGAGAAGAGAAATAAGAAAGAGATGACAGTGACACAACAGAGGAGAACTGAAACTTTTAAATGGAGTGTTTTTATCTAATGATAGCTACAGAGACGAGAAAAGTGAGGAAGCATGGTTTCCACTGGCGTCCAGAAGAGTGAGTATACTGTATACTGAGTACACTGTGGATGCAAATACATGCTTGTTGTGCTTTTCGGGAGAGCAAGTTGGTTGAGTGGACATGTTGGTTGCACTGGTATTTGAGAGGAAATCATGCTAAATGGGATGAGGACACTGTGAGAATAAAATGTCTCATAAGGACTCGGTTAAGAGGACATCTTGATTCTGAGCAGAGTGTGTTAGTACATATGAACACTGTGAGGACTACTGGTGTTCAAGAGTATTTGAAAAACATCTGGTTGGCAGGGACATGTTTCTTGTGACTTACTCGATTTTATACAATTTTACCTTAAATGCTGTTTTTGTTCATAATGTAATGTTTTGTTTTTTTTTTTTTTATCAACATGAAGGATGTAAGAAGAGACACGGATCTGAATGTCAAAGCCCAAATGTAACAACAAAAATTAAGAAGACATCATGTTCAAAGTTGCTTTTAAAAAAAAATGCAGACCTCCCGTTGAATGGAGGCGAGGGTCTGAGTTTCAAAGGGCTTTTGAAGGAATTTTAATGTCACCGAGAGCCTCGCTGAGGCTTAAGGAGAGGCTTTAATTAGCGTTTGTTAAGACGGATGCAGGCGTGTCCTCATTAGCGTGGCAGTGTTTAATGAGCAGCACCATTACAGAACGCTAATCACCAGGATAAACAAACGTGATAACAGAAAATGAGTACCTGTTCAATGAAAACATGAGTCATCTATTCGGACCGTGATGGTTTACAGACGCGACAGATACAAGTGCAGGACAATACGGGCATGGAATACAAATTACAATGAAAACACAACAAATGAAATCCATGGCTGTAAATTGCCTCAATGTTAATTTATTTATGAGGCACATTTAAAGAAAAATGATGACTGACCAACGTGCTGCATAAACAGAGTAGCCTAAATGTGCAAAAAAATTCAAACAAAAGATAAAGCAAATAAGCAAAAATACAAGGAACGAATCACACAGTAAGAGAAACAAAATGGGTACATGTGGGAGGACTCAACCAAACAAACAAAGGGCAAAGATAGGACTATATGGCAAGAGACAGGTGAACAACACACCACCAAGCATGCAAACTCTGGGCTTTGGACAAACAATTGACAATTTAACAGATATGGTTCAAAACTCGGCATCAAAACAGAACAAAAAGATTCAAGTCGACACCATGACACATACTCATTTAGCCTTTTTAATACACAGCACACCATTCTGTTCTAATTGTGCAAACCCATACGATTTTCTCCCGTAACATATTTAAAAATGCTTTCTGCTTTTGTTCGCACTCAAATGCAAAACAAGTCCACGTTCACCTCAGGCTCTGTCATCTCCACCATTATCGTCATAATAACTTTTAGCAGAATTAATGGAAACCGAATGAACTGGAAACATTTACACTGACACACATTTGCATACTAATTAAAATACCATCAAATCCCACTGCGCACACATCCTCCCACTCCTCCCACTCGCTAACACATCTCCCTTCGGTCTCCTCCTGACCTTTAACCCCTCTGCACTGCTATGATGACACTGATTTCATTAATCCTTGGTGCCCTTAGATGTAATCAACCAGCCAGCGGAGTGGCAGGGGGTGAATATCAAGCAGTGGAGTGGTGACGGGGTGGGCGGCAGCTCCTCTGTCCTCCCACATGATCAGACCTGTCCATCAAAAGCAGAGTAGTACAGGGATGTTTAATATTAAAGTCACCACAGACTCAGATCCTGAGCTTACATGTCAGAAGAGGAGAAAGTGAGCTTGTTTGGGTTTCTGTAAGAAACCCCCGCTTTCCTGGAGTTATCAGTGACGCATAAAAATGTCAGTATGAGTTTTATCACCACTGTCTCCAAGCAGAGATGAGAGTGTAATCTCAGACAGAACAGCAAATATGGCCGTGGAAGATGACAGGTTGGGATTCACATTCAGACTTTTTAAAGCAGTTGGCTTCATTTGTGTGCTTCTCAAAACATACAGTGCAGTGTATTTTGCACATTTTAACTAGTCTTTCTTTCATTTCAGTTCACACTACAAGTTATCTGAGCTGATGCATCAGATGCTCACACTAAAAAAAGAACAGAGCTCCTGGTGCAAAATGAAACAATGTCAGAATTACTTTATGCACCCGTACTATGAACAGAGTTTAAGAATAAAGAATAATAATTATATGATTGGAAGATACAGTAAAAATGTCCTGTAAAATGATGCTACACTGAAACGTGGCCTCATGTTGTGGGAAATCAGACCAAAGAATAGCTTAGACTGTGAGGCCAAAATGTTTGACATGACAGAAATATAGACTCTTGATTGTTCTGATGTCGTGACTTCCCTGCTGCAATCAGCATCATTTTTTGCAAATGGCAACCTGGCAGTAAGGATACTGTGACTGGGATGTGAACAAGGCAGCTGTCTTTTATCGTCTCCTTGGCTCTTATGTTTCTCAGCTGGAAGTCCTAAAAACCATGTAAAAAATGTTGCTGACACCAATACTACATCAACAGAGCCGATATGATCACTGTGGCAGATTGATATTCTGAAATATTTATTGACTTTACGTATGTTTTTAAATTTCTCAAGTTTACACGGAAACTGAATGGCAGCTTTCAGTGTCTTCTCTTGTGATTTGTTCAGTAATGTTTGCAGTCCTAGTATATATTTGTATGTCAACATGGTGAAATACATTATAAATGATCCACCATTGTGAAATTTCTCTTATAATCTCTTATAATCAAGCAGACAGACCCACATGAGTCGTGCCTCTCATAACTCTTCACAATAATCCCACTGTGGATATTTGCTGTCCCAGTCCTTTACAATGACAGTATTTAAGAAGATCAGTGAAAATCCTGATCAATACAGGAGTTGTACACTTCTAAATGTACCTACTCTTGCGCTAACTTGTTTCGCTGTGGTGCTGACCAACAGGACTGTGAAGGATTCCTGTGTTTAAAGCCTACAGAGACGCAACGAGGTGACTCTTCATCAGCTTTAAATCTCCACTACAACCTTCGTCAACATGAAAGTGACGATGTTACGGCTCAAAAATGCTTTCGGCCTCAGAGGGAAGCCACTTTACACAACAGTGTGTGTTAAAAAGATGAATCCTCTGCTCTGTCTGTCACTCTTCATTTTCTTCTAATTACCCATTGGCATGGTGCTCCTCTCTGTTTCACTGTGGCCGAGCATCAGTACATCCTTTTCTTCTGGCACCTTTTGGGAAATTAATTCATTTTTTGCTAAAGTGTCTTAATAATTACAGTGACATTGAGGTTAATTGCCTAATCTCTACTGCATTGGCGGCAACCAGTTGAAATCCCCACACAATCTGTTCCAGAAACAGCAGCCAGAAGATCCTCTGTTACCAGAGGGGACGCTCTGACCTAAATGAAGCTTCTTTTTGAGAGAGAAAAAAAAAAAAAAAAAAACAACAAAAAAAAAAAACATGCAGCAGGTAGCAGACAGGGAGCTCAGGTATCCTGTCGCCTGTTATTAATTCTCCACTTTGATTTAACATAGGAAACTTGTTCTGGAGCAGAGGGAGGGGCAGAGGGAGTCTGAGGTTTTTAAAATATAGAGGTCCAGTGAAGCAATGTCAGCCAAGGACTTCTGTTAGTACCTTTAAAATAAAACTGCCACAATTTGTTCTAATCTTAAAACTCTGAATTATGACCAGAAATTTCTTTCCGCTAAGGACTGGGCTTTCATTTGGTCATAAAACTCTTCCTTCAGCCTTTTAGCTCCTTAATGGATGACAGCTTTTTGTTCAAAATGACAAATTACTCAAAAAAAAAAAAAATAATAATCGGAGCGTTGAGAGGCAGTAGGTTGTCGTCTAGACAAAGACAAAGTTCCTTGTCTTGCTGTTGTGTTTTAATGAAGTGGTAACCAATTTACTGACCTGACTTTGTTGTTAGTAGTGAGGCACTTCTCAGACCAGCAGACGACTCAGTGATAGGAGCAAATGGACAAAGTAACAAGATGGTTGCTCCCTCTCTAACCGTAACCTAAATGAATTACTGAAAGATAAAAGTCAACATAAACTTGACCACCAGTGCCATTAATAGTTAAGTCTTTCAGTTTGTAATATATCTCTAATCGACTCTAATAATAAACATGAAGGACACCTCATGTCTGCAGTATCAATGTATCCATATCAGGTTTAAATGTTCCATTGCACCTGAGTCTGTAATGTTAAACAGGCTTTCACGGTCATCATTACATATTCTGATGACAGGTCAATATGGCACACAGACACCCGATACCCTAGGGGGCGGGGCTGTCATGTCCTCACACTGCGCAGCTGATGGATGTCGACCTGCATCCAGAGGTGATGGATGTTGGTGTCACGGCGAGCATCAGCCTGGGAGTGAAGAGGGGAGGTGCAGGTCACGGTGGACACTGGCTGGTGCTCCGTCCATGTGCGCTGACAGCACATCCTCCTTTCTCCAGGGACGGTCCAGAGGGCGTTTGCCTTATCGGAGTAAAAGGTCAGTAATCAGTGATTAATAATGTTGAGGACAAACTAAACTGACAAACACAAAATGTACACCGTACTTCTGAGGACAGTCGTGGACATTGTTTTATCACCCCTCCCCCTCCTCCAAACAATACCGAGTGGTGGACACAAAGTGTCCACATCTTCTGGAAACTGATCAATGAGACCTGTAGGCTTGTTTTCCTTTCTTAAACTTCTTGACATACCAAAAAAGTAATTCCTTAACAGCCCGTGACTATATCACCCAATGCACAGCAATTTCTCCCACTGGCCACACAGATATCTAGTATCCTGGGGATACGGACCGTGCCATCTCGCTGGTTTAGAGCCCACCTATACTTTCACTAAACTCACTGCTCATTGATTAATATCATGCCAGTTACAAAGAAATGTTGGATTATACCCCGCATACATTTTTTACTACTCTACAGGACCACGTAGTGGAGCTGTTGTCAGTGGCGACTGTCAATCATCATGATGTCACATCCTGGATAACATAACTAACTAAAATGTAACTTTTCAGAAAACTGATAAACACTTGAACGTATGTCAGCATTATATTATCTAAAGCATATCGAAAATGACAGAAACCATCCTTGAAAAAAAATATTTGACATGTAGGAACAAGTCTTGTAGTTTGGCCTAAGACCCCTCCCCTAACATGAGGAGATGGCCATGCATGGATATGGAGTCATAGTGTAGTCATCTATGGTATCACCATGTTCATCAGCATTGTCCTTGTCTAGTCTGAATGTTTTTAATCGGAAACTTAAAGCCTATAGACCTAGACGATACCATCAACTGTACAAATAATTGCCACAATCACTGGTAAGTGACACATCCCATACCACAGGTTCAGTCCTGTTGTTCTTCAACATAATATCACAGAGGATAAAGATCTGACACCTCACAGATTATGTTTTTTAAAAAAGACTTGAGCACAGTGCTGTATAGATAGTAATGTTTATTCGGTGACGTCAGAAGCATTTCACATTTTACCAGCCAGTTGACCTGCCCTTCACATGTCCACACAGCAGCAAACAGGCCTGTCCAAGTCATACTGTCTACAGCCGCGCTGACGGCCCATTTATCTCTGTTTGAAATGGCGGCAGCGGTGACGGTGGCGGCGGCCCCTTCGGCGCTCTGACGGCAGGAAACGAAGGTGAACAAACTGCTTTTTTCAGAATGGAAATGCATTCAGCAAAACGACTGCCGTCCTCTGGGGCAAACAGCGCATTTCATTTAGTGTTTAATAGGTTGTCATAACACAGCAGACGGTCTGTGAGAGTGATTGAATAAACCATTAGCTCCCCTCCTGTAGAGGTAGTTAGGGTGGGGGGACTGGATGGTAGCGGACTTATGAATACAAAGTGTATGCTTGAATGGAACAGCTTGTCACATGAGCAAAGAAAATAAGCTGTCACCAGGCTGAATGCGTTAAACTTAATTCCCCGGATTTGAAGTAAGAGACATACTGTACACCATCCTCGTACTTTAAATTCAGCTCCATCCCTCAGTCAGTCGAACTTTAGGCTATTTGTTAGACTCTGTGGGAGTTACAAACACTTACCACTATCCTCAAGATCCAAGATCCTGCACGCCTCTACCTGTTAGTATTTACTCTTATAATATCAAGCTTTTACATTAAAATGCAAAAAAACAAAAATATTATTTTTATTTAACTGAAAATATGTTAAAAAAAAATATGTTTTTATTCTGTTAATTTTATGTCACCTTATTCTCTTTTATTGAGTGTGCCCATGTTTTTATTGCAAATGCAGATATTCTGTTCTGTTAAGTAAACCACTTGTCCTGGCTCAGATGAATAAACATATAAAGATGTGACTGCCAGTAACAATGCAGCTCACTGAGCAGTGGTGACTCCATTCTACCATAAGCTTCATCCAAAATAAACAGAACAGATCCTGGATAGAGTGGCCCCGTAGCGGCTGCATTAAGCAGGAGACTTTAGGTTTTAAATTTGTATACAAGATGAACGACATTATGCTCTGACTTCTGACTGAACTATATGTTTTGCTTCATCTTGATCTGCTGCCAGATGCGTTTCATGCCGACAGGATTGCACATAATTGAAATGAATTTCAGGTTTAATTGATTAATAATTGTCATCTGCACTATGAGCATTCAGATCAAATAGGATTACAATTAAACTTACACATTAAGCAGCGATGTTTTTCTGTCTCTCTCCTGCAGCAGAAGCAGTGTTTCCCTTTTCTCTTAAAATGTGCTCCAGCTCACTATAGGAGCACATTAAAACCTCAAGTTCTGTGTGCAAGAAATATAATGACCACCTTCTATCCATTGTTGCCATGGTGAACCGTCAGATCGGGGCTCCATTGATGATGGATTTTTATAGTCGTGGGGTAAGTGCGACAACTGTCAGCGAGGATAGTCTGAGTTGATTAACTCAAAGCAAATCACCTGTTCTGGAACCAAAAACTCAGAGTTTCCTGTCTCAGGGTATGTCAATATTTCTGAAACTGGCCCCAGGTCAACACCTTGGGATGCTCTTGGGTCGGGGTGTCTGGTCTGGTCTAGGTGGGTGGTACATGTCTAAGTAACGTCCACATGAATGCCAGGTCCAGTAGAACATTGCATTGTGACAAGATGGTCAATATTATTCACTTCACCTGTTAGTGGTCATAATGTTATATCTGTACAAGAAAACAGCCACTGCAGAATTCTTCTTGGCAGTTCTGACACTACTGGGTGTATTACTGGCCTCTGCAGGTTATGATTTGCTGGATGGGACAAGTCCTTCACCAGATATATAATGCTAAATGCTACGTTAAGTACAATCACATACAGTATTTATACACTCAGAATGGAGTCAAAGCAAAGGTAAGAAATGCATCATTCTGTGAGTTTCCACTCCACACAAACTGGTGTCTTTATAATCTTCAAGCTGTCAGGTTACAAGAGATAGCACTATTAGAATATTACATCATTCCTAATGTTACTGCCAAAGCTTCTTAGTGTTTCTTCAGGCCTTCATATGCCAACTGACAACTGCCGAGAAAATGCTGTAAAAACATATTTAATTTCTGTTTGGTGAAGTTATTTCTTATATCTCATGTTCAATAATTGCCAAAAAGAGACATTAACGTTATTTATTTTTAATAAGTCATAGTAATGAAGGGGACCTTCAAATGATAAATTTGGGATGGCGATCCACACACAAGTACCTTCAAATTCATTAAATATACAGAGGGACGACACCTGATTAAGTGAAGACATTCACTCATCCTCTCATCCATTCATTGTATTAACTCATGAGAAAAATGGATAAAATATGACAAAAGTTAAAGTGGAGCATACCAAAACAAGGCAGGTAAAAGGAGGGCAAGAAGTAAGGAACTGGACTAACAGAGTTTCTTCAAGATGTTTCACCACTCACCCAAGCTGCTTTGTCAGTTCTAAAAGACTGCTGGGGAATTTAGGTTTAAATAGGAACATCGTCGGTATTTTTTAAAACACAATTTACGACACATCTGTCCCCAAAATATTTCATCCCTGTTCATACCGTGACACCGGAGTCTCTGGCCAACAATGAATTACTAGTACCATTCCACAGGAAAGTGAAATCCAGAAGAAAACAAAACTCAAAAAACTACTTGGATGAGTGATGAATTGTCTTCAAGAAACTCTACAAGTCCAGCTGCCTTTGTTTCACAGAGAAACTGCAGAGCACTGTGTATGGATAATGTGATCTGTGGGATCATATTGTTAGTCAACAGTGGCATGGAAGTAGCCGTAATATGAAGGTTTCCTATTATAGTTGTGACTAATAATGTAAATGCAAGGCTTATGTGAATCCCAGGAAATATGAGCCTAATGCCTAATAATGCCTATTAAATACCCCATTTCCATCTTGAACTCAAATATGTGGAAATCTAATACAGTCAGCCGCAATATCAGAGCTTCCAGTCCACTGTTTGAAGCCAGACACTGACATTTTGGTTTCATTAATCTGACCTGCTGTAGGCCATTAAAGGAAAATATGCATAAATCTGCATAATTAAGATGCCTGCATCTCCACCATGTCTGCAAAACTATGCTAGAGAATAAGAATGTTGGATGAATCAGATGCATGCTTGCATGTTGTTGATGACCCCTGGTCTATAATCTAATCTATTTTGTTTTGTTTTTTTAACTTTTGACCACTGACTCGTATGACGCCTGCTTCTTCTTTGCTTTGGTTGCGCAGTAAATGCTGAAGTGTGTGGGAGCAGGAAATCTTTTTTATTGACGCCTGCAGTCGGCCCATCGCCTGCTGCCACTCGCTTACTTGCTCGTTCCCACCAATTAGCAGTAACCTCGAGGCCGACTAACAAGGTCGCCGACGATGGATTGCTCCCATATTTACTTACATGGGCCCATCATGAGCTCAGAAGATGAATTGCTCCACAAACTGTTTCAGGCAAGCCTGCTGGATGTTAATTTATAAGCTTTAATTCATATATTTCTAACAGCACAGAGTTATTACAGCAGCGGGGAACAAGAGGAGGAAACATGGAGGAGAATTTAAAACTGGAGAAATGACAAAGGAGGACATGAGGAGACCAGGGAGCTGTGTCACAAAGCCAGCTCAACTGGTCTGCCTCATTGTTTGAGTTATTTGGCTCCACTTAATCTATTATTTTTAGTGGTCCCACTCTCTACTGCTTTGAAGCTGGATATGAACTTAGTCAACTCATACATAGGTATCATGCAGAAAAGATAAAATGACTGAGTATTTTCATTCATTGCGCAAACTGGAAATTTTAAAAGATGTTTTAGTAAATCGATAAACATGGTTACAACATGTGAAGAACATGTAACATGTAAAATTTAATCTGTTGTACACATTTACTGTGTTATGCATGAGTTTAAAAGTGAGATGCTACCGCTTTTCCCTTCACTCTTTCACAAACTTTACTCAGTAGTTCAATAATTCAGTGTACCTGTGTCAAATCTAGTTTATGTTGTAGCACCTTTTTGGGTGATGGCATCACAATGGGAAGAGCCCGCTGCACGTAGGCCTGCATCACCTTCACAATCTGTTGGCAATCAGTGGAGAGTTGGACTTTCCTCCTGCAGAACTTCAAATGGCCAATATTGTGCTCCATTTTACTTATCAATAAGGTCTAATCTTGTAAATGGAAAAGAATACAAAATGAGAACAGATGTAAGTGAAAATGTGAAAGTGGACTAGAGCTGGATCGACTTGTCAGAGGATGAATATTGGCCCTAATAGCTATTGCTTTACCAACCTCCACTACATGGATTGTGGTTGGTGGTACTGGTAAAACACTTCTAGCTTAGTGGCCTCTCTTTGGGAATTTTAGTTAGTTTTGGAAGTGGAGAAGCTTTCAGCTCAATACTATTCTGTATGTTTTTGCTGCTCTCTTTAAAAGCCAGCCAAAAGATTTGCAATGGAATTCAGCTGCAGGGACAGAGGTCACCCCTTGGGGACAAGAACCATTCGTGAACCAAGTTTTGGCTGACTTGGACAGTCTATTGATTATCAGGGGTCAATTTACACAATCATAGGGTTACATTCTTCTTAAAAAAGACGTTTCATTGAATCTATGGTTCATTTCATCTAAGTTTACCGGATCTTGCAACAAAACCCACCCACGACAGGTTGACAACAGTCAACGGACTGACTGTTGGTGTTCTTCTTGACAAATAAGTCAAGCCAGACACAAACAGCTGATGCTTTTTTTCAGTATTTCATATTCAAATACATTTTTAGTTGCCTTTTTGGCATGAAGTTCTTGTTTGTTTAGTGCTCTTCTGTACTCAAACTTCTGTTCCTGCTGTTATCAGGTCATCCTGTAGGTCTTTTTCAGTAACATGGTGTTTTTCCACAGATACTGTTTTCAAATGATTGATTCCTCTCTGTGCACATGATATGAGATCACTGAACATTATCAAGTATAAGTACTACTTCTCAAGTAGAAGTATACAACCTTTCTGTAACAAGCTAGCACATTTTCTCCACATGTGAAAATCTGGTCCTGCGAGCACAGGGCTGTGACAAGCGTTTGCTCTAACCTCCCTACACATTTACAACAGCTCATCAGTCGATCCTCAAGTCAGATATTGACACTTGTGGCAATGGCAGTGGCAACAGAGGGTGACAGTGGGTCTGTGAGTGAGTGTGTCTTAGCTAATGTAAATGTGTGATTTAGCCACTGATCTGTAAAGAAAGAAACAAAAAAAAACGAGATCAACCAGACCCACTACCTGCACTAAGTAAAAAAAAGAGTAAATAACAGCACTGACACTGACTAAGTTACAGACATACTGATTCTGGCAACAAAGAGGACTGACTAGACTAGAGGTCCAATGGAGTGAATATATTGTAATATTATAGCAGTAAGTGTACTGTGAGTTTTTAAATGTACATATTAAAATGGTACAAATCCAGACAAGTTATTTTGAAAACAAAATATGTTGATTCCATGTATTTGTTGTATATATATATGTATTTGTTGTAGTATTCATTTACGCAATAATATATATCATTATAAATTATTTTTCTATTTTTTTCCCATAGTTTGTGTTCACAGTCATCTAAGCATGGACTTGATGACACTTGCCACTCTTTCAGAGCACACAGACGCAGAGTTTAGTGAAAGCTCAAGTATTACTGCCTCCTTCAGTCCATCTCTGTCCCGCTAATAGAATTGTATCCGTTGGGAGTTTGACTCTGATCTCTGGCTTCATCCTCTCTTCTCAGACGGTTGGAGCTGATAGTCTGTATCCCTTCATCACCTGACCTCTGACCTCTGCAGCCGCCCCGCTCAATCATGACCAGCCTCGAGCAGAGAGGATCTGTGTGTGTAGGTTATAAAAGCATTTATCTGTCAGCCAGCATTCAGGGCCACAGACAGAGAGAGGGGAACCGTCTGTAATAATAAGAAAGATCCTGAAACACTACTATCAGGCCCACAGCTCATATCAATTTAGACAGGACGAGTGAATATGAAAGATGACACATCAGTTGATCATTGAAAAATGTTTCTAATATGCATCAGGTCTGCATGCTTGATTTATATCACGTTAGGATGAAAATGGTTATGCTTCATCTTCTCTATTAGATCTTCCTTCTTTCCTGACATCATTAAACATGTCTCTTTTTTGTGCAAAACTGCTCGCACTTTATTATTCAGTGGTGTGCAATACATCTGAGACCCTTTTTAATATTCTTGTTGTTATGATTGTCAATATTTATTTATCTGTATGACCAAAACTTGAATCTGATTTTATTTGTGATTTCTTTCTTTATTTCTGTTTTTTTTTTTAAATGCAGGCAAATGAGCATGAACAATACTTTGTAAAATTTCCAGATTACATGTAGACAGCCTGAGAGAGCTGTGGACCGTCAGCATCAGACAGTTGAGCAGTTTGGTCTGTCTATCTTGAATTGCAATTCTTAAATCCAGACAGTCAGAACCTGCTTAAACGACTCCAATGGAGTTGGGAGATTCCTGGAGTCTCTAGAGGGGACAGATCAGTTGCACCCTACCAGCAGATCAAACTAAAGTTGCTTAAGAAAGCATTCAGACCTCTAGACTCTTTACGCATAAGAGGATAAAATAACAATTTTACCTATTGCACTTTTTTTTTTTTAAAGTTAAAGTCAGTTCAGAAACAAAACTTAATTAAAAAAAAATGAAAGGAGAGTCCATAAAAATGGTTGTAATGCCAACACATTTCCTCTCGTTTGGATTTGACTATTCTCAAACTAAAGCCGAGTCTCAACTTTAAGACCATTCTAATTATAATTAGCTATTAACTATATTAATTATATAACTGTATCTTGAAAATATTTAGGTAAACAGTGACCAAAACATACTGTATGCCCCTGACTGCATCTAAGAGGGGGAGATAAGATTAACATTCTAACTTTTAAACTTTGATAAACTGTCAGCGTCAACTACTGTGATGACAAAAACTAACAATGGCACAGTATAGATGATACTGAGGCTTGAGAACTCAGCTTACATTACAATATGATACGTAAAGTAATGAATAGATTTATGGTGTGATGATTATTTACTCTTCAGTTTAAGGAGCTCAGATGAACGTCTGACATGAAGCTGAGAGGAGATGATGAACGGAGCGCTGGAGGAGGAGGGAAGAGGTGAGAGATGGAGAATTGACAGTGAGAGTGTTGCACAAATAATAATCAGTGAAGGTCAGTCTGAGGCCGAGCAGCTGACAGCGCCTTTTTAAATGATGAAAGAAATGAAAAATTGAAAATGAGCAATTTGATTATCCTCTCGTCAGTGCCCTTTGTGATGCAAGGAGGACGGCGAGACTCTTGGCTCTTCATTTCATTATGGAGAGGGGAAAAAAATGAAAGCCGATAAAGAGAGCAGGCCAACAATTGAATATGGAAAAGATGACAGCAGTCGCTGCTCAATTCAATGAAGGGCAATGTCCTCTTTGGATTACTGCAGGTTGTTATAAGGAGCAGAAGTAAAGTCTAATTGGAAGTGTTAATTGAGGAGCAAAAATAAAAAAAAATAAATACATAAAAAGCACACTTATACTAAAAGTCTATATTTATAGCTACTGAATCATCTACATATGAGTGAAATAATTGTATTTGTTACAAAACAGATGGAGAGAGTCCCCTATGTAGAGCATAGAATTTGATGGCTAAAGTTTCAGACACCACTACAAAATGGGGTGACCCATTAGGGGGCGGTTTTGGATACAGACAGTGTTTCAGCAGTCAAAAATCAAACGATGGTGGCCATCCAAAACAGAGTGATCCTAAACAGAATCATTTTTGGCATTTTCCTTAGAAAACAGACCACTGGTTTACTGCTGGAGGATAATAACAGGCTTCAGGAATGTTTTTCCTGTATATTACATCTACGCTAACTATGTATACAACAGATGTGTAAAAACTGTTTGCTGAGACTGAAGAACCTACAGTTAACGCTCGGTTCTTATTATAATACAAGTTTGGTAAAAATCATTTGGATTTCATTATGGGGCTTGATATAGAGGAAAAACTTTTAAAACAGTCACCTAAAATAAATATCTCCAATGGCAGCCATTGTGTTGTTAACACACTCCTCTCCATGGCACTCAGGTGACATGCATGATTTTGTCACTGTCACTCTCCTGTCCTTCACCGCATTTGATTGACCTGTCAGTCGTTTGCTGGAGCATAATCAGTTTCCAACAGAGCGGGACTAGATCACATTTCCTCCACACACACACACACACACACACACACACACACACACACACACACACACAAAGAAAAAAACTGTACGTGAGGAATATGGTCTGGCTGCCACGCTAACTGAATGCAGCTTGTCTGCAAGCAGAGATTATTCTGACAACTAATTACCTGCTGTGTGTTGAATGTGTTCACTGCACTCAGTCTGGATGTTTTTAGAATCAGGCTGATGCTTCGACTCCTCAACATCACCGCAACATCAGCAAGCTGACAAACGACAGGAAGAAAAGTGTTATAGCAGGCTCCATTTGAAGACATTCACAGTCAGGGCTTTTTTTTCTGACAGCTCCTGATCCATTTAATGAAACTAAATAGAATTAAGTCACAAGTATTTGTGCTGGAACTACATATTTACAGTCCCCCTTTTTTCACCTGACACATTTTACCACAATTTGTCTCTCTGAGTCAGTCATCTTGCTGCTGACAGTTTTTAAAACAGTTCTTCACAGCAATTCTCTTCCATCCCACTTTCATCAGAAGCAGCATCCATGGGCCCTTCCACTGAGCTCATCAGACACCTTGATCCACTTCACATCCGCTCAGGTCAGTCCGTTGTTCTACTCCATCCCTACTGCCGGGCTATTTATGCACCACTGTTGGTATAACAAACTAAATTCAAATGATGATGTCAACTCAGCAAGTGTATAGAAAAAACAGTAATAACATTTATTAGTAATGTCTGTCCTTGTACGTGCTAACTAACTGGACATGTCAGTTAACAGCTAGTTAGTTAGCTAAACAACATGTTCACATCTAGGTTTAAGTTTGGCCAGCATATCTCCTCCCAGCAATAGACACCACCATTATCAGGCTCCCAGGCAACACCCAACGCCTTCCTCCATCACCTCAGAGCTCCATCTGTGTGGTTGGAGCGGTGGAGATGCTGTCAGATGCTTTCAGCAGGCCTTGCAGTCATATGTCACAAGTCATATTATTGGACTGTGGGTGGGGGTTGGTGTCAGGGTCCCAGCTATCAGGCTGTCTTGGCTCCATTTGCTGGTGCTGAGATGATTTTCTCTGCTCCAGTTCTTAAATCACAACACAGGCATCTGCCATGCAAATAATGGATGAGACTGGATGTTGTTATTGTGATAACAGTAAAGACCAGATTTACTTATTAACTTATTTTCTTTAAAAAGAAGGGACAGTCTTGTAAACTATAAGCCAGTGCAGCCCTCACTCTACTTCTATTCCCTCATAAAAGTTTGAAATGATTTTTAGACCATGAAACCTCCATCCAGTTTGACTCTGTCATTTTCTCTTTGAATCAGCAGTTTGCATGTTACCTGCTTCGACTGCAGTTTGGAAACGCACACACACACAGCCAGTAACCTTGTACAAAGATTTAGTTTTTGCATGCTCAGTAGCCAATCACGTCAGAGCTAATTAAGGGTGTGAAGTATGCTAATAAGTCTGTGTGGAGGCTGACAGATATTCAATCTCCATTCCATCATGCAAATGCAGCGCAGCTGAATATTTTCCTGGTGTGTTTATGAATCAGCTGATCGATAAGTCATTTGACTTGGGGATGCATGTGTGTGTGACTGACAGCTCTGTTAAAAGACTTTGGCCTTTACAACAACACAAACTGACCTACCTACAGCATAGAAAGTGTCCCCGTCCACCACCTGATATTATAACCCCCGGACTTCCTCTCATTTGGATTGGATATAGTTGGCCACTGACCCAAAGTTTGCTATTTTAGCTTAGATACAGTTATATAATCAATATGGGCTTAACCTGCAGACTCTGGGATGTAAGGTGAGGGTAATTGTGTCCAAATAGGTGGAAGAGTTAGTTCTTTAATATCTATAACATCCACCCAAGTGAAGAACACTCTCCAGGAAGTATCCAGGTGTATCAGCATCTAAGTCTAGACAAGACTTCATGAGAGTAAATACAGGGAGTTTACCATAAGGTGTGAACCATTAATCAGCCTCAAAAATAGATTAGACTTTAACAAAAAACATCAAAAGAAGCCAGCCCAGAACTGTGGCTAAAACAAACCATTAACATGCATTTTATAATAGTATGTAGTACGGCGGTGTTGGTTGAAATTTGGACAAACAGTGTGCTCTCGCCTACTATGTCACACACATGAGCATACTTTAGCTTAGCAGAACTTAACTAGACATATGCTTTATCTAATAAGTGCCAGGACTGCTTATAAGGATATTGCAGTCTGTCATCCCACCAACCTACAACATTAGGAACTGTTTGGTTCGATGGCTCCAGCTTTTCATGAGTTACTTTAGGCATTTCAGTATCTCTACCATCTGGCAAAGACTTTGGTTGGCTGGACAGAGTAGTCTAAGTTATAATTATTATTATTATTGTGTAGCCAATGCTTTGAATTCAGAACCTATATATTTCTAAACTACTATTGTAGTGAACTTTGTAACATCCAGCCCTCACAATCCATGGTCATATCCATCTATTGATGTCTAAGCAGCTCTTTCCATCACCGCAAGTGCTTATTAAGACCCACTGGGATGGAGGCTCTGTGATTTGGCGGTATCAGCAGCGATCGACCCCATCAGCTGGACAGAAAAAGATGGAAAAGTTTGACTCATATGCACTTTAGTATAAATGGAACCAGACAGTCTGAGCTGCTTTGCCCCAGAAGAAAGTTATTCATTTTGCAGGAAACTATATATGAAGCAGTATAGGACAGATAAAAAAATAGATATAATAAATGTGATCAGTGAAAAGTTAAGGGATTGCCGTCTAAGAAGACCTTAATGTGGCTATAAAAACCTCTTTTGCAACAACCCATAAGCTGGCAAACAACTTATATGTGTTAGTACTCATTCATTTGTTCATCTTCTATAACCACATCTGAGATGTCACTGAGCAAGAGGAGGGGTACACCCTGGACAGGTAAGCCAGACAAGCTGAGAGACATTTAGACTCACCAGTGAACCTAACGAGCATGTCTCTGGAAGGTGCTGGAGTACCCAGAGAGAAACTAGAACCTTCAGTGCTAACCACCACTGAACCACTACAGCTAACCACCACCTCCACTGTGCCACCGTTGGATAAATTATGAATGTCTTCAGTTTGTCGTTAGTTTTACTCGTAAACATCAAAGTGAATTCAGCTTGGCTGGCTCCCGGGTGCACGTCCCGCTCTTGCAACTACAGTATGTTCTCTGTAATAGTCCAATAAAGTCATGCAATAGAAATCTTTCACACAATCAGTACACAAGATTCTGCTTTAAACTAGTCTATTGAGATATAAATGCCATCTGTTCTGTAGTAGAATTCAGGGCTAGGGGCTAGACAGATAACTGAAACAAGTGAACAATGTGACTAGATAGATAGATAGATAGATAGATAGATAGATAGATAGATAGATAGATAGATAGATAGATAGATAGATAGATAGATAGATAGATAGATAGATAGATAGATAGATAGATAGATAGATAGATAGATAGATAGATAGATAGATGAGACTATATGTCACAAGGAGTAGTGAGCTTCAGAGGAAGGAGAGAATAATCTTCTCAAAACTTAATAAAGACTAATGTAATTACGTTGCTGTGTTTTGTCACCGTAAATGAGCTGAAAGGTGATTGTAATAGGGATAAATACGGCTGGTGGTTTCTCCGGGAAATAGGTCCCACGGATGATGCAAATCTCGCCTCATAAATCATCGAGGTAAGGCCCTTTGAGATAATTCGGTTTAGAGATAAAAATACCTTCGCTGACTCTTCTCCTCTGGAAACACTTCAGAAACTTTGGAAGCCAACTGCGGCTCCAGATTCAGAGTACGCCCCGGCGTCGGGAGGTGATGTCACCAGAACCTCTGCCACTTATGTTTTGTCTAATCTCATCAGCGTAAGAAGAAGCTAAGAGATATCAGAGAGCTCGTTACGAAGAAGCAAATATACTGATTTACTTGGAATAAATGAATCCTCACTTGGATTCCTCGTCTTGACAAAATAACAAGCCTACTTTTTTCTTTTTTTCGTTTTTTCTTTTTTGGAATAGTCAAGTTAGCTTTCAGGAGATGAGAGGAGAACGTGAAAGGAGGTAGGGTACAAGTAAATAAGAGAGTGGGAGCAGCTCATCTGTCCGTCTGTGAAAAGTATCACCTCATTGCTGGTAATGTCTTGTCACAGTTAATGCTCATTGCAAACTGCTGTCATTTAGCGGCTGGGGGGAGGTTATTGTTGGAGCCTTCCTATAATCTGAAGCTCCAGAAATAGCCACCAAACAATGGAATCAGAATGAAGTTTTATTCCTTTTCTCCCCCTCCTTGCTGCTGCTGCTCCTTGTGCCATCGTCCTCCCTCCTTCCCTGTTTTGAATCAGTTAACCTTTCTGTTCGGGGCGTCGCAGCAGGGTCCTGCTCCACAGATTAGCCACTGACGCATTTATCAAGGGATGACAAATGAGCTGTCCTTCCAGATGCCTGATTACTTGACCTTTATTCCACAAGAGCTGGGCAGTTAGCTGGATGTGGCGGGCGGAGGGGGGCGCTGAGCTAAGTGGTGCCAGTCTTGTATTCGCCAGCCCGTTGTGAGGGGGAGAGCGGCTGAATGCAACACCTCGACGCTGACATGAACAGGAATTAAGAAAGAACTTATTAAGATTGGCCGGCACTGAGGCGAGGTAATTGAAATTCTCACATTCCCCAGAAACGGGCAGAAACCGGGCACATCAGTTTCTATTTGAGGCAACGAGGCTGATGAGTATCACACATTAAAGCCTGGGGAGGAAAATTGTCCATTTATTGGCCTCTGATTCGAGATCATTGCATGACTGTGGCGGCGGCGGCGCCGCCTGGATGTGGCATTTCTTCTTATTTCTGGTGGCGACCAGCAGATTGTCATTTACCGCCCTGATTATGTGTTTTTCCTGCAGCTGTTTCCCCGGTTCTGCACACAGAGAGCAGATCTGCTGGTAATCACAGGTCCAGGGCGCAGACAGAGTTTCATTACAGTCTTCATCCACATGAACAAGCTGCTGTTAGCGGAACCTTGGGAACATGGAGAAGCATCCTCCGCTCTCCTCTGCTGGATCCTCCTTAACACGGTTGAAGAAAAAAACACAGTTAAACCTTTAACTCCAGAGTTCTGAAATGTTTTTGTGAAAGTTTCCAGAAGCAACAAATCTATGTGCGCCATTTTTTTTGCAGCCTGTAATGTCATGTACACAGATCTTTGCCCTATATGTCTTTTTAGAAATTCATCGGTAATGCAGTGATCAGCCATAACATTATGACCTAATATAGTGTGTTAGTGGGGGTCTTTGGGTCCTGTGGGTTGAGGGGAGGGGCCTCTGTGGATCATCACACAGATACTTGGTCAGTTTGGATCTAGTGAATTTGGAGGCCAGGTCAACACCTTCTGCTGTTCTTCATATTTTTTGCATCCTGCTGGGGATGTCTGCTGCCATCAAGGAGTGTCATTGCTATGGGGTGGGGGTGTCTGGTCTGGTCTAGGTGGGTGCTACATGTTGAAGTAACATCCACATGAACGGTCCAAGGGTTTCCCAGCAGACTGGACTGTCACAAGATGGTCAATATTATTTGCTTCTGCTGCCAATGGTTTTAATGTTGCGGCTGATCGTGAGTATCACATTCTCATTCTGGGAGAGACATCATTTGTCTTATCAGAGAGACACCCAGCAAGAGAGCCAAGTTCATCCCAGGCAGCAGACTAATTCATTACAGTGGAAGACTGCCTCTGCAGTAATGCTAGTTCAGGTGCACCGCTGTCCAGTAATCACTTACAACAGGTCATATTTCATTAACACGGAGTGGCTTGACTATAGCTCTTAATTAACTATAAACTGCAGAGAATCAGAGTTTGGCAGTTTGGCTGTGTATTAATGGAGTGACTTTGGTGTTAGAGCCGCATTTAACAGCTCTCTAAAAAGACTGCGAGGGAAAAAGAGTCCAAAATGTCACCTTCCTCAAACTTTACGACTGCATTTCATTATTATTATTATTCTGAGGGTAAAATCATAGGGTGAACGTCATCCCTCAATTTATCGGCTATAAATGCCAAAATCTACAAAAGTTAAGTGGTTCTACAGCACTAAATGTATTTAAATGTCTTCTTGTGGTAAGTTTCTACGGAGTCTGATAGTCACGTTTCTCATCTTTGTGTAAAACTTTCCAATTTCTCTGTCCACTAACGCGAGCAGCCGTCTTAACTTTGAACAGGAGGAGTATTTTTTTAATCCCGCGGGTTCTTGAGAGTGAGGTCAGGACTTCATCAGGGGCCTCCGGGGGCCTCGGAGCCCCTCTCTCATCTCTGCAGCAGATGAGGGGATCAGCAGGGTGTGAAATGGCCGTGGTGATTGCTCCGAGGCCACGGGGCCTCCAGCCCATTCACAGCCCTGTCAGTTCCCTAATAGAGCCGGAGGAGATTGGAGACGACCCCACAGTTACGAGACCCTACCGCCACCATCACAGTGTTAAAGGGACAGTCCAATTTAAAAATGAAAACGCTAGGTAAAAGTCTGTACCGGGATTCTTCATCATTGCCAGCAGTGTTTATTGAAGTTATTCATATGATGTTTCTTTTGAAAGCTGAATCTTATTACGACTGATAAACAAACAAAAAAAAAACAAACATTTTTTTCACATTTGAATTTTATGTATAACACCCTGTCTGTGCATGGACCTGTCACAGATTAGAACTCAATTACACTCAAATACACAACCACAAAAAGACAGGTAAAAGCTTATCTGTATTTTACTTGAACAAGTTCACGTCCAAGAAAGGCAGGCAAGGCCAGACATAAATCAAGTTCCAGGTTAGCAAGCAAAGGTCGGAAACAAAAGTACAACAGGACTATAAATTCCTGGAAGGTTCGGGCAACGTGCGCAAAGGCAACGTGGCAAGGAATGAATGGTGGAGCAGTGTTAACGCTGAGAGACCTGCTGAGTCTATCAGGTGACGGATCGTGGTCTGTGGGGTGGTTGGTCTTAGACAGAAGCATGAGGATGAGCAACTAAAACAGTATGAATACAAAGATAGAACATTTAAGTGCCTGCGCTTTGGCTCTAAATCTGTGTATATAGCCATGACATGGGACCAAGTGAAGCACTGTGGAGTGAAAAAACAAATGAAGCCAGCTCAACTATCAAATGTAGCATGTCCTGTCTCACTTTTCATTTAAGTATTTACAAACTGTCTTTGTCTTTTACCACCACTGTGATTACAATCTCCTGTCTTGCCTCATTTATTTTGTATGGATTCTCTATGGCAGGTGGGTTGTGCCACAGGGAGCATTACAGAAGGAAAGAGAAGGTGCAGTCTATCCTGGATTCAGCATCAGACTGGAATTTTGAATGGGACCGACTGGGTTTACAGACGAAAAATTCACAGTGAAGAATTGGCAAAATTTCTACAAAATGTGCTAAGTACCTCTAAAACTATGCACGTCGCATCAAGTCAGGTAGTATATTCAGTATTAGAGTTGGTGCATACAGTAGTAAAAAAGCCACACTGAGAATAGTGAGAATTGCTAGGGGTTCAAACATGGTAAATATGTAGTACAAATTGTTTTTTGTAATTTATTAATAAAATAAGAGGAACCAAATAAAGGAACCAGAAATATATATATAAGGGCCACAGAAAAATCTTTCATAATATTTCCTCTGCATGCCCTAACATTACAATTAGTTTTCGACTGTTGAAGCTTTCAGAATTCATTTACATAGATTAGCAAGATTATTAACTAGATAGCTGAGATTGTAGTGTTATATAAAAAAAAAAAACATGGTTAACACTGTGAATGGGTACATTTGATTTTAACCCAAACAATATTTTCATTAACCTAATCAGGTATCAAGTATCCTGCTTTTATTACATTGACATAAGCGAACGGATGAAAATGTACCTAATGAACTGGCAATTCAATTCAGTTTTATTTATATAGCGTCAATACGGCTTGTTCACATACCCTCATGTTTTCTAGTGTTTCTCTTCAGCTGCTTGTGGTTCCTGGTTTCTTTAGCGTTGTCCAGCTTCAGTTTTATTTGTTGTTGTTGTTGTTGTTACCTTGCCTCACACTGCAGTGTGTTGTGTTACCTCAGTAGTAAGTGTTCTTCGTCTGAGGTTCTAATCACCTACTGTGGAGCCCCTGATTTAGATTCATGAAGTAGAAAGTGGGATAAACCTTGAAGTGTATTTACTTTGCCTATGTTGGTTGTATGTGCTGTTTATTGTGTACAATAACCATTATCTGTAGGCGCAGTTTCAAATACGTCGAGAAACTCAAATAACGCTTCCCACATGTTTACCTTTTCACATGCCTGACATCTAGAATGAGAGTTTTCCATCTGCATAGATACAGTGGGGGAAATAAGTATTTGATCCCCTGCTGAATTTGTAAGTTTGCCCACTTCCATAGAAATGATCAGACTCTGGTTTTTATGGTTGTTTACTGGTTATGGGTATAGACAGAATATCAATCGAAAATGCATAAAAAACACACAATCTAAAAGTTATAAATTGTTATGTATTTTATTAAGGGAAATAAGTATTTGATCCCCAACAATTCACTTAGAATTCAGGCTCCTACAGATTGGCTGGTGCGCATGTGGCACACAGCTGTGCTCAGTCAACTAATTACCAATACTCCTGATCTTAACTCGTCATGTATATAAAGCACACCTGCTCTAAGAATCAGTTTCTTACATTCCAACTTCTACAGCACCATGGGCAAGACCAAAGAGCTGTCAAAAGATGTCAGGGACAAGATTGTAGACCTGCACAAGGCTGGTATAGGTTACAAAACCATCAGCAAAAGGCTTGGTGAGAAGGTGACAACTATTGGTGCCATTATTCGCAAGTGGAAGACCCATAAAAGGACCATCAACTGTCCTCGGTCTGGAGCTCCCCGCAAAATCTCGCCTCATGGAGTGAGGATGATGATGAGAAAGGTGAGGGAGCAGCCTAAAACAACACGGCAGGAGCTTGTTAATGATCTGGAAGCAGTTGGGACCTCCGTCACCAAGAAAACAGTTGGCAACACACTGCGCCGTTATGGATTGAACTCTTGCAGTGCCCGCAAGGTCCCCCTGCTCAAGAAGGCACATGTACAGGCCCGCCTTAAGTTTGCCAGTGAACATCTAAATGACTCAGAGAAGGCTTGGGAGAAAGTGCTGTGGTCTGACGAAACCAAAGTTGAGCTATTTGGCATTAACTCGACCCGCCGTGTTTGGAGGATGAAAAAACGTGAGTATGACCCAAAGAACACCATACCCACGGTTAAGCATGGAGGTGGAAACATCATGTTTTGGGGCTGTTTTTCAGCAAAGGGTACAGGGCAACTTCACCGCATTATGGGGCCAATGAATGCAGCCATGTACTGTAACATCTTGGACAAAAACCTTCTTTCCTCAGCAAGAACACTGAAGATGCCTCGTGGGTGGGTTTTCCAACATGACAATGACCCAAAACATACTGCCAGGACAACAAAGGAGTGGCTCAAGAAGAAGCATATTAAGGTCATGGAGTGGCCTAGTCAGTCTCCAGACCTTAACCCGATCGAAAATCTGTGGAGGGAGCTGAAGCTCCGAGTTTCCAAGAGGCAGCCAAGAAACTTGAAGGATTTAGAGACTGTCTGTAAAGATGAATGGGCCAAAATCCCTCCTGCGCTGTGTGCAAACCTGGTGACCAACTACAAGAAACGTCTCATCGCTGTGCTTGCCAACAAAGGTTTCTCTACAAAGTACTGACTTGTGTTGTGCTTGGGGATCAAATACTTATTTTCCTTAATAAAATACATAACAATTTATAACTTTTAGATTGTGTGTTTTTTATGCATTTTCGACTGATATTCTGTCTATACCCATAACCAGTAAACAACCATAAAAACCAGAGTCTGATCATTTCTATGGAAGTGGGCAAACTTACAAATTCAGCAGGGGATCAAATACTTATTTCCCCCACTGTAGATGACTAACTATTAGTCAGAGTGCCGATTGTTCATCCCTAACATCTTGTTGCCACTGTGCCTACACCCAAAAATAAATAGACTCACTTTGTTGAATTAAATATGAAGTGATGTGGCATTACTATTTTTTAAAGCAAATTTAAAGAGTGTCCTTCACGGAGAGTGTGAGCTATGCGTGCTGGACATGAAAGTGGGCCAGGTCTCTTTTTGATGTGCACAGTGTAAATATAACTCTCCGCCCTCTCCCTCTAATTGTAGCTGTGTTGTTTTCATATTGTTGAGTCCCAGAGATGTATAATTCATCACACAAATAATCTGGAACAAAACAAACTCTCCTCTGAGCTCCCGAGAGGCCCAGCGTCTAATGAGTGCACTCCATAAAATATTCATACCTCTGCAAAATATACTGTCACTTTCCCTGCAACACACGCGCACAGAGAATAGTCCAGCATCCCATTAGATGTAATGGCAGGTTGTACAACCTCAACAGCCCGTTGATCACTGTCACCCAAAAACACTGCAGAATCCTGCTGTGTGTCAGTGTGTGTGACTCGGTGTAATGAGAAGACTAGTTAGCCGTGATGCTCCAGATGTCGTTCAGTTTCTTATCAGGTGTTCCAGTGACAAATGTCTCCAGAGTTCTGGTGACAATTCTGGTAAAAAAAAAAAAAAAAAAAAAAAAAACAGTCACATATTCAGATAGTTGCTCTTGGTAGAATAATGATACAGTATCACTATATGAATACAGTATCAAGGCTAATTCTCAACTCAAGTACTAATGCATCTAGACACTATTCATGTCATCTTGGAACTGTTGACTTCTTGTGCACTTGTGGACTTCAACATTTGTTTGTCTTCTACTCTTTAACCTGTGGTTTTTGTGGCTATGTGGGTCACACTAGCTTTGCAATTCGGGGAACCAAGGAGTTCGAGAGAACAGCATGCAAACCGCGCATATCAGGATGAGAAGTACAAGCTTGTTTTATTTGGTTTCAACTCGGACTGAAAGTACATTAGCCACCTGGAACACCATTTTGCTGCATTAGGGATCTCTGTTTGGGCATACTTACCTTCTGAGCTAGCTCAGTGTTAAAACAGAGTACCCCGTGGGCCGTTATAAGGATGTCTATCAGTTTGATGGCTGGCTGGATTTATATGAAGTGGAACCCACATCAGATGGAACACAGGGCACTGAGGATGTGAGGTAAATGTTATTTTGTGTTCTTGTTTGTTAGAAACTCTGCATGTCACCAGCACACACTCAACAGAAAACTATCCACAGGATCATACATATACACAGACCAGTGTAAGGAGATTACTATACCTGCTGACCTAATGTTGGGGATTATAACAGGACAGCGTCTCCAGATGGATATTAGTGATAGGCCAATACTGAAATATCGATACCTCCGATACCAGGTCTTTATGCTCTAAAGTCGATTCTCAAATCAAAATATCGATACTTTTGATACTTCAGTCAATCAAGGTAATGTAGGAACAGAGTGGAAAGTAACTAAATTATTGAATTGTGGTAACACAACAAACCTTGTGAAACACCTCAGGTTAAACCACAACACAGATTACGAGGCATTTATAAAGAAGAGGAGAGGAGAGGAGAGGAGAGGAGAGGAGAGGAGAGGAGAGGAGAGGAGAGGAGAGGAGAGGAGAGCACAGTGTCAGAATTCAGATGCAATATATCATTTTAGTAGTTCTCAATAATTAAACAATAATTTATTTTAATGGTCTTATTATTTTACTTAGTCTTCTTTAGTGTTTGAAACACCATTTCCACATATTTTGTATGATTGTGTCCTCTTTTTGTTCTTTTCTGTTGTTGTATTAGCTCGGCTATATAGTAAATGAGGCCACTACCTCGATGCATTTCCGAGTTTAAAATAAATAAATTCCTCTGATGTCTTGTATTCTTTATGAAGCTATGAATTGAAATACACTACTTTTTTTTAGATTTACCTGACACATTAGGGTGTATTTGCATAAAGTATGGGCACTGGATCGGTATCATCTATACCCACCTGAATTTTACTCAGTTTCGGATCAGAAAGGATTTCAGCGTTTTTGAACATCAATAATGGATATCCCTAACATAGTTAGCAAAATGGGTGTTCGAGGCAACTCATTTCTGTGTGTGCCTCCTGACAGAATGAAAACGTTTAAGAAGATGATACCGTTACATATGACTCTTCATTATGACCAAATCTTGGCGCAAAGTTGGCACAACCCAGAGAACCACCATTGAAATTCAAATTGGAATTAATAGTTAATAACTAGGTAATAAAGCCATGTGGCAAGAGCTTTGTCCACTGGATTTTCCAAGACATTGAATGTACTGTGAATCTCTAACAGTTCAGATGGTAGTTTCTTATTTTTAATACTGGCAAATTGCATGAAAAAACAATGCCCTTTGCAAGATAACGGATGTCCACCCAACAGTTCTGTCTCTAGGCAACAGAAGACAGGTGGACATGGCATCTCCATCCAGTCACATGTGATAATGATCTGGGGATCAAGAAATGAGAAGGGAAGACCAGAAATAAAAGCTTTTTAATTTTGTCCCCAATCATCCACATCCCTGACCTCCTCCTTTTTTTCCCCCAGAGACGAAAACTAAGACCAAAGGTCTGTTCAGAAAATCATCTCTCCTCTTTAATATTCTCAGACGCCCTGAGGCTTCTGAGACAACCCAGGAGACAAAAGGTTGAGGACTGGCTTGCTGATCCACGGCCACATCGAGGCAGCATTGGGAGGACGACTGATTTTCATTAAGATGGACTCCAGAGCACTTGTCTTATTAGCGGGTCATTAGGCTCTCTGTGGCCGACAGATTGGCTGAACAGGAAGCAGGGGAGCAGGCAGAAGGTAATTGCACTCGGAGTGACCACACAGGTGTCGGCTCGCTCTGCGTTTCTTGATTGGTTAATTAGTGCATTGTCAATCAGCCCCCCCGCCCCAGCAGCTCATGATCACTGTAGTTAAAAGGTGAGAGAGTGTTTCTAATGAAGCCTGAAATTTCTCTTTCAGCTTGTTACAGTTCCAATTAAAAAGACTGGGGAGCAGCACATATACAACTTGGTGTGTACGTACTGTGATTCTTTTTTTTTTTTTTTTTTCAAAAAATTCAGATGAGGCCAGACAAGAGGAACCATTGAAGCCCTGGCTTGTCACAGACTTGGATCTAGAATGGCTGCTGAATTTGTCACAGCAACATTCATTCATTCATTCATTCCTTTTCTGAAACTCCACATAGAAAGGCCCCACCTGTCCAGTGGGTTCAAAGCCAGGGCCTTCTAGCTGTGGGGCATCAGTGCTAACCACCACATATCACTGCCACCCGCAGCAACATGCCACATAAAAAGATCCCAGGAATGTAAATTAACTGCACACATACAGTGTGATGATACTGAATGAATAATGGTGAATTCAAGCCAAGGACAACCCACTCTACCTACTGAGCTCCAGGCAGCCAAAAAAAAAAAAACAGCATGTGACCTTGTGTTACTATATGTTTTAAGCAAAATTTTAAATTTAAAGTCATCCAACAACTTAGTAAGCATTGTCAGCTGTATAACCTCTAATATTGCCAGCTTATTGGTCTCACAGATGGTGGCTAAATTGATCTCAAGTAGTGTCAGAAGGTACTTCACCTTGTCTTGGTAACAGGCCACAGATGTTCCAGGTGTCCAGCTTTTACTTAATGATCTTCTATCTCGGGTCAGCTGCCCCTGTGTTGAGCTTGTTATTGGGTGATTGATACCCAATCTGGGCATCAGAGGGTGGTGATGATGACATCTCATCTCACTCAGCGCTTTGACCTCATCTCTCTTATCAATGAATGTCTTGTTCCAGTGGCCCACTGCTCTGGTTCCCCAACGTCTGACACAGACCTGAGAGAGCTCAGCTTCCTGAAACTCAAGAAAACACATGCAAGAAAACGTCTTTTTAACACATGCGCTTGTAATAAAAATAAATAAATGAATAAATAAATAAATAAATAAAAGGCCATGGAAATGTTTCCAGGGAACCCCAAAAGGAAAAAAGGGATACGCTTCCTATCCAGGTTTTTATGACTTTTGAAGTTGTTTGTTATATTTGCTACTTGTCAGTGGTTTTGGAAATAGGTTTTTGTGTTTTTTTATTTCACCATCCTGACCACGTCATTCCATATCCAGCCATATCCATATCCAATAATTTGACGACATACACTATTCATTTGCAGATTGACGCCAACTGTTATTTATTACGCATACTGCCTCTGCAATAACATATTGATATATAATCTATGTAATTCCCATTTGCACTTCATTCACTTTTCTCATACTGTGTATTGTTCTATTTTTTGTTCCTTCCATAAAAGTGTTTTGTCCTTGCACATCATGCTGCTCACATGAGCCATAAATTGCTATCTGGGGACTTATTGGGGTCGCCTGGAAAAATTGTCCATTGTCATTAATGTTACTTGAGCCATGTACTTGCAGCGCATGTGTTGTTAAATTGATGAGAATATTTTTTTCGTTTTTATTTTATTTTTTATTTGTCTGTGCTATATGTATTTGCTCTTGTTTTCTTATGTTGTGGAACTTCCAGTGTGTTTTGTGTGTGTGTGTGTTTTTTTGTTTGTTTTGTTTTTTTTTATTAAATTCAATCAACTTATTTCTTTTTGACTGTTCGGTTCATTAAATAGAATCTGGTTCAGTTTCTTCATTCCCGATAAAGTTTTCATCACTCCTAAAACTGGACAGATTCACTAAATGTGAAATGAACATAACAAAAAGCAAATGTCCTTTACTGTTAAACAAATAATATAGAAAGAGGTGCAATCTATTAAAGTGGAGGGTGGAGGCCAGCCCCTCATCCCTAATCTGGCCTTTTCTGAAGTATTTTCACTGTAAAACATTCCAGCCCCATTATGTTATGTGAACATACTTTTAAAACTCAATTTAATATGTTTTCAAAACTTAAACTTAAAGTAGCCCATTGTCTTGACTTCTTGTGAGTTTTGTCTGTGTGGTCAGTGTTCATCTAACTCATGTCTTTCAGTTTTGAGTTGGAAAAAGTGATGAGGTACGAGGAAGAGGAGAAGGAGGAGGGGTAATATGATATGAATACTGGGAAATATAGAGGCTGCTGCACTTTCATGGACTATTACACAGAACTATTACTATAAAATGGAGATACCTTGGAAACAAGACTCTACAAAGAGGATTAAACCAATGTTTAATATTGGCACCATAAGCGTAATGGATGGGTGGATTTAAGGAGCTGTTTCCATTCCAAAGTGGCTGCTTTTGATGGATCAAATTTCAATGTCCTCCTCTCTGTACAGCAAGACGTAACTGAATCTGTCTGGAGTTCTGGTACACTTTAAAACTTGTCATTAGTCGTCAAGGTGAGAAATCTAAGTAGAACCAAAAACATTAGTGCCCACAACTTAAAATGGTGATTAATATGAATATAGTTCAAATGACTGTAACTTGGAAATGTGAGTTGAAATAGTGAGGAATTTAATTTAACTAGATAAATTTGTTTTCTTCAGTGGATAATGTAACATATTAAATTATTTTAACTTGTAGTGGTAGTTGTAGTAGTTGAGTTGAAACAGAGCTTTTCTTCAGGTTGAGTTTAGTCACATTTTTAAGAGGGCAGGTGGATGAAGGTTTACTGACTATTGACTCTGATTTTTAACGGGACGCGATTTTTCTTTCCACTCTTACCTGCTTCCTCTTGGAACTGTTGGGTCCCCTCTCTGTAACGGTGTAAGAAATTACCTTTGTGATGTAAAGTGTGTTGTGGTGTTAGGTAAATTATTTTATTTGATTAACACTGCTTTTTGCCTGTCCAAGGCAAAAATTAGGTGGTACCTGCTCCAGATTCTCACACGGGCTTAGACCTCTGCACAGATATCAAAACCTCCTTTTATTTCACAGTACGTGCAGAGTGAGTGATGTTATTAATAATATAGCTCAGACTAACAAAATGGATGCCTAATCTGTTTTGAGATGTTGTGCTCGGCCATGTTTACATAAAAATCTGAACTCCATAAAGAGAGTTCATTGTAATTGCTCCTTGCTGTGTTTGGTTAATGACCTTTGGTTATTCCTTTATCTCCGGGTTAGAGAACACTCAGTCCTCCCCAAACAATAAAACTACTGAACATTTTACCTCCACTGCAGATCCCCAAGGCAGCCGACGACGGTCCTGCTATTCTGACCTGAACCTTTTTGTATACACCAAACGATTAACGGCCATCGAATGCAGCCTGGGAACACTGGTTTTCTTTGCCGTACAAAGCCATGATTGCTGTGTAATTATGTCTCCATTGTGGTGCTTTCAGCAAAGGGAGCAATAATGTTAATAGCAATGAAACTTCAAAGATGACAAGGCCGGCATTAATATTCACACGGATGGAGAGGGCACTGAAATGAGACGCAGCAACAACCGCGTGTTTTGTTTCAACCTGTTTTGGAGACGTGTTCCTGAGAGCCCTTGATTTTGTCACATAATTTAATCTTGTATGGAAAATTTCTCAACAATGTGCATGTGCAGCCGCATGTTGTTTGGTCAGGATTCACTCGACTACTCAGACGCAACTCTGAGTAGCCCCAGTGAATTTCTTGAATCCTGTGGGAATCTGTGCAAAGGGGAATCTGGCTCCAAATTTCAGTTTGAATCCTCCCTCTGCAGTAAGGAGGTAAAGCCTAGATACAGCTTCCTATTACCTGCTAATCCCAACAGAATGAGTTGTTCTGCACACACGGTGTTACAGACTCAATCTCCCTTCAGAATCATCTTCCACACACGACACACGCTCAGTGTCATCCTCGGCCCTTCTTATCTCACCTGAATAAATGAAGATCTTATCTGGACCTGGACCCTTGTCAGAGTAACTGAGTGATGCAGCATAGACTCAACATCAAGTTCCTTTCATTTGGAAAGGAGACTGTGAAAACCACAGAGATGGCGAAGATGAGAAACCTGTACAGCCATCTTAAAGTGTGACTGTGTAGAGGTTACTGCCATCTAATGGTAAGGTTGCATATTACAACCGAGTGAATATCCCTTCCTCTACAACAGAAAGAGGAGTCCTTGGTGGCTGATGCTAACACTCAAAAAACATGACAGAGTTTTACATATTTCAGAATCCTGGGCGATTTTCCAGGAATAGTGTCATCTAAGATTTACACAGAAGAAAAAAATGTTTTGTTTTTTGAATATCCAAAACAAAAGAAAAGAGTGTCAAGAGAAAAATCTCAACACCAGAGCAGTCCCTAAGCCATTCTGAGTGGTGTGTGAGTGTGTGCAAAGGAAATGTGTTTATTTATGAGATGGACACTGTTAATTAGCCATCTGCATGGATAATTATCACCATCTTCAAAGACATTTTAAACCCCAGGGACCCAGAACCTGTGTGCAGCTGGACGACAGGCTCCCAACCCCCTGTTGCTAATTAGAGAATAGTGATGAGTCATCAGCAAAGTATTCACAAATATTCACAAGAGATAGGACTGTCAAAACTGAACCAGAAGATAAGGGAAACTAGCAGACTAAAACAGCAACCGGAATTAAAGTCAAGAAGGAAATTATCTTTCTGACTGAGTAACAATTTGGTGAATGTAACAACACGACATCTTGACATGTGTCATTAAACATTAGTAGAGACAAGATGATTAAACCAATAGACTTGGGGTGCCAACATACGGCCCATGGACCAAAACTGGCCTGCCAAAGAGTCCAATCTGGCCCATGCGATAGTTACATTTCTTTCATTGAAAATTAAAGAAACGCATATTTGTAATTTGTCCACTAGGGGTCACACAACACTGAGGCCCAGAACCAAATAACAGATGGCAGCAATGCGTTGAAACTACACTGAGGCAGTTTCAAAATTGGAAATTGTCAGTTTTTGTAGGTAATTATGCTACGACATTACTGGTCCTGCCCCTGACGTAAAATCAGTTCGACACTCCTGCCACTGACTCTTCTCCAAGATAAACATGTCTGACTTCCCTCCCCATCACTGCAATGAGTTCGGAGCCAGGTCCTTAGAAACGAGGGGTGCAGTGCGACACCTGAAAACACGTCTTGCTACCTCAGACCAGAGTGAACGCTAGTTTCCTGGAACACTGACTGGTTTGCTACTTCAGCCGCACTGCAGGTAACAAACTGGCAAGCAGTAAACTCACCAAAACATGGTGAAGTGATGGCACCCTGTGGGGGTATTTCAAGAGCTGGGGAGAGTAATTGTTGTTGTCAATCAACAGCCACATTGCAGGCACGAATGGCAGATCAATAGCTCTTAAAATAGTCGAGATTACACTTATTAGAGGGCCAAAATTTAGTGATTGAGGCAATCATTTCAGATGGGAGTCAGAGGAGGCGGCAGTACCAAACAGCTGAGTGAGCCCTCTAACAGTGGAGGCGAAAGAAAGTGGAAGAAATGTGATATTTAGGTCATTAGGAATCTAGAGGGTGTCATGAAATAATTTGTCTTTACAGCTCCAGAACGAACCTCATCGTTCATACATTGAAAACTGTCAATAACTAATTCAGCATAATTTAAAGTTCTTTTTCAAATGTAAGGAAATAGCACATATGCTCTTGGTTGTCATACACCATTTGTCTGCAGGGGACAAACGCAATGCCAGACTCTGATAATCCAGCGTTTAAGTCACTTTTTATGGACTGTTCACTCAACTAAAAGAAAAAAATTACAAGTGATCTTTAATTCACATGCAAAAACATCAAAAGAGAATAACAGGTGGAATCCGTTGAGGATTCTGCTGATGCATTATGCCTCCTCTCTTCCTATATTTTTAAACTTCTATTAAAATTGTCATTTCTAAACAACATTTGAAGAAGACCACAATGATATACATGTATATATTTCAGTTCCGTTCTTCCCTGAGTCTCAACTGTCGTTTCCTCCTCATGGATTGCGAGATGTTACGGAAACAGAGCAACAGCTCCACTCTATGGTCAATTAATGACATGGAAGCTATTTGCTGAACTTCATCGGTTTCTAGTTTGGTGTTTCAATAAATGAGTTTTATTGTTATTAAAAAAGGGTTTAGAGCAGCCCCAGTGACTTGTGACCTGCGTTGTTACTTGAGTCCAAGTTTGAAGAGATATCACATTCTACCGCTCCACCCTCGAGAGTATTGACGCGATGCATCTCCCTGTGGTACTGTGGCTGTTCAGCAAAAGACAAAAAAGCTCTGCAGAGGGTGATAAAGATGGCGGAGAAAACCATTGGTCGCACTCTGCCCACAGACCGTTTTCTCGCTCTCCCATCATCTGACAGGATGTACAGAAGTCTCAAAACTGAGACAAATACACTCAATAACAGCTTCTACCCCTGGGCCATCAACCGGAGCAACTAGATCTTTACAACACTGTGAAATGGTGCTACGTCTCTCTAGGAGCATTGCTGTTATTTAACTGTATTTTTAAAGTTATTCATTATTTATTCTGAATGCATGTCTGTGTTAATATTTCTGTTGTCCTTTTTAACCTAGCTCCAAATAGATGCTCACTGCAAATTACGTCGCATATCTTATCTGCAATGACATCAAAGGCGTTCTGATTTCTGGAAGGGATAACTTGAAAACACGATGCTAGCTCTGACTTCAGCTTTCAAGGCAGAAGAGAAAAAAAACAGTAAGAACACACAGCATCAGTGATTCAATAACATATTTTAATTTTTCAGTGTTTTAGTATAAAAATCCCACCAGCACGTCTATCGGCTGGTTTCCGCTCCCGTTGGCTATAACTGTGGTTTTTCCCAGAGAATCAGCTAAAGTACCAAATCTATTTACACACAACATCCACATCCAGAGGGCCAAGAAAACAGGAAGTCTACCCATTGCTACCCTGTCAAAATTAAACAACAGACGCTATCACCTCTCAGATTTAATGCTATCAATCCAAAAAATAAAAAAAGACGACTCACAAAACAGAAGAGGAGGGGCCTCTACACGTGGCTCCTAGTGTGCCCGTAGTTTTTTCTTTTTCTTACAATACTCTCTCTATAAAGTAATGCATATACATTTTCTGCTTTACAATAAATTAGTACAGGCACATTCTCTTCTCTCCTACAGCTGGCTGTAGTCAAGTTCAGGTGGAGAAGAGGATTCTGTGACATTTTACAGAAGACTCAAACTCATCACAGCACACAAACAGAAAAAGGCCAAAAATCTTGGAGAAAAAGAAAAACCCAAAACACATTAGTGGGAAACCTGTGGGCAGCAGATTTTTTGGTTTTGGTGTGAATGATGCACTTCAGGCATTTTAAACTTTGAGCGATTCTATATAGATTTTATATAAATATGTACAACAACAAAAAAGTAGTCCAGTAAAATCATTCAGGTAAAAAATGCACACACACACAAAAAAAACGTAATGCCAAAGACGAGAGAACTTGAAGTTTGAGAACTCAATAACTTACAAAAACCGTACAAAAAAAGCTGAAAAAAAAGTTCAATACAGTATGCATGTTTGTTTTTTTTTCTCTGTAGAGATAGCACCAGCAGAACGACGTGGATCATTATCTGTGTATAAATATCAGAACGTCGTTTACCAAAACAGACTGAGGGAGTGAATAAATTAGTGTCAGGCCTTGTACAGGATATTTACAGGAGCTGCTGCTGTCACACACACACACTGATGGACAATTTCATGGCAGTGGGATTGTTGCAGCAGTCTTGCAGCACATATAAGGAGGTCAGAGGTCAAACTCTGACACATTCAACAGCTTTAGACCTGCGATTTTTCAGTCCTCACAGCCTAGGATTTTTTTTTTCGTTCAACTCATTTCACCCGCTGACCGAGTCGTTTTCGTTGCATAGCTCTTTGACAAAACAAGGTGACCATCACAAGCTACAGTATTTCACACGGGTGGGACTGATGTGTTAGGAGACGTGGACACGATCTGGTTCCAGTTCACAGGAAACGGTAAACATGACAAGTGTGTCTACGTGTGTTGTGCGTACGAGGCAGAAACAGACAGTTTCTGCAGTGACTGAAAACCAAAAGCTGAAAGGATAAAGAGGAGAGATGAATGATGGGAAGATTTATGAGGTGGAGGGAAGATGGGATGTAGGGGCTTCAGTCCGTGACGCTGGTGCTCGGCATGAGCTCTCTGCTAACTCGGCTTAGGTGGTTCATGGCTCGGTCAAAGGCGAGCTGCACAGTTTTGCGGAGGGAGGAGGAGTGGCCCTCCATCAGCTTAATTCTGTCGAGCGTCTTGTTGATTCCAAAGGGAGTCATCTTGGATCTAGGAAGCCATTGCCTGGTGAAAGAAAATATGGTTTCTGAAAATGCTCCAGTGATATTTGCCAATAAGAATAAGGTGGAGTTTTAGGGAGTTGTCACCCAAGAGCCCAGAGCTAAGATGGCCTTGTATCATAGTGGCTGTTTAGATGATGAATTTTATAAACTGTAAATTGTGCAAAGACACCAGTCATAGCAGGATAAAAATATGGAGCTGAAAGTAGAGATGTCACGATTACTCAATTTCACAATTATTCACGGTATTAAGCGCTACGATTAACTGATCGTAACGTTTCCTGAATACCGTCAGAAAATATTAAGCCGGAACCATAGTTAAGGGCAACTCAAACGGAACGAAAACAAAGTTACGCAACACCCATGTGTTGCCGCGCCCGCGTGTGTTGCTCTGTTTTGGTCCCAGCAAGTTGCAGGTGAGAGACAAGTTGCGTGTGGGACAACTACCCGACTTTGTTTGCCAAAAATAAAGGTAAATACTCAGTAACATTAAAATACATCAACATTTTTCTAAAGTTGCATTGAATTAGTAGGAAATTAAAACGACGCAGGGTCGCCATTCAGTGCAGCGTGAGGTCGATCGCCTTTTTTTATTTATTTATTTTTGTCGTTGGACAGTCTCAGTGTCTGTGTCTGTGCAGTGACGTGTAGAAGAAAACGCTTTCTCCCATCTGTGCATAAACCTTGGCCTTGTACTTCCAGCTCGATCCAGTGCTTGTTCACTTGTGCTTCTAGTCTGTTTCATGTTTTACTAATTTGTTTATGTCATTGTAATTTAAACATAAATAAATTAACCAAAAAAATAAGTTTTATATGTGGCCACACAGAATTAGACAAATGATTAAAGCGATTAAAACTAAACTTAAACATCTGGTATCGATGACAATTGATGGCTTAAATCATTTAAACAATTTTCCTGGGGGATTAATGATTGGTCCTATATAAATAGATACTTAAATATACAAATACAAATACTGGGTCATTTAATTAGTAATATAATTATAATTTGGCATCAAAAGATAGAAATAAAGGAAACTTTAAGATCTTCAAGGAGTGTTCATGTAATTTTACATACGAATAGATATGTGAAATCAATAATAATAATAATAATCGTGATTATCGTAATATCATGATAAATTCTCTGACAATAATCGTACTAAGGAAAACTAATCGGATTCGTATTTGTGGAGTAAGTGTGCACTAGGGCTGTCTTCATATCAGATTTCCACCTCACGATTATTGTGGACAAAAAATGTCACAATAACGATATTATCACGATGTCAACAAAAATGTAAATAATAACGGCATTGTATTTTTGTCTTTATATCATCTCCATTTTGACTCTGGTGTCAGCTTATCTAATGCTGAAGGGAGGTGGTGAGTGCCTCACCAGCTGCGCCTGTTGTCGAAGAAGTGGACGAGGAAGAGTTTCTCTGCGGACCTGAACTGCATCCGCTCTCCGGCTCTGAGGACGTCCAGCGGCGGCGGGGGAAGCCCCACTCCGTTGTGCCAACACTCCCTCCTCTGAACTCTGGGGTCCATGATCTGTAAAGACCAAAAATCACAGAGAGGGGACGACAGGAATTGAGGAAGCCTTCTCAAAGTAATAAGTCTTGAGTACATCCTAGTGGCTTTGGCCACAAAGAAGAAACCTGCATTCAGAGATGTGAGCATGCAAGTCAGAGTCAAGCCCAAAGCGACCTGAGCGAAGCAGCCCCACTGTGCACACACACACCAATCAGTCCACGACCAGCCAGCTGGAAGCTCCCACACGGCTATGAGCACAAATGACAAGCACGAACAAAGGCAAACTAAGGCAGAACTAAGGCAGCGGGACAGACGGGTAATGACATACAGAGGGGACTAACACTCACTCACCAGGGCAGGGAAGGAGGGATATCCACTACATTTAGCCCATACTAGTTTAAGAGGCTCCAGAACAAATGGAGAAGCAGCAGTGGGCTTCCACACTTCTACAGGAACAACGACAAGCAAGTTATGAAGGATTCACTGCAACAGAGAACACAACCAGTCTGAACACACAGCCACACTCGCTGGAAAGGAGGTGAGCATACACACCCAACCAGTCTGACCACAGAGCCAAGCACACAAGACACACACGCACACACCAAACTTCAGCTCATGAATATAGTATTATTAAATTAGGGTCTTAAGGACCAGGATCAGTATTTGTAAGGACAGAATTTAATATCTGATTGGATTGGCCTTGTTTTATATGTACAGTAAGTGTTAACTTATACGCAAACAGTCACAGGAAATATTATCACAGGAAATTTCTGCTAGTTTTGTTTTTATGAACTCTAGGGAGAATAGCTTTTCTACTAGTAACGCTTAATGAATCTAAATAAATATCCAATAAACTCAACCAGTCTAAGTACTGAGCCACACACACAGACGCTGAGCAAACACACATGGGAGGTCATCTGACATTTTTAATCCTTGCTGTTACAATATCTTTACGTCTGTAAGACACAATGTGAATCAGCTGAAATACAAAGTAGCTGACTGGATATTGTTTGTGGCCTTGGTTTGAGTCTATAATTTAGTGAGATCCTAACGGCTTCTACTTCCCTTTTGCCTCGTCCAACACAGGTTTCCTGTTCCTGTTTTCTTCTCTCATTTACCACTTCCGTTGCAGCTTAAACCTGTAGTTGGAAGTTTGAGCTGATTCCATCAAAAGACTTCAGGGCCCCTGAACCTCAGTCTGAGAGCCCATTCGTTAAACTTCACTGCGTCAAGTTGTAAATTCCCATTCAATACTTCAACATCAGAAACCTTAACATTAAAAAAAAAAAAAACTCATTCAACTTTGATGCTCTCTGTTTTGCTGGTGTACACGGTAGAAAAGAGTAGAAAAGAAAGGATGTAACGTGAGCAACAAACTAATAAAACAACAATACATGCAACAGTATTAGTGTACTGAGAGACAAGGACTTTTTAATAAGTAAATGTCTTCAGAAGACAGAGGTTAGTGTTGAAAAGCAAAGCCTGCCATGCTGTTTCATGCAAACCCATCAGATGACACTGGTTGCTGAATAGGTGAACAGACGCAGTTAAGTTCACCTGAAGAGACCTTGGCACCTTTGGGGAACTCTCCGTTCTCAATGCAGGTCATCAGAGTGCTTTTGTCGTCCACGGTGCTTCGCCGGGCCGCCACTGGACGGCCTTTACTGCTTTTAGACACAATGACGGGGCTGAAAGAGAAAAAGAAAGTGGATAAGTAAAATGCTGAACAGAATTCGATCAATCAGGCGTAACAAGTGTCGTTAAGACCACCGTGGTAGGTTTATTTGCTTTAAAAATAACCCTCATAATAACCTTATTGTATTACAGTCAGATAATTGTCCTTCAGTTATTTCATAAGAAATGTTATTAAACCTAATACCTTGGTTGGTAGCCGTCATGATTTGTGCAATAGCATTGAAAGTGAGCACACATTATAATAACATGGTCCTGTACTTAATTTTTCCAGGTTCTAAGACCAAGCAGTGAAGAGAAATGATCAGTTCTCAATGAATAAATGGCTGAGTTTGAAAGATCTTCATCAGATTTTTACATTTTTATCAGGTCTTGCTTGATCACACAACGACATTAATCCACATGTGAGGAACAGGAGCTATAACCCTGAGAGCTCCGCCTGAAAGTTGATGGGAAGTGAAATATCTCTAAATGAATCAACACTGAATCAAAACAAACCAAACTGGGACCTTGTCAATTGGAACTGAATCATTTCAGGAAATCAGTAGCGATACTACGATATAACTCTGTCTTTGCTGCAGTAAAGCTTTATTCTATGAATGTTTTAGTGATAAAGATCTGAATGTGTGACTTGATATACATAAAAGATGTTTTGGAGCGCCTCAGTCAACTAAAGCCATATGAACAATTTTCTATACAGTGATGTTTCCACAACAGGAAAACTACGGTTTCTTATCACTTGATGTGAGATTCGACCTGAAAGTGAAAGTGTCTCATTACAAACTGCAAACTTCCGTTATCAGTGAGCAACATATTTCCTCCTTTACTCACGTTGTGTCACAAAGGATGCTTCCACTGGAGGAGATGCTCGACTCAGAGGCACAGCGGCGGCGAGGCTCTAGCTGGCGGGGAGATGCTGAGACTGCCTCCTCCTCTACCACAAAACCATTTGCTATTCCTGAGGATAAAAAAAAAAACACAAGAAATTGTTCACAATACAATAAAAAATACAACTGTACAATAACATGATTTAATTGGAAAAATGTAAGTGCTTTAAAAGTATTTTGTTGGAACTGAAACATGATAACCAATCGGAAAGGTTACCTGTGTCAAGACGTTTGATTGGTGACTCCTCGTCGTCTTCACCGTCAGCGCTGGTGCTGCGGGTTCTTTTCTTCGGTAGGAGGAGCGTCTCTAGTCGTGGAATCACCACTGACAGGAAGGTTTTGGCGCCCAGGGGCGGAGGCAATACAGCGGACGCCTCGTGACTCTTGGGTGGCTTCTGTGGGCTGGCACTCTTGGACTTGCGGAAGAGTATGTTGGTCCGTCGGTTGCAGGTGCCAGATGCTTCCGTGTGGAGGTCACCGTTGGGGAGCTGTGGGTCTGGGATGTGCCCGTTGGGGGTCTCCAGGGGCACTGAGGTAGATCTGTTGGTGTCGTCATCAAGCTCCATGGGAGTCTGGTCCAATAAGGGTGCCATAACCTTCAGAGAGGGTGGCTCTGTGTTGCTGGGTGAGGTGTCGAGCTGAGACGGTGAGGTTAACAGCTCTAATGTTGGTGGGGGTAAAGACTTGTCCTCCTTGGGCATGCCAGGGCTCGCTGGGGCTTCAGGTAGTGGTTTCTCTTCTGACTCTGTTGGTGTCCTGTCAGAATCTGGGGCGGAGTGTGGAGGTGGTAGGGACTTCTTCAGGCTTATCTCACTGCGGACTTCCATGATGATCTTCTTGAGGAGTTTGAGCCTCTTGCTGCGGGACGGGCTGTGCTTCATGGCCATACTTAGGTCCAGCTTCTCCAGGAGCTCCTTCAGCTGATCTTCCAGAGGGGTACGCTGGCGGTAGGCAGGGCTCAGCAAGCGATCCACTGACAAAGACACAGTCACATGACATCAATTCATCTGTGTTTCACCTCAGCACTTCCATTTCACCTAAACATGCTTTCGGCAATGACTGCATCATGACAGTGACGTGTTAAATGGTTTGAACTGTTGCTTAAATACTAGCGATGCACCGATCCGCCTTTTTCACCACCGATACCGATACGTGAGGTTTAGTAACGGCCAATACCGATCCGATACCGATACAGAAAAACAGCGCGGAATTATGGTAACAAACAGTAAGTTTCATTGTGTGGAAAAGACTGGGATCATTCTTTTGTGCAAGGCAACATCAGACATGACTTAAACATTTCTTTCCTATTTTTTAAAAAACTAATAAACACATATAAATGTCCTGAATTACTTTTTCATTGAATAATTGTGCACCAGTGAAACAATTTTAACCATAAAAATATAGCAAGTGTAACAGGTTCAGTCAGTGCAATTAGGGATTCAAAATCCAATGTAAAACAAAATAAATAATAAATCAAGGAGCTGATATTGAGAAAAAACCATATCTTCACTAGATTGGTTGGTATACTTTCAAAATAAATAGCAATCAGCTCTTAAT
Organism: Mugil cephalus; assembly: GCF_022458985.1. NCBI lineage: Eukaryota > Metazoa > Chordata > Actinopteri > Mugiliformes > Mugilidae > Mugil > Mugil cephalus. The sequence goes on from NC_061779.1 coordinate 24,911,716, forward strand.
ATAGTTTAGTGCAAATGAGAATTAAACATCCATTATCGATATGGATCAGCTCATTGTCACCAATACCCGATCTAGAATTTTCTTCGGTATCGGTGCATCCCTATTAAATACCCCATTTAACATTTCAAGTCACTGTCTACGTTTATAGGAGTAACTCTTCAAACTGCTTCAAACAACATTTTGTACATAAATGACTAATGACTATCTAAAATTTCCTTCATAGATTTATTGCTTCTTTAAGATCACTTACCATCCTCCCAGGAGAAGGGGGGAGTTGCCTCCTGCTTTGGGGGTTCAGGTAAAAGTAACCCGCTTGGGAAGTCAAAGCCAATTCTATCGACTTCTCTGCAGGCCCTGCGGAGGATGGCTCCTCCATGGTCCTGCATCCGTTGACCCGCCCTGTAGAAAAATGTGTCCTTGGCATTGTATTTCAAACAGTTAGCAATTATGAGGTTGAAGTCAGCTTCGAACTCCTCTAGGCTCCTGTAGTGGTGAGCATCGATGCGTTTCCTCATGGTGGAGAAGTCCATGGGGTCCTTGATATGGTCCAAGTAATCAGGGACCTGAAAGGGATCGGAGACACATCAGAGCCTGCATACTGTGAAGAGTTAATGACATCATGATTTTTAGAAAACTTGCCAACAGTAGATTGTTGTTGTTACAGATTCCAAAAATGTAAAACACAGTTATTAATAGTTTCTGTCGTGTGGTTTAGGGTGTATTCAATAATGGCTTCACTCCTGCAAATTTTTACTTGTCACAAGATCTCGCAAGTGGTGACAGACTAATAATAAATAAATAATTGTGATAACAGTCCTGTGACAGGAATAGGAGGAGTTCCTAATGGTTGTGGTATTGTGAAATTTGATAGCTGTCCGAATTGAAAAAAAAAAGGACATTTTCTCTGGAACTAATTGTTCTGGCTTTGAACAAACAGATAAATGGTTGCAGACCTCTTTGACGTTGACAGGCTGAGCGAAGATACTGTACTGGTCCTTCTCTTGTAGCTGACTGAGCACAGCTCTCAGGAGAATGTTGAAGGGGGTCAGCTGGACCTCCAGCACCGACTGCTGTAGTTTCATCTGATGGTAGAAGACAATCCAATAAATTCAATACATGTAATCAGCATTAGGCCCCATCAGAAATAAATCAGTATGATAAAAAAAAGTAAATATTACAAATCAATAACAAACAGTCATATTAACCTGTGGGGTTTTGCTGAAGTAATGTTAGGCCCTTTGTTAGGCTGAAGCCAACATTTGAAATGTGGCAACAAAACGTGAACCTTTTCTGCAAAACTACAGCCTTTTCCTCAATGTTGCAAACAATACCTTATATCAATAAAATGTAGTGATATTGATGTATGTGTGACAAAAAGCAATTCATTTTTTTTATCCATTAAAAAATAAACTTGGCTGGCAGATATTTTTGAACTAGCATTTCCCCTGGCACTTGATGCAAAGGGGCATTTATTGTATTTTTGGCAAGTGGAAATTATGACTAAATTTATATGCGCGACTCATATGAATTGTTTCCAGAAATAAACCCACTGTCATAATAAACTATTTCCATCAACAAGTACAGTGAACTATCAAACCTGTCCCGAGTGGATGGATGAATGGACTGATGGAAGTGGATTCACTTTTTCAGAAAACTGCATCTGTGTCTAAATATTTAGTGACTAAATTAAGTAAAACCATATCCAGTATAGTCACAGAACTTTTGTGTGAAGTATCAAATTACGCTTTAAGGTACAGAAGTAGAAAATGTTTAAAGGACTCAAACCTCCTCTCTCTTCATTTTCTCTCTCTTCCTGATGAGTTCCAGCAGCAGACGGGCTCGTTCAAGGTCGTGGCGGAGACGGTGCCACTCTTTTAGCTGCTCTTTCAGTGCCTGGTTCGTCTCGATGCGGTCCTGCAGTAACAAAAGCTTGTTCTCAGTAACAAGAACTGCATCAAACAATAATGCTTCGCTCTCTAAAGCAGGAATGTGTCAGCAGGACTGACCGTGTGCTTGGTTTTAGGTGGCTGGGGGTTGGCCTGTAGCCGGCGGATCAGCGGTACATTGTTCCTCGACTGTCTTTTAAGCACCCAGTAACTCAGCACTCGCTCAATGAAGGGGCGCTTTCTCTGAACTGACACCTGGTTCAGGATGGTATCAAAACTGACCCATAAAGAAAAAAAAGGAGGTTAAACGTTGAAAACAAAACATTCCATTATTGAATATTTAACAAAGTGACATAGGAAAAGTTTTCTTTTTCTCTAGAAAAAAACTGAGCTCACCTTGAAGAGGTGATACTAGGACCAGAGGTGGTAGGGATCTCGGGTTCTCGTTCTGTTTCAGACTCTCCTCTCTTACTCTTTTTCTTCTGCCACCCCTTGGCCCGGGCCTTCCCCCTCTTGTCCGACCTCTTGTGACAGACTCCATTTTTCGGGTGCGGCTCCTCGTAGATGTTGAGTGGCCGTCGATCACAGCCTTCAGGGGTGTGGCTGCAGCAGTAAGCTGTCTTTTTCACAGAGAAGGTAGCAGCGCCGGATGAAGTCACCTCTTTGACAGGCTCCATCTTCATGTAGAGGCCGGCCTTCTGAGCGCAGCTGACATGGAAGGCAGTATAACAGTTGATCTTGTCACACTGGATACACGCTCCAGCACCTTTCTCCTTACACAAGTAGCAGGTCAGCTTCCAGCGAGCAGGGGGGATGTTGCGGACACCGTCGATTGGCTCAATGAAAACTGTGTCGGAAAAGCCAACTTCAGGCACCCACAGAGCGCATGCTACATGGCCCCAGCGGTCGTCGTCCGTCTTCTTCAGGGCCCCACCTCGGTTAGGGCAGAAAACACACTCAGCTGGCCGCGATGGACACTGCAGGCAGTGACGGCACAACCACTGGCCCTCAGGAATGTATGGCACACCATAGCACTCCTGATGCACTGCGATATTACAGGAGTCACAGAACAAGATGACGTTACTATCTGCTCCATCTCCATCCATGCAGATGCAGCAGACAGCATCTTCGTCTACCAGCGACTGCAGGTCACTCTGACCCTGCGTAGCTAAGTAGGATTCCTTCTCAAAGCGGTCCATTAGGAACTCAAACAAGTTGTGAGAAACCTGGCTGATGCCCTCACTCTTTCTTTTTTCATTAATGAGCTCCAGCCATGCATAGTCTTCCTCGTCCATGTCATATTCCACCTCCTCATCCAGCTCCTCAGCTGTCCTCTCGGTGTATTTGTAATAAGCTGCTGGCCTCCTCGGTACCACTGGCAGATTATATTCAACCGTCCTAACCTTTGGCTCCAACAAGCTACTAGAGCTGCTGTGTGAGGCACTGCTGCTTTGCGAGGCAGTGAGAGCCGCGTTCTTCTTCTGGTTATTTTTGAGGCGAACAGAGCGTACCAAGACCTGCTGGGGCTTTTCGTTGTTTTCCTTGTTGCTGTTACACTCCATAATCTCCTGAGCCGTGGGGTCATCATCAGAAATGATGTCCAGCTTGTCATAGATGCTGAGCCGGTGCACTCGGCCATCCACCTCCAGCTCCACCATTCGCTGAGCCTGTGCGTACGTCAGTGTCTCACGGTTGGGTGATGGCTTGATGGGAGAAGACTCCCTCTTTAGCACTGTTGTGCGGTGATTTCGGCTTTTCTTCTTCATGTTGAAGCTGTGAAGGCCCTGAAACCCAAACAAATGAAACAAACTGTGTCATAGACTCACTGATGGGATAACAATTGCTGGACAAGTGCAGGTCTTCATGTCATTATCTTGCACTATGAAGCAACAAGTAGCAAATAAAGAAGAGTGGTAAGTGTTGGATCAACCATAACATTAACTGAATAAATGATTAACAGCGTTAACTCCCAATCCTGTCTTGCATGAACTGTGTTGGACAGTTAATGTGTTTACACAAACATTTAACTGCCTACTCCAGTCTCGGAAATAAAGTTTGCATCTTTTCTTTTGTATTACTTTTTATAAGTGTTGATGGTTTGTATAAACTACTTTAAACCTTATAAATGACATCTAAAGGGTAAAATACATCATATCAAACACCTCTACCAAAAGGTAACCACCAAGAGTGCTGGGGAACTGAGTATGCTACAGGAATTATGCATCTTTCATTGCCTAATTCCAAAGAAAGATGAATCAAAACAATACCAATATTGTGCAGTAAAGTATGGCGTCGAATTTCAAAGGTTGCTTCATGTCTTTGTCAGTTTTTAGGTTATGATATTGACTTTAATGAAATTCTTTGTGCATGGAGCAGGTAGTTGAATAATAACTATAGTCTTTAGTTTTAGTTTGGGGACTATAAACATGTCTACCATGTCAATACAAAATACCAATCTGCTTTATGTGCCTCTATACTTCTGTTTGTTTTTACACTGTATTCTATACGAGGTCTGCAAGTACTTAAATTTAATGTAAACTAATGGTCATTTTTTTCTCCTTATATGAACAGTAATTGTAATAATTAGAACTGCATTTAAAAAAAAAACGTTATCTGCTAGACTCATAGTCCTTGCCAGGTTTTCTGCTGGCTAAAGCCTCTTAACATTTCGACCTTGAGTGTATGTATCTATATCATGCTACATGTGCTGTAACTTAGTGAAAGCAACATTCAAATTCGAGGCTCCAGAGGTGTGGGATTGTGTACCTTTAATTTGTGAGCGCAACGCGTCTTCAGTTGGCTGCTAAATAGTACAGGGGGCGGAAACATAACGCTCACTGGTTGAATAAATGAAAGAAATGCACTGAGAGCAGTGTGTGCTTCCACGCCGACTGCAGAGAGTATCTGTAAGCTGCTCTCGCTGAGAGCTAGTTGTTGATGAATAACATCGGCTAACAGTTGTAGCAGCTTCAGCTGGTTATATGCCTGCCTGTGCGTTAAACAGCTAGCCGCGGATAACCTTTGACGTACGAATTACAACTTTCAACTGTCTGATCACCCAAACCTGCTTCTTAGAAGCCAACAAAACACAGGCCAACACTGGTCTGTTGCAAGCCAAGACAACTCGGTGGTGCCCCCCGTAAACGGGCAGCGGTCTCTCCGGTCGCTAGTTGTATGCATTAGGACACTCCGTCCACAAACCAGGCTAACGTTAGCCCGCTAGCACTACACTAAACGAAGGGGGAGGAAATATGGCGACCAATACAACAAGAAACTACCTCAACTGAAAAAGTTGCCGTTTTCTCACAGCGATATGAATCGTTTTTGAGTTTTGACATGCCCGGGTGGCAGGCGACACATATTATAAGCGTATTGAAACAGCGAGGGAAAACTTACCTCGGTATTTTCACGATTTCAGCTTATAAAAACAGCAGCAATGGCGGTGCGGCCTACGGAGCGGAGCGGCAGTTAAATCCACATTCAGTCCGCTCGCCCAACAGCGGCCGCAGCTCGCGCTGAACCGAGTGAAACCTGAAAGTAACCGACGGGTATCCAGGGCGACGGAGCCGGTTTTGAGTGTTATACTCGGATATCAGGATAAACACTGACCGTTGGGACTGAGGGAAAGCAGTGCGAAGTGGCAGAGCTCAGCGGCTGCCCGAGCTTCTCTACCCCCACAACAATGCGGCTGTGAGTCGGTGCGCCGTGACGTCAGCACGTATGCGTACATACCAGGAAGTTGCTTCGGTTTGTTTTTTTTCTGAGGGGTGATAGAGTGTGAGTTAAATATGAATGGGGTCGACCCCATACTCTATGCTAGATACACTGGACATGGGTGATCCCTTCACCCCATCCGCTGACATTTCACACACATGGTACATAGTAATCGTAATGTGGGCACACATCAGTCTGGACAATGATTTCTCTAAAAAAAAAAAAAAATAAATAATGTATTCATGGTCAGAACAACTTGCTACAGGTATTTCTAAGAAAAAAACATCATTAAAACAGCAAGAAAAAGTACATCTAGGTGCAAATACACATACATCTTTGGAGAGACAAGTGGAAAAAATCTTGCAGTATAACTGCATACCCACACATGTGTGAATGCAACAATTATTATTTTTCATGTAATAGTTAATCTTTGATAAATCTTAAAAAAGAAGACCAATTATAGCGAAAAAAATCTAATTATCTGGATTTTTATTTTACTTTTTGCCACAATTTTCTTACAACTTGATTTTGTTTGCAGAGAAAAACAGACTGGCTGACTTAAAACAGTCGCTAAGTCTTAAAATAAATCACTGCAATGAATAGTTTGCCTCGAAGAAATTACTTTAATTTTTAAAATACGACATCTTTAAAAATCATAGTGATGTATGAAAAGCTCCTTCACAAAGAGTATAAAGTCAAACAAACCAATAAAAACAAACTCATCCTTAAGGTCTAGGCATGGTGAGTTCACACACTCTGTAAAGTCTATGGTTGAGCCAGGCTAAGCAGAAAGACTGGAACCTGCTGAGATATGCTAAACTTGCCCTTTAATGATGATTACGTCATCTTTCTTGATTCGTTAGTTGTTTCCCCCACCAATAAGCAGGAGTCGATTCCAATCAGGTAGAGTTGGCCAATGGCTCTGGTGCATCTTGGCTCTGGTTGGAACTGACGGATGGAGCATCTTCTCTAGACAGCAGATTGTTTTTGCGTAGGTGGCAGGCCTGCTGGTAAGGGGGGCATATTGGAGGCTGGGTGGGTGGGGTGTACTGGTACTGTTTACCTGCATCAAGCTGAGGAAAGGCAAAAAAAATAGATCCATGAGAAACAAACAACAAATTCTTTCTTTTTATCATCTAAATCAAGGTTTTGGATACTGTAGTCAGTAAATCCTGAAGAAAGATGGCTGATTTATGTGACTTTAAAAAAGATTTGAGCTGTAATCTGCAATTTAATCACTTAAATGAGCCATTTAACAGCGTTTACGAGTTGGCTAAACAGATTTTGTGGTGATTGAGACAATGTATTTGTTTAAGCCCAAACACACCAAATTGACATCCCAGAATTCAAGGGAAAAAAGGCAGACTGTGACATTGAAGAGACAGAAAGCTGGGTAGTGTCACAAACCCTTAAAGGTATTATACATGACAACCTAAACTGAAACTTAAACTTTTATGTTTCATATAAATTCATAACATAATTTATCATATATTTATTACAATCTACTTATCAATCCACAAATTAAAGGTCACATTGGCATAGTAATGGCTTTAGTTTCATAGAGGGAAAAAAAATCACCTGCAGAGGGTAGGTTCTGTCTGAGTCAAAGGCGCTGAGGTCACCGCATGCCAGAAAGGGAACAATGATGCGGTTGGGACCCTCTAACTGGTTAAAATCCACATCTGAAGGACAGAGACCAGAAGCCAAGCAGAGAACAATTTGATTAATATACAGAATTAAGATTTATGCTGCTCAAACAGGTACAATTAAACTAAGACTATGCAACTTATGAAAGGAGAAGTTACACAGTTCTGGTCTTACAAATGAGATCATGAATAAAATGTACAGTGGGCACCACTGATATGCACCACTGTTCAGTGCAGTGCAATCAAGAGTTCTGCTGTTACAGTCACTCTGGGTCTGTTTTTCTTATCATTTTCTGTAAACTCTTAAATCAAGAATTAAGATGCATTCAAGATCAAAGAACCAACACAGAGAACAGAACCAGAGATATTGATGCTACTTCTATCCTCCACTAGCTGCAGTGAGGTGTGTTCTCGGTTACCATAGGAGTGATCCAGCAGAGGGTTGGACATGTTGGGGACGTAACCTTCAGGGGGAGAGTAATTCTGACACACTACAAAAGCCTCTGCAAACAGAAAAAAAAACAGATCATTTATGTAATTTGTCAATATAGTCAATGGAAATGTTTATTTAGTGAATAAATGTGGAAAAATCTAGGAAGAAACACGATCCAAAATCACTCACGGGATCAAATATCTAATGGAGATAACATTTTGTGTCTGGACATGACAACTACTAATATTGTTTTGAGTTTGATTTCTTAGGGATCTAAACATATATATCAATAACAAATTGGCAAATTGGCATCTGTTTTTCAGCAACCTGTAAACAATGTAGTTCATATTCTGTTGTGCAAACAAAACAACAACTACGTGTTGGAGCCATGTGATCGGTGACTCACCGATGCTCGAGTTCCTGCTGCTGCGAGGCTTGGCACAGGTCACACCACTGAAGAAGATCTTCAGCTGCGAGTACAGCAGTGTCACATCTTTACCTCGGAAAATCTGAGACACACAAGATGGACAGGAAAAGACAAGAGTTAATACAGGAAACAATGAAACCCTGCACCAGTTATCATACAATACACAGTGGCAATTTAGGGTATGTTTCCATTTAACTGTTTATACATAGAAATTTAGGACTAGTTTGCTATGAATTTGGCATAAATTAAGGGTTAATCAAACTAAAACCATGGCAGATCAAAGATGAAATGTCTGCCAAGGATATCTGAATGGAAATAATTCTGTAAACGTAACAATACAAAAAAAAAAAAAAAACACAGCTAAACTCCAATGTATCAATTCAGGCTGTATCTCTGACTAATGCAGGGTCACAACATATACAGATACTCCAGATAAGTCCAACAGCAATTTCAGGGCCAGAGACATGAAGAAAAGGCTGAAGTGCCAAATGACAATTTTTCAATGACTACTTGAGACTTGCCTGAAAAGTGAGTTAATTCATGGAACAACAAAACACTTTGTAAATGTGTAAATTATATCAAAGGTTAGTGACACACTGTCTAGAACACACTTAATCTTTTAGGATTCTTTGTACTGTATAAGACCTAACGACCTAGAGGGCGCTGAATGTATTCTTAAATCTGATCAATAAAGGCTGGACTCACCTTGGCCACAAACGTTCCTCCTGGTTTCAGGACGTGAGTGGTGATATTCAGAGCCTGAGAGACAAACAGCTGTCAGTGTCACATCACGTGACGCACAGTTGAACACAAATGCACCTCTTTACTCACAGCCAACAGGAGCTGCGCCTGGATGTACTCATCCACATCATGGAGACCAGTAACTGTGGAAGCAAATCGGAAAACACAATAAGGATGACGATGGAGGAGATAGTGGAGACTCAAGAAACAAGAACAGCGAGTGTCTCACCATCTGGGGCACCATCACACACCACCAGGTCGGCTGGCTGGCCTTCAAAGTGACGGATTATCTCCTGGGCCGTTGACACCTGAGAGAAAGAGGACAATATAGGCCATGTGACACACAACCACACTAAGACACACGAGATTACTACAATACATTATTTGAGGTGGATATTTGGCCTGGGTTCGCTCCCTTGGGTAGTGATTATGCTACGGCAATGATCTGCCAGGATGATCAAGTTGCTTGGGCAACTGAGTTGAATTTGTTGCACACAGTAATTATTGGTAATATTGAGATGACTGGAGGTATTTTTACTATACCTATCTTGAACATTGTTGGTAGTAAGTAAAGGTGCTAAGTCTGCCTTTTATCACAACTTCATCATGTGTATTCCATCTGGAGGCGAGTTTCAGAGTATGAAAGCTAACTACTCTAATCTCTAATTACCATTGTCCAGCTATAGTGGCTGTTGTTGCTGACTTCTTCATGTTGACTGTAAATCTCAGTCCTTACTTGCGACCAAAGAAAATTGTTCATGGGTAGTTTTTTTTTTAGTTTCTACTGCAGCATAGTGCTTCTTTTTTATATGGATCATGGATGGGGTCTCGAATACAGGTAGTAAACTGTTATTTCAAATGCTTAAAATCAATAAATCAATCTATCTATCTATCTATCTATCTATCTATCTATCTATCTATCTATCTATCTATCTATCTATAATAAGTATCGAACACATCACAATTTTTCATAGTAAACATATTTCTAAAGGTGCTATTGACATGAAACGTTCACTAGGTGTTGGTAACAACCCAAGTAATTTACATAGAAAGAAACCAAAACAAATAAGTTCAGAAATTATCTGAAATGTGTAATAATGTGAAATGACACAGGGAAAAAGTATTGAACTAAGACCTGGTGAAAATGTCATGCCAATAGCAGCTTTAGAAATATGTTTACTATGAAAAATTGTGATGTGTTCAATACTTTTTTTTACCTGCTATATATATATATATATATATATATTTAAGAATATGAAACATGTAAAGCTGCTGGCAGCTTTTGCTCTCTGGAGAGTGCAACCCATTCACCTGCAGTAGCTATTAATTGGAGGTACACCAAGTTATGGCGATAGGCCATAATTATCCTTTTATGACAAGACAAAGAGCTTTATGGCACTGTCTTATTGGCCCAAATAACCTATTCAAGGGACACTACAGTCCCTGCTGGAACAGTAAAGATCTCCAACTAAGGTGACAGCAGGTGACTGACAGTTTAAAAAAAAAACAAACAAACAAAAAAACGTTAATGGTCAAATATTATCTATTGTTATATTGAGGCACTGCAGTGGATTACTTACACATGTACAACATGTACTCACCTTGGTAATGTCTCCCTGGATCTGAGTGACTCCTGGAAGAGGAGCCATGGCCTGCAGGTCCACCGCCACAATCTTTACCTCCTCACCCTCATCACCCTTCTCACCTTTTTTCTCCCGCCCTCTGAGCAGAAAAAAAACACAATAATTGTAATAATATGACTAGTTTAATAATTTCTCACACACAGGACTTTAAAACTCAAATTTTATCATTATATGTAAATCTAAGGAATTTAAAGTCACGCAGAGGATTTCTGATCAGGTCAATGTACTTTTGTTGATATATTAATAATTAAAGTAATAATAAATGAAACCAGAGGTAACCTGAGTTTGCGACTAAGGACTTGACTCCAGCTGCCAGGGGCTGCACACAGATCCACTGCTCTGTTCACACCTGTGGAAAAAGAACCAGAAAAAATACATTTATTTACCACACAGCAGAAGAAAACAGTCGGTATGGTTGTTGCAGAATGTAAGCAGTAAATAAATGAGCGATTTATTTGACAATTTACTATTTTTCAAACTATTTGTAAATTGTTCAGGTTCTAGTTTCCCAAACACAAAAGATCCTGCTCATCTTTGTCGTGTATAATAGCAGAGAGTAATTCAGAATAGGTATTACAACCTCTGTAGATCAACACACTATTTGACAGAGGTTCTATCTGATTTGAGGTGGAAAGTTAACCAATAGAGAAGTTTATCTGAGATGATGTTTTTCATTTTTAGCAATAGTCAGTGACTGCTTTGGATAATTCTGGATTCACGACTACTGCTTAAACAAAAAAGGCATTTGAAAGAGCCACCAGGTTCTGTGTTGTGATGAGCAGTTTCATTATGTTTTTGTTTTATGTCAGAAATGATTAGTGAACAAATTTGTCTTTCAGGTGTCCTACAGTGGGTGTCACCTGTGAACAGGTTGAACTCGTGGTCAAGCTGCAGCAGCTTGAAGGCGCTCCTCGCTCTCCAGCCCTCTTCTTTGGCCAGGCGGTAGTATATGTCCCGTTTGTCTTTGGAGGAGCGACCCATCCTGACCTCTGACAAGAGACACGTACAACACAACCAGAAACACACCAGCCATATTATACTCATCTCATCTCAGTGCCGTGAGTCAATGACAGCTTTCTGTCTAGATTACTTCAGGATTGTTTTTCATCACAGCTTAATATTGTTCCCCTTTTATGAAGATTTGACATAGAACTATAAAAAGTCACTAAAATACAGAAAAAACAACCAACATTTAAAACCACTGCTATTGTTATGTACAACTCTGTTAACCAACTTGTGGAATCATGGTTTCACAAAAAATGACTGATGTATGATTTATTCTATCTTAGCCGAATAGAGGTGCGCCTGATGGTAAATCTAAACATTCATCATTCAAAGAACAGTGTTATCTGAACAATCTTTTCTTATTTTTTATACAGAGCTTGGCATTATGAAATACAATTAGGCTAGCTAGAGGTCTGAGCAACATATGTGAAATAAGCCTAGTATTTGCGGATTTGGGTTGAATATATACATGTTTATACCGTATTACAATTATATACAATGTAATTTAATCAGAGTTTACTATGCAGAAATATGTACTCACTGTTCACGTGCGGTTCCGGTGTTGACGATGAAGGACCCCAGGTGCCCGACCGCGCCTGTTCAAAATGACGTCACTGTAGATAATAGTCTGCAGAAGATCCCTTTTTTCTGCTTCATTTTTTTTTTAAACGAATTAAATGTTAATACTTTAAATGCTTTGCATTTCGTAATATTAATAGAGTAAACGTGAAAGAATATATATTTTCTTAAATGGTTTCTCAGCAGCGGCCACAAGATGGCGGAAGTGTCGGTTGTTCAAACATACAGTACTTAATGACTTTGGTCTTTTAATTGCATATTGCGATAAAACAACAAAAAGCCAAAAATTGCTTGTGGTCGTTTTTAGAATTATTTGTATTTATGTTTTTTTTTTGTTTGTTTGTTTTTCTTTCTTTCTTTTTAATAATTGGAAGTGCATTATGTAAAAGGATGATTAAATTGGTGTGTGGAGGTGTTTTCTTCCTGTCCTCCGGGGGGCGACCTGGAGGGTTCTGGCCATCCTCTCGATAAACTCAGCACAAGAACAAGAAATTTTGATGTTTGGGAGGGAGAAGAAGAGCTGCTGGTACCACAAGTACTTACACTAGACCGCAAGTATTTGGATCCAGTGGTATACTTAAGTATGTAGTAGGGTGAGACTGGTTGGGGCTTAGCGTCATGGAGGACAAAGGGCATGTCCTACTGAATGCGGTTCCTCCTTACGGACATGTTATTTGCAGCGAGAAATGGAGAAATTCGTCGCTCATTCAAAGCTTAAAAGGTAATTGCAAATATATCAGGACCAGTCGTACAGCATGGAAAGCCAGCTAGACACTGCTGTTCTATTAGCGAGACAACGGACTCTGCTCAATCACTACGGAAAAATATCAATGTTTGAACTCGTCATGGTTTTACAGAGAGAAACCTCGTAGTATCTGGCCTTAAAACGACATTTGTTATCTTGATTTGCTCACAAATTCACTCGTAAACCATGGACTGTATAAATATGCAGGGTGGAACTCCTCAAAGGTGAAGCCAAAGTAAGTGCACAAGCAGGTTGGGCTGAGCTAAAACACTGAAATTGACATTAATTAATGATCAAACAATTGTTTTACAATTATGTTTGTGTCCACCTTTCAGATAAGTTTTGTTTTAGTTTCTTATTTGGTGCTAAAGAAACAGGATGTGACATCATGATCACTATAAGTTGTCATGCCAACTGTTCTGGGAAGGAAGGAAAAATTAAAACAAGTACAGTATAAAATCCAACATTTCCTTGTAACTGATGGAGGTGGAGCAGATTGCAGTATTGAGTAAAAGAAAACACAAGTCCGTCTACTCTTCAACAGTACTGAACTCTGGCTCCAAAGATGGCACCACCTGTATCCCAGGGAAAATGGCATCAGTTTGACCAATGCAAGGAAGTGGGGACACGTCCAAATTTATATACAGTCTATGTTCTTATATAGAACGTCACCAAAAGGTTCATATTCTTATTGTGTCAGTGTTTTTTAAAGGCATTCATTAACAAGCCTGCATTGTGCTGCAGGTGGTGGTGTTAAAATCCTCTTTGAGAATGAGCTTGGTGTGGCAGATTTCCACCTGCCCAACAAAACCAGCATTCTGTATGTATCTGAGTGCGACATCATAGCGGGGAACAGCTACAAGAGGAAGCTGGTTCGTTACAGAAATGTAAGTTTAATGAGTGAGACGATCGAAAAAACAGTTTTGCTCGATTCTCTGTTTCATTCTGTCTGACAGCCGTGCTCCTCGTGTTTTTAAGGCCAGCAGCAGTTTCCAGGAGCTGGTGTTGGTGGAGAAGACCAGACTTAGTGAGCAGTACTTCCCCACTGTACAGAAGTTTGTGGCGTTTGACCTGGGTCTGTCTCTGCTGCCGGTCAGCGGACAGACTGAGGCCTCACAGCTCGTCACCCAAATCGTAAGTGTTTAATGGTAATCAACCCTTGCAGCAGGAACCTGTTGTGACTGGGTGTCTCAGTCCACCCCCCAAATCTGCCCAAAAAAGTTTTACTCACGTCACACCTTGAGTCATTCATGAGTATAAGTGGGTGCATACAAATTCCTCCTATCACAGGCTGTTAACAGACCCTAGGTACATGCATTTCAAGCACCACTGATTCCTGTTAATAAACCTAAACTCCCCAGCAGCCATTTAGAACTGACGAAACCAGTTGGATGGTGAAATGTCTTCAAGAAAAACAAAATTGCCTTGGTTCAAGAGTGGTTGTCTTTTAGTTCAGTTATTTCAATCTCCTCTGACCTTGTTGACTGAAAACCTTCGTAGCCACAGCCATAAAAGAAAGGGACACCGAGGCTTTCACTGAAATGTTTTTGTTCATAGCAGTCGACTTTGTTCTCCTCATCTCCAGGTTCATGGGGAGGCCAGAGGGAACCCATTCAGACGGAAGAGTTCATGCAGGCTGTTGGACCCACTAGTTCTGGCTTTTGTCCAGCGGGTTCCTGGGGTGGGAAAAGTCAAAGCTCTGGCTCTGCTGCAGAACTTCCCCAGCATCCAGGAGCTCTGCAACGCTGTCCCTTCTGAGTTGGAGCCTATCGTGGGCCAAGCTGGCGCTCAGCAGATCCACAGCTTCTTCCACAAACACACAGCTGCTGGAAGCTAAAGGTCACAAAAAGTTCCTGTTCCAGCACCAAAATCTTAACACGGTGGATCACATAGACTCACTTTATTTGAAATTTGTAATGCTACAAACGCAAAGTTTGTCATTTACAGTGTGCAAACTATAAGAGACTATCACTGTTACAGCCTTGCGCAATTCACATGACGTCAGTTTGTAAAGTTAGGAAAACATGCCTGACTTAAAAACTAGAAGTGGGAGAAGGAATAATTAATTTACAAGTTTGGTGAAAATGCTACCCTGCAGGTGTTTGGCAGGTAATTTAGGTTTATCAGTTCGGCATTCACAGAACAGTGAACAGATATATTCACAGGCCATATCAAATGTTTTCTCTCAAGGCACTTAGAGCAAGTGGTTAAGATTAGAGAAAGAGTGTGGTCTGGTTTAACAGACCTTAAATGTTCATTTATATTTAATCCAAACCACAATCTTTCTGTAAACTTATGAATCTGTGGTGGGAGAGTTGAATGTTTTTTTTTTTTTTTGTTTTTAACACCTGCCTGTGCATGTAATTGAGCCAGAAGTTATATTTGCCACTGAACAAGGAGACAGTTGAGTCATATATGAATGTAACTTCAAGGCATTTCGCTTGGTTGTGCTGTTCTTTGGCATCATGTATTGTTAATGCTTGTGTTTCAATTCAGCTGTTAAATCAGCTTCCTTTTTAAAAGGGCTTCAACCAAACAAATTATTCAGTTTGCTAATTCCAAGCAAAAAGAAGAAAAACTTCATTCATCGTCTGTGTAGGAGGGTGATCATTTTCTTTATGAAGTCGAAAGGGAATGGCCCGTGTTCTTTTATTTGTTTGTTTTTTTACTTTTTCTCAATATATCCTTATTGTTGTGCTTCACTTGCTATGTTGTTCTTGATATACAGTGAAGAATTTTTGTGGTTGCCAACATTACACATGGATTGCCAGTCATAACTGGATAAACAGGTTAAGCAGATTTGTTGATAGTTGTTCATTTGTGGAAAAGGCCATTTCTTTTGTTTTCATTTTGAACTCTTGGGCACAACACTTGACATCTACTTCACATCCAGTGACAGGTAATTATCAAACTATTTTAAAACGGCTTAAATCCACAGTATATAATATGTATAGATAATGTGTTGTCATTATTGTTCCATTAAAACTACGCTATATGAAAACTGGCCAAGAGGAAACATTTCACGAACAGGTTCAGTTCTCTTAAAACAACAGACTTAAACAAAGGTTTTCCTATTGATACTTGATATTAAGAGATTCCTTTGTATTGTGGAGCATGGTCCACAGTCCTCACTCGCTTCAAAATACTGTGCATTTAAAACTTTATGTTGGGCTGATTTGTGGCTTTAGTAGTAAGAGTTTATTCCACTGGATCTCTCAGTTTTTGTGTAGCAAACAAAACAACTTTCTGAATGTCAGACAGAACAATTCCAGAATTAAGACCCGCCGTAAATTCAACTCTGACGGCTAGAAAATTAACATTATTATTGCCTGTAATGCAATGTGACAATACTATAAATAAGCAGACCTTTTCTATTGCCCTACTCAGTATCATTCAATAAGTTAAAAGGTTATAAGAGAACCCTTTAATTTATCCGACCTGCATGTCCAACTCTTAACAGACTTTAGAAATAATTTTTCGTGCCCACCAGTATTTTATATTTCCAATCTGATCCTATTAATTTCTTGTCCTGTTCTTTTGTAATGATTTTTATAATAATGTCTGGATCTTTAGTACACATACAGAGGTAATTAAATACTTATTTATGCTACTGAATCTGGCTAAAATGTTGACACTTCCAGACACAGTTTTCATCTTTTCAATCTTAATCTTAAGTAGGTATAAAACTTTGTAGAACTAGACGATCTTCTTTTGAGCTTAAGCATGCGGAAAACATTCATGAAATTACAGACAGGTTTCTTATGATGTCATTACATTGTTTTGCATCTTTAAGACTGTGGTAGACAAACTTAGTGGACACGCTAATAACAGATTCTTTTTCAGTGTGAAAATAGGTAAAATAAATCGTCTAGACATTTTTTGCTTTGTTGATCAGATGGTACAGAGGTCACTAAAATCTCCAGTCACTGGAACATTCATAAAATGCAACGGCATGGAGAAGCCCGCCATTGAGCTTTTACTAGCAACTGGATGAATGCCACTGTATTCTGAACCTGTAGTTGAGGCTACAGTCCTTGCTGCAGGTGGCCCCGACTCCTGACTCCTTTCCTGCATGTCATTCCCCCCCTTCTCTGCCACAAATTCAATTCAAAAAAAAAAATATATATATATAGTATACATATGTTATTTTTTTTTTATTGAATTGAATTGAATTTGTTGTCTATGAAGATTCCCAGTCATTCAAGGCATATCCAAAAAAACAAGCTGAAACAAAGGCAGCTAGACTTGTAGGGTTACTTCCTCACCACTCGTCTAAGTAACTAGCTACTAGTATGAAAAGTAAGGAGTAACATTACTTAGTCGGTCTAATATAATGTACGTGACAAAAATCCTTATCTGTCCTCTTGGTCTTCCTAGTCTTGGTTGTCTTTTCCAGAACACATTTGGGATCTTGACGAAGATCTCCCGTACAACTCAGTCCAAGTGAGGAGTACAGAGGCGCTGGCCTCCCTCGGCACTGATATGTGATATAACTGATATGTCTAACAGAAACAGACCACAATGAAATACATGGAGCACAATAAGTTCTGTGGGCATAAGGAAGGTATATGCTGTTATTTCTTGCAGGGCTAACGTAGCTACAGCCTTGAGCTGCCCCTTCATGTTCACATTAGGTTTATTTCTCCTCCATGACAAAGTCACATTATATCAGATGAGTTACATTTGTGTAAGTTGTGGTTTTGCTTATCCCAGTTGAGTTAAGTTCAGTTATGTTCAGTTGTGTTATTTATAACATTTCAAGTTGTCGGCTTCCCTGTGTCCACAGGTGATCATGGATAATATAGAATATGCTTTGAACATATGCTCATCCATCTACCGAATGATTGAGAATGTGAAAGCCAATAAGGAACGCTGTGAACAGGTCGCCAAGAGAGTCAAAGCCCTGGAGGAACTGATTACACCCCTTAAACAAAGGGGTTCAGGACAAATCTCTGACACTGTGGGAAATGCCCTTAAGGACCTTTGTGACACCTTGAATTATACCAACAGCCAGATTATGAAATATTCCAAAACGAAGGCTGTAATGAGCTTCCTGAAGTCTGGGGCCCATGAAGAAATGTTTATGAATATTAACGAAAAACTCACTTATAACTACCAGATCCTGTCTGCGGCTCTGCAGATAGAGCAGAGAAACATATTGAACAAAGTGTTTGAATTTGTTTCGGGACGGACAGTGGATGAAGGGGATTGCAATGGTCAGCCCTGTACTAGCTCAACAGCACCTATGCCTCATCCCATTCCAGTGTGGAGCCCCACAACCCCTATGCCTTCTCCCATGCCAATGCCACTTCCAGCGCCTGTGTCGAGCCCCAGAGCCATCATGCCTTCTCCCATGCCAATGACGAGCCCCACAACCCCTATGCCTTCTCCCATGCCAATGACGAGCCCCACAACCCCTATGCCTTCTCCCATGCCAATGCCACTTCCAGCGCCTGTGTCGAACCCCACAGCCATCATGCCTTCTCCCATGCCAATGACGAGCCCCACAACCCCTGTGCCTTCTCCCATGTCAATGCCACTTCCAGTACATATGTCAAGCCCCACAACTCCTATTCCGGTCAATGGTATCATGTCGCCCATGACAATATATAGGCCCATCTCCACTACCTTCATGACCCGGCCTTTGACCAATCCAGTGTCCCATGTTGTGATCTCTAACACCGTATCTCCCAGGCCTGTCATCAGAACCATGACCCCAGTGCGTGTCCCAGTCACTGTTACTACCATGCCTCTCACCAGACCTTTCACCCCAATGACTTTTCCAACACAAAACAAAACTGTTGTAACACATTATGTGGTCAACAGTTTTAATCAGTAAATGAGAGGGAAAACTCTAAAGTATAATAAGTGGTTGGCTTTTTGGTCGACATTACCTTGATGTGTTAGGATTTGTCTATTTTAGAGAGACAAAATGCATGAATATAAAACTATAAAAGTACCCTTCTTTAGGGCTGGGAATTCCTGAAACAGTTTACAACATATTTTACATACAGTGTGTGTGTTTTGGCATGTTCCAAATGAACACTCTCACAAATGGAAAACAGTACAATGTTTTGTAGTGGTGGTTTTTAGTTTTAAAAGTTTGTCTTACTTAGCTTTGAACTGGCATCTTGTCATTACGTAATGATAAACTTGTGATACTTCAGGTGTATTATTACCTCTAGTATATACCAGCATATCATCTATCTATCTATCTATCTATCTATCTATCTATCTATCTATCTATCTATCTATCTCGCATGTATCTTTACAAATGCATCTTTGTTCTTCTATATTACTGAACATGCTTGTTCATATTTGATTTGGTGCCCAATAATACTGAATATTATTATCCTGTTTCTTATGATTTTAGTTAATGAATGTCTTTAAAAACCTGACACAGTAAAAAGATGAATCTTTGGGTAAAGCTCTACACAAGAAGATGTAACTTTTCAGTTTGTTGTGACCATAGACTGTATATAAATATGGACGACATGTCACCACTTCCTTGCATTGGCCAAACTGATGCTATTTTCCTGAGGATATGGATGGAGCCATCTTATGACTTTGGAGCCGTAGTCCGATCAGTACGGTCCGAGAGTGGAGCCACGTGGAGCCACGTTATCAATGACCCAATCGCACTTCTTCCAGACTCAGTTACATTTTCATTTAATTAATACTATGCTCTGCTCTGCCTTCACCACTTACAAAAATGTTGGATTATACACTGTACTTGTTTTTACATTTTGTTTTACAACTCTCACGGCCCCCTGGAACCGCTTTTCTGAGCGGTTGGCATTGTAACTGGTATGCGATAAAATTTCACTTCAGAGCTATTAACCGTATTTCAAGTTTTGGCACCTTACAACACAGAAAGAATATATATGTACATATGTCGAGTGCAATAGTTAAAACAAGAAATTATTAAACAAATGACGAAATTAACTACTTGCCCTTTTTTATTATTATTATTATTTTTTTATTATTATTATTATTTTATATTAGAAGAATTTCTGTGAACATATCACAAATATCTGACTGCACTAAACTTTATCTGAGCTCCTGGAATCAATGTGTAGAGAATAGCATACATGTTATTAGACTTAGACTCAACTTTATTGGTCCCTTTGGGATGACTCCCTGAGGGAAATTGTATTTCCAGCAGCTATATACAAAAGAAGAAAATAATAGAGTTAAACAATGCACAATAAAGAGAATAAATAACAAATTTTATTGTTTATTATTGTATCTTGTACATACAATGTTAATCTGGGCATTTTCCTGTAATAGGTGGAAGGGCGGGTGGGCAGATAGATCAATGGATAGATATTTGAGGACATTGCTGTTTAGTTCTCACTTATAACTACCAGATCCTGTCTGCGGCTCTGCAGATAGAGCAGAGAAACATATTGAACAAAGTGTTTGAATTTGTTTCGGGACGGACAGTGGATGAAGGGGATTGCAATGGTCAGCCCTGTACTAGCTCAACAGCACCTATGCCTCATCCCATTCCAGTGTGGAGCCCCACAACCCCTATGCCGTCTCCCATGGGTCTCAGTCTTGTGTTCTGTCTTCTCTCACAAAACAGATGACAAATTAAGAATGTTGACCAGCTTTATTCAATTCAAAATTTACTTTATAAAGGTTTTCTAACAGTAATATGTGTCCCCATAGCCTGAGTATGAGGCCCCAGAAGTGAAAAAAAAAAAAAAGAAATCTGTTACTTCCCTCACTTGCATCCCCCACTTTTTAATGAATGTGTGCTCCAACTGGCAGACCTGAAAATTTTCCCTTCTTCACATCATGAAATAACCACTCCCTCCAGTAGTGGATACTGGGTGCAAAAGTCGATTTTTACTCTCTTCATCTGAGTCTCTGCAGGTCCAGTGGAGCGATTTTGAGATGTACGAACAAAACTTCTGAAAGTTTTGCAAGTGTGCGCCTAGCATTTCACGGAGGACTGCTTTCTAAACATGGGTTCATACCAAGCGAGAGAGCAGCCTTCGCTAAACTGTTGAAGATAAAGCATGGATTGGTACCAACTGTCTGTGACACAACTACAAATGTGGGAGCTGTAAGTTATTTCATTTTGTGTTGCTTTACTGTGCAGGCCAACTTAGCATGATAGCCTGTAAACATGTCCCTGTAACATGCGTACTGCAACTAACGTAGCTCAGTTACTGTTGCTAATGTTTGTGTCCTTAAATAATATGCAAGAGTAATTAATATCAGAATAATTCATATTTAACATAGACGACAGAAAGATATCCCTCGTACTTCTTAAAATTTAGTTATATGCAGTAATTCTATCTATCTTGCTTGTACTTCCAGACTCCACCTGGCTGCCATGTATTACAATGAAACACTGACCGACCACAAGTCACTAAACAGAAGGGTGTACCTCTCTTCAAGCTCCTCTTTCCAAAGGCTGTGAAGGGAGAACGCAGAGCTCGAAGCCAGAGCCGACATTCCTAAGTGTGAATTTCTTTTAATTTTCAACCAGAACATGTTTTGAACTAGTAATTCTAGGTATTGCTCTCACATGTTAAAAACATTTCAAAACCAAAACATTAAAAAGTATAAATTAGTAAATACATTAGAGGCAAGTACCAGGATGTGTTTAGGGCATTTTAGTGTTTTGTAAGAAAACAAACAAACAAAATTAATAAAAGTAAACAAAGTTTTTCTGCTTGTGTTTTATGAAATAGGGTATATAGTATTGTTCAACTTTGACATATACCTATGAAACATAACGTTAGAGAACTCCCAGCACGGAGACCTAATGCAAAGGCTAAAGTTATGAACTCACTAACATAAAGGGCATATTCACACCAGGCTTGTTTAGTCCTCTTGAAACAGACTTTTCCTCTGGTGCGGACTTTTTGGGTAGGTGTGAATACAAATCAGTGACTCTGGTGCGGACCAAGCAAGTGAACCGAGACCACCTCTGGTCCGCACCTGGTCCGCTTCATTTGTCCTGTGAATGCAATCTGAACCTTTTCCAAACCAAATGCAAAATCTGAGCGCTTTTTTGGATTAAACGTACTTCCATTTGCAACAATTCACCATATACACAAGGGGATCTTTTCAGGACAACAGTACCTTTTAATGTCATTAATATCTTATGCCTTTGAAACTACCAGTACAACACACAAAAGCCTGACATAAAGTGTAGAGCTTCTCGCATTTTATTAATAGAAATAATGCCCTTTTTTACATAACGTGAATTCAGAATAATTCCAAATCTAACAAAAAAAAAATTAATTTCCCCATCCAACCCACTCTTAAATGTTTAATGTTTAAATTATATTAAGTTTGTTTAACTTAATCTACGGTTAGTTTACGGCCAAATCGCTGAGAGAATGTGCGAGGCAGTGTCGGCTTAAAATGAAAGAACTTCGCCAAGATAATTTTTATCCAGTGATTGAGCGGCTATGGGACACATGCGTGGGTTTGTTTACAATGTTGGTCCGCTTGTCAAAAAATGCAAGTGACCAAAGCAAGTGAACTATCGGACTTTCCTAAGTTAACATTCGCCATATATATGAGCTAGCTAACTAGCTAGCTATCACTATGGCTTTTGACGTAGCTAGCTATCACTGTGGCTACAAAAGAAAAATAAAAGCATGTGGGGACTATAAGTGCCTTTTCTCAAACACCAAAACGCAATTGTTTTTATGCTCCAAATAATGTTTCTTCAAAAGGACTTGACAGATCTCTGTTGAATTGTCCTGCCACAGAGGAATTTTCCTCTGGCCAGATGTTCAGGCTCCTCAATTTTTCCTCTGGCCTTTCTTCTGGCATTGTTTGTTTTGTTTTTTGCTGGAACCTGTCATATAGCGCATATCTGTGACTTGTTTGTGTGATGCTTTTTCTTGTGCATTTGCATTCAGAAACGCCCTGAACTGATCATATATGGTAGCAACAATCCTTTTAAGAATGCGTGAAGGGATTTTTTTTACCATCACAAAGCCCGCATCAGCAAAGAGAAAGAGCCTGTGCGCTCCAGAGACAGAAGTGGTGGAGTAGTTGGAAGAAAGTTGTAGAAGAACAATTTATTTCTCCCCTGACCCACCAGGAGGGGTTACTTTGTCGGGCAGTCCATAATGGACAGGATTGTTGTTGTTTCCCTCGCAGATTTCTGAGAACATAAAACAAAGCCATAAAACAAGCTTTTACGCACATTCCCATGCCATGCTCTTCCATTTCTCCCAGATAAGAACGACCAGACTTCTTGGTGCCTGTACCACCTTTGGCAGATACAGATCGTAAATAATTCAGAACTGCAAGATCTCTCTCTCTGACTAGAACTACAAACTATTACATGTACACTTGTAACCAAAATTACAATGTATAATCTATACTCGGCTTGTGATTTGTGTCAATTTACAGTTTATTTACAATTTACAGTTTGTTTTTCTAGTTTGGAATTTGATAAAGTTAGCCCCTGAGTATTTTAATCATAAGTCTCTACCAAGGAGTCATGCTGCCATCCAGAAGCTGGCTAAGGAAATGTCTTTGGAATGTAATTTTTATATATTTTTTATGGAAAGTAATTGTTATAGCATTTTAATACTATATTCTACAAAGAAAAACTGGTTAGCCTAGCCCGAATATAATCTACCTTCCCTTCTTCTTGATATTAGTTAGCGTTGTTTACTATTATTATTTACTTATAATGAATTAAGATATTGAGGAGAGTGTAGAAATAAATGAATGTTTCTGATAACGTGTTTTAATGCAGATGTGATGTTTCATTAAAAGTGTTTGACATTCTTTTAGGTTGTTAGGCGCCACTTGTGGCTGTCTCAGTCCCAGCTACAACAGGGGGATCGGGACTGCCTGCTAAGTCTGCCTGTGGATCCCTTGGCCGTGTTTGAGCCAGATGCCGCTAGACTATGGCAGCAGGCACATGAAAATTGCCGCTGCACACGAGAAGTCTCAGGGAGCCTGTTGAGGTGCTTCAGGGGCTCGAGGCAGGTGAGAACACCCACACCTCGGCCAACACCTGAGGTCCCGGCATGGGGACCTGGGGACCTCCTGCCGCAGCTGGAGGTTCTCCATAGGTGAAACACCCACCGTCAAGCAAGAGGCAGGGGACCGTCATCCAAGGCTCGGGGGTCTTCAGGGCGGCCTCCCCCCTCCTGACCAGTCCTGAAACTCTGCCAGTCAGCCTCCCCAGAAAGGCATTCAGGGCAGTGTGGTTGGCTTTGGGGTCAGACCCATGGGTTGTATCTACCATGGCACAGGGCTACCGTTTGCAGTTTTTTCACCAACCCCACCTAACGAGACCGGCCATTTTCACCATGGTGAGCGACCCTCACCATGCAGAAGTACTGTGGACTGAGCTATCTTCCCTTCTGGAGAAGAAGGCCATATGGCAGGTGAACCAGGAAGATCACCAGGCAGGGTTTTTCTCCTGTTATTTCCTGGTACCCAAGTGGGATGGAGGGCTTCGTCCTATTCTGGACCTCAGGGCACTCACCAAGTTTCTTCGTCCCGTGGGATGCAGAATGCTTACAGTCCCCAGGGTGAGGAAAGCCATCTCTGTGGGAGATTGGTTTGCCACCATCGACCTCAAGGATGCTTACTTCCAGATTCCCATATGGCGGGAGCACTGGCGTTTCCTGAGATTTGGCTTCAAGGGCAGGGTCTTCGAGTTTCAGGTCTTGCCTTTCGGCATTTCCCTGGTTCCCCGTACATTTACCTGATGCATGAATGCAGTCCTTGCACCCCTGCGGAGGCGAGGACTAAGGATCCTCAACTACCTCAATGATTGGCTGGTCTGTGCAAAGAGGAGCAATGTCGCAGTCATGTGGCCCTGCTCTTGGAGCATGTTCAGGGCCTGGGGTTACGCCTTAACTACAAGAAGAGCAGCTGCATTCTGGCATTCTTGGGCTTGATGGCGGCCTCTGCGTCTTGCAGGGACTTGACCTGGTTGGTGTGTTCGTTTGTAAATAGTTTGTTTGTTGCATGTTTGCATTTTGCTGCACTATCTCCTCACGGGGTGTCTTAAAGTGTTCCCCTACATTTGAAATATGTAACGGTGTGGAGAGATAGTCTCGAGATGATAGAGAACGTGGGGTTACATTGTAACCCTGGTTCTCTGAGTGAAGAGACTACCTCTCCAGCTCTTAGGGCCGCTCGGAGACCAGTGTTGATCAAACTATCACTGATTCCACGCCAGCACAGGTGCTTTATAGGTAAACCTGGGGGCATGACGAGCCAGTGTGTCTTAAAGAAGTATCCACGTACCCTGACATGCAAGGGGGTCATTCCCCGTACATATGAAATATGTAACGGAGTGGAGAGAGTCTCTTCACTCAGAGAACCAGGGTTACAATGTAACCCCACGTTTTTGTTGCCCGCCGGTTGGCGTGTTTAAATTTTATTTCTGAATTATTCTCGCCACATTTAACACACAACTTTTTCAATGTACAAGCTGAATTTTATTTTAACTGTGAAGACAGTCACGCATTAAAGATATTTTCGACCAGCCATTGGAAGTTTTTTTTTTTTTTTTCTCCTTTCAATTCTATCATTGACAACCAATTTTCAACACACCACCAGACTCTGCTACAGGGCAACTTCACAGTTGTCACTTTTGTCTATGTAACACTGAGGAAAACTTCACTGTGACTGACGCTGAGGTCCGGGCCTGCATGACTGTCCGGTACTGCTGGTTTCCCCGACGATACCGCTGTGGAAGATTGATCTCACCAGGACAGCGTTTGGTCCCCAATCCAGTTGTTTGGAGCGACATCCAAGGAGTTTCCATAAGTAGACTACCACCTTCATATTTGAACGGAGTTGATGATCGTGTTATAACTAAAGAAACCTTAAACAAATTTAAATCATTAATTTAAGAAATTAGGTTCTGTTTGTGTAACAGATAGGAAAGGAGAACAAGATATCTGGGTATTTTTATTTTATTTTTATTTCAACAAAATCCTTCACATGATGTGTTTAAGTTTATTTTTACTGTAAATATGGGTTTCTTTCACTACAACTCAAGTTTTTGTTTTTCTTTTATTTTTACAAACCCGAGCTTTTATTTTGAAAGTCAGTGAGTGTGACGGAGTGTTGTTCCGCTTCTCCTCAGTTTGCGCTGTCCCTAACTGGGAGAGGTATGTTGTTCTGTTCTGGGTTCAAAAAAACAAAGTCATATCGCTTGAATTTAAATGCAAAATTATCAAAGAATGTTGATGTATAAATGTTTCGAGATGTGTTTATGGAGGTGTTAGTGGGGTGGCGTGTTTAATTCTGAGCGAAACAAGGAGAGTTTGTTTAAGTGCGCCCCTCCCCCTGCGTGCGTGAGTGACCGAGCTAATGCGCACATGTGTGAGCGTCCTCCATGTCCTAGCCTACATGCTCAATGTATGTTATTTTTTGTGTGTGTTAGGAGTTATGTGGAGGAGAGATGATCATTGCACACGCATTGTCTCGTGTCACTGTCAAACAGGAGGAATAAAGCTGAACGTGAAAACCAGCCCCATGTCCCCTGTCATTGAAGCAGAGTACAACACACTAACAGCGTAGTCGGGATCCTGCAGACCCATCCCGGCTACATTTGCATCCTTATTTTCGTTCATACTTCTCACTTTTGTTAAACTCATTTACTTAAGTATTCTCATCATTTTCCACTACTCTGTTATATTATTCATCATATTCTTTATTATTCATTATTCCCCTTTGTAAATAAACCACATATTTCACTAAAGTTGTTGTCAGAAGGTCCTTGTGAGCTGGAAATAGATGATCCCTGTACTGAGAGCTGACGCCTCAGATATGATGAGATTGATTAATTATTAATAAATAATATTGATCAAATATTAATTGATTCATTCTTACAGGATACATTGTATGTCTGTGAGTGGTGCCCCCTTTCGAGTGCAGTTATTACACTTAATTGTTTAATTACTTTTTTGCCCTACAAAGTTATTGTCGCAAAATCAACAAGACCCAGGGTGGACAGGAGATGTGCACTGGGTTGGCTTTGATTTAAAACAAGAGTTTTAAGTCATGGTATAAATCCACCAGTATGTTTTTGGGGAACTGGTGTTGAAGAGATCCGATTAATTAAGGTTCTTTGAAAACGCATGGTTCTCAGAATCCTCCAATAATTCAAGATAAGTAATAGTAGTGTACTTCAACATTTCGGGTTGTCTTTTATAGCTTGTCATGTCAATTATTCAAAGTGTCCGCTAATTACTGACTGAGCATGTTTATAAGAGACCGGCAATATTTGGTAATGTGTGAAGTTTGAGACGCTGCTGAACACTGCGACTGTTTTAATGGGTTCTATGTGTAGTTCCACTGTTCTACCACTAGATTTTGTGTGTACGCACAGTCAGAGTTGTGCATAAATTTACACACTTTTCTAAGCACAAGCACAAATTGATAAATGCCATACTTTGCGTCGGAATGTGCTTACGCTCTCATTACGCACAAATCTCTGCGTACGCATGGTTGATAAATGAGGCCCCTGATGTTTCTTACCCAGTCAAGTTTTGCTTTGATGTTGCAGAGTCAACTGTCATGGGGCTGGAAGAACTTCTGCTGAGTTCTGTTATTCTTGTGGCATGCAACCTGACCTGCCACATGATCTCTGGCTGATTCAGTCCAGAACAGGAACTTTACATAAAGTAAATTCTACAGTTACAGATGAAGTGCAGCAGACCACCTGGAGAATCAAGCAAGACACTATGACATGTAATTAATACATTATATAATTACATGCTTTTTAACCCTTACATACTGTTCATATTCTGTACCTTCATAGTAGGTGCAGGTCAATTTTGACCTTGTAGCCAGTATTTCTACAAAATGTTCAACTACAAACCTATTCAGAATGTTTAAATAGCTTATTCCACTTAAAAAAAAGAATGTTTAAACCTTCATAAATGTTTCAAAGAGCAGGGAAAGTGTATTTTTTTTAAGTTTTACACCACTTGTTTTTGGTGAAAACGATCTATTACACAGTATAATGTCATGTACTATGTGTAAGAAGTAAAAAAAAAAATATTTGAATATATTTTATTGACCTTGAAAATGACATGAACATTCTGGAACTCATAATATAACCACTGAACACGGTTATCACTGTTATATCACAAGACTACTAGTCTCTCCATTTAAAGCAGAGGTAGAACACCTTCCGTGTGTGGACCTTGCACATGTGTTTCCCACATTTGCAGCAGGTTGTCCCTGTTTTACAGTATTTTTTGCGGGGCAGAAGCTGCATCTCCTTCTCTTCTGTTCCCTCAGGGTTGCTTCTTGATTAGGGCGGCTGAGATTGCTGCACTGCCCTTACCAATGATGCTGAGGCTGCTGTGCGGGAGAGATGTTGTCACTTTTGCATGCAAGGAGTCACAAGGGCCTTTCCAAGCTCCTCCAAAAAGAACCACCTCCAGTTCCTCTTGCTTGCCCGCCAGGTTGGGTTTAGCTCACTGTAAATTGTGCGTGGCATTGTATGTGGATACGTCAATTATGTTGTGGAATATGACAAGAGGCCAGTGGGCGGCTTTCCTCATGCAGCTGTGTGTGCCTGTTACTTTATCAAGGTTGTCCACTCCACATTTGTTGACATTGTAGTCAAGGATTATAGCTGTTTTTTTGTCATCCCGAGCGCTCACCTCTGCAGCCTTATGTAGTGTGCTCATAAGGATGACGTTCTTGTTCTTCTTGGGCATGTATGAGACAACTGTGGTGTCCTGAGTAAATGCAAATTTAGAAGAAAAGACCTCTCTTCCCCTTGTTGTAGTTAGGGCAGGTGGCAACTCAGGTTTGTTCCACCTCACAGTGCCAACCATTGTGATTTTTTCCTTCACCAGCACCTGACCGAGCTCATGAGATGTAAAGAAGTTGTCACAGGTTACATTATGTACTCTCAGCCCTTCCGTCATTTCCAATACAACACGCATGCCCTGTTTTATTCTCTGGTGTGCCACCAGCTGGCTTCCCTGTGTAAACTTGCATGTTCCAAGCATAACTTGAATGCATCATAAGCAACCCATAACTTAATGCCATATTTTCCAGGTTTGTTCGGCATGTATTGGCGGAAAGGACAGCGACCTTGAAAAGCACAACAAAAGGAAAACCGGTAACACTTTCTATGAAGGTTGTATTTATAATGCCCTATGAATGCACTCATAATGTTTTATAAGGTGTCTATAAAGCATTATAATGGTCATTATTACCATCTATACATATTCACAAGTCGTCATAACCAACCTCATGATCCATTATGACAACTGGTTATGAATGATTATCATTTTAATACGAATAGTGCATTATAAATATGTCAATATCTGCCTAGTCACTTGTTAGTTTTATGATGCATCATAACTACTTTGCTTTGCTTAATGTGTATAGTGATGCATAATGAGTTTTGACTTCGCCTATAGTGCTTTATATCTGTAGTTATAAGTATATGTAATAAAGTTATAATAATGTATACATCTCCCTACAGCACACAGTTATAAACAGCTATGCAATATCATAAGTGCTATTTCAGCTCTAAGTAAAGTGACAAGAATGTGACACTATTATTAACAGATATAAGTTACTATGAGTAATTAAAAGGTGCAAGTACTGAGTCTGGCATCTTTACCCCACATACACACAATATTATAAATGTCTATGCTAATATCATAGGTGTTATTTGTCAGCTTTAGGTAAATTAGTGCAAATGAGGTGTTGCGGATATAAGACTATTATAAACAAATATGAGGCACAATGAAACGAGAGCCTGGACAGTAAAGACAAAAGGAATGCATTTAGTTCACTTTATTTTCATTTAAACCAACACACATAATCAGAATGATTATCAATGTTCTGAACACATAACACAAACACATGAAACGTGAAACAGGCCACCAAAGTGGCACGGCATGGTCCTATACTATGTCGTGGTGGTTATAATTGGAACAAAACTCACAATGCCACTGAAATCTATCTTGGGTCATTATGAAATTTTCCATATGCATGCCAGTCTTGCAAACGATGTGATGCAGGCATAAAACCTGTATGCAATCACATGACAGTAAATAGGCCAACAGCCCAACAGTAGCCACCAAGCGACCTAATTATTGAAATTTGTAAAACTCCCAACTTCCCCCTAATCAAAAATATACCCACTTAGCCTCATGTACATTGTATTTTCTTATATCAAGCATGTGTGACCCATGATTTCTAGCAAGCCAGTACTCCCACTCTATAACTTTCAGGTGTTGCCATGATGCCGCCAAACATCCACTTTAAAGGTCTGCCATGCAGCCTAACGGCATTATTACACACTGACAGATACATTACAAGACAGAAATAAAGACAAAATATTAAGACAGACACACACACACACACACACACACACACACACACACACACACACACACACACAAACAGATAGATAGACAGACAGATAGATAGAAAGACGGATAGAAAGATAGAGATGTGGCTCTTAAAAGTGCCTCTGGGTTGGTGAGGTGATTCAGGGTCAAAGGTCAGGAGATGGTTTGACAGCAACAAATCTTTAGTGCTCTAGCAGGGTTTGTTTTATATGCAGAAAGGTTTGATTGAAAACAAATAAACAGATCACGTTTTTTTCTAAATCATTACAGAAGGTTTAAAGCAGCCTGTGTCTGTGTCTGTGTCTGTCTTAGTAGGGAGATGTATATTCAATTCAATTCAGTTTTATTTATATAGCGCCAATAACAATACAAATCGACGCTTCACAAAAACCAGCCTGCAACCTCCAGAGCAGCCTGAGGGGGACGGTGGCAAGGAAAAACTCCCTTTTAACGGGAAGAAACCTTGAGCAGAACCCAGCTCATATGGAGGGACCCATCTGCCGAAGGCCAGCCGGGTAGAAACAGAGTTAGATAGAGAGAAAAGAAGAGCAGGAGAAACAAGATAAACAAACTTCTGTCATAGATACATACATCAAGCGGAAGGAAACATGTAGGGTCTAGTAATATAACACATAGCTGATGATCTGTGACAGTTTGTGAGTATAACAGGAATTATGGGCAGGTTGGTGAATTGTTCATCTAGGTAGGAGTGGATAACTGGAGGAGGCCATGATGACTGGGACAGTCTCTATACATTATTATAACTTTATTATATATACTTATAGCTACAGATATAAAGGATTATTGTAGAAGTCAAAACTCATTATGCATCACTATACACATTTAGCAAAGCAAAGTAGTTATCATAACATTATAATCATTCATAACCAGTTGTCATAATGCATCATGAAGTTGGTTATGATGACTTGTGAATATGTATAGATGTAATAATGACCATTATAATGCTTTATAGACACCTTATAAAACATTATGAGTGCATTCATAGGGCATTATAAATACAACTTTCATAGAAAGTGTTGCCGGAAAGGCATTTATCTTTTTGTTCCGTCCATTTTTTATTTATACATTTCATATCCAGGGTTCTAGCCTGTGCTTTTACAGTGTATTTTATATATGCAAAAGTGCAAAAGAAACAAAGAGAGCCTGTTATGCAATCTGACTATTTCATATCACAACCATGTATACTGAAGTGTAGATTAATTAGAAAACAATGAAAGACCATTCTTACCTCTGACAGGTGTGCAGTGCCAGAATGTGTCCAGTTTAAAGTAAATGTTTCTGTAGATGTGGTTCCAGAAGTCAGCATCAGGATCAATTGCCAGATCTTTTTCCCATTTGCATGTAGGTATTGATAGTGCTGTGTCAGACTGTATGAAAATTTGGTATATTTTTGAAAGGACTTTCTTTTGTGGATAGATGTTAATCAGGTTCGAACTTGGTGAGGTTAGATCTAAAGTATTGGTTTTGATACCTTGTACTTTGCTTGAATTGATGATTTAAGTTGAGTTGAAATATAGTTGAAATATATAACACACATGACAAATGTTTGCATATACGGAGAAAATACTGCGGCCGTTATGTTTTGTTTTTTGTTTTTTTTTTGTTTTTTTTCTTACATACATACCACCATCTAGCCACTAAAATAATGGGGTAGATGGATTATGTTCCTTCATTTGCTGCTGTGTACAACCTCTGGCATTGCTCTGTCCATGAAGTGGAGAGAACTTCCCACTACATTTGCTGGAGTGATTCTCTTTTCACTGACACTGAGGACACATGTGGATCAGAATGTTTTGTTCTTCCCAAATGTACACACCCTTTCCCTGGACTGCCAGATTATGCAGTATTCATACATTTATGGCGAGGTGTAGCTTCACAGTCCTTACGTTACTGATGTCCTTGTGGATTTCATTACAAGAATTAGCAAAACAGGTACATCATTGGTGCTGTGGGAATGTTATGAGTGTGCAGGATATACCATCTCAGATTAGAAATGGCTTGAAAGAACTTGGAAGATGAATGATTACGACTAAAAACATTTGAGAATTGCACTTACCATGAACTTGTTGAAGATGTTTCCTGAAGGCTGTACTTAATGAAAGTACTCTGTAGTCACAAAATGGACAATGATTGTGGCATCCGTGGCTATGTTTTATGTGTTGGCAATAACATGCAACAAATGTTTCTGAAAAGGACAGAAGACAGAAAAAAAAAAGTTTCACAGAGGTGTTCAGAAGAGACCTCTGCTTGTAGAGTGCAAAATGCACACTGCAGACCAGCAAACTGAAGATCACTGCATCAGTGAAGACAATAAGATTAAAAAAAAAATGTAATTCAGGGCACCCATTACAACCACCAAAAAAATTAAATGCATTGTTACAATTCAGAATGTTAAACTTTACATTTGCTAATTTAGATAAAACCTTGAGGTTACAAACCATATTTAAAGCATTCTTAAAGCGTACTGTTGACACCAACATTACATAAAAAAAACAATCCTTGGAGCAGGGAGAGGGGCCAGAGCAGAGACAATCCTGGGTGCTGGAAGAGGTCGCTGGGGGGTGGCTGGCCGGTGGCGCCAGAGGCTGGCAGCCTGCCACTATGGCATCCATGAGGGCAACGCCTCCTTGTCAGGGTCCTCATGGCTAAGTGAGTACCTTCAAATAGATGCAACTCAGGCCTGAGCCACAGTATATAGGACAGCATTTGTTTTAGACAAGAAAGAACTCACCGATTTTAGTCCACCTTGTCAAACAGAACAATGTCAACTGGGTCCACACAGGTTGTGTCATTCTGTCAGGAAGGGTAGGTTGAATGGTAGGACCCAAGAACAAGGCTCCAAGAGATGAGGCCAGTGTTCTAACAAAAGGTATTTAATGGTAACAAAATCAGACAAACACTTCATAGGTGGCAAGATGCCAAAAATGGTAAAATGACAAAACAATGTAATGAAGACCAGGTGACTAAAACAACACAACAAAGAAAAAGGGAAAGGGTGGTCTGTATATACACACAAGAGAGCCAGGGATGATGGCTCTCTTGTGTGAGCCATCATCCCTGGCGATCAAGAGAAGAGAACAAAGGGAGAAACGCAAAACAGGAAACCAATGAACTTAACAAAATAAAACAAGAAACTCAAAACATGATCATGAAAAAAGACACAGAATCAGGATCATGATACAAAGATCTTTGATTTTCTACAGTTAAGGAAGAAAAGAAGTAGGGGCATACAGTTTCGTTGTCTTAGTCTTCCTTGCTCGATTTATCCAGGGATGCTTTTGTTTCTACAACATTTATATTGTAATATTGTCAAAAAGATTGCACTCTAGACGCATAAATAATCACACAAAACTGAAAGAGTTAAAGTATTACAGTATATTGTATACAATATGAGATTATTACAACATCTCAACACACAAAGTTACAAAGAGAATCTCAAAGATACAACTGGAAAATATTCGTCTCTTATACCTGGGAGGACAGAGCCTTTTCAGCTGCTGCTCCCACCCTCTGGATCTCCCTGCCAGAAACTTTTTTGCCAGAAAGGTTTTATGACGCTAAACACCTAGTCAGTGTCTCCTCTTACAACTAAGCCATCTGTGTCCACTAAATCCATCAAGCAGGAGATAATAATAGCCTAAACTTTGTGCACAATAAGGAGAACAAAATGCAAACCATTCTTTCTTTGTATGAATTACTGATCACTGGTATCTTCACTTCCACACATTAAAGGATTACTTAAGATATAGTACGTAATTGCATTTTCATTTTTTTTCATTTGTAATTTTGTTCATATTTTTTTTTTTTTTTGATTTAAGTGTCCTTTGGGATAAAGGGAACGACATCTTTCCCTTCCCAGGTTGATGCTTTAATGTCACTTGAATGTTTTTTTGTTTTGTCTTTTTAATCATTATTTTTTACTCTAAATTCAACTCGATAAATAAAGATAAACTTGATAAACTTTGTCAACTGTGGAAAGGGTACCAGACTCTGTCATTGCCGCGAAGGCACAGTGAGACAGTGACAGTGACAGTGAGAGGATTGAGCCAATGTGTAAGTGCCACAGGAGGGATCCAACCTGGTGGTCACAGAGCATCAGTGCCACTGGAGAGATCGTGACAAGCAATCACCGGGCGTCAGTGTGCGCCACTGAGCGCCATGGAGGCATTGTGGTAAACGTGCACACTTCTCTTCATTATTGCAAAGTACAATAGAATGCTTTGCTTTCATTCGCTAAGTGTGAATCTGGTGTTTGCAGTATCCTCCTGCTCAGTCAGCCAGATCTCTAGAAGTGACATTTTGTTCTGCTGCTGAGCCAGTCTCTTCTCCTGGTCACCACGCAGAGCCATGATAGAGCCACAAAGGCATCAGTGAGACTTGGTTCAGGTTGTCAAACTCTACTTTGTAGTCTGATTCAACTTGTGTGCCTCTGAGTATTTTGTGATCAGTTCAACAGCTGAGAGCAGTATCTTGTTGAGTTTCTACGAAGCTTCCTTCACATCATCATAAATCTCAATGGCCTTGAGCCTCTGCAATGTGTGGATGCGCTGCTAATTATTGTCCTTCATCCTGTAAAACATTTTGTAGAAAATGACGTGTCAATGGCCCTGTGACAGAAACCTCTCCAGCGTGCACCCCGCCTACCAAACAATAAAAAACTGGTAATGGAAACCAAGCCCCATGATGTGGTTTTTCAGATGTATATATAGAAAAGTGTACTGCAAAAGTGCATGGAAACACTTGTATTTCCACATCCCTGGAGATCACACAGGGGTCATGTGACCAGTTCATTTGAAGTCCACCTTCCTCAAAATGAAGTTTTGCGTAATGAGAGTTTTGGAGAATTATGGGATATCGCAAGAGGAGGCTTTATGAGAATTACAGCTCATTCACAAAACACCTTTCAATGGAAACACGTACCAAGAGCATGTTCTGTGAAATTTTAGCAAAAGGGTCAGTCGCCATTGTTGAAAGTAAAGGAGAAACAAAAATTAACCTGACACAATAAAAAGACCCAGCACGGATTATTGCTTAAGTGGTGTTGTTACAGAGAGATCCAAACTGATGAGCACACAAGGATAAATGGTTTGCACTGGCATAGGCTGTCTGTAGTTTACTATACTATATACCAGGGGTTCTCAAACTTTTTGGAATCAATTTCAATCTCAATAAATCCAAACTCAAGCATGAGCTGTGCAGCAAAAGCCTCATGAGTAAAGTGACACGTGACAGGTTTAACTAGTGTCACAGTCATATCAGATTTTTTATTGACCCAAAGCTAATGTAGGAGGGTGTAATTGGTTTAATTTGTTTATTTTATTGGTCCCCACATGTAATTATCCACTTTTTTAATGATGCGGCATAACTTTAAAAATTTATTGCAAATTATTTTGGGGACCCCCAAGTTATGGCTCATGGACTCCCAGGGGTCTGGGGACCCCATTTTAGAACAATTGCTATATGCTATAAATGAGCCTTTAGACTAGGGCCACATTTACAGAAATATGAAATTGCATAAGTCGTGCACATTTATTGCACGTCCACACATACAAACACGATTCGGTTTTCCTTGGCATCGTGTGGAGTATTTCTCCATAAATGTCGATCCACATCTAGTTGTAGAAAGGCTGTAGTACATGTCCCAGGCCTATGCCTGGTTTCTGCTAGAGACATCAGACAAAAAAAGAAAAAGAGGTGGAGCATGCGCACCACACAGAAATGTATGGTCCAAATTAGCATAAAACATACTTCATGCTATTCCTTTTTAGCTCATTGCTGTGGAGCAGGGGGGTCGGGGTGAGGGGCGAAGGGCAAGAGTGGGACGATGACATCATCGAATGGAAAAAAAGGAACTGCACAGGCTCCGTATTTTTCTTTTTCACCCTGGGACCTGGATTCAAAAAGGTGTGGTTATAGTCACAGGAAGATCTAGCGGTTTCACAATGGATTTGTGGCCTTAGGAGTGTCTGGAACCTCACCCTTTTGAATCCAGGTCTCAGGGTGAAAAACACAAATATGGAGCCTATGCATATTCATGTGGACACCTGATATGAACTTGATAATGTCATCGCCTTGACCCTCTAGCCCCCGACATCTCATAACAACAACAACAACAGCAATGGCTGACTACAGACTTGTGAGAGTGCTGCATCAGATATTAACCATTGTTGGGTGGCTAGGTCCAATATGTACTGTTGCTTCACCACTACAATGAGCTAAAACGGATTACGGACTGTAATTTGGACTATATGTGTCTGTGTGGTGCATTTGTGTCATTGGTAGAACTGATTAAGCTACACTTCAGTAAAGAGATATGGATTTTTAACATACAGCCATGAACAAAGCAATCAAGTGAGTGTTCAAAAACCTTTTTATGTGACTGTGTCAGAAAACACACTTTCTGGAAACCCTATCCACTTGTGCCTTTCTAGACAGCCAAACACACACAAATGCAAACCCATAGAGGGCAACAAGTCACCTCAGCTTTAGCCTACACAGCATCATTAAACAATGGCAAAACAAACCCTTTAATTATGAAATGCTAAAAAGGCAACATTAGACAGGCATTTATTTCCAGGCTCACGTAAAAGACGGGTCTGAACACCCCCAGGACATGATTCTAATCACTAACCACTTTTGGAGGTGGTTGTGGTAGTGTGAACGAAAGCATCCTATGTCACATTAGAGAACGCCTTTATTCTACAGGGGTGCACCTGTGTATTTCCTCGTTAACTCTTTATTTACCTTCATTACTGGAAAGGATGGTGCAAATGTGAACTTCCACAGATTATGGTGTGCATGTCTAACTAACGTCAGGGCAGAGATCAATAAATAATAACATAACGTGGGTCATGACACATGACCTGTTCTCGGTTCTGGAGCATTGGTAGAGATCCATTAGGGACAGCGGTTGTTAAAATAATCTAATGCACCACAGATAATGCCGGGTTTATTACCATACAGATTAGGAACTGAGATCAGATCAGGAGACAGATTTCTAGACTCATGTTAATGCCACCTAAAGATGGCCACTTGTGGTCACATAGCTCAGATCAGAGCCTCAACAGGCAAAGAAAATGTGCACAAATGTTCTACTAATGTGGTTCAGAGTGGTCCTTGAGAAATCATGAATTTTACTCTCTAAATGGGGGCCATAAAGTATCAGTTGTCAAACATCACATCGTTGAACTTACACATGAAGCTGCAGCTGGAAACCCTACTGCACCTGCACATGACAGCTCAGCTCTGACACTTTCATGTAATTCAGAATTGCTCAGTTCAGCACAGTCAGTAAAAACTGTGACATCTGCTGACATGACAGTAGGTGGGACATTTTTTCAGAACCTCACAGGAATTTTTTGTTTTTGTGTGTGTGGTAGTGGTACTAGTTTCTTGATGCTGCATGATTATATGTGGGTTACTGACATATGATCATCCTGCTCGTGACTTTCGTCTCCTGATCGCTCAACAGCACAACACATCTACTATTTAATCAGTTAAAGCTACAGCAGAAGGAGGACCTACAAGTCTATGGAGGCCACTTTCATTTCATTTCAGTGCTCACAAACTACATACAGCCTACCTGAGTTGACACAGGCAGCTTTTAGTGACTCCCTCTAACACGTAAGTTTTCTTTTGATTCCTTCTCGAGTAAAGTATTCTGCCACCTGGCCTTCTGTCTGCTTAATGACTCTGTGATTGAGTTTGCTATAGGCACGGTCATTTATCTACATCAGAACTTCATTCCAAACAATGCTGTAATGTTGATTTGCAGTTTTGCAGAAGAGAAACATTTCTTAGGGTGCCACTTATACAAAGACAGGCTATTTTGTCTGGGGCTATAATTACCCCTTCCAACATGAATGCTATCACTGACGACAGGTTTGTTCAGCTTGTGGTATTTACCTGCTTGTTTACCTGCTTGAGTGACATGCTCAAAGAGCTTGAACTGGCAAGCCCTGAGGGTGAGATGAACTTAAAGTTAAGCAGACAAATGTGGAATCACTGCAAGCACAGTACTTTGTTCTATATGGTACACTTTTTAGGGTGTTAGTGAATAGTTAGTGAATAATGATTCTGTTGTCGCTACATACTAGTCAGGGTGCATGGTTGATCATATGAAGGACATGTCTCTCATGCCAAAGGCCAGGGATCATATCCAGAGTCTTGTCTGTGATTAGTTTTAGGCAACAAATGCAAAATCATTAGATTCATTACTAGGATTAAATTATTTGTTCTCTGCAAGTTGTCAGCAAACATCTGGACACATTATGTTCATCTGAATCATTCTTTCTAGTCAGTAACACATGACACATGAGGAAGGCTTCACTTCCTGTTCTATAACGTTTTCTTCCTTTTGTCCGGTTGAGCACATTATAAGGAAACAGCCACGGGCCCCATACAAACATGAGAATCTGCGGAACTGTCAGTATGAATTATAGACTGTTTCCTCACTCAGGCTAAACTCAGCATTACAGGCCTACTTGATTGGATTCTTAGAGACACATAACATAACAGCAACACAACAGCAGCTCAGTATATGGCCTCATCTTGTTAACACAATCAACACAATCTTCAGTCCACAGAGAAAAGGAAAGGATTCAACTTTGTTACTTTTGAAAATCGGTGTCCGGCCCATATGTGGACACAGGGTAACTAACCAAAAGACAGGGAGAAGCCAACGAAGAGAGTCCAGCCATGCAATTTTCCAACTATTTTTAGAACTAACCCCTCAGACATTTATTCCACTTCATTAAATACAGACATGGCATTACTCCTTACTAGTACTGGAGGAGTATGTACTTTAGAAAAACAAGTGATCTATTTCTCCAAATGATGATCACAATTTCTGGGATTAAGTATTATGTTAGTAGTATGTCATGTTTAATATCAGCAAATCTGGAAAAGCTGGAAATTAGGATGAAAGCCCAAACAAAGCTGGTTTCCAACTATTTTGCTAAAGGTTATTATATGAGATGTTGATGGGAATTTCTTCCTGCACTGAGTCCCCTGAGAGAGTAGCTGAGCCAAGGCTTTGTTTGGAGTGGAGTTGGAAGACTCTATTTGTTTTAAATGTTGTTGTTTTTTTGTTTTTTTTTTCAATGAACATTTTTTATTGAAGTTTGACTGAAAAAAAAAATCAGACTGGGAGAGATCATTTAATAAAATTGGAGCCACCAAGAACAGAAGTTTACAGCATCAAATCAATGTAAAATACAAGTTATTCTTGCTTTTTGCTAAATAGTACAGCAAGTCCCAACAGCCTGCTCTATGTAGTTTATGTCACATGAATTTAGTGCTCGCGACGATAACAGGGTTGTCATTCTGTAATGACAATTTTGTACTAAATAACTCAGACCAAGGAGACAACCCCCAACTTGCCACAGCCTCTATTTGGAACCAACCCGGCTCATCCTCTTGTTATTAGGTAACCACGTTCTTATGTGTTTCAACCCTTCGTGTGGGTTTGTAATTTCTTTATTCCTAAACGCTGATGTGAATTTCCCCAGAGAAAGTCTTAGCTCTTTCTTTGTTGTACAAATTGTTTGTGGATATCTCATGTTGGTGAGGGACGGATTGACTGATTGCTTAGAGACACCAGCCAAGAAAGGTATGCTGTGCAGAGGTATTTTAAAATTGATTTTATTCCTTCAAAAACAAAATTAAGATCATCTCTGAATACAGATTACAGTCACCTGAATGCCCAACTGGGAGGAGGGATTATTTTCCAGTTTAAAACGGTATATGATTTACTTTGATATTATGTTGTGTAAAAAACATCTGTTGTAAAGTTTCTTTTGTATACCAATGTGGGTATGTTTTTTTTTTTTTTTCCAAGTTTCAACTTATCACCTGACCAGGCCACTTTCCTATTATTTTTGGGGAGTTCTCTGCTACCTTAAAGTGGGGAGGCCGAGTAAGAGTGCAGCCATTTTGAATGCTTTAGTGTGTGGCTTAAGTCACCTTAAGATTGCTGTGAGTATGCAAATAGACTTGGATTGTTGTGGGTGATGATGAAGTCACAATTTGTCTGTGTTTGTGACAATTTTTCAGTAGCAGTCTCTCTCCAGTTTATTCTGGGTCTTGTGTGATTGATATTCACTTGATCACATATAGGTTATATTTATGCCAGTTTTTGCTTCTCTGGTTCACGACTTACATCTTTTTCCTGTCCTCTCTGTCTTTCTAGCCAATCATGGACTTTATAGATCCCATCCTGTTCGTAGCCTCACAGATCTACACCCTGGCTGAAAATGTTAAGGCCAATAAGAAGCGCTGCTGCCGTGTTTCGGACTGAGTGAAAGCCTCGGATGAGCTGGTAAGGTCTATCAAAAAGAGGGAGACGGACCAAATCTCTGCGGAGGTAAAGCAAGCCCTTGGGGAACTCTCAATCACCCTGAACTCAGCACAGGAGCTCATTAAAAAATACACGCTGGCCAACTGGGTGCAGCGGGTCCTGAGCTCCAGCAGCCACGGGGACGAGTTCAGCAGCGTGAATGAACGCCTGACAGATGCCTTCCAGATCCTGTCCGGGGCTCTGCAGGTGGAGCAGGGGAACATTCTGTACAAAGTGTTTGAACTGAGCCGCAGGGCAAAAGAAGATGATGCGGACGGTAGAGATGATGACAAAGAGCTGGAGAAATGTGAGGAAAACTGATTATGACTGTGGCTTTGTGTGGATTAAAGAGAAACAATCACATTGCAGAATTAAATTAATTTTAAATTGTACATTTGTTCTGTTAAAAACTGAACATGGTGGAAAGCTAACCAGACCTTTTAACAAAATTAAAAAATAAAATGATAACTTGGTGGGAAAACTATTTCTCCCATCTAAGGATTAAAAAACAATTATTAGTATAGTGAATTTATTCTCTGAATAGATAAATAAGTATTATAGAGGTTGACTGTGTAAGTGAACATTTAGGACAATAATTACCCAGTGAACCTCTGAAATATTAGATCGCATAAAAGATTACACATAAATATTCAAAAAATCCCAAAAATATGGAATTGATTTCTGATTATTCTAAGATGAAATTGCCATCTTTTACATAATCATTTAATTAAATTAGAAAAACTGGCAAAAAAAATGACATGTTGGCATCTCCTAATGCAGACTGCATCATGAAATGCATTACAGTGACTAACAGGCAAACATAGACTTCTGGACAACACTCTCTTTACCCCAGTTTGTAAAACATTTACTTAAGGTTCTCATCTGAGAAGCTTCTTCATGCCAGTTTCTGGTTGTTAACAGAAACAAGTAAAGCATATACACCCATAGATGTTCCTATTTAAACCTCAACTAGTTGCCTGCCCCTCAGAGCTGAATCACTCACAACAAAAACTGACACCTTGTCAGCCCATGTTACATGGTACGTCATATACGTATATAGTCTGGCTTTCTCTGTGTCATAAGTGTCTTTTTTTTGTTTATTCCTCAGGTTTCCTGGAGTACATGAAATCTCAGCAAGAGAAAACGGACGCCATGCTGAAGAGCTGTGAAGAGATCAAAATCAATGTGGCTAAGGTCGTGGAGACGTGTGAGTAGACCATCATTTCAACAGTACATAGTACTAGCTTAAACAACCCTAATTATTTACCTTGTAGTATTTTCTGCCTGGTGCAGCCAGCAGTACAGGTGTGAACATCACATCTATGACCTCTATAGAATTATATATGAAACATAACCCATGGGGTGGCACAGTGGCTCGGTGGTTAGCGCTGATGCCTCCCAGCGAGAAGGTCTGACCTCTGAAGGTACCAGCTCTCTCTCCCATCAACAGAGATGTTGTCCTCTGGATTGAACAGGAGTGGGACAGTGAGTGGACAGAAAGGAACCGACACATCTGATCCATCCATCTCATGCAGAGACCTTGTGCTACATTCAGGCAGATGTTGTGGTCCGTGGCATCAAGCCCAGGTGCTCAATGCAGCTCAGGGTCTCCACATGAGATTGAGTCCAGACTCAAAGACATGGATTTCTTTAGCTGCAGTAAGCAGCTGTGCTCCAAAAAGCCTCTGGGCCGAGGTGATCCCATTCAAAACATACCTAAAGGAAACTGAGTCTAACTGACAGCTGGGAAGGCTATTTTGCTGTTTGAAACAACTTGCCAGCTGGTATCTGACTCAAAAACAAAAGTTTAAAATCATTCACAGGAAAATCAGTGCTTGTTACATATTTTAATGTGCAACTTTTGGTTTCTGCAAATTTCTACAGCACTGGTAGAGAGTGCAGAATTAAATATAAAATGGTGGAATAAGCTGCTGACATGTTAAAGGTGTAGTCAATATTGTGTTTGCTGCCCATTAATTAATTAATCATTACAGGTTTAAAGCCGTCATTGGTAAATTTCCATCTGTAACGGAGGATGGAGTTTTTGATCTCTCTGTAATGGATCCTTCCTCTGCCTGATTGCAGCTAAAAAATACCTTGTGCTTTATTTTATTTATTTATTATTATTTTTGTTACAGTGAACAAGCCCAGTGTCACTAGCGAGGACATCCGAATGATTAAACCAGAGGAGCTGAAGTACGAATATCCAAAAAAGCCCTTCATGACGACGCCAAACTCTGTGGTCTATAAAGGAGAATATCGTGGATTCACAGTGGCCATCAAGAGATACACTGACCCAGTGGACACCAGCCCAGGGTCTGTGCTACACATCAGTATGATTAAAACACTGTAAAATGATTTTCATGGCATAAGTCAGTGTTTCGGCCACGAGGAGTTCAAATGGGATTTGATGTATTTAAATTATCTGAATGAGAAACATGCAGATTTCTATGGTAACAATAAAACGACTAAATAAATGATGTGAGGTTGGACTTAAAGTCAATGACTGATGAATGAATTCTTCTTGCAACCTTTAAGTATGAGGCATAATGAAATCTGTCACCCTATCTCGTCTGTTTGCAGGGAGGTGCAATCCATTTTCAAAATAGAAGCCGACACCATGAAGCGCTTTGAGTCGCCCAACATCCTAAGAATGTTTGGCATCTGTGTCCAGGATGAGAACGGTGAGTGGACTTCAGCACGTGAGTTACATAGGGCATGGTATTCTTTCCAGCAATGTAACATGTCATTGTGACTGTCTCCAGGATCCACACCTCAGTTCCTCATCATCATGGAGTACTGTGAGAAAGGAACCCTTCGAGAAGTCCTGGACTCTACTGTCTATAAACTGTCCTGGATAGAGAAAGCTCGCATGTGTCTGGATGCAGCGCAAGGACTCTATCGGTCAGTCTGTAGCAACTAATTGACTGTCTAGAGACTAATTTAAATAATGTGTGAAGAGGTACTGACAGAATCAAATCAAATCATACTTTATATAGCACTTTACATGCAGACATGAAAATGCAACACAAAGTGCTTCACAAATAAAAACATAAAACATTACAAGAGACAAATCAAGAATGTTGTATGTTTTTTACATGAGGAATAAAACTAAGCTCAGAGTGAAAAATCGTGCCCAGGTTCTTTACAGAAGTTAAAATCCTGTAGTTTTGGTAAAAGTTTCTCTATCTGGCATTCAGGATCAATGACTAAAACCTCTGTTTTGTCCTGGTTGAGCTGTAGGAAATTCTCTGCCATCCATGACTGGATATCTAAAATACAGTTTAATACCGCTTTCACATTGAAAATCCCATTTTCCATTTTCAGACCTGAGTCGACTCGCCTTTGGTGGCTTTCACATCGGCAAAAGTCCTAGGTCGGACCTCACGCTGTGAGAGCTGCATGCCTGTTTTTTCCTACTTCATACGTCATCGCATACATTGCAGATACCATTGCACTTTGTTGATGACCTAAAGAATGGACCAGTCAAACCCTCACTCTTTCAAAAGGCTGCTGACATTAAAATGAATCACTGTCCTGCACAGTGCCCGAAATCTGCTGCTATATCTCCTCTTTTCCTCGGATGCAGATCACTGCCATGATCGTTAAAAAAGTGTTGGAGATCACTATACAAGCTGTATATAAACACAGTCGCACGGTCACTGTTGCCAATGCGCTTCTGTTAACGATTGTGTGACAACACATTTTATTTGTTTCAAAAATATGAACAAAAATCTCTGTCCTTCAGAGATCAGTTGCCGATCTCCACACATCCAGCAGAGCTGCAATGGTAAATTAAAAGAGAAGTAAAATCCAATAAAAAGACCTTTGATATGTGAGTTAGAACGAAGGTTATGATATTGTAACCCTAGTTATATTAGCACAGGCGGAGCCCTCTCCTTGACTCTATGGG
Organism: Mugil cephalus; assembly: GCF_022458985.1. NCBI lineage: Eukaryota > Metazoa > Chordata > Actinopteri > Mugiliformes > Mugilidae > Mugil > Mugil cephalus. The sequence continues at coordinate 24,956,153 of NC_061779.1, forward strand.
TACTATACACCAGCAATCGTGTACGCGATGGTGGTATATAAGCAGGTGCATCGCCAGCTGCCCTCATTCCACCAAACTTCAGTGTAAGGCGAAAGAGCAGCAGGGTCCCTTGTGTGTATTTTTTGGCAAAGATAAATAAGTAAAATAAAAAATTGCCAATATAATTCACCAACATCGGGATGGCAGGTTGGGAGGTAGAGTGGTTGTCCAATAAAGGTTGGCGGTCTGATTCCGCTCTATCCCTAGTCTGTCCGTTGTGTCCTTGGGCAAGACACTTAACCCACCTTGCTCCCAGGTGTGGGCACCCTGATGTATGATTGTGAGTGAGTGATGTTGGTGGTTGGAGAGGCCATAGGCGCACACCGGCAGCCAGATTTCCGTCAGCCTGCCCCAGGGCAGCTGTGACTACTGAGGTAGTTTACCTCCAGGGCGTGAATGTGTGAGCGAATGAATAATGCATTGAATGTAAAGCGACTTTGAATGATAAAGCGCTATATAAAACCAATGCATTATTATTATTAACAGCACAGATTTTAGACCAAACAGAGGTGGATGCTATAGATTCTGATATCAGAATGTGTTTATTTGAAAATATGTATTGCACAATGTAGTGCACAAATAACATAATGATTATAGATTTTTTCCAACAGTAATTGTATTTATAATAAAATGTGTTAATAGGTATAAATTAAACTGATAAGATAATACTAAGAAATAAGAACTGTTGTCTCTCAGACTGCATCAAACAGAAGAAAAAAGTGAGGTCCACGGGTGCATCAACAGCAGCAAGTTCCTGGTGGCAGAAGGCTACAGAGTCAAGGTACCAAAGCCAGCGATGTGCAGTTTATGCTCCTCTGTTAATTTGACACTGTAGCTTCGACCCAGACCCTACACAGACCCTAGCCTGAAGCACAGTGTAACTGCAAGAACTATGATTGGTCCACTTGGTAGTAGCCTATTTCCCCCCTAGTATTTCTGACAACCATATCTGCAGTCCAAAAGGCGTTGACTAAAGGCAACTGGACTTGTAGAATTTCTTGAAGACCTTTCGCCACTCATCCAAGTAGCTTCTTCGGTTCTGAGAGCCTAGTGGGAAGTTGAGGTTTAAACAGAAAAACTCTGTGGGTAAACCTACCAGAAATTTATTGACTAGAAAGTGGTGCCACTATTTTCATAATGGCTGGGTACTTACCTGTCGTTAAGAGGGGGGACTGTTGTTTAATTAACTGATTGTTAAATAAAGATGGACCACATTGAGGTGAACACATTTCAGCAAAATTTCAGCCACCATTGTTGAAAGTGAAGCAGGAAGGAGAAGAACATTTAATCTGACCAACAAAAAAGACATAGCGGTGACTACTGCTTGGGTGAAGTTTATACAGAGTGAGCCAGACTGACGAGTGAAGTATAAATATCTCACATTGCCATAGTCTATGTGTGTAGGTTATGCTGTCTATGTCCCGAAAAGGCATCTGTGAGCACCTCACATATGTAACATATCAAAACCTAAATCCCCATCAGTCATTTAGATGTGAAGAAGCTACATGGATGTTTGGTGAAAAGCCATCAAGAAAACTCAAACAAGTTCAGTTATCTTTGTTTTAGCTTGGGCTTTAGATACAGCACTGATGTTGTTGTCATTTCCAGCTGGGAGGATTTGAGCTGGCGAAAACCGAGACGTCACTGAAGAAATTGACGAGGGACAAGGATATGAAGTCCTTGTGCTATTCCTCTCCCCAGGCACTCGGCGACATCAACCACAAATACATTAAAGAGTGCGAGATGTACAGGTCAGCACCAGCAAGGGCTCACCCTGTACAACTGCTCAGAGTCACCAGTACATGATTTTAATGATCTTCAGGATTGAACACTGATGGTTTGGAGCTTGGTTTGCTCTTTCAGACAGGTCATCTATAACCAAGTAGTCTGCAGATATGTTCTGTAAAATCTACTAAAAATGTAAGAACCAACGAGTGAATGAAGATGAAATTATTTAATCGTATGATTAAACAACAAATGTTTCCTCTCTGACTTGATGCCTCACAGCTTCGGAATCGTCTTGTGGGAGGTTGCAACACGCAAAAAACCTTTCCAAGGTGAGCTCTGTCAAAACTTGCAGAATAAAGCCTTTTCAAGAATCTTAGGTGTTTTATTTTGGAGCAGCAAGACTGTGAACAAACAGGACTCATATCACAAATTCAAAAGTCTTAAAGGTAGACTGCAGCTTTTTATGGGGGATTTTATTATTTACATGATCCAATCCATTCTCACACTTCTTCCAGATTATACCAATGAACAAATCTATCAGCGAGTCTGCCAAGAGAAATACCAAGAGCCACTGCCCGATGACTGCCCTAAAGCACTGGGAGATCTGATCAACGCCTGTCGTGCTTATGATAGCTTCGAGAGGCCGTCTGCTGGAGGTAAATTACGATCACGTCCACCTTTATGTTAGGTAGGTACATCTCAAGAAAACATCTCATATGTTATACTGCATGTTTCTCTGTTGCAGTGTTGGTGGATAAGCTGCGTAGTGTGGTGGCACAGTTAGAGGAGCAATAAAAGCCATCAACTGCCCATTTGCTGGTTGCGTCAAATGAGTTGAGATCCCAGCTCCCTGAAGTAAATGTATTGTGTGTGGAATCAGAACTTGAGTTTCTTAGATTTTAAAGAGTGGTTTTAAGCAGCATTGATTTATTGTGTTGATTCTCAGAGAATAAGATAACATATGAATATAATATCATATATGAATTAGACGAATAATAGCTGAAGGAATGTAACTATTGATTGTGAAATGAGGAGCAGACTGAGACATATTCAGTGGAAAGATACAAAGCATGGATTAATAAGTTATGAGTATGAGACTCTTATTGGGTAGAAATGCTCATATGATGGTTAATCATGGTGATGTGCAAGATGTCTTAGACTTAAGAGTATGAAAGATTATGCAGAAGTGTATTACGGGCTGTGTTACTGTGCTGCATGTGGACTAAGCCAACACCTCTGCAGTGGTATTTTGGCTTTAAAAGTTCTTTCTGTATTGCCCCTGCCTAGCAGTTGAAGATTGGATTATCTTTCACATTTTGAATTTCTACTTCTTGGACTTTGTACTGAGTCGAGGAGACATTTTGGATTACAGTGCAAGCATTTTAAGTGACTTTCCAAAGGACTGGAACATCATTCACTGGGGGCGTCCTTATTTTACTAGCTCACTGTAGCAGTAACGGACTGGAATCGGGTAGGGCAGCATCGGCCGTGCAGCTCACCCGGCTCCCTTCCTTCCCTAAAAGGATTTTTGGACAGATTTGGACATTTACTATCTCCACCCAGACAGCACATAAGTCATTCTTCTCCATCAGTTTACTGTTATTGATTTTTGGCAATGATTTAAGATTGATTTGACTTATTCAGTTCCTGACTTTATCTGATTTTGGTTATCTGATCGATTGTTGAGCTGTTGCGTTGCTTAAGCTGAACCTGCAAATAAATTCGACTCTGAAAGTCAGAAGAATCTCATTGATAATTATCTCCCTTACTTTTGGTACAATTTGTCTCACGGCACTTAAACTACTATATGGTAGCTTCAACATCTAGCTCTTTTTGGTCACACTAGTCCAGGGGTTGGCAACCCTCAACACTCAAAGAGCCATTTGGACCATTTCCCACAGAAAAGAAAACACTGGGAGCCACAAAACCCCTTTGACATCTAAAATGAAGATAACACTGCATATTTGGATATCATTTTTTACCTCTATGCTATGTATTAAAAATATAGTGTGTTGCATTTATAAAATGAAAAAACTACTACAGAGAAAACAAAACAGTATTTATGTATTTAGTCCACCCTCAGCTTGAGTAGCACTATCATTGAATTCAGTCAGGATAATACTCTGCTGATGCAAAGCCATAGCCCTATATAAACGGAGAAGTTGATTTAACCTGTAACTGGGGTATCTAACAGTTGGGATCATCCTCAGAAGAAAGAAAATGTGGAAAATATACACACAATGGACACACCAACACGTTCAATGGTCTTTCACTTTTTACTATTTTCTGCAGTGCACTGAAGACATGGGGGGAAAAAGGAAATAACACATAAGGAATTATGTCATGAGAAAGAAAAAGTGAATAAAATGATTTTACTAGTTTTTCTATTAAAAAGACATTAAAATTGTAATATTAAATTGCACATTTGGATTTGAATACACCAGTTTCATGAGGGTTATAGCATCTTATTCAGGTTTATGTTGGGGAGCTGTAAAGCTCTGGTCACCTGATTCCTCATCACCACATGAAGTTATTGGGCAGACAGCCCTTGTAGAGCCTGGAGTTGTGTTATGGGACGTCATCCTATTAGAAAAGTAATGATGGTCCCACTAAGGTTGAACCTGGTAGCCATTCTGAAAAAGTGATGCAGAATTTGAAATACACTGAATGTCACATCCTCATAGCTTCACGATGGGGACCTCACATGGAGATATCATATACTATATCCACCTTCTCCATGTCTCACAAAGAAATGCCTGACAAGCCTAGATTTCCATTTCTATTGTCCACTGGTTGTGTTTCTCGGCCCAAAGCGGTTCTCTTCTTGGTCTTCTTCCCTCAACAGTTCCACCATTCAGGTCTAAGCCCTCATTTAAGCACGCACGCACACACACACTCCTCCCATTCAAGATAAAATACAGTACAGCTGAGCACCGAGGGACCAAATGAGGAAACACCGTCCTTTAGGAGCCGTCTACGCCCAGAGGTGCCACAGCCCACGAGACCATCCCGACCCAGACAAACCCAGACCCGAACAACAGGGGCCCACAGCATCGCACTAGTTTGACAAGGACTCACCTGTTCACCGAAACTTTTTCAGGTAACAACCTCATGAAGCTGGTTAACATATTAATAATACTATCCAACATCAAAATAGTTTCATACAACATGATTCCAAATGTTTTATTTCTCAGGTTTGATGTCTTTCCTATTCTTCTACAGGTGTCAAATTCATTTTAGTTCAGGGGCCACATACAGTCCAATTTGACCTCAAGGGGGTCGGACCAGTAACACTGTAGCATAATTACCTATATATAAAAAAAATTATTACAATTTCAAAATGTTCCCTTTGCTGTTCAGTGTTATGTCACAACTTTTACCAAAACAGTGTGACCCCTAGTGCACAAATCACAAATAGGAGTTTCTTTAGTTGGAAAATCTTCTAAATAATTTTCGCACCACATTGGACCCTTTGGAAGGCTGGTTTTAAAATGAATGAGGACTGGAAATGATTCACGCACGTGTTTTCAGGAAATTATATATAAAAACACATGCTCACATTACTGTAAAGATGAAATGTTAACATCGTTTTGCTATTGGTGTAACTTGTTTGAACCTCAAACATCCCCTCTTTCAGAAATGACCTGTTGAACATTTACAAAGTTGTTATTCAGAAGATTCGACACTATAGCTCTGTAGACTTGTGTAGCATTAACTCTACTTAAGCGTGTGAAGTGTAAAGGCTCCACCTGGAGGTTAGTGCACCAAAGCCCAAGGCCCTGCAACTAAATGTCCATCAGCTCATCAACTTACATGCAATCAAAATTAAAAATAGGCCTTGTTTAGTTTATTGCAAAAACATAATATATCAAAAGTGAGAAAATGCCATAAAAACTAAGGGTTCTGCAGCCTATATTAAAAATATAAAAAGCCAACATCAATTTAAATATGCAATTAAAAAAAAGAAATATCTTAAATAATTTAAAAACATGCAAAATCTATCTACCCAATTCAATCAATACAATTGTTTATATTATTTTATATTTATTTTAAATCTTTTTTCGATACCACCACCCCCTGCACATCGCTGCTCCTGCAGCTTGTCGCACTCACTCACTCTTCTGTCCCCTCCACTCATTACAAAAAAAGTGAGTGTGTTCGACTCAACAGCCGTTAGCATGGACAAACTGAAGTTATGAGAGCGTATCACTGGCTTCACCGTGAGGAGGAAGCGGAGAACTCTCATGTACACACTCTCACATACTTACATGATTAAAATAAAAATGATCATTCCAATGGTACATTTACTGTACTTGCCTGTCTTTCTATCTTGGATCCACTGAAGTGGCGATAGCTCCTGTTCTCCCTCAGTAAAATGAGTCTCCACTGCCTCTGGCAGAGTACTTTTCATGGTTCTGACACCTTAGTCAGTGGTTTGCTCCCGAGACAGGACACGTCTGAAGGCTGTTGAGAGAATGATTGGATGCTATAAAAAAAAAATAATAATACAAAATAACAGGTTCCATCGAACCTGCAAATCCTTCTGCAGGCCCTTGACTGCTATCTTGAGATCAATCTGGATATCTTCCAGACAGTAATAGGGCAAGGGAGAATGTTTGAAATGGCCTATAATCTTCCTGGTGTTAGCCAGTGTGTCTGTGATGCTGCACTGAGAGAGCAGACCAGAGTTTATGTGAGCAAATTTTCCTCTGCGCAGGGCACTGTTTGAGCTAATCTCTGTCAGACCTGTGTCATAAACAAGTTTTCTGTTCAATAGAGCCAGGAAAAAATGTCCAATTGTCTCAGTGTTTGTGATTACCATTTTCTTTGCAAAGAGACGACCGATAATGTAAAGCATGCACAACAGTCCTTGGTGAGCAGAAAGATATTGATATCATCCAAAAGATGCAAGCCGGCACTTACTGTGTAAGTAGTTGCTAAAGTCTGCAAAAAGCTGCACGACACAAGTGGTACTCAAAAAGAAATAAAAACAAACAGTGCTCTTTATTTATTTACAAACCTTAGACTCTTGACTTAAGAATATGAAAAAGCAAACACTATGTAAATATGTATCAAAAATTACAAATTTCAGTACTAAACTACTGCACAGTAAACAATGACTACATTACAGTGGTGTGCTGGAATCTGAACATATCTTTACATGTGATGACAAGAAGGGATATAGCTCGCTTGTCCCTGATCACCATTCCCTGTCTGTCTGCTTGGAGGTGAAATAAACAATGAATGCTGCGGTTGCCCTCCATGACTGCAGCGATCATCCTGGAATTACAGTCCACTATGCTATTCACTAAACGTTCCTCCTGTTCTTGGCTCAGCTGCAATTGCTGCCTCCATGTTGCCTGAATCCCTTCCATCCTTTTTAGAACACTGGTGATGTTGTCAACAGGTGAATTGGTTTCTAACCGTAACGTCGACCCCTCGGTGGCCTCTGTCGCCATCTCCTCCATTTCCTCCGAGCCCCCACCTCTTGCAAAGAATTGTTTACAAAGAGAACAACAAATGGACCAACGTTACTCCATATAGTTAGAATGGACAAATGCTAACCCAGGCTTCTTCTTTTTCAACTCACCTAATGGGCTCTCAGCCTGATGTCCATGCCATGATGGTCGACTTTTGACCTGGGCCTGGGCCCACACAGCTCCTCAAGCGTGTCCCCAAACCAGACTGTGGCCACTTTTACCATTGTTTTTCCTGGCATGATAGTACATTTTCTTCAAATGTTTCCAGATGATGCAGATTTGCTCTGGGGTTCTGTTGATCTGCAGCCTTTTTGAAGAGGTCCTTGTTTTCGTCCCATCCATGTATCATAAAATGTTGAACCCCATTAGCAGGTTTAGCATGATTGCCGTCTTTCCAAAAATGTACGATTCTGGGAGCTTCTGCCATGTTGCTGCTGAGGTTGTTCTTCTAACGGCTTGGTTCTGTGATCTCTTTCTTATATGTTTTTGTTCTGGTGTCATACGCCAGCGCAGTGGTTGTGGAGCATCTGCAAATGTGTTAAATGCCGATTACGCATATACATGCTGGTGTTATTATCAACACAGTCCTACAGAAGTTATTGCAGTTTTCCAATCTTCAGCTTGTATCTGCAATTTAAATTCATCACTAAAACGTCCATCCACATGATCTCTGGCTGATTCAGTCCAGAACAGGAACTTTACATAGTAAACAACTCCATGGTTACAAACGAAGTGCTGCACACCACCTGGAGAATCAAGCAGGACATTATGACATGTAATTAATATATTATATAATTACATGCTTTTTAAAACACAGCAACACACAGTACTTTATAATGCCAATGTTTTGAATTTTAACAAAGACCTTTGGATACAGCTCCATGAAATTCAAGAGTTCCTGTAGCATTTCTTTATCAGTTTTTGTTGTTTTTTTTCCCAGCAAGTGAATGGAATAAATACATAAGGAGGACATTAAATTATACAGTGGCACATGAATAATGAGCCTCTGGTGTGTACTGATCCTTAAAAAGGATGAGAATGTGTTAATACTTTAGTGTAGGCTAAATGTTTAGGAGTAAGGACATGTTAATCAATTTGCAGTGAAGTGGAAATCTGATGCCCCCCTTCCAATTAAAATGTGGCTTTCTGGGATCAATAGTTGTGTGAAAATAACTTACTGGATGCAGAAAATAAGTAACACTTTTTACAAAGTATGGCCATTTTTTAAGCCATTTTTTACTTTATATGCACACCATGGCTGACTAATGTAACCTGTGTTTGAGGGGCTTGGCATGATCTATGCTTCCCTTAGTGATGCTACTCTTTGTCTCTCTCTGTATCTTTGATTGCTGCATAACATATTCTTTTTCTTTATTGATTTATTACTGACAAATAAATCAATAAATTAATAAATACTGGTGGGATCACCTGTAATGCAGAGGGCTTTGTGGGTGAGACGGATATTGTAGAGGTCCTGAAGGGAAAGGACAGAGGCACTTATTGTCTCCTTGGCTGCTCTCACTAAGAGCTGGAGTGTCAGGACACAGTGCAGACACCGTACCTTACAGTGATGCAACTAGTCAGGATGTTCTTCTAAAATGTCACAATACACAAACAGCCATCCACAATCATCTTTGGACAATACTTATTTAAAAAATCTTCTTTTACAATACAAAATAAGCAACCTGAGAAGATAGGAGGATAGGACACTTTGGCTTCAAAAATAAAACAAAAACCTGAAAAACGTTGAATACCCCTGATTTACATATCATATGCACATTTTGAACACAATGTTGAACATATTTTCAAGTCATTAAGTCCTTGGAAACAATAGACGAGTCCAGAACATATTCAAAAAATATCAAGAAGGATTTGACAAACTACACATCCAAATCAAATCTTGTATTGTATTGTTATATTCCTTATTGGTTAAAAACACACTGAACACACATCTGTCAATACTTGCACTTGGAATATTACACTACAGACAATGTTGTTGTGTCAACACGAACAACTTGAACAACAGTGTGGAAATTATGCAGTAGTTGGTGAAAGAGGGTGTTGAGTTGATGTAGACAAAGCAGAAAATGCTCCGAGATAAATCATGTAAACGCTGCTTGTTTAAGAGAGCCTTAACTGATGGCTGCTATTTAAACTACTGTACCTGCTCCAGGTGAAATGTGCCTCTGGGTTGGCATTGGCCACACATTCATAGGAGTCTTCAGAACGTTGAACAATCGTCACGTCCATGGGTGGGACTGGAACAGGAAAATTACCTTTTGAGCTGTGAAGTTGTGTTGGATATGTTAATACTGATATTTGTTCTCTGTATCAAACCCATCCCTTTGTGCACACACATCAAATGTGCACTTTTGGAGAAGACGGCAAACAAGGTGTCAATTTGCCAGGTTTTGTTGACTCATAGTTTGCCCATCAAGAAGAGAAGATGCTAAATACAAAAAGTAAAGCTATCAGCTAAGGAAGCACTTCTTCTCTTAGTCTAGATGTCGTCATTTTGTCCTGACCCATGCCATTTTTTCCACCTAGTCTAGAATAATCAGGTGGAGTAAACACAATGAGGAAAACAAACAAATCACACAGAGGAAAGAAATCCTCAAATATTAAGCAAAGGTAAAGCAATATTTGTAAGCACTGCCACATCTTGTTTTATTTGTGTAATCCTGGATGTAAAGTAAATTTAACTACTTAAAAAACATAGAAATCAATAAGAATTCGGTGTAAATATTTTTTTAACTCACAGTGAACTTGGATGGTCAAAGACAGGACTTGTTCTTCAGGCAGGCCTGTTGTTCTGATGACGCACTTAACCAGCTGGTTGTTGATTTCCAAACAGTATCAACAACCAAGGACTCCAAACAGTGAGCTGGTTGTGGTCGTTGTACCGTTGTCATGCTGGGTGGAGTTGGTCGTCACCCTCACTGCCAGGGTACCAGTGAGCCAGGTCACCTCTGAAGGAGGCTTGGAGCCGGCAGCCGTGCAGGTAGCAAGCGAAACTTCTCCAGTACCCAAAGTTAAATTATCACCCTTCAGGCTTGTGACTGGAGGCACTAGAATAGTCACCACACATGAGAAGAGTCAATCTAACGGCTAAAAGGTGAAAACAACACAACATTTTAACTGTAAAGTTTCATCATACCAAGCAGGTTCAGAGGTATCTCTGTCTTGTGTAGCTGCCTTCATCCTTCAATTCAACTTTGGACAGCTGTAGAGATCCATTTTTGTCAGAAAAATTCCCAATAAACTGAAACCGATGATCAGGTCCATTAACATATTGGGGTCCATCCAAGTGGATTGTGTAAAAGTTGTCATTTTCAGGTTTTTCTCTGGTTCTCCTCTGCCATGTAATCTGAGTCAGGGTCTCCGAGGTCTCAATGAGTCTGCAGGGTAAGATGGCGGTCCCTCCTTTCACCACTGTTGTGCTTCCACCAATCACCTGGAGGGCTGTAGAGGACAGGATATGTTATTAGTTTTTTTGCTATAATATCTTTATGACTGGTCCTTGTTCATGCATTGAGAAGCCATTTGAGAGATAACAAACGTGTGTCCCCAAGTCATAAGGCTCACACAACAAACAGCACCGTTAGTGGTTCTGAAACAGCGTTATTGATCAGCAGACCACCTGTTAAAATATTCTACTGCACCACAAAGAATCCATACTGAGCATGGAACTGAGATTGGATCTGAAATGAGGTGTGAACACAGGTACTTAATGTCAGCCACTTCCAAACAGGTTTCCTAGGTTGGATGTTAATGGATAATCTATTAACTGACAGTTTACAAAATGCCACAGTGAGAAACTGCTCATGCCTCATAACTTGCTCAAGTTGAGAAGCTGAAGTAGACTAATAATTGACATAGTGCTGATTTTTGGGAAAATAAATATGCAAGCGCATTCCTACATATTGCTATTAAAAGCACAGGGCGTATGCATTTGTGGTGTCAGCACAAAAAATCAAGTATTAGCAAGGCACTTAATTGAACTTTTAAATCATTCCACTGAGAAATGAAGGACATGTGACAGGAAAATGAGACTCACATTCTTCACTCTGTTGTGAAAACAATGTTACTAAACAGTGAGCAGTAATATCTAGACTTCTAAAGGCCTTGTGCGAATAGGAAGTTGGGTTGAATTATGATATTAATACACCATCCAATACTGCTACTGAGCCATTAGAACGTACTGTAGCCACACTAACTGGCTCAATACACAAATATGGAATAGTTAAAATTATTTAAATTTATTTTTTTTGGATTTTAAATAAACCTTTATTGCTAATTCTTCTATTTACAATTTATCCCATTTCTTTTTCACCAACAAAGTAAATAAAAACCAACAAAATGTTGTTATAGTTCAGGACCAGAGAGTGTCCTCTAACTGAACACAGGACGTCCTTCACCCCACATGTCCACAAACTCCTGCGTTCGTCCAGTCAGTCCGTAAAAGCTGAACTCTGAGTCGAGCTGCCAGCAGCCCGGTCACCATAGACACCACATCTTTTGACCCCTGACCCTGTTCCTCCTGGTCTTCCAGATGTCCCTGAAACAAAGTTAGTCAGGTGGGACAGACTTCTGTCTGGGACTAAAAGAAAAAAACAGACTAAACCCCTGAAACCACCTCTTTAGGAGCCTGAATAGAGCCTCTAATCTGGGACATTGGACAAAGAGATGGAGGACCGTCTCTGACTGGGAGCAGAAGGGACAGCCGTGCCCTGTGTTCGGACCAAGGTGCACCAGATACTTGTTTGTAGCTATGGCCCCATGTACAATCCTGTCCGTTTATTGACAGGAGGTTTGTACAGGGATCCCACGCCAAAAACCCCAGTCCACCTGGACACTTTCAGCCCTGCCAGGGTAAGTTCGACACCTTTACGTTAGGAAGTAGATGTCTTTCTTCCCCAGATTTTGAGACTCTGGGGTCTTCAGACTCAGCAGGTTGTCCTCCTCTGGCTGCTAGCAAACGCTCTGAGGCCTCCTGGCAGGGAGGCACAGACCTCCTCCACCAGCCTGAGCAGCACCCTGGTGGACCTGATGCAGAGCAGGTCTGCTAGATGAGGGATAGATGTCTTCATCAGGTGATCCAGCTTCACCAGCCCAGCCTCTCTCAGTCGGACTCCCAGGCTAGCAGAAGACAGGACCTGAGAGGTGACGGTACTATTCCCAAAGACCCACATCCCTGCTGTGGTCCCTGTCTTTCGCCTGTAGCAGCGACTGGTAGAACGATGTTAGTCCAGTTAAATCCACCGACTCAGGTTGGACTGGGAACAAATGTTTGTCATACCCGAGTCGTCTGCAGTGTAAGTGTCACAAGGCGAGATGTAATGTCCACAAGTCCAGACAACATCCACCCTCCTGCCCTGGCAGATACAGGACAGCAGCTCTAGTCCATGTGTGCCCAGACCACAAAAAAGTCCACGATCTCCTTCTGGACGTTGTCCAGGCCTCTTGGTTGCCACCAAGAGCTACAATTAGCTGGAGGCTAGGAAGAGCTACTATTAACTGGGAAGCTAAGATGATCTACTGCTAGCTGGGAGGCTAGATTTGTTTATTTAAGGTTAATTTTCTGACGTCATATAGGACAGGACCTTTAAAGATTTATATTTCTAAATAAAAGTTTTCTCATTCACTTCCATTTAGTCAATGCTTGGTTTGGCAGCATCTAGTGGACCACAGAAAAAGTGCATGTTGAGCTACGACGTCTCCTAATTTAATTTCAGAAAACTGGTCACCTTACCTAATAGCAGATTTAGGCCAACATAGCAAGGAAGCTAGGAAGAGCTACGGTTAGCTGGGAGGCAAGGAAGAGCTACCATTAGCTGGAAGGCTAGGAAGAGCTACCGTTAGCTGGGAGGCTAGGAAGAGCTACCGTTAGCTGGGAGGCTAGGAAGAGCCATCTTTAGTTTGGAGCCAAGAAAAAGCTACCATAAGCTGGAGGCAAGAAAGAGCTACAGTTAGCTGGGAGGCCAAGAAGCTAAGAAGAGTTACTACTAGCTGGGAGGCTAGGAAGAGCTTCTCTTAATTTGGAGACTAGAAAGAGCTACCATTAGCTGCAGGCTAAGAAGAGCTCCTATTAGCTGGGAGGCTAAGAAACTAAGAAGAGCTACTATTAGCTAGGAAGCTAGATAGAGCCACTGTTAAAAGAACAACATGTTACATTGGGGGAGTTGAATTCAAGAACACAAAGTTTAGATTATGGCTTCATGGAGAGAAACAATAGGCCAGTGACCGTGAGTTTAGGTGGAGAGAGTAATGATCACGGACTGAATGCAGCTCAGTCATGGTGCTTATTGATCTTATTGCACCTCACTGCACCCTATTACACATATTACTGCACATATTATTACAAGTTATTGCACAACTTACTGCAACTAAATGCATATTATTAAACCTTATTGCACCCTATTGCTCACATTACTGCACCTTATTACAACTCACTGCCCCTTACTGCACATCACTGCCCCTGACTGTTTCTTAGGGCACCTTATTGCACCTTACTTATTACAATGTATTGCACTTTATTGCACAGATTACTGCACGTACTACTACAACTTATTGCATCAAATTAAACTGTATTGTATTCCTACTGCGACCAATAATTGCACACCTTACTGGACATTACTGCACCTTGTTGCACCGATTTAGATGATTTATTAAATTACTATATCTTTCTCAGAATGTTTTTTTATCTGTTTTATTTTTTTCCTTTGCATTTTGTTCACTCAGATTTTTAATCTCTATATTCAGAACATGAAGGGATATTGACAATAAAGAAATCTTGAATGGGCTTTTATTAAGACAGTAGAATCAACCATCTTGAATCTTGAATCCTGACCTCACTGTCGTGGTCACATGCTTCTGTGTTGCCATGGTGATGATGTCACAGAGTCTCTGTGTTGCCATAGTGATCACGTCACTCCTTTGATGTTGTGATGATGTCACAAGATGTGATGGAATCTCCTAAGCCACACCCACAATTAGCAGAGATCAAAGGCACATTTCTTTTGAGATCAAAGGCAATCTGCCTTTGATCTCAGTGTCACCTGACAGAGACCTTAAATAGGAGCCGATTCATCAAAGAGTCATACGAGATTCATTAGAGATTCATTACAGATTCACTAGAGATTCACTAGAGATTCATCAGAGATTCATAAGAGATTCATCAGAGATTCATCAGAGAGAAGAGTTAGATAGTTAAATCGCTTGATCTTCGCTAAAAAAGCAACGCTATTCGGGCAACTTGAAACTTTCAAACCCGTCAACCTATACATCCAAGATTATGTATCGTAATACCACACCAACAACAGTTCCAATGAACAGTGGAAGCTATTCCCAGACAGAGGAAATCCCACAGATCACAATGGACACGGTTCGTCCACTGATCGAATCCTTTTTCAGGAGCATCACACCAGATCAGTGGGCATGTTTAAAATTAGGTAAACCAGACGATGTTACCAGTTCTATGCTGGCACAGCTGCTGTCAGACTTGATAGAGCTCATTTCTAAATCATTGCTGGAAAAAATCAAACAGAGGCATCTTATTTCTGAGGAAGCTGTCTTGACCAGTGTGGGCGACACACTTCCTCAGACCTTTGCTCAAGTCCTGGACATTAAAGAAGAGGTCCGCTCTGAGAGCTCAGAGGTGTTGACCAGCTTAATTGCTCAAGACGTAGCTGAGAGCGTCAACTCCATCCTCTCTGCTTGCAAGGACACTGAAGAGCGGGAAGTTCAACGACACGTCACTCCCAAAAGAAGAATTAGACGTATGGTTCGTTACATCAGCAAGATGTTGAAAGAATTTATTGAGATGATGACACACAAACCTCAAATAAATAAGAAGAAAAAGAAAACGTCACAAGTTCTGGAGTCTACAAAAACTAAAAGTGGCATTCAATCATTTGACACATACACCCATGAGACAGCCTCCATAGGAGACAAGGAGAGCTGTAAGACTAAAACAACAGAAACTGACACAGACAGAGAGGAGATCCAAGGAGAAGCAGTCCCAGACTGGTCTTCTCTCAAGGCTGAAGTAGATGAGGGTGAAGCTGCTCAGCCTGGAGATGAAGAGGTCCAGACTCCTAAATCCAGGACGTGCAAACTGTCCCTGAAGAGAATGGGGGGCATAATTCAAGGGTTCTTTGTGAAACCTTTATTCAGAAAGCCTCGTGCCGGAGTCACAGTGGCATCAACACAGTCACCAGATGTCCCACAGCTGAACTCTGTGAAGGTCATTGTGCCTGAGCAGCAGCTTCCAGATGTTGCTGCTGTGGTGCTGGTTGTACCTGAGCAGCAGTTTCAGACAGGCTCCGCTGTGAGGGTGGTTTGTACCTGAACATCACATACCAGACGACAGAACACCTCCAGAATGTGGACACCAGGAACCCTCCTCACTGGAGATCATAGTAGTGGAAGATGAAAACGCTGAGTCTGACGAAGAGACCAAGAGCTTCGCAGTGAGCCAGGCTTCAATTGTTTGCCCAGAGTCCAAGAAGAAACTGTCTTTGAAATTCAAGACTAAGGGCTTCTGTGCTAAAAGGATTTTCAAGGTGCGACCTGCTGTAGTCAGATCACCCTCTATGAAGTCATCAAAAGCTGCCTCTACAGATAGAGTTGCGTCTCAGCAGCAGGTCACTACTGTGGTGGTCACTGTTCCCGATGAGCAATTTTCAGAGGCCATGGCTGTGGTGGTCCTAGATCCTGAAGTCAAACCAGCCCAAGACTTTGAGCAGCTGGAAACCTCCTCTCTGGACAGAGTGGTTGAGGACAGCATTGCTCAGTCTGAGACTGAAAAAATTGAGGGTCTGAAAGCAACAGGTCCAAAGTCTAAGAAGAAATTGTCTCGGAAAGAAGTTGGAACCATATGTAGAGGCTTGTGTGTGAAACCACCTGCCCAACTCTCACCAGAGGCCACCACCGTGGAGATCCCTGCACCTCAACACCACTCACCGAAAGACAAACCAGAAGATGTGGAGTCTAGAAAAACTAAAAGTGACATTCAATTATTTGACACATACACCCAAGAGACAGCCTCCATAGGAGACAAGGAGAGCTGTAAGACTAAAACAACAGAAACTGACACAGACAGAGAGGAGATCCGAGGAGAAGCAGTCCCAGACTGGTCTTCTCTCAAGGCTGAAGCAGATGAGGATGAAGCTGCTCAGTCTGGAGATGAAGAGGTCCAGACTCCTAAATCCAGCACGTGCAAACTGTCCCTGAAGAGAATGGGGGGCATAATTCAAGGGTTCTTTGTGAAACCTTTATTCAGAAAGCCTCGTGCCGGAGTCACAGTGGCATCAACACAGTCACCAGACGTCCCACAGCTGAACTCTGTGAAGGTCATTGTGCCCGAGCAGCAGCTTCCAGATGTTGCTGCTGTGGTGCTGGTTGTACCTGAGCAGCAGTTTCAGGCAGGCTCTGCTGTGAGGGTGGTTGTACCTGAACATCACATACCAGACGACAGAACACCTCCAGAATGTGGACACCAGGAACCCTCCTCACTGGAGATCATAGTAGTGGAAGATGAAAACGCTGAGTCTGACGAAGAGACCAAGAGCTTCGCAGTGAGCCAGGCTTCAATTGTTTGCCCAGAGTCCAAGAAGAAACTGTCTTTGAAATTCAAGACTAAGGGCTTCTGTGCTAAAAGGATTTTCAAGGTGCGACCTGCTGTAGTCAGATCACCCTCTATGAAGTCATCAAAAGCTGCCTCTACAGATAGAGTTGCGTCTCAGCAGCAGGTCACTACTGTGGTGGTCACTGTTCCCGATGAGCAATTTTCAGAGGCCATGGCTGTGGTGCTCCTAGATCCTGAAGTCAAACCAGCCCAAGACTTTGAGCAGCTGGAAACCTCCTCTCTGGACAGAGTGGTTGAGGACAGCACTGCTCAGTCCGAGGCTGAAGAAGTTCAGGGTCTGAAAGCCACAGATCCAAAGTCCAAAAAGAAGTTGACTCATAAAGGAACCATATGTAGAGGCTTGTGTGTGAAACCACCTGCCCAGCTCTCACCAGAGGCCACCACCGTGGAGATCCCTGCACCTCAATACCAGTCACCAAAAGACAAACCAGCCCAAGACTTTGAGCAGCTGGAGACCTCCTCTCTGGACAGAGTAGTTGAGGACAGCATTGCTCATAACGTCCCACAGATCACTGTGGACATGGTTCGTCCACTGATCGAATCCTTTTTCAACGGCATCACACCAGACCAGTGGGCATGTTTGAGATTAGGTAAACCAGACTATGTTACCAGTTCTATGCTGGCAAAGCTCCTCAGAGACTTGATCATGCTAATTTCCAAATTCATCCTGGAGAAAATCAATCAAAGGCGTCATATTTCTGAGGAAGCTGTCTTGATCAGCGTGGGCGACACACTTCCTCAAACCTTTGCTCAAGTCCTGGACATTAAAGAAGAGGTCCGCTCTGAGAACTCAGAGGTGTTGACCAGCTTAATTGCCCGAGACGTAGCTGAGAGCGTCAACTCCATCCTCTCTGCTGGCGAGGACACTGAAGAGCAGGAAGTACAACGACACGTCACTCCCAAAAGAAGAATCAGACGTATGGTTCGCTACATCAGCAAGATGTTGGAAGAATTTATTGGGATGATGACACACAAATCTCGAACAAATAAGAAGAAAAAGAAGAAAAGTGTGGCCACCCCCCTGGAAGATGAAGACACTGACAAAAAGTCAGAAGATCTGGAATCTACACAAACTGAAAGTGGCATTCAATCATTTGACGCATACGCCCAGGAGACAGCCTCCATAGGAGACAAGGAGAGCTGCAAGAACAAAACACCAGAAACTGACACAGACAGAGAGGAGATCCAAGGAGAAGCAGTCCGAGACTGGTCTTCTCTCAAGGCTGAAGCAGATGAGGATGAAGCTGCTCAGTCTGGAGATGAAGAGGTCCAGACTCCTAAATCCAGGACGTGCAAACTGTCCCTGAAGAGAATGGGGGGCATAATTCAAGGGTTCTTTGTGAAACCTTTATTCAGAAAGCCTCGTGCCGGAGTCACAGTGGCATCAACACAGTCACCAGACGTCCCACAGCTGAACTCTGTGAAGGTCATTGTGCCTGAGCAGCAGCTTCCAGATGTTGCTGCTGTGGTGCTGGTTGTACCTGAGCAGCAGTTTCAGACAGGCTCTGCTGTGAGGGTGGTTGTACCTGAACATCACATACCAGACGACAGAACACCTCCAGAATGTGGACACCAGGAACCCTCTTCACTGGAGATCATAGTAGTGGAAGATGAAAACGCTGAGTCTGACGAAGAGACCAAGAGCTTCGCAGTGAGCCAGGCTTCAATTGTTTGCCCAGAGTCCAAGAAGAAACTGTCTTTGAAATTCAAGACTAAGGGCTTCTGTGCTAAAAGGATTTTCAAGGTGCGACCTGCTGTAGTTAGATCACCCTCTATGAAGTCATCAAAAGCTGCCTCTACAGATAGAGTTGCGTCTCAGCAGCAGGTCACTACTGTGGTGGTCACTGTTCCCGATGAGCAATTTTCAGAGGCCATGGCTGTGGTGCTCCTAGATCCTGAAGTCAAACCAGCCCAAGACTTTGAGCAGCTGGAAACCTACTCTCTGGACAGAGTAGTTAAGGGCAGCATTGCTCAGTCCATGGTTGAAGAAGTTCAGGATCTGGAGACACATGTTCCAGCCAATCATCCAAGAAAGAGATGGTCTCTGAAAAGAGTGGGTACCGCATTTAGAGGCTTGTTTGTGAAACCACGTGCTGGAGAGGCATCAACGCAATCACCAGACGTTACCTCTGCTCGCCTCTCACCAGAGACCCCCACCATGGAAGTGACCAAACGTCACCAGTCACCGAAAGAGAAACGAGCCCAAGACTTAGAGCAGATGAAACCCTCCTCTCTGCAAGTTTCAATAGCTGAGGGCGACACAGTTCAGTCTGAGGGCGAAAAAGTCCAGGATCTGAAGGAGACACCTACACCAGCTACAACTCCAAGGAAGAGATGGTCTCTGAAAAAACTGGGTAGCGCGTTTAGAAGCTTGTTTGTGAGACCATGTGCTGGAGAGGCATCAGCCACAGTAACCTCTTCAGACGTTACCCCTGCCCGCCTCTCACCAGAGACCCCCACCATGGAAGTCACTGAACGTCACCAATCACCAAAAGAGACACCAGGCCCAGACTTTAGGCAGAAGGAGCCCTCCTCTCTGGAGTTCACAGTAGATGAGGATGACACTGTTCAGTCTGAGCCAAAATTTAACGAGTCCTCAACAGACGAGCAAGAAAGGTGCAAAACGTGTGTCAGCACTTTTGTTGAGTGCCTGGTTTTAAGGGCCTTTGCAAAAGCAAAAATACCATACGATTTCGACCAGTTTGAGGCCATCCGTTGCAGACTGTACATGAAAATCTGGGCTGAATTCCAGCGTGAGAATATTAACATCCCCACGAAAAGGTTCATGAAGCTCGACAAGGCCGTTTGGGAGGACCTGCTCAAAAGGTGGAAGTCTGCAGACGCTATTGTGTTTTTCATGGATCTAGAGCGACCAGTAATTGACCAAGTGATCGTGGCTTCTTTCAAAGAACATCTAATGAAGCCTAAACACAAAACCAGCTGGAACTTCTTCTGATTTCCCACTTCCCAGATCAGACACACGAGGAGACCTTCTGTTCTAGTGGTTTGTGCAAAACACAGATCAGTGGAGCAGGAGTTCCCTACAGTATTCATTTATTCCATTTATTTCTATTTAACTTCCTTTTATTCCATTTATTTCTATTTAACTTCCTTTTATTCCATTTATTTCTATTTAACTTCCTTTTATTCCACTTTATTGTCTTCTATCCAGTTTTATGTCATTTAATTCCATTGTATTCCATTTTAATCTATGTCATTGAAAAAAAAAAATAAAGCATCAGAAAATAACATTTGAGTTATTCAATATCTCTTCTTTTTGTGTCAAACCTTTCAAACTTTTTTTCTGGTAGAAAAGACTGTTTTTGGAGTTCAGTTGTCGTTTGTAAATGAAGTTTTGGGCTTTGTAGGTTTGGTTTCTCCTCTAAATATTGGTCATCAGATGAGATAACTAGTTGTATGTCTATATTCACTAAACAGCATCAGCTAGCTCCCAGGTTAAGTTCAGAATTCACTAGAGGAAGGAAAGAAGGAAGTAAGGAAGGACGGATGGACGGAAGAAAGGAAGGAAGGAAGGATAGAGAGAGGGAAGGAAGGAAGGAAGCAAAGACAGAAGGAAGGAAGGGATGAATCACCTGTAAAGCCCTGTGTTGTTTCCTGTGAGTGGTCACCTGTAGTTCCTGAGCAGGATGTCCAGGGCGGCCAACGTGCAGAGCTTCAGGGCTCTCTGGTTCTTGCGGAGGAAGGAGGCGAGGATGGGAACGGCGTCGGGGAGAATCGGCCACAGGTCGATTTTCAACGGGGAGCCGGCGATTAGCGTCAGAGCTGCAGACACAGACACAGGAAAAGAGATTGTATGACGACCACAGAGCAAAAACACACATTAAACATTCAGGGCATATGACCACAACACAACACAACCTGATTCAATGCTTCAATGATCCTGTCACACAAGAACATCATTAAAGGTCTCTGATAGAAAACTAATGTCAGTTCACGTTTGGAACATTTTAAAAAACTTTGAGTTAGAAGCTCTCTCTGTAAAGGCCAGTCAGATCTCCGTGAGAATGAAACCTGGGGTAGGCTACAGTAAGTTTGCCTGAAGCTAACGAAGTGGCTAACGTTATCTTTCTCAGGATAATAGGAGGCTAGCTCTAGTTGAATTAGATTAACATACCATTACAAATGTGGGTGCTAATGGAATAAGTTAAGAAATATGCTAGCCCACTCTTGTTTAAGCTAAGCTAAGAAGCTAGCACTATCTAGTTTTGGCTAATGTTGCAACTACTGCTTCATTTACAGGCTGACAGTTTGTCATTTGAGCTCATATATTGTTTCTTAGCTAATAATCTATTGTAGGTTAATATACAAGGGGCTAATGCTGCAGTGTTTGGCTAACTTTATCTGGTATATGCCACCATACAATTGTCTGAAGCTAACAAAGGGTAACGTTATCTTACTCAGGATGATAGGAGGCTAGCGCTACCTAATTTAGGTTAACGTATCATTGTAAATGTGGGAGCTAGTGAAATAAGCTAGCCAAATCTTGCTAACAAAAAGTTAGAGCGATATAGTTTAGGCTAATGTAGCACCTACTGCTACATTTACATGCTAATACTACGTGATTTAAGCTAAATCTAAATTTTTTTAAATCATATTATCTTGCTACATTCAAGGGGCTAGCGCTACCAGGTTTAGGCTTACTTTATCTGGGGTAGGTTACCAAGTTTGCCTGAAGCTAACAAAATTGCTAACGTTATCTTTCTCAGGATAATACAAGGCTAGCTCTATCAAATTTAGGTTAATGCATCATTGCAAATGTATGCAAATGAAATAAGCTAACTCAGTCTTGCTTATGCTGACAAGCTAGTACAATCTAGTTTTGGCTAATGTAGCAGCTACCGCTACCATGTGATTTAAGCTAAATCATATTATCCTGCTTATCTAATAATCTCTTCTGGGTTCACATACCAGGGGCTAATGCCATGTGGTTTAGGTTAATGACGAGGCTAATGAAGCTATCCCGCAGCGTTACCTGGCTCTGCAGCATCGTTAGCGGCGTCTCCCCCTGCTCCATGGCGTCTGATCATCACCAGCTCTGACCAGTCGGTTTCAGCAGTGACAGTAGCGGGAAACATCTAGCCTCACGTTCTCTCCGTCTGCCCTGAAAACACACAGGTATGATTAACTGCCTCCGTTCCACTCTACGCTTCATAAATAAGTATTTTAGGCTAGGGTTTGGGATGAGGTAAAAAGACTCCAGTACCATTATCGCATTATTATACTTCCATTACAATCACAAACTTGTATTTTAAGGCCTAAATGTTTGGAGCCAGGTCACTAAAAAAGACTCAGAGTTAGATAGAGAGAAAAGAAGAGCAGGAGAAACAGTTCAGACCGGAGATACCTTGAAGCGACAGACGAATGCAGGAGAGACCGAGCGATAAAACTCGGGCAGCATCTCGTGATGAGTCGAAAAAACGGCGTCCAAACACTTGGCCGCCACCTTCCGAACCTTCCAGCTCATGTCGTCATCGTCGCTGTACTCGTCGTCGCTGCCTGGACGGACGGAAACATTCACCCTCATTAATCCATTAATCCAGCCTGCGGGGTTTAATTTCTGACCAAAAATTAAAAAAAAACTTTCTCTGTACCTTGGTAGTCGTCGTTCTGCTCACCATCCATGGCATTGTCGTCCTCGTCTTCATCGTCAAAGTTGTAGTTGGGGTCGTAGGTCAGGTAGCGCAGGCGGATGGAGATGACTGTGGGGACGTGGGGGTAAACTTCTTTAGGACACCTGCAACCAAGCATGAACCAATAAAACGCTGCCTCTTATTTCATTTTATTTTGTTGTTTTTTTTTTTCTTGTGTTTAAATGGCCGTGTGTCGTACCTCCTGACCAAGGACTCAAAGGCCTGGATGCAGTACTCGTCGTCGTCCACGTTGCAGAACTTGACGACCAGAGGGATGATCTTCTCCAGATACTCACCTGACCAGAGGAGACGAGACAACAACACGTCCTGAGTCCAGAATAGAATCAGACCCTTCTCACTACTTTTGGTTTTTCCTTCTACACCTTCCATCCCCCGTTCCTTCCTTCCTCTATCCTTCCAACCCTCTTCCCTTATATCTATCCATCATCTTTCATCCTTTGATTTAAGGCAATAAAATGCCTTAAAAGTTGGGCTGGACAATTGATCAAATTTTGATCGCGATTTCGATTTTGACTTCTCACGATCATAAAAACACTGTAATCGAAGAAAAACGATATATGTGCCGCGCGGCGTGTATGCAAGTTCCTGCGCTGTCAAAGCACCCTGAACACACCTCTGTCACATGCAGCTGCAGCAGCGTGTGACGTGAGTGGATCAATTGTGGAACGAGTGATTGGCGACATGGCAGAAAGCAGCCTGAGCCTTTAGTCAAAAGAAAGGTAGGACAACTTCGGCCATTTGGAGACATTTTGGATTCAAACTGTCGGACGTGGAGCAGAAGGTCGCGTCGTCATGTCTGCGTCCCAAAGCAACACAACAAATTTATATAAGCATTTAAAGTTCTGCCATAAAGTGGTCTATGACAAAGTACTGAAGGAGCAAAAGACCCTAAAAATCGCGTCAACTTCAGCAACACAGTCCTCCATCAAGGACACTCTTTACAATGACACTCTACATCCCACCGGCTCCCGGAGACAGCGAGATACCGGAGGCTGTGACATTTGTGCTATAAAAAGGTATATTTAAAGTTGAGTTTTGATGGTTCAATAAATACTTTTTTTTTTTTAAATAAATGAATAATCGTGTTTATTATTTTAATTGTCCAGCCCTACTTGAAAGTCTTGATTTTTAAGAAATTCAACAAAGTAATTCTGATTGGCTGAAGGTTAGGGCCCTCTGATTGGTTGTCGGTGGACCAATGAGAAGCTACATCAGAGTTTATTTTCCGTCCTCACCGATCCTGTGTCCAGCCTGCCTGCTGATGGCCGCCGTGCACTGGATGTAGGTCCTGGTGGTCGACATGTTGTTGTTCCTCCCCAGCTCCGTCAGGAGGTGCTCGATCAGATCGATGAAGACCAGGTTACCGCAGGACATCACCAGGTGTCCCAGAGCCATGATGGTCCTCTGGAACAAATCCACAGATGTTTATTCATCCCAATGAACAACGGCTTTTAAAAGAATCGTGCGATGGGGGAGGAGGAGGACGAACTTTTCTGACCGCCAGCCTGGGGGAGGTGAGCTGAGGGAGGAGGCAGCTGAGGATGGAGGGGTGGAAGTTCACCAAAAGGCCGCCCTGTCTGGAAGAAGAGTTCATTGCATGTTCATTTAAAGAGGATAACAAGCATTTCATCTCTGGCTTGTTTATGTTTCAGCTTCTTTTGAGGCGGATGACGTCCACGTGGTGTGAGCCGGGGTCACGTTCAGCCCAGTCTGGTCTCCAGAGGCCGTATGTTTAACACTCCTACAGATTCTTACAGGTTAACATGTGTGTCAGTGTCTCTGTCTTACCTGCACAGCATGTCGGCCATGATGTCCAACACCTCCAGCTGGACAGAAACATCTTCCTGTTTGGTGATGGCGCTCGTCAGCCGACCCGTGATTTTCTTACAAACGCTAGCAGCTAAAGCAGAGCCTGAGACAAGGGGACAGATCAGCTGAGACGTCTCCGAGGACTTAAACTACAGTCTTATTTTACTGGACTAGTTTAACGTCCAGGTATTAGCATCTACATCTGAGTTTCATGTGGTTCATTCACACGGGATAAACAAACTAAATGTGTTTTACTCTTATTTACTATCAACAGTTGTGGCTCTGCTACTTTCCCCCTCACTCCACTGCATATCAGTTTTAATTACATATGTTTTAATTATCACAACGGATGATAAAAAAATATATATTTCTGAGTCTACTGATCCTTGGGAAGAAATGGAATGTATGTGTACAGCAACCCGTGTAGTTTTTAAAGTCCTTTACAAATAAAGATTGATTAATTTATCCCATGTTGAGAATGATGAGAAACAATAATGAATTAAACAGGAATTTTAATTTTATATAAAAAAAATACACAAAACTAACAACACTCTGAGAAATATATATATATATAAATAGAGAGAGAGAAAATAGAAATATAAACATTAAAAATGCTAAAATTGGTAAACACTTAACTAACTGAACCTTATTTCTGGTAACACAGAGGTCCTGAGATAAAACTAATCCAGTGATCATCAGCATCTCTCATATTTGATGAAGGATGTTTAATAAATCAAAGTCTGGACAGATTTACTTTATATTAGCGATTATAATTTGCAAACTAAAGTTGCCACAAAGTGTAAATTATAAATGTATATAAATTAGAAAACGGGTAGATATAAAACACTGTTCAAATGGCCTTGAATCATTTACATCATAGGTCTTCAACAGGGTTGTCGCAAAATCGTGAGTTGATTAGACATTCGTATTTTTTGTTTTTAATTTTCTCCCACAAATTTAAATTTCTTTAAATACACATTAACGTGAATCCAACATATTTTAGAAAAGGGATAAATGGAGGCAGAAGACGTTATCAGTCAGCACTTCACTCATTCGTATCTGATACAGGAGCTGTCTCAACAGCACACCCTTTCACATAAAGCGGCATATTACACGCCGACTCTGTGAAGTTCCTCGCAACTGGCCAAGAAAGCTTGCATCTGTCAATTATTTTCTTAATCTGTGTATTATTTGAACAGATTAATACTGAATGCAATATGATAATAATGTATATTTATAAATAGCACTGGGTTGATTTTAATATAGAACACACACAGTAGGTAGGGGGTCTCTACTTAATCTCTCTGTTTCCGGTCCTTGGCCTGAAAAATGTTGAAGACCCCAGATTAACATATCATATGCACATTTTTAACACAATGTTGAACATATTTTCAAATCATCAAGGCCTTAGATGAAAAATATCAAGGATTTGACAAACTCCACATCCAAATCAAATCTTACCAAAATCCATGTACATGTGGAGCTGACCTCCACCTTTTTTTCCATATGGGTTGACAGCTTAACACTGATAGAGCCCATTCAGATTAGAGGTCTTCCTCAAAAACTGCAGAGTTGCACCCTGAACTTTAATATCAGACTCAGGCAAAGACTGACCAGACCTGGAAGAGACAAATGAGGCTCTGAGGGAAAGACTAAAAGATAAAAGGAAATGAAAAGAATGTTATTAGCTCTTAATTGATTGATTTTCTTGTATTGTTACATTCCTTATTGGTTAAAAACACACTGAACACACATCTATCGATATTTAGCA
The DNA here is from genome assembly GCF_022458985.1 of Mugil cephalus. Lineage (NCBI taxonomy): Eukaryota > Metazoa > Chordata > Actinopteri > Mugiliformes > Mugilidae > Mugil > Mugil cephalus. The sequence continues at coordinate 24,982,301 of NC_061779.1, forward strand.
CTTGGAATATTACAGTACAGACAATGTTGTTGTGTCAACACGAACAACTTGAACAACAGTGTGGAAATTATGCAGTAGTTGGTGAAAGAGGGTGTTGAGTTGATGGAGTTTCCTCACCATCAGATGCCTCTGCTTTGTGAAATTTGTTTCACTAAAGTCACAACTGTTTCACCTCTATACAAATATTTGGAAAGTGACAAAGCAGATAATGATTTGAGATAAATCATGTAAACGCTGCTTGTTTAAGAGAGCCTTAACTGATGGCTGCTATTTAAACTGCTCTACCTGCTCCAGGTGAAATGTGCCTCTGGGTTGGCGTTGGCCACACATTCATAGGAGTCTTCAGAACGTTGAACAATCATCACGTCCATGGGTGGGACTGGAAATTAAAACAAAGAAAAATAGGAAAATGACTTTTTGAGCTGTGACGTGTTGGATATGTTAATAATGATAAAATGTAAATTATATCAAACCCATCCCTTTGTGCACACAGATCAAATGTGCACTTTTGTAGAGGACGGCAGTCAAGGGGTCCATTTCACAAAGCAGGTTCAACAAACTCTGAGTCTAATCCTGAACTCTGAGTTGATCTACTCCGAGTTAGAAAACTCTGAGTTTACGGTTTTAGAGCAGCAGATTTGAGTTAGTGTAATCGACTCAGAGTAATTTTACCTGGAGTTAAGCACGTGTGCCACAACTCTAGTGGAAATCCTAATGCGCTCATATGACGAGTTTCAACACGTTTTTAGAAAGAAGTGCAACACCGCTGCAACTGCAAAAGAGAGAGAGACGGCATAGGAGACCATTGCTGCTCGGGTCAATGCGTAAGTTTAAGTCTAGTCCTTTACAATCACAATAATATTACTGGGGAAAACTGCTTGAATGGTAGCCTATTCATTTATTTCATAGGTGCAAACCCGCAGGGGAGAAGCGCACTATGCAGCAGCTTAATATGAAATATAAAAACACTGTTCAAACAGGTAAGACCTCGGCATAGAGGGACCTCATTTTGATCATCTTTTACACTGTAAAGTAAATATTAAGTGGCTATTTAACTGTGCGGTTGTTTTATTGCCAACATAATGCTGTTTTCACACACATAAATGTCTTCTCATCTATATCATGTTCTGTTAAATAATTAAGCCTGTTTACGCTGACACAGACTTCTACTCAGCCAAAAGAAAGAAGGCAGATGCCTGTAAAACAGGTGGTGGCCCAGCACCTCCACCTCTAACGTAGGCAGAGGAGCCCTAAGACCGAATATTGGGAGGCCAGTGGCTGAGGGAATCCCTGGGGGGAGCTCATCCTCTGAGTCCAGCCCCCAAGACACAAGTGCCTTCATAAAATGTAATAGGCCTATAGATATATTTTTCTAAGTCTATTCATACAATTATTTACTTGTCTTTTATGTCTGTTTTTTCTTTTGTCCCAACAGATTCTGATGGTACCCCTCAAAGAGATAATGTCTGGAAATGCTAAAACATCTATGCGTGGTCTGATAACCATCTCCCGACGAATATTTAATTCTCTGTGAAGCAGTGCTGCACCTTCATCCACGGGATCGTTGTCAAAAGGACATGCCATGTTCGTGAAAAAAGTTGCCTCCTACTGTGCCTAATGGACTTCTGAAATAGCCTACTGACTACTGACGATTTTTTTTAATGATTTTTGACGGACGGCAGAACAAGGCTACGCCAAAACTCGCCTGCTGAATGAATGAAAGACAGAGGAAATCAAATGGCGTGTGTGGCTGAAAGAGGGTGGAGACGGAGAGAAACTCGAGGTTCACTGAGTAAAACCTGGTCCCGATCAGGTTAGGTTCATAGAGTGTTGCTACGGTAACTGACCGAAAGCTTAAGTTACCTCTCTCTGTGAAACAGGCTAGAGTTATCCCGCTTTCTCTGGTTTGAGTTACCTCCCTTTGTGAAACGGAAAACTCTGAGTTTCCCTCATTTCAGGGTTAATAAACTCAGTTTTCATTAAACCTGCTTTGTGAAACGGGCCCCTGGTGTCAATTTGCCAGGTTTTGTTGACTCATAGTTTGCCCATCAAGAAGAGAAGATGCTAAATACAAAAAGTAAAGCTATCAGCTAAGGAAGCACTTCTTCTCTTAGTCTAGATGTCGTCATTTTGTCCTGACCCATGCCATTTTTTCCACCTAGTCTAGAATAACCAGGTGGAGTAAACACAATGAAGAAAACAAACAAATCACACAGAGGAAAGAAATCCTCAAATATTAAGCAAAGGTAAAGCAATATTTGTAAGCACTGCCACATCTTGTTTTATTTGTGTAATCCTGGATGTAAAGTAAATTTAACTACTTAAAAAACATAGAAATCAATAAGAATTCGGTGTAAATATTTTTTTAACTCACAGTGAACTTGGATGGTCAAAGACAGGACTTGTTCTTCAGGCAGGCCTGTTGTTCTGATGACACACTGAACCAGCTGGTTGTTGATTTCCGTGGTAGGGACTCCAAACAGTGAGCTGGTTGTGGTCGTTGTACCGTTGTCATGCTGGGTGGAGTTGGTCGTCACCCTCACTGCCAGGGTACCAGTGAGCCAGGTCACCTCTGAAGGAGGCTTGGAGCCGGCAGCCGTGCAGGTAGCAAGCGAAACTTCTCCAGTACCCAAAGTTAAATTATCACCCTTCAGGCTTGTGACTGGAGGCACTAGAATAGTCACCACACATGAGAAGAGTCAATCTAACGGCTAAAAGGTGAAAACAACACAACATTTTAACTGTCAAGTTTCATCATACCAAGCAGGTTCAGAGGTATCTCTGTCTTGTGTAGCTGCCTTCATCCTTCAATTCAACTTTGGACAGCTGTAGAGATCCATTTTTGTCAGAAAAATTCCCAATAAACTGAAACCGATGATCAGGTCCATTAACATATTGGGGTCCATCCAAGTGGATTGTGTAAAAGTTGTCATTTTCAGGTTTTTCTCTGGTTCTCTTCTGCCATGTAATCTGAGTCAGGGTCTCCGAGGTCTCAATGAGTCTGCAGGGTAAGATGGCGGTCCCTCCTTTCACCACCGTTGTGCTTCCACCAATCACCTGGAGGGCTGTAGAGGACAGGATATGTTATTAGTTTTTTTGCTGTAATATCTTTATGACTGGTCCTTGTTCATGCATTGAGAAGCCATTTGAGAGATAACAAACGTGTGTCCCCAAGTCATAAGGCTCACACAACAAACAGCACCGTTAGTGGTTCTGAAACAGCGTTATTGATCAGCAGACCACCTGTTAAAATATTCTACTGCACCACAAAGAATCCATACTGAGCATGGAACTGAGATTGGATCTGAAATGAGGTGTGAACACAGGTACTTAATGTCAGCCACTTCCAAACAGGTTTCCTAGGTTGGATGTTAATGGAAAATCTATTAACTGACAGTTTACAAAATGCCACAGTGAGAAACTCCTCATGCCTCATAACTTGCTCAAGTTGAGAAGCTGAAGTAGACTAATAATTGACATAGCGCTGATTTTTGGGAAAATAAATATGCAAGCGCATTCCTACATATTGCTATTAAAAGCACAGGGCGTATGCATTTGTGGTGTCAGCACAAAAAATCAAGTATTAGCAAGGCACTTAATTGAACTTTTAAATCATTCCACTGAGAAATGAAGGACATGTGACAGGAAAATGAGACTCACATTCTTCACTCTGTTGTGAAAACAATGTTACTAAACAGTGAGCAGTAATATCTAGACTTCTAAAGGCCTTGTGCGAATAGGAAGTTGGGTTGAATTATGATATTAATACACCATCCAATACTGCTACTGAGCCATTAGAACGTACTGTAGCCACACTAACTGGCTCAATACACAAATATGGAATAGTTAAAATTATTTAAATTTATTTTTTTTGGATTTTAAATAAACCTTATTGCTAATTCTTCTATTTACAATTTATCCCATTTCTTTTTCACCAACAAAGTAAATAAAAACCAACAAAATGTTGTTATAGTTCAGGACCAGAGAGTGTCCTCTAACTGAACACAGGACGTCCTTCACCCCACATGTCCACAAACTCCTGCGTTCGTCCAGTCAGTCCGTAAAAGCTGAACTCTGAGTCGAGCTGCCAGCAGCCCGGTCACCATGGACACCACATCTTTTGACCCCTGACCCTGTTCCTCCTGGTCTTCCAGATGTCCCTGAAACAAAGTTAGTCAGCTGGTGGACAGACTTCTGTCTGGGACTAAAAGAAAAAAACAGACTAAACCCCTGAAACCACCTCTTTAGGAGCCTGAACAGAGCCTCTAATCTGGGACATCGGACAAAGAGATGTAGGACCGTCTCTGACTGGGAGCAGAAGGGACAGCCGTGCCCTGTGTTCGGACCAAGGTGCACCAGATACTTGTTTGTAGCTATGGCCCCATGTACAATCCTGTCCGTTTATTGACAGGAGGTTTGTACAGGGATCCCACGCCAAAAACCCCAGTCCACCTGGACACCTTCAGCCCTGCCAGGGTAAGTTCGACACCTTTACGCTGAGGAAGTAGATGTCTTTCTTCCCCAGATTTTGAGACTCTGGGGTTTTCAGACTCAGCAGGTCGTCCTCCTCTGGCTGCTAGCAAACGCTCTGAGGCCTCCTGGCAGGGAGGCACAGACCTCCTCCACCAGCCTGAGCAGCACCCTGGTGGACCTGATGCAGAGCAGGTCTGCTAGATGAGGGATAGATGTCTTCATCAGGTGACCCAGCTTCACCAGCCCAGCCTCTCTCAGTCGGACTCCCAGGCTAGCAGAAGACAGGACCTGAGAGGTGACGGTACTATTCCCAAAGACCCACATCCCTGCTGTGGTCCCTGTCTTTCGCCTGCAGCAGCGACTGGTAGAACGATGTTAGTCCAGTTAAATCCACCGACTCAGGTTGGACTGGGAACAAATGTTTGTCATACCCGAGTCGTCTGCAGTGTAAGTGTCACAAGGCGAGATGTAATGTCCACAAGTCCAGACAACATCCACCCTCCTGCCCTGGCAGATACAGGACAGCAGCTCTAGTCCAGTGTTGCCCAGACCACAAAAAAGTCCACGATCTCCTTCTGGACGTTGTCCAGGCCTCTTGGTCGCCACCAAGAGCTACAATTAGCTGGAGGCTAGGAAGAGCTACTATTAACTGGGAAGCTAAGATGATCTACTGCTAGCTGGGAGGCTAGATTTGTTTATTTAAGGTTAATTTTCTGACGTCATATAGGACAGGACCTTTAAAGATTTATATTTCTAAATAAAAGTTTTCTCATTCACTTCCATTTAGTCAATGCTTGGTCACCTTACCTTATAGCAGATTTAGGCCAACATAGCAAGGAAGCTAGGAAGAGCTACGGTTAGCTGGGAGGCAAGGAAGAGCTACCATTAGCTGGGAGGCTAGGAAGAGCTACCGTTAGCTGGGAGGCTAGGATGAGCTACCATTAGCTGTGAGGCTAGGAAGAGCTACCGTTAGCTGGGAGGCTAGGAAGAGCCATCGTTAGTTTGGAGCCAAGAAAAAGCTACCATAAGCTGGAGGCAAGAAAGAGCTACAGTTAGCTGGGAGGCCAAGAAGCTAAGAAGAGTTACTACTAGCTGGGAGGCTAGGAAGAGCTTCTCTTAATTTGGAGACTAGAAAGAGCTACCATTAGCTGCGGGCTAAGAAGAGCTCCTATTAGCTGGGAGGCTAAGAAACTAAGAAGAGCTACTATTAGCTAGGAAGCTAGATAGAGCCACTGTTAAAAGAACAACATGTTACATTGGGGGAGTTGAATTCAAGAACACAAAGTTTAGATTATGGCTTCATGGAGAGAAACAATAGGCCAGTGACCGTGAGTTTAGGTGGAGAGAGTAATGATCACGGACTGAATGCAGCTCAGTCATGGTGCTTATTGATCTTATTGCACCTCACTGCACCCTATTACACATATTACTGCACATATTATTACAAGTTATTGCACAACTTATTGCAACTAAATGCATATTATTAAACCTTATTGCACCCTATTGCTCACATTACTGCACCTTATTACAACTCACTGCCCCTTACTGCACATCACTGCCCCTGACTGTTTCTTAGGGCACCTTATTGCACCTTACTTATTACAATGTATTGCACTTTATTGCACAGATTACTGCACGTTACTACAACTTATTGCATCAAATTAAACTGTATTGTATCCTACTGCACCATATTGCACACCTTACTGGACATTACTGCACCTTGTTGCACCGATTTAGATGATTTATTAAATTACTATATCTTTCTCAGAATGTTTTTTTATCTGTTTTATTTTTTTCCTTTGCATTTTGTTCACTCAGATTTTTAATCTCTATATTCAGAACATGAAGGGATATTGACAATAAAGAAATCTTGAATGGGCTTTTATTAAGACAGTAGAATCAACCATCTTGAATCTTGAATCCTGACCTCACTGTCGTGGTCACATGCTTCTGTGTTGCCATGGTGATGATGTCACAGAGTCTCTGTGTTGCCATAGTGATCACGTCACTCCTTTGATGTTGTGATGATGTCACAAGATGTGATGGAATCTCCTAAGCCACACCCACAATTAGCAGAGATCAAAGGCACATTTCTTTTGAGATCAAAGGCAATCTGCCTTTGATCTCAGTGTCACCTGACAGAGACCTTAAATAGGAGCCGATTCATCAAAGAGTCATACGAGATTCATTAGAGATTCATTACAGATTCACTAGAGATTCACTAGAGATTCATCAGAGATTCATAAGAGATTCATCAGAGATTCATCAGAGAGAAGAGTTAGATAGTTAAATCGCTTGATCTTCGCTAAAAAAGCAACGCTATTCGGGCAACTTGAAACTTTCAAACCTGTCAACCTATACATCCAAGATTATGTATCGTAATACCACACCAACAACAGTTCCAATGAACAGTGGAAGCTATTCCCAGACAGAGGAAATCCCACAGATCACAATGGACACGGTTCGTCCACTGATCGAATCCTTTTTCAGGAGCATCACACCAGATCAGTGGGCATGTTTAAAATTAGGTAAACCAGACGATGTTACCAGTTCTATGCTGGCACAGCTGCTGTCAGACTTGATAGAGCTCATTTCTAAATCATTGCTGGAAAAAATCAAACAGAGGCATCTTATTTCTGAGGAAGCTGTCTTGACCAGCGTGGGCGACACACTTCCTCAGACCTTTGCTCAAGTCCTGGACATTAAAGAAGAGGTCCGCTCTGAGAGCTCAGAGGTGTTGACCAGCTTAATTGCTCAAGACGTAGCTGAGAGCGTCAACTCCATCCTCTCTGCTTGCGAGGACACTGAAGAGCGGGAAGTTCAACGACACGTCACTCCCAAAAGAAGAATTAGACGTATGGTTCGTTACATCAGCAAGATGTTGAAAGAATTTATTGAGATGATGACACACAAACCTCAAATAAATAAGAAGAAAAAGAAAAGTGTGGCCACCCCCCTAAAAGATGAAGACACTGACAAAACGTCACAAGTTCTGGAGTCTACAAAAACTAAAAGTGGCATTCAATTATTTGACACATACACCCATGAGACAGCCTCCATAGGAGACAAGGAGAGCTGTAAGACTAAAACAACAGAAACTGACACAGACAGAGAAGAGATCCGAGGAGAAGCAGTCCCAGACTGGTCTTCTCTCAAGGCTGAAGTAGATGAGGGTGAAGCTGCTCAGCCTGGAGATGAAGAGGTCCAGACTCCTAAATCCAGGACGTGCAAACTGTCCCTGAAGAGAATGGGGGGCATAATTCAAGGGTTCTTTGTGAAACCTTTATTCAGAAAGCCTCGTGCTGGAGTCACAGTGGCATCAACACAGTCACCAGATGTCCCACAGCTGAACTCTGTGAAGGTCATTGTGCCTGAGCAGCAGCTTCCAGATGTTGCTGCTGTGGTGCTGGTTGTACCTGAGCAGCAGTTTCAGACAGGCTCCGCTGTGAGGGTGGTTGTACCTGAACATCACATACCAGACGACAGAACACCTCCAGAATGTGGACACCAGGAACCCTCCTCACTGGAGATCATAGTAGTGGAAGATGAAAACGCTGAGTCTGACGAAGAGACCAAGAGCTTCGCAGTGAGCCAGGCTTCAATTGTTTGCCCAGAGTCCAAGAAGAAACTGTCTTTGAAATTCAAGACTAAGGGCTTCTGTGCTAAAAGGATTTTCAAGGTGCGACCTGCTGTAGTCAGATCACCCTCTATGAAGTCATCAAAAGCTGCCTCTACAGATAGAGTTGCGTCTCAGCAGCAGGTCACTACTGTGGTGGTCACTGTTCCCGATGAGCAATTTTCAGAGGCCATGGCTGTGGTGGTCCTAGATCCTGAAGTCAAACCAGCCCAAGACTTTGAGCAGCTGGAAACCTCCTCTCTGGACAGAGTGGTTGAGGACAGCATTGCTCAGTCTGAGACTGAAAAAATTGAGGGTCTGAAAGCAACAGGTCCAAAGTCTAAGAAGAAATTGTCTCGGAAAGAAGTTGGAACCATATGTAGAGGCTTGTGTGTGAAACCACCTGCCCAGCTCTCACCAGAGGCCACCACCGTGGAGATCCCTGCACCTCAACACCACTCACCGAAAGACAAACCAGAAGATGTGCAGTCTAGAAAAACTAAAAGTGACATTCAATTATTTGACACATACACCCAAGAGACAGCCTCCATAGGAGACAAGGAGAGCTGTAAGACTAAAACAACAGAAACTGACACAGACAGAGAGGAGATCCGAGGAGAAGCAGTCCCAGACTGGTCTTCTCTCAAGGCTGAAGCAGATGAGATGAAGCTGCTCAGTCTGGAGATGAAGAGGTCCAGACTCCTAAATCCAGGACGTGCAAACTGTCCCTGAAGAGAATGGGGGGCATAATTCAAGGGTTCTTTGTGAAACCTTTATTCAGAAAGCCTCGTGCTGGAGTCACAGTGGCATCAACACAGTCACCAGACGTCCCACAGCTGAACTCTGTGAAGGTCATTGTGCCTGAGCAGCAGCTTCCAGATGTTGCTGCTGTGGTGCTGGTTGTACCTGAGCAGCAGTTTCAGGCAGGCTCTGCTGTGAGGGTGGTTGTACCTGAACATCACATACCAGACGACAGAACACCTCCAGAATGTGGACACCAGGAACCCTCCTCACTGGAGATCATAGTAGTGGAAGATGAAAACGCTGAGTCTGACGAAGAGACCAAGAGCTTCGCAGTGAGCCAGGCTTCAATTGTTTGCCCAGAGTCCAAGAAGAAACTGTCTTTGAAATTCAAGACTAAGGGCTTCTGTGCTAAAAGGATTTTCAAGGTGCGACCTGCTGTAGTCAGATCACCCTCTATGAAGTCATCAAAAGCTGCCTCTACAGATAGAGTTGGGTCTCAGCAGCAGGTCACTACTGTGGTGGTCACTGTTCCCGATGAGCAATTTTCAGAGGCCATGGCTGTGGTGCTCCTAGATCCTGAAGTCAAACCAGCCCAAGACTTTGAGCAGCTGGAAACCTCCTCTCTGGACAGAGTGGTTGAGGACAGCATTGCTCAGTCTGAGACTGAAAAAATTGAGGGTCTGAAAGCAACAGGTCCAAAGTCTAAGAAGAAATTGTCTCGGAAAGAAGTTGGAACCATATGTAGAGGCTTGTGTGTGAAACCACCTGCCCAGCTCTCACCAGAGGCCACCACCGTGGAGATCCCTGCACCTCAACACCACTCACCGAAAGACAAACCAGAAGATGTGGAGTCTAGAAAAACTAAAAGTGACATTCAATTATTTGACACATACACCCAAGAGACAGCCTCCATAGGAGACAAGGAGAGCTGTAAGACTAAAACAACAGAAACTGACACAGACAGAGAGGAGATCCGAGGAGAAGCAGTCCCAGACTGGTCTTCTCTCAAGGCTGAAGCAGATGAGGATGAAGCTGCTCAGTCTGGAGATGAAGAGGTCCAGACTCCTAAATCCAGCACGTGCAAACTGTCCCTGAAGAGAATGGGGGGCATAATTCAAGGGTTCTTTGTGAAACCTTTATTCAGAAAGCCTCGTGCCGGAGTCACAGTGGCATCAACACAGTCACCAGACGTCCCACAGCTGAACTCTGTGAAGGTCATTGTGCCTGAGCAGCAGCTTCCAGATGTTGCTGCTGTGGTGCTGGTTGTACCTGAGCAGCAGTTTCAGACAGGCTCTGCTGTGAGGGTGGTTGTACCTGAACATCACATACCAGACGACAGAACACCTCCAGAATGTGGACACCAGGAACCCTCCTCACTGGAGATCATAGTAGTGGAAGATGAAAACGCTGAGTCTGACGAAGAGACCAAGAGCTTCGCAGTGAGCCAGGCTTCAATTGTTTGCCCAGAGTCCAAGAAGAAACTGTCTTTGAAATTCAAGACTAAGGGCTTCTGTGCTAAAAGGATTTTCAAGGTGCGACCTGCTGTAGTCAGATCACCCTCTATGAAGTCATCAAAAGCTGCCTCTACAGATAGAGTTGGGTCTCAGCAGCAGGTCACTACTGTGGTGGTCACTGTTCCCGATGAGCAATTTTCAGAGGCCATGGCTGTGGTGCTCCTAGATCCTGAAGTCAAACCAGCCCAAGACTTTGAGCAGCTGGAAACCTCCTCTCTGGACAGAGTGGTTGAGGACAGCACTGCTCAGTCTGAGGCTGAAGAAGTTCAGGGTCTGAAAGCCACAGATCCAAAGTCCAAAAAGAAGTTGACTCATAAAGGAACCATATGTAGAGGCTTGTGTGTGAAACCACCTGCCCAGCTCTCACCAGAGGCCACCACCGTGGAGATCCCTGCACCTCAATACCAGTCACCAAAAGACAAACCAGCCCAAGACTTTGAGCAGCTGGAGACCTCCTCTCTGGACAGAGTAGTTGAGGACAGCATTGCTCATAACGTCCCACAGATCACTGTGGACATGGTTCATCCACTGATCGAATCCTTTTTCAACGGCATCACACCAGACCAGTGGGCATGTTTGAGATTAGGTAAACCAGACTATGTTACCAGTTCTATGCTGGCAAAGCTCCTCAGAGACTTGATCATGCTAATTTCCAAATTCATCCTGGAGAAAATCAATCAAAGGCGTCATATTTCTGAGGAAGCTGTCTTGATCAGCGTGGGCGACACACTTCCTCAAACCTTTGCTCAAGTCCTGGACATTAAAGAAGAGGTCCGCTCTGAGAACTCAGAGGTGTTGACCAGCTTAATTGCCCGAGACGTAGCTGAGAGCGTCAACTCCATCCTCTCTGCTGGCGAGGACACTGAAGAGCAGGAAGTACAACGACACGTCACTCCCAAAAGAAGAATCAGACGTATGGTTCGCTACATCAGCAAGATGTTGGAAGAATTTATTGGGATGATGACACACAAATCTCGAACAAATAAGAAGAAAAAGAAGAAAAGTGTGGCCACCCCCCTGGAAGATGAAGACACTGACAAAAAGTCAGAAGATCTGGAATCTACACAAACTGAAAGTGGCATTCAATCATTTGACGCATACGCCCAGGAGACAGCCTCCATAGGAGACAAGGAGAGCTGCAAGAACAAAACACCAGAAACTGACACAGACAGAGAGGAGATCCAAGGAGAAGCAGTCCGAGACTGGTCTTCTCTCAAGGCTGAAGCAGATGAGGATGAAGCTGCTCAGTCTGGAGATGAAGAGGTCCAGACTCCTAAATCCAGGACGTGCAAACTGTCCCTGAAGAGAATGGGGGGCATAATTCAAGGGTTCTTTGTGAAACCTTTATTCAGAAAGCCTCGTGCTGGAGTCACAGTGGCATCAACACAGTCACCAGATGTCCCACAGCTGAACTCTGTGAAGGTCATTGTGCCTGAGCAGCAGCTTCCAGATGTTGCTGCTGTGGTGCTGGTTGTACCTGAGCAGCAGTTTCAGACAGGCTCTGCTGTGAGGGTGGTTGTACCTGAACATCACATACCAGACGACAGAACACCTCCAGAATGTGGACACCAGGAACCCTCTTCACTGGAGATCATAGTAGTGGAAGATGAAAACGCGGAGTCTGACGAAGAGACCAAGAGCTTCGCAGTGAGCCAGGCTTCAATTGTTTGCCCAGAGTCCAAGAAGAAACTGTCTTTGAAATTCAAGACTAAGGGCTTCTGTGCTAAAAGGATTTTCAAGGTGCGACCTGCTGTAGTTAGATCACCCTCTATGAAGTCATCAAAAGCTGCCTCTACAGATAGAGTTGCGTCTCAGCAGCAGGTCACTACTGTGGTGGTCACTGTTCCGGATGAGCAATTTTCAGAGGCCATGGCTGTGGTGCTCCTAGATCCTGAAGTCAAACCAGCCCAAGACTTTGAGCAGCTGGAAACCTCCTCTCTGGACAGAGAGGTTGAGGACAGCACTGCTCAGTCTGAGGCTGAAGAAGTTCAGGGTCTGAAAGCCACAGGTCTGAAGTCCAAAAAGAAATTGACTCGTAAAGGAACCAAATGTAGACGCTTGTGTGTAAAACCATCTGCCCAGCTCTCACCAGAGGCCACCACCGTGGAGATCCCTGCACCTCAACGCCAGTCACCGAAAAACAAACCAACCCAAGACTTTGAGCAGCTGGAGACCTACTCTCTGGACAGAGTAGTTAAGGGCAGCATTGCTCAGTCCATGGTTGAAGAAGTTCAGGATCTGGAGACACATGTTCCAGCCAATCATCCAAGAAAGAGATGGTCTCTGAAAAGAGTGGGTACCGCATTTAGAGGCTTGTTTGTGAAACCACGTGCTGGAGAGGCATCAACGCAATCACCAGACGTTACCTCTGCTCGCCTCTCACCAGAGACCGCCACCATGGAAGTGACCAAACGTCACCAGTCACCGAAAGAGAAACGAGCCCAAGACTTAGAGCAGATGAAACCCTCCTCTCTGCAAGTTTCAATAGCTGAGGGCGACACAGTTCAGTCTGAGGGCGAAAAAGTCCAGGATCTGAAGGAGACACCTACACCAGCTACAACTCCAAGGAAGAGATGGTCTCTGAAAAAACTGGGTAGCGCGTTTAGAAGCTTGTTTGTGAGACCATGTGCTGGAGAGGCATCAGCTACAGTAACCTCTTCAGACGTTACCCCTGCCCGCCTCTCACCAGAGACCCCCACCATGGAAGTCACTGAACGTCACCAATCACCAAAAGAGACACCAGGCCCAGACTTTAGGCAGAAGGAGCCCTCCTCTCTGGAGTTCACAGTAGATGAGGATGACACTGTTCAGTCTGAGCCAAAATTTAACGAGTCCTCAACAGACGAGCAAGAAAGGTGCAAAACGTGTGTCAGCACTTTTGTTGAGTGCCTGGTTTTAAGGGCCTTTGCAAAAGCAAAAATACCATAGATTTCGACCAGTTTGAGGCCATCCGTTGCAGACTGTACATGAAAATCTGGGCTGAATTCCAGCGTGAGAATATTAACATCCCCACGAAAAGGTTCATGAAGCTCGACAAGGCCGTTTGGGAGGACCTGCTCAAAAGGTGGAAGTCTGCAGACGCTATTGTGTTTTTCATGGATCTAGAGCGACCAGTAATTGACCAAGTGATCGTGGCTTCTTTCAAAGAACATCTAATGAAGCCTAAACACAAAACCAGCTGGAACTTCTTCTGATTTCCCACTTCCCAGATCAGACACACGAGGAGACCTTCTGTTCTAGTGGTTTGTGCAAAACACAGACCAGTGGAGCGGGAGTTCCCTACAGTATTCATTTATTCCATTTATTTCTATTTAACTTCCTTTTATTCCATTTATTTCTATTTAACTTCCATTTATTTCTATTTAACTTCCTTTTATTCCACTTTATTGTCTTCTATCCAGTTTTATGTCATTTAATTCCATTGTATTCCATTTTAATCTATGTCATTGAAAAAAAAAATAAAGCATCAGAAAATAACATTTGAGTTATTCAATATCTCTTCTTTTTGTGTCAAACCTTTCAAACTTTTTTTCTGGTAGAAAAGACTGTTTTTGGAGTTCAGTTGTCGTTTGTAAATGAAGTTTTGGGCTTTGTAGGTTTGGTTTCTACTCTAAATATTGGTCATCAGATGAGATAACTAGTTGTATGTCTATATTCACTAAACAGCATCAGCTAGCTCCCAGGTTAAGTTCAGAATTCACTAGAGGAAGGAAAAAAGGAAGTAATGAAGGACGGATGGACGGAAGAAAGGAAGGAAGGAAGGAAGGATAGAGAGAGGGAAGGAAGGAAGGAAGCAAAGACAGAAGGAAGGAAGGGAGGAATCACCTGTAAAGCCCTGTGTTGTTTCCTGTGAGTGGTCACCTGTAGTTCCTGAGCAGGATGTCCAGGGCGGCCAGCGTGCAGAGCTTCAGGGCTCTCTGGTTCTTGCGGAGGAAGGAGGCAAGGATGGGAACGGAGTCGGGGAGAATCGGCCACAGACCGATTTTCAACGGGGAGCCGGCGATTACCGTCAGAGTTCCATACACAGACACAGGAAAAGAGATTGTATGACGACCACAGAGCAAAAACACACATTAAACATTCAGGGCATACGACCACAACACAACACAACCTGATTCAATGCTTCAATGATCCTGTCACACAAGAACATCATTAAAGGTCTCTGATAGAAAACTAATGTCAGTTCAGGTTTGGAACATTTTAAAAAACTTTGAGTTAAAAGCTCTCTCTGTAAAGGCCAGTCAGATCTCCTGGAGAATGAAACCTGGGGTAGGCTACAGCTAAACGGTGTTTAGGCTAACTTTATCTGGTATATGCTACCATACAATTGTCTGAAGCTAACGAAGTGGCTAACGTTATCTTTCTCAGGAAAATAGGCTAGCTCTACTTGAATTAGATTAACATACCATTACAAATGTGGGCGCTAGTGAAATAAGCTAGCTCTTTCATGTTGAGCATTTTAGCGCATAACGCTTGTTGGTGGATTATGCAATGGTAATTCAAGAAGTCCGGGAAAGCATCGTCCTGCCTGCACTTGGCAATAAATCCATTCAAGCGGCCAACCATTGCGGGTGCGCCATCCGTGGTGATAGACACCAACTTGTACACTGGGAGCTGGGTTTTATCGATAAAGTTTTTGAACGACTGAAATATGTCCTCTCCTCGCGTCTGTTCTTTCATGGGCAGTACTGTTAATAGCTCCTCTTTTGCAGTGATATACCCTTTCTTGAGTTCAAGAGAATAAAACTAGGGCTTAAAATTGTAGGTAACCAACTCGCTAGCTAGCTTGTTAGTTGTGCTGCACTTAGCACCGTTGTTTGCGTATGCGTGGTGACCTAAGTGTCAGAAAAATTCAGATGTCATCTGACTGGCTGCCCTGTATATCAATCAAGTGACGGGATGGATGATAGGCTGACATCTATTTTTTCCTTAATGTCATGCGATCTACCCATACTACCATCTATTTTTTTTTAATGTCATGCGATCTACCCATACTACCATCTTTTTTTTTTTTAATGTCATGCGATCTACCCATACTACCTTTGCGATCGAGTGATCGCAAATATCTAGGTTATTGTTTTATTGTTATTTATTGTTGCAACTTAAATAGTTACTGTCCGCTAAACTACACCAAGAAAACAACATCAACAAACTTATCTGACAGCCCTCCAGAACGTAACTTAAGAAGTAACTTAAGGTATCAAAAAAATACAGCATAAATTCATTTTACTTGACACTAAATGTGAACCACAACACCAGGTTTCTTTGCCTGGATTCCAGTTGTTTCTTGTAATGCAGCGATCCATTTACTTCTCTTTTCTTTGACTTTGGGAGCCTGTAAAAATATATCTCCGACTAATTTTCAAATCTGTTGGTATGGTCAATCGCATGACAGCTCCTCCCCCTTTTAAACATTTTTTAGTTTAGTTTAGTTTAGTTTAGTTTAGTTTAGTTTAGTTTAGTTTAGTTTAGATGCTATTAAAGCCTGTGATTCAAACTAATGCTGATAATCTCCATGCTCAACTGTCATTTTTTTTTTTTTTGCCACTCAGTGCCTATCATGTAACCTATCATGTTGGGGAATCCTACAATAAAATCAGATTATTAATCCTAGTCTGAGGTTGCAGCACAATGCAATAAGAGTATAATCATTCATTTAAATATTTGTACCTACAATCCTGTGGAACTCTTCCTTCCTTCCTCCCATTATAAAATCAAGGGGATTATGTGAACAGGAGGTCCATTCACTGCATTGTTGTGCAGGTGCATTGACTCAAACTGTTAAATCATGCATTACAGTAGTTCACCTAACATCTCTCATACAGATTGGTACGTGGTAAGTTACCACCCAGCACTGATGACCCCATACCCTGATCCTGACCCAGGCCCCCAACAGAGCTTTAACAGGGCTCATTGCAGGACAAGGGCCCGGCCCGTTTCATTCAGTCTTCTTTATTTCCCACAGTTACAAAAGCAACAGTTATTTACTTTTACATTCAATAAAATATACAATTCACCTGTGACCATACCCATTTTTCAGATCTGCATTCATGATCTAGTAGTCCAAGAACACCGTCTCCTTATTCAGCTTCTGTATTTTTTGATGGGATGGAGTTTATATAGTTCCTTAACTAGTACCTGGGAATATATGAGGATGATATTGATGACGCAATTACACAATGAAGGGTTCACATTTAGCGTACCCAATGAGCGACAGTGGTGGTAGTAGCTCAGGAGGTAGAGTGGTCTTCCAATAACAGAAAGGTTGGAGGTTTGATTCCACCCTATCCCTAGGCTGTCCGTTGTGTCCTTGGGTAAGACACTTGCCCCCCCTGGTGTATGATTGCGAGTGAGTGATGTTGGTGCTGGTCGGCCCCAGGGCAGCTGTGAGGTAGTTTACCACCACCAGGGTGTGACTGTGCGAATGAATAATGCATACAATTGTAAGTGCTTTGAGCATCTAAAAATGGAAAAGCACAATATAAAAACAATTCATTACTATGACTTTATGCCCAGGTCGTCTGACTGAACTATATTTCATATATATTTATAGTGCGGAACTCTGAGTGAAGTCACTCAACACAAATCACCTGTTCTGAAACTGAAAACTTAGAGTTTCCTGTCTCAGGTATGTCAGATCAGAGTTCAGGGTTAGACTCAGACTTTGTTGAACCCTCTTTCTGAAATAGGCCCTCGGACTGTATGTTTGTATAGACACAAAAGATATTACAAGAAGTAAGCGGGACCTCACCAGAGGTCACTTCACAGCGGTGAAGGGGTCTATAAGGCATGCAAGGTAGATGCAAATGCTCTGCCTCATCTTTTCTGAGGTCTCTAACAGAAACAGCACAACTCATAGGCCTGGGATATGTACTCCAGCCTTTATACAACTGGATGCTCAATGGATTGTCATTTTCGAAGAAATTCTGGACACAACGCATACGAAAACTAGTTCACTTTCTACTACGCGTGAATGTGTCCTAAGTTCAACATTATATAAAATAACAATATCAACCTTTGTTAGTTTAAATGCCCAAATACTTTTTGGGGTTGTCGTAATTACCCACATCACAACCTGCAGCAGTGCAAACAGGAAGCCTAGAAATAGTTGCCTGCCTCCTTTTCAGCATTGTAATTCCCAATTAAAGAGTTTGTTTAATGATGCTGTGTAGACTAAAGCTGTTAAGAGGCAACTTGTCGCCCCATATAGGTTTGTATTTGTGTGTGTACTTTTGCCTCAGGTGTACAGAGTAGAGCTGCTGCTGGTTATGCTAGGGCTGGGCTGCTGTTTCATCTGCCTCCCATTGTCCAGTTGAGATGCACCCTACTTAAGGACTTTCTAGTCTCCCACTCACTGCTCTTTCTAACCTGCCTTCTCTGTTTGCTTCAGGTACAGTCCACGCTCCAGCTTTCTTGCCAACCTGCTCCTGTAGATCCTTTAGTTTCTTTCTGGAACTGCGCTGCAGCTTTTGTTGAACTTCACTCATTAAAGTCCTGTCCTTGTGCCTGAACACGTAAGTCCTGCACCTGGGTTCCTTTGAGTTCCTTTGAGTTGAGAAATAAAACATCTGTTGTGCATTTAACATAAACGGGGGCCAAGGCAGTGTTCATTAGTGGTATGCAGCAGTTTTTCCTCCTGGTTAAAATGCTGATTCCTTGCTGCTCTTGTGGTACCTGTAAGTCATGCATGAATGTTGATTTGCTCCAGGTCTCAACAGATCACTACAGCATCTCATGATGTCCATGGTTATCAATAAAACATTGTGTGTTCTGGGTATTATGCAAAGAAATTCAAGATTCAAGATCACTTGAGGATAGGATGTGGATAGGGTTTCTAGAAAGAGTGGTTTCTGACACAGTCACATAAAAGGTTTTTAAACCCAAAGTTCACTGCTGTGTTTGTGGCTGTATGGTAAAAAATCTATATTTCTTTATTGATAGTGTAGCTTAATCAGTTCTACCAATGACATTGTTTCAATGACTGAACTTTGTTCCGGTAATAAACAATTAAATTATCTCTGGACTGTGTAACTACGTGTCATCTATACATCAAAAAGACCAACAGCTTGGAGAGACTTTAATACCTCAGCAGACACCGCACATTAAATTTGTCTCTCATTCATCCATTCATACAAATACACTCAGACACACACGCTCATTCCCTTGGAGCAACATAGTGTTCAGTGTCTTGGCCAAAGACACATAGTGCAAGGATCGGACCAAGAAACCCTGCAACTGGTAGATGGCCCACTCTATAACATGAACCATGAAAGAAAAACCAGCAGAAACCTAATCTGTTAAAGACAACAGAGATGTTCCTAATGAATACAAGTTTCTGCGATGTGTCTGATCAGAAAACATAATAAGTGACGCATGAAGGAGGGGCTGATGATAACTTATCAGCTTATAACCTGCAGCAGAAGATAAACCCTTCATTTATTTTATTTCCTGCACACATCCGATGACAGACTCAGATGAGAATCAACTAAGTAAGTAAATTATAATATTCTTTCAGTGCACAAATGAGCGTACTGCGTTACAACCGGTAGCCTTAGTTGTACAGTATTTTAGTTGTAATCTGCAGTAATATAGTAATCATAATCAACAAGAAAGTTTGAGCTCAGTGACAGTCTTAAAATTATTTGGCTTTGGAAGTTCTTTAAACCTTTTTGGCTAGTTGGCAAAGGGCAAGCAGTCTGTCACAGGGCCATTCACAAATTATTTTTTTCAGGAAAACCATATTTATGATGACAAGTAGGCAAAGACTATAATAGATGTTAATAAAAGATCATAATAAAAAGTGTACATCTGCACATTGTTGTAGAATTCAGTCCAGTTTGGTTCAAGTTATCTCATCTCAGCTCATCTGTTTTTCCTCATCAAAATAATCGATTCATTTCCTTCCATTCTGTTCTATTAGAACGGTCTTTCCGTCAAAACATGGAGGTCATAAAACCTTTCTGGACCATCTACAAAATGTTTGACAGGATGAAACACAATGATGAGCTGTACCCACACACATTGCAGAGGCTCAAGGCTATTGAGAAGCTGGTGGTTTTCATCAAGCAGAAGGAGCCAGACCAGATTTCTGTTGACGTGAAGGAAGCTTTGGAGAAACTCAACAAAATACTGTCCTCAGCTGTTGAACTGATCGAAAATTTCTCAAAGGCACACATGGTGAATCAAATAGTGAAAGCCACCAACTACAAAGCAGAGTTTGACAACCTGAACAGAAGTCTCACTGACGCCTTTGTGGCTCTATCTGGGGCTCTGCATGTTGACCAGGAGAAGAGACTGGCTCAGCAGCAGGACAAAATGTCACTTCTAGTGATCGGGCTGACTGAGAAGGAGATGAAACTAGCTCAGCAACAGAACAAAATGTCATTTCTAGAGATCGGGCTGACTAAGCAGGAGATGAAACTAGCTGAGCAGGAGGACAAAATGTCACTTCTAGAGATCAGGCTGACTGAGCAGGAGATGAAACTAGCCGAGCAGGAGGACATACTACAAGCAATGGAATCCCACTTTGCGAATGAAAGCAAAGCATTCTATTGTACTTTGCAATAGTGAAGAGAAGTGTGCATGTTTACCACAATCACAGAAAAAATCTACCTGCTTTACTGTGTAGCAACTACAAAACGAAACAGTCTGTGTGTTAGATGAAAACATGTGATGCACATATCCTTCCTGATAAAATCCTGATTACTGCCGTATGTGGTGGAATTTGTGTCCTTTGCTTTTGCATCGTTATTGTTTTTTACTAAAATCAAATAAAAAATTTATATGTACAGCTTGTTCTGGAGTTCTAAACATACTAAGCGTATATGGCTGTGCTGACAGCTGTGCAGGCTGAATTTAAGGACTGGACAAGGGACTTCTGTCACCAAGTGGAATGATCGTGGCAGTGATAACACAGCCACACCAAACCAACAAAACCAAGACAAGATGCAGTAACTGAAACTATAAATGAATAAATATCTTTATTTAAAGATATTTAAAAGATAAAACAATAGATGAAAACTACTACTTGGATGATCCAGTTAAGCCAAAAGGCTGTCCACTCATCCAGGAGGGGTGCAGATGATCCCTGGTCAGTATTGGCTATATGTACAAAGACTTGCATGGATTTCCTACTAAAACATGGCATATGCTCAAATCCAGAAAATGTTGTTCACACAAAAACACCCAGATGTATGAATCTGTGTGTATGCCGCTGTTCTGTTTATCCCAAGGGATAAATATATCTACAAAATACTTTAAAATGCAACTACATACCATATCTCAAGTAGCCCCTTGAATGTTGCAGACACAAAAGCATCACTGGATAAAGTGAGCAAGAAAGAATAAGACAGAAGAAGAAGTGTAGACCATCAAAAAGCTTTGCTATTTTAAGGCCTGTTTATACCTTGCATGAAGTGACCAGCTTTAGGTAGCGTGTTTAGATATACCATTAACTTGCGTCTACAGATTTGTCTACAGATCCAATCACAGGTTTGTGCTGTTTTCTAATTAACCATGACATAATTTGGAGCACAGCAGAATAATTTAACAGCACATGTCTCTAAAGGATCTCTACCAGTGTGCCAGAACAACTGTTTTATGTGTGTACGTTGTGACTTTTGGTTCACACATTAAATTAGTACTGATTGATGTCCATACTGACATTAGTTAAACCTGCATAAAACTTATATAACTCAAGCCCCCATACGCACTGTAATCTCTGATATATTCTGAACAGGCCTTTGGTACAAGATAAAATAAGACAATCCTTTAATTCATCCAACAGTACAGTTGACACTTGCCATAAAGATAATATTTTTTTCCTCCGCTGCCCAAAACATCCTCTTTAGCCAGGGATTTGTACTACATGCTAAAGACTGACACCTTACTCTGCTAAAGATTGCGAGCATTACCTTTATACAGTAATAAAGCCTGGACTGTTTGCTTTGTATTACTGTTGTCTAGGCTACATAAACCTTTGTCTTAGGTTCATTTGGGGGCACTGAGGCGTGATTTATTATCAATTTTATGAAGTGACTATGCTGGATATCAGTTTGATATCATGTAACGTAAAGCTCTCAGTTTAAGTATTAAGTATTAAGCTGATGTTAGTGCCAACAGTATTGGGTCAACAGAATGCTTTAAATACCGTTTGTAGCCAGGGAGTGATATTGATTTCTTTGTTCTGCCACTGCCACTGTGGCTTTTCCAAAGTTACTAGCCACTTGTTTACTTGAACTAGTCAACAATGTAATGAGGCTATGGTCCTCATTGCATCGTGGGTTTGATTCCCACCTTTCTTCAGTTGTCCCTATCTAATACAGGTGCAAAAGCCCCCCAAAAATATCTTTTTTAAAAAGATTTATAAACCTTTCAAATGTAAATCACCCCTTTATACACATATCAAGAAATATTTACACTGCAGGTCATTATCGAGCATTCAGCTCCGTTAAGGTTCTGCACAGGTCTTAAGCTCCTTTTATATGAAAATATGCAGTCTATAGTAATAAAAAAAAGTGTGGTTTCTTATCACATATTAAAAAACCACTTGGAATACAGCTTACAACTAAATTATTCAATAATGTAACTCAAAATGATGATTAAAGGAGATTTTTACGTGTAAAATTAGCTTTTCTAGTTATTGCCAAACTGAATAAATGTATGACCCTTGTAGCCAATATTACATTTGCAGCAAACACTTAATCATGATGATGCTAACATTAGCTGATGTCAGTCATCAGAGTTGTTAGTTACAATGTTAAAAATTCCAAATTCATGCTATAAAGTCAAAGTAGTGAATATTGTTGCTGAACTGAAATGACCATAGGTAATGACAGAGCACAGAGTTCCGTTACTGTAAAGCAGATATTTTTTTTTTAATGAAAGGGTTAATGTTTGCAAAGCTTCATGCTGTATTTATGTCACGATTAATTAATTTATAATTATGCAATTGTTACAGGTCCCATGGATGGGGACCTCGGTGACCAATGTTACCTGAAAAAGCAGGTGGAGAACAAATAAGGAAGACATGATATGTCTCCGTTTTCCTCCAGAACGTGTCTGAATCAGATTTATTTTACACAAAATGAAAGCTTTGTTAACAACAAACATATCATGCAATTGAGCCTTTTCTTCGTTCACATCACTTCATTGAATTACAAATCTGTTCTCTTTATATTTCCTCAGTTTCTCCAATCTCCACGTCCTAATCACAGTTCCGTCCTGCCATCAAATTGAAAAATAATGGTCAATCATGAGACTTTTTTAACACTGTGATTGGGTTGTACCAATGAGTGTGCAGGAAAAATAATGAACTGTATTTGAGTAACTGTATTTGGCCTTCAATCAATTTTTGGCAGGTGCAAATGCCTATTTTGTGTTGTAATGGCCATTTAAAATGATTCTAAGCTGTCCTGTGAGCTCTAGTGTTTATATTATGAAGCTCATGAATGAGATCAAGTCATATTTAGGCAGAAATAACCTCTCAGTAACTATACTATGCCGTCAATCAGTTTTTGCGAGGTGAAAACTGATTGAAAACTGCAAAACACATCCAAACATGCAACCCAGCCCAGATCAGATAAAAACAATGCAGTCACGAGGATCATTGCAAAAGTTATCATATCTTTATTGAAACCCCACCAATAAATCATATTCATTATTGTCTAATTTTGAAAGACAGGGCTAAACAAAGTCATCAGACATACCAAGCACACAGACGTGTCTATCACGTTATTGCCATGCCTGATTTCGCCACAAACACATACACTTCTTTTGGCCACAGTTGTAATAATTACGTAACAACAAACGTTAAACTTTCGAAGACGCATGCCTTTGCTATAATGCTTACATAATGCTTTTATTATAATGCTTACATTATAATACAGTTGTGTGTATCTGCATATTATGACCATTTAATCCGTTTAATCCAGAAAAAAAGCAGACGTTTTTTGCGCTACCGCTCAACGGGCTGCTGTGAGCGCTCCCACGGCCAGAAATCCGATTCTGGCAGGCAATCACTTTTTGTCACGACACCGGCACAGACCTGCGACTTCTTAAAGAGACAGTACATATTTACATATATGTGTATGTGTTTATGCCCTCAGCTAGTCTGGCGCGAACTGAGAGAAACACCACGCCTGCGACTTCTTAAAGAGACAGTACAGGTATTACCACTGGTCGGACAACATCCAGGCATACACATAGGCAATAAAACACACCTAAAACATATAGGAAACAATATTCATCAGGATTTGGCGACTTTTTAAACGTAAAAGTAAAGATGTAATTTCAACCTGGTTACATCCACATATTTTCTACTAAGATGGTTCAGAGCAATCATGAAGTTTGAGTTTTATCCTCTAAGTGTAGACATAACAACAGCTCAGCTTAGTCTCAGTTCAGCATAGTCAGCAAAAACTGTCACATCCCTCCCTGGTGTGGTAGTGGTACTAGTTTCTTTGTCCTGCATGATTATATGTGGGTTACTGACATTTGATCATCCTGCCTGTGGCTTTCATCTCCCTCGTCACTCAACAGAACTGCACTTAAACAATATATGTAGTGTTAATCATTTAAAGCTACAGCTTTGTTTCGTGTAATATTTTAAGAATGCTTGTGCTATGCTGTTTTTTCTTTCAAGCATAAACCATATTGTGTGCAGGATTCAATAGGATCTATTAGCAGAAACCTCATACAGTACTCATGATTATTTTACTTAGTGTATGGTCACCTGTAACTACAAACTTCTCTAGAGCCATTTGTGTTTCACCAGCATATCTTTACATGTTCTGTGGAACAAAGAAACAAAGCCCTTGCTCTATAGAGAGACTTTTGCCTTTTCAGTTACACACTTGGAAAGAGAGGAGTAACAAATGAGTTAGTTTCATTATGCAACACCACCACCCAATGTCATATCCTTTACACTGAACCTTTAAGTGTGACGTAGGTTTCCTCTTTCACCTAAGCCGGTGTTCACGGGTGTGTCATATGAAGTCATCGTGTTTGGAGGTTAATTAAAAAACAGTTAGTCTGGATATCTACTGATTTATTCCCCTTTTGGGAAATATACCTCAGCTTCAAGGATAAAATAAACAAATTTTGGGCTTGTCAGAGCGGTGATACACACACACAGAGTGGGGAAGGACTCAGAGAGAACCAGGAAGCTGCGAGCAGCAGAAGGAGGACCTACAAGTCTACGGAGGCCACTTTCATTTTCTTTCAGTGCTCACAAACTACATACAGCCTACCTGAGTTGACACAGGCAGCTTTTAGTGACTCCCTCTAACACGTAAGTTTTCTTTTGATTCCTTCTCGAGTAAAGTATTCTGCCACCTGGACTTCTGTGATTGAGTTTTCTGTATATGCAGAATTCAGTTGAGGTGAGGTCATTTATCTACATCAGAACTTCATTCCAAAAAATGCCGTGACGTTGATTTGCTGTTTTGCTGTAGAGGAACAGTTCTTAGGGCGCCAGTTATACAAAGACAAGCTATTTTGTCTGGGGCTATAATTACCCTTTCACTGACGACTGGTTTGGTCAGCTTGTGGTATTTTCCTGCTTGTTTGAAAGACATGCACAAAGAGCGTGAACTGACAAGCCCTGATGGTAAGATGAACATAAAGATATGCAAAAGTGGAATCACTGTAGTATGTTGTACTTTGTGGTACACTTTTAGGTGTTGGTTTGGTGAATAATGATTCTGTTGTCGCTACATACTAGTCAGGGTGCATGGTTGATCATATGAAGGACACGTCTCTCATGCCAAAGGCCAGGGATCATATCCAGAGTCTTGTTTGTGGTTAGTTTTAGGCAACAAAAGCAAAGTCATTAGATTCATTACTAGGATGAAATCATTTGTTCTCTGCAAGTTGTCAGCAAACATCTGGACACATTATGTTCATCTGAATCATTCTTTCTAGTCAGTAACACATGACACATGAGGAAGGCTTCACTTCCTGTTCTATAACATTTTTTCCTTTTGTCCGGTTGAGCACATTTTAAGGAAACAGCCATGGGCCCCTTACAAACATGAGAATCTGCGGAACTGTCAGTATGAATTATAGACTGTTTCCTCACTCAGGCTAAACTCAGCATTACAGGCCTACTTGATTGGATTCTTAGAGACACATAACATAACAGCAACACAACAGCAGCTCAGTATATGGCCTCATCTTATCAGTAATCCTTGAGAAAATCAAACCTGCTCACATATCCAGCTGACCACACGTCAACATCAGCAACACAATCCTCCATCCACAGTGGAAAGGAAAGGATTCAGCTTTGTTACTGTATTAGTCTTATGAAAATCCGTGCCCGGCACATGTGTGGACACAGGTGTACTGACCAAAAGACGGGGAGAAGCCAACGGGCACATTTCAGTTAAGCAATCATAACCTAAGCCCAAACAAAGCTGGCTTCCAACCATTTTGATTAAGGTTATTATATGACATGTTGATATAGTATGGGCTATATTTAAACCAGGTTTGCTCAGTTTGTGCTTCTGTGTTTCATGATCTACATCTTTTTCCTGTCCTCTCTGTCTTTCTAGCCAATCATGGACTTTATAGATCCCATCCTGTCCATAGCCTCACAGATCTACACGCTGGCTGAAAATGTTAAGGCCAATAAGAAGCGCTGCCGCCGCGTTTCAGACCGAGTGAAAGCCTTGGATGAGCTGGTAAGGTCTATCAAAAAGAGGAAGCCAGACCAAATCTCTGCAGAGGTAAAGCAAGCCCTTGGGGAACTCTCAATCACCCTGAACTCAGCACAGGAGCTCATTAAAAAATACACGCTGGCCAACTGGGTGCGGCGGGTCCTGAGCTCCAGCAGCCACGGGGACGAGTTCAGCAGCGTGAATGAACGCCTGAACGATGCCTTCCAGATCCTGTCCGGGGCTCTGCAGGTGGAGCAGGGGAACATTCTGTACAAAGTGTTTGAACTGAGCCGCAGGGCAAAAGAAGATGATGCGGACGGTAGAGATGATGACAAAGAGCTGGAGAAATGTGAGGAAAACTGATAACTTGGTGGGAAAAATATTAAAAAAACAATTGTTAGAATAGTGAATTTATTCTCTGAATAGATAAATAAGTATTATAGAGGTTGACTGTGTAAGTGAAAATTGAGGACAATAATTACCCAGTGCATAAAAAATTAGACATAAATATTTAAAAAATCCCAATAATATGGAATTGATTTCTGATTATTCTAAGATGAAATTGTCATCTTTTACATAATCATTTAATTAAATTAGAAAAACTAGCAAAACAAATGACATGTTGGCATCTCCTAATGCAGACTGCATCATGAAATGCATTACAATAACTAACAGGCAAACATAGACTTCTGGACAACACTCACTTTACCCCAGTTCGTATAACATTTACTTAAGGTTCTCATCTGAGAAGCTTCTTCATGCCAGTTTCTGGTTGTTAACAGAAACAAGTAAAGCATATACACCCATAGATGTTCATATTTAAACCTCAACTAGTTGCCTGCCCCTCAGAGCTGAATCACTCGCAACAAAAACTGACACCTTGACAGCCCATGTTACATGGTACGTCATATACGTATATAGTCTGGCTTTCTCTGTGTCATAAGTGTCTTTTTTTTGTTTATTCCTCAGGTCTCCTGGAGTACATGAAATCTCAGCAAGAGAAAACGGACGCCATGCTGAAGAGCTTTGAAGAGATCAAAATCAATGTGGCTAAGGTCGTGGAGACGTGTGAGTAGACCATCATTTAAAGCTGCTCAACAGTACATAGTACTAGCTTAAAAACCCTAATTATTTACCTTGTAGTATTTTCTGCCTGGTGCAGCCAGCAGTACAGGTGTGAACATCACATCTATGACCTCTATAGAATTATATATGAAACATAACCCATGGGGCGGCACAGTGGCTCGGTGGTTAGCGCTGATGCCTCCCAGTGAGAAGGTCTGACCTCTGAAGGTACCAGCTCTCTCTCCCATAAACAGAGATGTTGTCCTCTGGATTGAACAGGAGTGGGACAGTGAGTGGACAGAAAGGAACCGACAGATCTGATCCATCCATCTCATGCAGAGACCTTGTGCTACATTCAAGCAGACGTTGTGGTCCGTGGCATCAAGCCCAGGTGCTAAATGCAGCTCAGGGTCTCCACATGAGATTGAGTCCAGACTCAAAGACATGGATTTCTTTAGCTGCAGTAAGCAGCTGTGCTCCAAAAAGCCTCTGGGCCGAGGTGATCCCATTCAAAACATAGCTAAAAGAACCTTAGTCTAACTGACAGCTGGGATGGCTATTTTGCAGTTTGAAACAACTTGCCAGCCGGTATCTGACTCATAAACAAACGTTTAAAATCATTCACGGGGAAATCAGTGCTTGTTACATATTTTAATGTGCAACTTTTGGTTTCCGCAAATTTCTACAGCACTGGTAGAGTGCAGAATTAAATATAAAATGTTGGAATAAGCTGCTGACATGTTAAAGGTATAGTCAATGCTGCCCATTAATGACCAAAACAAATCTATCATTACAGGTTTAAAGCTGTCATTGGTAAATTTCCATCTGTAACGGAGGATGGAGTTTTTGATCTTTCCGTAATGGATCCTTCCTCTGCCTGATTGCAGCTAAATAATACCTTGTGCTTTATTGTATTTGGTTATCTATTAATTTTATGTTACAGTGAACAAGCCCAGCATCACTAACGAGGACATCCGAATGATTAAACCAGAGGAGCTGAAGTACGAATATCCAAAAAAGCCCTTCATGACGACGCCAAGCTCTGTGGTCTATAAAGGAGAATATCGTGGATTCACAGTGGCCATCAAGAGATACACTGACCCAGTGGACACCAGCCCAGGGTCTGTGCTGCACATCAGTATGATTAAAACACTGGAAAATGATTTTCATGGCATCAGTCAGTGTTTAGGCCAAATGGGATTTGATGTATTTAAATTATCTGAATGAGAAACATGCAGGTTTCTATGGTAACAATAAAATGACTAAATAAATGATGTGAGGTTGGACTTAAAGTCAATGACTGCTGAATGAATTCTTCTTGCAACCTTTAAGTATGAGGCATAATGAAATATGTCACCCTATCTCGTCTGTTTGCAGGGAGGTGCAATCCATTTTCAAAAAGGAAGTCGACACCATGAAGCGCTTTGAGTCGCCCAACATCCTGAGAATGTTTGGTATCTGTGTCCAGGATGAGAACGGTGAGTGGACTTAAGCATGTGAGCCACATAGGGCATGGTATTGTTTCCAGCAATGTAACATGTCATTGTGACTGTCTCCAGGATCCACACCTCAGTTCCTCATCATCATGGAGTACTGTAAGAAAGGAAGCCTTCGACAGGTCCTGGACTCTCCTGCCTATAAACTGTCCTGGATCAAGAAAGCTCGCATGTGTCTGGATGCAGCGCAAGGACTCTATCGGTCTGTAGCAACTAATTGACTGATTTATAGGACGAAGGGGCATGTATTTTTTGGCAAAGACGAATAAGTAAAAGAAAAAAATGCCAATATAATTCACCAACATCAGCACATATTTTGGACCACAAATAATAGAATAACATGTCACATAATGATATAGATTTTTTACAACAGTAATTGTATTTATAATAAAATGTGTTAATAGGTATAAATTAAACTGATAAGATAATACTTGAACTGTTGTCTCTCAGACTGCATCAAACAGAAGAAAAAAGTAAGGTCCACGGGTGCATCAACAGCAGCAAGTTCCTGGTGGCAGAAGGCTACAGAGTCAAGGTACCAAAGCCAGCGATGTGAAGTTTATGCTCCTCTGTTAATTTGACACTGCAGCTTTGACCCAGACCCTACACAGACCCTAGCCTGAAGCACAGTGTAACTGCAAGAACTATGATTGGTCCACTTGGTAATGGTAGTATTTTTGACAACCATATCTGCAGTCCAAAAGGCGTTGACTAAAGGCAACTGGACTTGTAGAATTTCTTGAAGACGTTTGGCCACTCATCCAAGTAGCTTCTTCGGTTCTGAGAGCCTAGTGGGAAGTTGAGGTTTAAACAGAAAAACTCTGTGGGTAAACCTACCAGAAATTTATTGACTAGAAAGTGGTGCCACTATTTTCATAATGGCTGGGTACTTAACTGTCGTTAAGAGGGGGGACTGTTGTTTAATTAACTGATTGTTAAATAAAGATGGACCACATTGAGGTGAACACATTTCAGCAAAATTTCAGTCACCAAAGTTGAAAGTGAAGCAGAAAGGAGAAGAACATTTAATCTGACCAACAAAAAAGACATAGCGGTGACTACTGCTTGGGTGAAGTTTATACAGAGTGAGCCAGACTGACGAGCGAAGTATAAATATCTCACATTGCCATAGGCTATGTGTGTAGGTTATGTTGTCTATGTCCAGAAAAGGCGTCTGTGAGCACCTCACATATGTAACATATCAAAACCTAAATCCCCACCAGTCATTTAGATGTGAAGAAGCTACTTAGATGTTTGGTGAAAAGCCATCAAGAAAACTCAAACAAGTTCAGTTATCTTTGTTTTAGCTTGGGCTTTAGATACAGCACTGATGTTGTTGTCATTTCCAGCTGGGAGGATTTGAGCTGGCGAAAACCGAGACGTCACTGAAGAAATTGACGAGGGACAAGGATATGAAGTCCTTATGCTATTCCTCTCCCCAGGCACTCAGCAACATCAACCACATATACAGCAAAGAGTGCGAGATGTACAGGTCAGCACCAGCAAGGGCTCACCCTGTACAACTGCTCAGAGTCACCAGTACATGATTTTAATGATCTTCAGGATGGAACACTGATGGTTTTTCTATGGAGCTTTGTTTGCTCTTTCAGACAGGTCATCTATAACCAAGTAGTCTGCAGATATGTTCTGTAAATTCTACTAAAAATGTAAGAACCAACGAGTGAATGAAGATGAAATTATTTAATCCTATGATTAAACAACAAATGTTTCCTCTCTGACTTGATGCCTCACAGCTTCGGAATCGTCTTGTGGGAGGTTGCAACACGCAAAAAACCTTTCCAAGGTGAGCTCTGTCAAAACTTGCAGAATAAAGCCTTTTTAAGAATCTTAGGTGTTTTATTTTGGAGCAGCAAGACTGTGAACAAACATGACTCATATCACAAATTCAAAAGTCTTAAAGGTAGACTGCAGCTTTTTATGGGGGATTTTATTATTTACATGATCCAATCCATTCTCACACTTCTTCCAGGTTATAAAAATGAACAAATCTATCAGCGAGTCTGCCAAGAGAAATACCAAGAGCCACTGCCCGATGACTGCCCTAAAGCACTGGGAGATCTGATCAACGCCTGCCGTGCTTATGATAGCTTCGAGAGGCCGTCTGCTGGAGGTAAATTACAGTCTCGTCCATCTTCATGTTAGGTAGGTACATCTCAAGAAAACATCTAACATGTAATACTGCATGTTTCTCTGTTGCAGTGTTGGTGGATAAGCTGCGCAGTGTGGTGGCACAGTTAGAGGAGCAATAAAAGCCATCAACTGCCCATTTGCTGGTTAGGATCATCCTCATGAGAAAAAAAAGTGGAAAATATACAGTAACATATTCCAGTATTTTCTTGAGTGCACTGGTGACATGGGGGAAAAAAAGGAAATAACACACAGGGAATTATGTCATGAGAAAGAAAAAGTAAATAAAATGATTTTTGCTATGAAAAAGACATTAAAATTGTAATATTAAATTGCACATTTGGTTTTGAATACACTTATTTTGTGAGGGTTACAGCATCTTATTCAGGTTTATGTTGGGGAGCTGTAAAGCTCCCCAACATAAACCTGATTGCCATGGATTAAATGACTGGTAATCCATGTGGATTGGAGGCTCCCCTGGTCACCTGATTCCTCATCACCACATGGAGTTATTGTGCAGACAGCCCTTGTAGAGTTGTGTTATGGGACGTCATCCTGTTAGAAAAGTAATGATCCTCTTCATTCTCTACATCCTCCCCCTTGGCCAGATCATCCGTCAACATGGACTCCATTTCCACTGTTACGCCGACGACATCCAATTGTATATCTCCACCAAAACCATCACCAACACCACCAAATCCACACTCAGCAACTGTCTCATAGAAATTAAATCATGGATGCAAACAACATCTTCAACTGAACAGTGACAATTCAGACATAATCATCATTGACCCCTTGTCCCACACCAAAGCCAGTCACAACTTCTCCCTCACCTTCTATAACTGCACTCTGTCTCCCTCATCACACACCCGTAACCTAGGAATCACCTTCGACAGTAAGCTAAGAACATAGCCCGTCTCCACCCCTCACTCACCTTCTCTGCTGCAGAAACCGTCATCCGTGCATTTATCACATGCAGATTGGACTACTGCAACAGCATCCTCTGTGGTTCACCATCCAAACTCTTCTGTAAACTGCAATACATCCAGAACTCAGCCGCACGCCTGCTCACCCACACCCGCTCCAGAGACCACATCACTCCCATCCTCCATGACCTGCGCTGGCTGCCCATCAGTCACCGCATACAGTTCAAAATCATCCTCCTCACACACAAAGCACTTAACAACATGGCCCCTCCCTTGACCTCCGCTCATCTGAAGGAAACTTCCTCACGCCACCCACAAGGACCAAGCACCAAACCTGGGGAGAGAGAGCCTTTTCCATTGCTGCCCCCTCCCTCTAAAACTCACTCCCTAAACCCATCCGTACATGCACACACTTCCCAACGTTCAAATCAATGCTCAAAACACACCTTTTTAAATTAGCTTTTAAGATATAATTTCTGTGTGTTTTATACTGTTCTTCTGTGTTTTTTTTATATGTTCTAAAGTGTTCTGCACAGACGTTGTGGTATATAATTTCAAAATGTTCCCTTTGCTGTTCAGTGTTATGTTGCAATTTTTACTATAACAGTGTGACCCCTAGTGCACAAATCACAAATAGGAGTTTCTTTTGTTGGAAAATTGCCGCCTTCTATTTTTGCACCACATTGGACCCATTTGAAGCCTGGTTTTGGCCCCTATGCCATATCTTAAATATAAATGAATAAATAGATAAAATGAATGAGGACTGGAAATGATTTACGCACGTGTTTTCAGGAAATTATATTTAAAAACACATGCTCACATTACTGTAAAGATGAAATGTTAACATCATTTTGCTATTGGTGTAACTTGTTTGAACCTCAAACATCCTCTCTTTCAGAAATGACCTGTTGAACGTTTACAAAGTTGTTATTCAGAAGATTCAACACTGTAGCTCTGTAGCCTTTTGGAGCATTAACTCAACTTAAGCGTGTGAAGTGTAAAGGCTCCACCTAGAGGTTAGTGCACCAAAGCCCAAGGCCCTGCAACTAAATGCTACTCTCATGGCAAGTCTGAAAGTCTGTTGTTACTTTCACTTCACCTCATCATTTAGTTGTTGTGTTTGATGTTAATGATCTTTGTGAATAAAAAGGTATTTGGTGTAGCCAAGTGATGTTTATAAGCTAAAATATTCCTTTCAAGTTGCATTCCTTTGCAACAGTATCACTTTTTTATCTTTATATCTTTACATTTCCATGTCCTTCTTTTTAATTTTTTTTTTTTTTAAATGTAATTTTTAATAAAAAATTTAATTAATAAAAACAGATACACAAATACAAAAACGCACATACAAAAACACAAACACACACAAGGGAGGCGAACACTACTCTGTCACATAAAGATGCCATTTTGTCCATCTTACAGCATACAGCTCTGTTTTGATTGTAAGACTGCAGGTCATTTGCTCCATTGATCGAATTTCTTCTACAATGTCCAGCCAGTGGTTCAGTCCAGGCTGGTCAACTCTCAGCCAACATCTTGTAATGGCTTTCTTAGCGGCAAGTGATAGGATCTTGAACAGGTAAATGTCTTCTTTACCTATTACATCATCTGGTATCAGTCCTAGATGTATATACCGAGGATCATAAGGAATATTATATGCAAAGATTTCACCCATGGCTCTTAAAACTCCCTCCCAAAATGACTGTATTTTCATACATGACCAAAATATATGAGAATAGTTGGCATTCAGTTGCCCACAATTTCTCCAACAGTGTTGTTGTTGGTCTAATTGTTTATTTTAAATTTTTGGTGTATTAAAAAAAAAAAAACGTGTCAAATTTTACAACCGAACTCCCTCCATTTTTAGACTTTGTTGAAGTATGTTGGATCTTAAATGTGGACTGCCAATCACTCCCAGACAACTCAATACTGAATTCTTTTTCCCACTTCACGTTTCAATCACTTCATTCCCTTCCAATGAGATTTCTTTCTTAATTTCTGTCTCATAAAAGTGTTGAACGTATTTGTATAAATCTCCATTTTCCAGTCCAAACTCATTTTTAAGTTGTCTAAATGATTTAAAATATTGCTTATCTACCAGTGTACATGTAGCTGTTATCGCTCCACCTTTCAAAGGTCTTGTCTTACATTCCCGGTCTTATCCTGGGGGAGTGAGGAGGCCAAATCAACAGCTTACAGTCTCCTGTTAACATACTTTTTAACCACATCATACCATATTTCAAACAATTCTCTCATGATTGAGTTTTCACCCTTAAGATCCATATGCTCTTTTCCACTTAACTTGACTGTGGAGGGGCCTGACCCAGGCTCGTCTCAATGTCCTTCCACCTGGCTTGATAACCCGGAGAGCACCAGTACACTATGTATCTTAACTGTGCGGCATGTGAATTTTATCGTTTATTAGTTTTTAGTTTGTCTCATAAATTCTATTGAATCCTTAAGTTATTATCACTCCTAGATATTTTATTGACTTAGCATTCCATTTTAATTCATATCTCTCCCTGATTTCTTTATTTGACTTGTAGTTAAGACCTGAGTTTTAGACATATTCAATTTGTAGCCTGACATCAATCGAAATTCTTTCTCATTTTGTTAATTAGTTTTGTAAGCCTGATATTTGGATCTTGAAGGAAGGTGATTATATCGTCAACGAACAGACCTATCTTGCTATTGTGATTCCTGTCAGCCTGTCCTCTTGTCTAATTATTTGAGCAAGTGGATCTATGAAAATTGCAAAGGGGGCAGGGCTAGCACAACAGCCTTGTCGCGTCCCTCTGTACAGTTTGAAAGTGTCCAACTTCTTT
This sequence comes from Mugil cephalus, assembly GCF_022458985.1. Lineage (NCBI taxonomy): Eukaryota > Metazoa > Chordata > Actinopteri > Mugiliformes > Mugilidae > Mugil > Mugil cephalus. Next base: position 25,016,764 of record NC_061779.1, read on the forward strand.
GAATTTTTTGTACCATTCATTTGGATAACTGTCACTCCCAGGGCTCTTATTAGTCGCCAGTCTACCTATGGCTTTACCCAATTCGTCTTCTGTGATGGGAAGGTCAAATATTTATTTTGCTCAGAGCCTATAGAAGGGAGGTCCAATGAAGTCAGGAATTGTTTTATTTTCTCTTTGTCAACCTTCTCAGGCTGTGAATATAAAGTCTCATAGTAGTTTTAAAGATTCTATGAATGTCTTCTGGATCATATTTTAATGAATTGGATAAGGGGTCCCTGATTTTAATAATTGAATTTGTTATTTGTTGCGTTTGAAGATGCCTCGCTAATATTCATTTTGCCCTCGGGCCTGACTCATAGAAGGTTTGCTTTGTGAACCTCAGTTATTTTCAATTTCATCGTTAATTAAAATTTCTATTTGTTTCCCCATATCTTTAATCTGATTCCATATTGTATCTTTATTGTCATTTTTAGGTCATTGTTTCTTTAGTTTTTGCAATTCCTTCTCTAATTGATCGTATTTTAATCTTTTCCTTAGATGAGCTGCTTGTTGTGTCTAGTTAGTGGTTCAAAATTGTATTCCTTCTTGTTTCTTTCTTCTAGAGTTACTTATTGCCCATGTTCTTCTTTGGTAAAATTAATGTCAAACTGCATGTAGTGGTCTGCATGTCTGCTCATGATGAATGCAACAATCAGAGTCTTTAGAATAAGAGATGTATGAGAACAAAATAAAATCTAGTGAAAACTGTAATAAGATCTAGATGTTTTCTTATTAAATATGACAATATGGCAGGGTGATTTCAGCTACAGTTGGACAGTACGGATTTTTTTCACCACTTAAAAAAAATTAACATTACACATTGTAAGTTTCCTCTTAAACTTTAAACAATGTTAACATTTTTTAAGCGTTATAGTTTTAGTTGTAGCCGTCACAGAATGATTTTTCACTGGCACATTTGGTGATTTAGGATTAAGTTGAGTTTGTGTGATTTCAATTGCAATGACATATTCAAATCATATTTTAGTCCATTTATTGCACTTTAAACATTAAATATATGTTTGAGATTATTTGATTAATTTACCAATTCTGGTACATTCAAAGTTGGAGTTACGTTTTTTTTTTTGTTTGTTTGTTTGTTTTGTTTTTTTATAAATAAAATCGTACTAAATTGTGTGCTTCCTCTGAAAGAGGGAGATCCTTAACAGCTTGTTCCAAAATATGAATCATCTCCCCAAGTCATGACGCGCACACAACACACATCACACAGTTTAACTGATGTCCCAGAGCAACGAAAAGCAGTTAAACATCTAACCAGAGGTGCAATACGCAGTAAGTGCATGTTGCATAAATAGTGTGGTATATATAAACTATGGGAGAATATTAGGGTAACCCATGACAAAAAAAAAATGAGAGGTAATTTTTTTCCATTACGCACTTCGAGAAAAAGTCGAGATGTATACTTCCGTATAAAACAGCTTAAACATAAACATGACAGTAATTCACAAATCAAGTGGTCAGTAACAAGTATACGCCCACGCAAGCATTGTAAGCTTGCTTCTTTGCCTTCTTTCGACGTTCAAGTGTGTGGAAATGATCGTGTGGAATGATGCTAGCGCTGTTGGAAACCTTAAACACCACTGAAGAGGATTCATCTTTGCTATAAAGGATCTCGGGCAGTGACGTGTCAGCAGGATGGGGCGGGCAGAGCGGACTGGCGCCGGGAGATTCGAGCCCTGACCGCGGTTCTGACTTAAACCCTGTGTGATTTGGAAATAACCTGTAAAGCCCCTACAGACGGACCCATTTGCTGTGTTTATTTGCACCGCTGTCATGTTGTCGCACTGTGTGATCTTTTTCAGCGGGATTGGAGGCTGTTAAACCTTAGCAGGTAGGTGTTTGCTCCTTAATGCGCTGCTGCTGCTAACTACGCGGAGCATAGCTCAGCCAAGTCAGCGTTAGCCGCTACAGCGAGCCAAACAGGCTGATTCTTCTCGTCTGCGTATGGTTTTCTCTACAACAGTATCGTATAACATCCGAAGTAGTTTTATGCCTATCGACCATCGCAATGTAAGTAGTAGTTCGAGACATTAATTTGGCGTCGGTAGTCTCATAGCCTCTCGAATGCTAACTAGTTTAGCTCAAGCGTCCGTCGTTACCAGGAGATGCAACTGAGAGCAAAAATCCATATGAATATATGAATATATTTCCCGTTTGTTCTGTAATGTCTCTTTCATGATAAGACCATAGAGCTGATTGAAATTTCATTTGCAACTGCTCTTGATTTTTTGTTTTTATGCTTGGAGGCCCCAAGACCCCGGACTGTGGTTGTTTGCTTACCCGAGAAAGGCATCACCTGGACTCGGGCAACGCAACTGAAGTTCCCGAATGTAACATCTGTAACTGGATGAGTTATGAAAGTAAATTTGATGGAGAGCACACCGTCCAGGCTCGTTTAACTCGCACATTTTCAGGCCGACTTGTCACCCTGGTAATTAACGTAATCCATGTGGCTGGGTAGCTCAGTTTTCTGGTGATGTAACTTTTATCTTTGTGCAGTTTCTTGGAGCCGAGTTTGGCTTAATGAGTGTCCACCAGCCTCAGCTCTCCTCTGGCTGTAGCAGTAAACCAGGGGTCGGCAACTTTAATTTTCTCACAAAAGAACAAAAACAACACTGGAACCGCAACCCCCATTTGACATTTTTTTTCTTTGCTTTATTTGTTTGTTTGTTTTGACAGTCGTCCATTTTTTTTTATTTTTTTTTATAATACAATACAAACAATACAGATATGAACAAAGTAGTAGGAGCAATGTGTATTTGTGTGTGTGTGAGACCTTTCATCGTGTTACATTTGGTAATTACATGTTTGCCAGCGAATTGTGAATATAATAATAAAATTACATCGTTACACAACAATTAAATAGTAATAGAGTATGATCATAATTAAGTAATAATTATTACATATTATATTATAATAAGGAAAGTAAAATTACGCTTCCATTAATAATTTTTAAAAAGAAAATAATAAATAAATAAAGAAATAACAAAAAACAAAACAGACATATACATAGCAATTAATAATTGTAGTGATAATAATTACTATAATGGAGAATAGTGGAGTGGGAGGAGAAAGGATAGGGAAGACAAATCTCTTATGAGACTAATTTATTAATTTATTGTATATTTATTCACATAAATAAGATGACATGCAGATAACACTGCATATAACATTTTGTATGCCGTATACTAACTATAGTGTGCCTTTATGAGATCAACGTAAAACGGAAAGAAAAAACAAAATCACATTTGTGCATGCAACAAAAACATTTCAGCTCCGATGGTGCAGGATGCAATGAAAAGTCAACAGCTTTCTGCCAGCGATTTCTCCTGTCATCACTCTGTGCCCCATCAGTAGCCACCAACAGTCGTGGGTGGTGTTTATTCCTTCTTAAAAACCCAAGACAGCCACACAGATATCCTCACTGCCCGTTTGGCCTTTTAGTGGTATCAACTCAGTCATTTCTTCCTGTGTAAGTGTCTTTAATTTGCTGCCTGTTCATGTCTTCTGCCATTTTTATGGTTTTGTCTTTGACCGTCTTCGTAGTGTGTGAATAGATGTTCTAAAATCTTAACGAATTATCATTTTATATGTTCTCCATCAGTGAACGGCTTCTTGCGCCTCATTATTTCCTGAGCGGCCACAAAACCAGCATATGTAATTGAATTTGCAAACTTGATCCACTTCTTGATTGAATGATTTTTGCTCACATCAACCTTCTGCATCAGTTCTGAAATGGCCTTTTTTTTCTCTCATCAATGTGGATATTTTTGAGCAAAGGCTGTGTGTTTATTCTGGAGATGTCTTACGCCATTTGACTTTTCGTTGTTTGCTAATTTCTCTTTATACATTAAGCATACTGATAAACCAGTCTCGTCAGCAGTGAAAGCAAATGAATCTTAAATGTTCTGTTTTCTTCAGACACTTCAGAAATGTCTTCGTCTTCGTGTATGTTTGGACAATGAAAGTTTGGAGCTTTTTCGAAAAAACTAAACTAAAATAAAAACACTTTTAAGTAAATACTCAGTATTTCTATCCCAAAGCCACAGGGAGCTACAGCAGAGGGATAAAACAGCCACATGTGGCTTCAGTGCGGCAGGTTACCAACCCCTGCAGTAGGCAGTGGAGAGATGTCCTCAGGATAACACAGGATTGGCATGATTATGCTGACCCGCAACTTATGCTTCAGCTTTAACGTGATGCAGACACATCTATACAGATCCTGCGCGCCCCTTTCTCTGTAGCTGACCTGCACCTCCTCAGAAATGTAACAACATTAGTTGTTTTAATATATATATATATATATATATATATATATATATATATATACAGAAGAAGGAGTCTAGCTTGTAGCTTTGGTGATGTGATTCTTTGTCAGAAGAGAGTCTGACAATTGAAGATGTGTTTGTTTTGTCCTTTATCAGCCGTGCGGATGGAGGCCATGGAGGTAGATATTCCCGTGGAGCTGGGAAGAGGCATTAGACAGCCGGAAGCTGCAGGTGCCGCTGCTGCAGGTCAGCCTGAGGATGCCAATGTACCACATGTTATCTCAGACTCCGGGAGCAGCACCGAAGTGGACGAAGATGAAGATGATGACGACAACGCAGGAGCGGCTCGGGCACCTCCCAGGCTTCCTGCTACCTGGGCGTTTAGTCAAAGAGTGGTGGGTCAGGTTGCAACTGCGCCCTCTGCTGCTCAGGGGGCTCCCATACGCAGGAGACTCAGGTACCCAGAATTACTCAGAGAAGGCTTGGGTTATGCATTATTTGGATGCATGGCTGCTGTCTAGAGAAGTGAAACACTATTTTAAATAGCAGTCTAACCTGGCCCTCTTATCTTAAGCATGATTTGATTGTAAGTTTTTCTATGCACCTCTGCAAAACACTGTCTTAAAACCGGTGTTTGTGCTGCAGACAAGGCCTCAGGGTGCACTACCCCAGCCAGACCGCAGCACCCTCCAGAGGATTCCCAGACTTCCTGCTCCGAGCACCCGCTGCCAGCGTGGCACAGCCAGAGTCCGGCAGCACCACAGAGGCCAGTGAGTCTGAGGATGAGGCAGAGGGTGGTGAAGACGGGACACCTGCAGCTGTGGAGCCCATTGACCCTGTCCTGCCTGCTGGTCCCAACCTCAGCACACCCAACCAACTCACCCAGTCTCAAGTAGCGAGCACAGCAAGTGAGTCTGAGCAAAATTCATTATGTCCTAATTCCTGGTTAGTTTCTGTAGGCCTCTGAACTTAAAACACACAATAATTGTCTTTGTATTTCATTTTCATTCTTTTTATTTATTTCTCTGTTCAGACTCCAGTTTAGCTTCCGATGGTGAGAGGACAGAAGCTCAAAACAAGAACTTCCAGGTAATCTTTTGATCAACCTATCGAAGTCAAGTATCAGTGAATTCTCAGTACTCTCATTTAATATCGTATTTTGATCATGGGCCGCTAAAAGTACATCTTCATCCAAGACAAAAAAATAACTCCAGCAAAACCTTTAAAATGAAAAGATAAATAGCTGAATACTTGTCAGCTGTGTAAAGGAATATGTCAACACTATACAACACTCTAAAATCAGACAGATGGATCCAGACTTCAAGCTGGATGAATGGATGAAAATGATTTCTCTGCATGTCTGCACCAGGGCACCATAGTTTAGATTTTTTCCCCATTGCCAAATGCTTTTAGAAGGAATAGTAATATAGTTCCTTTAGAATAATTGAACTGTCATCATCTCCACTAGGTGGCCCCAGCAGCCCCAGCTTCAGGCCAGTTGTCCCACAGTGAGGAGAACGAAGGCGACACCTGTACTATCTGCTTTGAGGCATGGACGACGGCGGGTGAACACAGACTGTCTGCTCTGCGCTGTGGACACCTCTTCGGCCACACCTGCATCCAGCGCTGGCTCAAAGCTCAGGGCCAAGCTGCAAAATGTCCACAGGTCAGCAAAGCCAATGCAACTCAGCAGAGATGATATGAATCCCATGTGGTAGATGATGATGTAAATATATGTGCCTTTCCTCGTGGTTTTAGTGCAACAAGAAAGCAAAGCGTTCGGACATTGTGCTTTTGTACGCTCCAAAGCTGAGAGCCCTGGACAACTCTGAGCAAGAGAACTTAAAGAAGTGAGTGACTTCCTCTCTGCTTCACTGCCAACACACCAAATATAAGCTAATGACCGTTTCATTTCAGTACCGTGGATCTAGTGTCAATGAGTGGACTCTGTAGCAAGAAGACTATTAAATTCTAGTCGGTCAAAATTTCTTAATGGACAGATTTTTTTTCTGTTACCCTCCTCCAACTATGAATATCTTGCATCAGTAGGTTTATTGAATAGTGAAAGGTTCTGACTCCACTGTTTTTTGAATACACACACACTGCTGTCAGGCTACAAGAAGTACATACATTTCTTTATATTTATCCTGTTGAGAATAACTGATTGCATTTCATCTAACTAAACAAGAGCATTTAACATGTGTTTGTGTGTAGGTCTCTGGAGCAGGAGCAGTCTCTGAGGAGGAAGGCTGAATTGGAGTCGGCTCAGTACAAACTTAAACTGCAAGTTGTCACCAACCAGTATGGACAAGCACAGCAAGAGCTGCAGGTATTGGTGGCAAACTGTGAAGTATACCCTCACTGTCAAACACTTGGACCCACCTTCATTCAATGGTCAGATAGTCTAAAATAACTACTGTACTAATCCATATTATGGCCACAACCACTCGCCTCAATCCATATAGACCAAGATAACACAATGAGTCCAGGGCAACATCTCAGACTTGGATCTGATGAGTTCATATTTGACATTTGTGTTGCCAGCTACATCTGTGGTGTAGTTTTTAAGGAATCTTCAGGGCATGGGCTATGGCTTGACATTGTCAGACTCTGGGTGCCATATAGGCAGATGGCTAACAACTTGTAAAGGCCACCCACTTGTCACTCAAAACTACCCCGCTCTTACTGCATTAATGTGAACAGGTAACCCACCCTCCCCCAGCAGCTGTAGCAGCTGAGCAATCATTTTTGTCAACTTTTAATTATTACATTGAAACTGCAACTAACAACATTTTTTGGCATAGTATTGGCAGCTATTTTATATGTCGACTTTAGACAAGACAGTAATCAATAACAAGATATAAATAAGCCTTATGTGCTGTCCTTGCTAACTTATGAGATCATATATCCTTAACATAAAAGAGGCTGCAGAGCTTGAAGTAGCTCAAAAATACAAAACCTTATTCTGTGGCTGCATTTATTTTCTATAACTTCAGATTGAAGTGAAAGTTTTCAGAATAAGTGCAATGGTTGAACACATATTCCTGAGATAACTCATCTGCCAGTGCATTTCACAGTGAGAGAAATAAAGGATTATCTTATATAATTAAAGTTAAATTAAAGTATTGTTATGGTAATTCATGTACAAACAGTAAGGTTAAACCATTACGGGTTTACGAACAAAAGGCTTACAGTTAGAATGGTATACTGTATTACTTTGTATTTGGGCCTATGAACAAGACGGATTCATTCCAGGAACCACATTTATTTACTTATTTGAATTTATTCCATTATACACTCTGCTGTACTCTGTGTGGGGAAAAGGTCAGCAGAGGGCAGCAGAGGGCAATAACTTGATGTAGTGCAAGACGACAGCTTTTTTAAGTACTTATATGGGACCTATCTGACTTGAGCTGATGTACCGTGATGGAGGCTGTATAAATAGTCAAAGCTGAATGAGGGAGTGGCAAAAAAAAAAAGCCAATGTTGAAAAAGACTCATATCAAAGCCCGACTCAAGTTCGCCCAAAAGCATGTGGGAGACTCCACGGTCAACTGGAAGAAGGTTCTTTGGTCTGATGAGACAAAAATTTAGCTTTTTGGCCATCAGACTAGAATGTATGTTTGGCGAAAACCAAACACTGCACACCACCATAAACACACCATCCCCACCGTAAAGCATGGTGGCGGCAGCATCATGCTGTGGGGATACTTCTCAGCAGCAGGCCCTGGAAGGCTTGTTAAGGTATAGGGGAAAGTGAATGCAGCATCATATTACCAAATCCTGGAGGACAATCTGAGTCTGTCTACAAGAGAGCTCCATCTTGGGAGAAGATATATTTTCCAACAAGGGGGTGAATATTTATGCAGTCACGTATTTTACGTTATTAGTTTTCATTAATTGACATTACTTTGTAAAAATCTGTTTTCAGTTTGACATTAAGGAGTTTTTTTTGTTTGTTTTTTTTGTCTAAAAAGCCAAATGATGTTGGTCATGATTTCATTTATAAAAGCAATGAAAGGAGAAAACATCAGAGGGGGGTGAATACTTTTTATAGGTCGTGTAGATCAGTTATCCAACCAATGACAGAGACTCACATGGTGAAGGACATTGATCCCTACAAAGAGATCAATGTTTAATGTCCTATAATAACATCTCATCATATCAAATAACAGTCTAGTCCTGTATCGTTGACAGAATATTTTTCATCTTCGGTAACACTTCGGTGAACACTGTGTCCAAATTGTTTGACTGGATTTGTTTCAATCACAAACTATTTGCATATTTAGCAACTCTGTTAATTCATTGAGTTATTTACTTGGTTTACTGAAACAGAATTCTAAATTGGAATATTTCTAAATGTAAAAGTAATCTTAGAGCTTATTGTGGTGATTAACATGTATTAAAGGAGTGTAGAATTATTATCGACTCGTCACATCTTAATTCAAACCTTAATTCTAAAACCTCAGAATATTTTTGAAGATGAAATGAATTTGCAAGATACTGAACAACCATTCTGTCAAGTAGCTTTTCCATTCATTGTTCCGTCTGAGGGCAATCTTATCAAATGATATAAGCTGGTATGTTTTACACCTTGTGTAGCTGAGGATGTGCAGTGGACCGGATGTTTGTTTAACGTGCAGAGATTATCGGGCTCCTATCTGAAATCTCTCCTCCTCCTTCCCTGTGCAGGAGCTGAGGGCCCTGATGGCCCAGGCAGGTAGGAGCTCAGTTCCCTCTACATCATCCTCGTCCTCGTCTTCTGCCCTTCACGTCAGTCTGTCTCAGAGGGCCGACGGCTCCAGGACGGCTCAGTACAGCTTCTCTAAGGCGGTGCTGGTGTCTCAGGGCGGAGGCTGCAGGGTTTTATCCTACTGCGAACCTCTGAGCTGCCTGCTAGCCTCCCAGCCTTCCCCTCACTCCACACTGGTGCCTGGTGAGATGCTCTTCCCCTCCCTTCCATGTCCTCCTTTTGACCCAAGTGCACGTATTTGTACTCCTCTTTGAGCCAGAACACATATTAACAACTTCAGAGAGGGTTCATTTTCAGTACATGCTCTCAATGTGTTCCATTAGTTTGATGTCATGTCAGCGTTTTTGGTTTTCTTTTGTAACGGCTAGTCTCTGAAGCACTTGGAAAAGCTGAAACTAAAAGTTGTATTTCCTTCTTTCACTTCCTCTCCTCCGTTCAGGTTGTGGGGTGAAGAAGGTGAGTGTAGTGAACATGAAGGCCAGTCAGTACGTTCCCATCCACAGTAAACAGATCAGAGGCCTGTCCTTCAACAGACAGAACGACAGCCTGCTGCTGTCTGCCGCCCTGGACAGCACCATAAAACTGACCAGGTATGCACACATGGTGACATCTCCAGCTTCACACAGGCTGTTCTTGTGTCTCTTTGATCACAGTAGGTGTGTATGTGTGTTTCAGTCTTCTGACCAACACAGTAGTTCAGACGTATAACGCTGGTAAACCCGTGTGGAGCTGCTGCTGGTGTTTGGATAACAGTAACTACATCTACGCCGGTCTGAGCAACGGCTCGGTGCTCATCTATGACACCAGAGACACCAGCACACACGTGCAGGAGCTGCAGCCACTCCGCTCCAGGTACACACCAAACAAGAAGTCTGCATTGTGCTTTCATCCTCATTTAACCCTCCTGTTATCTTTTTCTTTCAATCAATGTTCATCATTCAAAAATAACAGTAGATCAACTCACTGGTAGCAAGGGGTTACCTATGTAGTCAACAAATAAACAAAGTGCCTGACACTGGTTGGTCAACACGTTTATGTAAATCATTTTCTTGAGGGTAAAATGTGTTGTTAATATTTGAGGATAATAGGAGGGTTAAGAATTGATCTATTTTTGAAATGTGGATGTGGTCCTTCAGAGAGCAGTATGGTGAACATTGATCCACCAGAACACTAATGATGAACTGTGTTTCTCCAATGCTCCTAACTTACTGTAACGTGATGGCACCAGGTGTCCGGTGGCGTCTCTGTGCTATGTTCCACGGGCAGCGTCCAGCTCATTCCCGTGTGGCGGGCTGATTGCCGGCTCTCTGGAAGGTGGGTGTTTCTGGGAGCAAGTGAACGAGACCACCTACAGACCTCACCTCCTGCCCCTGGAGACCGCCGGCTGCACCGACATCCAGGTGGAGACGGAGAGCAGACACTGTCTGGTCACATACAGGCCTGGTAAGACCCCAACTCTGCAATGAATAGACTCACCTGCCCAGAGATAAATCATGACGCTAAGTTTACATCTGTAACATTTTGATTACGGAAAGAGAAAAACAGCTTTACCTGAGGGTACAAGGGTCAGAATTCCCCACAGTTTGTCAACACGACAACCAGTGGGATGGAAGCGGTCAAGTGTCTATGCTGAGTATAATGTTGAGAAAAAGAAAACTTAAAACAAAAAAGGACTTCCTGAAAGCTTTGGTTAGCATGTGTTGTCTACACAAGTGGAGAGATGCTCATCTGTGGCCCCATCAGGCAGCCACATCACTGTCTGGAAGTACAATAGCAGACCAGGTAACACTAGCAATCAGAGAAGCAACAGTCCCTCGCTGATTCCTTCCATCATACATAACATAGACGTCCATGGACAGAAACACAACAAGGGCGATGGGGGTGTTCATTGAAAATGATCTGTAGCAGTTTTGGTACCTGGAGACATGGGCTTTTGCCACTTTATGAAATTGACCACCATGAAAAGTCCCAGCTAGAACATCTTTTCTGAAGATGCCCAGCTTAAGTATTGAAACTGGCATATTGCTACTTTACTGGGAACAGTTTTCTCACTGTGCAGTAATCCAAACATGGCCTAAAAAACAAAACGAGGTACATGTTGAACCATGGGCCAACTTTTTTTTTCTATCCCTAAAATGTACATATTACAGTATTTCATAGATAGAATAAACCTATGTGCAGTACAGAAATAAATGCAGCCTTGGAACAAAGGCTTTTTTTCTACGTTGGTTAATGATCAATTATTAATACTTGACAAAACTGTGCCTATTATAAGCTTCTTTTCAAAACGCTGCCCTTAAGCATGGATGCTTTAATTGTCAAAGCCCTGTGTCTCACAATGCAGCTACAGAATGACTCCAGCAGCTGTCTGATTACTAGTACCCATTTGTACAGCATCACTCCCACCGCTGTCACTAAAAGTTTATATAATAAAAAAAGAACCAGATCAGCAGTTTGGTAGACGCACACTATTTATAAACCTCTATTTGTTAAACAGGTAATACAGTTGGATTTTACAAACTAAAGCGATGGCCTGATCACTTATGAAGAATGAACTAGTTGTACTTTGCTGCAGCAGGAAAAAATCCTGATTCATAAACAGCTTCCTGAAAGTGGAGCAGATGTTGCTAACGTCTCAAATGTGCCACTGAATAACATGAAGTTTTGTGCACACATCATTCTAACACTTGGCCTTTTGCGCCTTTATTGGATGCTTGTCAGACAGACCGGAAGTAACGGGGGAAGTGGCATGCCGCCAAGTGTGCAGGCCCTTCTTCCTTCCTACACAGTTTTAACAACCTGTTGTCAATGTCAAGTTGTGCTGTTGTGTACAGATGAATAATTCCTTTCCTTCCTTTAGCTATTAAATGGAAAGTGTTATGTATTATTACTAGGTTACCAATTGATTCATTATTTTATCTGGAATTATTTGTTACCTGCTCCTGGAAAGTAGTGACTGAAATGTGAAAGAAAAGACCTCATCACTCCCCTAGCATTTTTAAAACCCATCACAAGAATTGTACTATTGATCCATTTTGGGTGTGCACCTTGAAATTATTTTTATTTTATGTCCACATCAACCAATGATGATCCAGCCTGAGGTGCTGTTTCATTTAAACCCTGAATCAGGACTCCCTCCGTCAGTGCTGTTTGAAAGCAGAACGGTATTTAACTGTAGATGTTCATGTTGTCTCTGGCACAGGACGCTCCAACCCATTCCTGCGCTGTGTCCTGATGGCTCTGAACCGAACCCCCCAGCAGGACTCCAGTCAGATACCCAGCTGCTCCTGCTCACCGGTGCAGACGTTCAGCGCCGGCTCATCCTGCAAACTGCTCACCAAGAATGCTGTCTTCAGGAGCCCAGAGGGAGGCGGGACGCTGGTCTGTGCTGGCGATGAGGCGTCCAACTCCACCATGGTCAGTTCTTTGTGTGTGCGTGGATAGGATACAGCAATTGGCCACAACATTATGACCACAGGCAGGAGAAGTAAATAATATTGATCGTCTTCTGACAGTTGTTCTGCTCGGAACATTTTGGACCTTACAGTCAGTCATGTAGATGTTACTTAGACATGTCAGCCTCACACACACACAGAAATGGTTTAGGAACAACTCAAAAAACATGAGCACCACAGGACACCCTGAGAAGGCCCTGTCTGTTCTCTGATGAGGTACAAGAGAGACCTACATAATATTAATTCAGTTCAGTTCAATTTTATTTATATAGCGTTAATAACAATACAAATTGTGTCATGACGCTTTAAAAAAAACCAACCTGAAACCTCCAGAGTAAGCCTGAGGGCGACGGTGGCAAGGAACAACTCCCTTATTAGGAAGGTTGTTATAATGTTATGCCTGATCTGTGTGTGGTTACTAGTTTGTTCTTTTAATGCACTAAAATACATTTGATATTTATCTTTTTCATTCTGACATTAATATATAATTGAGAGAGCCCACAGTTGCCTAGAAATATTAATCTTTCTCATGTATCCGTCTCCTTGTCTGTCTTCCTCCTCCTCCTCCTCCTCCTCCTCCTCCTGCTCCTCAGGTGTGGGATGCAAGCAGTGGCTCTCTTCTGCAGAAGCTTCCGGCCGACCTCCCGGTGCTGGACATCAGTCCCTTCTCGGTGAATGGCGAGCACTTCCTGGCCTCTCTCACCGAGAAGATGCTGAAGCTGTACAAGTGGGAGTGAGTGAGGACGACTAGATGAATGTGGACCTCTGGTGTCCTCCAGAGACCAGGGAACAAAAAAGCACACCGCAGTGCCAGAGGAGAGAACGCAGTGTGTGCGTGCGTGTGTGTGTGTGTGAAAACTAAATGCTGCTAAACTTTTATCTGTATGTTTACACAGACAAATGTCTGGAGGAAACCTTTCAGATTCATCCCTTTGTAGTTTCTTTTTCTCAGCTCTTTCAACCAAACATCCATGTTACTGTGTAACAGCATGAAGCCTGAGTCAGCTGTGGGGCACTTGGATGTACTTCCATTCAGGATTGTGTATACATGCGGGAAAAGGTCAGATTAATAATGCATAACACTTGTCACTTGGTTAGTCCCTGCAGAGGCTCAGTCATCTCAGCTGGGCAAGTGGTTGAAGTATTGTCAACAGAAGGTGTTTTTTCTCTTCTTTTGAGTCTAATGAAAGCGTCTGCTGTGTCAGCCCTGCACATAAATGACTGACACCAACATTTCTGTAGCTCTTTGCTACAAATCCCATATTTAGACTTTTTTTCTTACCATTTTCAGCCTGTTCAGGTTTAGACGTGTGCGGCCCATGCAGCCATTTGTCCTCATTCATTTCTGTACTGAATGGAAATGAATTGGTAGACTTATCACAGTTGGCATCCAGTCTGGGCTTTCGCCATCATTCCATCTGCCAGTTGCCTTCTCAATGAATCCTTCTGTTATTAGGACTGTAAATGACAATCTGTCTGGTTGTTTTCAGTTCTGTTGTTCACTGTGATAGATTACATGAGAGTGCGTTGTACAGAAATGACTGAAAATGTTTTGGCTCCCTGGGATGGGAGTTTCAAGACCAGTACAAAAAAGGGCCAGACATGTGTATAAGTCAACAACAGTAAATTATTAAAGGAACCATTACCACTGGTTTACTCGCAGCCGGTGTATGTCATACACTGCTGCTGCCAAATCATATCACACTTTAGATTCCTTCCCTCCGGGCAAGGAATCAGTAAAAATCGTCTTTATCTTTGCAACATGGCTCCTATGGATCAACCTTTCTTTGTGCAAGAATAATCTATCACTGTTTTTACTCAGGTCATGCTTCATATTATGATCACTATCATGATAGTGCAGTGCATTTGTGCAGCTATGTAACCAAAGTCTGGGATGTCCGATGGTACGTGAGTCCACCTAAAAGTGCAAGTTTGGAAATGACCACAAAATACGACCCAGCTTTTACCTTTGAATAAAGGCGGCCTAATATTCAGTGTCATCTAAAGCTGGTAGGACGGATTGGAAAACGCTTGGTTGTACTGTAAACTATTCATGATTCGTACAGCTCTGAACACAGAGCTAGCACAAAGTGGCTTCAGGCATCAGCTCTGTGTTTACAAATCATGAATAAAATAAGTCCAACACTCGACTGAAGAGAAAAAGGGATTCGCCACATGAAGCTCAGCTGAGATCACAAAGTTTTGCTGTTTTGACCAGAAACAGTGCAACTGGCTGCCACTTTTTAGCCCGCAGACAAAAACATGAAATGCTCGTTCCTTCAGCTTATTAAATTACATTCATTCAGCTCGGTATGCTTGGATTTCCAAGTTAAACCAAGGAGTAGCTGTGTGCTGAACGAGAGCAGACACCCCTCTTCATTCAATCTGTCCTACCACTTCCCTTTTATGCATTTCTGTATTCACGTCCCTCAAACTCTTACAATCCCCTCATTCCAGGTTTTATTTCAGTTTGATCCCACTAAACATCAAGTGCCAAAGTAATCTGATGGTATCGGTTTTACTGTCCTGTGTTTCTTTGTAAAGGAAGTTGTATATATGTATATTTGCTACCACTCTTTTATGTATGACTTCAGAATGAATAAAAATTGTGTTATTTTTATCTTAAATTGCCAGTATGGACTGTTTTTTCAATTTGCTTTCAATTTGAAATCTGCTCATGTGATCTCTTGACGATAAGGATGAATAAAACCCCTACAAACAGTCTCGTACAGATATTATAATACCTCAAAACTTGTGCAATAATGGCAAGGTGAACACATTTTTAGACATTTTGCAAAGGAATGAGACTTGTGGAAAATAAAACTCAAACTGTTGCCAGTTAAATCAGAAAGAAAAGGAAAGAAAATAGACAGATAGGGTTCCACAACTTCTCATCCCTTCATCCTCCCTCTTGCACCCGCCACCACCTTATCCCTTCATCTTCCTACACCTACCCTACTTCATCCTCTTTTCTCTCCTTTGCTTTTCCCCCTCTTCTTTTTAGGCCCTGTCTGGAGTCCATCATTTTCTTGGCCAGCCACTCCCTGACATGGAACCCCCCACTCCGAGTCTCCTTCACTCTGGCCACTCGTGCCAAGGAGGCTGGACGAGCCTGACAAGACAAACCTCCACACTCATCATCTCCCTCCCTCCCTCCCATCCTTCATCCCACTTCTGCATGTCTTTCCATTGAACTCAATATCTTAAAATAATGACTCATGTTCCCTCTATGCTTAGCTGACCGGTTCTTGGCCTAATATGGGTCACTACAGTAGTTGATTGGGCTTAACTGTTAAAACGTCCAGCTTAACATAAAATAATATTGTTCACCTATCACACACTGCATAGTAAAAGAAAAAAAAGTGCTGCATGAAATGTTTCCAAAGTTTTGATAGCGCAGCATAATGTATAGATTGCACAGATTTTTCATTTTAATGGATATGTTTATTGGTGAAAACCATCTTAAGAGTTAAATGTCATAATCATATACACGTGGACAAAATTGTTGGTGCCCTTATGTTAAGGAAGGAAAAACCCAAGATAGTGAAATAACTTGAAACAGAGAAAAGTAATGAATAAATAATAATAAATAAATAATAACTGAAGATGAACTAATGAAACTCAGACATTGGTTTTGAATTGTGGTTCAACAGAATCATTTTAAAATCAAACTAATGAAACTGGCCTGGGCAGAATTGACGGTACTCCTAACTTAATATTTTATTTCACAAACTTTTGAGGCAATCATCAAAATTTCTGTAGCTCTCAATGAGACTTCTGGACCTACTGACAGGTATTTTGGTCCACTCCTCATGAGCAAACTGCTCTACCTGACTCGGGTTTAAAGACTGCATGTTTCAGCTCTATCCACAGTTGTTCAATAGGATTTAAATCGGGGCTCTTGGAAGGCCACTTCAGAATAGTCTCGTGTTTTGTTCTCAGACATTCTTCAGGTTTTTTAGCTGTTTGTTTTGGGTCATTATCCGGTTGGATGACTTATGACGTATGACTGAGTTCAGGTTTTCTGACACTGGGCAGCACATTTTACTCCTGGGAGATTGCACTGAACCCCTCATTGATTCAATGTCAGATGCAGCACAGCACAGTGTTCTTTTCTTTGTGTGCTACATTTTTGCGTCTTAGGACACAGAGCTGATGTGACTTGCCAAAAAGCTCTAATTTTGTCTTATCTGCCCAAAGGACATGCTCCCAGAAGCTTTGTGGCTTGTCAATATGCATATAGGCAAAATTCCACCCCAACAGTGGAGTCTTCCTTAGGTGTCTTCCATTGGCTCAAACGGCGACACGTGGCGCGATCTAACTCTCATGTACCTTGACCTAGGACACACCTTAGTTTATCATGTCCATATGGTCAAGTTATTTTCAATCTTTTCTAGGGGTACCATGATTCTTGTCCGGGCTAATTTCATTGGTGCATTTTTTTTCTTTAATGGGTTAGAAAATGAATGTAGATCTAGGTGAGTCTTTTATTGGTAAGATGTGCAGATTCAAACTAACATATAGTTTGTTTCCTTGTGTCAAAGATAATAACCACAACTGCTCCGACCTAGCACAGCTAAGTATGAATTGTCCTGCTCCTCATAGAAATACAGACTTTCCTCCTGTTTTAGTAATGTTTGCTAAGCCCTACAATGACCAGCTGCCATAGGAAATAACTGCATCTTAACAGAAATTCCATAATAAACAGCTAAAAAAAAACAAGAGATGACAAAATAACCTTTTTTTCAACCCAAACTGGATATGCAATCAATTAACCATCAAAGAGTGTGCAGACATATATGTGATAGATCAATCCGATTGTTTCAGTTCTACTGCAATGTATGTACAATTGAACAGTGACTGTATGTTTGTGAATCAGACCTTCAGTGAACTGCCTTTCTGTATTCAGTAATGGAAAAATACACACTGTCAGCCTTGGTCTTTGGTATAAATTGCTTTGATTTAACGAGTAATTCAGACAATATTTAGCTCTGGTGTCTTTTAACAAGTGACAACATTTTGCAGAATAGGATATTTGTGTTTCTCAAAGAAGTGTTTGCATGTGTAGGAAAAAGAAAATCATCTGTCATGTCAATTGAAACGGTTTTAAACGGCACCCCAACCCTGCCTATGTGTTTTTACTCATCTTAAAATAGTGACTAAAGCTGCAATCCAAAGTCATTGGTTGACTGTCATTTGGTGGATCATTTTATTTACATTACAGCGGATCCCTGGGTACCAGTTACATTCGTTTGCACATGGCAAATATTGTTTAAAACCTTTTGTCTCCCACTAAAATTATAAGTAAGGTAGGAAAAGACTTCCCGTTGTGGCTGACTGGATGACTCAGAGCACGAACTCGCAGGTACTTATTTATTTATGAGCTAGCCACTGCCACCCTAGAGGGGGAGAGGAATCCGTCTGCAACTTTACTCGTAGTTCCCATATATCCGACAGCTCCTGAACGCAACAGCAGACTGACTGGCTCTGTGAAGATGGCGGACTGTATACGTGTTCCTCTGCTCCTGCTTTTGATGTGCATCTTGTCGTTTGTGCATCCAGTTGCAGCAGACAACAATGCCATCAAATCGGTCCCCAGTGGTGTAAACTTACAGAATCTAGGCGGGGGTCCGGTCCCCGTGAATCCCGGAGCAGTTGAGAGGAACCAAGGCGCCGGGGCCTCGGTGTCTCGGAGGCGCTCTACCGGCTGGAAGTTGGCTGAGGAGGCGGTGTGCAGGGAGGACCTGACCCGGCTTTGCCCCAAACATTCATGGAGCAACAACCTGGCGGTCCTGGAATGTCTTCAAGACAAGAAAGAGGTAAATTTGCGGGAGGGAGTCCTGTGATTGCAGGGAGAGATGCAGGGTGTGCCTGCTGAACGTACCAGTTAGCGTTAGCTTCCTTAGTTAGCCAGCTGCTAGCCAACGTATTGAGAGAACGTCACGTCGTATGTCGGCCAGAAATGCAGTAATTTATAACTTGTGAAATAATCTTTAGCATGACACCCTCTGCATAAATGAACTGAAAATGTGTTCGAAGTCGTCAGGAGGCACTCTTCAGTTCGGCAGGACGCAATGCCACGAACGACACTTACCTTCTTTACGACTTGCAAGTTTTTGAAACGTGTCCCCCTAATAAATGTTGTCTTTAACGTCGCACATTCAAGAAGAACTAACCATTGCTCTGTAAAAAAAAAAAAAAAGACAATTAGACGACATCTGAAATAAACCGTCTTTCGTTTATAAAGTGCTGGCCGAATTAAGTAGCAGACATGGTTATTATCGATGAAGTCTGTGTTTTGTTCACTTCATTGTTACGATCTGATAGTGAGCTAGAACTCCATAAACTAGGAACTTAGTTTAATGGTGTTGTTCGGAGCCGTTTCAACTCAAAGCGCTAGCGGCTAAATGCAACATTATCTACCATCGTTTTGACGTTCTAGTTTGGAGCCACAGTTCAACACTGTTTTAGCCAAACCAGTAACCAGATAACTTTTTAATCCTGGATAGTCTACGTCAAGGCTGCTAACGAAACGGTAACCGTGACCGTTATACCGCTAACTAATGTAGCTTCAGCAAGGTGTTAGCACAAATAACATTACCTTAATTATTTTCGCTAATATTATTATCATTTTAAAATCCTTTTCATCTATCATTTTGTGTACCACTGGCAATTACCAACAACGTTGCATTTTATTTTTAGACCGCAGTAAGCTCTAGTGAGGTGTGCTATTCCCTGGTTTAACATCCGTCTCGTAGTGATATAGGAGTGTTTAAATCCATTTTGCCGTAGTAAAGGTAGTAAGTGGCCTCCACTTGAGCCTGGCTGAGCACCAGGATGACAACCCTTTGATTTTTGGCGTAGCTGTCTTGGCATGTTTAGGCAGCACTGCAATATATACATCAAAAACACACCCACACACACAAACACATACATATACATATATATATACACACACCCCATAATTAAAATTTCTGGAGAAATATGCCTGTAATGTGGGTGTTTAAATGTGGAGAAATGGACCATTCAGTCACGTAAACCATTTTATAGACGGAGCTCCACTCTCGACAAATGTTACTACTACTACTACTTGTCTTGGTGATGGGCTGATAGCACAGACAGTGGGAGAGAGAAGACAGAGCTTGAGAAAGATGGAGGTGAAGGATACATATCACTGTCTTGTCCAATGCCACGTGGCATGTGCTTATTTTCTGTTGCATTTTAACATGCGGTTACAGCTCGCTTGGCTTACCTGATACAAACAGGGCGTTGCAGTTTTTCTGCTCGGACATTTTTCAGTGAAATCATTGCCACTTCCACAGCTTCCACCTCCTAGCATGTAATGTGGAAAGTACCCACTGTGGTGATACAGGACAGACTGCGGATGAAATGGTCCAGCAGATGGACTCTGAAACAGTGGCATTGGTGAACAGTAGCCACACTGACACCAGGTAGTGTTGCCGACACCCTCTCCTCTCAAAACCACCGGTTTCACCACTTCTTCAGTGGTAGCACTGTTTCCACGCTGTATCGGTTCAGAAGCATATCCAATAGGATTTATACCGAACTCCAGATCTCTTTCTATTTCATCCTCGTCCATTTCCAATGGCATTTAGAAGGATCCAACCAACGGTGTGATATATTTGATTATGTTACTTCAAAATGGTGACTCTCTGACAGGCAAGCCAGGTGGAAATTACACAAATTATACTTCTTGTATGTTTTATTTTAGCAACTTTGTAATATTTGACTTCAGCAAAGGTGTTATTTCTGATATAGTTTGCTGTACAAGGACCAATAAATGTACATTTCATTTCCCCTTTAATGTTTTATAAGGCAGTCTGTGTGTCATTCAGTTTAAAGTGAACAGTATTCTGACAAAAGAGTGACATATGGCTGAGATAAAACTCTTGCCAATCAATCGTGACCCGGACCTGGACCTGTTATTTTGATTATCAACAAAATCTGCCACTACTTTCTTTAATGGATTGATACGTTAGAGATAAAAATGTTTACCGTGGTATAATATGGAAGAACAATCATTCGTTACACTGGAGATGCTGCAACCTCTGTGTTTGATCCCAGCTAGTCATCCTTAAGGGAATTGAAGTTAAAGATAATGGCAGGTTGGAGGCAGCAGGATTGGTGCATCACATGTACACTTGCACAATATGATCACATGATTAGGGAGACATGGTAACCGTTTTCGTTTTTTCACCATTAGCAGGGAGTAGTTTCTTCTCACACTCCCATATCTTTCGCAGACTAGGTGGTGATTTCTTGGTTCACCATGCTGCTTTTGTGACCTTTAGGCTCATTCAAGAGCTCCTTGAGAGACCAGCCTCAAGCTCTGGTGGTGGACTGCACGGCTACAGAGCTCATTCCCCCCTTTTTTTAAGCTCATTATCTGCCTGTCAGCAGCAGAAATACAGCAGACTGAGAACTCTCTGTTTGCTATAACAGGAGCTTACAGCTGCCCATTATCTGCTTACTCACAATCACAAGACAACGTCCTCTCTGGTGGTAGAAGTCATCATGAAATGCTCTGTCCCGTTTATAGAATGTGGGACAATGAACTGCTGAGGAAAAGGCTAAAAGAGAGGTATTATAAAAGGCGGACAGTATAAAGAACGCAACAGTCAGTGAATCACTCATGCAGTCTCCATTATTGCAGGTTTTATTTATTTTTTTACTATTGTGATTGCCTCTGTTCAGCTTCTTCACATTTAACGCGTGACGTGAGGAAGATAATTAGAGCTGACATGAGTTGAATAACAGAGTATTAATCTGCATCAATTTTAAAAATGTGGGAATTATTTAAGCCATTCATCCAGCTGCTCAGCAGAAAATCCAAACAATGTCTATTTGTAATATCTGAAATGAGAGGATTTTACTTTTACTAACCCCTCAAATCTAACATCTGTAATGGCTTGTTTTTTTTCTGACATTATATAGAAAATATACTCAATACATAAACAAAATGACATTTATGTAATAATAATAAGCTGGATAATAAGCTGGACCAAAAAAATGAAGGTTACCTGGTTAATCAACACAATAATATGAATAAAAATCAACTTAGTCCTTTGACAAATCGTTGGATGTCACATATTAATGTGCTTCTATATGTTACTTACATGGATAAAAAGATTTCCTTCACTAAACTCTTATGTTTAAGTGAAATACTCGGTTGTTAAAACTTTCCTTGTTCTTGTACTGTCCTTTTGTTAGTCAGTATCTCAGTGTCATCTCCACCAGACTGCTTGCTGATTCTCATCAGGATCTTTTTTTAATACCACGTAAAAATGACTCTGAAGTTCAGGACTGGTATGAGCATGCAAACGATTTGATATCAGATATTTCGGTTCTGTAAGTCGTTTGTTTTTTCCAAGCTTAACATAGCAGTGTGCCTTGACATCTTTGGAATCTTAATGCCCATTTTTTTTCTGCAATCATTCACTGGTTAATTAGTTGAGCTTGCGTTTTTCCTCACTCTGTTAAACTCCACTAGGACCTCTCGGTCCTGTTTTTTATGGGATAGTAAAGTTTAAGTTTGCCTGACTGGGCTGAGTTCTCTCTTAGACACAAGAATAATTTATGTACTAGGAAGTGGTTGCCACACTTGAATTTATAAAATCTAATGTGTCATGACCTGTTAAATAAAAATCTAACTGTGCTATTACAAAGCATGTTTTGAAAGAACAGTATAAAGGAACTAACAAAGGCAGTTCTAACGTATCCGGCCGTTAGTGACACTTTTTAAGACGCAGGCTATTGATACATTTACAAATGACCCATTCGTTAATTATCGTGTATGCTATAGACTATAGGATTGGTATCTAGTGGGTAGCCAATCCTATTATTCATTAGGTGAGAGTGTATCCCCTGTACTGTACGCGTCACATATCAGTAATAAACACACCAGAGAAAACTCAGTTAGGCGCAGGGACACCATGCAAACTCGGAAAGGACAGCAGCTTCAAACCCAAAACCCTTCCTTGCAGTGAGGCATTGGTACAGAGCACTGCACAACTCTTCCAAGGTTGATACGATACTTCTTGTATCAACATACTAGCTTGACGTTGTGTACATAAGACATAAGGTTATTGATTAAAGGATAGGTAGTCGGTAGCTGCTGTACCAACCATCTTTTGTGTCAGCTGGCCCTCTGCTGCTGTTCTCTG
The DNA here is from genome assembly GCF_022458985.1 of Mugil cephalus. NCBI lineage: Eukaryota > Metazoa > Chordata > Actinopteri > Mugiliformes > Mugilidae > Mugil > Mugil cephalus. Next base: position 25,039,481 of record NC_061779.1, read on the forward strand.
GCTTGAGGGTGAGATTAAGAGCTGCTTTTAGATTCAACACATTTTTGTGTGTCTCGATTCTGCCCTCTGACCGTCCTGCTGGTGGCTGTGGTTTTGTGTACGTGGTGCAGAGCCTTGGAGTCCAGAGGGAGGAGACTTCGGAGATTGAAGTCTCTACTCTGACCTGTCAGCTGCATGGGCCCCTGCTGTCTGCTTCTGTTTGGTCCTACCAGTTGTACCCAGTTATACAGTTATCAACGCATTAACGCTACAGGACACCATTTTTTTTGTTTATTATCATCATCATATAAAGCTTCTTTGAACAACACAGGGAATAAATATCAGCACACCAACCTTCTGAACTTTGGAGTTGTAAAAGATAAACATTAAGAGAGCACTTGTGTGTTGTTTTCTTTGATATCTGCCGTTAGAGGATCTGAAAACATCCTTTTGGAGAACTGTACTGAAAATACAGATGTTAATGACTATATTTTTTCCTGTATTGCTCCAATACCTGATACAAACCTGACCAAGAGCAGAGAAAAGTACAAATTTTAAGAGTACATCTAGCTGAAATGAATGCAGCGTAAGCGGTTTAACAGCTTCTGGTCGCTTATGTTCTGTCTCTAGTCAGTATAATTAAAGAGACAGTGTATGTTGCTCACTGTAACACCTGACACTTATGCAACACTGTCAAGTTCCAGCTCTGTCGAGGCCGTCAGCAATGATCTGGAGACATTCTATCTAGCGTGCTGATGTCCACTGTGTGTGTTTTATTTGTTGCTTTTGTCCGTCCTTTGTTGTCTTCACGTCAATATTTGCCTGCTCTTGTCTCTGAAGCATCAAATTATCTTCTAATTGCATGTAAATGTGTTGTTTGAGTTTTGTTGGTCAGTCTAAACAAGGCGTCAATTAGGACCTTGGAAAATGAGAATCATCTTTCAACGTTTTCCGGTTTAAAGACGTTGTCAGTAGTTAAAGAAAGTAATGATCAGATGAATGTATCATGAAAAGGATCAGTACTTACAGCACCACTTGTATTTTGAGCTGCATGATTAAAGTCAACTGCTTGAATAGTCTTGTGTCGTGGGTTAAGTTTCTTCTTTATATTTTAAAAAGTCTAAGTGTTGCAGAAAAGGAGAACTTTTGTGCCGTGGCCCGTTGGCTGTATAGGTCACATTAATGTCACAGGATACGAAATCAAGCTCATGATAAGAGCTGTGTCGACATACTACGGTCTCAGTCGGAGCTTTGATGTTCACTGCTGATATTAAGTACTCGTACGTGCGTTTTGATATTTCCCTCTGATAGAACACTTGCAGAAGGGAAGATTAGAACGGTCATGAAGCCAACGTTAAGTTCAGAACAGTTATTGAGCAGGAAGTTATTTCTTTGTTTTAATGAGTGAACCTGTTTGGCAAATAAAGCTGATTTATGAAGTTGTTAAGTGTTTTTCTTTTAATTGCAAGGCATGAATGGACACACCGACAATGCTGACAGTGTTGTGCAAAGTGTACCAGTGTTGCTCCTTTCTGTTTGTTTTTGAGTAACTTTCCCTTTATTTGATATCGCGGCAGTTACAGTATCAACGTGTTAATGTTCCCCTTCAATGAGTGCACAGACAATATCCTTGAACTAATCCTTTCCTACACATCTATTACTATTTGAGTTTATCTTGCCACAGTTGTGTGTTCAAACTACCTGTGTGATGTGTCCAGAACCACACATGCGCTGGACACAACACCAGCCATGCAATCAAAGCTGGTATTTTGCTTTATTTAGTTTTGTTTTTAGATTTTATTAAAGGTGAATGTGACCTCAAGCTGTCAGACTCCACTAACTTACATTATGAACCAGCAGTAAAATATTTGCAATACCCATCCAGCAGAAATGAAATAAACCTGTTTAGCTTTAAATCGTACTGTCGTTCTGACATATGCGACATTTTAAAGTGTAACAACAGTCATTTTGAAGGACAACAAAGGCAAAATTGAATGGAATAACAAACCGCCCCCAAAGGAAACATGAACCGGAAATAACATACTAAAAGCCACTCTTATTAAGAATGAGCTGTATGTGTTCAGTGTTTACTGTTTTGAAGATCTCCGTTACACCTTCCGCTGGATTTTAAATGTCAGCATCTCGCCCTCTTTTCACTTTTTGCATGAAGCAGAAAACACATCTGCCACACACCTGACCCAAACTCTGCTCAGCCCAACTGCTTTGGTAGAGGGAAAAAATCCCACTTTTTGTGTGGAGAAACGGAAACAGTTGACATTTTAAGAGTGCTTCTATCTGGTCTGAATGCACAGTAAGTGGTTTAACAGTTTCTGGTTACTAAAGTCGTGTCTCCACGATTAAAAAGCCAGTGTACACTGCCCACTGGAGACATTCTATCTAGCGTGATGTTCACTGCAGTGTGTCATTTGTTGCTTTTGTCCGTCCTTTGTTGCCTTCATGTCAATATTTGCAGGACCTGCTCTTGTTTCTGAAGTATCAAATGATCATCTAATTGCATGTCAATGTGCTGTTCGAGCTCCAGTTAAATGTTTGAGTTTTGTTGGTCAGTCTAAACAAGGCGTCAACTAGGACCTTGGAAAATGAGAATCATCTTTCAACGTTTTCTGGTTTAAAGACGTTGTCAGTAGTTAAAGAAAGTAACGATCAGATGAATGTATCATGAAAAGGATCAGTACTTACAGCACCATCAGTGCACGCCTGCGTTTTGAGTTGCTTGAATCGTACCCTTAAATGTAAATAAAACTAGCTGCACATTAAATTTAGAAAGCTTATCTCTATCTTTGTATTTTAAAATGTCGAAGTGTTGCACAAAAACCATCTGTAATCTGAAGACCATCGACAGAGGGATCCTTGGGTTTCGTCAGCTTAAAGGCCTTGTCAGCTGGTCCAGATATTTTAATGCCCACTGATTTCCTATGTGTAGGCATTTGATTCATCGTGTTGCTTTTTGCTGGGAGCTTTAGAAAGCATTTTCTTCTTTTAAAAGGACGATAAACACGAAGCCCACGCATATAGACCCGTACACCCAGCTGCTGTGTTCTCTGCGTCATGACTCCGAGCATTGGAAATGGCGACTTCCCTCTGGATTCTCCTCCACTCCTATCTCTCGCTTAATGTGTCATTTTCTCTCGCCATCACTTCCTCTCACCCATTTCCAATTATAGCTCGGCCTCACTCTAGTTTTCCCAAGACAAAAGGAGAAGAGCTGATGAAGTTTAAATTAGCTGCAGCTATTAAATGAGTTGGAAGCTTTAACTGATTTTTCCCATTCAGTTAGTTGGAGCTGGCACGGCGATAAACAAAACCATGCCTGGAAATTTCAGCTATGTGATTGGGTGTGTCTGTCTTGCAAGGTTAAGGCTCTAACAGCTGGTCAGCAGCTTGGACCTTCGCACAAACAGTTCATAATTATGATTAACACAGTAATTCAGACTTGGTGAGCCTCAACATTTATTTTCTGTTGACTCACAAACTGCTATTACCACACTTTTGTCCAATTCACAAATATGTGAGAGATTTTGGGCTTTCTGAGACATGCAGATCCCTGGACAGAGCTGGCTACATGCTCACAAGACACACTGTGTAGCTGGACCCCTGTGTGCAGCTTTTAGAGTGCGTCTTTGAGAGAGAGAGAGAGAGATCACTGACTCGGCTAATGAGCTTAGCAAAAAAAATGAAAGAAAAGAGCGTGGTACCATGGTTTGTAGTTCTTCCAGATATCCGAGCCTGCCAGCTAATCCTAACTCTTCTACCATTTAACTTAATTTAACTTTGTGTACTACATTTCTAAATTTTGACATAAGATAGAAACTTGTTTTGCTCTTCTGGTGTTGGGTGTGTCAGCTGTTCTGGGTCAGTTTTCTTGGCCCATTTACTCATTCATTCACTGTTTCGAACCAAGTCATCTGAATGCTGTTTCTCAGTACGGTCAGGGTGAGATCCACACCCCCATCCCACATTTCAGTATTTGCATTGTTGCACTTATGTGTAAAACACAAACACAGATGCAGACGTTCTCACACACACACACACACACACACACACACACACACACACACACACACACACACACACACACACACACACACACGCAGCCTGTTGGTCGTCCGTGCTGTGTCTGCCGTGTGCTGAACAGTCAGGCAGATGGGCATCGTTGATTTTTGTTCTTCTACGGTTGAAGGGGAGGGGAGGCTGTTGAACTGTAGACTCCGAGTTGCTCGTTGAGGCAGGAAGTCCAACAGTTCAGCTCAGGTTAACACAACGCAGCAGGAAAATATCTCTGTGGTCTCATCTGCCCGAGAGGCTGTGTCCCGAGTCAGGAGGTCACCCATGAAAGTGTGTCATTCTGAGGACCACTGAGCCAAAACTGCACCTCGTCCTCAAATGAGACGCCTACAGAGGTTTAACCGCAATGTCACTGCTAGATTCAGCAACCTTCTGAACTCAGGAGTTGTAAAAGATAAACATTAAGTAGTTGAAGGGATGGGTAGGCGTAATCTTTTCTCAATGTGACACATTTACTCTCAGATGGTTCCACCCATGAATGAATCTTAGAAAAGCGTGTTGAAGCTGGCGTTATCCTTTACATTCTGACATCTATTTTCTCATGTTCTCTTTCAGGAAACGGAAATTGCTGCTGAATGCAACCATGTAAGTGTCTCTAGTTTTCACATTTCACCCATGGTATTTCCGGTTTCTTTTGACCTTTGACATGGAGACAAACAACAGACAAGCTCCAGTGAATCATAGCATGTTTGTTCTGTTTCACTCTGTATTTAAAACAGTCAAAGCCCAGACTGTGTGGTCAAACGTTGTGAGTGAAGCTAGTTTTATGAAATCTATACATCTAAAAAATGTAATTTGGCCTAGCTTGAACACTAATATCTAAATGTCTTTTGATTCTGGCCATATTCTGCAATAGTTTTTACACTCTGCAGTACATACATATTTTTAATCTTGCAACTGACTGACTGTTTTGTCATGGTCTATTATTCAAACACAGTAAACTACACATTGGAGATTTTGAATCGGCACAAAACCAGAAATGTAGAAATATAATCAAATTTCAGTATAAAATGCATGATTCTAATAACTGAAGTCAAAAGGTCATGTTTTAGATTTTTCCCCTGTTAATTAGTGTCATTGATTGTAAAGTTGAGTTAATTTTTCAACAGTAATAGCTGATAATAGGCGACATGTTTCATTATCTCCTCTCCTCCAGCTCCTGTGGAACTACAAGCTGAACCTCACCACTGACCCAAAGTTTGAATCTGTAGCAGTGGAGGTCTGTAAGACGACCATCTCTGAGGTGAGTCTCTAAAACCAAACCTCTACCCCTTAACTGCACGATTACTGTGTCAGTCCAGGCACTTACTTCACTTAGTTTAGTGGTTTTCAGGCAATCAGGCATGTGTTTTCCTTTTGGAGTGCAGGGTTTAGAGTTGAGTTGAAATCTTTCTAAAGTCCAAAGCAGGAAACCACACAAGATGTAAATAGCATGTGAATTTCAACTGCCTGTGCCTAATTTTTCACAATCTAATATATAGGAAGGAATTATCCCTAGGATGTGTTTGAAGTCTTAATTGGCCAAGAAGCAATTTATTTTTAAGCCTCTAAAGTTTCATGACACGGCTTTCTTCACAAAAACATTAACCATTTATTTGGTTTTACATACATACAACACCTTCCCAATATTGTGTAGGTCTCTCTTGTGCCTCCAACAAAGATGTGACTCATCAGAGAATGGACATGGGTCTTTCTGAGGGTGTCCTGTGGTGTCTGGTAACAGGATGTTGTTAGTGGGGGCCTTTGGGTTGAGGGGAGGGGCCTCTGAGGATCCTCCCACAGATACTTGATTAGATTTGGATCTAGTGAATTTGGAGGTCAGGTCAACACCTTGTTCTCTTTTCCTAAACCGTTTTTTGTGTGCGTCTGTGTCAGGCTGATTGCTTAATTTCCTCTGTAGATGGATCTCATGCAAATAAATGCAAATGAAGCAACGATCTTTTAATTTTTGATAACACATGTAGGGTTATAGCAATATGGAAATTGTGGCACTGTATGCACCTTAAAGAAACTGAAAACCCTGGCGTTTACTGAGGAACCCACTTCTCTCCACGTCACATTGAAAGATGATGATGATTTGTTTGGAAATATTATCTTCCTGCACTGTATGGAAACTAAAAATTGCTTAGAGCAATACACATAACAAAGAAGAGAAAAGGATTTTGTAAGAAACACCAGTGGCATAAGGTTTTCCCTTCTCCATAAGGCTTACGGGTATGGTTAAATAGACTTAGACAGACTTTAATGATCCACGAGTGAAATTACTTTGTCACTGTAGCTTTGTTGCACATACAAGTAAACACACATGAAAACCACAAGAAAGCCTAAATAAGATTACATTAAAATAAAATAAACAGTGTAATCACAAAAAAATACAGAATTAGCATTATGAACAAATACACAAAAAGTAGTTGGCAAAACAGTGTCCAAAGTAATGTAGTTGATTGGCCAGTTGCGTAGCAACAGTGGCATGGATCGTGTCGCAAGGTGTCTCCTTGCCCTTGTCTGTTGAGGGAGGGATGTACATTGAAACGGAGCATGTCCGCCCGTAGAGTCTGAAGCTGGGCACAGATGTACTGTGGTCCTATGAACCAGATCTCCAAAGCTCTTCTCATGACACACTCCCTCTGGGTCCCATCAAGCGCACACAGTCCATCGATCCTGCTGCCAAAGACCTCACATTCCCAGTGAGGACAGACGGCACCGCTGACCCGAACCAAAATGATCTGCAAAATACACTGCCTGGCCAAAAAAAAGTCGCCACCTGGATTTAACAAAGCACATATTGTATGTCAAATGGTGGTGGCTGCAAGCGAGCAATATATTTTGTCACTCCAAATCACATTTATTAATATAAGGAAAGCAAAGCAATGTGCTTACCCTCACACAATAGTGACTTGTTAAGTGGAAATTATAATTTCACTGTTACACAATAAATGTTCTTATAATGCCTCTATAAAATGGAAATTGGTGTAATACATTTAATTGAACTTCAACATGAAATTGTCGAATGGGTGCTTTACCCCATCAGAGGCTTTTACATTGAAATTTATATATAAATTAAATAAATATTGAATTTTAAGCTATGCCACCTAGCTGTAGTAAACTATGCAAGATAACTTGAGGAAAGTTACCCTGTACCAAATCCCTGTATTGGTTCTCTTCACTTAGATTAAGGAATGTGCAGCAGAGGAGCTGGGAAAAGGCTACCTGGTGTCCTGCCTGGTGGATCACCGTGGCAACATCACGGACTACCAGTGTAGCCAATACATTACCAAGATGACCACCATCGTCTTCAGTGACTACCGGCTCATCTGTGGCTTCATGGACAAATGTCACGATGACATCAACACTCTGCACTGCGGTAGCATCAGCACTGGAGAGAAGGTGAGTGGAAATGCTGCCATAACCACATTTAGTTTTCTACTCAGCAGGTGTTTTTAAGCTCCGACTAAGTTTGGTCCCATAATTAAAAGTACAGCTGTACAATATACTGTTGTCACTTTTTAGAGTGGAACATTGAAGTTAATACTATTTTCTGTATTTCAGTCAGTCTATACCATAGACTGTATATAAATATGGACAATGCGTCTCCACTCACTCACTTTGGACAAACTGAGGCTGTTTTCCTGGGGATATGGGCAGCGCCATCTTAAGTCTGATCAGTACAGTTCAAGACTAGAGACACGTTATTGATAATCTGCCACACGTCCTCCGGACTCACCTCTGTTTTCATTTAATTAATACTGTGCTCTGCTCTTACAAACAAGTGTTGGATTACACACTGCACTTTATTATTTTTTTTTAAAGTTTGCAGAGCTCTTTGAACTTTCTTTATAAATATATTAGTGAGAGTCTTGTTTTCCTCTTATGTTGCAAAGTAATCAAAAAAAAAGGAGTTATCATTGAATATATTTTTGAAAGGACATTTACAGTGGGTGCAGTGGAGTGTGCAATAAGTGAACAGTATCTGAATAATTTATGAAGTGACTGTACAAGTAAACAAAAGGCAGTCAGTTGTGCAAAAACTGTGTGGTGTTGTATGATTCATTTAGATTAGACTCAGTATGTATATTTTTCAACTTTGCCGTGAAAAAGTTAAATGTTAGGTTTGTGAGTAACGCTGAAAGGAGTCAGGCGCCATTTCCTTCCTGCTTTTATTTGCTTTTAAGTCCACTGATTACATTTTGATCTGTCGCTCTCCTTTTGTGCAACTGAGTGAGAGGAGTTTGACTGTGAATGTGTTTTCCCCTCACTTAGGAGACTCATAAGCTTGTGAGACAGTTTTAGCGGATATCATGTGTTATTCGTTGGCCCGAGTTGAGTTCATTATCAGAAAACATATCAGTTAAAAGAAAGTAAACATATCATTGTGGCCATGGAGTCGAGCATGTACTTCTGACAGCTGTGTTGTAGCTGCGCAGTCTACGTGGCACAGTGCTGAAAGTTAAGATTAAGTTCTGTTGAAAGGATCGTAGTGGCGAAATAGTTTCATGTGTTTACTTCTTATCTTTAAAGTATTTTGAAATGTCTTAAGCTACGTTACCTACGGTTCTCTAGAAAATGTAATAATAATTTACTGTAATTTAATGTAAAAATAATTTACTGAATTTCATCATCACGCACTGGAAGACAGGATAATCCTTCCCTACAAATAGTTAAATAATAAGATGTGTCTTCCAGCAGAAAGAAATAGATGTTCAGCTGGGATCAGGCAGTTGCAGGACAGAAAATTAAAGAGTCTTCCCAGAGCGGAGACACACTGACTGTGATACGTGACTGTACGTGCTATAACTGTGACCTTTGCTCTGTTCGCAGGACATCCACTCTCAGGGTGAGGTGATTGCCTGTCTGGAAAAAGGTTTAGTGCGGGAGGCCGAGGAGCAGCCAGGAGCACATGCCATCAAGGATGAGTGTAAAAAGGCCATCATGAGAGTCGCTGAGCTCTCCTCCGATGACTTTCACCTTGACCGCTACCTTTACTTCGCCTGTAGAGAAGACCGGGAACGCTTCTGTGAAAATGTGAGGATTTATAGATAGTTTTTTTTCCCACTTATCCACAGGGTTGGGGTCGTCCCTACTACATCAGCTCTGTTAGAGTTATAGCTCTGTAAAGTAGCTGACAGTTTTATTTTTTTCCTCAGACTCTTATATAAGTCCCGGGAACATTAATGTTTGCTCATTTCATTTTTGGGAATGTTACACATTGAGACGCAAGTTTGTTTTATTCAGTTCCACTGCTTTCAGTAGTCTTTCTCAATCTGTATAGCATTTATTTTTTGAATTAAAGGTTAATTCCTAAAGACATTTTGTTCTGGGTTTTTCAGATAATGGCCGGGGAAGGAAGAGTTTACAAATGTCTCTTCAACCATAAGTTTGAGGAGGCCATGTCTGAGAGGGTGAGTACTGTCCACATTAGTCTTTATTGTAATAAAGAGTGTGTGATATTATCAAGTTCTTTATTCAAATTGGAATTCAGACCAAATAAATGTTAAATTTTTATAAATTTTAAATATGAATGTTGCAAATTTTTATTTAAAAAAAAAAAAAACTCATTGGGGTGTTGATGTGGCTGTGTCCACAGTGCCGTGAGGCTCTGACCACCAGGCAGAAGCTGATTGCTCAGGACTACAAGGTGAGCTACTCACTCGCCAAAGCCTGCAAGTCGGACCTGAGGAAGTATCGCTGCAGCGTCGACACCAACATGCCTCGAGCTCGAGAAGCTCGTCTGTCTTATCTGCTGCTCTGTCTGGAGTCTGCTGTGCATCGAGGTAAGCAGCTCAGTCTCCAAGTCAATTACTGTTCCTTCCAATGTCTGTAATTGTTGGTTAACAGTCAGAGGCCACTTTGAGATCAATGATGTGTCAGTCTCCATCTGATTTTCTCTCGTCATTCATTGACATCTAAACTACGCTGTGAACCTTGGATGTCCGTCTCCGTTTAGTCCTGTGTAAAGCAAACACAAAAGCACTGTTGCTTCGATTGTGAGCAAAAACTGCAAAAAACTAAAATAATCTGTTCACCTGATTCTCATGAATGAAGTATTTCAGAAATGCTTTGATCGCTTTTTCAAATTTGGCTGAACTTATTAGATTGTGATCGTTCAAAGTCTCTGTGACCTCAGGAAACACATCTTTGAAAACACAGTCTCGCAAGGATTGAGGGATATGATAATTGTGTTCCACACAAAATACCAGTAAGACAAAAACTGACAACATTTTTCATCTAAAAGTCTTTACTACATTTATTATGCGATTAGGGCCAAGATTATATTTGGAATAAAAACAAAAATCCTTTGTCTTCTTTTGTAACTTATTTCTAATTGCAGCAACATTTGCATTTGTAATACAACTGAAACATTCTTATAAGTTTTGTTTAAAAAAAAAAAAAAAAAAACATTTAAAACCTTTAGAGAGGAATCCTAACCCATTAACTCCTCTGAGACGGGTTAGGGTTACACACAGTAGCGGCAACAGTAGATCATGGATGAGATGAAATGTAGCTACTTATAGTTGGCAAAAACACAGTGGTGACAAAAAGTGGATGACAAGTGGCATAACAATTGAGGCAGCAACATTTACTTATTTCTTTTCAAACAAAGCTAGTGTCCATATTCTAGCTACACAAAAGGCTTCCTTTGGCAACCAGAGTCTGGAACATCTTTTGGAGATGAGCATCCAATGCGGCTGTGGTTCTGCTCCATGAAACATGTACTTGTTGACTGTTTCATTCTCAAAACAGTCCAACACAGTTTGTGTTTGTGTGCATTTCAGGACGCGTGGTCAGTGGCGAGTGTCAGGGTGAGATGATGGATTACAGGCGAATGCTGATGGAGGATTTCTCTCTGAGTCCTGAGATCGTGCTGCACTGTCGCAGTGAGATCGAGGGTCATTGTTCCGGTCTGCACCGCAAGGGACGAACACTGCACTGTCTGATGAGGGTCGGCCGAGGAGACATGGGAGCCATCGAACCCAACTGTCAGAAGGCGGTGAGTGGGGACAATAGGACAGTTTGTTACAAGTCCATGGCAAAAAAAAAAACAAATGGGAGGGGATCTCATGACCCTGCCTTCCATGAATGTCACGCTTCAGACTATGTAAAGTACAGTATATTAACTGTTCTGCTTAGTCTGGCAATGGCTAGTGGCTAAATGTACCTTAGTAAGACTAATCTATAGTCTTAGTATATTAACTTCAGACAGCTTGCAAATGTAATGTAAGCAGGATTGTCTCACTAATCATTGACATCTGCATCTGAGTTCTGGTTTGAAATGCACCAGAAAACAGGGAGAAACAAGCAATCATGCATTAGAGAAAACTACTGCATTACTTAAGATGAGGTAAGATGAGGCAATCCTTTAATTATCGTACAGTGGGGAAATGTGCGGTGTTGCAGCAGCATACGGTTGATTTAATGGTGCACATGAGATAAAAAAGCAAACATTAAAAAAAAATTCTGCATTCTTTGTGGTTGGAAAGCCCCTGGATGTTTTTCTCTTGAGATGTGCATAGCAGTTGTGCTGTGAAGTGTCAATTTTATTAATTAGTGTCAACACTTTAGATCATGGGTTTCGGGCTTTTGCCTTTCAGCTGGAGACACCATGAATGAACATAAACAAAAAAGTAGTGGTTAACTGTCTAAACTTTGGGTCCAGTGTCATGTTGTGATGTTTAAACTCAGGACGGCACATATCTATTTTCTCCCTGTCCCCTAACCAACAAAGTGGAAACAGAGTGTTCCTCCCAGTGTTCCCAGAAACCAGTTGCTCACTGCTGTTCTGACTAAATTTGAACATGGGCAGTAGGAGGCTGAGGCACCGTCTAAAATCATTCCAAGTGGAGTCCAAACAGCCCATTCATGCAGGGAAATGGCCACGTTCGGAGGTGTTTCTCAGCTTACCGCTTTGAACTTTCGTCTGAATATTGTGGGTGGTGTTTTTTAAATTTAATAAATTGGTGCTCTCAGTGTTGCATGTCAAATAAACCAAGTAGCAAGCTGGCAGCAAGCTAAAGTGTACTAACCCTCAGTCTGTGCCCCATATGAGGCAGCTGGCTGATCTGACATCTCACAGCATGACAGAGCTCTGAGTGGCCTTGTTTCAGCTGTGTAGGCAGTTGCCTCCCTCAGTTTCAGTCTTAGAGCATTTATGTAGGTACTCGGCATGAATGCATCAATAATACCACTTGGGTTGTTAATGATGCAAGTAAGTCATGCTATCTTCAGGTGCTTGGAGGTGATGCTCTCCAGCATCACTGTTCTCCTGCCCTACTGTGGTTGTGTTAAACCTTTATACGATGTTGTTATTTCCTGCCTGCAGCTCCAGACGCTGATCCAGGAAGCCGACCCCGGAGCCGACTACCGCATCGACCGGGCTCTTAACGAGGCCTGTGAGTCTGTCATCCAGACGGCCTGCAAGCACATCCGCAACGGTGACCCCATGTGAGTCTTCTTCACGTTGTGTGTTACATGTACTGTCCTGATTCTGACTGTCAATGGATTCTTCTGGCGTATATTCATAATTGATGCTTTTTGTTTACTCTGCCTTGTCGCTGCACTGAACCTTTCTTTCGACGCACAGACAGAAATAACACTTGATTATTCAATCTGATGCATAGACCCAGATTCTAAATGTCAGTTCAGTTTCTGACGTAACGTTCAACGTAATATGAGAAAATGGAGTGTATTCTATTGAAGGGATCTTTTTGTAGGATTTACAAAGCCTAACATCTGTAGCCACATTGAACACCGTCACAAAGGGGGTCATCAACTTGTCAAGTCAACCCAGGGTCCTAATGTAGCTATGAGCATGTTCACATGGTTTTGGCACCAGGCAAATATACCTCCACTCGTAGGCATATTTGAATAGAAAACTATAACAGACAAATTCAAGCAAGTCAAACACATATTCCTGTCTAAAAGCAAAACAGATGTTGCAGCCAGATGCAGGAAGTCAGCCAGAAAAAACAGTTTAAATCTGTTCATTAACATTCTTTTAATATCACTGCACTGTAATAGTGGAAAGAGTAGAGCTGACTATAATTAACAGTAGGCTTTCTTTCATCCGCTACGCTTGAGTGCAAATTCCCAAGTGTTTCCGTCAGTCTCTTTCTAATCATTTCTGTGTAATGTTTCGGGAGAACTGTTTCATCACCACTATCATGACACTAAAAACCCAGCATTAATCCTGAAGTTACCTCACCGTCTTCCAGCCTGTGTTGTAGTACTTTTCCTTGGTCTGAGTATATTTGCGTTGTTACCTGTAACCTTGCAGGATCCTGTCGTGTCTGATGGAACACCTGTACACGGAAAAGATGGTGGAGGACTGTGAGCACAGACTGTTGGAGCTGCAGTACTTCATCGCCAGAGACTGGAAGTAAGTCGTGCTGACATTTGTTCTCTGGCTGAATTAGTCGAGACAAAATAAACACGAATACGAAGGAACCACTAACAGGGTTTATATGAGACACTTTAATCCACAGAGACTAGGTACACGAGTAGTAATTTTTGAATGCATGTCAGACAATACATTGGTTTCCTATGAAGGATTTGAGTTTTAATTGCTTCTAATGCCTCTTACAATAAGTCTTCTGTCAGGATTCTCTTATTTTCTGACTAAATATAGAGAAATGGAAACATGTTTATATCCTTTAGTTAATATTTGTGTGCGGAACATAAACTTTTTAAATTTGAAATATGCATCTAGCTATCTATCTACTCACTGCTTGTATGTGTTTTCATGTTACCTTAGAATATACACAGCGCCAATATGGCGGATTTATCTGAAGTCCATAACAACATAACGCTCTGATGAAGCATGATGTTTCCGAAGGAAAAGATTCCGTTGTCTATCTACATCACTGTGTTGTTATCCAGGTTGGATCCGATCCTGTATAAAAAATGTCAGGGTGACGCGTCCCGTCTCTGCCATACTCACGGCTGGAATGAGACCAGCGAGATGATGCCGCCTGGCGCCATTTTCTCCTGTCTGTATCGCCATGCCTATCGCTCTGTGGAGCAGGGACGGAGGGTGAGTCTCTACTGTCGTCCCTGCTTTTCCATCTGATCTGACCTTTAAAGGGTTTGTTCATTCAAATAATGTTTCATCATGGCATTTATACGCCGTTAGTTTACAAGTTTGTATTCCCGAGGTTTTGTCTCATCTGCAGTGTCAACCACCTCCTCAAACAGATTTAGCCGTCAGTCATGATAATACAAAGACCTTTCATTCTGAATTATCTTCTATCAAACGGAGAAAATACAGAACCTGCTCGCATTGTTGTAGTGAGATATGATTCTGTCCTTGGGTTGCAAAGTGTGGACCTAACTTATCTTGCGCACCCTGGATGTTGCTTCAAGTATTGACTAAATGTCTAAACTGACAACATGATAAACATTTATTACCGCCATCTGTCTATATAAAGAAGGAAATGAAAACTTAAACAAATATCCTGGAACATTGTCACTGACCGGAGAATATTCTCGTAGCTCCCCACTGGGGCGTCTGAAGCAGAAAACCACGGTTCAACTGTAAGTACAATTTGCTGCCGAGCTGATGATGATAATCAAGTCGTGATGACCGGTGGTTCACAGGAACAATGATTGTGTTTGGTAATTCTTATCTCATCTCTGTGCATGTGGGAGTTTTAATTGCTCATGTGAGTTGCTGAACTGTCATGTGAAGAATCAATAGAAAGCTAACGGTTGGAACCAATGGAAAGTGTGGCTGCCTTGATTAATTCATGGCAGCAATTACATGTTTGATTAAAACCAGTGTATTGTGTGTGTCGCTCTTAAAGTGGTACTCCACCCACAGAAGTATATAGTTTGAGAGCCTCACTATTCAGTTTTGTTTATTTCCACTCTTTTGGACAATAAAACATTTGCCAACAGAGATAAACCATCTCTATACAGTTGTGAGTAGTCCATGGAACAACAACATCCCTTCTATAAATTATGTAAGGGATAATGTATAGTGGCCTCTGCTGTGTGTCGGGGTTCCATTCCCCTGTTGGGAAGTTACTTTTTCAATAATCAATAATCACCAGCTCACTATACATTATCCTGCTTAGAACACGGCCCGCAACTGAATTATTCAATAATGTGACACAAAATAATGATTGAAAGAGATTTTATTTGTGTAATATGAACCTGTCAGTTGCTAGCATGTTATGTGGTGTGTTCTGTGTACGTTGGGAGCGGTTGGTTGCCAGGAGCAGCAGTGGTATGTCAAGAAATGTTTGCTGAATGAGGTGATTGACCAATCAGAATCAAGTATTCAAGAGAGCTGTGTTCTAAGTGGACTTACTGTCCAGATCAGCTAGCATAGCTTGCCAACCCCTGTAGCTATATTGGATGAAATGATGTACAACGCTGTGAACAAGGGATGGAAAACGACCCAGACTTTCATACCATTTGTCCCCTAAGGCCTCTGACACACTCTACTGGAAGCATTCCATTTAGCCACAGCCTTTTTTAATGATTCAAAGCCTTAAAATGCCTTTTCATATTGTTTGTCTTTTAATGTCCACATTTTCATTTGAATTTTTGAAATCACCTAAATACGCGAATCTACAAACTTTTAACTTTGAAAATTGTTTATAAAAACAAAATGACTGAACACCTAGGGTGGAGTATCATTTTATAGCATCTTTAAGCAGTACAAGCTTACACTTGACCCTTTAAATGCAGCGTTGGTTCTTTTCTAAGATTAACATCATGGTCATCCTCCTGCAGCTCTCCCGGGACTGTAAGGTGGAGGTACAGAGGATTCTCCACCAGAGGGCGCTGGATGTGAAGCTGGACCCTGAGCTGCAGAGACGATGTATGACCGACCTGGGGAAGTGGTGCAGCGAGAAAACGGAGGCCGGGCAGGAGCTGGAATGTCTGCAGGATCATCTGGAGGATCTGGTGCTTGACTGCAGAGATGTGGTGGGAAACCTGACGGAGCTGGAGTCAGAGGTAGATCTTTATCAGTTTTTGTCTGAAATTGAATGACTTCAAAAGTGCACTGTTGTGTCATTTTAAAGTTTTCTGTTCTTTAGATCATATGTCTCCCCTAGGTTGCCCAGACACAATGTTAGAAATCACGGCTAGGACTGAATACATCCATATGTCATACCTCCAGCTGGTGTATTATTTGCAAAAAAAATGGATTATGTGATATGTTTGGTGTAAACATTGTTATTTTGGTGTAAACATTGTTATCTGTCCTCAGGACATCCAGATTGAGGCCCTCCTGATGCGAGCTTGTGAACCTGTCATTCAGACCTACTGTCATGTACGTATGCAGCAATAAAATCCTTCTGTTGTGAGCTCCTTTCATGTGTGCAATATATAGCATTACTGACATTTGTCATGTTGTCAAAGTGACAGCTTTGTGTCATTTTACGTCAAGCATAACGTGTTTGACTGTTGTGGGCAGTGACAGGCCCGTGTTGGCTCCAGTACTGGCATTCAGAAACAGCTGTACTTTCTTTTCCCCCCGTTTGTCTCCTGTTTGATATTATCCCTAAATGTCATCAAGGACGTTTCTTTGTTGATGCTTGGCTTGCTTATTAAGGTTGCTAGGTAACGTTAGCCTGTGATATTTGAAAGTTTTGACCAGAATCAGTCTGTGCACAACGATAGTAAAGACTAAACACTGATCATCAGTTTGATTCATATTTTAATAAACCGTTCATGTTGATGAGGTTCTCAGTGTACCACCTAGCAGCCTCTGCTGCAACTCCACTATAACTATATATAGAGCTCTGTCATGGTTTATCTAAACATTCAGAGAAGAGAAGAATTGTAAAGAGACATTGCTCTGAAGTGGCTCTGTATTCTGATCTTAATCCACATGAAAATGGTTTGACACAAATAGGTAAACCTCTTTCTGCTAAATGTGGACACCAGCATATTTGTTTACATGAAAAAAAGTCTTTAGGGCCACAATGACAGTCTGCATCTCAAAATCAATGACCTGTAAGTTTCAAACATCCGGAATTACAAGTTTAGTAAGTGTTATTGTTATTTTGTGATTTCTACGAATGTCTTCCAGCCCCCTCCACCCCCGTATATTTATTACAAGCTGGGTCACAATGTTCACGTTAACATAATTTAATGGCATTTAAGAACTCAGTTTTCTAAGTAATGCTACAATAATATTTGTAACAAGTGAATATAATATTGTATTGTATCAATGATATGTGCAACATTTAATTGCCTAAAGTGATTCAGCATCCATTCATAATGCTCCCCTCCTGTTTGTGTCTGTCCGTCTGTCAGGAGGTCGCTGATAATCAGATCGACACTGGTGACCTGATGGAGTGTTTGGTCCAGAACAAACACCAGAAGGAAATGAATGAGAAGTGTGTGGTGGGAGTAACACACTTCCAGCTGGTGAGCAGACTGATGAAAATGTGTCCTCGTGTTGTTTTAGACCTGCAAGAACAAAATAAGAGGCTGAACAAAAAACCTTTATTTCCCATCTCTAGAGGCACAAATTCTGATTTATTCATTAATACTTAAGTCAGCAAAGGTTTTCCTATTTTGTTTCTTTTGGCCAATATTGAAATATTCAAAAATATATACAGTACTTAAGTTCTTGGAGACATGTCTTGATGTTAGCGTTACAGATTGAAACGCAATACCTGCTATATTCACTAATAACAAGCACCTCTGTCCTCTGTCTGTCCACAGATACAGATCAAAGATTTCCGTTTCTCCTACAAGTTCAAGACAGCCTGCAAGGAAGACGTCCTCAAACTGTGTCCCAACATCAAGAAGAAGTAAGACACACAAACACAAAGTTTTTACACCATTTCTTCATATGGTGCAACTAAAAAAAAAAAAAAAAAAAAAAAAAAAAAATTCAGAGAGAGGCTGATGGTGTAATTATATGAACTGCCAACAGCTCCTTTCTTTCCAAGAATCCAGTAAATACTGACAGTGTCCCCACAAATCATCAGGTTCAAACTAGTCTTGGGTTTATAGTTTTTTAGTTGTATGAATTCAAATATTGTGTCAACCTCTACACGTTTTTAGAGGATGCTTGTGATATTTAAACACTACAAGGATTAGTCATCCTTTCCACCATGGGCAGAACCAGCAATTGCATAACCCTGCAAAGAAAGCCAAAGTCATGCTTTTACGTCCAGACTTCCCTCTCTTAACTTCAGCTTCCCATTGCAGTCTCTCAAGCATGTCTTTTTTTTTTTTTTTTTTGTCAGCCTTTGTTAAACAAGTATTGTTACCACTTACAGCCATTATAGACTAACTGGTGTCATCCATATCAGTATAATTCTCCAACTAACGTAATCTCTGAAGATGATGGCAAAGTTTGTCCGAAGCATAGACTGTATATAAATATGGACGACGTGTCTCGACTTCCCTGCTCTGGCCAAACTGATGCTATTTTCACAGGGATTCATCAATATTATATTAACTACAGTGGGGGAAATAAGTATTTGATCCCCTGCTGAATTTGTAAGTTTGCCCACTTCCATAGAAATGATCAGACTCTGGTTTTTATGGTTGTTTACTGGTTATGGGTATAGACAGAATATCAGTCGAAAATGCATAAAAAACACACAATCTAAAAGTTATAAATTGTTATGTATTTTATTAAGGGAAATAAGTATTTGATCCCCAACAATTCACTTAGAATTCAGGCTCCTACAGATTGGCTGGTGCGCATGTGGCACACAGCTGTGCTCAGTCAACTAATTACCAATACTCCTGATCTTAACTCGTCATGTATATAAAGCACACCTGCTCTAAGAATCAGTTTCTTACATTCCAACTTCTACAGCACCATGGGCAAGACCAAAGAGCTGTCAAAAGATGTCAGGGACAAGATTGTAGACCTGCACAAGGCTGGTATAGGTTACAAAACCATCAGCAAAAGGCTTGGTGAGAAGGTGACAACTATTGGTGCCATTATTCGCAAGTGGAAGACCATAAAAGGACCATCAACTGTCCTCGGTCTGGAGCTCCCCGCAAAATCTCGCCTCATGGAGTGAGGATGATGATGAGAAAGGTGAGGGAGCAGCCTAAAACAACACGGCAGGAGCTTGTTAATGATCTGGAAGCAGTTGGGACCTCCGTCACCAAGAAAACAGTTGGCAACACACTGCGCCGTTATGGATTGAACTCTTGCAGTGCCCGCAAGGTCCCCCTGCTCAAGAAGGCACATGTACAGGCCCGCCTTAAGTTTGCCAGTGAACATCTAAATGACTCAGAGAAGGCTTGGGAGAAAGTGCTGTGGTCTGACGAAACCAAAGTTGAGCTATTTGGCATTAACTCGACCCGCCGTGTTTGGAGGATGAAAAAACGTGAGTATGACCCAAAGAACACCATACCCACGGTTAAGCATGGAGGTGGAAACATCATGTTTTGGGGCTGTTTTTCAGCAAAGGGTACAGGGCAACTTCACCGCATTATGGGGCCAATGAATGCAGCCATGTACTGTAACATCTTGGACAAAAACCTTCTTTCCTCAGCAAGAACACTGAAGATGCCTCGTGGGTGGGTTTTCCAACATGACAATGACCCAAAACATACTGCCAGGACAACAAAGGAGTGGCTCAAGAAGAAGCATATTAAGGTCATGGAGTGGCCTAGTCAGTCTCCAGACCTTAACCCGATCGAAAAACCTGTGGAGGGAGCTGAAGCTCCGAGTTTCCAAGAGGCAGCCAAGAAACTTGAAGGATTTAGAGACTGTCTGTAAAGATGAATGGGCCAAAATCCCTCCTGCGCTGTGTGCAAACCTGGTGACCAACTACAAGAAACGTCTCATCGCTGTGCTTGCCAACAAAGGTTTCTCTACAAAGTACTGACTTGTGTTGTGCTTGGGGATCAAATACTTATTTCCCTTAATAAAATACATAACAATTTATAACTTTTAGATTGTGTGTTTTTTATGCATTTTCGACTGATATTCTGTCTATACCCATAACCAGTAAACAACCATAAAAACCAGAGTCTGATCATTTCTATGGAAGTGGGCAAACTTACAAATTCAGCAGGGGATCAAATACTTATTTCCCCCACTGTATATAAAATGTCAGAAACCATCCTTGGAAAAAAAGTATTTCATAAAACTGAATGAAATAATCAGATTTTTAGTAGAGTATCTTCAGTGTATGCAGTTTTAATTTCAGATGGCTCAACTTGGCTGCTTGCCTTCAAACACTCATCACAGTTGATAAGAAGGGTTTTGACAACAACCTGTAAAACTGAATTCCTACTGATAACCTTGTGTCTTCCTGTCATTCAGGGTGGATGTTGTGATCTGCCTCAGCACCACGGTGAGGAACGACACCCTGCAGGACGCCAAAGAGCAGCGAGTGTCCATCAAATGCCGCAAACAGCTGCGGGTGGAGGAGGTGGAGATGGTACGTTCACTAAGACAACATTATAGTCAGTGATCGGTGCATCAAACACAGATCTTTCCTTTCTGTTGTAAATTATCCCACTCTCTTACGTGGACAGTGGTTCTTCTTCTTCTCTGCGCAGACTTAACAGTTTGATTGTGTTTGTGTTCCATGTAAATCCACTGAATGCACCTTTTTTTTCTTTAATTCACAATAAGACAAATCATACAGTGATAACATGCATAACATATAGTGGAGAAAGTTACAAACAACTGTTGTGTGTGTGGTCCTGTGTGTGTGTGTGTGTGTTGTATGTGGGTGTAAATGGTAATGACAGTCACATTAGTGCAATGATAATTATAGTGATTATATTGTTAATAATAATATAATAGGAAAATGGTATTATAATAATGATAATTACTATAATGATAATAATAATAATTGCTAGAATGATAGTTATAATAATACAATCAATCACAACAATAACAATAACAGTGATATTGATAGCAGTAAAGAGAAGGCTAAGGACAGAGGAGAGGAGGACCAGAAAGGTCAGTATATGAATATTTGAATTGGGTAAATTTTCACTGAATGCACCTTGAATCTCTGCAGTCAGAGGACATCCGCCTTGAACCAGAACTGTACGACTCCTGCAAGCACGACATCAAGGAGCTGTGTCAGAATGTGGCCTTTGGCAACGCACAGGTCAGCATTTACACACGTCTTGTCTCTTTCACAAACAAATAAATTCACTTTTAGACAAATCCTTTACCACCTTTACCTCGACACAGTTGTTGAAAACCGCACATTTTTAGAACCGTTTGTCGTTTGGTTTTCTTGTGTAATTAAAAACATAAAATTCACTTGTAGTTGAGATGTCTGTCTTTGTTTTCTTATTTTGACCCTGCAGTTAGACATAGAATAGGCGTGTTAGTAACAGTAACGTCTGTTTGTGCCTCTTGGCGCGTGCAGGTTATCGAGTGTCTGAAGGAAAAAAAGCACCATCTGTCGCAGCGTTGCCACCAGAGGATCTTCAAGCTGCAGGAGGTGGAGATGGTTGATCCTGAACTCGACTACCAGTTAATGAGAGTCTGCAAGCACATGATCAGGGTAGGATTTTAAAGCCACTGTTACTTGATCCCTAAGGTATCTGTCAATCAGCCTCACATGGTCAGAATATCACATGATTATGGTAGGCCAGTAAAACCCACCCAATCAAATAGGGCTTCCAGATAAAAGTTCAGTAAACTACCTATTTTAATGTAGTTGAAATACTTGTAATATAAGGATTTTGCATTATTCACTAAACCCACTGTAATTTGATTTTATTATATGGATCTTTAGATGGATTGTATATTTGAAAGTTAATTTTAAAAATTGCTAGACGGAGTAATTGATCTAATAAGGCTGTTGTCGTACATCCTAAAGATCTAAAGGTTACATTTTATATACTGTATATTATTGAACAAATGGATTTCCTGTAAATATCATCAACAGTCAGTCTGACTCATGGTGCGTAATGAACCACCATCCATCCCCTGGAAGCAGTAATCATTCACAGTGCATTAGTGTCTTTGTTTCTGGGTACATTAGTCAATAAGGTTCATCATCATGAGGGGCCTGAATATAACCGCTGTGCTGTTTCATGTGTTCAGCGGTTCTGCACAGAGTCGGAGGGAAAGAACGTACTTCAGTGTCTGAAGCAGAACAAGAACAGCGAGCTGATGGATCCTAAATGCAAACAGATGATCACCAAGAGACAGATCACCCAGAACACAGGTACAGACATGTCTACTGACGCCGTCTGACAGTGAACTCTTTGTAAACTGTGACCACCAAGTGCAGCTGCTGAAACTGTGTGTGTTTGTTTGTCCAGACTACAGGTTGAACCCAGTGCTGAGGAAGGCTTGTAAAGCTGACATCCCAAAGTTCTGTCAGTCCATCCTGACCAAGGCCACGGCTGACAGTGAGCTGGAGGGTCAGGTCATCTCCTGCCTCAAACTCAAATACGCCGACCAGGTCAGACTAATAATAAATGAATAAAATGTCTTTATACAACACATCAGAAAGCAACATTTTGGTTTACAGTTCCACTTCTCTTTGGATCTGCCTCTAGTTGCTTTGATCAATGTAAACATTCCCATAATGAATAGATTTTTTTCTGGCAGCCACATTATTTTCCTAGCACAAGGAGCAAACCATTAATAAACTTCAAGAATAGAAAGGTGTTGAGTTAAACATAAAACTTAGAGCATTTTTGGACTGAAGAAACTAAGATTAACCTTTACTAGAATGAGAAGAAGAACTAATAACGTAGAATGCCAGGCAGTGATGAGTTCATTCATGATCATCTTCATTCAGATTTTACACTCTTGCCAATTTTTAGGACTTAAATGTAAAATAAAATATTTTGAATTTCTAAATCTTTAGTTTCAATTCATAGGGTTAAACAAAAAACACCAAATAGTCTGTACTTCAAATACATATTCATTATGCAGCTACAACCTCACTATGTTTTGATAAATGGCTAAATTTAGTCAGCATCCAAATCACACATTGACTAATAGCTCTTCAAATTTCATTTTCAGTATCAAACGTTTGATGTGTGTGTTGATTTGTGTGTGTTTTTCCAGCGTTTGTCTCCAGACTGTGAGGATCAGATCCGGGTCATCTTGCAGGAGTCAGCACTGGACTACAGGCTGGACCCTCAGCTGCAGATCCACTGCACTCAAGAGGTTCACACCTTAGAGCTTTCTCTCCTTCTCTACGTATTTAGTTGTTCTTTTTCTGGGAGCAAGTAACCACATGTCCCAGTTAGTGAAACATAGACAACGTTTTGCATCCATCAGCTTAATCCTTGCATTGCTTCCAGTTTAGTGCAAAAACCAAATAATGAATTGCTTGTGTTTATTGGTGACATTTTGGCTAGATTGTTTGTCAGGACAGATTGAAATATTGATCCACATAGATGTGTAATGTCCTAATGTGCTTTAACAGAATACATGACGGTAATTCATGGTGGGTGTTTGTGTGTGTGTAGATCTACAAGCTTTGTCCAGAGGAGGCTGCAGCTCAGGAGCAGACAGGACAGGTGGAGGAGTGCCTGAAGGTCAACCTGCTGAAGATTAAACAAGAAGCATGTAAGAAGGTAAAAAAAAAAAAAAAAAAAAAAAACCTCACTGCTAATCAGAAAGTTCAAACAGTGTAAACCTCTGTGGCTGCTCTTCTGTCAAGAGTCCAAAACATGAGCATTTTCCATAGATAGGAGAGACTATTCTTCTCTGTATTTTTCATGACCCTTCCTCCTCTGCCCTCCCTCGTCCCTTCCTCATCATGCAGGAGGTGTTAAACATGCTGAAGGAGAGTAAAGCGGACATCTTCGTCGACCCCGTCCTTCACACAGCCTGCGCTCTGGACATCAAACACCACTGTGCCGCTATCCCACCCGGCAAAGGACGGCGTGAGTCTACAAATTCACACTGAAACCATGTGACCGGAGAAAAAGCTGACATGTTACTTGCCTTGGACAGAGTTCAATTCAGCTGATGTTGATATCGGACCATATCTACAAATGTTTTCCCCAGTCTGTAACTCTTTGTCATTATTTGACATCATGACATCTGTTGAAAACATTGATTTTGGTCCAGAACCTACTGAAAGAAACTAATCAATACCTGCAGAATGAATTAAAAACAGAGGTTAACTATAGTTAAGCAACAACAAAGCAGAAAGAGGACACCCACAGAGTATCAGTGTTTATTTATCATAGTGCATATCTAACTAACACTGTCTGTGCTGCTTTTGTTTTCTCAGAGATGTCGTGCCTGATGGAGGCGCTGCAGGACAAACGAGTTCGTCTGCAACCAGAGTGCAAGAAGAGACTTCAGGATCGCATTGAGATGTGGGGCTACGCTGCCAAGGTACACAAAGCACATGCTCTTCACCCATCCTTTCACTGAAACCTTCTCAACACAACTGGTAGTTAAACAGAGATACACTGAGCTTTACACACAACAAAAGGAACACAACACCTGCACTGCTCTTTAGTTTCCCCTGGTCTGTGCTTAAACCTTAATGAGACAGATGCTTAAGATGGTACGTTATTTATCATGCTGCTTTTTCCAATGTTCTGGTTTTAAATTGATGCACAACATTACTATCTTTAGGTGGCTCCTGCTGACGGCTTCTCAGACCTGGCCATGCAGGTCATGACATCACCGTCCAAGAACTACATCCTAACTGTGATCGGTGCTGGCGTGGCACTGCTCTTCCTGATGGGGCTGTTCTGTGGCAGATTCACCAAACGAGTCACTCAGGAGCTTAAGGACAGGTAGGCTTCCGCCCACTGCGGGGTCAGGACATGCCCACAGGAGAACCGACCGCCACTGAAAAGGACCCCCTCCATCGTTTACCCCCTGAAGCCCCTCTACTAACCCTTTTCTCACCCTGAAAAAGCGTCCGCCGGATCACCCTCATCTTTACTTCTTCTGTTGCCACCCCTTTTAATTGTCTTCCCCGCCTCCAAGCTTTTTCCCTAAAGGGGGGCATCCACATGGGAATGACATGGCCCACGATCCTAAAGTGGGCGTGACCAGCAGCTCCCCCTGCTCTTTCTCTACATGCGACCCACCTACTCTGCTCTACAGTGGGGTATGTGCTCTTCCTGAGCTTCGTGCCAGCTCCTCCTGCAGTTTTACCGCTCACTCGTCGGATGTAGATGCACTATGACTCTGCTGCGACGCTGGGGTGAAGACAGGGAAGGGGAGTGGGTGGTGTGGGTTGCAAGGATATAGGGTCAGAGGTCAAGAGTTAGGGATGAGTTTGGTGAAGTGAATCATATTAAGTGTAAATGTGTAGAAAGTGGGATGGGGAAAAATGCTCACGTATAGAGCAGTTTAATGACTCCGTGATTTTAATGACAAAACTGCGTGTTGGTGTGGAGCTGTGTGTGTGCGCGTGTGTGAGTGAGAGCGTGAGCAAGAGTGTGTGTGTAAGGTCCAAACTGTCTTTCTACCACCATATTCTTCTTGTTTGTCCTTCTGCTAAAAGGTTTTTGGGGGTTGTTTTACAGTTTTATGTTGATATGTGTGTGATTTGATCGCCATGGGACTGCCAGGTGGGCGGTACCAACCGGGCCAGCCCTCCAACGATCCACGGTTGAGATAAAGAAACTCTCCCACACTGCTTGCTCCATATCTCGTCCTACAACAGGAATTAATCCACATTATCGGATCACTTGCTTTTTTTTTTTCTTTTGGAAACCGCCGTCCTGGCATCATCAGCTCTCCATTACTGCAGTCTGGCTTTTTTTTTTTTTCTCCTTTTGTCAGAACCCAACCTGTGCCATAAAAGCACCACGTCCACCTGCTGATCCCAGTTCAGCTGCTTGCGTCATTCCCACCGTGGGTGGGAGAATTGTTGTACATCACACTCTCTGCCTTGAAAACCTCGGCCTGAGCAGACAGACTGGACAAAGTGACTTTTTTTTTTTTTCCCATGAACTCGCAGAGGGGCTGTCGGTATCGCACCGGTTGGTACGGAAAATCTGAGAGCAATGCCGGAAAAAAACAAAAACAAAACAAAAACAAACGTAGAGATGTGAACGTTTTGTGTAAAGATGATACTGGAATCATTGCACATTTTTGTTCTTTTTTTATATCTATAAATATATATATATTGTTTTCTCATAGCCTTATTTATTTGTTTACTAATGGTCAATGTTTTTTTTCCCCCTCATGAGTTGAATGTTCTCTGGTTGCCTTTTCTTCAGTAAGAATCCTTCCTGCAGGGGGAAGAGGGGGCAGGAGAGATAGGAAACAGGCAGTGGAGGTCTGATATCCTCCAGGCATCAACCTGCTTCAGTAGGTCTGATCATTCATGTAGTGCAGTAAACGCCTCATGGGTTCTTTACGTAGGACAGCAAACACCTCTTTAGGACACAGACTGAACGAGACGGATGTGGCGCTCGGAGAGCATTTCATCAACATCAGCTGTATTTAAGAGCAGCTGAAAATAGCTCAGTTGGTTTTCTATCCCAAATCACAAAAGTTGTCTGATACGAGCTTGGTGAAAGTGACAGAAATGTAATGAAAATAAGAAGTGTGAACATGAGAACACAGAGGATGATGACTGGTGTCAAACAGACATACACAGGAAGAAAAATTCAAAGTGACTGCTGGGGAAGTTGCACAACAGACAAAAGCTCCATCACAATGAGTGTTGTGTATCTTTGGGATTTCATTAGGAAGAAAAAGACGAATGGATGCTGAAAGTGATTGGTGGTGGCGAGCCCTAAAAGGACCTTAATGTCCGCGATGAAAAAAATGAATAAAATAATACAATTCTAAATGAAACAGAAGCTCTTTGTTTCTGGATCTGGTGTGTGTGTGATGCTCAACCTGCTGGTGGTGCGTTAGGAGGAAGTCTTTTTAACTGGTCATTGCAGTGTCACCATGTCTTCGAGCTTTTTGGTCTCGGGTTAATAAAGACAGAAACGAGTCTTTCTTGCTTTTAGTGCAACACTTACTGAGGGTCTCTCCTCTGCCAGCTCGAGCCGATCATGTGTACATGTGTATCTATACTGAGTGATGACATACTGTAAACTATGTACTGTGCGGTTAGCCTGTACTGTTCTCCTCTCTTTTTCTGTTTGTTGAAGCTTGGTGTGGTGAGCGCTGCCCTCGCTGCTTGTAAATGAGACGTTCTGATTCTTTCAACGGCCTTGACTTTGTTTCCCATCTGACAGTTTCTATCTAAGCGTGCCTAATCGCCATCCCACCGACGGGCCCCACTGTACAGAACATCCCAGAACCCGCTGCAGCTTCCAGCAGAGTAGTGGGCATGTGACTGTGTTCATGTCTTCATGTGATGGATGACGTGTTTTCACGTTTGTGTGTGTCTGTGTGTGTCTGTGTGTTGCCCACAGATTCCCGACTCTGCAGGAAGCTGTTTGATCTCCAGTCGGTTCCTATTCTCGTTGTCCAAAGCGATGATGGCTTGAACATCTGATTATAAATTTATGAGAATCCTTTTGTAAACAACGTTTTACATTTGAAACCATGGAGCTTCAGGTCGTCAGAATTATATTTTTTTTCCTTGTCCACTTTTTGGTTTCTTTTTGTTGGTCTGTACAGATGAAAATGGACAGTTTGTTAATAACAATAAAGTCTGCAAGGTTTCTATTCCAATGTCTGGTTTGTTTATTTCAGAATCTCTCCTTAGAGGAGCCTGCCATTAACCTGAAAAAAGAAAAAAGATTAAAAGGGAACTCCAGAAACAAAGACACATCAGTGAGCTCCAGTAAGTGACATGGTTTGTCGTGTACATGTGCACCACTGTGATGGTACTTTGCAGTTTGTGTTGTATCATACATGCAATGACAATAGTGCCTGATCTAAATTCCTTTTATTGTGACTTGCTTTCTCATACAGTGCATCATCTTGTGACCCCACTCACCTGAACTTTATTATCTAATTAAGTAAAACGAATGTCTATTTACAGGCTGAAACACTAAATGCTGTACATGTGGGCCTCGGATGCACCGTGATCCCTGCCTAGTCTGTAGTTTCAGTGCGTGCTTCTCAACACAAAGCTGACACCAAATCTCTGTTTTAACATAGCCAGACAACTAAGAAATATAAGTGAAGCCATCCCTTATGCTGACATTAAGAAGTGAAAGCTTTATAACCATATCCAAGACGTTTGTTTCCATAACCAACCTTAATATTTAATGTGTCGATAAAAGGTTGAAAAACTGGTTAATGCTACTCTATTGTAGCTTAAACTCTGAAGGATAATAATTCGTTTTTAAGGGAAAACTACGGGATTTAAAGAGTGACAGTTTCAGATTTTGAAGAAAAAAAAAGTCAAAGTAGAAGATTTCAAACAGAATTAAGCTTACACAAATTTAAATTGTATGTAAATGGTCTTTAATTTCTCCCTTTCCTACGAAGTTAATTTGTCTACAAAGTAATTGAGACCAGGCCTCTTTTTTTCTTAGCTATTGCTTTAATAATGTCTTCTAAGTATAGTCTAAATGTAGAAGTTGGCAAATATATTGTTAGCAGTAGTGGGTCGTCAAGAAAGCTTGGCCTAAAAATATCTGAATAACAGATTTAATTATATTTTCCGTGAATACCTGTTAATTCCTAAAGGTTCGCTTCCTTTCATAGCTTTTCCCCTGGTTGTGCTGCTTTCAAATGGGTATTTCCATGTAAACGATCTTATCCAATCACGTTTCAGCCATGGTTTGTTGCTAGGGTCAAATAAATCTGCCCAGAGGCCTTTAGAATCGGTTCTGCAGGCCCTACAGCATGAAATAAGTGTTGATCAGATTGTATAGTTGTGTTGATTCAATAGCTACTTTGTCACCGCACAATGGCAGACGGAGGAGTAGAAAGGGATTTGCTTTGGGATTTAATGTCAAAGCCATTTTCAAGACAGACTTTTCAAGGAAAGCTGGACATCGTTAAGACAACTAATGTTTAAGTGTTTTGATTTTAGAGGATTATTTAAAACCAGCTAATGTTGTCTGAACTGAACACAGCTTGGATGTTACTGTTTGTCCTGACTGCCCAGCCTCCCGAGTGGTTTCAAATAAACCTCTAAAATCCAAAAAAAAAACAACATGCCCCTAATAGGCGCGGCTATAGATGGTATGCATCGACTTCACTGCCCCTGGAACCACGCCCAATTGAGTGACAAAATCATGGTGAAATGTATCGAAAAATGTGGATTATCAGATCACATTAAGGGCAACTGGACTCAACAATGGCTCATACGAACTAGTATGGATTTGGAGAAGTGGACTGGCCTCTGTTTAGTCTAAGTTAGTTTTAGGTCGTGTCAGTTGTGATAAATATAACTAGATAAAAGATGCTAATGCTAAGACCTTTACTGAGTAACGTCCGACCGGATGACGAGGAATGATCGCCGACATTATTGTTTGTTGTTGGAAGTGAAATAGTTACTGTCGCCCGTGAATACTCAAAACTAGAACATGGACAAACTTATCTGACAGATCTCCAGAACGTAACTTAAGAAGTAACTTAAGGTATTCATCATAAAATACATCATAAACTAATATTACCTGACACTAAATGTGAACCACAACAACAGGTTTCGGTGCCTGGATTCCAGTTGTTCCCTTGTAATGCAGCGATCCATTTACTTCTCTTTTCTTTGGCAGATATATGTAAAAAAATATATATATATATATACTGACTGCTTTTCAAATCTGTTGGTACAGTCAATCGCACAACAGCTCTTCTCCACGTTTTAATTAATTTTACAATTTAGACGATATTGAAGCTTATGATTCAAACTAACGCGGCTAATATCTATGTTCAACTGTCAGTGTTTGCCACTCAGTGGCCGTAACCATGGAGACTTCGTTTGATGTGATGTCACATGCATGTTCCAGATGATGTCATCATGACGTCATCAAATTACCGGCAGGAGTTTTTAAATAAGAGCTGTTTCTCTTTCTCACTCATAGTTTCAGGGTTGGGCCTGAAGGTCCAACCTCCTCTACTGACTCTGGTCTGTCCAACCCAACAGCCAGATGATCAGCCCACTGTTCAGACCTTGCATTAAGATATTCAGTCTCAAAGGATCATCTATAGGTGTGGTCAGTCCTGGCATTAACATGCGTCGCCAAGTACTTCCCCTGACGCTCTGCATGCAAATAAACCCTGACATCATCTGGGTCCAGTAGAATATTTTAACATCTATTGTGACCATGAGGCCAATCTTGTGTGGAGGCTGGAGACAGTTCAACACCTGCTGTAGGAGCTACAGGACTCATTCTCTCTCATTTTACCTGATGTTTGAGAAGTATCTGGAAAGTATTTTTTAAAGAGGCATCTAATGTCTTGTACAAACTTTACACCATACTGTGTAAATATGTTGCAAACACCTGTAGTAGTTAACATCTGACACTATGAAGAAGTTGATGTCTAACACTACACACTAATGTTAAGAGAAACTAACACTGGTTAGTGTTGACAAGTGTTAAATTTTAACTATAAAAAGAGTCAATAATAAATATGTTGGGAGTGTTAATATACCAACACTTCAAAAAGAGTCAAATTAACACCCTTTGGTGTGGACCCATATAGACACTTGTTGAGATGAACTCTCATGGTGTTGGTTTTGGTATGCTGATTCTGCTTTGTATGATGTTGATACATCCTGGAGAAATTGTTACAGTTTTTCATGAAAAAGAGCTCTGTGGGTTCCATCTGTTCCATCACGACTCCTTATTCTTCTTGGAGCTGGAGTTAAAACTTTATGAGTGTGTCTGGACAGTTGAGCTCATTGCACCGCTGGAGAGTTCATTCAGGAAGTGATCTGACATAAGATCTGTAAGAACAGTTTGTTTTAGTTTTGTATTGTTGTAAAGGAGTCATCTACATTCATGAGTGTTATCTCTTGTATGTGAAGTTGTCTTACTCATCTCTAAATGCCTAAATACATTGAATTGCAGCCATGTGAGTTGCTGATTAGGCGTACCTAATAAAGTGGCAAGTGAGCATATTTCTCGATTGTCTGTTCATCAGACTTCACACTGCTCCCTCTGAAGGCACTGAAGGCTTTTCCATTTATTTTCACAGACTCAGTGGTACTCCACAACACAAAGGAACCAGACATCCTTTAGACAAAGCACTCCACATTAACCAAGGGAGCCACAACATAGAACCTGGATGAGCAGCTGAAAGAAGTCCAGTACTCTTTCTGCCTTGGGCGTAGCCAATACAAGGGAGCTGACTTTAGAACAAATTTAGGTTGACTGTTTGAACATTTCATTGAATTGCAGCGCTGTCATCCATTAGTTTTCAAGTAAAGCTGGATGTGTGTGGATCTGAAAATCCTTAAAAACCTAATTCAACCTGATTATCCGTCTGGAACTCTCAAGTGATAACTTGTCAAATTTAGTGGAGCACAACATCCTGGTATTTCCAGGAATACAGTTGTGGGTTCAGCCTCATAATAATAATACAACAGTGAATATAGGCAATCATCACTTTCTTTAGAGACGGAAACAGGAAAAATATTTCCTCTGAATAAATAGAGGGACGTGTCTGTGGTATTCACGTTTGGGCCCGTTAACCACAAACTACATACAGCACACTTTACATTGCAACCCACCATTGTTATAATGATTTTTGCTCTTTTTGTGCAGCCTGTGGTATCACTATATTTATATCTGGAATGAAAATGAGTGAGCATCGTTCCTGTTTTCAATCCTGAACACCAACTTCAGCACAAGAGGCATTATTCAAGCCAGACACCTGATGGTCCCACTTTGATTCCACACTGTGCTTCTGAAACAGTCCACTCTCTTCTAGTGTCGCTTTTCACCGGCAGATTTTGGAGGTTGGCAGCAGGAATGTGCATTTCAGCCACAGTGTGAGGCAACAGTGATTAGTCGTGGCTCAGAGTCCATCCCAGGCTGGGCTCTCTAATGCATCTTGAGACTGTTTGTGCAGTTATTGGCATTACATAATTAAAAATTAATTAACTGAATTAGAATTATCTATGTCGGCTGTTGTCAGACAAGTTTTTCCACATGAAACTCGAGCAAGAATAAGTTTTTTTGTTAACAGAGCTGGCTTTGCAAGGGGACATTGTCATATAGAACCATTAACAGAGACAACACTGAAAGACATGTTGTCTTTATAGTTATATCCAATACTGTAGCATTAGGATTTCTCAGTACATACACATATTTGGAAGTATGACATGTAATTAACCACTTCATCTGATTGATTCTTTACGCCCTCATTTGTACATGTGTATTTGCACTAGATATTTCGTATTATACGTATATTTTTATATTCCACTTCTAAGATTTTTTTTGTTAGGTTTGGGTGAACAGGAAAAGAATTTAATTGTAGTGGGAAACATGTTTCTATTGTGTGAATTTGACAATAAACTCTTTGGATCTTGAAACTTGGATTCTCTATTAAATGAAGTAAATCCAATGGGAGACGTACCTCTGAGTATTTATCATGATGTTCATGAAGTCAAGATTCAAGCCATGTCTACTGAGCTGTGAAATACTGTTTCTCCTATAGTCCCACTGTGCTGCATATGTGCTGACGAGACACAGAAAATTACTACTTCTACGACTGCAACTACTATCACACTGCCGTCACTACGAGACAGAAGAAGAGAGGGAACAGAGGGGAGGATAATGAGATAAACACACGTCTGACTGAGACATTCACGTGTCACTCTGTGGCCTTCTCCAGACTCTCTGGGCTGTGGGTGTAATGCGGGTTACAGTTCAAAATGTTCTTTTAATCAACACCAACATGGCAGGACAGCACACACAACTTTATTTCCTCGATTACCCACGTACAGGTGGAGCGTCATACCCCTAATTGTCCCATCATAAACAAAGAAAGGTAGGAACCAAAGTTACTCTATAAGGGGCTCAAATAACAACAGAAATTTTAAACATGTAAATAAAGTGCAGGATAATGTTGATGAAGAAATAATCGTGAAATAACGTTAATCCTGCAAGGTCGAAAATAATACTGCACAACTAAATACACAACACAAATTACTATAATGATTGAATCCAATACTAATGTGTGCAATAACTGGTTAAGGTTACACATGCAAAAGAGTATATTAACAATGTACACATTGATTTTTATATACAACTACACAGGGATAAGTGTATTGTAAATGTCCACAGCAGCTGTAAAGAAGCAAGCACAGTTTCTCTAAAGGGTCAGCTGGAGAGGAAACACGTCCGAGGCCCCTGGAGTGGCACAACTGTCCAACAGTTCAGATGCCCTGCTATCACAACCGTGTGAATGTGTCAGTACCATGTTTATGATTTCTATCGTATGTGGGCAGGTTAGAGAGGCACTTTACGAGGTACATTTGCGGCAGTGCTGCTTCACGTGAGGCCCAGACGTCTCTGCATGTCCACACCTTCACAGCCAATATCCCCCCGTGAGGTCACAAGCTCAGAGAAGGATCCATTCCCACTCCACACTCACTCCCCTTCACAGGTTTTAGCCAGGCAGCTGAGCTCTAGGAATGGCATGTTACAGCATATGGTATATTGTTAGCTTTGTGTGAAATGTCAAACAATGTGTGTAAGGTCCCGCTGGCCATGCTCTCACTACTTTTTTTTTTTTTTTTTTTGCAGTGCATTCCTGGAGTATCTCTCTGAAACCTTGTGAAACCCTCTGAAGCATTTGGATTGAAACCAATAAATTCACGTGAGATATTCTGCACTTCTTCCAGTCTCAGGATAAGTTCATGTGTAACTGGGAGCTGGTGACCTCTACAATATGTTTTTCTCTATTCCCAGTTTTGCTACAAATTCCACTTGGTTGCTTGTCCTCTGGGTTTTGCTCCAATGTCTTCAGGGCTTCAGCTGTGAGCTCTTCACTGAGCTGTTTCATACTGTACCAAATATCAGGTGTTATCATAAAGTTCATAAATGTTACATCATAAGGAAACCTCACACTGCTGCCAGAACATCCTGATCCTGATTTAAAGAGTGAAGATGAGTGAAGATTGAACCGTGGTCAGTGATGTCCAGAAACACTACAATGCTCTAAGCAGACTCATTGTGGAGCTTCTTGCACAGTTGAAATACTGATCTTATGCTGGGAAAGCAAGTATTTGTTTTTTATTTGTGCTCTTGTCGTTTTTGGTGATGGATATAAAAAAAAAACATGTTTTTAATGATTTTAGAGAGGTCTAAACAACACTTGTAGTAGGCCTATATAGAACCACTGTATTAGCATAGAGAGATTACTCCAGTATTAGCTTCTGTACTGTCTCCCAGCAAAATAGAATTTAAAATCCTCCCCCTTACATTCAAGGCCCCGAAAGGCCTCATAAAACCATAATGTCCCAACAGATCACTGCGATCTCAAAGTGCAGGTCTACTTATGGTTCCTAGAGTCCTAGAGCTCCCAGTTTGGGTTTGGGAGGCAGACACCATCTCTACTTTTAAGGTCAGGCTAAAGACTTTCCTTTTTGACAGTAGTGTTAGTATTTTCTGTATAGTTAGGGCAGGCTCAGGTAATAGACCTAGGTTGCTGAGCACCTGTTCTGTACTCCATTGTCTCTTTTTAAAATTTTTTTTTTTTACCCGTCCCCTCCACTCATACCCCATATTCTTATGAGTGTCCCTGGCCTGGAGCTGTATGTTTCTGATCTCAGTCTGCTATTCTACCCACTATCCTCTTGTTTATAACATGCATCCACTATTTCTTGTTTGTGTCATTTTTAGATTCTACATGTATGACAGAAGTGTGTTTATCTCATTCCTTCTGCTCCTCCTCAAAGTCGTGGCATTACTAAACTTGATTTACACTAGATGCCAGAGACCTACAAGCTGCTGTCTTTTACTGCCTTGTCGTTTAGCACCTTCCAGATCTTACCAAGATTCTCCAGAAAAATGTTTCTCACCACACCTACCAGTTAACGTTCCACTGCTGCCCCTAAATTAATGTAAATAATAGTTGAGTTTGGAGACGCTGGAAGAGCTGTATAGTATGCTTGTGAGATTTATGTCTTCTGTAGGAACCAGCGGGCCACCCTGGTAGAAACACTGACTGATATTGTATTTTCATGATATTTTTTCTGAAACTAAGACAAATATAGAATAACATTAGACCGGTCTTCCAGGTTTTAGTCAGATAAGAAACTGTGCCATGTTTGTCGGCCACAAACTGAAGCCAGTTAAATTATAATACAATAATCTGGTTAAATTCTGTGTGAGAAGAACGGACCTCATACCTGTGTTTGGCTCACAAACATACATGACCGTGGGTCTGCCGTTGTGTGTTTTCCATGTGTGTGTTCTGTCTGGTCTCTGGAGGCTTCAGGCTGTCTGACAGATCTCTGTCAAATTCTTCAGTCCCACACACCAAAACATGTTGAACTCAGTTCCCACTGTGTAAAACTACTGTTTACCACCAGAACGCCTCAAAACATCCAAAAACCTCTGAGAACCGACAAGACAACTAGCAAATACTGCAGTTAGAGAGGAACACATTTATTCTGTGCATACAAGGAACAACCAACATGCTGGTAGTTACAATACAAAGTACACTTCTATATGACACACAAAATCTTCCATTTTTAACCCAGTAACAGGAAATATAAGGTTGCACACAGAGACTTAATAAAAAAAAAAGATTCTGAACATAGAAAAAAACAGTATATAACACATGATAATACATTAGAGGCACAAATAATCCCTTCCTTGTTTTATCCTTTTTGTTCAGAATGGGTCTTTGACTGATCACAAGTTTGGGTTTGCAGCCATTAAAAGTGGAAAAATGTTCAGATACAGCTTAAATACGACACAACAATCATTTTTTAAACTAAAATGCAGACCGAAGTTGAACAAAGGTGAACTTTTCCTGCGTCAGTGGGACCTCCGCAACGGAATGGGCATTTCTTGAACGCATTACTTGAACAGGCTTTATTTAAAATGAGTAGGAGATGAAGAAATAATCATGAAGACTGGTTCAACTATGGCTTCAGACTGAATCTCTATTTCAGTCCACCTGTTGACTTGTTGACTGTTACTCTTTCTGTTATTAAATTATAAGTCTTAAAAGCCAGTTTTATTGACCAGTGGAAGAAGCACTTTAATATTGTGCTTCTTAAAATAGCTAAATAGCTTCAGTATAGTTGAACCTACATGATATACAAAATTCATGCAGTTCATATGGAAGAATTTGAAAAGATACAGCAAGACATCTACAAAGAGGACAAAAACACTTAGTGGTTTGACACCCCTACCACCCTTCCCTCCAAGAGAAAGACCTGCAGTGAGGTTCTGCATCCTGCCCTTAAAGGTCTTCCTCTGCACACTCAGACATCACTTCATCTTTGTATTCACTTTAATGTCAGAAACTCCTTCTCATATTGTTTCCTTGGCTACGTACTTTCATATATTTTGCACAGAAATCAACAAATACACCACCCAACTCTCAGTGTACCCCGCTAAAACATGTATGGAGACACAAACAGGGTGACCTTAGTGAGGTAGCGGCCCAGCAGGGTGTGGCGCTGCAGCTCACTCATCTCCACCTCGGCCTCCAGAGTGGCCGGACCCTGGATGGGCTCCACTAAGAGGAGGGTGCCCGTCTGCCGTCCCGAGCGCTGCACACTGAAATGGCCCCGTCCACGGCCGCCAGCCAGGCCGAAGCGCAGTGTGTCACCCAGCACACGAGCTGCAGACACCCGGAAGAGGACGCGTGGGGCGCTCATGTTGGACACCACAGCGAGGTAGTGGAAGGAGATGGAGTTTGGTGCCTGAGTGCAAGCCTTGTCTCCCAGCATGCACGGGTTCCTCTCGCAACGTCTGAAGAAACACAAAGATGTGGTTATTTTGCAATTTATTTTCACCTGAACTGACTGTTTCCTATTAAGCCTATGCATGTAATATTATGTTTGATGTTGATATTGACTGAATGTCATGTCCTGTACATTTGATTTCTTCGGCCATGCTAAAGTTGGACAATTACACAGTTGACATAAGTAGGCTATTACAGTTCTTACAGCTGATGATGAATTTAGAGCATTGCTCAATTAAGCTGTGCTTGTAAATGTACTGAATGAGTCTTGATTTGCTTCAAAGACCACCTACACTCAACAGTGGTGCTCCTACTAAGCAGCGTTTTGCCTCATTCATTCACTAACGTCAGATCAGGTCAGGTCAATAAATAATAAGTTGTTAAAACAGAGTTGTTCTCAGAGCGCAACACTGAGATGGGATCTGGGGAAGCACTTGGAGACGCCTGTAATATCATGTCTAACCACGCCTAAATGGTTATTTGCGATCCAGTTGTCCAGATCGAATCTTAATGCAAGATCTGAAGAGGCCCTAGGGAGCGCATGACGTGGAGGTCATGACCGAGTGGGGCTTGAAAACCCAGACAGGCACAGAGAGAAAGTGCCTATTATTATAGTATAAAAATACTATAAGGGCCACTAATGGCCTTCCACTGGATTGGCTGGAGGCTACACCATAAGCATGAGCTGGTGTCTTGAGGAGGCTGAGACCTCCACCTGCAGCCACAGTGGGCTGATCATCTGGCTGTTGGGTTGGACAGACCAGAGTCAGCGGAGGAGGTTGGACCTTCAGGCCCAACCCCGAAACTATTAGTGAGAGAGAGAAACAGCTCTTATTTAAAAACTCCTGCTGGTAATTTGATGACGCCATGATGACATCATCTAGAACATGCACGTGAAATCATAGCAAGGGAAGTCTCCATGGTTACAGCCACTGCGTGCCAAACAGTGACAGTTGAACATAGAGATTTGCCGAAATACAGTAACTGTAAATTGTGAAATTAATTAAAAAGTGGAGAAGAGCTGTTGTGCGATTGACTGAACCAACAGATTTAAAAAGCATTCAGAGATATATTTTTATATCTGCGACTGCCAAAGAAAAGAGGAAATGGATCGCTGCATTACGAAGAAACAGCTGGTATCCAGGCAACGAAACCTGATGTTGTGGTTCACATTTATTGTAATATTAATTAATGCTTTATTTTTTTGACGGAGTCATACCTTAATTTTACGTTACGCGGTCAGTTAAGTTTGTCCATGTTCTTATTTTGAGTATTTACGGCCGTAACTATTTCACTTCCAACAATAAACAATAAAACAATATTTGCAATCACTCCTCGTCATCCTTTTAATGTCCGGTGTCGGTAACAGATGTGCCCGAATATCCGGCGCTTCCGGATGACGGTCGGACGCTACAGTATTTAATGGCCAACGTTACTCAGTAAAGCTCTTAGCATTAGCATCTTTTATCTAGCTACATTTATCATAACTGACATGACCTAAAATTAACTTAAACTAATTGAAACAGAGGCTAATCCACTTTTCCAAATCCATTCCAGTTGCACTTAATGCGATTTTATAATCCGCATTTTTCCCGGTTTGGCTGTATTTACATTTTACCATGTTTTTGCCATATGGTCCCGAGGGCAGTGAAGTCAATGCATACCCTCTATAGCCGCGCCCACTACGGGCATGTTCAGGTTTTTTTTTTTTTTTTTTGATTTTAGAGGTTTATTTGAAACCACTCGGGAGGCTGGGGTTCGAATCCCAGTCAGGACAAACAGTAACATCCAGGCTGTGTTCAGTTCAGATAACATTGGCTGGTTTTAGATAAACCTCTAAAATCAAAACACTTTAACATGCCCATAAGGGGCGTGGTCATTAGCCACATGTGTTCCTGTTCTTGATGATGTCATCATGGCATCATCAAATCACCAGCAGGAGTTTTTAAATAAGAGCTGTTTCTCTTTCTCACTAATAGTTTCAGGGTTGGGCCTGAAGGTCCAACCTCCTCCGCTGACTCTGGTCTGTCCAACCCAACAGCCAGATGATCAGCCCACTGTGGCTGCAGGTGGAGGTCTCAGCCTCCTCAAGACACCAGCTCATGCTTATGGTGTAGCCTCCAGGCAATGCAGTGGAAGGCCATTAGTGGCCCTTATAGTATTTTTATACTATAATAATAGGCACTTTCTCTCTGTGCCTGTCTGGATTTTCAAGTCCCACTCAGTCAGACCTTGCACTAAGATCTTGCTTTAAGATGACCATCTATATTGAAACGCAAGGGACCATCACCAAGTGTCATCAGTCCAGGCATTAACATGCGTCTCCAAATACTTCCCCTGATCCCATCTCAGTTCCTTGCTCTCTATGCAAATAAACCTCACATCATCTGGGGTCCAGTAGAATATTTTAACATCTATTGGATTGTGTGTGTCATGACTTGGCAGACACACATAACTTATTATTTATTGATCTTGGGCGTATTGTGTTTCTATAAGCAGGAATTCTGCTGTGACCATGAGGCCAATCTTGTGTGGAAGCTGGAGACAGTTCAACACCTGCTGTAGGAGCTACAGGACTCATTCTCTCTCATTTTACCTGATGTTTGGGAACAAAGTATCTGGAAAGTTTTTTTAAAGAGGCGTCTAATGTCTTGTACAAACAGTTTTGTTATTTAAATGTATTTTGTATTTGTTACCGTGCTGCATCTTACAATAAATGTTTTAAGCTTAACATGATCTCTTTAGTTCATCATAATTTAGTTTACATATAATATCTAACTGAAACTTTACACCATACTGTGTAAATATGTTGTAAACACCTGTAGTAGTTAACAATGACACTATGAGGAAGTTGATGTCTAACACTATACACTAATGTTGAGAGAAACTAACACTGGTTAGTGTTGACAAGTATTAAATTTTAACTATGAAAAGAGTCAATAATAAATATGTTGGGAGTGTTAATATACCAACACTTCAAACTGAGTCAAATTAACACCCTGTGGTGTGGACCCATATAGACACTTGCTGAGATGAACTCTCATGGTGTTGGTTTCGTTATGCTGATTTTGCTGTGTAATAATAAAGAGTAATTAGTAGAAATAACAAAACAATAGAGCAAGAACAGAATTTTATGTCCTTCAGTTTCTAATCCTTGCTGTCTCTGTTGTTCTGGCTTTAAGGCTACGCAAACGTCTACCTCAGGGGAGGAGGGTAAACAGTCCATGTGCCCGGAGAGTGGGGTCCTCCATAACGCACAATGCCCTGCTCCTGCACCAGCTGAGGTAAATAGCCTCCAAGTAAGGAAGGATGCTGCTGGTTATTTTTCAAGCAGATTTTACCACACATTGCAGCACTTTCCTGTCAGCTTCGGGCCCCTTCATTGCCACAACTGTGCACATGTTGCACACTCTTATTATTTCCTGTATATACCTACTCTCTGACAGCCACCAGCCACAAGACTGAGACTATTTATGAAGAGCTCTAGATTCCATAATGTCACTTTTTCAGTAGGCTTGGTATGCACTGCATGTCATGAAGTCTTGTAACATGAAAGATCTCAAAGAAAACCACTGTACTGTGTTTAACAACCAAAATGCTGGTTTAGCACTATCTCTTAGCTGAAGGTCAGGAAAACTGTCAAATCCAAGCAATCCACAGTGAGGGCGTGAGGGGAAAGGACAGGAGCAATGACTTTAAGAGAGTTCATATAGTCCTTTTACTTAGTGAGCACAAATAAATAACTGTGTGACCTTTTTTTCTCTGTGTGATTCCTCAAACTCCTGGAATTCAGATGGTAGCACCTTTTGCTTCTCTGGAGGTTTTCCTATTTTTGATGGTTCATCCTGTATGCGTACATTTATACAACAAGCTTGTGGTATGTTGCAGCCTATTAATGCTGCACACAATATAAAAACTAATTTGATGGTCTTAGTAGTTAGTAAAACAATACAATGGTCTGAGGTCAGTGTGAGGTCAAAAAAGTGCCTTTAAATATTCAACGAGCTGTGGTTGTGGTCTAAATAGCTTCCTTCGCTTCTCATTCATCCCACGTTTCCTCTACAACAGAACAGAATCTGAATCTAAATCACTGTAGCTCTCCAGAGACTCTGCACTTGTTTATTCCCACAGCGAATCCCTGGATAATTCTGAACAATCTGATATCTGCTGAAATTATACCTTACACTACAGGCTTGAATGAATGAATACTCAGTGAGTGCTCTGAACACCACACGCCCATCTCTACACTTAGTCTTCATTGTGATCTTTGCTACCAACACCTGTCACCTTTGTGACATTTGCATTTTGCCCGTGTGCATATGATGCTTTTTGTATATACCCATTCACTCACACAGTGACATAACAATACAACCTTTCCAAACCTAATTTTTGACCTGTACTGTAAATTCACAACCACAGACTCTGTTTACTGTCAGAATGAAGGTTATGGTATTCCTCATTTGTTTACAATAACTGAGAGTCCTTGATTCAGAAACTACATCCTCCAAAATGATCACCCCATTTAATTACCGCCTTTCTGACTTTGTTTCATTGTTTCATTTTCACAAATGTGCCTAATGTTTTGTGAACTGAGTGTAAGCAAGTGGTGGAGATGCTCCCTGGAGATCATGTACACACCACAACGCTCTCTCCTCCCTGCATTACTGTAGCATGCAATTAGGATTCAGCTGTGGAAATAAATCAAACCTAAAATCGATTTGGTAAACACATCTCGTGCCATAAACGGTTGTATTCTTCCTGACTGATCAGCTGACTGGAGCCTGAAGACTCCGCAGTTCGCCTGAGGCCAAACCTCAGTCAGTGCAGTTTATGTTAGAGGAGGGAATCTAAATGATGGGTGGAGAGGGGAAGAGGTTGACACGGTGGTTAAAGTCATTGTTTTTAAAATCTCTCTCTATCGCTGTCATTGAGTCTTTGTCCTCTGAGGTGAGAGGTTTATGAGTTTCTTTGTCTCGTCTGCCCAGTTTCTCTGCTTGTTTTGTTTGTTA
This sequence comes from Mugil cephalus, assembly GCF_022458985.1. Classification (NCBI taxonomy): domain Eukaryota; kingdom Metazoa; phylum Chordata; class Actinopteri; order Mugiliformes; family Mugilidae; genus Mugil; species Mugil cephalus. The sequence goes on from NC_061779.1 coordinate 25,081,256, forward strand.
TGTAGCTAAAGTAGTGTTTAGAGATTTAGGGTTTGCGAACACACGCAGGAGGCACGCCATGCACAAAACCCAACCTGAACACAGCTTTAGTCTTGTTTCCATGTTCCAATGTCAACTTCCCAACACAATATGTATTGAGAAAGGTATTGGATTATGAGGAAATGTACTATGTATGTATGTGTTTTGCTTTGGATACACTGTTCCAAAATGACACCCAGTGCTTAATCTGGAAGAAAACTTCTTCCTGTGTCCATAAACGAATGTTTTCTGTCCTCTGTGTTTCATTCAACATTGTGCAGCCAGTTGTAAATCCACATCAGACGCTGGCTAATAGACTTTATATTGTGATTATTTCCAAGTCAAATACTTATCTCTTTTCTGGGGTTTGAGAAAGTGCACATTTTAAATGCTTATCAATTAAAATTAGATGGTGTTCCAACCACCAGTGGGCCTAGTGGTAGCCCTGCATCAGGATGAGCTGCATTCTACCAAACAGCTCAGAAAAAAGCTGTGAGCAGAAGGATGGAGAGTTCGTACAGGAGGCAGAGAGGGTGAGACAGAATGATGTAAATGATGAAGATTAGTGGGGAAATGATGAAGATTTTGAGGAGGAGGCTCTTACATTGATGACGTCTTGATGTACGTGGCGTTTTTCATGTGCGGACACTCCACTGTCACACACTGGAAACCTCCAAAGGTGTTCACGCACATCTGGTCTGCTGTGCAGTTGTGCATCTGGGTTTCACACTCGTCGATATCTGAACGCAAAAGGCCAGAGGTGAGTGTCGCAAAATACAAGTCCACTCACCTCCACAGTAATTTTCCCCTGAGCTGAGAGGACAGGCTCTGTTTGCTCTGACCTGTGCAGCTGCGGCCGTCCAGGGCCAGGTCGTAGCCGGCTGGACAGAAGCAGTGGAAGCTTCCAGGTGTGTTGACACACTGATGGAAACAGAGGCGGCCGGGCTGACCGAGAGGAAACAGATGACACTCATCGATATCTGAAACACAGACAGAAGTTGATGAATTCCTTCCTAGGTCAAGTAATAAAGCAGCTATTTTTTTCTTTGACTTAATGAATGGTCAAGAATACAATGAAATGTCTAGCCAATAAGGGATATAATCATCATTTAGCAAAGCACGTTATATAGAGAAATAGATATCTGTCACCAGTGCAGATGTTGTTGTCACGGCCCGATATGGTGAAACCCACATCACAGGTGCAGCGGGTGGATCCCAGGAAGTGGGTGCAGTGAGACGGTCGGACAGAGGAGGGGATCTGCAATGAAGAGGTGTCGGGAGAAGATGCTGAGGAGGAGGAAGTGGAGGAGGATGCTGACAGAGCAGCCGATGCTGGGAAGGAGGAGGAGGAGAGGGAAGGAGCAGCAGGGGAGAAGGAAGCCAGAGAGTTGGTGGTGGTGTTGAGGCCTGAAGAGAACATATGAATAAAAATGGTGAGCCTGAGTCAGGATTGTTCTCGAAATGTTTTGAGCAAATGTGATGTCTCACGTCTGCACATGGGCTGCTGGCCGCTCCACTTCAGAGTCTCCAGACACACTCTGGTCCGTGGACCAATCAGCTCGTAATTCGGCTTGCAAATGAAGTGGACCTCGTGGCCGACGCCAAACACTCTGCCCAGTCTGCGGCCGTGAGCAGGGGGGTCTGGTTTGGGGCAGGATTCTGGGAGTGGACAGAGGCAGCTTCAGTTATAGTCTGAGATGATGTTATTCAACCAGCCGTGCTAGTTGTTTTTTAGATTATACCCATCGTCATCTAAAACAGGCCTGGTATTTGTTTCCAGCCATTCAGAAAGCAGTTTTATGTGTTGTTCAAACACTTTGCCTATATCTGTCTCGTCTACTACAGCTCTATTATCTGCATCTACATCACTACATCATATGCAGGTACTCGAGTTCTTTCTGCAGCTCAACAATATCCTTAAACATCTCTTTAATTAGAATCCTTGCTGTTGTACACAAAGCATAACCAGGGCGTGGTAACACAACATTAAGATCTCATTATGTGGTGGGGTTCAACAGAGAAAAACACAATCAAACTCTCTTTAGTATGTTACTTCTCTGCCCCCCCACCCAAAAAAACTAAAACAAAAACACCAAAACAATTAGATTGGCTAGCACATCTCTTCTGGAGAATACTCAGTTCCCAATGGAGCGACTCCAGACCAACATTCCACCACAAGGAAATTTGTGGGCAGGGAAGTTTGTCGGGCTTCCAGGCTACTTTCAGTGTGCTGCCAATAAGTGAACTGCTGTCCACAACATCATTTGAAAGTGAGAGTTAGAACCTCCTCCAAAAAAAAAAAGCTTTATGCCTTGAAGGAAAACGGAGTCTTTCATGTTGTTTTTCTACATCAGCTTTTTGTCTTCGTAGGCCACCCTCTGTTGTCTCTCACCATTTTTGCCAGCTCTGAAGATGGCCATGGTGCTGTTGTGCAGAGCACTTATTTTCTTTTTGAGCGAGCGCAAGCCCTGCTCGTATGACGCCTCATGGACCGCCAGCATCTTCTCCACCTGTCGCAGCGAGTTGAGCAGATCATGAGTGGACGGACAGTCCTGTGGGTGGGATGGGGAAAGGTTAGCGGAGAGACTTTGCTGCTGGCTTCATCAAATCCTACGACTGAAGTAAAATTTAAAGGTTCTGTACTGTCCTCTCACAGACAGATGTGAACAGTATACATTTAGTTATGCAGAGGGAAAGCACTGACTACTCCAGACTACTAACTCGGTCTGTCTGGAGTGCTATCAGGTGTGAGGTCTATACATAGAGGTGAGCTTTTCAGAGTTGCAGTAACACCAGGGTGAAATCTGGACCATTGCTGACCTCACATAACCAACTGAAACACAGCACAACCCGACTCCACCGCCACATAATGAACCTGTGGGTTTGCGTTTCAGCGCTGGCAGGCGTTTGTTTCTGGTTTGTTACATGCGGTGACCAAATGAAATGGAACAAGGGTGAACTTGAGCTCTGCATGCTGCGCTGGCTGCAGTTACCACAAATAAGTACACTGAAGCTGAAATATATACGTAAACTAAAAAAAACAAAAAAACAAAACAAAAAACAAAACAAAAAAACAAGGCATCAACACACCAGAAGTGGGCATCATGTGCTCTGGTAATTCACTGACAGAAGAAGTCATGGGAATAATATTTAGTGATACTAAGTGGAACATCTGAGATCGAGCCTCTGGCTGCTTATAGGTTTCTTTTACATTAGACAGATGTAGAAACTTAATTCATGTTTATATACAAATGCAGAGTTTCTTTTTTGTCTCATTGATAAGTCTGTCTTTCATGTTGACAAGCTTCTCTGTAACAGCTGTCTGTCAAATACATTAGTTTTGATGTCTTAACTAATTTGCAGTGGTCGGAACTACTTTATGTTCATCACTAAATGGACAAAATCACATATATGTCTTCAGCCATTCTGTCCTCTTTATATATTTTATCAGTTGTCCTGATGAAATCTGTCATGCAATATATGAATTACAGTAGGGGCTATATTTAATGCTAGAATTTAAAATTATTTTTGCTCTCATGATCCCTGATGATCCCAGAATCTTGATTTATGTAAATTGACCTGTTTGTAACATTTATTATAACTGCACATAATTCTTCAAAGTTTCTTTTCAACAAACAAAATGTTTCACACTTTCAAAAATAAACCAAAATGTCTGTTCTGATTACTGAGAGTAACGTGCCTCCGATGCAACCTAAACACCTAGGTAGAGAAGAGCAGTTGATTTTATTGTTTCTGCAATAATTCTTTGTGTTCAGTAGGTTAGTACTTTGCCATTACTTATTCATCTGTCACCTTAAGCGTTTGCCCTTAAGTAACTTATCTGGTATATAGCATGCAGGTTAGTAGAATTCAATTAAACAAATGCCTGAATGCCCATAAAAATGAAGCAGAGTTTGCTGGTGTCCACAACTTATGGCCTCATGTTAGACATGAGTTAGAAAAAGCTCCTGTCCAGTCCTGATCTGTGATTTTCTTTTTCTGTTTATTCTGTATTTATGATGACCCGAAGAGAGAAAGTATACAGAATTTTACAATATGAAAAAAAAAGGTCTGAAAAATGACTTAATTTCTGTTGACACCTGTACTCACCTGAGCAGATGAAAATGAGAGCTGATTTAGAGTCATCATCAACACAAAGATCCTGACAGCCTTCATCCTGGACAAGAGCTCCATCCTAATCCTCAGAAACCAGCTCCTAATGAACTCTAAGTAGTCTGGAGATCCGCTCTGCGTCTTCAGCTCTGCAAATCTAAATCATTCCCTCTCTCACTGTTTCTTTTCGAGGGCACTTGCCAAATTTCTCTGTCACTCACTCTCAACCCTCCTCCACCTCCACCTACCTCCCTGTCAGACATTATGTAGGCGGGAGAGCGGCGCCCACATCTGGAACATGCGCTTACTTTTTTATCATAAGCATCCCCAGAAATACACTCTCAAATTATAGTCAGTCAGCTGGCAGTGGTGTCTTTTAATCATCACCCTCACAACAAAGCAGTGACATTCTGGTGACTATTTCACATTCGCTCTACAACTCAGGAATGTGACTTATGCTCCAATTACAGCACTTTTTTTGAAACCCTAAACTTGCTGTGTTGCAGGATAATGTTGTGTGGCTCCTAAATGACAAGGCAGCTATATCTCAGGCAGTGGCGCATAGCTGATGATCCCCTGCCGGGAAAAGAGCGTCAGTGATCCTGGAAGAAATCCCAAAAGCACCCAGGACTTTAACTCATACAAAAAGTCATAAAGCACTATAATGGGAGCGTTTAAACACACTATGATAAGGAACCTATAAGTAGGTTATAGCACTCAGCACACGAAAACTTGAAATTTTCAGTGAAAATACATCATAAGATTTAAGAGAATAAGGTGTAATTGAGGGTTCTTAGAGAGCAACTCCCACCCTCCCATGCCTCTCCTTTATTCCACTTTACCTTAAAACAGAGGTCTTCCACGTTTTTCAGTCCAAGGACTGAAACTGACTGCAAGATTAATTAGGGACCCCCTACCTATATGTTCTATATTAAACTTGGCCTAGTTCTATTGATAAATATACATTATTATTATCATTTTGCATTCAGTAGTAAGCTCTTCAAATAATCCATCTTGGGTGGCACAGTGGAACAGTGGTTGCAATTATGCCTCCCTGTGAGAAGGTCTGGGTTCAATTCAATTCAATTCAATTCAATTCAATTCAATTCAATTCAAATTAATTCAATTTTATTTATATAGCGGCAATAACAATACAAATTGTCTCAAGACGCTTCACAAAAACCAGCCTGCAACCTCCAGAGCAAGCCTGAGGGCGACGGTGGCAGGAAAAGCTCCCTTTTAACAGGAAGTAACCTTGAGCAGAACCCAGCTCATATGGAGGGAAACATCTGCAGAAGGCCAGCCAGGTAGAAACAGAGAGAATGGAAGAGCAGGAGAAACAAGATAAACAAACTTCTGTCATAGATACATACACCAAGCTGGAGGAAACACGTAGGATCTAGTATTATAGTGCTGAATATGGAGTGCTGAATATCTGATCTGTGGAGTTCTAAGCTAGTATTAGTATTATATAATGCAGTATTGTAGTATTATATAATGCTGGTATATACATATATATATAGCTGTGGAGTTCTAAGCTACATCTGCTGCCTGCCTGAAGTCCAGCAGATGTAGCTGCTCAGATATTCAGCATTCCAGACCAGAGACCCTCACAAGAAGATGGAGGGGAAGGGAAAGAGAGAGAGTGATATCAGTGATTAGTAATAGAAAATAAATTATAAGAGATAGAAAGTAAAATTATAAGATATTAGAGGACAGGAGCCAGAGAAGAAAGAGGAGAGGACATGTCCTCAGTGCATCGTCCCCCTGCAGCCTAGGCCTATAGCAGCATAACTAAGGGATGGTTAAGTCAGCCCTAACTATAAGCTTTGTCAAAAAGGAAAGTCTTAAGCCTGACCTTAAACGTAGAGACGGTGTCTGCCTCCCGAACCCAAACTGGGAGCTGGTTCCACAGGAGAGGAGCCTGATACCTGAAGGCTCTACCTCCCATTCTACTTTTTGAAACTCTAGGAACCACAAGTAGACCTGCATTTTGAGATCATAGTGATCTGTTGGGACAATATGGTTCTATGAGGTCTTTCAGATATGATGGAGCTAGGCCTTTTAAGGCCTTAAATGTAAAGAGGAGGACTTTAAATTAAATTCTAGATTTTAAAGGGAGCCAATGAAGTGAAGCTAAAACTTGGGTAATATGATCTCTCTTGCTAATTCCTGTCAGTGCTCTTTCTGCAGTGTTTTGAATCAATTGGACAGCTAGACAGTAATGAGTTACAATAATCCAGCCTGGAAGACACAAATGCATGAACTAATTTTCCACATCACCCTGAGAAAGGATTTTCCTAATTTTGATGATATTACGAAGGTGGAAAAAAGCAGTCCTGGTCACCTGCTTTATGTGAGAATTTAAGGACGTATCCTGGTCAAATCTAACACCAAGGTTTTTCACTGTAGTACTGGAGGCCAAGGTAATGCCATCCAATGAAACCAGGTGATTAGATATGAATCTCTGACATGTTAAGAGCCACATACAATGACTTCTGTTTTGTTTAAAAGTAAAAAATTACAGGTCATCCACGCCTTTATGTCTTTAAGGCATACTTGGAGTTTAACTAGCTGATTAATTTCCTCTGGTTTCATGGATAAATATAGCTGGGTATCATCTGCATAGCAATGGAAGTTTATGCTGTGCTTTCTAATAATATTGCCTATGGGAAGCATGTATAATGTGAATAATATTGGTCCTAGCACAGAACCCAGAGTAACTCCATAGCTTACTTTGGTATATATAGAAGAATTATTGTTAACATGGACAAACTGGAATCTGTCTAACAGATGTGATTCAAACCAGTCTAGTGCAGTTCCTGTACATTTGATCATACTTTCAAGTCTCTGTAGTGGAATACTGTGATAAATAGTGTCAAATGCAGCACTGAGATCTAACAGGACAAGTATAGAGACAAGTCCATCATCCGAAGCCATGAGAAGATCATTGGTAACTTTAACCAGAGCTAGTTCAAGTCATGTGTTTTCTCCAGGTACTCTGGTTTCCTCCCACATGCTCATTAGGTTAATTGGTGACCTTAAATTGACCCTAGGTGTGAGTGTGAGTGTGAAGGGTTGTTTGTCTCTGTGTTAGCCCTGTGATAGGCTGGCTACCTGATCAGAGTGTACACCCCACCCGAAGACAGCTGGGATAGGCTCAGGCAACCCCCGCGACTGCAGTAAGGATAAGCAGTAGTAGAAGATGAGATGAAATATCACACATTTTCAAATATTAATTTTTTATTTCAAACATGTGCAACAGTAGGATGTGCAGTGAAACTGCCGTAAACATACACATACCTGATCTTAACTGTGTGTGTTAATATGAAAGTTAAAAAAAGTAAAACAAAGCTGTCCATTCCGGCCTCAGTAATTGGCTGATGGGAGTGAGCTGCACTTTAGTATATTTAAAAATATATATATGTTTAAAACCAACCAAAGATTTTGCAACCCTCCTGCAGTACCTCTACGGATCCCCTGTTGAAGACCTATGCCTACCTATGCCATGCAGTACATTAAATTGAACAAATTACTTGCAAAGCAGTAAAAGATAAAAAACTCAAACTTTACTATAAATGTCCAATAAATTGATAACCATGAGGTCATACATGTAGCACCCTTCTTTCTCAAGGAATCCTTAATGTTGAAATGTTACCAGCTATGGTATTTGCTTCATATGTCCAAAACCAACTCATCCCATCTTTACAGACTGTTCCAGTTTGAGTTTAAAACCCTCATAGACATAATCTGGTTGGAATTTTCAGTAATTCTCATTTAGGGATTTATACTGACTATGACAACCACTGCCCAATGTGCTGTTGGTCATTTACATGCCAGCAAAACAGCTCCAACCAGCGGGGGCATGGACTCTATGAGACCTCTGAAGGTGCCCTGCGGTATCTGGCACCAACGCGTTAACAGCACATCTTTAAAGTCCTGTAAGCTTCATGTTCGGGCCTCTGTAGATCAGACTCGCCCCAGCACATCCTATCAATGGTCAACAGTTAGTCCATGCTCTGAGATGAATGACTGACCTCAAAGAACTACAAAGCTCGACTGTGACGTCATCTAATGTGGCTCATGTTAGGATCAAATAGTTGAACTTGAACACACTGTATAGACTATAGCCAACAGCTGGCTGGCTGTGTGAAAGAAAATTACTCTTTATCACTGGCGATTTTGATTTGTAAATTCTGGTAGGGCCATGCAGGAAAATCTTATAATGCAATCCAGAAATACTATAATCAATGCCCTCACAACAAAAGTACAGAGGCCGGAGAAACTACATTATCAATTCCATTTAGATTAAAAATAAATTAGACTCATGACCGCCTTTTGAGAAGCTTTTCCACTCCTGGTTGAATAACCTAGTTTTGTCTTCTTCTTCTTAAGAAACAATTAAATCGTAGATGTGATACCCAACTGCCCAAACTGAAGTGTACGCTGTACACACGCATTCACGCACAGCAGTTCAACAGTCCACAACACTGCAGGCCAGGGCCATCTCATCAAGCAGAAACAGAGATGCAGTATCAGGCACAATGTACTATTCACACACAACTACACTACAAGATGTGTCTAAAAAGGAAATTGCATTCATCAAATGAAAACTGCAAACATTTCATTGGAGACAAAGTTTTTTTTATTAACTTATGCGCAACAACATTTTTATCGCGGAAAGCTTATAATCCTCAACTGCACAGCAGCACTCTCTGGCGGGGCCCCATCGGCCCCTAATGCAAAGATGCCCCTATTGAAGCAGTAGTCTGTATAAGTCATTCAAAAGGGAAATGTGTAAGAGCTGGCATTAGCTGTGAAACTAGGAAGAGCTAGAAAGAATGTACAGAGTTGGCCTCTCCTGAACCACACTAATCAGTTGATCTACACTTATTTCATTAGATGATAAAGAATTCATGTGGTTCTATGGATGGTCCTGAAGTCAAGCCAAAATATCTTATATACTACATAATCCATGTGTGTTCCCAAGAGGTAACACTGCTGCTTCCCTCTTTTTTCCATCAGTCTCAGCTCATACTAAACTAGTGTTAGCTGGTTGTTCAACAGTTGGTTCAGGCCGAGCCAGATTTCTATGAAATGTCCTGAGGACATTCCTGCTTCCCAGAGGATGAAGTTTGTATACATCAATTAACCCATGCCATTTCTCTTTTGTGAAGCTGGGGAAATAATTCAGGCACAGAACAAACAGTAATTGAGTAATTGTAAACAAAAACTGTGAAAAGCATTTTTTTTATACTGTACACATCTTGTCAGATAACAATTTTCAAAAATTCCCTGCTGACCTACGATGGAATACAGGGTTACCATAGGAATCCTGGTGTTAAACTGTGTGGCTTATAAATATACCATTTACCATAATCTTTATATAATGCAGCATTAATAAATCAAGGAAGTCTACACCAACAAACTGTGTATGCAGCCTGAAGTCCAGCAGGTGCTGATTCAGCCTCTGACATGCTGAAATGCTGTTGTTGTGTGTTAAGGTTAGATGCCACATCAGACATGCAAAGAATGCTGATGCCCTCAGAAACGTTTCTCCACATGTGGCTCAGCTGCATTTTGGAAAATTACTATTTACGTCGGTGACAGCGCTAATTACAGTTTGAAGTTTTTGATTTCCTCAAAACCACATCAGAGCTGGGGCTCTGAAAACAAAGGTGATTTACAAAAGTGTGGTGCCACAACATAAACTGACTGCAGGCTCCCTTTGAGCATGTTTGAAATGATTTGTGTTGCTTCCTTACTGTTGGGTAAAGATGTCTGTAATCATACCTGTAGTCTTCCACGATAAGCAGCAGAGGAAGTATTCAGGTGTTTGATTTAAGTAGAAGTGCAGTAATGTAAATTAACTACATTCAAACTCATACTTCACTGTACATATATAAATAAAAGGTACTAAAAGTGCTGAATCACCCATGAGCATCTGCATTACTGATGTAAACACAGTCAGCTGTGTTTCCTGATGTTGCACCCCTAGGTATGAAGAGTGAAGTGAAGCTACTTTTAGCATTGAGTAATTACAATTAACCTACAAGACATGTCCAGGTGTGTCTCTCTGATTTCATTGTATATTGTTATGCCTTCTGTTCTTCTTGTGAAACCTTTCATTACATAATCATTTCATTACAGCAGAAATAAATTATGTAATTTAATGTCTTAACGGTCACTTTTATCTGCTGCAACAGTCAAGACCTTTAAGGCAGGTGTGATTGCATGTTTTCCGTGTGTGCGTGTGTGTGTGTTTCTCACTGACCTTGTGGTCTGGTGACTAAATGCTCATTGAAATGCAATGCTGTTAAGCTGTTGGCCAGCTGCTGACGGAGGTTAACTCCAAGATAAATAAAGAGACCCAGGAGACAGCCCCGCTCCCCTCATCATCATATCTTAATTAGAAAGGACAGCTTTAATTAAAATGAAATCATTTAATGGATTTTGTAATTAAAACAGGGTTAGATGGTGGCTGGAGTGTTGGGCCAGCAGTGCCTCTGAAACAGTGATTAAACCAAGACTGAGATTTCATCAGCAATCAAAGATACGGGATTTCTGAGGTTAAACTTTATTCTCTCCCTGTGACTCCTTCTGATAAGGATGTATAGTCTGGTGAAACAGATTTGGCTCTGAGATGGATCCTAACTGCATATGTAAAGCAGTTCTTAAGCAGTTTTCACTGAATTCCCCCCCAAATAACAATGCAAGCACAACACCCTCAAAGAAAAGCACAATGCAGTGCCCAGTCCAAAATGGATACCAGCTTAGATAGGCTATTTAATATTACAGAAATATGTAACAGGTAGTTAAAGCAGGAGAAGGGTGTTATAGTTAGGTTTCTAGTTGTAATTTGATGAAACAGGATGCAGGTTCTACCCAAACTGGTCCCTCTACCTGAATTTAAAGGTCTTATTAGCACAATAGTGAATAACTCAGTTGGCACTTATTTACGCTTCTAGGTTTTAACTGGTTATATCTTATAGTTTTATATATTTGTCTTTTGGTTTTTATCTCCTGTCTATTCACTGTAAGATTGTAACAGAGATCATTGTTCTCAATGGGACTAAACTGGTTAAATACTATAAATAAAAGTTAATTGTGTGGTGGCTGGTGTGCCTGGTCAAATGGAAACAAGCAAGGCCACTTAACTGAAGGAGAACCAAAGCATGTCATATATTTCAGGACATTGTGGGGTTAAGGTTAGGGTCGTTTTGTGTCTATTCATATTAATTTTTTATAGTTGTTTCTGTGGTGTGTTTGCTCTGTCTGGCCATTACTGCTTCTCTTAGTGTTTGGTTGCCTTTCTTTGAGATCAGTTGATTCCCTCTCCAGTAACAGAAATATGTATATGAATATAACATGGGCTGTTGTTCAGAATCTGCAGCTCTTGAGTTGTGTACCAGTTGCTCTCCCAGTGATACAAGGCTGATGTTACTACTCCATGCAACATCTGAGAGACCTTTTCCAAATAAGGTCTCCATCCCAGGTATGTAATTGTAAAACTTTGTTTTTTTTTTTTTTGTTTTTTTTTTTATTTATTTTAATTCTAAGGACTAGCAATGTCCTTACAAATAAAGGACATTGCTAGTAGAGTCATTAAACATGCAATTCAATATTAGTCAGGCTTTACCAGCCATCTTTTTATCCACTAGGTGGTGTAAACACACAAGCAAAGAATTGTTGATCATTTGCCCGTTATTACATCTGAAGGCGCAGAATAAATCCATTTTAAGCCTCCCGAAACGACAAGGCAAAAGTTAATTAAGATGCCCCCTTCATGACTGGGTGAACTTTGACTTCTGTTCTATTCTGAGAGTTCTATTTTGTTTCCTTAAATCAATTTTAAAGAGACCAGCTTTATTTGGAGGAACTTGTTCTCTGTATTTGACCCAGCCATACATTTAAATGGCTGGGTGGTTTAAATGGATTTAAACCACTGACCAGAGCTGCTTCTCTACCCACAAGCCACAGCTTCCCCCGTAGCTCTGTTTTCATTGTTTTCATTCTTTGACGCTACCTCTACCGCCATTTCCACTGCGAAGGTTCTCAGCCGTATGGGCCATGGTGTATCCAGAAAACAAGCTAAAACTAAGAAAATTCAAGTTAACTCTTGTTTTTCACCACTCATCCACAAAGCTTCTTCAGTTCTAAATGACTGGTCATGGGTTGAAGTTTGAATAGGGACATATGTGACTGTTGTCCATCAGAAAGTTATATGAATGACCAGAGGTGTACCTGTAATCCTGGAGGTCTGACTTTGATCCTGCACACCTGGTTTCGGCTGTCTGCCTCCACCTGAAGGAAACAATACACTCCTTTTATGACAATGTACACAATTTCACCAGATGGTTTGAAAGAGGACTAAAGGAAACCATTTATGTCAAACTGGAATACTCTTCTCTGAACAATGGAGGTGGACTGAGATATTATCTGACATCAGTTTACCAACACAATCTTAACATCTGTCACTCCTGTTCACACCTTGAGGCTGGAGCCTCTGGCCGATAATGAGACATTAGAGTACCATTCATTGGAGGAGGATGAGGACAGGATCAAAACAATTTCCTCCACTTACAGGCAAGTATCTCCTAATTAACAGTTTCTGATGGACAATGTCCACAGACGCTCGTATTTAAACCTCAACTCCCCAGCTGTCTTTTAGATCTGAGGAAGCTACGTAGATGATGGTGAAACGTCTTCATGTATTGAAGAAACTCTGCACATGCAGTTGTTTCAGATGGTTGTTTTGGACACACACTTGTATGCACCCTCATACTTCCTCCCCCTGTTTTCCTGCAGATAAGTGAACTGGTCCCCACTCCTCCACCCCTCTCGTGTTAGATGGTACAACCCACTGCCATGCTCTAATCAGCCACCTCTTTCTGTCTCTGTCTCTCTATCTCTATCTGTCCCTCAGAAAGCAAGGATCCAGATCCTCTCACACACTCTTGAGTTGCCGCTTTTATTTCTCTCCTCCTCCGCTTCCTCTCTTGTTATGACCCATTTCAGGAGCGACTGCCACCGAGACAAACGTGAGTAACACAAACACACACACACACACTCTTCCTCTCTCTCTCTCCCTCTTACACACATGTGTATGTGTATTTATTGCTAAGTCCATATTTAGTTCCTCCCAGGGTATTTTCTACATTTTCTTCTGCCTTAGGGACAACAGATGGAAATTAGCTTCCGCTACAGTCTGGCACATTTACGTTATTTATTAATGTTCTGTCCCCAATTAAAATAAATAAAATACACGCACACAGTAACACCAGTGTGTTTAAGGAGCGATTGAAGAATAATGATAATGATTCACTCTGGCTGCAATTACACTACAAGACATGTGCAGGTGTGCACATCATTCACACATTCATCACTCTGAGTTCATCAAAGCGACTTCAACTTTTATAGATCAAGTATTCACGTGAGGAAAGAACTAGTGAAATAAGAGCAGGACTGAAAATAGACAGAATTATCCTTCTTCATGCTGTAAGACAGATGTCATCAGGACTGTAGAAGTTCAGGATCACAAGAGAAAGATGTTCTCTGTATCCGTTCTAATATCTCAATAAGTGTGTTTTCATGGACAAGAGTGTTGCGGTTAGGTGGATTATCCTCGGGTGTATAATGTACTTTTTTTTTTTTTTTTTTAAATCTGTGATTCTTTCATTAAGGAAAGGTAAAATTCTGTGTCTTCTTTACTCCAAACATGTCTTCGTGTTTCTGGGCTAAAGCCGTCACGTAGTGAGAAACCTGAGCCCAGTTGCTCAGGAAGCTTCACAGAAAACCTCATCCAGATCAAAATCAAGGCTGGACTTTTTTATCATATCCAGTGTCAGAATATGTTTATTCTTTAAGATTTGAGCCAATCCAAACTGCAATCTGAAATCTGATCAGATTATTTCTAAACAATGGAGATATGCACCAGGATCCAGGTTTGTTCAGATTACTCCACCTGGCATGTCTGTCATGTTTCTGAAATCAGGATGTCATGTTTGAATGTTCATTACCTCATCATGGGTATGTGCTCACATGTTCACTGTTGTCCTGGTTTTACACATATGCACTTGATAATAACACTTGATCCAAGCACCTCAGATACTTCTGTTGTGAATGTAGTGGCTGAGCTGGTTTGAAATCTGGACATACCCACACCAGGATACTTTACTATCATGTTGACAGACTTATTCTTGTTCAGTGTAAATATCATGTCATGTTCTTTGTAGAGATTGGTGTGACAAGACGTTGTGATGCGGGAATGAATTGCAGGGTTTGTGAGTTGATCACTTCCTCCGTCTGTCTGTGTGTCAAAGTGTCCCGGAGCCTGACTCTGAACCCTGATATTAAGTCACCGTCGGTACGAGTGGATGACAGGCGCAATGGAAAAGCTCTCCAAATAAAAGAGACATATAAAATGCAGTGGAATACATCTGAAAGAAACATTTAACAATAGCAACAGACATGTGTCTTCCTGGGTGTTTACACCTATTAGTCTTTTAAGCTGTCATGTGTTTCTTTTATGTCTTTATATTTTTAAGTCTCTGTAGTTAGTTGTCAGTATACTGAGATGTCTTTGAATTTGAGTGTCTTTGTAGTCTATATACACCATGGACAGTATGTGGAACACAAACAATCTAATTTTGTCTGGTCCTAACTATCATAGATCCAATCACAGTTAATATTAGAATTAAGGTCAAAGGATCCTTCTACGTTATTACAACCAGGGTCTTATTTTCCCTATTTATCAGTAATAACTATCTTGTACTCAAGTTCTAACCGGAAGCACTGCTGTCAGGAAAATAATCTAAATATCCAGTTCCTAATTTTTATAACACTGTCCCATTTTTCTTCTAAACAAATGTGAATGGCCTGACCAAGTAGTCTCATTGCCTAATTGTTCATGTTTGAGAGAGTCAGAGGTTTGGAAACTCAGTGTTGTCTTTTGACTTACAGTGTAGTGCAGTAATTTAAATGACTTTGGGGTTTAAATGTGAAACTGAAACAAGCTTTAAATAAGACGTAGTCTGGGGAAACATGATCCAGACAGTTTGATGCTCAGTTGATTGCTTTGTAATACGCTCGCTTATGATCCCATGACTGCCTCCCATCATTCACACACCCCTCGGATTGCCATTACCCAGGCCGGGAAGCTGTTTTCTGAATTTACTGTGTTCTTGTGCTTTTAATTCGGATATGTTTCACCAATATGTTGAAAGCTGTTTTCTGATCCAATTTCCGCATCACAATGAAGAGCAAAGGAAACACATCCATAAAAACATCTGTATTCTCGAAAACGTGGTAGTAGCGTGTGGTGAGGGTTACTTGACTCGGATGTGGGAGTTGATGTGAATTTTCACAATCAAACAATACGTCGATACAGTTTAGACAGCTGTTCTGCTACATTATGGCGCCATCCGATGCCACATTGTTGAAGCGTGTTTATCTCAAGGAGTTTGGCTGGTTTTACTTGCAGAACACCTTGGAGCAAACAGTTGTCTTGCCCAATTAACAAGGAGTAAACACAAAATATCATCAAGCACAAATATACACACAAATATCACTATAACTGTGGCTATGACTATGGCTCAGGAAGCAGCATTTGCACTGACGTACGCAAATCCAGGTACAGTGTGGAAACAGCTCACCATATCTTCTGTGGCATGGATACAAGCTTCATAACTCAAAATTTTAATGTGATGACTGGAACATTTAGAAGGACCTGTGCATGTCACTACGTGGTGAAAAAAACATGAATATGAAATACACATTATGTAATTATGTGGGTGTGCCTAAAAGTGGCACCAGGATCCAGAAATGACTTTATTCCCAAAAACAACAGCACAACAGGGTTAGTGTTAACAGTAATTGATTTCTATTCATATCACAATGAGTAGCATGTAGCTGGCTAGCTTTAACACGGTGCAATAGCCAACGTCAGCAAAGTCAACATATGGATTGACTACCCATGGTACGTCAGTGTTTCTGTCAGCTGGCTGCAGCAGATGTGGGTCAATATAAACTGCCAACAGAAAATACAAATCATCCACTGGATTTGTCTGTCGTGCATTTGTTCACTTTTCCTAACAAAGAGTTTTCTCCTAGTCGCTTATCTTGACAACCAATTAACTGACTTTGCTCATTAGTCACTCGGTCAGTTACGGCCATACTTACACTAATGACTGGTGTGCCGAGGTCTAGTCTTGCATTTTAAATAAAATAAAATAAAATAAAATAAATATACAAAACGATATCTTGTTAGAACGCCGCTTTACTTTTCCACTGGGAATGCTAGTGGCTAGCCTTGGAATGAGTTGTTTTGAAAGTCAGTTACATAAATTGTACATACATTTTGAAATTTTTGATAATTCTAGCAAATCTGCCTACTGTTGTTCATCAGTTCTCTCATCCACAACATTTAACACTCTGTTAACCTGCCCATGACAAATAAACCTGAATCTGTCTAATGACTTGCAGGGGTAGCCATGTGAAAGCTAGACAAATGAGTCACAGATCTCTGTCTGATTATGTTTTTGTGTCTGTGGTACTGGCTGGAAGAGATTCAGTTTTCCTTGTCTCGGGTTATTTTGGAGAAGAGCGACAAAGATGGGCACTGTGTTAAAGGTTCACAATTAATTGAACTACATTTACAGGTCATGTATTATTAATCCCATCTAGTTAGGGTAAGTCAGTGTAAAGTCTTTGTAAATTTCATAGTGATCATAATTGGATAATTTTCACACTTTCCAGCACTTCATGTATTTAGATCAATTCAAGTCATTTCCTATTCCTGGAAATCCCTGATGGTGATTTACTGTGTCACATCAGTCTCTCTCTGATTACTCTCAGGTCTTCTCTTTCATGAAAACCTTACTAACTATGATGGAGAACAACTTGAGCCTCCACTCTCATCAGGGTTAGTCCAGGACAACATTCATCCATAATAATTATTTAAATGTCTGAATACATCCTAACAGCTACACATGAGAAAAAGCGTCATCATTACAGTTTCTGAAACTGGTCTGCAAAAAGTTTCAGCACACTGTCCAAGTGGAAAGGTGACATAACATATTATTTTACTAATTTTATTACTAATAAGTCTATACTAACTGTTGGCAGGATGTAATATGTTTGGTCCAGTTGACTTCTCCAATCCCAAATGAAAGTGAAATTAGGACACATTCAGTTTATTGTTAGAACAGTTCCAGTCCAAGCTCAGGAAGGACATTTGTCCTGATTGTTTCCATAATTGAATTTAAAGTACCTTTAAATGAAGAAGATATGATGCGGAAAGAAAAAAAGAAAAATGAAAATTGTCATTTGGCTCAAGGGAGTAAATTGAACCAAAGCTTCCTGGAACTGAGCTCCACCTCCTGAACTCCAAATTGCACCTCTGTCATATCTCCCACTCCTAATATCTGCTTTCAGACATTATCTACAAATCTGGCCTGGGGAAAAAGTCAACACTTATATTACTTTCTCTTTTACTCTGGAGAGACGTTTGAGTTTGGCTGATTGCATGCAGTAATGATGGCAGTCATTACTACAGGCAGGAACTGATTAATACGCTTTAGTCAGATGTGTATATCTATGACAGATGTATGGTTATCTCCTTCATCCCATCCTCTGTCTTCTCTGTTTCTACCTGGCTGGCCTTAGGCTGATGGGTTCCTCCATATGAGCTGGGTTCTGCTCGGGGTTTCTTCCTGTTAAAAGGGAGCTTTTTGTTGCCACCGTGCCTTCATGTCATGGAGGTTTCTGGCCTGGTTGCAGACTGGATTTTGTAAAGCATCCTGAGACCATTTGTATTTTTATATATATAAAATTGAATTGAAATAATAAAACAACAATGTTATTAGTTACTATTTTTCTATACATGTGGACATACTGTAGTTAGGTTGGTCCACAACTATGTCTATTTTTTTTTTATTTTTTTTTGTATGACCAGAATATCTAAAAATAGAGCTAAATAAAAGGGAAGTGGACATGCTTAAGGTTTCGATGTGTGTTATTGTAAGGCAATTACCACGGACCACGGACTTTAAATAAAAATCCTTAAAAGTGAAGCCAAAGCAAGTAGAACTCCCCCTGGTGACTGGCTGCAGTACAGGCCATGAGCTCCATCTCCTCTGTGTTAGTGGATGGGACTTGAGCCAAAGTAAAACACTACATGTCAAATATTTTTTAAGGATGGTTTCTGTCATTTAAGGTATCGGTGTCAAGTATCAATTCTTCTGATAAGTTTCAGTCATTTGACGCTATAATAAGTCAAAAGTCACATCGAAGTTAGCTCTATTGTCAATTCTGACATGTGCAACACATACACAAGACTGAAATTTCCTTCCTCAAAGGCCTTTGTGCATTTTAAACATAAAATGTTGCTTCTAAAACTGAAAATGGGTTTCTGTTTTAGAAATAAATCATGTTTTTCATTGCAAGTCAGAAAACATTTGATCAACATAATTTATTTACCCTTGTTGGTCTATGGACCTACTTTTGAATGCTCCTGATCCGTTTTTAAAGAAATTATACTGTATACCACTGTGCTTTGCATTTTATTACTGGTTGCAGCTATCGTCTACATCACTGTTCCTTATATGGAGTCACACATTCTCCATATTTGCATGTTCGTAGACTCTCTCACTGGCTGACTTTATTTATAAATCTATTCTTGGACTTCTTCCTGCATATTTGTGTTTACACGTGTGCAGAGACCTCAGCCAATATGGCCTGCGCTCTCAGGACAGATGAAGGTCCCGAGAGGTCGGAACTGAACTGGGCAAAAAGACTTAAATCTTCTGCCCCCTCTGGAATTATGTGCAGATGGACTTGAATCTTGTAACTCTGGCAGAATTTAAGACAATCATAAAAGACAGAGAAATAAGCTCAACTGGATCTTGTGATTGCATTGTGTAACCATGTAATCCCACTCTTGTTTTTCTGTAGTGTGTGTCCGAATTTTTTGTGTTTGCCTAAACCATTCTGTTTTGTGTGCTGCCATTTTGTTCAGGACACTCTTGAAAGAGTGGTTTTAAATCTCACTGAGTTTTTTAACCTGGCTAAATAAAGGATATCCAGTACTTTAGTGAGTTATGGTCCGCCAGCTGATACATTTCAACGTGGTAATAAATAATAATAAACAATAAATTTTTCATCAAGATGAATCACCAAAGTCTAGGATGTAGACTTAATAATAAGAATCTGTGTGTGTGTGTACTGAGTACAGCTATCTTTACGAGAATCAATTTTATACCATCAGATTGAGGACATTTGTGCAAAGTGAGGACATTTTGGCCAGTCCTCACTTTTTTGGTCTCACTTTTTGGCTGTTTTAAAAGTTAAAGATTTTAGGATAAAGGTTACAATTGGGTTATGGTTGGGGTTAGGGTTAGGGTTAGGGGCTAGGGAATGTGTGTGTGTGAGGCAGCCAGATGGGACTTAAATGTTTGTCTCCAGGGAGAGAGAGGTCGACTCCAAAACCGTACTAAGGTGTTTGTCAGTGATTCCAAAATGTCTGGAACTCATCTGCAGGGACTAAATACCAATATCTTTCAGAAGAATGGTCTTCCATCCCTCCGGTGTGGACTTCACATTTACTACACCTCTTACTAGTTGAACACCTACTGTACGTGCAGAGATTTCATCTGCTTCTCATTGCTGTAGGCTTGAGTCATTATATTTTTCAAAACGTATAAATTCTCAAAATCAAACACATAGTTAACAGCAGTGAGACATTTGTCAAATTATGCCCCAAAGTGTTGCAATAGATTCTAAAAGCTAAACTAATACATGAGCTACATTGTGCTTGAACTTTAGTGTAGTTAATAGCACAGATTTGTTTTTTGTTTTTGACAGCTTTATCAATTTAGGTTTTACTGTCTCTTCAGCCTGAATATGTTCTACTGGTGAGATGTACACTAACCACACAGTTTGCTACCCAAATCTGTCACCGATCCAGTTGACCGGAATTTGACAGAAAATGTTGCTGTTGCTCTTGTGTGAGTTTCTTTGACGCAGTTTTGACCTTAGTGCTGAAGGGTTATGTGGCTTTTCCAAAGCTTCGCTGAACCTTTCAATGCATCAAAACAAACACAAATCTGGCAGAGGCAGCCACATCATCATTGTAAACCTATTCCTTCTCAAACCACTTAATAACAAATGTAGATGGATGGGACAGAGGTGATCATTTGAGCCTCAACAGAACGCAGACAGCCAGCCTCTGCTCTGGATTTCGTGCCAAACTTTGAACAGCTTGTCCCTGAAAACCAATAACCATGAGGGTGTGAAATTGTTCTGTCATCACTCTTCTTTTTTCCCTCCTCTCTTATTTTCCCCATTCTTTTTCTGCCTTCTATAAAGCTGAAATGTCGTCCAAACAGTGCTAAGCAATATAAGCAATCTAATAGCTGTAATCACTCAGTCGATGATGCACAATTACCCATTCAGCACGCTGTGGGCACTGTGGCGACCTGGCAGCCTTATCGATCTCCAGCGGGGGGAACGATTAAAGGCACCCCGGCAGTTAACAGATGGTGACTGACGGTGCTCATAAACCTCACACTAAAAGACTAATGTCCTACAAGCTGCATCTGGTGTGGCAGCAATAAACAACCCTAGCGCTGACTGTCAGTGCTGCGGGTGGGGAGAGCGGGATGATGGAAGGTGGCGGGCCAGCTGCTGCCTTGCCAAACACGGTTTGACATGAGGGGAGCAGCGAGCGGCGAGCTCTGATGGAGGTCACGGAGAGACGGACTTCTCTCAGCTTTTCGATTACAAAATTCAAATGGTGATGGAAGGGTTCAAGTCTGGCTGGAGTGGTGGCTAATTTATCATTACAAGGTTTTGCGTGTGGCAGTAGTGGTTTGGAGGCATGCTCATTTGGTCCTCTCAGACTCTCAGCAACTATTTTTTTGTCATGAAATTCTGCGATCCTCACTTAATCTGGTGAACCCTTGACTTTACTTGTAGTGCCATCGCAAGCTTCACATGTTTTGGTTTGTTGTGAAATATCTCGATAATTGGATGGATTTTCACAATGTTTGATTCAGATGTACTTCAACTCACATCTTAACTGTCAGCGATGAAGCTGTGCTACCATACTGGCTTTTTTAATTAGAGGTAATGAATACTGATTTTTATTAGAATCTGCTAGCTGATTGTTAAACTGCTTGTTGTCTTAGCTATCTAGATAATAACATACACCATTGTACAACCACTCATTTAATGTAAAATTGAAACTGAAGTTGCATTAAGTGACAGGAACTTCTCTTTTCATCCATTTTTATTCTACAGCAGATGTTGTGATTTTCCATTTAATGGCATCATCGTGTCACATTTTTTAAATTTTATTTCCCTGATCATATAGCCTGTGATCAAACACCTGCAAACCTAATGACATTCTCTCAAGCCTCACAAGCTGTACATCATACATTGTTCTATTGTAGTTATCATATGTTATCATGCAAGTAAAACTAAGAGAGAACATTATAAGCATATCGCTGAAACACATGTTAGCAGTGTCCAATCTCATCAGTTTCTTTTTTTTTTCAAGGCTTCAACCTCGGGCAGAGTCTATGGTTGTACAATATTAATGCAACAATACTAACAGCCTAATAAATACGTCACCTTAGTGTCACCTTCCATAAACCAATTTGACATCAACAAATCCATGACTTATATCTCAAAACACATTTCTCATTGGAATGAATGGCAGTTTTCACCTGGCTATGAGGTCGTAACCTCTGAGTATTCAACAGATGAGGACCTTTAAACAGTGACATACGATTCTCAACACTAAATAAACAGGGATGTGATGACAGTATGTATATTTGAATGTTGTGTTTGTCTCATGTCCACCGTTACTGCTTACTGTAAAATGCATGCTGGGATAACTGACTAACAACTCTGCTGCTAAAACATTAGCAGTACTTAGATGAAAATTTTCTGGTACTTGACATTAAGTAAAGTAGAAAGCAAGAACCTACGGCAGATGATTTTTTTTTATCTTGTTAACAGGACAAACTGACTATTGATCACAAGGAAAGGAGACAAAAAAATTGTTTGTGTAATGGAACTTGTATCAGTTCTATCTGTGCTAAGCAGAAGACAGTTTCCCACAGTCTTCAACTGATCAATACAGCATGCTGATCATTGACCCCTTTCTCTGTATCTGAATAAAGAGTATGGACCTTTGTAATCCATCCGGTGCAGCAGCAGATGTAGTTGGAGACTAGTAGCTGGTGAACATAGAGGAGCATGTAGCAGCAAAGGAGACAGGAGCTGGTAGAGGCCAACATAAAAAGGGTGAATATAACTTGTACTTCCAATCCTCAAATGAACACATACATGACCATAATGAGAGTGTGTTTCTCCGGGTGTGATTCTGCTGTTCACAGGATGACACTGTTTCCCCTCCAAACTGTTAACAATCGCAATTTAAAAACTAATATCAAATGGATATTTGTTAGGTGTAGACCCAAAAGACTGCTTGGTAGATTTGAGACCACTGACCATTGAGTTCATGCCGTTGGTAGCCTGGTGTGGCAAGACTCAATTTAGAGTCAGTCCTTGGATGTTGAGAGGCTGCAGAAGAGGGACTTCCCTCCTGAAGTGTAGAATAAGTTAAGAACAAGGTCGCTGTCCTCTCCGTAGATGATGATATTGTTTACTTGTTCTCTCTTTGATGTCTCATCCCTGTGTTAGATGAGACCCAGGATCCAGGATGTGTCATCTGCATAATTGATGATGAGATAGTTATTGTTAGTGGGGACACAGTTGTACAGAGGCAACAGTCCTGGTGCGTTCCTGTGCTGTGAAAGCAGGAAGAGCATGTGTACTTATGTTCTGTTAGTGTCCAGGTGTGCTAGTGTGGAGTGTAGTGCCAGGGCCACCGCATTATTCACTAGTCTGTTTCCCAAGGGGTCCGCTGTGTCTGAGACCACAGTATTTATGCACTGAAGAATGTTGTGACTGATGTGAATGCCAGGCAGCCTGGAGTCCACATCCACATTCAGTGTGGATACATTTGAGTTTTCTGTTACAGCGCCGGTATTATAACAGAAGACTTGAAGGATAATAGAACTGTCTCCTGTATGAGAGAAGAGTTGTACATCACAGCCAGCTGTTCAGCACAGGCCTTTAGGACTTTAGATGACGTCCACCTGAACAGCACTGGAGGGAGAACAGTGATGCTGTGTACAAGAAGTTATAGTGTATAAAAATACTACAAGGGCCACTAATGGCCACTGCATTGCCTGGAGGCTACACCATAAGCATGAGCTGGTGTCTTGAGGAGGCTGAGACCTCCACCTGCAGCCACAGTGGGCTGATCATCTGGCTGTTGGGTTGGACAGACCAGAGTCAGCGGAGGAGGTTGGACCTTCAGGCCCAATCCCGAAACTATTAGTGAGAAAGAGAAACAGCTCTTATTTAACAACTCCTGCTAATTTGATGACGTCACGATGACATCATCTGGAACATGCAAGTGACATCACAGCAAGTGAAGTCTCCACGGTTACGGCCGCTGTGGCAAAAAGTGACAGTTGGCAGTTAGATTGAATCATAGGCTTTAATACCGTCTAAATCGTAAAATTAATTAAAAAGTGAAGAAGAGCTGTTATGCAACTGACTGTACCAACAGATTTAAATAGCAGTCAGAGATATATTTTTATATCTGTCAAAGAAAAGAGAAGTAAATGGATCGCTGCATCACGAAGAAACAACTAGAATCCAGGCAACGAAACCTGTTGCTGTGGTTCACATTTAATGTCAGGTAATATTAATTTATGATGTATTTTTTGATGAAGTCATACCCTAAGTCACTTCTTCAGTTACGTTCCGGAGGGCTGTCAGATAAGTTTGTCCATGTCAATATTTGCGATCACTCCTCGTCATCCTTTTCTGCTGTAGCGTGTAACGTGGTGATTGAAGGAAGCTTAGCCACGGATGCTAGTAGTTTAGCCGCAGCATAAAATACAGTTGTAAAAGCAGGAGACGACGGGGTGGAATTTGTACACGGTACATTTATTAACAGATGCAAATCATACAATGCCAGGTCAAACGGCATATTTAATAACGCTCGCAGACAACTAAAAGCTCTCGGCTCTCATCCTCACTACAGTCCACACTACTTGAATCGAAGAGAAGAAGTGGGAGAGAGAATGCAAGAGAGGAAACCTGCAGTATTAAGCGGCAAAACAAAGGGAGGCGCCACCTCGTGGCGTAAACTGGTCCTGTGTAATACTCGGGCTGTTACAACGCTACAGTATTATATGGGTAACATTACTCAGTAAAGGTCTTAGCATTAGTATCTTTTATCTAGCTACAATTATCATAACTGACATGACCTAAAACCTGACATCATCTGGGGTCCAGTAGAATATTTTAACATCTGTTGTCTCTCTATCTCTCTACTGCTGCTCCAGAACCAAGAACAACTCTGTTTTATGTAATAATAAGTTGTGTGTGTGCCAAGTCATGACACACACACACAACCTATTATTTATTGATCTCCACCCTAATGTTAGTGAATGAATGAGGCCAAAAGCTGCTTATGTAGGAGCACCCCTGTTGAGTGTGGGTGTATTGTGTTTCTATAAGCAGGAATTCTGCTGTGACCCTGAGGCCAATCTTGTGTTTGAGGCTGGAGACAGTTCAACACCTGCTGTAGGAGCTACAGGACTCATTCTCTCTCATTTTACCTGATGTTTGGGATCAAAGTATCTGGAAAGGTTTTTTAAAGAGGCGTCTAATGTTTTGTACAAACAGTTCTATTATTTAAATGTATTTTGTATTTGTTACTGTGGTGCATTTTAAAATAAATGTTTTAAGCTTAACATGATCTCTTTAGTTCGTCATAATTTATTTTACATGTAATATGTAACTGAAACTTTACACCATACTGTGTAAATATGTTGTAAACACCTGTAGTAGTTAACATCTGACAGTATGAGGAAGCTGATGTCTAACACTATACACTAATGTTGAGAGAAACTAACACTGGTTAGTGTTGACAAGTATTAAATTTTAACTATAAAAAGAGTCAATAATAAATACGTTAGGAGTGTTAATATACCAACACTTCAAAAAGAGTCAAATTAACACCCTTTGGTGTGGACCCATATAGACACTTTAAAAGTGTTGAGATTAATCTGATGGTGTTGATTTGGGTATGCTAAATTTGCTGTGCAGGGACACAACATGAATGTGAGAGGAAATTAACTCCAGTCTGACAGATTGAGGCCAATTTGTCTCCTGTGCTAAGGGTGCTGACTGTGGTGGCTGGGTCTGTGTAGTTGCGTGTGGGTGTCTTTAACAAGGGTTGAGGAGAGTGTACAACTGAGCTTTACACATCTGCATGGGTGTGTTTCTTTTTGCTATTATCTTTCAGTCTTCTTTTAGATCCAGGAGTCATACAGTCCAGATGGAGCAGTGTGTCTGTTTTAACCCTGTGTAGTGTACATATTGTGGGGACATTAGTTATGTTCACAGCCACATTGTGGTAACTCAACTTCATGTATATGAAAAGCAACTCTCCATTAAGTAAATTGTTATATTTGAGGTTGCAAACTTGGTTTGGGGTAAGGTACATACTGTAGGTGCATAGGTACATCAAGGAAATGAACATAAGTTAATGTCATATGAAGTGGTGGAAATATGGCCGTGGGATTAAAAATCCACCATCAGACTCCGCATATTTCATTGTTGTCTCCCTCAGATCAGGCAGTCAGACGCCAGGCTTCAGTGTCTAACCTGGTGTGATGTCTGTTTTCCAGAAACCGGGATGAACAGTGAGCTGAGAGCCGTTCGCACCGCAGCAGCAAAGAGAGGAACCGGCGCCCCCGACAGGTGAGTCTGTGCTACTAAATTGCGTATCTGAAGCTCACTTGGTAGAGCAGTTTGGTGGCGAGTATGTGAGTGCATCTGTGGATATGATCCCATAGTCCTCTAGAGGGTATTAAGATTATCACTACCGTCTGTAGTGAACATTTGAAGTGGCAATGATGGTGAAAGAACTACAAAGAAACAACACCCACATAAAGAGGAGATCAGGGTGGATACAGTATATGGATCACAGTTGTTGGACAGGGAAATCTATTTCTTCTATCCATTTCTATGCATGCCCCACACATTCTGCATTGGTTTCTTTCAATCATGACACTGAACGTCCCTTGGTGGCTCTAGGACAGACAACAGCCAAGGGTCTACCTAATGAGTCATGGTCAAAAATGACCTGAAAAGACTTTATACCTACATCATGGTTAAGGATGGGACCATGTGATAACCAAACAAGGCTTGACTAATGAACTATTCAAAATTAAAAACAACAACAACAAAAAAAGGGTTCAACAAACGTTACTTGTGGAAGGTGTTAACTCACCTATAATCTCCAGCCTGCCACCACTCAGGCAGTCATCTTCAACAAAACAAACAGATGGGAAGGAAGAGAGAGAGAAACAAACATGACCAGGTTACCCCTGCCTGGTACACAATTCAATTCAATTCAAAAGACCTTAACGCTAAGTTTTTTATCTTTGATAATTCTTCAACACTAAAGAAATAGTTAAACCAAACGTTAGGAACCAGTAGGGAGAATTCAAGAAAACACAGAGATGACACAACAGACTGCTTGAGAAGGAGATAGACATACCAAAACACTCTAGATAATGGAACAGACCCGATAAACAGTAAAACATCATGACAGATGGACTTGATGGGAATCAATATAGTCCTCAGGGGCGTTTTCATCAGAGCAAATCTTCCCACAAATTGTGTGAGCTGAGGAAACATAGTGGACTCTACATCTACAATCTACCTGTTAACTCATCTCTCTGTATTATGAACAGAACCCTACTCCCAGTGCACATACAGTAAGGAGATGCTTTATGTTTGGAGTAAAGTTTCTAGCATTTA
Organism: Mugil cephalus; assembly: GCF_022458985.1. Classification (NCBI taxonomy): domain Eukaryota; kingdom Metazoa; phylum Chordata; class Actinopteri; order Mugiliformes; family Mugilidae; genus Mugil; species Mugil cephalus. Next base: position 25,108,304 of record NC_061779.1, read on the forward strand.
GCAACTTTACTGAAGTACTGTTCAGAATAGCAGCAGTATTGTTTGACCTTTTTTAAATGCTGGTTTGGTCAGTCAGCTGTTTTGTGTGAAGCTGACAGTCAGTGATGGTCCAGCTGTCCTCAGCTTTAACCTCATTATCTGCTTACATGGAAAATAAAGCCAAACTGTCCTCCAAATCCCACTGCCACCCGCCGCTGGACGGATTAAAGCTGGGATGAACACAGCACCAGCCAGAGCTGGGATTTACAGGCAGACAGCCGTGTGGCCGACCCCGGAGAGACCGCAAGGATCTGTGAAGAGAACCAGTGGGAACGGTTCACTGTGCACGAACCAGCACTGCTCCAACTTTGAAATAATTAACTCACTGCTGCAGAGACAGTATGCTCAATAAGCTTTCATTCTTAAATCACCATCTTTACAGGAACTGAGGTGAAGGGTCAGAGTCTGTCCCCAGAGTATTTGTAGATTTTAGAATTATAACTGAGTCTGCTGCATCTGTAATCAGTAAAACATTTCTACAAATGACGTTCAGTACCAGATTTAGCAAAATACACAATATCTGATAATACTGATCCAACATGAAATGAGTTCCTGGATGGAAAATTAGTGAGGCTGCACAGGAAACTATTTCTGAGGTGGACTTGGCATAGAGGCTCATTCAGAGAAGGAGAGAGCAAACTGAAAACACCAACAGTGTTTAATCTTCCTAAGCACCTACAACTACCTCTCTCTAAGCCATCCTAAGCTACCCATGGGAATGTGAAATCTTGACACTTTCTCCGCTGCACCTGTGGTAGTCACAATATGTCACTTTGCAAAGAAAAGTATACAACTTTTGGAAGATTTTACATTTCAACCCTTAACGTTGTATGTAATGTTTTAGCCGACTTTGTGTTAGTTGAAAACACACCGCATGAAGAAATATACATACATGACCAAGTAATTGGACTGGAAGTAAATGGTAAATGGTCTTGTTTGCAAGCAACTCGGAGCAACTCGGTGTCTTGCTCAAGGACACTGCGGTGTGTGGCACATTCTGGGGTTTGAGCCGCCAACCCTCTGGTTCATAGGCAACCTGCTCTACCTACTGATCCACAGACGAAGTCTGTATCTTCACTTTTTCACTTGTTCTAGATCCAGGTTGTTGTTTCCTGATGTGTTGTAAATACTGAGTAAAGGCCAGCAGATGTTTCTGTACTTAAAGTGTGAGAGCAAAAAGCAAAAGCAAAAAATGCAGAAGCAGAAAATGCAGGTGACCCTCACCATCACTCCCACCTTCTACAGTCACAGGCTGCATACACCCCTCACACCACCATTACTCAGGGTCTTTGCTTCTGAGCTGGGGGAGCCTCTTCAGCATGTATTAAACCTGAGCCTGAGGTTTTCTGTAATGGGATGACCTTAGAATGCTGAACACAGACCGCACTGAACTTCAGGGTTTGTCAGATTGTGTCTCAAATTGGAGCAAATGATGAGTTGGAGAGTGGAAAGCAGATTAGATCCAGAGAGAAGATTGACAAAGAGAGCTACTTATTCACTTATGATTGAAATTTCGTGTCGCCCTCTAGTGGATAGGAATAAACTATGTCTACCTGTCCGTTAGTGGAAAGGAAGACAAACGACATAAAAAAGGTAACTCCCCACACATCTTTCTTCATCAGTGTCTGCGCTCTCTGCAGTATTCTCTCATTCGGACGCACCAGGTTGTCCTCCAGATGGAGTTCAGCCTCCATCTCCATGTCCTAATCTAAACTAACGACATCAGATTTGCTCTGAGCTTCACAGATAAAAACTTACACAAACTCAATGAGGAGCCAACATTTATCAGTGACAAAAGTAAAGGATTCACTGGTAGGAAGGTGAGATACGTGTTGCTCCAAGCTTCTTCAAAGTCTTTTAAATGTTTAGTCGACAAGGACCACACTAGTGTTGAGTCTTTTACAGTGTATTGAGAAGCACTCATCTGACACCAAATCAGTCACTGTAGCCTAATTGTGGTCAGCATGGTGGATTTATTTGTGTACAGGTGCCGCTTTAGTCTGAAAGGCGTCATTATTTGTATGCCATCCATTATTTTTTTTAAGACTTTTTACTTTTTTTTTGTCCATAAATATTATTATTACCAATATTAATGTTGGTATTGGAATCCAGCCCATGTTTCCAGCCCATGTCTAACAAGTTTGTTGTAATTCAGCTGGAACTGGAACTATATTGTTTTTGTTGTGTTTCCATTGTGAGTCTATTTGAAAAAGCTCAGACTGTTCAGTTTTAGATCTGTAAATCCAGTACACTATAATGATGATCACACACTGCGTCTCAGATCAGAGTCTCCCATATTGTGGCACTGTCAGCATCACTGACCAAGTATCCAGGTAGTTGTAGCATTCTTCTGATTCTCCTCTTTCCCTGATCATCTGAGTTTCTGTCTCAGGTTGTACTGTCATCTAGACTACAGCCAGTGTCTAGTAACTACATTCTTCCTTTCACACCACTTCCCTCTCTGCAGACATCCTTTGTGTCTGCCAAAAAAAAAAAAAAATACATTTTAAAGTGGCAGATGCACCTCTGTGCTTTAGTCTGAGCTGCAAAGACTCTGGGAGAAACGCTGAGCTCCAGAGTGAGCTACTGTAAAGGAGCCAGGGCTTTGTGGTTGTAACTACACATCAATACTTTAGAGAACTGCCAAGAGAGAAAGGAAGAAAAAAAAAAAAAACAAGTAAACATTAGTCCTGCAGGTACTGTGATGGCTGATAGCTTCCTCGGGTTACATTATGTTTTCATTTGTTTGAGTCATAGTTAATTAGAGGAGATGATTAGCTGCTAAAGTGTCTCTAGATAACACACTACACAGTTTACTCTCACAGCAGTGATGGCTGTTTTTATTCTAAGATGATGTGAACCACAGCTGCATTACAGTAATTGTATTCTACAATGTCACTATTGATTCTAATAAGATTCCCAGTGTGTCTAAGCATCAGACTCTTCCGTCACATGGACATCAGTATATACACCTATCAGGCATAATATTATGACAGCTTACTTAATATTGTGTAGCCTACGGCTCAACTATAATGTTTTTAGTTAGTTGTTAGGGTTGAGGGGACAGGCCATTTCCAGTACACCCACAAATACTTTGGGAACCACCAAGTCATCTGATAGTGGCTCTGGCATAAGATATGGGCTCGTCCGGGATTTGAACCCAGGACCTCTCGCACCCAAAGCGAGAATCATACCCCTAGACCAACGAGCCACATATGTTTTTTGGGTTGAGGGGACAGGTCTCAGTGGATCATCCCACCGATAATTGATCAGTTTGGGATCTAGTGAATTTGGAGGTCAGCTAAACAACTTGTGCTGTTCTACTCCTACTGTTGATGTCTGCTGCCATCAAGGAGTGTCATTGCTATGGGGTGTGGGTGTCTGGTCTGGTCGAGGTGGGTGCTATATGTCTAAGTAACATCCACATGGATGTCAGGTCATTCAAGTCTTATTATCAAGACTTATTTTTTCCTGTCAGTGGTTTGAATGACATACCTGATCGCATATACACATGTATATATTCAGTATATCAGCTGCGTGCAAAATCTGAGCACTCTGCATGGACAGTAGTTAGTTACATCCCTTTGCCAGAGCATGTGGGACTTTCTTTCACCAGCTTTTTCATCTCTTTCAGTCCCCGTACTGCACTGAGAAATCTTTTTAAATTTCGAAGGTTCTCGGGAATTTCTGCATGCTTTTGAGGTCTAGATTTTCAATGAGTTTTAGTTTTCAGGACCATGGACAGAAAAGACTGACTGTGTGAAGTGTGTTTGGGATCAGCAGTTCTAGAAGCCATACTCTTTTCATCTTAAGCCGTCAGAATTTGTTGGCACGGATTTAGCATAGATGTGTAGGTTTCCTGAAGACTGTTTTAGAACTTCTAGAATGTAAAATAATTATAGAGATCAAACGGATTAATGTACCTTAGCTGTAGACAAGAGACACTTCATAATGTAAAGTTGGTTATTGTTCGTCTCTGGCGCCATCAAATGATCAAGACTAAGTGTGCTTTGTTTGAGTGTGCTGACTGTTTCTATCATATGCCAAAAACAAAACAAAACAAAACAAAAAAGCGTTGCTAAATGTAAAATTTACATGAGTGCAACAAAAATATAAAAATAAAATAATAATATATAAAATATGAAAATAAAATTAAAAAGTGTAGAATTTGTTTCAAATGCACACAAATGCAGTTTGTGTGTCATCAGAATATCACACACATTCTAACTGAAGTTCTAGCCAAAGAGAGCGCGTGCTCTCACTGAAAATGTACTTGCACAATGTGGAAATAATGATACAGTCTCATGACTGTAGTTTGTCAGTTTGTCTCCATGTGTTCGTGTAGTTTGAGCACGGCGTCTGTCATCATAGTGGATCATGACAGTGCAGCAGCTGTTCAGGAACGTGACATGATGTCTTTAGCCAGAGGTGCCTGTCATGCAGATAACACACTCACGCTGGGTCGTAACAATGCACTTCTCACCAAATCCCACAATACTTAGAGTTTGTGAGTCACTTTTACAGCATCACAAATATGAAGATTTTCTGCTGTTCCTTTTCACTACTTTATAATTGCTTGTGTATTTTAAAGACTTTGGACACAACAAGAATTGTAAAGGTTTGACATCTTTACAGTGCACGTTGTGGCCAAGTAACTTCCAATGCTACCAGATGTGTTAATAACAGAACAGAAAAGAAAGGCAACAGACTGGGAGCAACACACAGAATTCACTGATCTCATGATTATGAGGTACTAAGCCATAATTATGGTCCTGTAAATATGAATAAAATTCTTACAAGAAAGAATAAGTAAGCATCCATATGTTATTGAGATTTGTTCACAATATTTTCCTTTTCAACATCAATTTCAGTGAATGTTCCCGCTTCAACATGCCAAGCATGCCAGGATGTCCGCGGGTCTCTTCCCTCAGGATCATGTGAACCTGTGTTTAATTAAGTGAAGGGAGGCAGCTTTGTTTTGACACTGATCAGGGGATTTGTTTGGAGGTGGACCTTCTGACTGCATCGTGTGTTTTTACCACCTTTCTGATTAACTTCACGTCAATTGAGCGAAGAGACAGATGCCAAGAAAAAAAAGAAAAAATCGAAGGGGAGACGGAGGACGAGAGTGAGACAGAGCGAGATAGCGTTGATGGGAGAGAGAGGGAGAGCGAGTGCACTGTGCTGAACACTGTAATTATGTCTTCTTGTCCGTCGATCGCCCTGCTGAGATGAGCGTTTAGTGGAAACAGATGAATCAGCATTTGATTTGAGGAGAAAAATAACAGCTCGATAAGGAAGAAGCACAAGTCCCCCCACACCAAGAAAGCAAAAACCATTTAACCCACCACACACACACACACACACAGAGGAAAGATAAAGAGAGGAAACTAAACAGCTTCCTCGTTTAAATTTAAATGTCGCTTTTGATGGAGCTGAGATGGTGGCTGCAGTCTTCCCTCCATTTCACCTCATCATCTCTAAAATGACCAAATGGTGTTTGCACACAAACAATACATGCAATTTAAATATAATTTAGATAAGGCCGTGGGTAAATATTGACCCGCATGTCTTATTTAGAGCTCAGAGTTACTGCAGGGACTGATAACACAACTGCATGCTTTGCAGAGAGTGAGATTTGTCTTACCTTTTAATTGATCAAACATTTAACATTTTAGTATTATTGTATCATTTTTGTGTGTTCATTTAATTCTGGAGGTGAGTGAACGCAACAACATTTCTTTGTAGTCATAACGCTCTCATTGTCCATTATGTTGGACCAGTTTTTGTCTTGGTATTCATGGACAGAATTTTAAAACAGTAGTTATTGCTGCTACATTCAAAGTATGGAAAACTATAGTGTAGCAGCAATAGAAAACACAATGCATTTGTCCATGGCTTTTTCTCATACCTTTAACGGACCCTGTATTAGTAGATTTATGGTAAAAAAACAGGATACAAATATAAAAAAAAATGCTTCAAGTGACTGGACCCTGATCCAGGCAATGGAAGACATGTACAGTATTTACAAGCTTAAGGTTCCACTCCCAGGTATCTACAGCCGCCACAGTGACAGTGTAAAGTCACGATGACCTCAGAGCTCCCAGAATCCTAAGGTCACCTCAGAGTTTTACCTCCTCTTGTCCTGGCCTTTGATCCAAGCCGGGCGAGTTGATGTGGCAGAAACCCTCCTGAACGGCCCATTAACCACCTTCTCACCACGCTACAGTTGGCCGCTGCTGATTTATGACACTGCAGCGGGCTGCTGAGGGCGCGCGGTAAATCTGTATAAATGAATGTGGTGTGAGCAAAAAAAAAAAGGAAAAAAAGGGGGAAAAAAAACGGCACAGCATGGTCTCACCTGCCACCGTACAATCACCCAGGAGCACATGCATATTTATGAACGCACACGATCGCACAGCTCCTCTTCAGATGTGTGAGGGGGCAGGTAGCAGAGGGGGTTATTGATGCCGACTGCTATCATTAGTGTTGGAGGGGGATGAGCATTAAGCAGCAGCTATATAAATGCAAATTTGTCATCGTTTCCTCGCCGTGTCTCCTCTCATTGTTCTGCATTCAAGTGAGTTCATTGCCGCCCTGTTTACTCACTTTGTAAACACTCGATGGGGCAGAGAGGATCTTCCCCGCGCTCTCGTCTGCTTTTTTCCCTCACAGATTCTTCTCCCCTAGATGCTCCAGCTTTAATAAAAAGTAGACTTGTCATATCTCGGCAGGATAAGGAGAGAGTGTTTGAACACATCATTGATTTCTCCCCCTCTCAACAAACTCTCTGTAAATGTGTTTGTCCACGCCGTTCATTGATGCTCCTTGCTGCTGTGTAATTATTCCCATCAGGAGAATGGCCACTGATGCTCTCTAGGAACACTATTAGGGTCTACAGCAGCACAGCAGAGAGCACATTAAATGAACATGTGTGAATGAGTGTGTAGGAGCACAGCACTGTCCTCTGGCTTTTATACACTAGTTACCCACTCACCCGACAGATACCCACTACTGATGAAGGAAACATTACAAAGAAATCATATAAAACGTGTGATTATGTTCAATTATAGTAAATTAAAGGAGAAAACAAGGGGAAAAGAAACCCTGAAGAAACTCAGCAGCATTACCGACTCTGCTGTAGATTATTCAGAACAGAAACAGGCTGGAAACATCACTGCAGAGCCATCACACCCTGGTCACAGCCTGCTCCAACTACACAGCAGATACTCTGTATATAGTGAGATATATTAGGTACGTGGTTATATAATACCGACTTTAGAAAGTATACAGTAGTACCAGTGATCATCAATGCATTTTTGCAGCCCAACTTTATGCACTGTATAATTATGAAGAATATTTATTCTGTTATGAATACAATAGGAACAACAAATAAACAAATAATGTACATTTGAATCATCTTCAAACTTTAACAAGAAGTTTAACGCCGCTTTCAATGATTCTATAATGAGAGGCTCTTTAAATGCTTTGAAGCTGTTATGAAATCAGTCATGTGAATTGTGCTCCAATAGCTGTTTAAGGTTTTAAAACTGCATCTTTATTCATTTTTCTAGATGCACCACAGTGACTCTAAGCCCATCCGAAATCCAAAACAGTCTGAAGGACATGTCTTACAGGGATCATAAAGAGTTAGCATGTGGTTGTGTGATTGTTTTATGACCATAAGCTCACTGTGGAACATCCTCTCAAGTTGTGCTGCTGCCGTATGAACGAACCCAGTGACACAGGTAAAGGAGTAGTCTGATCCATAAAAGAGGTGTTTTGTGTGACTCTGGCTCAAAACGGGAGTGGACTGTCCCGCAGATCAGTAGTCATGTTTTGTAGTCAAGATTTGCTCTTACACAGCTCAATAGGAGATGCATGGCTGAGCAGCTCTGGTGACATCTGATCAATACGTCTTTAAATGTCTTTGATTAATACCCATCAGTGATAAACAATGAACAATGTCAGCAGCAAGAGCGATGATGCAGCAGCTACAAAGGGTGAAAGTATATGACTTGTACACCCAATCAACCATTACTTTTTGCCTTTCTCTTTCTGTCCAAGAAAAATCTGTTTTGAAATGTGACAACGTTATGTCACGGTTAACATTTGGTTGGGTTTAAGCAAAAGAAAGGATGATGGTTAGCATTTAAGAGTTATCTTGGTAATTCTGACCACTGATTGGAATTATCTTCTAGCATTTCTAACCTTAATCTCTTTCTTTCCTCAGATCTGAATATGATTTGGAGTATGACCGGTATCCTGATGACCCCTATAATCGGTAAGTTTATATCATTATAGGAGTTCTTGGATGAATGATAGTTTACAAAAGTGGGGGCCTATGTACTGTAATGGGGGTGGAATACCAGGGTTGGAATATGAATGCATTTTGTTTAGGAGACAATAGTTTTCAGATTGCTGACCAAATGTTTTTTTTTTTTTTTTTTTTTTAAAAAGGCACATGGTAAATGGTGCTTTTATGTACCTACCTATTCATACTCAAAGCACTGTGTTTACTTTGTTGTAATGAAATGCATCTTGCATAAGTTCCTTCTTACATGTGTTGGGTAGTTTTATATCTTTAACCTTATTTTTAAAGAGGTTATAACAGAGCTTAAGAACTACCATTCTACTGGATGCCTCTGTGATATTAACAAAAAACTAATTGTGGGAACTTGCATGGACAATGTGGGCTTGTGGCAATGTTGTTCTTTAACTGAAAGTACTTAAGGTAAAAAGATGATTATGTATCGTAACCCCAGATTCTATGAGTATAGAACAGTAACATGCATACACACCATGAGGGTTTTCATCCTTTGCCATCATGAATTAATGACCTGCATCAGTGTATTACAGTGTGCTCTCTCTTGAGTGTGTCATTATTTCTTTGGTAAATGTCATCATTTCTATTATTGTACATCACATTTATGCCCTTGTTCTGGAGTATGTTATGTGTGCTTGTAGACATTTGGTGAAACAGTATGGCACTGATTGCATCTAACACTTAAATCACAATAGTTACATCTCTTTGAGGGCATAGACTAAACGAAATAGAACACTGGTCACATACCATCACCCCTAGTAGTAAATGCAAAGCTTTTTTAAACTTGTACAGTTGTTGTATATTGTAGATGTGAACATAATGTAAGTGAGGATCGTGCTGGGCACAGAAAATTTTCAGGACTGCGTATGCAAAGGGAAAAAACCCAATCGTTAGGAAAGGACTCAGGAAAGGGCGTCTGGTGCGAGACTCGAACAGCCTGCAGCGGTCAAGTGTTATTAATATCATAAACCACCAATATCAGTGGGGGTTTACAAACTGTAGTCGATTTACTGTTGATCTGAAGTTTCATAGTTGCTTTCATAACTCACATCACGTAGACGTACCGGGAGAGGCAGTCTGCCTCTGTTTGTAGTAAAGCTGTGAAGTGATGTCTGACAGTGCAAGAAACATAAACAAAATAAGTATTCATTTAAGAGCTTGAGACTGAACTGACATTCTGTCATCCATTTTAGTCAGGAGTTCTGGAAAACATCTAAGCACTTCAACAGCTTCTAAATGTATTTTCTGAGTGACTCAGATGGCACATTTACCACTAAAAGGCGAAAATTGGTCACCCTCCTAGAACATGAACATCCCAACTACCCATTTGTTTCTTTGGCAAAGTGGCAAAGTGATTTCCTGTTGGAGAGAGGCAAATGCTTGACTGTGAGGTTAGAAAGTGATCTGCCTTTCTCAGAGTGCTGTTTACAGTTCCAGGAAAGGATGGAAACTGTGAGTTTGACCTTGTGTTCCCGTTTCAGCCACTAGAAAAGGCATTTTGTACTTTTTGCATTTGCCCCCCATCCATAGCTCGGATTATTTTACAGGGTGATGAAAACAGAGTGGAGAACAGATACACGTGCTCTGAGAATATACGCTCATGTTGAAAATGATACTGTACGCCAAGCCGACAGCAAGAGAGAGGAGGGAAATGACAGCTAAGCTGGGATGATTATAATGACAGGATTTAATGGAACAGAAAAAAGTAAGAATTAAACTAAAAAAAGATGGAAAGGATATACACAAAATGCAAGATAAAAAGAAAAAAGAGAGAAATGCTCAATAAAAGAAAGAAAGAAAGAAAGAAAGAAAGAAAGAAAGAAAGAAAGAAAGAAAATTGTGAGAAAGAGTAAAGTAAATATACATCAACAAAGAGAAACCACTGATATGAAGCATCAGGAAGCTGAACTTGAAGCACAGTCTAAAAGCTTAATGGCTCCAGATGCAAGTTCACTTTGATGACATACTTCAGATACTATAGATCATTAAAGGGGGAACCCTCAATACAGCATACAAGACAACCATAGAAACAGAATAACTAAGCCGTTGTTAGTGGTGGAGAAATTATTAGGCTAGCACCAAAAATGGGAGGAGCTACCCTAGCACTCCCTTGGCTAGAATGTTTGAAGCAGCCAATCAAAAAACAGCCTAAAGTCACCTGCTCCATAAAGTGAATGACCAGAATACACAGGGTGTTTAGTAGTTTGAGCTCTTGAACTCCAGTAGCCGTGACAACCTTTTGATATTCAACTATGAACTCAATTTAATATTAATTAATTCATCTTGACCATTGATATGAATATAGTTAAACTGATCGTAATCTTAATCTAAATGTGAGTTGATACAGTGAGGAATTGTGAGTTCATTTGACAAGATAATATTACTTTTCTTCAATGATAACGTAACCTAATAAATGTGTTTTAACTCACAGTATCAAGATGAAACAATGGATGGTTTAAAGTTAAAACTTAGCTTTTTAAGTTGAAGTAGAACTTTTGTTCTGGGAGAGTATCCTGGCATTATTAAGGCAACAGGTGAACTTTCATTTCTAAGTTTTAACATCTTGAAATATTTTCCAGTGCTCATCATTTTCTGTAACCACAGCCAGACAACCAGTCACATTCACACCTAGGCCAATTTGGAATCACCAGTTAACCCAGCGAGCGTGTCTTTGGACTCTTCAAAGAACAGTTTTAAAAGACAACAAAACATATCAGATCCCTGTTTGACTAACTGTAGCAACTCAGCTGACGGAAGTAAAGAACTGACAGCAGAGGTTTTGCTGTGCCACCAGAAGATTCAGCTCTGATGTTTATTTCTGTTCATTAAATTGTCACTGCATTTATTAGCCTCACATAATCTCCCAGTTCACCATGCTATTGTCTTTAAGAGCACGTTCTACTTTTAACTCTGTAAAAACTGATGCGAGGAGATTGTTAGCTGAGCGCTAAACACATTTTTATAGGAGTCCTGCTGCCTAGTCACTGCCTGTAAAACTCCCTGACAGCACTGAAGGTGACACCGTTTGTATTTGTGCACTCAGCAATTTCTAGACAGAGAAATAAATAAATAAAACTATGATGCCGGCATTTGTTGGCAACAAGTGCTGCTATGGCATTTAGTGTGGAAGAGTTCAGTGAAAAGCAGGGGAGGAGTTGGTTATAAAGCCTCCCCTCTCCCTCAACCTGTAATTCCACTTCCATCAGCCACTGGAAACTTGAGCTGAAATCACAGCAAGGGTGCAGATAAACCAGAACACACACTGAGAGGTAGGGCAGCTCAAAACTACACCTCTCTTCACCCTGGTCCATCTGGCTCAGACTCTCTCAAACTTCCTCCCAGAAAACACCTACTGATGGAAAGCGATGGAATATAAGGAAGGACAAACTCTCACTCTGGATTCATTACGTTTATGTTGTATACAAATGCTACGGCAACGCACCAACACCATATGAGTCAAATCCAGCAGAAGCATCAATGTTGATGCAATAAAATGGGAGAAATATACATAATACATGCAAATATAATTCATTGTATTCACCAGAATGTAAGAGACTATTTAGAGTTTCCCTCTGAGCCTATCAGCTAAGTGTAGCGCTCATAGTTGCTGACCTGAAAGTTTCCCTGGCTGGGTTGGGCTAGCTAGCTCCGGGACTATATAGCCTTTCCTCACAATACCCAGCTTTTCCTTCAAAGTCCCCCTTGAACATGACTTCTTAAGAAAAACTGCAACCAAGTCGATGGCCTCTCCTCCTTCAGCCATCATGGCTTCAGGGGTAATCGTTAACGGGGACGATTTGCTTGTCGCAACAGATGAACATGAACCTCTAGCTTTGCTTAAACAGAGCGGTTCTCTGACTCTCCAACCAGGGAACGTGAAAACTGATGCTACTGTAGATTCCACAGAGAAGGATTAAGAATATGAACTTGAAATGTGATTGGTTAGTTTTATGAAGTCCCAAAGCAGATTTCTTTGACTCTGGCAACAACCTCAAAAAAGCCTTACATTTAGTTTTATCTGAATTTACAGCAAGCTGAAATGTATCAGGTCACTGGTGTTTTTATTCACATGTCATACCTCATATCATACACAGTAACATTTCATAGTTAGCAATTGACGAAACTGTGTAATGACTTCATTTACCATCCTGCTATGGCGTCCATGCTGTTTAAATACGAGTTGTTTACAAAACACAGTGACCTTGCTTTCTCATTTGACTTTCACCCCAAGAAAGGTTCATAAAGTAAAAAGCAAAAATCTCCAAACAGCAGAGGACTGACAGCAACGGGTCGACAAGCCACGGGCTGAAAGCACAGATCACTGCAGGCAACCGTGGACAGGTGGTGGAGGAGGGGCAGGATAACTGTATAGAGGTTTTAGAATAAGAGAAAGGAGATGAAAGAGAGGAGCAGAGGACAGAGAGAACAACAGACGAGCGCAGAGAGGGAGAAAGAGGCTGACAGCATGAAAAATGAGCATGTTGGCAGCCGGCAGTCGCTCAGATAAACGCTCCACTCGCTTTCCGTTCATGCTCTCTCTCACCTACTCTTCAGTCGCCTTCGCCCAACCCCCACCACAGCCTCCAACACCGCCCCGTCTTATTCACTTGTGTAGATCATCCTTTTTGCATTTTGTCTTATTTCCGAACATGTTCTCCATTTGAACACTCCAACAGTGAAGTGCAGAAGTTCAGTTACACCACTACAGATAGTTACCATGTTACTATGAAAAAAGTATTATTTGTTTCAGACATAACATTATGACCAACTTCCTAACATTGTGTAGGTCTCCCTTGTGTTTCCAAAAGTTGTGTCTCGTCAGAGAACGGACATGGGTCTTCTGAAGGTGTCCTGTGGTGTCTGGAAACAGTATGTTGTTAGTGGGGGCCTCTGGGTCCTATGGGCTGATAGGAGGGGCCTCTGTGGATGATCCCACAGATACTTGTGGGGGTGTCTGGTCTGGTAGTTTTAATGTTATGACTGATTGGACTGACTGCTAAGTGACTGTAAGTGGCCATAGTGCAAGGCTACTGCATATTAAAAGAACTGAAGATGAAATCTGACTTGATGGATCCTTTAAAATTATGTCTTTGTCTCATTGTCTCCTGTCAGGTGATCAAGCAACATTCTGTATTAAACTAGTGTTTGTCTACACCAGACTCTAATTTAGTGTTTTTTTTTATTGTGTACGTATAACAGTTTTCAGAATTTTGTTGTAGAGGTCTCAACACCTGAATAATTAATTATTGTTTCTGGGCACTCTTGCTATGTGGTTAACAATAAAACAAAATTATATTTTTTGTTAAATTGCACGATTTTTCATAAAAAGTTGTTGTCCTCATTTCTGCGGTCATTTTTAATGTGTTTTTTTTTCTGTCGGTTTACCTTTCATCTATTATCCATACTGTCTAAAGTATTGACTAGAGATTTGATTCCCACCCATTAACACATTAACTAGCAGTTATGTTATAATCCCTTAATACCAGTGCCCGTCCAACAGGCAAATTGAAATATAAACCTCGTCCTGCACATGCATGAACAATGGAATTTAAAATACACTTTTGAAATAATAACTATTTGAGTGTTCCTAGATTCCTGGGATTGTCATTTTAGATCACATTTAACTAAAATGAAAAAATAAAATAAAAGAATGTCAAACATTTAAAATATAAAATCTTTCTCAAAGCTCTAAATATCTGTTCAAATGAATTAAGGGTATCTTTATGAGAATAATTTTCTTATACAGCAGTGTATACTATAAAACAATAGCTTGTAAAGAAAAAAATATAGCCTAGTGTATAATCTCACAGCTCTTTTTAGCTTTTCTTAAAGCTCTGAGTTGGCAGACGTTTAATTAGTGAACAAATTTTCTTAATTTCTTAATTTATGTGTTTTAATATGACTCCTTATTTTGACTCGTTGGGGTGGTGATACTCATTCTCAAGCTTTAAATGCTATAGCATAGTTTGTCCATTTGCAACAGAACATTTGAACCTTTGTAGCTGGATCAATATTGAATGCATGCCGCCTTCTCTGAAAAGCCTCCAGCAATGATTGTGGGTTGATTTATTTATTTTCCTGAATAATTACACTGCTTTAGTATTTGAGCTGAGGTAAGGTAAAGCCATAGAGCCCCGCCATGTCAACACCGCTGTCCTGTAAATATTTATAGGAGTTTATTGGCTGGGCTGTGAATTATCAGCTTAGTGAGGTACAGTAGCCCCCTGATCAGCATGCTACATACCCGTAATCCTGACGTGTGAAGACTGCAGGGACAAACACAGCAGGAGGCTTAGGTACGGTTTGTGTGCATGCTGATCATCCAATACAACAAATCAAAAATCTGCTTATCATATGCCATTCCTAAGCTTTGATCCTGCACCTCTATTTCACAATACTAAATGGTTTGTATTATGCAGGACTCACAAAGTTATAGACAGAAAGACATAAATCTCCAGGCAGTAAGTTTATATCTAGTGAGACAAAGCCCCTCTTCTCTTTGAATGCTGAGCTTTCCATATATTTAGCTTTTCCTTCATATTCCCCACTACCTTCATTTAGCATGAACTCTTGTTAATTCTTTAGAATATTTCTAATTTAAACCATTTATTTTTAATCAGTTTTTGATAATATACTGTACATGCAAGTGTTGTATGGCCAGTCCTCAATAGACTGAGATTAAAGGTCACTTTTTTTAGGTCTCCAGGTAAAAGGTCTTGTTTTTACCTAGTTCTATCAGTTGTACCTATTGTATTGTTTGGGAATCGAGCCGCTAATCCTCCAGTTTGTGGACAACCCACTCTACCCACTGAGCTACAGCTGCCACCATCCAATAATCAGCTGGCAGATGTATGTGACTTACACATCATTAATTAAAAGGCCATTAAAATTGTCAATCAGATAGATAGTAGTTAAAGCAACAGATTCTGGAAACATCCATACTAAAAGATAAATGACATGAAGAGTACCAATGGATAAACCAATATAATAAAGCAGACCTCCCAAATAAGTTCTTTACATCTTCCTCTTCCCCCTTCTAATGCTTTAAGATAGCTGACTATGGATGTATCCGTACTTTATAAAATGTAACTGTAGCAGGAGAAGTCTGAAATATTAACTTGACATGTACTAGGGCTATTGACACTAGGGTGTTTATGATGGAAAGAACCTTATCTGTATGTAAGTGTTTCTGTTTTCATCCGCAAGATGTGACACAGGGCTTAACACCCTTTACATTCCCTCATTCCACAGTGCTGACAGCTAACTGCATGACTGCATGGCATAGCACATCATCCAACACATATCTTATTGCTTGGCAAGTGTGCAACACCTAAAACTGCTTATGCATTTAGAGTGAGTTTCTGTGGAGTAAAACCCTCCTCAACCAGCTGTACAATTAAAGTGATTGAAGATATTTGACTGACAGCAACAGTCCTAAGAACGGTGGTGGAGCTGAAGGCTGAAACGTCCTGCAATATGCTGATGTGCTTCTTTGTAGTAATGCATTTTATGGGTCATATACAATACTGTAAATGAAATGCCTTCCACTTGTCCTGACTTTCAAATGCACATGTATGCAGATGATGCAGTTTTGTACTGTACATTATTGTGCCAAGGTTTAGGTACTCTCAAGTGTTTAGATTTGTATCCCTAAAACACTGCAATTTTTTAGAAACAGGTCTCTGGTCCTACATTTAATCATGGAGGCTGCCTGGAATCATATGTAGAGGCAAATGACACTGATATGACATAGAGGTGTTTTCACACCAATGTCTTTGTTCAGAAACCAGAAGAGTTTATTTCTCAGGTTGGGTTGTTCGGGCTGGTGTGAAAACAGCAATCACATTCATATTGCAGAACAAATAAACCAAGCTGAGCATGGTTAGAGAGGGCGGCCTCATACCGACTGCAGCCGCTCCCAAGAGTTGTTTATTTGCAGTGTGAATACGCGTTACACGTGGATCAATGAGGTAATGAGTGCACACGACTGAGTGCATCCTTTTTAAACTCTCATCTCTTTGTGTCTCATGTAAGATCATTTTCATTTAAGCAGAAACAATCTACATTTACACTGACACTGTATGTCAAAGGTCAGGGCTGGATGGATGCAGCCTTTGATTGCAGGTGAAAGCATGAAAATTCTATGAACGATTGACATATTTTTTAATGGCACGCGTTCTCATGTTCCTCAGGTGTTTGAAATGCAATTGCATTTTGCCATGCCGCTAAATATTCTCTGAAGTGAACCGTAGATACATGCCGGTGTGCGTGTTCATGCATTTGTATGTATGCGTGACAATGAAAAAGATCCGTATTCATGTTTCCTGCAGTCAATCCTCTTCCAGCTGTAGATGGCTGATATGATAGACAGCAGAGGTTGACAGGGATAGGAAAGGCTGCTCACCGTCCTCCCCATCGCCTCCTGTATCGCTCCCTGCATCAAATTGGAGCTGTCAGTCAGCTCTCACCCACAGCGCAACACACTCTATCAGGACACACCAACCGCTGGAGAAGACATAGTGTCAGTGTTGGGGAGTAGCGGGACAACACTAACGCCTTGGAAAAAGGGAAAAGGTAAAGCAAGCCTTGAAAAGAGGGCATGAGGGATTATTTGATGAAATGAAATCAGTGCTGGTTATTCAGTTTTATAATATAAATCATTTTGTCCTTCAGAAAGTTTCATCTCTCCTCCACTAGGTAACAGCCTGACACAGAGGAACAGCTGTGGTTGGATTAAGATCAAATTCATTTTTGCCTGATTTACAACTACAGCTATTCTCAATTAATTTCCTTGTGGATCATTGAAATAATTTCATTAGAATTTTCATTATTTTTTGTGAACAGTTTTATGCATCAAGGACATAAGATGATCCTTTAAGAAAAGGGGAAGGTTTTAAACGCCTGTCAGTGTGGGCCCAGACCAGTGTGTAGGATTTTGTTGTATTTAGCAGTGAGGCTTGACAATACACCAAAGGAATAAATAAAAAGCATCATAAATGCACCCAAACATCTACTGAAAAAATGTTTAGCTGCAAGGAGAGCGTCACACAGTTCTGGTGCCACACATGTCAGTGGATACTTTGTTCCCTTCTTCAACAGTGGTGAGCTCATCAGTGAAAGACAGTGTGATGAAGTGATGAAGGCTGTGGCTCAGTAGGTAGAGAATCTGTCCACAAACCAGATAAATGGTGGTTTGATCCTGGGAATGTGGAGCACATGGGGAAATGTCCCTAAGCAAGATACAGAGTGTGTGAATTTTTGTGTGCTTGTGTGAACATGGGGGTAGATGTGTCATTGTAGAGCAGTTTACCAATAAGTATAAAAGCCGTGTATGACTAAGACTATTCACCCTTTAGTTTTTGAGGGAACTGATTGTTTTGCTGCATCGACTGAGGTCCTGAAGTTTTCCCTGAAAAAAGATTTGCCTATATCCTGGTGCTCATGCTGTGTAGTCATGAAAAGGTTCTCATCATGCAAACCATTTTCATTCGCCCACAGTAGTTTGTCTGTCTTATGTAACATTCATTTCTGTAGTCAATTCTGTAGTGTTTATTAAGCCGTACTTGATGTCCATGACATAGTCAAAATAAACTACATTGTGTGAGCATCTGGCAAAATGTCTTCCAGTGCTCTACTGCTCAGTGGAGTCATACTGTATCAGAATACACTTGTCAGTAGTGCTAGTAGGATACATGCACTGGTTTGCCTCTGCACATGAGATTTATTTAAGAAGATCAAAAATGGCTGATTGTTAACCATGTTGGAACTGATTTCTTCTGCTGCCATTGAAGATGCTCCTGTCAGTTGTACCTATCACAAATCACAACACCATGGTTGAGTTCCAATCCAGCTATATATAAAATAGAAATAGAAAAAAATAGAAAAATAGAAAAAAAAATTACTCAGGAAAACAGAAACAAAATTTACTCTGAAAAACAAACCAAAAAAAAATATTTATCAGATAAACAGAAATAATTAGCCCTGAAAAACAAACCAAAAAAACAAATTATTGGGGGAAAAATTTTTTTTTTCAACTGAATGCAATACGCTTCTGTAGTATATGACTTCA
This sequence comes from Mugil cephalus, assembly GCF_022458985.1. NCBI lineage: Eukaryota > Metazoa > Chordata > Actinopteri > Mugiliformes > Mugilidae > Mugil > Mugil cephalus. Next base: position 25,126,738 of record NC_061779.1, read on the forward strand.
CTGACTCGCTCCACAAATTGACCTGCTCTTCAGTTTGTTACTAACATAAACATACAATCTGTTTGTGACATAAATGACTCTACACTTTATTGCGCTAATAAAACAGACAAGACACAAACAAGCAGCATGTCCGCCAAGCCAGAGCCCTGGGCAGTGGTGCATCATGGGCCCCTCTCTCTCTCTCTTCTCTGTTGATGTGTGTGTCTAAAGCTTGTATGTGTTTCGCAGGGTGTTCGACTACCAGCGTGTCCCCTGTTCAGTCCCAGCGGAACCCAGCCATGTGAAACGGCCTCGCCCTTCATCATCCTCCTCGTCTTCCTCCTCAACAGCGGCTCTGAGAATGAAGAGCAGCAGAGCGTCCAGCAGGAGCAACAGAACGCACACCTCCTCCGACAGCAACCATGACAAATGTAAGGAGACGTGCAGTGAAAGTCAGCCTCAGAGCATTAGCAGCCTTTTTCAACATTACACAGTACTTATTTTAATGTCAATAAAATAGAAATACACAAAAATGTTCAAGGTTAAGGAAAGATCCTAGATTTTGGTAAACAATACAAAAACTGAGCGCCAGATGTTTTTGGCAGGAGTTGGTGGAGACTGAACCTCACAGCAAGAAGGTTCTGGGTTCAAATCCATCAGCCGACTGTGGTCATTCTGTGTGGAGTTTGCTTGTTCTCCCTGTGTCTGTGTGGGTTCTGTCTGGGTGCTCCAGCTTCCTCCCACCATCCAAAGACATGCTTATTAGGTTCACTGGTGATTCTAAATTGACCATAGGTGTGAGTGTTGACTGTCTCTCTGTGTTAGTCCTGTGATAGACTGGAGATCTGTCCAGGGTGGACCCCCCCTCCCGCCCAATGACAGCTGGGATAGGCTCCAGCTCCCTCGGGACCCTCCAGAGGAGGTTACAGAAGATGAATGAATGAATGAATGAAAGGCTTTTGGCCTCTTGAGGGCATCTGAAGAACCTTGCAGCATGCAAACGTTTGTCTATTTCCTCATCACCTGATGGATGAATCTTTGCTCTTGTGTCACCAGCAACTTCTTAGCAACTTAAATGTTCCACTGGGCTCCCACTGCGTCTCCCTGCTGAATATTTCTACAGTTCCTGGTCAAAACGTAATGACAGTTAGTATAGGTCTATATGTGTACAGTTACTATACCTGGAAAGCTGGCAAAGACTAGTAGAGGTCTAGTTATTTACAGTTTCAGTCTCTTTCACAGAGAGGTAACCAGGTAAGATCTGAAACAGTTTATGTGGAAATGAGAACCATTAATTTTGTGACAGCATGTGGTAGCATGCACAGGCCTTTGTTTTTACAGTGGTCTTTGTTAAAATGGAGATATTTGGGTGAGCTGACAGGAGTCACTGTGTGTGATCATGCCCACAGCATGAGCATTTGAGCAAATTGAGCAATTACAGGTGCTTTGTGTGACCTTTAGTGTTGCAGGGAAGTCAGCCCAATTTTGATGGCTATGTTTTGATATTACTTGCTGGGTGAAGTAAGGCAGTAACTTTGTGTGGCGTGATACCACATTTGCTGTCCTTTGTTGTCCTCTCCATTGTGTAGGTCATACAACATGTTGCATATTTGGCGTAGAATTTTTTTCTAATCGCATGTAGGGGCATCTAATCTTGCAGGTCCTGGTCTGTTTTTAGGGCTGCAGGATCCCTTTTAAGAGGGAAGGTTTTACATCCATCTGCACTTCCTATGTCCTTGTAGCGACTCAGTCTTTGGCTTGTGCTTAATTGTCTTAACCAGTCACACCTGAGAAGTTTTCAGTAAAGGGCTCTCTCGGGGCCTGTTGTGTGTTTTTTCTTTGCCAATTTGATGCCGAGTTGAAAAAATATTTTTTTGTTTTATTTATTTATTTATTTATTTATTTAAGGTTTATCTATGATAAGATGACAAAAGGCACAATAGCAGAACATATGAGGTTTAACATAGAAGGGGTGCCTGCTAAGAGTCTGCAGGCTCTTTTTTTTTTTTTTTTTTAACCAAATAGATAGCTCACAGATAGTTTTGTGACACAGTAGTTTGAAATTAAAGCACCCCTAAAGCTCTGACCCTAGAATCACCCCTGGTTGTTACAGAGTGAGCCAGACTGACAAGTTCACAAGTATAAATGGCTCAAACTGGCGTAGGCTACATGCACCATCTACGTCCCGTGGAGACGACCACTTTACAGCTGCAGAGACTCACCAGTGTCTCACCTGTCGCCTTTTTGTCTTTCATTTTAATGAAATAAACTCATATTTTTGTAACTCTGTCATGTGTCTCTACTTCATACTGTACTGTGGCCTTGTGTTGTAACAGCTAATTTGATTTTCAGAAGCATCTTGTAACATCACCCTTTGCTTCTGTTTTTCAAATGTTTTCCAGTGTCTGCAGACCCCAGTGAAATCACCAGTAAACATGTGTTTATGACCATCACCCTGCTGAGTGTAAAGGACAAAAAGACATGCTCTGACTGTGGATGTGTCCTAATGGAAGAACCAGTTCAGGCAGTCATGTGGGACTGAATATTAAAAAGCTTTTAACCAAAGAGGTTAGAGACACCTACACCCCGCTGTTGGCAGAGGGCAATATGTAAGGGTGTTTAACACTGCAAACCTCTCCAATTAAAGGCTTTTACATTTCAAACTACGCAAGAGCCTTGGCCTTGGTGACAGTAATATTTTGGATTGCTTCTTTAAATTTGTGGTTGACAGATTTTCTTTCTAGAATTCTGTTCTTGTTATCTCCCGCCTGTGTGACAGCTCATCTCGGTGGTAGGGCCCCAGGGTGCTGGAGAAAAAGCGGGCGGGGGGCACTACAGATGGTCTATTCATTAAAAGCCTCTGTACCGCAGGGCTCTCCACCCTGCTATAACCCTGCCGAGCCTATCAGCGCTCGCAATTAGACTGAGTTAATAGTGCATAGCAAATAAGAATTGTTTATACTAGTTTATTACAAGCCTTAATAGTTTTTACTGCGCCCCATCACAAGAAAATTAGATTGCCTTTGCAAGCTTCCGAGGTCGAAAAGCTTTCAGGATTGAAGTAGTTTTCAGGGTCGTTTGATGAGCTGTTGGAGGTGCCACGAGTCCATTACAGAGCACAGCAAGGGCGAAGGCTCACGCAGTTAGAGGAGGTAGAGTGCAGCTCTGAGACTAACTGATGGTGCAGGACCACCGTCTTGATGACTACAGGGGTCACTGGATGACACTTGAATCTGCACTGAGCTTTAAAACCACACTCAGGCCAATGCTGATACCGTACATCAACATAAAACACATCAACACAAGAAACAGCTCGGAGAGACTTTACGACACACATTGGTCCATGTTGTTGTTGATGGTTTAGGCTTTCTACCAGAGTCTGAAGCCCACGCCAGGAATGTGGATTAGTGAGGGACGTCGCGGATGCCGTCTGATGAGGTTTGGCTTGCAGTCAGAGTTTCACTTCATCCCAAAGGTGTCGGATGTGGTTGAGGTCAGAGTTCTTTTGCACCAAGCAGGGATGATTTTTTTTTATAGAGCTGGCGCTGTAATATACAGGGAATGGAATAAATACAAATAGTTACACACACTTGCCGTTTAAAATGTAACTTTATGCTTTAGGACCCGACGTCCAGGCCAGACGCTTACTTAAAGAGTAAGGAAGGGAATGTCAATATACTTAATAAATCTCTCTCTCTTTATATATATCTCCCTTTATCTCTGCAGTGAAGATGGCAGAGCTTCTTGCCATAAAGAGGGAGCTGACAGTCATCAAGGTTCAGATCGATGGCCTGCTGGAATGCGTCGACAAGATGGACAGACAGAGGAAGGACTGCTCAGGTAGAGAGAGTGAACAGCTGGACAGCTTCATGCCCAGAGCGTGTCTGAGTTTAGATGGATTTCTAAATCATTTCTCAGTTCAGGGATGTGTTTCAACCATATGTATAACAATAATTAGAGCAAAACACCGTAGCTGTCCATGCTGCTGACAAGAACACTGAAAATTCTATCCATTTGTGGCTCATGCTACAATAAGATGTGTTTCCGTTTATGCTAGGCTATCGTCCGCCACAAATTGTTTGTATAGTTGGAGAAGTGATGTACTACTGTTTTATCTATATACACAGAAGACACCACACAAAAGATAAACTGTGTCTCTGTGTGTCAGGTCACCACTCTCAAGTAACGACACATTATGATTTGCCACGAGATTCTGATTGCTTCTGTCTCCATTCTAGGGGAAATGTGTATTTATAAATATCTTATACATTATCATAAGTATCATGTGGATCCTGCTGGTGTTTGAAGCTGCAGATATGTATTAAACTCAGAGAAAAGCAATTCGGTAAGCAATAGCTATGAAATTGTAGTGCAAATTGAATGAGGCATTGAATATACTTTACATAAAAAGTGTTTGGTGACTTTGGAGAGGTCTGTGGGTGCACCTCCAGAAACTAAAGACAAGCAAACTGTGTCCTTTGATGTTCAGCAATTCATGTGCGAGCTGAAACCTGGAAACGACATTATGTTTAGCATACAATATACCTGGCTTTACTTAACTTAAAGTATTTATGACTTCTTTTTATATGGCGTGAGCTGTTCCGACAATGTGAGTATGTATTAAAATTGGCTACTTATGTACAAACCCACGGTTGTGCCATATGGTTTTATTTTGTGAAGAATCATTGCTATAAAAGTTCTCTGATTTCACAACACACAATTAGTTGTTATATTGGCTATTATGAAGTAATCCAACCAGTCGACGTATAACCTTTTTTTCCTCATAATTCTGGGGGCTATATTTCTCATTACAAGGATCCCAGTTTTATTAAATGACAGTATCAGCCTCGCACATCAGTTTGATCCATCTTCAGTCCACCCAGAAAACGACTGAACTCAACGGAAAATTTGTTTCTGCAAATAATCTGTGGGATGTGGCATTAGGTGATGCAGAGAGAGTCACGGTGTTCATCATCAGATATGAGCCAGTATCACGCTGCATCTGTAAGTAATGGTTCAGTGATAAAACAGCCACCAGTGAAGCATGGATTGTGACAGTGAGGTAAACAGCGATAAACATGGGCCTCATAACCTTTCATAAGCTCCCCTTCAGCGCTCAGGAGTTATCTTGTTGTCACCCTCCGTGTGTGTGCGTGTGTGTGTGTGTGCATTCTTTTGCGGGGATGTATTTTATTTCCTCAAGTGACAGATGAGAAAATTATCCAAAGTGACACGTTGACAGTTGTCACATCTTTAGACTATTTTAAATCTTTTCTGACACCAAAATGAGAAAACTTCTCTTGCTAGCTGTAGCAAGGAGTTCATTTTATATTTAACAAAATATTTAACAGAACTGTCTGTTAAAAGGTGGAGCCAGCATTTTTAACAAATTACATATCTAAAATAGTAGCTTTGCAGATTAAATATATTGATTATAGGTAAATACATTGACAAAAATATACAGTTTTTGATGTCTAGATTATATTTTACTTTTGTTTAAATAACAGTAAAATGACTTTTGACTGTGTGGTCTGCATGTGTAGAGATCATTTAGCCTGGAAATAGCCTTAAAAATATATTTTTCCAACTGGGATGAGGCTGCTAGAGGGAAATCAAAGGTTGAAGCTGCTGCCGTGACCCGTTTATTAAGAGGAGTCCTGGCCCAGATAGGCAACAGTAAGTATTGCAAAATGAGAGTTAAAACACAGACAAAAGACGAAAGAAAAAGGATCAAATTTACAAGCAGATTATACAAAGGAAGTGCATATTGCGTAGTTGACCTCAAGTACTCTCAGTTTGGGGATGTAGACTGTTTATTGTGTCCATTTTGTTCTTTAACCAAAAAAAAAACCCTCACCAAAAATATAGCAAGTGCTGTGAAGGAGTGGATTGACTGTTGACAGAAGCACAGAGCTAACACATGCAGTACTGCCAATATGTTAGTGGGCAAGGTCCATTAAAACACATTGGCACCTGTAATGGTATGTGGAGTAATCACAGTTTTTAGAATCCTTATTAGTACGATAAACAAGCCATCATTACAGTGACCCAGAGGCTGGTTAGGAGAAGCTGTCCACTGTCTGTGGACAATGTGTCATGTACACAAACAAATATTGACAAAGAAACGGCACTCATTAAATTCTGGACTGAAACAAGCTCACAGGTAAACCACACTTCTGGCTCGCCTCGTCTGAACCGCAGACTGTATAAAGATGGACAGTGTGTGGAACAGCTGTTCATTCACAAAATGCCACATAAAAGATGAAAACAAAGTAAGTTTATATTGCCTGTTGGGACGCTATGTTCAACTTTGATGGAGAACTCCTAGCATGGAGACCCAACGCGTTAGTTAGGCACTAAAATAACTAATGGGCCAATAGTAGCCATAACTTAGATAAACAGTTTTGTGTATACTGCATAAGTGTCTTGCTTTCCCGAGATTAACTAGCCATTCGAGCCTTACCTTGGAGCAGACATATGTTTGCTTATTTTCTTGAGATTTAGCTGGGAGTGGGGCCTTCCACACTGTTTGATCCACTTAAGTCACCTCTCATGTTGTGTTTTCGGCTTTGGGAATAACATGACTCCGCCCAGCCAAACTCTTGTGCCTATGGTATATCAGACAGTAGGTACACTGTCCGATATGCCATAGGCACACCACTTCACCATTTTGTTTGACAGAGGTCGTCAGCCTCTGGACCTTGTTTTCATAGTAAAGGTTGCTAGGATGCATGACTGGACAATGAGCGTTTGGGGGCGGGGCTAAGGGTTTTACCAGAAACAAAAACACATTCAATGGCACCCAAAAACACAGGTGTGTGGCTACTGGGAGAAAGTCCTTAAGCAGTGTCACTTTCTGCCCTCAAATACTGTTAATGGTAAAAATATCTGCAGAATGAATTACACTGCTGTTTTGTGTGTGTGTGTCAGAATGTCCTCAGAGCAGGGAGCCCAGTGCGATGGACTCTCCTCACCAAGGGTCCGTCAGCAGCCTGGAGAGAGACAGTCCTGAACCAGGAGAGGCCAGCGAAGACGAGCTGCTGCACTACCAGCACTACTACCCCAATACCCACTCCCATAGGGTAAATATGTTTCCCAATACCATACTGTTATTCAGCAGGGAAATACATGCCGCTCCTGTCCTCACAGTTACTCACACAAGACAAATACAATTAACAAACCGTCAGCCTCTGGATCTAAAGTGCTGTACAAGTACAAGTGTGGTATGGTTTTGTTGTTTGTCTTTTAATGGTCTATTAATTTCGTTCATTCATTCAAGAGCTGTTCAACCACTTTACTCAAATGAAAATGATTCAGATAAGTGGCATAGATATCAGATGGTCTCATTAGTTTAGTGATGACTGATTAATTGTGTAATGGAAGTCTCCCTGAGAATGGACAACTACACCTGCAGAGAACCGCCTACACCCACCCCCCTAAGGTAAATTCAGTAGCACTATTCAGTGCAGTTAACTCGGCTAGAGAAGATAATGTAATACTGCTCTCTTGTGGATAATCCATGATAAACACCAACTCCTGTCAACTCAATGGAAGGATGCAGCTCTGTTTGTTTCTTTGAAATTAATAATGAATGGACAGGTCAAATGTGAGACTGCAAAATGACTTCTATTCAAAATGAAATCTTTATCAAGTAGCTCTCAGCTCAACAAAAAGTCAGAGGATTCTAAAAAAATCCCAGTTTCCAGTCCAAGGGGACGTCCTCCACTGTCCTGTTCTCTCTGGCCAGCACTACTGTAACTGATGTTAAAGTAAAAATGAAGGTGTGAGAACTGTATGTGCCCCAGTCCATCCTTTCACCTCTTTTTACTGTTCTCATATGGAACCTCTCAGAGACAGCTCATTTAACATCCACCAGGCAGTAAACGTTTGCCTCACTGCAAAAGCTGGCCCAAAGACAATTTGCATCATTTGTGTTGGACGATGGTTGTTTACTGTTGCCTTGCAGCTCTCTATATTCAGCATCTCACCGGTGTAAAGCAGATCAGCCAAGCGGAACAAAATTGTTTTTGTGTTTCCCTTTGTTTTGTTTTTTTTGTTTTTCTTTATTTTTACAGGGAAACATAATGGTATAGAATTAGCCTGCAGGCTTCCTACCTGCCTGACAGAGCGAAGCTGCCTCATTAATCTGAGCACAGGAAGAGAACAAACCGGCCCTTAATCTGCTGTATTGCTCCTCCGACAGGAAGAAACTGTGTGTGCGTGAGTGTGTTTTAGTAAGTACAATTTGTCTCAGTGTGTGCGTGTGTGTGCGTGTGCATGTGAGGGTTAATTTGTACAGGAAAAAGTGTTGGGAAATGTCTCGAAAATGTGTGTGCGCTCCATCCAGCTGAGAGCAGAGGTGATGATGAGGGGGAGGAAAACATGGAAAGTTGTATTAATGAAGGCTAAATGGATTCTGTTTTAAATGAAGCTCAAATGTGTTAAAAGTGACTTCTTTAATTGTTCCAGATAAAGCAGCGTCAGTCTGACCAGGAGGACGAGCTGTGAGAGCACAGCTCAGGTATGAAGATGGCACATTAGACATGTCAGCACATTGATGGATCAGGCGGGTGTTAGTCTGTATTTCACTTATATTCTTTCTTTAAACACATTATGGAAACAGAAAGAGTGTATTTGCTGGGGGAACATTTGCAGGGGTGGGGGGATCAATCCACATTTGGAGCTCTGGAAGTTAAGCAGAATCGATTTAATAAGAAACAAACTGTGTGCATTCCTGGTAATGAAGGAACATGTCATTCAGTTTGTATCAGAGATGTGTTTTAATAATTTCTGGACAGAACTGAAGCACACTGACTCAAGGAAATAAGCCATGACATAGAGACAGTACCCCTGTCATGGCTGACTATGGTTTTATAATAGGGATTCACTTATATTTGGAAAACAAAACACCCAGACTTATCCTTTAACCTAAAACTACACATATTTTGCTTTATTATACAAGACGTTTGATTGATTTCCATTCTTCAGAGTTTCCATTCATTTTGTTGACAAGACATAAAACGTTTATAAAATAGATTTCTATGCATAGTGAGACATGTCAAAAGCCTTCTGGTTATGAATATAAGCAAGCTTGAATACTGTATATTTTTTAAATCAAACGTTGCTATTCAACAGCAGACTCAAATCTGCTGCAAAGTGTTGTGTACTTGAAGACTTAACTGTTTGCAATATATTTCTCAATCTCATTTCAATCCTAAAAACAATAACAGGATTTTTCAAACTACATGTCTGGTCTTAATGCTTAGTCAAGATAATTTAATGTTGTGATTTGTCAAGTAGATTGGGATTCAGATTCTGACACCAATCTTGATCTTCGTTTGTGGCCTGGAGAACCAAAGAAATCTTCCTTCAAACTCCTTTCATGTCTCTTTCCAGGTCCTTTCAGAACCAGAAGGGCACATCAGTAACTGTTGGGTTGGAAGATGCTTCAAGAAGACAACATGAACTTCATTAGACTGATTTTCTTCCAGACATACATTTATACATTACCGTCAGTTTGACTTCTATTGTATTGCACCATCTTCTGTTCTGATGTCTCAAATGTGCTCCTGATAGATGACTGCCTCCAGTACTCCATAACATGTAGCTATGACACAAGAAGAAGGCTCATCATCTTCACACTGAGCAATTTACCTGATTTTATTTCTGATTTTCTCCTTAATGACAGGGTCAAGGATATGTTAACACTTTTGTATAACAAAAACAGGATTTTACGGCCCCTGAATTGAACTTAGACCTTATTGGCCTTTTTCTTTAATTATTTTTTGACTATTTGCCCAACTCACCTTGCTTCCCATGTTGGACTGCATTCTGATCACTGTTAATAAAGCCTGCGTGGCAGCAGCTGGCGGCTCCTTATCACACACATTATTTTCATCAGGCCTGTTTTCATTTTGTGTTACCAGCTGTGTACAGGACCACATTATGGTTGTGTTAAAGGATCAGTGAGCACGGTTTTATGAGTCTGGGTGAATTACACTATTCAGTTCACTCAGGAAATCAGTAATAAAATGATACACAGACTGACAATTTCCTGAAATGAGCGCTAGCTCTGAATATAAATTGCATGCAGTGGATATAAAACAGAAGATTACACAGAGGATTACGTTTTTCCACCATGAAATGATTATATGACAGTATGAGAGATTGCTACATTTTCCCCAGTTAGTCCATTATAACACAGTTTGGTTTAGGTCAGTTTAGCACAGTATGAGATTTTGTTAAGATAATGGATTAATTTGACAAATAAAACATTAAGTTTTATTTTAGCTAAAATTGTTTAAAAATCAGGTTAGTGATTGTTTCTGCTTAGCAGATAATTTGATTAGCTGACAGATTCTTGAGCACAGTTTGCATCAGGCTTCAGTTACATTAAAAGCCCTATTCAGACCATATATTAGCATCCGTCCTGGGCAATCCAATCCAATGTGACCATCTTAGTACAAGTATCTAAATGTGAACACACCTAGGATGCTGTGAGGTTACATTTTGGTGATCCGGTCTCACAGTTAACACCAATTACTCAGCAGAGGGGCTCTTGTAAGTGGAACAAAAAAGCACAACCGCTACTGGCAATCAAATGATTGACAGAGAAGAAAGCAGCACCATAATGTGGTGTCTGTTGATGAGATCTTTTTAAAACATTATTTCCTTATTGCTGTTAATTAATTTAATACGAAATAAATCTAAGTAAGAATTAACAAATTAAATTAGTGAATGAGTAACTGTGTGTCTGTTATAGAAAAATGAAAATAAATAACATAACGTGGTTAGTTATTTATGCGATTGTGTTAATGTATATTACACATTTTATTATCCTTATATAAAGAGCTAGGGTGGAGAAAAAATAACAGAACTTAACACATGTCTCTCCAGTGAGTCAGAGAGACTTCAGAGCTTGTCTCAAAATACAGATCATTTCCCAATTGTCACAAAAAAATAGCTGTGTGTGGTTCAGATACAGAGGTAGGTAGAGATCCATTAAAGGCAGCAGTTGTTAGAATATTCTGAATAGCCCCAACTAATAAACTAATCGTTTATTCATTTGAATGATTGTGAAATGGCGAACGGATCTCTGCAGCTGGCTGGGGATGAATTTGGAGACTAATTTTTTTGCCAGGTGTGAACACAGACACCTAAAGTTGGACATTTGCAATCAGGTTCCCCAGCTCAGATGTGTTCAAGGTATGAACAGGGCCTACGGCTTCTTTTGGAGTTAAACAGTGAAGTTAAGCTTACCTAAAAGGTGGACGGGAGTCAAAATGTTTGGTTAGTTAACAGATTACTTTGCTTAAGCTTTTTAGCAAATCAAAGTATTTGCTTCGGGCTACCTGGATCAGTTCGACAGCTTAAAAAATCATTTAGAAACAAACCATAGTAGCTAATGGATTACTGTAGTACAGTCTGTTGGATGCATGTAAGAAGCTATTGTGCTAACCCTGGCACACTGCCCTTTTTAACAAGTCAGTATTCACTGCTGTGCTTTGCTATGGTGAAAGTACCAAGGGTTAGCTTTCAAGACAAGTGATGAAGCTTTGCCATGTCAAACTTTGCTTCTAATTTCTGTTTGTAGACAAAATTAGGTGCTGGTACACTGAATAGTTGATGAACTGCAGTGATTTGGTTAACACCCCAACCTTTCTCTTAGCACCACTCTCAGGTCAAAACCACATGGTGATCCATTGGATTGGCTTATCATGCTATTTGTTCTATGCTTGCCATTAGTTAGAAAACAATAAAGCTATTCATACTGTGTTAATTTTTGTGGCCCAGTCGTGCAGTTTGATAATGCACGGCAGCTGACTATACAGTACTATCATAGACAAAGCACAAATACACAGCAAGTGTGTAACATTTACTATGTCACCATGACCTCTCAACACAAAGATCCAGCGTCATACAACTGGTTTTAGTTTAGCCGGTTCCTGTTATATTTGTCTTCCATTGTAATTCATGGTATCATGCTGAAACACTTTTCAAGGTGGACAATTGTGACCTAAATATGTCCAGAGCATTCACTTTGAATATTTGTCAGTTAAAAAAAAAGACAGTTGAATATATTTATGTGTACAGAAGTGGCTCTTTATATGACAACATTGACATATGAACTTTTAAAATGGTAACACTGAAAGAAAAAGAAAATATTAAGAAATCCCTAAACTGCAGATATCCATTTGGAAATGTTTTATTTGGCCTTACTCTGGCTTCCGCTGTTAGTGTTTTTCTGTTTGTTCAGCGCTGAATGTAACCCATTACATTGTGGATGTATTAAAGGTATTTTTCATAAAAGATTGTTGTTGAAGCTTGGTTGACGTACTTTGTAAGCTTGGACAGAGTTGCGTTTTCAAATATATATGTTATATGCTTAGTTAACAGACCCTTACTGAAAACTGCTTTTAATCTTTTAATAGATATGAACAGACATGCTATAATTCTTCTCATCTGCAGTCCAATCTCTTATATTGGCTTAAGAGGAAAGTCACTGCAGATGCCAAATACCATGATCAACATGTACTGTATGTTCAATGTATGGAAAATGTGAAGAAAAAGAAACAAAACAACCAACTTTTGTCCAAAAACATTTGAGATTACATTGTCGTGTTTTAATTAAATCAGTGAACCCTTATCATGCATGAAAAATAACAATAATCACATGTTGTTGACTGAGGGAAAGCTGTGCTCTGTGAGCTGGTTTTAATGATTTATTAGCGTCAGGACAACCTTTGACATCAGTTTGTTTGCAGTGAATGCTGGGTAAGTCTCTGGGATCGGGGGTGTGTGCAGTGCCGACATAACTGGTTGGATGCCTTTTGGGAAGTGAATGAACTCAGAACAGAGTGGTCACACTTACTGAAGGTAAGGCTTCTCTTACAAAGAGCCACACTGAGATACGTGTCTTTTCATCAGTGGTACCTGTTAAATAATATCTAGGTTTACAGAGTAGTACCCATACATGAGTCTTTGAAGCTAGATTTGAGACATCTGACAGTTTTGTTTTGCTTTTGTTTGCTATTGATGATCTTTTTAAGCTAATAATGAGATTTTCTTTCCAATTTTGGTCCCTGTTGTGTTAAGTCTGTACAAGCATGCTGTTAATGAATAATTACTCTCCACAGTGTTTATGCACTGTTAACAGTTAACTGTTTTGGTTGGGAGATCTTGTCGGCTCTTAATACACAGAAGGACTCACACAACTTGACAGCAGTCACCAGGCGATATTGCTTTATTTATCTGTGTGTTATCTAGGAAATAGGATTCAGACTAAGATTCAATATATTAACTGTGACTCTGTGTGTCGAATGCGACCCTGATAGTTTTCTAAGTGATAAGACTGACATTTCAGAAGCCTCTACATGTTAGTAACACTTTAGTCAACTTATTCAACAAAGAATTTTTTTCATAGATATTTTAGGGAGTTGCTTAATGACCAGATGTTAGCTCCTCTTGTCTGGCACCACTATCCATTGGTACTGTGACCCATCCAGACCTATCCATCAGATCATGGCGGCAAAAGAGTCCAGCCCTCTGACTACTCACGTGCTGAACACCGGTGATGGCATGCCAGCTGGCAGGATGGCTCTTAGCCTTCATCGGCTGGACTCCAAGTTGATGATCTGGACCATGTTGAGCGTTGGGTAGGCGTTTGATTTGATCTCGGGAAACAGGACCAGTATGCAGGACAAAGGAGGCAGATAGAAGAAGAACAAAAAGCAAGCTTTACTTACAAGTTGATGGATATGAAAATACTGACTTGCATGCCAAGTGTTAGTCATATTACATATTTCACACAAATGGCCAACAAAGAGCAAGCAGCAGAGACTTCATTTTAATCTTAAAGATATTGTTCATCAGAAAACACCAAGGAGATAGACAGAACTAAAGGATACCAGGGTTTTACTTTACTGCGATTATGGAAGAGGTTGAAGAAGACCTACATGTCTGTACACTTTATTAATTATTACAGGACAACAAATGAAGATGGTCGATGCTTGGGACTCATCAGCCCAGAAGCTTTCACCCCTGGCATGTACAAGCTGCGTTTTGAGACAGGTTCATACTTTGAGACCCTGGGTCAGACCTACTTCTACCCCTATGTTGAGGTGAGCTTCAGTCATAAGGAAGAAGATTGTTTCTTATCAGTATAGCACTATCATATATTTAAAATAATTAAATGAATAACATGAATAGATACTAATTTGTGAACAAATCCTTCAAAAAATTTTCTTGCCAAATCTAAGCAACTTACAGACACATTCACTCAAAACAATCAGGCAAGATCACTTAAAATAAATCTTGCAAGTGCTCAGTGTACAGTCTGTATAATAAAATTGAATAGTTTAAATAAAGCTAATAATAAAGTTGAGATAAAGATAAGATAATCCTTTAATTTATCCCACATTGGGGTAATTACATTCACAGTGTTATAGCAGCATATAAGGACAGTGCACAAGACAAAGAAAAGGAAACATACTACGTGTAACTACATTAAGCTGAAGTGCTTATGAAAACCCTCCTGACATGACTGGTGATCTCCATATCTGAACACAGCAGCATCAGGATTTACATTTGATGTCGAACTAAGTGAAAACATTAAGTGAAAAATCCTGGTTGTCATTGTCTTAGCCTTAGATAACAGAATGCTATATTCAAAAATAAATCAACAATTGTAAGAAACATCACAAGAAAACAAAATCTACAGATTTCCATTCTGTTGCGAACTGGAGGCAAATTAATTATTCATCTAGATAAACAAAGTAAAAGTAATTTGTGTCCCTGACCCCATTTGTGTGTGTGATTCTAGGTTGTGTTCACCATCAGTGACCCTCAGCAGACGTTTCATCTCCCCCTGCTGCTGAGTCGTTTCTCCTACAGCACCTATAGAGGAAGCTAAACGCTGTAAACACAATCGACTGAAACCAGAGCTGGGAGGAGACGGCTTTTTCTTTCTTTCTTTGGACTAAGCCTGGACTAAGACAAAGTCTAGTTAAGTTGTTGTGTGGTATTCCTGGCTGTGGGGTTTAGATACTTCTACAAAAATTGTATTTATATTTATAAATACTGCCAAAAGTTGGTATGACATAAGTACCTCAGTTATAATTAATGTCATTGCACTCTCATAGATGCCTCTGCAACATTAAACTTCGTCAACTAATGTTATTTTAAACACCTTCACTAAATTTACATTTCATCTTAATATTCCATACTATCGAACTGTAACTGTTTATGATGATTATCTACATACAGAATTATACTGTATATATTAAGGGAGAACTAAGCTTCACAAATGCAAATTTGTTATTTATTTCTCAGTGAATCAAGTGCAGTCAACTCTATACAATTCCATTTTTTTCCATTTTTTCTTTTTTAGTTATTGTCTTTTGACAGAAACATGTTGTTGGTTTTCAATGTAACTAGTATTCCTTGTCCTATGTGATACTAAATTAAATATCTTAAGGATTTGAAACAGTTTAAAGAAGTTTGCACGTGAACTTTTTTCTTATTCTTTCTTTCTTTTTTAAAAACATGAAACAACAGACAAATAACCCGACAAAAATAGTGTTAGTTGTTGCTGAAACTCCACATTTACCATAAAACGAAAAGCATTTGTTATTATATAATTTTTTCACACGTTAAATAACGAATGTCAAGCGCAAAACCGCACAGTCACTCCATGTTTTGATAACAGTCACATGAGATTCAGGAAACCGCTGTCTTTTTAATCAGCCAATCAGCGAGAGCGTGGTCTGTGAGGACCCGCTGCTGCCCCCGTTGGTGCCTGAATGTATTGAATGTGTAGAAAGGTGTTCTCAAATTGAAATAAGTGCTTTTGCGCATCTAAAAACTGTAATATTTAATAATCTGTGGTATGACACATTTTTTTGTGATCTTACTAAATTTAGAATTATTAAATAAATTCTTCTTTCAATGATTCCATGCAGGTATCTGACTAGGGCGTCTCACTGGCCTTTACATCATCCTTCCGTTGACATTACATGCTTCTGCTCTTACTCAATAACACTTGTAGCTGCTACATGGATCATGATGGAATTTTGTGCTAGCTGTTAGGCTAAGTTAACAAAAAAAGAGCTTTGTGTGTTGACTGAAAGACTGGGCAGGTGGCGCAGAGAGGATGTCGCAGATCCTGAGGGTTCTCCTGCCTCTCTGCCGGGCTGGAGGTGCCCAGGCTCGGCTCTCACCAGCGACCGTAGGGCAGTTCTTCACAGCCGGATACCGACATCCCTCAGCTCTGGTAGGTGAAAGAGGAGGTTTACTTTAGCATGTCTTGCTTTTAGTACTGGGTTCTCACCAAACTTACTGACCCAAGTTTGTCTTGTATTTGTGGCTATGTGCGTTCTTAACTAAAATACAGATACGTATATCTTGGCTAGCCTGTCAGGTCCTTGGTCAGGGGTCGTTTTCTTTAACGTACATCAGTGTAGCGAATCACTTAAAATAAATCTCATTTGTTTGATTATCAACTACTTTTCAACATGCATGCATATGATCCGCCATCTAACTTTATTAGATTTGTTTTACTGTAAGTTAGTAACTCTGCTCGCTACTGCAGACTCAGGGAAATGTAGCTACGTGGAAATGACTATCCTGTATCAGAACTGTTTAACATAGTTTAAATAAGCGCATAGATTTTAGAAATAAATCAAGAAACTCATTAGATTAATAGAAAATAGCTGATCATCATATTAGATTAAAATTTACAGTGCATAGAAATAGAGCCGTGAATAGCCAACTTGTTAGCATTATATATATATTTTTTAGCGTTTTTTATTTGCATATATTTAGCATTATTATCATCTTTGTTAGGCGCTCTTTATGATCAAGCATATAGTAGGCTACTTAAAGTCACATAACATTGTTTTTGTTTTCTGCATTCCTGCTCATTTTAAATGTCTGGGCTGGAGTTGATGACAACTCTTAAAAGACCTGCGCAAAAGTTTCACAAAAATCCCCAAAAGCTATAAAAAATAGAATATCAGCAACTGAACTAATGACAGTTTATCGCTTGACTCATATTGACCTTGTTCACTACATCTTAAATATTTCATTGCTAAGAGTAATACATTTCATAATTCTCAGCAGGTAGAGTAGGTTGTGGTATGCCAAAGTGTCCTTGAGCAAGACTGAACCCTTGCTCAGTCAGTGCTTGGGACATTAATGTGAATGTGAATTGTGACGGTAAAGCACTTTGCATGTCAATAGGTAAAAAAGCACCACAAGAATAAAGGCTATTTACCATTTATATAAATATTTTTGAATTTTGCTGTTTACGTGTAACATCTGCTGATGGAAAAAAGGAGCTGACTTCAACAATTCTTGAAATAAGGAATATAAAAGCTTAGAAAGTCAAATCAGTTTTTGGCCCACAGTTAGACAAAGATATATAACAGAGTTTGGTGGATTTTTCCTTAGATGTAATCTTCCGGGATAATGTTATGGTGTGTGAGTCCAATTGAAGCTTTGAATGAATGAATTAAAGTAATTTATTTCAGTCAGCATCAGAAATCTTAACACAATTGCAAATATATACAAAAAATATAAAAGTAAATAGGCTTTTGGAGCAGCCCAGTCCAGACGGCCTACCTGCTGCTTACGTGAGTGAGTTCTAGGAGAGGAAGTGTTATAAATTCTCAAATGCTTGGTTCCTGTGTGTGTGTGAATGTGTGCATGTTTGCATGAAGAAGTGAATGTGTACTTGATGACAGTAACATTTAGGGAGGCGCTACATAAATACAAGACCACTTACCAGACCCTTTCAGATTGCTGCTGGGTATTCAGCGTGCTAACGGTGTCTGTGTGTTTTGTTTTGTTTTTCTCCAGAATGTTGGTCGGAATTCAGGTAACTTTCTGTACTGTCACAGACTCCAGGCGATTCAGCGAAGACTCTACTCCACTGAGCCCAAAGGTGAGAGCCACCGAGTCTACAGCAGGCTTGCCCAGTAGCTATTAACTTTAATAATTCCCACATGTTAGTCTTACATTAATGAAAATAATTGAAAACCAATTTCACATCTTTTTTGTTCACATATGTCACACGTGTTAGATTAAATTACAGCAGAGGGTTAAGGTTTAAGTCATGTCTGTGTTCTGTAGATGTTAAAGTTTACTGTGGCTACAGGTTTAGGTCTGAGTTAACAGGATTAATTACAACAAAATTGACAAAGATGGGAAAACTGTGATGGAAACTAGATTGGAATTTTTGTGCAGTGTAACAGATGCATAATCAACCAATCTGGAACTGTTCATTTCAGATGGCAAAGGAGGACCAGCACCAGGAGGAGGAGGAAGAGGTGGAGGGAAGAAAGGAGGAGGAGGCAAAGACGGCAAAGATGGCAAAGACTGGTTTAGTCGAATGCTGAAGGTAAATTGTAAAAGCCTGAAATGAAAGTGGCCTCATGCTGACACCATTATCAACGGTATACAGTATATATTTTGTTATTCAATAGCAGGTAAACACAATACATAATTCATGTGTTCTTCATTGGTTCAACAAACTGGAGATAGAATATAAAACAGAAAGAATTTAGTTCCGTGGCTTCTCTCCTTAGATGTGATCTTCCAGGATGATTTCAGTGTGTTTGTCCAATTGAAGCTTAGAAGAAGTTTTAGGAGAACAATAACCCTAAACATACGGGTAAACCTGTGAAATGTATTTAAATAAAGTAAATAGACTTTTGCAGGAGCCCAGTCCAGACTATGGCCCAGCTGCTGCTGAAATGAAGCAGTTCTAGGAGAGGGAGTGGTATAAGTTTCTCCTGAGTATTATGCAGCTCTGATCTACATGTACTACACCCATAGGGAGGTTTACATCAGTTCACATTTTGTCACAAATTAATACAGAGAACGTTTCTTGACACTTTTAAACTTTCAAAAAAAAGTTAGGACATCGAAATTTTAACCTCTGTGCTATATCACATCATCCTTTACCAACACATACTTAACACATAAGGGAAGTCAGGAGACCAGTGGTGGTAGTTTTGAAAGCAAAATGTTGTCCCACTTTTGCTTGATGAAGGACTTCAGCAGCTATTTTGTTTTGGTTTAAGTTGGGTGACTAGTCTTAACTGGAAGCAGAACTCTTAGTACAGAGCCATGCTGTTATAATGCATGCAAAAAAGAATGTGGTTTGTCCTTGTCTTGCTAACATAAGCAGTGCTTCCTCTCTGCATTAAACGTATCTGTATCAAGTTACTCCTATCACGTGCACTAATGCACCACCATATTATTGTCTGTCATTTTAATGGTGCATCGACAACAAGATCTTCTCCCCTTATGCTGGTGGACATGGCATTATTAATTTAATTTTTAAGTTTTGATTCATCGAACATTAGAAAAGTTTCCCAGCTCACCTCACCATTCTTAAAAGTTTTATTACATAACATGGAATTATAGGATGTTGTTCATATGTGGAGCCAAGGTGACAGTGTTGGCCTTTATTTGCCCCATCAGTTGCTTGTAGATATTGCTCCTTTACAACTGACAACCTGATGGTAACATCATTTCTGTATGTGCTGGTCTTCAGGGCGACTTACCTTGGGATGAGAAGGATTTCCGCTACATGATGGTCATCTTGAGTGGCATTACTTCAGCTTTGCTCTACTTCTACTTCAGAGACAGCAGCAGAGAGATCAGCTGGAAGGAGTTTGTCCATCGCTACCTGGGCAGAGGCATAGTGAGGAGCACTCGCACTGTCCACACTGGATGGATCATAACACGACTGACAGGCTTAGTTGGCGTTGATAATTAAAGTTGACAATTTAATGCTTTGTTCAGGTGGAACGCTTGGAGGTTGTCAACAAACAGTACGTCAGAGTCATTCTGGTACCGGGAGCTGACACAGAAACGGTGAGAGGAAGTCAAATATTTTCATCATTTATCTGCATTACATGTATATGTATATATATCTTCAGCCATGAATCCAGTGTTTCGTCCTCTCCAAATAAATTAAATGTTATATTCGGAAAATACTCCTTTTTGCCTGTTATTAAGTGAGTTTATCGTGGGTGCTGTTGGTTGCCAGGAGTGGTGGTATATCGAGAAATAGTCACAGCTGAATATTGATTATTGACTAATCAGAAGTACTCAAGAGAGCCGTGTTCTAAGTGCATTATAATGAATATATAAAAAATTAAATCAAGAAATCGAAATTATCTTGACTGAAATGACAAGGAAAACAAATGTTTGTCCTTCCATGCTCATCTTTTTTTGCATTTGGCTTAAACACAGTATACAGTATTAAACCCTTCTCATTTTTTGCCATTTCTTATAACTACACAAGTCAATGTATTACATGTTTTGCTTTTCCATTAAGTATTGTAGTCACTGTTTCCTAACAAGTTCCGGTAGACAATTGTTGCAGCTGTACTTTAGTTTCCAGAAGCTTCATCCAAAATTTCAGCTAAATGAAAAGTAATGTTATCTGATCTTCAGAATTACGTCTGGTTCAACATCGGCAGTGTTGACACATTGGAGAGGAACCTCGAAGCAGCACATATGGAGCTTGGCCTGGAGCCATCGCACCGGGTTGCGGTTGTCTACAGCACTGAGAGCGATGGGTGAGGCTACTTCACATGTTTTTAGAGCCTACTTGAGGTTTTTAGAAACTCACAAATCACAAACTAGCTGAACTTTGAAGTGGGAATTTGTGTTGTAGAAGATTCTCATTCAACCAGATACCAGAGCTAATACAATTGCTTTTGTTGGATTTACACGTTGTAGCTATTTATTCCATCAACACCATTCTTCCCAGCACTTTCCTGTTGAGCATGATACCCACCCTGCTGCTGATTGGCTTCCTGCTATTCTCACTCCGGCGAGGACCAATGGGAGGGGGTGTCGGTGGCGGGCGGAGCCCCTTTAGCATGAGTGAGTCGACAGCGAAGATGCTGAAGAACAACATTGATGTCAAGTTCAAGGATGTGGCCGGCTGCGAGGAGGCCAAGCTGGAGATCCTGGAGTTTGTAAACTTCCTGAAGAACCCTCAGCAGTACCAGGACCTTGGAGCTAAGATCCCTAAGGTTAAGATAAAGACACACACACACAGCAGGGGCTTTCAAAAGATCTCCACATGTAAACATTTCCTTTGTCTAATGACAATTTATAGATTTTGCTTCATGTACCTGTGATACACCTATATGAGACAAACTGTGGTTACAGTAGCATTCTAAGTGGAGGACATATTTGTAACATAAGCTGCTCTATGGAGTTACTGTCTGCACAGGTTCTGTGAATCTCATTAGTGTCCCGTGTGTTCTCCCAGGGTGCTGTGTTGTCCGGTCCTCCTGGAACAGGGAAGACACTGTTGGCCAAAGCCACAGCTGGAGAGGCCAATGTCCCCTTCATCACCGTCAACGGCTCTGAGTTCCTGGAGATGTTTGTGGGCGTGGGCCCAGCCAGGGTGAGTGTGTGAAACCTTATGGTGTTGGACTGTTAGGAGTTTGTCAGAAACTAAATGTTTGACTGAGCTCTTTCCTCTGTAGGTGAGGGATATGTTTGCCATGGCGAGGAAGAATGCACCTTGTATCCTCTTCATTGATGAGATTGATGCTGTGGGGAGGAAGAGAGGAGGAGGGAACTTTGGGGGTCAAAGTGAACAGGAGAACACCCTGAACCAGCTGCTGGTAGAGATGGATGGTAGGAGACAAACCAGTCAGATGCTGTCAGTTATAACTAAGAGGCTGGATATGAAGCTTTGAGTTAACTGCTTTTGTTTTGTTTGTCTATTATTGCAGGTTTTAACACGGCTACGAATGTGGTGGTCCTGGCTGGAACCAACAGACCTGATATCCTGGATCCTGCTCTGATGAGGCCAGGACGCTTTGACAGACAGATTTTCATAGGTAGATAGAGTCTTCACTCTATTAATGTCCACACATTGACCCCTTTTGGAGTGACATGGTTAAGTGTATGCATGGTCTGCGGAAATTTGGCTAAAATTTGTTTCGTATTTTGGTGGAAACCAAATTGTGTTCCTAAAAAATCATGATGGCAGTAGCCTGGTTACTCAGAAAACCCATAATACTGAGCTTGATATTTTGATCCCAAAGGAAAACTAAGTGAGCCCACAAGTGAAAGACCTAAGCCTGATTGATAATTTGATAATTAACTTTCAACAGCAAATGGAAGACGGCACAGACCCCACGTTCTCACCTCATTGATCCAGTAACTTTTGAACTTCTCCAGTCCTTATTTGGAAGTTTTCATATGCCAACATGTTAAAGGCTAATTCTAAACCTGCTGTCATGTGTAGTTGGTAGAGAAAAGTGTGGCTCCACCGAAATTCAAGGGAACACCGCTAATGAGAATATGAACACCTCACTCAAACTTAATGAGCTTGTAAATACACTGACTATGCCCCTTCAAAGTCTAGCAAGTGTTTGTCTACATTGTGAAGTGTGTGTTTCAGAGTGCATTACTACTTCATGTCGTTGGAGGTCATCAGTCATCCAGGTCATGGTATATCCAAAAACATTAAAGAAAAGCAACTGGACTTGTAGAGTTTCTTGAAGACTTTTCACTACTCGGATGTGTGCTGAAACATCTTAACGAAAGTCAAGTTTCCTTTCTTTAACATTTTTGGATATTACTACCTCATGTTCATTAGAGAAATAGTGTGAATCCATTAGTGATTAAGTGGGGACATGTATTTCTCATGTGAGCCTCCTTGTGACAATTGATTCATAAGTCACAGTGCTAATGGTGTTTTGGAAGAGGCAGCAGATGTCTTTAAGTTTTAAATGATGTAATTAAGATCAATGAAAGGTTTTTTTCCTGCCTCATGAACATCTCCCATCTCCTCTCAGGTCCTCCAGATATTAAGGGCAGGGCATCCATCTTTAAAGTCCACTTGCGACCAATCAAACTGGACCCCAGTCTGGACAAAGATTCTCTCGCCAGGAAGATGGCTGCTGCCACACCAGGATTCACTGGTTAGTAAACCCCATTCTTTATCTCAATAAAATGAGGCTACATTACATTAGTTGATGTGGTCCTCTGAATATTGACACTTATCGGCAGAACAAACATTACTAAACTTGGTCTGTTAGTTGGAAACCAACAATTTATGACAAACATAGTTTACAACAAGGTAAATCTGCATTTTACGGTACTAGAAAT
The DNA here is from genome assembly GCF_022458985.1 of Mugil cephalus. Classification (NCBI taxonomy): domain Eukaryota; kingdom Metazoa; phylum Chordata; class Actinopteri; order Mugiliformes; family Mugilidae; genus Mugil; species Mugil cephalus. The sequence goes on from NC_061779.1 coordinate 25,149,868, forward strand.
ATTGCTCTTTAAAGAAAAAGTAAAAAAAAAAAAAAAAACAGTGTTTCTAGATATCAGTCAGAAGACCTGAGATATTGGTTGACATCTGTTCTTCTTGTGAATAAATCAGGAGCTGACATCGCTAATGTGTGCAACGAGGCTGCTCTGATCGCTGCCAGGTACTTGAATCCGTCCGTCAACGGCAAACACTTTGAACAGGCAATCGACCGGGTCATTGGAGGTCAGTACGATGTCACTTGTCTTGCCGTTGTTACTTTGGCTGCTTCTATATTATATAATTGCCAGTATTTATTTCTGCATAGGTCATGCACATCAGTTTTAAGTCTTTCATACTGCAGTGGAATAATAACAATAGATACATTAACAGCAAAGTGTTAGTCTGAGTCCTTGGCTCTTTGTGTTTTCAGGCCTGGAGAAAAAGACTCAGGTCCTGCAGCCCACAGAGAAGAAGACTGTGGCGTATCATGAGGCCGGTCACGCCATCGTCGGCTGGTTCCTGCAGCACGCCGACCCTCTGCTCAAGGTTAATGTCTGATCTGTGTAGTCAGAATTTAGCATTTAACATACTCAAAACTACTGAATACCTGAAGTTCCTCTAAATATGTGTCTTATATTTCAGTAATACAAAAAATGATCTATTGGTGTTCACTCATAGAACACTGAAAATTAGTTCAGTGGCAAGTGAACAACGTTTCTGCAGATAAATAAATGCAGAACATAATTTGGACATATAAATGTACATTATTGTCAAAGATGTAGATGAGATAAAATGAGTATTGTATTTTCTATTCTTCGTCTTCTTCTTTTTTTTTTTTAAATCCGTATCTTTTACCACTCGGTGCTTCACTCATAGATTGAGGTGATCATATTTAGTGACCTGCTAAAAATATTTAGAATTGCTCTTGTTTTGGCCATAATTCATAAGAGTATTCATACCATATTCATACCATATGTCTTTGTACTGTCACTGCTACTGCTGCTTCCTGTCACTGGCGGACCCACACATTTATTCTTTGTCCAGGTGTCAATCATCCCGCGGGGGAAGGGTCTGGGTTATGCTCAGTACCTGCCCAGGGAGCAGTACCTGTACAGCAGAGAGCAGCTGTTCGACAGGATGTGTATGATGCTGGGAGGGCGCGTGGCCGAGCAGGTCTTCTTCGACAGGATCACCACGGGGGCTCAGGACGACCTGAAGAAGGTCACGCAGTCGGCCTATGCTCAGGTACGCGCGCACCTTCCGTCTGATTCATGCAACAGTTGCGTCTTATTTGAGCTGTGACACTTCATTCTGCACGCTACCTCCAGGTGGTGCAGTTTGGGATGAGCGAGAAGGTGGGGCAGGTTTCGTTTGACCTTCCCAGGCAGGGCGAGATGGTCCTGGAGAAGCCGTACAGCGAGGCCACGGCTGAGCTCATCGATTCCGAGGTCAGACAGCTGGTGGAGCGGGCGTATGAGCACACCCTGCAACTCGTCAACGACAAGAAGGAGCTGGTGGAGATGGTGAGACTCTAATAATGTATTTTTTTGTGCCTCCTAAAAACAGTATGTAGAAACAAATCTCTACATATAAAACGTGTGGTTTTATGGTTTCTATGTCAGACCTCAGTGCCTAGCTTGATTGTTGTATGGTAGCAGTAATGACAAGTCGTCTTTGCTGATGTACCATAGAATCCTTTATCAGTAAATACTGGTGATGTGAAGTCCTGATGTCGTCCTCAGGTGGGAAAGCGTCTGCTGGAGAGGGAGGTCCTAGACAAGGCGGACATGTTGGAGCTACTGGGCCCACGGCCGTTCGAGGAGAAGTCTACGTACGAGGAGTTTGTGGAGGGGACGGGGAGCTTCGAGGAGGACACGAGCCTGCCCGAGGGCCTCCGGGACTGGAACCAGGAGAGAGGAGAGGAGGCGGAGGAGATGAGTCCCGCTCAGGACAAGAAGCAGGCCGTGTAGAGTCAGAGAAATTCTGTGAAGAAGAACAAACGCATCCCAGCTGCAAAAAAACTGCTTACTGTTGTCTCAGTATGACAGAGTCTGGGAGGTTTTAGGAAAAGGTTTATTTTATTTTAATTATTTTTTGTTTTTCCAGTGTCCACGATTTAGTATAAATGATAATCGAATACTCAACGTACAGAAATCAGTCCTTGATGCTTCATCTACTTTATTCCCTCTGCAACGAGTATGAACTCTGTGGATTTGACCTTAATTTAGGGCCGTTATGAGGATATATTTTTACTTTCAGGTCTTCAGGATCTCTTCTTTTCCAGGTGAATAAACCTAAGTGAAGGAAGCAGAGACTAGGGTAGTTTAAGAGCAAGATTTATTTATTTAGGATCACTGATGAAGCCATTTATTATCATTTGAGTGAAATCTTCCTAGAGAACCACCAGGCTCTGTACATTGACACACTGAGGCTGCGATGACGTATTTTTTTTCCCACAGTTGGGTCAGGAAGTCGGTCCAGTAAGCCTTAAGACTCGTCAAGCTGGAGACCAACGTACTGCAGATTTTAATACTCCGGAATGGAGTGTTTGTTACACATTTAGACTCTTCCTTGTATTTATGTGTAAAAGGAGGAAGGTACGTCCTCTGACTGACGTCTGCCTTCCTGATGAAGCTTAGTAGGAACTCATTTTTAAATATTTTGAGAAATTACGTGAACTTTCTTGTTTGCTGGATTTCAGATAGTAAAGCTGTCACATTTCAGCTGCTTCAGTGTTTGATTCAGTGTGATGTCGGTTTGAACTAAACAAAGGTCCTGTATCATCAGCTCAGAATAGTAGGAACGTTTCATATTTAAATAGACTCTGAAGGAGTAGTACGAATGAATGCGCATCAGCTGCACCTCAGGCCGACTCCTCTGCAGAGTGCAAGGCTTGTCAAGTGTTTTTCTAATTCATCAACTCCACTGAGGAGAGCAAATTACACCTATTAACCTTATCTCATGCTACAGTACTTCTCTGGTGTCTCCATGCCAACTTTGTTAACATCCCCAAACAATTAGAAACACAAAACGGATGCACTGACACGGAGACAAGCCGCCTTACACGGCCTAAAAGTCTTCTAAGACAAGAGATAATAAACACACCAGCTTTTCCTGATATGTGACTTTATGTTATTGGACTTGAGTTCTGTCAGATGCTCAGATAACTGACTGTCTGACATTCACAGCCCTGTCACTCTGTTTTTAGTCAGCTCAGCAGAGAGAGGAGCCAGACATGGCACCTGTCTCCTTTTAGCTCTCTCTTTCACCGCTTGTTATGTAACTATTTAAGCCTATTTCCATGTGAACAGCTCAATGGTGCGCTATCAGTGATTCCCTGAGAGGTTGCTGCAATTACGTCCCATTACCTTGTTTTTTAAACAATTAAGCGGCCCCCTCTCTGTGATTGAACACCTTGGATTTCCACTGTAGTCCTACAACGTGCCCCAAGTTCAAAACCTGGTCTTATTATCACAAAGATTATCTCACAAGAATGAGATGTAAAAGATCTAAAAGTATTAGAACCGCGAGGCCAGTTCCTCACCGCAAACAATTGGGTTTGACATCAAAAGATGAATATGAAAAACAAGAAATCAGCATTTTGTTTTTGTTTTTTTCAGGTTTTCCATCTGGATCTGATTTAGAAGGTAGCACCTTTTGTTTGAAACCATTCATTTTTCATGTGAGCAAAAGTGTTGGAACATGTGACTGACAGGTGTGTTTTGTTGCCTAGGCGTGTCCTATTACACTGATTATCCAAACAATAAATAGCACTGAATGTCAATGCTCAGTGTCAGATTTGGGTTTTACCTGTCCACACTGCATCTGTAGTTAGAGGTGTCACCAACATGAAAACCAGAGAGCTGTCTGTGAGTAAAGAACACGCTGAGAGAAGATGGAAAGTCAATCAGAGCCATGGTCAGTCCAACCATTTGAAATGGAAACCAGGGGTGTAACGAGTACCAGATGTCGAACCGGTAGACCAAGGAAAACGGCAGCAGTTGATAACAAAACCTTACAAAAACTGTTAGTGATGCTGGCAACAACCTCCAGAGGGAAGGAGTGAAGGTATCACAATGTACTGTTCACAGAAGACTTTGTGAACAAAAGTAGAGAGGCTACACCATAAGATGCAGAAGAGTCATTAGCAAGAAGAGTATAAAGCCAAGCCTCAAACATTCTGGAAAACAATATGTTAACTGATTAGACAGATCTATTGAATAGGACTTGGTGCTAATATCCCTTATTGCATATTTCATGCGAGTGGCGGCATCATTTAGGGTTTCTAGTGGGCACCGTCCTCCTTCTGTGTTTCACTGATGGTCGCAGGTTGCTGGATGCAACCTCAGTTGGGAAGCAGAGAACTACCAGCGAATTCACCTCACATGTCCCGCTCCACTGCCCACCATCTGGTCCTGAGGTAGCGGGGCAGGCTTGACCCTCGCCCTCCTGGACAAAAGTTGTCGCTTGCCAATGGGATGACGTGGGTGGAAGGACGAAGACACTCACCTGCTATCAGATCCAGATGTAAATACCTGGAAATAAAAGCCCTAAATGTTGATCTCTTGTCTCATATTCATGTTTAAATGTCAAACCCAAATGTTTTCAGACAACAGCAAAAAATAGAAGAATTAGAAAAAAATAGATAAAAAAATAATTTATTCATCTCGTGAGGAAATTCAAGTGTTACTGTTTTCCAATACGTTAGAAGGGGAGTGTATACCACATTCGATTCCTATCACATTTAAACACGGGGTTAACCCGTTTCTTAAGGTAAGACTCATTTAAATGCTCAACATGTTAATATTAGTCTGTACAGTCCGGCTGTGCAGTGAACTGTGGCTTAAGTCCTCTCTGCATTTGATATTTCTGTCCAGTAAAAATCCACCATTCCAAACTGACCTATTATTAGGAGTTCCCACTTTTCTGTACCAGTGCACTTAACTCAGCACAAACCATTTTGTTTGTTGTAGCGAATGGCTGGCTGAAGTGGAGGAGCCTAGAAGATCTCCAGGGAAATGGCTTTGATTCAGCAACAACATCTAAATGGGATTTTATACCTGTCATTGGTATGATGGAGAGCCACCCGTGTGTGTGTGTGTGTGTGTGTGTGTGTGTGTGTGTGTGGTAGGTACCTGGGACCTGTTCTGAAGAAGTTCTCCTGCATTCATTAGTTCTTCTGCTCCAGCCTCCTGTGACCTCACTGACAGAACACAGGTTACAAGGAAGTCATGGAAATCATCTAAACATGTCCACGATAACTTCAACGCTGTCAGTAACAACTCCAGCCAACAAATCCAGCGTCCCTAACAACGACTTGAGATCCAAGCACAGTTTTGCGCTCTGTATGCAAATAAGCACCACCTTTACTTAGGAGGCAGCAGAACGTTATGACAGCTGCTGTCCCTTATGGTTCTCTATACTGCCACACAAGATACACATAAATAATAATAACAACAAGTGTCAACCGTTCCACACACACAGTAACAATGTGGCAGGTCATTTTGCACAGTAATATTTGGTTCAAAGTGTAATTCCCCACCACTTGTCATGAAATACTCCAGCACTCAACCCCTAAACAAACACAAACACACATCAGTGAGTTTTAGAGGAGCTCATAGGTTGATATTCTTACTGTTTGCTAAGGTAACGGACTCCTGGCGTGGGATTCATATTAAACACACACATATGAGAGGGGTGTTATCTTCTGATGTAACTCTGACCACGGAGCAGAAAGCCAGTGCAACTACAGATCATTGCACCAATCAAAACACTGAATGAACTCACAAAATGTATCTGAAATGTGGAGGCACCAGTCGTGCAGAAACACAACTTGTCTCCCACTACCAGATCTGTGCGACTTCAGCTTGTGTGTGTTGTACAGTTCACACACCAGTTGCTGGACCCTTTCCCTCTTTGACCTGGTTTCAATTCATTCTTTAGATATTGTCCAGTGTGTGCTCTGTTCACCTTTGACCTGAAAATGTTTAAAGCTCTACCCTGATTTCTGTGTTTCGTTGAAAGAGTAAAGGCACATCAGGTTAATGTACAGCTCTACTTAAAGACTTTATTTCAGTATCAAAATTCTACAAATGTGCTACATTCCTGTTTGAGTGTAATGGCAACGTTGTCTCCTCACACAAGCTGCGCTGCTTATACCTGTCCAACGGGGGGCGCCAACGTGCCCTCAAGAGTCTGTTCGGCATTTTTCTGAATGACGGCCTCTTGTTTCTCCCACAGCTGACGAGCCACTTGACAGCTTTGATCCAGAGTCAGTTTTACTTACTTGTCAATACTCAGTTTTAAAACGAACAACAACAACAACAAATAGCCCTTTATCTTTGCTGCTCAGTGAAACCAAGCTCATCTGAACAGCAGGAAATAAAAATCTGAGATAAACCACGTTCTCCAAACTCGTTCCACTGTCACTTATGTTCAAGTAAAACAAAAAAGATCCTTTGGCTACCGACTCAGTATTTTCTTTTAAGTCTCCTTCAACGTCCTGGTGCTGCTTTCATCCACGTACGTGGATTTTTCTTGGCTTATATCCAGTGGTGGAGGACCAATGCAACCAGCAGTGAGACAGAGAAAAGAGAGTGTGACAGGGAGATGGCCGACGCCCCACCACAGTCCTTAGCGTCCTCCTGTTGAGCAAATTGAACATATTCACATTAATAGGAACATAAACAATAAATTCCCTGATTTACATCATTAAGGAGAAGCTGCTTGATTTCCTAAATAATCACTTATTCATAGCACACTAGTGAGCAAATGTTGAGTAGTTCGTTTAACAGCAATTCACTGACCACAGTGCCACAGCTGCTACCAGGAGGCTTTACTATGAATCATATGTAGCCTACATATCTGTGTGATGAAAAGGAATGTGTTTTCAGTAACTCTGTGACATCCTTGTGCTACATAAAGAAGGGGTTTGTCACATTCCACAACATTTCTATTGGATTTAAGTCAGGACTTTGACTGGGTCATTCCTAGACATTAACTTTAACCATTCTCTTGTAGAAAGACTTGTGTGCTTGTCATTATACAAAGGAAGAAGGTTGTCTTGGGGTTGTCTTGCTGTATGACCCAGTTTCTAGGAGACCCTGTCAGATTCAGCTCACAGGCAGATGTCCTGGCATTTCTGTTAGGATTCTCTGGTGTAATTCAGAATTCATTTGCCTACCAATGACAAGCTGTCCTGGCCCAGATACCCGAACAAGGTCATTACCACCCCTGTGTTTTATGGATGGGTGAGGTTCTGAGGGTAGAATGCAGTGTTGTTTTGACTCCAAACCTGACATCCTTCATTTAAACAAAACAATACTTCTTTGGTCCCAATTGTCTTCTGGTTTGTCCAGGTGATGTTTAACTAACTGCAGATGGGCAGAAATTCAGTTTGAGTGTTCTGCAGAAGATGGATTCATGAACATTAACATCAGCCAATGTGAGAGGTCTTTAGTAGTTACCCTGGTTCCTTTGTGACCTCTCAGACTATCATGCATCTTGCATCAAGATCTTTGTTGGTTAACTTCTCCTGTCAACCTCTTAAATCTCATCCTTCTGTTCACAATCTGTCTGATGTGGATTTGTGGATTTCAAACTCTTTAGAGATGGTTTTGTAACCTTTTCCATCTCTTTTTCTGAGCTCCTCAGATAGCTCCTTTGTGGCCGTCATACACCACCACTAACAACAAGCACGTGTTGTGAAGGTCATACCTGATATTAAAAGAAAACTAAAAGGACACTGAACGATACTTGGGCCTAGTTACTTTGATCCCTTGATCATTGATTACACTGAGCCCATCTGGACACATGGACTTTAATTTGGCCTAGAAATGAACTTGTAATGCATTTACATTTATACCTCACAGATATGTAATATTGGCTCATTTCCCTGAATTAACAAATACATAAAACAGATATGAAACAGATACACAAGTACGTATGAATCATTATGCAGAAATGTAAAATATTCTGAAGGGTGGAAACACTTTTTTAGTGGTTCTCTATACAAATGTATTTGTATTTAAGAATATTTCAAAAATAAACATGTTCTGTGAAATGTTCTTTAGAACGATATGGGTCAGATATGCCATATTCCCTTCACTTTACACTGTTGCATTTTCAGTCTGGGTGTCACACTGAACTAACTGCTGCAGTGCAGCCACAAATTACTTTTCCATTTCGTAAACACATACTGTACATTTAGCTAAATTTGAATCTAGGGAACAGCTGACTGCAGATTAGAACATAACTTGATTAGAAACACAGCAAGTTATGTAACAGAGGCCTGACTGATGATTTTATTGAATTGAATTATTTATAGGCTGCGTCCTCCAAGCCTCCAAGACTATGGAACCTACTAGGTTTTTGCCTTGTCGTGCTCTCTCATTATAGTCTGCAGCTTGACAGAAGTTTGTTTATCTTGATTCTCCTGCTCTTCTTTTCTCTCTCTCTACTCTGTATCTTCCTGGCTGGTCTTAGTCAGATGGGTCCTGCTCAAGGTTTCTTGCCAGGAGTTGTTTCTTGCCACTGTCGCCTTCAGGCTGCTCTGGAGGTTTCAGGTCAGTTTTTGTAAAGCGTGTTGGGACAATTTGTATTGTTATTGACGCTATATAAATAAAATTGAATTGAATTGAATTGAATTATGGCATTAGATGATAGTGCTATATTTTTGTATGTTTGTTTAAATTCGGTTTCAGTATGTAATGTGTCCAAAGAGTTATCTGAATGCCTGTTGGGAGACTTGGCTCTGACCTTTGGGTGGTAGGAGTGGCAGGACTCTGGACGTCGTCGCACCTTCTGAGATTTCATCCTGTTGCACTTCACTGTGGCGTTATGTTCACAGATGTTAAAGAAGAAACATTCATTACTGCTGAATATATAGTTTTCTTTACTATTAAATGTTGTTTTAATCCAAACAAAAGTAAAACCACAATCCAAAAATAACAAACTAAACAGAAATTTATTAGAAGCACTGTGTGTTTCTGAAGTCCAGCAACCTATTTGAGGACAAATAAATGTAACCAGTGTTTACTGATAACAATAATAACTTCCTTAAGTTCCTTTCTTCCCCGATTGTGTATTTATCTGTGCAGAAGAGGAGAACTCAGCACAAATGTGATATTTTGATGAGTGTGATGGTGTTGCCTCCCTGCACCGAGCCTGTCTGCCTGTCTGTATCCAGTAGGGGGCAGCCTTGTTGAGTATGTGAAGGATATATTTAATCTCTTTGGGCTCCAGTAGGATGGGTCCATACTGACGAGAGCAGTCACAGTCGGCCTGGGTCACAACCATCACCAAGTTACTGTCGGGAATCTGCTGCACCACAAACATCCTGAAACCACAACAAGTTTCAGCCAGTCAGTATCAGTCACTTCAAGATTAGTTTAACTGCTGCTTAATTACCAGCAAAGAAAAAACAGATAATTATCGCAACATCTGAATACCATCAACTGACAATCAACAGTTAATTAACCCCTAGTTTTAATGAACTGGCATCTATCCAGTTAATCTAATCTTATTTGATTAGATTAATCACAGTAATGAAAGTCTAAATGAAACCTAACTTTGAGAATTTTTTATTTATAAGGTGAAAAACGTGTGTCATACTTCTGGCAGCGTCCACACTTAATGAGACTGTTGGCCTCTCTCACAGACGGGTCGTACATGAAGCCGGGATACGCTGTGTCGCAGGGCTGCAGCAGCTCCACTTTCTTCTGCTTATGACCTGAGAAACACACACAACATTACTACACTTGTGACTAGTCATTTTCTATTGTGCACTCATCAAGTACAAAACAGATGATCGTTCCAACTTTTCTGTCTCTGTCCTATTTTTTCTCTTCATAAATTCAACCACACACGTATGTGGGCCATAGATCACTTACTTGTGTGGTAGCCAGCTTTGGCTGAATGGATGAAGATGAAACACAGTGACGACACAGAGGGCAAGGCCATGTGATGTGATGATGAAGATGGAGAGATGACGATGAGGCGGCCGTTGAAATGAGACATAAAGCAGTGACATTGTGGATGATGAATGAAAAACAAACGCTACAAGTGTTTGTCTGTTCGCAGCTCCTCTGACAGATCTAATCTTTTTAATCTTTTCACAGCTTCAATGATCTTCTATATTCCAATCTGCTGTTGTTCAGTACATGTTCCAAAGCCTGCTCATCCTAAACGGTGAAGAGAAATCTTCACATAATATCATATGGTTTGACATTGTTTGTTCCCCAGTCTAGTCTCGGTTTAAATGTAAGTTGTCATTACATCGGCACATATAAATACAGCGTTTGATTTCATGTGACAAAAATGCTTCCTTAATATAGTGAATACTTTTATAAAGGAGAACAGAGGACTCATAGTGAGTCTCATCACATATTAGCATCAACAGTCACAGGAAGCTCAGCAAAAGCAGAGAGACTGCAGTGGCTAGAGGAGAGGAAGTGAAGAGGAATGACTCTAAGGACAACCATGTGAAAGTTTGTCACAATTCTGAATTATGTCAAATGCCACATTGTCTTTGATCTCCAAACTCTCGTTAACTTGGACTCCTCGAGTCATACCTTCAGCTGCGGCTATCGGCAACACCAGGGGTAATAAAACCTTTGACCACTGTGTAGAAAAGTAGCAATCACCTTAGGTATTATTGTTGATTTTGTGAGGAACATGTCTGAACCTTTCAATAGCTGTGAGGGTATTAGTCTGGATGACAGTGGTGCACAGCTTAACATTTCTTTTCAAGATCATCACTTTGCAACAAGAGACAGAGATAGAGTGACCTCAGACGGAGGATCATCACAACACCTTACCGTCCACAAAATAATCAGAGTGCCAGAGACCACAGAGGTTAAAGTCCAGGAGGAACCTGGCACGAGACACAAACACCTTGTTAGAGACAAAAAGACTGTGTAACATTCAACTCCTACTGAGATCACACTAATGAATTGAATTCACACACAAGGAAATAATCAATTCTTATATACTTTTAATGGAGTGAGAGTGAGTACCCCTACCACCTTAACACTTCACTGCTAAATATTTTTTAATTGACACTTACATGAGTGCGTTGGAGAAGACCCATTTGAGCAAAGCCATGATGTTGAAGAACGGCTGCAGGAGGGAAACATCAACACAAATGTTTGGATTTTTTTCGGATTTGGGAACAACCTGTCAGATTAACTTAATACCACAGCTAAGTCCCTGTTAACAGTGGAACGCAGTGATGAGACTCACACTGAGCAGAGGTCGAGCGCTGCTGGCGTGATGGTGGCTGTTCTTACACATTGCCTGGTAGTCAAACAACGACACCCTGCAGAAAACAAATGGTTAAATCAGTGACATATGCGGAGACAGAAGATCAAGAGATTTTTGTTTTTGCACAGAGGTTCACATGAGATTTCTTATGTTTTGGGAACAATCCACAGGAATAAGACAGTTCACACTGACCAGCAGCTTCTGTCAGCTTGTTTTTCGCAAACAGTGAAACAAAACACTTTTTTTAAAAATTGGAATATGTACCATCACTCACTCCCCAAGACCAAGAGTGTTACTTGAAAAATTTAACCTTAACAGACGGGACCAGACTGGCCGACCTATACCCAATAACACAATGGAAGGAGGATCAAAAAGGATTAGCTTCTGGTCCTATCCTCTCATTTTATCACAGGTTTCTCTGATTGTTTTTACTCAGGGTGACAGCTGGTATGCAATAAAATTTCTGTATGAAACTATTAATGGTACTTCTAGTTTTGGGACCCTATAACACAGCAAGATAACATTTTGATAACAGAGGTCGTTGTGGTTTTTGCCTCCAGTTAACCTCCGTAACGTAGGAGGAGGTTAACTGGAGGTAACACTACCTATGTATCTAGATACCTAGTATCACCTATACCTAGTACCTAGTACCTAGCCAGTTAGTAGCAGAGAAGAGACTGCCAGTATTCTGGGCTACGCCAAAGCAGTCAAAAAACTCAACTTTCTTTGCCAGAAACCCTCATATTGTTTTAAAATAAAAAGTTTTGTCCAATACTTTTTGAACATTCCCATCTTGATCAGCGATGCCATGACAGACCCATCGACCTCGCCAAAGAAACGCCCAACCTGGAAAAGACAATGCGATATTTGTAGTTACAATTCAGCAAAATGAATGTAAGAACAGTCAGTGTAAAGTAATATTAGAATGAAACAGGAAATGAACACCATTTCAATATGTTTGCTAACCCATCCATCCACCCTGACCTCCTCCTTTTTCACAGTCGCCAGCGGAGGCAGTCACAATGAAACAAGCACAAACAGCGTATGGTGTTTTTCTGGGAGGGCAGTCTCAATCAGAGAAACCAGCTATGCTAAAGAACGTCGCTGTGGAAGAGGATCAGGAACTGCTGCACAGATTTACTGGGCCGATGGACACAGTGACATTTGGAAAGAAATAGTAAAGATATAGCAGCATGTAACTCACTCTAAACCCTCATGGTGTCAGTTTGGGTGTGGATTAAACAAAGAGAAAGTCAGTTTTATGGATTATGGTAGGTGGGTTTGTAAATATGACAAAGCCAGGGTACTACACCTAGTCCTTATGCTAAAACCTCTATAGTGTGATCATATCCTGGCTCAGTAGTAATGTATGTCCAGCTCAATGAACCCCCTGAAACTGAACTTCAGCAGTAAATAACATTATTCTCTCTGCGGTCTATTCAATTTATGGAGGAAATTCCCCTCTATTATACTAAGAAATATGTGTAATCAGATTTTAGATACAGCATGTAGATGTAAAGGAAGATTTTAGAGACTTAAAGTCATTCCTGTGTGTGAGGGTCTGCAGTGTGTTGGTTCTCTCTGGCCCTCAGCAGCAGCAGCAGCAGCAGCAGCAGAGTCTGAATTATTCAGAGCATTTTGTCTCAGTGGCTCTATTCACGTTTTACAAGCTGTTCTCTGCCCACACTTCATCTTGGTCTGGATGGGATTCTCTCAGTAGGCTCTGAGGATTCACAGGTTGCTGAATTTTAGAAGGTAGAGGCTGCTTACAACAATGCTTGACCCTACGTTTTCCTGACAGCAGCAGTTGATGCGGAGGGTAAACACATTGGAATAAACATAAAATCAAAGGTGCACAAGTAGCAGGAGCACTGCTGACGCACAGCAGCAAAGAGAACAAGCTCTCATTACAGTCTCTAAAGGATTCAACGAGGAAATTGACTCAGTATAATCTGGACCACAAAACCACCTGGAAAGAACTGCTAAGGCTGATATAACATAGTCCATAAATCTTAATCTGAGCAAGACAGCAGCAGCAGTAGCAAGCAGGGTCATATATTTAAACCAGGAGAAAGGGAAACGTCTGCCTGTACGACCAACAGACATCTCAACTACATGGGCCTGTTTCACAAAATTGATCCGTGAGCAACATAAACAATACCTGCAACCAAATTTCCAAACTCAACAATCTTCATCTATGCACTTGCATGGATTTCCAGTGCCAAAGTAAACACTAGTAAATCTTTCTGCAAGGGGGAAATGCTAGTGTTTAACTTAAAGCAGACAACAAATTGATTACAGTGTTGGATTTAAGGCTTTTGCCCTGACTTACAGTTTTCATGTTTTCTTTCTGCTCCATTATTTGGAAGAATCACAGAATTTTTTTTTTTTTTTGCGTCCTTCCTATAGTCTGTTTTTTTTGGTGGGTTTCTGCAACAGGTTCCAGACAGGACCGTGGATGGCATTTCCCGTGCACACCGCCAGCAACAAGCCTTCTGTTTTGCTTGGTCACCCGCTACACTTCCTCTTGCTGACCTATTTCTTTTAGTCAGCACTGACTTAATTTCTCTCCTGATTAAATATTTACCCTGCCCTGCAATGCACTATGAGCTTCACCTTCACACCACAGCGGCTTCGGCACTGGGGAGGACTCTAGGCATTTCCACAAGCTCCCTCAAAAAGCCCACAGCTCAGCAAAACATGGAGGAAGCACTTCATCATAATATCTGCTTAGTAAGGCCACTGGGAACGCAATAGAAATGCAAATAATGAAAAATGAGCTTTACAGCAAATGATTCTTTTTTTAAGTTTACCCTACACAACGATATTTTGCTGCTGTGCGTAGAGGCTGTAGCTCCTCTTAATCATTCTTCAGTAATGCTGCGAGTATCTCACCTCCTCTACTTCTGAAAAGGAGGAAGGATCATTTAAAATAAAGTGATAAATCTAAGTGATATTGATCGGATAATGCACTAGTTGGACCAAACGTCTCTCACACACGTCTCACAGTATAAACCTATTCTTATAGGTTATCTAATAAAACACGAAAACACCTCTGATCTCAAAAAACTCAAACATGCTAAGTTTTAGTCCCCAGTTTAATTGTCTTGAAGCACGTTGACAGAAATCGGTGCAGCAAGAATGTGAATAATACGGCTGAGCTCCAGCTGCCAGTTCCTGTCAGCACACATTTAGCATTTTGTTGTAATGGACTCATCATTTACTGACTGGAATTCTCAAGGAGGCAGACCATTAAATTAGGCAAAATAAATGGCCGCTTCAAACAAAACAAAAAACTGGTGTCGTACTCAATCAGTATGCAATAGATTTGTCCAAATGCGCAACACTTCTGCTTCACCACTGCCGTCAGCCTGGTCAGCTTCATGTGTTATGACATAAGAGAAAACTCGACAGCATCTCTTTGTCTGCTCACTTGCATTCGCTGGACTGCTCTATGACAGTCATTGCAGCCCTGACATCCGTACGCGGTCAGTGTGCGATAACCAAACCTTGTTTGACCTCGGCTGAGGCTGTTCGTGGCCACTGAAATCACTCCCTCACATCAAGATCACAGACGTGACTGCTGATGTGAATCTGAAGTTCGGGAGGAAGATTAAATGAGTCAAAAATAGACAGAAACATTCAGACGGAGCAGGAGAGCTGGGGCATGAACTGGGAGTGGCTGCTCAGCTGAGTATGTGTGTGTATGTGCATTTATGTTTCGCATGGTGGGCTCAGGATTAATCCCCAGTAATATGGCTCTTAAAGGGCCGAGTTAATCCAGAGCTAACGAGCAGCTGTCAGATGGACAGCAGGCTCACAGTATGCACATCTCTCCACACTTCAGAATGATCAACAACACGAGGTCTGAGCAAATGGTCTAACTGGAGGTATTTCATTTAGTGTTTGATTGTTATTCAGTTAAACTGTCTAAGACACATGGCATTATACGGCACATATATTATATGTATGTACTTTATATATACACACATGAGTCATAACATTGTGACCTAATACTGTGTAGTTCTGTTTAGTGCTTCCAAAATAGTTCTGACTCATCAGAGAATGCACATTAAGCCTTCTGAGGGTGTCCTGTGGTGTCTGGTAACAGAATGTTGTTAGTGGGGGTCTTTGGGTCCTATGGGTTGAGGAGAGGGGGCTCTGTGGATCATACCACAGGTACTTGATCAGTTTAGGATCTAGTGAATTTGGAGGCCAGGCTGCATCCTACTGGGGGTGAATGCTGCCATCAAGGAGTGTCATTGCTATGGGGTGGGGGTGTCTGGTCTGGTCAATGTGGGTGCTTCATGTCGAAGTAACATCCACATGAATGAATGTCAGGTCCAAAAGTTTCCCAACAGAACACTGAATTGTCACAAGATGATCAATTTTATTCACTTTGCCTGTCAGTGGTTATACTATTGTGGCTGATTGGTGTATATATCTAAAAATCAAGGTAAAGCACTAGATATGTTTTTGTAGATAAAAGTGCCTCCTCCTCTTGATGTATTCATGACCTTATTACTTGGGATAAAGTCAGAGATTGCGAGTCAAGTAAAAGACTTCCCATGTTGTAATCCGTTCACGACCTCCATTTCAGGGCTGCATAACGTTTGAAGTAAACAGAGACATGTCCAGACACTGCAGAGCTGTGGATCAGTGTCACCTCAGCCTGAATGGGTCATATCTATCATACTTCTGTCAGTTCACTGTGCTCTGAGCTCCGCCCCTCGTCAGATGAAGCTAGTAGGTGTAGCAGCTGTTATATTCCCTATTAATGCATCACACACAGAGATTAAGAACCAAACTGTCCTCAAATCCTACGAGTCGTCCAGATGTTGTTTATGAGCATATTAAATCACCCAAAGAAATGCCGTGAAACTGGAGAATCATCCTGTATCTGACAAATGGGCAGCAAGCCCAAGACTGTGACGCCTGAACACATCACGATTGTCAGAAGAATTGGCTTCTTGACAATAAAGTAGATTCAAGTGAGGAGGTCAAAAAGGTCCTGTTTAATTAAGTGAGGACTTAAAGGACTCAGTATTCCACCTTAAAAAAAAAAATGACCCTCCTCCTTTAAGACAATCTTCATGAAAGGAAAACTAAAGTAGTAGCACACCTCAGTGTTTCCCTTCTGTTTAGGATGTTGAAGGGGGTAGAGTTTAGGGGTAGGGGGCAGCAGTCAATAAGATAACATAAAGCTATCTAGTTTGTTTAGTAAAAGAACAAGGTATCGACCTAGGAAAGACAGCCTTAAATGGCCTCTGATGTGATCTGGCTTTGTATAGAAAATATATACAGAAAATAGAACATAAAATGAACTTTACACCCCTAATATAATGGTAGGAGAGACAGTGCACTTAATAGTTTTGAAATAGTATTTGACACGTGGAGCAATAGATGCCATTTATACTCCGGTTTAAATTGAATTATTGTGGCATACAAGGAAGGAAACAGTCGCCACATGCTAGTGCACCTGCCTCAAACTGATTTTGTGTCCATGTGGGATAAACAAATATACCTACACATGTCCCACATAGACTCAAATCCAAAAAGATCATAAATCCTGAAATCATGACTGATGTTTTATTTGTTTTTGTGTGAATCAACAAGATACAACGTGGATTGTTAGGCTCCTGATGTTGTAGTGGTGTTGACTGGACAGAATGTGTTGGTGTTTCCATGTGGGTTTATAAATGTGGTATCAGATTGGAAATGCCTGAATGTGGTTATTCAAAATGTGATTAACATCTAATAACTATCTCATCATCCTAAACACAGACAGGTCAGGTCAGGTGATGGCCCTTACCTCGTTCCTCTCTTTGGACAGCAGGATGAAGCCGTTGTTGTCAACAAGAAAGCAGTTCAAATCCTGGACAAAAAGAAGCGAAAAAAAAAGTGTCTCTCTGATTTATTTATTTTTTTGTCAACATAAAGGGCTGATACAGTGGGGGAAATAAGTATTTGATCCCCTGCTGAATTTGTAAGTTTGCCCACTTCCATAGAAATGATCAGACTCTGGTTTTTATGGTTGTTTACTGGTTATGGGTATAGACAGAATATCAGTCGAAAATGCATAAAAAACACACAATCTAAAACTTATAAATTGTTATGTATTTTATTAAGGAAATAAGTATTTGATCCCCAAGCACAACACAAGTCAGTACTTTGTAGAGAAACCTTTGTTGGCAAGCACAGCGATGAGACGTTTCTTGTAGTTGGTCACCAGGTTTGCACACAGCGCAGGAGGGATTTTGGCCCATTCATCTTTACAGACAGTCTCTAAATCCTTCAAGTTTCTTGGCTGCCTCTTGGAAACTCGGAGCTTCAGCTCCCTCCACAGGTTTTCGATCGGGTTAAGGTCTGGAGACTGACTAGGCCACTCCATGACCTTAATATGCTTCTTCTTGAGCCACTCCTTTGTTGTCCTGGCAGTATGTTTTGGGTCATTGTCATGTCGGAAAACCCACCCACGAGGCATCTTCAGTGTTCTTGCTGAGGAAAGAAGGTTTTTGTCCAAGATGTTACAGTACATGGCTGCATTCATTGGCCCCATAATGCGGTGAAGTTGCCCTGTACCCTTTGCTGAAAAACAGCCCCAAAACATGATGTTTCCACCTCCATGCTTAACCGTGGGTATGGTGTTCTTTGGGTCATACTCACGTTTTTTCATCCTCCAAACACGGCGGGTCGAGTTAATGCCAAATAGCTCAACTTTGGTTTCGTCAGACCACAGCACTTTCTCCCAAGCCTTCTCTGAGTCATTTAGATGTTCACTGGCAAACTTAAGGCGGGCCTGTACATGTGCCTTCTTGAGCAGGGGGACCTTGCGGGCACTGCAAGAGTTCAATCCATAACGGCGCAGTGTGTTGCCAACTGTTTTCTTGGTGACGGAGGTCCCAACTGCTTCCAGATCATTAACAAGCTCCTGCCGTGTTGTTTTAGGCTGCTCCCTCACCTTTCTCATCATCATCCTCACTCCATGAGGCGAGATTTTGCGGGGAGCTCCAGACCGAGGACAGTTGATGGTCCTTTTATGGGTCTTCCACTTGCGAATAATGGCACCAATAGTTGTCACCTTCTCACCAAGCCTTTTGCTGATGGTTTTGTAACCTATACCAGCCTTGTGCAGGTCTACAATCTTGTCCCTGACATCTTTTGACAGCTCTTTGGTCTTGCCCATGGTGCTGTAGAAGTTGGAATGTAAGAAACTGATTCTTAGAGCAGGTGTGCTTTATATACATGACGAGTTAAGATCAGGAGTATTGGTAATTAGTTGACTGAGCACAGCTGTGTGCCACATGCGCACCAGCCAATCTGTAGGAGCCTGAATTCTAAGTGAATTGTTGGGGATCAAATACTTATTTCCCTTAATAAAATACATAACAATTTATAACTTTTAGATTGTGTGTTTTTTATGCATTTTCGATTGATATTCTGTCTATACCCATAACCAGTAAACAACCATAAAAACCAGAGTCTGATCATTTATATGGAAGTGGGCAAACTTACAAATTCAGCAGGGGATCAAATACTTATTTCCCCCACTGTATGTGGTGTTGAACGCTGGGTACTTACAGCACTCTCACAGCTGAGAGGACACACGCCTTCAATGTTCGAACACTGTGAAAGGGAGAAAACACAGGGAGATTAAAGAGCCATTGGTCAAAAGATACAAATAAAACTAGCTTTAATAGAATTATTGAGAGTATACTTACATCTGTGTCACTGGGCTGGAAAAGACAACACAGAGTTAAATAGTGAGGCAGAGTTAAATAGACAGAACCACAATTCTTTTAACATTGAAACAACTTATGTTTCCAACTACATGTGGTCTGACCCCAGAGGAAACTCAGGTTGTTTGTTTCTTTTTAGTTGTACTCTCACAACTTAGATTTAAGTAGAGTTTAATAAAGAGCTTTGTTATACACTTGTATTTGTATAAAGGTGCGCTGAAAAACGCTGACAGCTTGAGTTCCCACCTGGTGGCATCAGTTTTCAAAGTCATAAGAATGTGACAGATTTTTGAGATCCGTTTTTGCATCCTGATTTAGAGGTGAAGAGCTCTTTAACTGGTCTATAGACTCCAGAGAATGAAGCAGCCTGGTTTTTAGAATGAATTTCAATCTTTGTGAAGATATAGTAAAAAACACAGCAACTGTAAATGGGTGGCAAATGGATGGAAATGTGTAAGTTGTGTGATTTAGTGTCGGCAGTGAAGCAGTCTTGTAAATACATGAATCCAGCCTGTCATAGCTGTCAGCTTCCATTAATAATGTTATCTACACCATCAACCTCTACGAGACATCTGCACATATACAGCTGCAGCCCTGACTCTGCTCCACTGAACTGTAGGAGACGTTCACAAGGTCGAAGACCCGTGTACAGCGTGTGCATGAGTGTGCATGTCTTGTATAGGTCTACCTTATGCTGGATTTGCAGATACATTTTGTATGAAGATAAAAACTCTGCAGCTGATCTAAGTTTAAATCAGAAAACTGTTAAATAGAAAGACTGGTTTGCTTGTATGATTAATGGACTTGTATTTATATTTATATAGTATACAGCTACCAATTGGTACTCACACTGCTTTACAGTCACAGTGATAGTGTCTTAATAAAGGACACTAAGTTGATTTTTATGATGAGTATGGATCCTTATTGACCCTTCAGGGGTCATCAAAGCCAATCATCTGCTTCCATCTACCTTCATGTCCTTCACTACATCCATAAACCTCCTCTTTGATCTTCCTCCAGACCCCCCACCTGGCAGCTCTAACTTTATCTCTGAAACATCTCCCTCGAGTTGTCCCTCTAATGCACTCATTCCTGATTCCATCCATCCAGGTCATGCCCAGAGAAAACCCCAACATCCTCAGCTCTGCTACCTCCATAATATTTATATTAGGCTTATATGTTAAGCCTATTATCATAATGTTACAATATCATTTGCAAGACACAAAGAATTATGCTCGAAAAACTGTGGTAAATACCTCGACAGCTTTTGGTCACATTCAACTATTGTTTGAGCTGCATACTACCTCTACTGTACTCATATTATTACAGTTAGCATGTCACAACAACCGCATATGCACATATGCATATTTAACTTTCATTGTTGCCTAAAACCTCTAAATTTAGTGTTTCAGATTCCCAAGCTACTTGAACTGAATAATTTAAACTAGACAATAAAAAGATACAGCAGCAGAGCATAAACATTTGTCTTCACTGTGGTGTACTGAGAGAAAAATGAAACTGTTTAAATGGCCTTTTTCTACACGCATTCCACTGTAATCTTAATGAAAAGTCTAAGGGATTAAATGCCCACACTTAATGACTTTGGATCCCTGATGAATGTAAAGGGAAATTAAAAGAAGGACCTCTGAATCCTGACGACTGCTACAGGATGGTACCAAAGGAAAAATCTACTTCCTCTCTGGAAACTGGGTAACTCAGCTACTATGACAGAAATCTGTGTTGTGTCCTGCTGTTTCATTTTGTTTTAATGTAATTTCTACTGGAAAAAATGGCCCTACTTTAGACCTTACAACATGCTGTGCAATTGATCAAAGATGCAACTTTTCAAGTTTAAGTTCACCACATTAGAACTATGCACCAAACATTGACATTGGAATGTTAATACTGGGGTGACTGAAGAAGTAAATGCACAAATTCAGCTGGGGGCTAAGTTTGTGTCCACAGCTTCCTTTTACTGAAGGTGAACTGCAGAAATTGAAAGGTTCGTTGGCAAATTGTAGCACTGCGGAGCAAAGAGTTTATGAGTCAATTCCACTTTTGTTTGTTCTTGGGCTTAAATAAGAGAAAGCGATAGTCTATTAGTTTAGTCTGTTGTTAAATTGAGTTGAGTGTATGAGCATTTGCAGTTTCCACACTAATATGGATGCAGAATCCACAAGTGGGTTTACTGTGCCAAGAAATGCAGTAAAATGGCAACAACACTGAACAGCTAAAAATGTATAAATAAATAACTGCATTTGAATGGTTTTAAGAAGGAAAGAGCCTGTTGATTTTAGATGGAACAGATTCACAGTGTTAATGTGGACGGGTTATGGTTCGTATTTAATGACTGAGTTTGATGTGTTAAGGTTACGGTCAGTGAAAGCCTTTGGACAAAATGACATCTGCCAATGCGTGTGTGTATGTGTGTGAGGTCACCTGCTTGGCGATGGCCCAAAACCTTTTTTCCAGCAAATCCAAGGACATCTGCAACCCGATGGCTAAAAATAGAAAACACACGCAGAGTGAGCATTAAGACAGACGCAGGATAAGATGGACTCTGCAGAGCGGCACTGAACAGTTTGCTGTGTTTGTGGAGAAAGAGAAGGGCAGGAAATCAATTCAACCCTGGGATCACCTTTGTCGTGTCCCGGCACTAATAAAGGGATGTAAACACTGATGAGCCTGATGGTGTGCGCGTTCCCTGCAGACTGGATAATGACGTGTCCTTTAGTAATACACTGTAGCAGCTTCATTACTAGAGGATCACAGTGTGGTATGCAGCAAGATGAATGGCGAATAGCTGATGCGGCTGATGATCTGTGTCAAGTTAAATATGTGCTGCTTTGTTGCTGGTGTAGCGTTATTATCTCACTGACCGCAAGCTGAACCTGCCCTGAACAACACTGTCCAGTCATTCCTTAGAAAGAGTTAAAGAGTAGTGGACTTATCTTCCATTCTCTTCTTACAGTTTAATTGCTCTCACCTGTTCTTATTGCAAATGTGCCTCCAAAGCACCTCCAACAAGTACACAAATTCTTTTTCTCATTATAAATACTGCTATATGCAAACCTCCATTTTGTTTTATAACACTCCTGTCCACTTGGGTAAATGCTGCATCCGTTGCGGTTTTAATCCCTTTCTTTGCAACTGGACCTGTACCCTATGTAAGTACATTGAGTGCAGTGCATAGACTGTATATAAATATGGCCTACAGTTAGCAGTTCAGTACAGTTTTGCATTGGCCAAACTGACACTTTTCCCATTGCATAGATTTTTCCCCCAGATATGGTTGAGTACAGTGAGCCAATTAACAGCCAATCACTGTTTCCCCCTAAATACACATCACTCATAACAGTGAGTGGGTTCCAGTATCACCCTGAAAACATCTACAACATGATATTAGCAAGAATAAAGATAGTTACAATGATTTATGAATTTTGTACATGTGCAAATAGTAGTTTTGTATTTGTGCACCTTGCAAATTACGTATTTGTATCCTACAAGCTTTTGCTACTTTCTGTTGTTTATCTGCTTTAATATAATGAAATGTTTAGTTTATCTGTTATTTCCAAGGTCATGGGTTAGCATTTCATTAGCTTAGTACAGTGATATATATGGAAAATGTCCTTGTCAGTGCTGACTGTAGCGTTATTTGAGTTTCGGCTGATATTAGCATCTATGACAGGCTATAGCTCACAAAAACTATAAATGTTCATCTTTGAAAACATAAACAATGAAGTTTAAATTCAAACATTGTATGTTTTTCTATTAGGCAGTTTTGTGGGGAAGAAATGACAGACTTGCCCTGTAACTGCTGTAGCGCTGGGTGCGACTAGCTTAATGGCTGAACTGCATTTATTTCCATGCATTATACATGGCTCTTTAGCTGATGGGATGTTGAGCTTTTGACTGTGACATGCAGCTTTTGTCATTTTATTTGGAAAATTACACATCCATAAAGCTATTCATAAATATATGAAGTCAGCACCTTCATTCATACTGTTCCTTAGGGAATTTGATATATATATTAATTATTTTAGTCTTGCCACGCACAAAATGTCTAGCTAACAAATTCACATATTTACAAAATTATTTAAGCAAATTTAGTTTTCTTAAGTCTAAATATAAATTTTAATTAATTAACTAGGTACCATTCAAAAATTTGAATTATGTACATACACAATGACAATAAATGATTCTTGAATCTTGAATAATTATAACGATATCTATATCTATATCTAAATCTATATCTATACCTCTCCCCCTGTTTCTCTCTTGGGACCAGCAGGGTTAATTTCACCACAGAACAACACAACACCTGGAACTGTTTCTGCCACTTCAATAATGAAAACTCTTTTTCAAACAGGCGGCCGGTTGGCCGTCTAACGCACCCAGACACGCACACACACGCAGACAGAGATGAGTAATTCAAGGCGACATGTTAAGCCTCTTGTGTGCAGGTATTATTGGAAAAGTAGTGCAGCGGTAAAACCTTTCATTGCTTGTTATTGAGCTTGTAGTTACTGAGTGTTTCAGTGGCTGCAGTTTCCTATTTGGTGCTGCTGTATGAGAAAAAAAAATGAAGGGAGATTTTGTCTTCTTCCCACCTCTGACTTAGTATAATTTTTCAAGTGAAAAACATAAGTAAATACTAATACAATTAAAACAAAAAACGTATCTTTCCTCCAGTTTTAGTGTGAACTATAAGGAAGGCTGGATCACACAAAGACTACAGGAATAATCTACTAATTGGCTGTGAGGAGGCAGTTAGGCTCCATATTGTGCAGTACAGTATCTTCAGTATCGGAAGCACAGCTTGTAATTGACTGGCTTTTACTCACTGACCTCAGACTGTTTAACTATGGGCTAGTCTGGGTCTTTGTTGTATGCTTTAATTTTCATTTCTCTTTGTCTCCAAGGAGAAATATGCTAGTCTGTCCTCTGATAAAACCTTAGAAAATAAGTGTTCCTCACTGGCTGGTACTATTAATTCATTTTCATTCAATTACATTGCATAACATACTGGTTATGCAACATTTCTGAAAGTAAATCTTTGTTTAATTCAGTTGTCTCTTTTAGTGGTGAACCTAGAAAGAATTATCAGCTGAAATTCATCACTTCAACAAGTGCAGATGGTGAAAAGGAGACTTAAATGCATTGCTTTCTTTGACACTGACCTCACCATTCATGTATGAGTTTAACACTCACTCTTATGTGTAGCCATTGATGCCAAGGGTAGTCAGATTTTTTTGTATTGCAGAGCTAAACGGTCATTTAAGTGAGTCAAACTACCTCTGAGCTCAATGTGCAGGAGCAGGCTTGAAGTAGAGGTAAGAAATGTGACTCTGCATTTATGTTCAGGGACTGTCCTGACCCTTGGGTCCTTTAAACCTCTTAAGGCATCACTCTTCTTCTTCCCTTTAAAATAGCCTCTCTGCAGACTCAGTGGTATGCAGCTTTGCTCTGCTGTTTGATTTCATTTCTCAGTTGTTTTGTGCCGCTTTCCCCTCAGCAGCGTCCTCATCGCCGCCCTTCAGTGCTGCAGCGGCACTGTTTCTGCTGCAGTCTGCAAGGACGAGTCCACCACAGGACAAAACACATCTGACGCATTTATTCCTGCGTCTCCACCATAACTCTCAAATATTCTTGCATGCTCTCGGGACACCCTTTGTTGCTTTGTATAAAGCTGTGCAGTATTTATATATTTTAATTAGCCGTCTAACTTCTTCTGTGTGTTGTAACTGTGTGATGAGTGCAGAAACAAAATCATTTTGAGCTGAAGGAGTCAGAACACCATAGAGAACATAAAAACTTTATGGTCCAGTTTACTACCACCACTGTATTTCATGTGCTTTTTCACTCTGCCTTTGAGGAGCTGTTCTTGTCAAGTCTTTTTTATGCATTTTTTTTGTATCTAATTTATTTATTTATTTATTTTTTGTGAGTCAGCTGGAACACAAACATGACTGTGCAGTAAAAGCTACACAACCTGACTGACCTTGACTTGAACGATTTAGTTGTGTTTTTAGGTCTCTGAACATCTGGCATTTATTGCTACGGTTCATAGATAGGTTAACACGGATTTTATGTCCTGATAAATGCATGACAATGTTATTTAATTCTTGTGATGCCATGCCATGTTGAGTGGAGTTGAAAAGGTTCCCTCACAGTTGACACAACACAACAAAACAAATCTGATCCTACACATGAGAGAAAGTTAACATTAAGGTAATTTAGTCTTTGTAACTACAATACGGAGACTATACAAATGTAAGAGTGGAACATAACGTTGGATGAAGGTTTGCATTTAGCTTTTTGGCTTGTGCCAAAGTGAAAAAAATAATTACACATATAAAGCTCACGAAATAACATGTTTGTTCAATGACAACTATCCCTGTACAGCTCAGGTAAGAGAAAAACTGATATAAAACCAAATGAATTTTTTTTTTAGAAACCAGATGTCAAGGTTGCATCATCATCATCATCTGGTGGAGGCCATGTTGTGCCTGACTGTGTGCTGTGCCAGAAGTCTGTCTTTAGCATTACAGTTAGGGATGTAACGACTCACGATTCCATAAGATTTCCGATGCTTCTCATGATTTTGTTTAACAGAATGAGCTTCCTCAGATAAAAAAACACATCTCTGAGGTAGGATGAAACTTCAAAACAAAACTATGCAAATAGTTTAAAAATATATTTAAAAAACATAAATATAGATATATAAAAATTACAAATTCTATTTTCCTTTAACAAATTAAAGAGAATCCCTTTTTATTTCTCAGAGGTAGCGTAAACTGTGCAATGCAACGCATATGTCCTCTTCTTAAAAGTGCAATGGAAATTATATTTTATCTTAACAACAAAATTTAAATAAAAAAAAAATGGATCGTTAAAACACATTCAAATAATTAAATGAATAATACAAATAAACAAAATCTCTTCAAATAAACAAACTAAGCTTGTATGTGTTTCCTGTTTGGGATTTAGGTGTTTTCTAAGGAAGATCAGCGTATCTAATCCCATCTGAATACCTGACAGTGATGAACGTCGTTGAACACGTAGTGGTGTATCACGTTGAGCAAGTGAACTAAAAACTAGATCATGCCCTCTGCTGTTTAAGGGCATCGTGATCCATAACTATTAGAACCTTAGTTCAGGGACTAAACCAAGCCCCATATCATTCTATTCTATCTAAAAAGTGTGTCCTAAACCTCTCTCTTTCTCTGTTTGTCTTAATTCACAACCCCCACCCTCCACATCCCCCACTTTTCTGTCTTTCCCTCTTCCACTTTCATTACAGGAACCAGGATCTTCATGAGATGTGCCCCCACCCTGAGTCTCACTCCCTGGGTTCCTCTACTACCATCAGTCTATGCATTCCTCCCTCTTTTCATCCCATCACCATGACCCTTTTCATCTCTTCACCTCATACCCCCTTCATCCTTTTCATTCCCATACCCTTCACCCCTTCTCATCTTTCCATCCATTTGTCTCATGATCTGTCTACCAGTGAACTTTCTCATCAATTAAGGTGTGGTCTTTGTTGGCGATTGTAAACGACTGTACTTAAATGAGCTGAATTTTGCCCTTAATGTCTTACAAATAAAATCTAAAAGTTTCTGGAAGTCTTCAATATATTCTGTATCGATATTGATTGACAGTTGGCTCAGTGGCTAATGACCCTGTTCTGGTCTGGACATGCTGAGCTTCTGCTTAACTAGTGGTTAAGAAGTGACACAGACAGGATCGTCTCAGGATGCTGTCGCACACTATTTGAGTTGAATGTTTTGACTTGATTATGATGCCTGCTCTTTTCTCTAACATCAGCTTGGGTATTTCCAACCATGACCATGTTTTCATAAATGACAGGAGCAAATTAGGCCACACCTCCATTTGAGTAAAAACAAACTACTAGCGGTCAATACAACTCAGTGTTTTTTGTGTTGCGAGCATTCATGGGCTGAAAAGCAGACGAAATAGCTAGTCAGGCACTTATACAATATGTTTAAACAGAAAAAAATTAAAACATAGGGGCCCAACGGCCGAGAAATGGGAGAATGACCCCACTCAGTGGCCAGAGGTGTCATACCTGGATATTTATCACTCTGGAAATACACGAATTGATTGTGACATAAATACAGCATGAAGCTTAGCCAATATTAACCCCTTTGTTAAAAAACAAAAAAACAATAGTAACGTAACGTAACTCTGTGTTCTGTTGTTACTGTCTAATGTTACTGTCATTTAAATTACTTTATCACATGAATTTGGAATTTTTAACTTTATAACTAACAACTCTGACGACTGACATTAGCTAATGTTACCGCATGTGTTTGCCGCAAACACACACGTATCGACTATCAGTGTCCCACAGCTTTCCATCTTTGTCCACCTGTTTTATGGCCTGAAGACATCAATGTCTTTGGTTTTTATCCCTCTCTCTTGAGGGGAGCAGAGAAAATCTCAAGAGTTTCATCTTTTAAATGGTTTGAAGAACAATGCACACCACAGCAATTTCTCCTTTGTATTCACCCATAAGGAGGCGTGGCGTTTTCATTGATGTGGGGTCACTCTCTTCCACGGTGTGAAATACAACACCCCTCACACCTTTTTTTGGTCTTGGCTCCAGAAAAGAAACATGGCGCCAACCACATGCTGCCACTTTGATCTTCAAAGCAGTGACCCATGACTGACACCACAACTCAAGTCTCCATCAGTGTATACAATCTGAGCCACCAAAATGTTAAAAGGGTTAAATGGTTAAAATGGAACCTGACAACGATGTATTTCAAACGTTTACTGCCAGAGGCTTGGACAACCTGGTCAAATATGGTCATCAGAGTAGTGGTACCTCCATTTACACCATGCATTTACGAGAGTAGCCGCACAACAAAACATGATTCAATAAGTTAAAAAAAGGACCCTGTTATACTGTTTGTTTTTTTTTTTTGTGTAGTTTAAAATTGCTGTACTGGCACATGCACAGTTTAGGAAAGTGCTGCAAAGAAATACTACATGTCACATCTTCTGTCTCTTTCTCTTTCTCCCTCCTCCTACATTCGGAGCTCGGCTGCAGCTGCAACAAACTCAGCTGTTACTATTTCTGTCAAACTGCTTTAATGCACATTACAGTACAATACAGACAGCAAGAGTGCTCCAGCACACACACACATATACGCACACACGCCATTAGCAGGAGCTCAGCAGCAGCAGCAGCAGCAGCAGCAGCATGTGGATTGTGTAGCTCTCTCTCACTCTCTCACTTTCACGCATAGAGGCTTGGCCGCCCTCGGTAAGTGGGCTGGGTGTGTGTAGGACAGAGCACTGAGACGATCGCAGGAAACTGAGAGCGAGCTGTGTGGATGAATAAGAGGAGGACGGTCGGGATCAGGAATAAAACCCCAGCACACCTTCTGCTTTCTGGTTTGAAGACGCCTCCAGATTCTGGTTTCAACAAGGAATCCAGCCACTGATGCATTAAGCCCAGATCAGTTTTTGTCCTTGAAGACTAGTCTGGTCCGTTCAGAAT
Organism: Mugil cephalus; assembly: GCF_022458985.1. Taxonomy (NCBI): domain Eukaryota; kingdom Metazoa; phylum Chordata; class Actinopteri; order Mugiliformes; family Mugilidae; genus Mugil; species Mugil cephalus. Next base: position 25,178,378 of record NC_061779.1, read on the forward strand.
CCAGGTTCCATTTTTTCTTTTTTTTTTTTTTAAAGAGAAATCTCTGGTTTTAAAGCCTTGTTTCTGAATGCTGCAGATAAAGGAAAAGAACAGTTCCTCTCTCTTCTGCATCTCTTTGGAGGCTGAGGCAGCAGAGCAGATGGTGAGCAGAGTGTTTACGTGTGAACGTGTGTGTGTGTGTGTGTGTGTGTGTGTGTGTGTGTGTGTGTAGAACCTGTATGTACAGGAAATTGCATGTGCTTTTGAAAGTGAAAAAAAAGTGTGTATTTTGGTCAGCACACCTGTGTGTGTGCATGTAATCAATGTGAAGTCAGTAAGCAGATGCCCTTGTCCACTTAGTGTTGGTTTTTACCGATTTGTTTTGGGGTTTTGTTTTGTTGAAAAGATTTTTAATTAATCTACATTATTTCCATCCTCAACCTCTTAAGGATTTTGTCAATAAACTAAACGAAAAAAAAAATAGTGGAAAATGTTCATTGTCGTTTCTCAAAGTCAAAAGTTACTTCATAAACAGTTGTTTTTCCAGACAATCAGTTAAACGTGTCCTTGAATCGGTTTATTGGTGAAAAAAAAAGCAAAAAGAGCAAAAAATATAATCAGTGTTTCCAATTTACTGTGGAAGAACTTGACTAGTCTGCACAGTCCTGACCTCAACTTTATTCAACACCTTTGAAATTAACTATGAATACTATGAGACCTGATCTCATCATCATCATCATCATCATCATCATCATCATGTTGGACTTCCCTGATACTTTTCAGACTGCGTGGGGAACCATAAGTATCAATGTTTTTATGGAAACATTAATGCTCCGAATCTTTGGGTTTCTACTTTCTGCCATGTAGGACACAAGTTAATGTCTTTGCTTTTACCGGAGACACTAAAAGCATGTGGGAGTGAGCTTGTATGTGCGTTTAGTAAAGTCAGCGTGTGCTCGTTGTTTGCTTGCTCTCTGCCGTTCCCCCGCTCGCCTCGGTCTCAGTGTGTGGATCCTGCAGTGCTCGCGGCCTTTTGGACCGAACGCTCGGCTGCTTCATTCTCAGGCTGTTTGGAGGGAAAGTGCAGCCATAGGGGGGTTGGAGGGTGGTGGGGGTGGGGGGGGGACTGCCTGTCAGAGGCCATTAAGCAGCTAGCGGGATGCCGCACTAAAGCCCAGAAAACCGGAGCGATGCACTGCAGATGAAGCAGGGGACATCACATGGTGGGACTTCAATGACAATCCAAACAGTGAAGTTTTAAATCGAGATAATAATCCTTCACGTGTTCACGTAAAGAGAAAGCTGTTTGTCTGCTTTCTGTAATGCAATTTGAACCAATGGAAATGCTATAAAAACACAGCTGTAGGATTGGTTAGATTTTTCAGTGTGATGAAGAAAGGTTTTTTCTAGCATTTTAATCCTTAGCAGCCTTTTATGTCTAAGGAAAACACCACATACTGTAGGTCACAGGTCATGCAGCGTGTTTGAAAAAAATATAAAAAGGATAGGTAAACCCAATCATTTAGTACATCAATGTCATTTTGTAGCTAAGATATAAGTGTTAGTGTGAAGTAGGACAACATTGTCTGGTTTCATTGTCCATCAAAGTCTGACTAGAACATTCCACAGAGAGGATCTTTGTGATAATCAGACAGAATCCCTGCTTCATTTGCCCTTTATTGTTGGCAGGGGAAGGAGTGGTCAGCAGTGAAGCTAAAATAAAATTAAGCAAACATGTGCACCTCCTCTTCAAATCCCCAACGATTCAGGGAAGGCAATTGCATTGTTACGGGAAAGTGTTGTTACAACAGTTTAAATCCTCACTGGCACAAATTTCCACTGTCGTCAGGTTTCTATAATTACAGAGCTGCTCTAGTAAATGATGAAACAGATATTTTAATGGCAGCTGAGTGAAATGTGTATATTTCCACATGCTGTTGTGCGTGATGATAGCACAACAGTAGAAACAGGGAGTGGGCTGAGCAGGTCGAAGGTGTGTTTTTCTGGGACCAGTTGTTCTGACACCATCTGGACTCCTGAACAGGCGTCTGTCCCAATCGGGGATTGAAACTACAGTTTTAATCTGTGACCCACCGCTGCTGTGTGGGCACCATCTAATCTGGCTGATGGTGCATTTGACAAGCTGCTTCACTGGCTGCTTGCTCTCACGAACCTCCAGAAAATTCAAAATATGAAGGAACTATGGACAATGTTCTATAACTGGAAAGACATAATAGTTGTTTATTCCAAAATTAGGTGAATAGAGTTCTTTTGGGGCAAAAAAGGCAATACAGAAAAGAGAAATCTGTAATATCACTCAGGCTACAACAAGGATGAAGTAATGAGGGTAAATAAAATGAAAAATACATTTTAGAAGAGAAATGATGCAACATTGTCTGATTAGTAGAACACAATATTACATTTGAGTTGTCAGAGCTGTGGGATAGAGGTTAAAGAAGGAGCTAAAGAAGCAGCTTTTGGACCATGGGTTCACTGGTCTGAACGACTGCTATTTCACTTGTAAGGGTTTGATGATGTATCCGTGTACATACTATATATACAGCACAAGTAGAACTGATTTGATTCGGTTTTCGATAATTATGGGTATCAAAAAATAGGTCTCTGGAGCTCAAACCATGTCAATCAGGAACTGAACGCTTGGTCAACCTCTTAAAAACCAAAATATGCTTCCCCAGACTCTATGGAAGTGAACATGCATAGTGTATCTTTTTCTCTGTGAATCAACATGATCCTTTAACTTGTAACCAGTTAAGCTGATGTTAAAATGTTACTAATATCAAAGAAAAAATAGCAGGACATGCAACAGAGATCCCTCACACTGACATGGAGCTGTGTGGTTATGTGGTTATATATGCAACTAAAGCAGTAGGTTGCAAGACAGGAATAGAATTCATTTAACCAAAGTCTCAGACGAATTGCAGTGAAACTCCGACTAGTAGCTCTCTGTAGAGACAGCACTGCAGTTATCGGCGTCTGCCACAACATTTGTTGCCAATCCATTCTTTAGATATTTAGATATGTCACTTTATTGGGGAGTCTGACTTGTAGGTGGCACTAGAAGAGGAGTTCGGGGATAACTAAATGAATTAAAGAAGAAATTTGAATTGAACCAACCGTGGCTTCAGTGATTGAAACTGACTTGACTAACTGAGGCGTCATGATGATACCATCAAAAGTCACAACATCCACATAAATAATAAAACAAAAAACAATAATGCACAACACAGCATGAGGTGCAAGCCACAGATCCAGATCAACCTGCTGGGTAAAGAGTGAATTTGGGTGGACCCGATGTCTTTGACCTAAACCTCGCAGCAGTGCTCTCAGTGGTGTCCTTAAAATCACAAGTCCTAAGAAAGAGACGCCAAGTAGGACAGAGAGGAAGTCATGCTCCAAGAGACGAATGAATGAGAAGTAGTGAATAGCAGAAAGCAGCCAGGAGCCACTTCAGCTTTTGATAAACAGAAGATGACACACACGCTCGTACATTTGATTTTGGTCCACGGCCTGCAGCTGTGTATGTGTTTGAGCATGCAACAGTGTCTATGTGGAGTGTACTGAATGTTGTCCATCGTGCAGAATGTTGTACATTAATCCCAAAGCACAAGGCTCTGGGTGAAGAGGCAGCTTTAGGCCCAATCTGCAGGATCTATGCAGAGCGAGCTTGTATTCTTTTGTAAACACTTGCGTCAGTTTTAGTATCGTATGAAGTCGTTTTCTCATCCTCTTATGGTAATGTATGTAGTGTGAGTAAAAGCATTTATAAAATGCTCACTTTTAGTCTGTTTTACAGAAAGTTATCATAGTGCTGCAACAATGAGACTGATCTCACCCTAATTACGTAATGCTCATTATGAGGTCATTAAGCTCTGGGGCCGTTGTAATTTCTGGTCAGATGATGATGTAAAGCATTGTCAAATATTATTTGAGAGTCACATTTGCCTCTCCCCTTATGTCCTGTTATCTCCCTCTTCCTGTGATTTCTCCTGCTCTGTGCTGTCAGTTGTGGCCTTAAGGCATCTCCCTGCCTCATGCAGGCCATACAGCAGAGTGACTGGCATCTTTGAGGCAACTTCACAAAAGAAAGCCCTGCAACAAAAGAAAGACCTTGAGGCAGCGCTTCTCCAGCTCTTTATAGCAGCTACAGATGGATGATGGAGTGACAACACATTTCTTTGACTCTGCAGCTTTATCTCTCTCGCACACTTCCCCGTGCGTATCTGTGTGCCCAAACTACCAAAGATCACAAGAGAAGGAAAATGAGTGATAAATACGCACAAATCATCTTTTGATTGTACGTGTGAAACAATGCTGGCTCTGCACAGTATCTGCAGCATACAGGAATTGTGAGTGGGTGTTAAGAAGACAAAAGTTGACTTTTCTCCAGTGTTGGTGATGAAAACACGGGGGATTATTTTGTATGTTTGTTTCTCAGCATGAGAAGCAAAGAATTAAATGGATCTAGGACAGGCAAAATCTGTGAATTAAAGCATAAGTCAGGCCTGTAAAGCTGTTAAAGTTTGTCTAATCTGCACATACGCAATTCTCCACTTAATCCTATATCAATTTGCAGACTTTATGGCGTGTGAGAGGTTTGACAAACAGGCTTGTGGAAAGAAACTCGTCGAAGTGCCTGTACCACAAGTGTAAAGCATATGGAAAATCCTTTCATTGTTACAGACTCTATATTGTAAATGTGCATAAAGCACATAGAGCAGGAAAAGACCAAAGTAAATCTGAACAAAGCTCAGAGAGGATTAAAAAGATTAAACTTCATAGTATGAGTGGGACTTTTCAATCATCCAGGAATCCAGAATGAAAGTCCAGTTCATTTTCTCATTTGTCATCAACACAGAGAATATTACATCTGGAGTGGAAATGGAGCTTTTAGTTTGAAAGGGTAAAAGATGACATGAATCTGAATGTCATTTCCAATCACAGAGGTTGAAATGAAACTTTAAATGCTGCTTTAATCTGTGCAGGTGAATGTCTGACCAACGCAATAAAAACCTCCTAACCAAATGTTTATTTAATGTGTATGAGAATTCACACTTTCAAACATCCACAGCTAGTTATAGTTTTTGACACACAGAAAGCTGCAGGGGATGATGATTAATAGTTGGTGCTATAAGTTGTGCAAAATAGCACTGCGAAATATATCTGTAGAAAGAATGGTTGATGTTCATCTTAGTGTAAAAATAACACATCACCTTCTGTGTCCACTTCTATTTTAGGACTTTTTCCAAAGGTGGATGTCGGAGTGACACAGCAGAGAGCAAGAACAGCCAGATGTCAACCTGAAGCTGCCGTAGAGTTGATGTGGCAGACATGAAGAACCTGGACCAGTATGGACAAAGTCATCTGGAGAGCCTGGGTGAGTCACGACACACGCTTCAATAGTCACACTGTAACCATTTACACTGACAGTTGGGACATGTCTTCTTTCCCTAAGTCCAAGATATATGTATATCAATAGCTCAGCCCCTTTCCCAGTGGTCCGCAAAGCTTGTTGAACTAATTTCCTACACTGTTGGGATTATAGTGCTGTCATTTTCAAATTTAGTGAGCGTTTTGGAAAAGGCATAAAAGATTAACATATTTCAGAAACATGAGGCAAAACTCTCAGGTTCCTAGAGCACAAATACAACATAATGACAATGGCAAAATGAATGTTTCTAAATGTATGACACGGTTTTGGCAGTTTAAAGGATGCAGTTTTTGCGTTTGTTTTTATATCTTCCAGTCTATACGGCTCTGTCCAGTTTGGTGTTGGTTCTACTGGGGCTTCAAGGCTCAGCCAGTGGCTGTCCTGGTGTCTGCGCCTGCTACGGTAATACAACTGATTGCTCTGCTGTCGGGCTCCTCTCCCTGACACCCATTCTAGGACTATTGAGCCAGGACTCACTGTCACTCCGTGTAGCCCAGAACAACCTCTCATCCCTGGACAAGACTGAGCTGTCCAACCTCAGCAGCCTGGAGCTCCTGGATCTTTCCCAGAACCATTTTTCCACCCTACAGCCTGGAGCTTTCTCTGGCCTGAGCAACCTTCGCTGGTTAAATCTGTCCATTAACTACCTCGGCATACATCTGACAACCTCCGACCTCAACAGCAGCACAGTGATTGACCAAAGCTTGAATGAAAGTCAGGTTACTGTAGGTTTGAGCAAGGAGGTTTTCAAGGGCCTGTGGCAGCTGCAGGGACTTGACTTGTCCTCCAATGGTCTCTTGTGGCTGCCTAAAGGCCTGCTGGATGGGCTTCAGAGACTTGCCTGGTTGTCCCTGGCCAGCAACCGACTTGTGGCCTTGGACAGAGTCACATTCGAGCCTCTGGTGGCACTACAGCAGCTGCAGCTGGTGGGAAATCCCTGGGAGTGTGACTGCAAGCTAAGGGACTTCAAGAACTGGATGGAGTGGTTGATTTACAGGGGTGAGAAAGACTTTTAACAGGTCTTAACAAATCACAAATACTCTGAAGTTGATAAGTTTGGCAGCCGGCTTATAGTGCTTACAGTGCCGGAGTGAATCTGGAGTCTGTGCTTCAAAAGCTGTATAATCGAACCAATTAATCTTCGCTCTGCTGGATGGATGTATGCTGAGCAAAGACATCTAAGAATATAATGACATCCATCTCTCTCAATCCTCCCCTGTCTCTCCCGGCCTTTTTCTTCCTCCTTTCCTCTGCTTCATCTTCTCCGTCCCTGTTCTCCCCCCTCTCTTTTTTTTGTTTCCCCTCTCTCTTTGTTTTATAGATGGGCAAGTGGATGCGTTGCAGTGCAGTCTCCCGGGGGATCTGAGGGGCAGGGACATCCGCAGCGTGCCAGCAGAGATGTTCACTTACTGCCTGCGAAGTCCGACAAAGGGGAACGCTACAGGTTATGTCACTCGGCCCCCCTGCCCGCCCGGGAGGGTCAGCAGCACGGAAGAATGTGTCCGCCAGCGTTATCGGCCTGTTAGCGTCCGACGGGCACATGGCACACAAATAGTTGCGGGCGTGGTTTGCGGCACAGTGTGCGTCATGATGGTGGTCGCAGCAACTTACGGCTGTGTCTACGCCTCGCTCATGGCACGGTACCAAAGAGAGATGAAGAACCGCGGGCAGCCTCTGATGGCTGAGTCGGGAGCAGAGACAGACTTGGAAGATGGGCAAATGTCATCCCCGACCTCACCAGAAGAGACACCGCCCAAAGAGGCCTGTGGCTTCGTGCACGGTTATCGAATCAGCAGCTTCTGACACATTGATGTTTACTGCTGTTAAACCCTTCTGGACATTCTGGCTGCCTCTGCGCCTCAGCTCTAATCATTAGTGAAACAACGTCTGCAGAGAGAAACCCCGCAGCTCTGCCATTCTGCTGAGAGGCTCTGGGCAGGGACTGATTGTAGAGCTAATGGAGAAGACTAGATTCACTAAAGCTGGAATGCCGCAGCATTTCTTTTAATGTATGGATGCTCTGTGAATTGTTATTCCCTTCGCTGCATCTCCCAGCCAGCTTTTAAACTCCTCTGAAGCTGCTGTTTGGCACTTCTGCACCTTGACTTCCCTTCCTGTGTCTTTTTTTCTTCTTTAGAAATAAGAAACTCCCTTTTTGTTGTGCTGCCTCTCTTTGTACCCAAGCCCAACAAGCACAACCCCCAAAGATTACAAAAGTACAAATGTCTGTTGATTTGTAACATTTCTCCTGGTGTTGGTTTTAAAGAAGTGTTCTTCCCTTAATCAGTTTTACTTTCCGCACTTTGCTAAATATTTCTGAATGAATGAATCTTTAGGTGGATGCCCTGCTGAATTCCTTTAGGATAAGAGACACTTTAAACCATATCAGAGCCCTGCTGCTGTCAGGGAAATGCTGCTTTAAGCTTCATCAGAGTTTAATTGCATTCAAACAGTACTAGAGTTTTACTGCCATCTAGAGAGCAAGCTCCGAGCTACATAGCTTCTAATCCAGCACAAACTTTGAAGCTCAGTAGGAAACTACTGCTCCTAATGTTGCAAAGCATAGGACTGAAAACGTATGAGAAAATAATGCTGTAACTTCCAAATGTGTGATTGAATTTCTGTGGTAAGTTCAACTTAAACTCAAGGACTGTTAATCGTGCTGAAGACAATAAACTATATTTATCTAAACAGAATCCTTCCTTCTTAAGCACACCACACAACAGAGTTATCATGGTGACGGGTTCAGCCTTTCCTTCCAAACAATCCAAAGCAGATGATCCAACAACTGTCAGGAAAGCTAAGATCAACCTCTGAAATTATAGGCCTTTAATCACAAATCCTGGGTGGCAATAATTCCAGATACAGTGGTGTGAAAAAGTGTTGCCCCCCCCTTCCTGATTTCTTATTTGTTTTGCATGTTTGTCATACTTAAATGTTTCAGTTTTTAAAGGTTGTTATTATTAAGGGAAAACAAAATCCAAGCCTACATGGCCCTGCAACCAAGTGTTTGTGATAACTTGAGTCTTTTACAGCGCTGTGGAGGAATTTAGGGACACTCATCTTTGAAGAATTGTTGTAATTCAGCCACATTGGAGGGTTTTCCAGCATTAACCTCCTTTTTAAGGTCGTGCCACAGCATCTCAATAGGATTGAGGTCAGGACTTTGACTAGGCCACTCCAAAGTCTTCATTTAGTTTTTCTTCATCCATTTAGAGTTGGTCAGGCTTGCTGGTGTGTTTTGGATCATTGCCGTACTGCAGAACCCAACTTGATTTCTGCTTGAGGACAGCAACAGGTGGCTGGACATTCTCTTTCACGATTTTTTGGTAGACATCAGAATTCATGGTTCCAGGTCTTAAAGAAGCGAAAACAGCCCCAAACCATCACACTACCACCACCAGGTGCTATGATGTTCTTTTTCTGAAATGCTGTATTACTTTTACACCAGATGTAATGGGACACACACCTTCCAAAAAGTTCAACTTTTCTTCGTCACTCCACAGAGTATTTTTTCAGAAATCTTGGGGATCAAGATGTTTTCTGGAAAAACTGAGATGAGCCTTTATGTTCTTTTTGCTCAGCAGTGCTTTTGGTCTTGAACTCCATGAGGTCACTGTAGCCCAGTCACTTTTTTATTGTGGAGTCATGAACTCTGACCTTGACTGAGCCAAGTGAGGCCTGCAGTTCTTTGGATGTTGTTGTGGGGTCTTTTGTGACCTATTGGATGAGTCATCATGCCGATTTTGTGGATAATAACTGTCACTGTGGTTCACTGGAGACCCAAAGCTTTAGAAATGGATTAATAACCTTTTCCAGACTGATAGAACTCAATTACTTTCTTTCTCATTTTTTCCTGAATTTCTTTGGATCTCAGCAAGATGTCCAGCTTTTGAGGGTCTTTTGGTCTACTTCACTTTGTCAGGCAGGTCCTATTGTAGTGATTTGTTGATTGAGAACAGGTTTGACAGTAATCAGGCCTGGGTGTGACTACAGAAACTGAACTCAGGTGTGATGTGTTCATACATGGCCATGTAGGTTTGGATTTTCATTTAAAAACTGCATTTTGTGTTTACTTGTGCTATCTTTGTCTTATATTTAAATTTCAAACATTTAGGTGCAAAAAAATAAGAAATCAGGAAAGGGGGGAACACTTTTTCGCACCACTGTGTATAGTTCTTGTGTACCTGTTGATACTCAAAGCAGATCACAGTCACGGTGACACCTACCCACGTGATCGCACACCTGTGACAAGAACCTGGGAGCAACTTGATCAGGGCGTGGACTGGGGATTGAAGCGCTAACTCTCTGCTTTGTAGATGACCCGCTCTACCCACTGAGCCACAGCTGCCGCACACCTCTTCCTCATTTAAGAGCATAAGTTTTGAAACTTGAAACTCACCTCCAGCCATGGCCGTCTTTCCCTCCGACGACACTGTAACCGATGTCGTTGCTATGATGTACTTCACTCCTGTTGAGATAAGGTTTAGTTCAACATTATTCATATAGTGTTAATAACAGCAAGTATAAGAGCAAGTCGATGGTGGCAAGAATTTTTTTTTTATGGATATATGGTAAGCTGTGAAGAGATAGAGAGAGGAGAGGAGAGGAGGAATGAGATAATATGCATCTGTCATAGATATGTACACTAACAGTCAAAGTTTGGACACACCTTCTAATTCAATTCAATGTGAAGGTGTGTCCGAACTTTTGACTGGTAGTGTACATCTGACTAAAGCCAACATGTACAATCTAATCATGATAAGGACAAAAATACAAGATACAGCTGATGCATGGTACATGAGATTTAATATAAGAGGTATAGTAGTCAGGTAGGAGTGGATAACTGCAAGACATTAAGACTGATTTGGAATTTTGCACAACATTTATGAGACGGTTCCCAAACCAACCTTTGTCATTGACAGGATAGTAGAAGAAGCGTCCAGGTGTGTATTCCACAGCCAGGCGGTACCACAGAGGGAAGTGATCAATGGTGAACAGGTTGTCTTTATCAGATGGAGTCAGGAACCTCCTGTTGAGTGAGAATTCAGCTTCAGATAACATTTCACCTTGAAACCGACTGCCAGACTGAAATTTGTGCCATGTGTGTACTAAGTCAGCGCTCAAGTTGTGTCTTTTCCGCTGTTTAAAAATAGTTTAAAAACAGTTGCAGACCAGTTAAAAATGAGGGAGACGGGAACAGTTGGAATGTGATTTATTGAATGTGATGTGTTGAATCTTTAGAAAGCAGTACAATAGGTAACTGTGTCCCTTTTTCTGACCCTCAGGTCCCACCTGAACAGTTTCAAACTAGTCGCTGACTGCTGCGTTTCTGTTCTTAAGTTCACTTCACGATGTGTCAGATGTTAAGCACACATACGTTTGCTCTCTGTAAACTCCTCTCAGACAAAGTGAAAATGATGAATTGTTTGAGACTCACTTTGCCACCCTGGTCTCCACTCCTGCATATCTCATGGTCCTCATCAGGCCAGCGCGGGTGCCAAGGAAGGCTGTCTCCACCCCTGGCTCCACCCTGCTCACACACAAGAAAAGTCAATATATCAAATATATCAAAAGATGGTTTTGCTAAATGATGAGAACAATTAGTGAAAGGACTGAATTGACTTCAGATCTTTTTTTCAGAACTACAGTGTAATACAGAAGTACCTGAAGTGATTTTGTGTGTGTGTGTGTGTGTGTGTGTGTGTGTGTGTGCGTGTGGTGGTGGTGGGGGTGGGTGATCCTTTACATGATCCTTTAATTCTTTATATGTCAAGAATAAATGCAATTGTGCCTTGCGTCATCTGCTCACCTGTCGTTGAGCATCAGGGCGTTCCAGTAGGCCTCCAGTGGAGCAGTCACCACGGCGTCAAACAGCGTCTGCTGCAGCAACACCTCGTCACCTAGGAAACCAAGAGGCTCAGTCACATACAGGTAAAATCAAATTATCATTTTGTCCCACTCTAAAAATCTCCAGTTAAAAGCAGAAAAAAACTTAAGTATGAATAAGTAAATTTATCATTTCAGTAAAAAGGTTTAAAACCCACACTCGAGGTCGGGCTCCTTGCCCAGAAGGTAGCGGATGGCGGCCTGAAGCTGGGAATATTTTCGGTGAGCAGGGTCGATGTCTGTCTCACAGTATGTCCTGAGGAAAAACAGATTCATTAAACCAGCTCAAACTCCTTTACAGTAACTTGATGAGATGCATCTAAACATACTGAATGAGTCTTGATTTGCATTAAAGACCAACTACACTCAACGGGTGTGCTCCTACGTAAGCAGTGTTTAGTCTCATTCATTCGCTAACATTAGAGTGAAGATCATTAAATAATAAGTTGTGTGTGTGTGCCAAGTCATGATGCACACACATAAAACAGAGTTGTTCTTGGTTCTGGAGCAGCCGTGGAGATCTGTTAGAGACAATAGATGTTAAAATATTCTACTGGACCCCAGATGATGTCGGGGTTTATTTGCATACAGAGCGCAAAACTGAGATGGGATCAGGGGAAGTATTTGGAGACGCATGCAAGATCTGAAGAGGCCCTAGGGAACGCATGACATGGAGGTCATGACCGAGTGGGGCTCAAAAACCCAGACAGGCACAGAGAGAAAGTGCCTATTATTATAGTATAAAAATACTACAAGGGCCACTAATGGCATTCCACTGGATTGGCTGGAGGCTACACTGTAAACAGGAGCTGGTGTCTTGAGGAGGCTGAGACCTCCACCTGCAGCCACAGTGGGCTGATCATCTGGCTGTTGGGTTGGACAGACCAGAGTCAGCGGAGGAGGTTGGACCTTCAGGCCCAACCCCGAAACTATTAGTGAGAAAGAGAAACAGCTCTTATTTAAAAACTCCTGCTGGTAATTTGATGGCGTCATGATGACATCATCAGGAACAGAAATAAATGTGGTTAATGGCCACGCCCCTTATAGATGGCATTGGCACATTGGGCCCCGCCCCCATTCTTTTCAGTGACGTGGGGTTACTCTCTTCCGTGGGCATGTTCAAGTCTTTTGATTTTAGAGGTTTATTTATTTAAAACCAGCTAATGTTATCTGAACTGAACACAGCTTGGATGTTATTGTTTGTCTTGACTGGAATTTGAAGCCCAGCCTCCCGAGCGGTCTCGTTTAAACCTCTAAAATAAAAAAAAAAACCTGAACATGCCCGTAATGGCCTTGGCTGTATAGGCTGCATTGACTTCACTGCAGCCCGGGGCCACGACCACTTGAGAGGCAAAATCATGGTGAAACCATTGACATGTGACTATGTCTGGACCCATACTGTAATGTAACATTAATATTTTTTTTTCCGTATTTTACTATAACATTGGTCGTATGGAAATAGTAACGTGAACGAGTCGTTAATGTTTCGTACCGTTTCGTACTTCATAATGTGGTGGATTAATATGTCCCCAACTGACTTATTTACGTTGTGAACTCGGTGGCGCTTTGATTGATAGCCTCCCGTTAGCCTGGATAACAAACCCTCGCTGGAAGCCTAGCCTAAGGCTAATTAACTAGTTGGCTAATTAGATAGTTAACTTCAGCTACTGGACTGGCTATATTGGGTACTGACACCGACCATAAGAATAATTCTCCAAATTCACTTACCAGATGGTCTTGAAGGAGGTGCAGCAAAGCAGACAACTATCATTTTTTATTTAAAATGACCCAAAGTGGACCAAAATCCCAGCCTCAGCCGAAAGGTTATCATTAACTCAGGTGAAGGCTAACAGAGAGACCAAGGCTAGCAGCTAGCGGCCTCTGGCAGCGCACATACTGTCACTCAAAGCGGGAACGCCCTTAATTATTCAGATATTTAAACGTTAATAAAAATAAACGAATGAGTTAGAAAATAAATCATCCCCTTTATAGTTGTCATGAATTGCGAAATAAACCATTGAAACCGAAACCTTTTTTTTTGAACCAGGCTGTAAACATGTTTAATAATGCTGTAAATCTGGGCTTTTTAACATGGGGGTTTATTGGATTTGCTCCCTTTGCAACCAGCCTCAAGCGGCCACTCGATGAACTGCAATTCTTTGCACTTCCGCATGGGCTTCATCGCTAAGAGGTGGAGTTTGCCACCTGGGTAAAACTTATCAGTAACTAAATACCGCGAGACCGGGAAAATGTGGATTATCAGATCACATTAAGGGCAATTGGACTCGACAATGATTCATATGAACTAGTATGGATTTGGGAACGTGGATAAGCCTCAGTTTCGGTAAGCTGAAGTTAGTTTTTAGGTAATTTCAGTTATGATAAATGTAGCTAAATAAAAGATGCTAATGCTAAGACATTTACTAAGTAACGTTATCCATATAATACTGTAGCGTCCGACCGGACGTAAAAGGAATGACCAAAACAACAACATCAGCAAACTTATCTGACAGCCCTCCAGGACGTAACTTAAGAAGTAACTTAAGGTATTCATCATAAAATACATCATAAACTAATATTACCTGACACTAAATGTGAACCACAACAACAGGTTTCGGTGCCTGGATTCCAGTTGTTCCCTCGTAATGCAGCGATCCATTTACTTCTCTTTTCTTTGGCAGATATGTAAAAGATATACTCACTTTTCAAATCTGTTGGTACAGTCAATCGTACAACAGCTCTTCTCCGCTTTTTAGTTAATTTTACAATTTAGACGATATTAAAGCCTACGATTCAAACGCGGCTAATCTCTATGTTCAACTGTCACTGTTTGCCACTCAGCGGCCGTAACCACGGAGACTTCGCTTGATGTGATGTCATGTGCACGTTCTAGATGATGTCATCATGGCGTCATCAAATTACCAGCAGGAGTTTTTAAATAAGAGCTGTTTCTCTTTCTCACTAATAGTTTCAGGGTTGGGCCTGAAGGTCCAACCTCCTCCGCTGACTCTGGTCTGTCCAACCCAACAGCCAGATGATCAGCCCACTGTTGCTGCAGGTGGAGGTCTCAGCCTCCTCAAGACACCAGCTCATGCTTATGGTGTAGCCTCCAGCCAATCCAGTGGAAGGCCATTAGTGGCCCTTATAGTATTTTTATACTATAATAATAATAGGCACGTTTTCTCCGTGCCTGTCTGGGTTTTTGAGCCCCACTCGGTCATGACCTCTATAATGTCATGTGCTGTTCAATTTGACTATTGGATCACAAACAACCATCTTTAGGTGTGGTCAGACCTGGCATAAACATTTATTTATCTCCACCCTGATGTTAGTGAATGAATGAGGCCAAAAGCTGCTTATGTAGGAGCACCCCTGTTGAGTGTGGGCGTATTGTGTTTCTATAAGCAGGAATTCTGCTGTGACAATGAGGCCAATCTTGTGTGGAGGCTGGAGACAGTTCAACACCTGCTGTAGGAGCTACAGGACTCATTCTCTCTCATTTTACCTGATGTTTGGGATCAAAGTATCTGGAAAGAGTATGTAAAGAGGTGTCTAATGTCTTCTACAAACAATTCTATTATTTAGCACTACTAACACTATACACTAATGTTAAGAGAAACTAACACTGGTTAGTGTTGACAAGTGTTAAATTTTAACTATAAAAAGAGTCAATAATAAATATGTTGGGAGTGTTAATATACCAACACTTCAAAACGAGTCAAATTGACACCCTTTGGTGTGGACCCATATAGACGCTTGTTGAGATGAACTCTGATGGTGTTGGTTTGGGTATGCTGATTCTGCTCTGGAGCTACAGATTTTGATGGGAAATGTGCAAATTACTGAAACACTTTTAAGCCCTCTAATGGCAGACTACTAATACTAACCATATTCTAATATTATTCATCATCTCTTATCAAGTCATTCATCTTAAATATCATTTCATGCATATATGTTCTGTTGCAGACGTACCACTCAGAAGCAATGCTCAGGTCTGGGGAGGTCAGATCGTGCAGCCCTGCAAAAGAGGGTACAAACACTTCAGTCAGCTCATATGAAAACATTTATGACTGCAGTTCAAGAAGCTGCCGTGTTGCAGAGAAAATGTAGACAATTGTGTCCAAGTTGTCTGAATTGCATTTCTTTACATGTACAAAAAGGTGCACCTACTCTCCTACTGCTCAGTTTTTTTTTTATTTTTTTTATTTTGGAGATACTGTGCACAACAAAACCATATCAGACACAGCTCTTCATTTAAGGTATGGGCTGCTGGGAAAAAATGGTGAAAAATGTACCTTCTTCCACAGATACATTTCCCATAATCATCAGGCTCCCGTGACCTTTTGTCAGCGCCATCCCGAAGCTGCAGGGAGACAGGAGGGACAGATGGAGAAACCTCAGGGGGCTGATCTCTCTATACTGTAATACAGTATGCATCGTGCTGCCCTCTAGAGGTCTAGGCACACTATTACAACTTAAAGAATTTTTTATTTATCTTCCCTTTTCATTCATTTTCAAAATAACAAGAACACATGGGCAGAAAACATTTCCTATATATAATATATATATTTACTTCTGTCTTTCTTGTACATTTGTTCACATACAAATTATTCAACTATCTTAACGTATTCTGAATTTTACAACTGAGCTACTGTGAGCAAGAAATCTCCCTTCTGCATGAATATAGTCTAAACCCTCAAAAGCCATCTCTTCCTTAAAGTGAACCTGACATAAGTCAGATATCACAATGGATTTTATTATGGGATGTTCTCACCTTAATAATATTTTTTAAAAAATAATAATAATAATACCAACAATTTAGCCATCAGGTGTCTCAATTTCAATTATAGTAAATGCTTTTAATCTGCAAACAAATCCCAACCACTTTAGTTCAATGACTGGAAAATCACTGTTTCACTGGATATCAGGTCTCATTATGTTTTCTTTACTTTGGATTCAGCTACTCAGGTGTTTATGGTCCTCGCTAGGTTTCCTCTTCTTCTGCTTCTTGCAAGTTGATATAGTAAATAAAGGACGGTGCTCATTTACCTGAAAGGTGTCTCATCGATGTTTGTGTAGAAATAATTGTTGACGAGGTACATCGGCCTTTTCTGTTGGGGAGAACATCAACACAGTCAGGGGATGACTAGTGATTCAATTACATGTCTTGTGTTTAGATTTAGTTCATTGTCCAAATACTCTGAGAAAGAGCTTGATCTAGGAAGTTAACCAGGCATCTGGCAGGTGTGCGGATGCGTCCTACATGTTGTAACGTTCCTCTTTCCAGATCATATTGACTTGATGTCACTAGAGATGTGACTCTCTATTCCATCTGGGAGGAATGTTTTATTTGTGCTTTGTGAGTTTAGTTGCCTATTTGCAAATAGTATTCCTGTAATTGAAGTGAAAAAGAAATCTGTTTGTGGTGGGTGTTTCCTCACCCCCTTATCCACAGAAGCTCTGATGCTCAGGCTGATGCTGCCCGTCTCTCCTTTCACCATGGCCGTCCGCAGCTGAAAGGACAAGAAGATGCTTAACTTAAGCTTCAGGCTATTTAAAAGAATTCTCAGTGGCAGCTCTACTAAATTTGATGTAATAGAAGTCAAGTACAACAGCGCTACGTCCATTTTCGTCATAGTCGGCCCCTCCCTCCCCATTTGGCCAGTTTGGAGCGCCTTTGAAGAGTAATTTGTGCCACACACTCGGTGACCTTCTCTCAGGGTGCAATGGGTCATTCTATAATAAGGTTTACAGCTCGGTACCAGCACAGCTTGGGTCAAAAGGTTAATATAGAGTCAAACTGTTTTCAGATTACCACGTATGGAGGCTTTCATTCCTGATTCTACTATTTATTATTCAAATGATATCAGGAAAGAAGTTTATGTTTACCATCTCATCTCTGTCCTCCCATTCCACCTCTGACAGATCCACACTGTTGTAGTTTGGCTTCGGCTTCAGTTTCTTTCCATCTTTGTACTGTAGGACAAAGAAGGCACTGTTACTGAGTGTGTACGTGTAGTGAAATACAGTATAAGTCTCCTTATAAATACTTAATACCTTTTCCTCCAAATGTACCCTTCAGGATATCTGCTACACTGTAATACTTTAAATATAGATCTAGTAAATCAAAGCTGCTGCTGTTTCAGGGCTCTTGAGCTAAATTTGCCTCCTGCTGTGATTTAAACCAGCGGTCCAGAAACAGAACTCACCAGAGGTCGAAGGTCAGGGTGAGCCAGGATGTAACCGTTGTTGGTGATGAGGA
Organism: Mugil cephalus; assembly: GCF_022458985.1. Taxonomy (NCBI): domain Eukaryota; kingdom Metazoa; phylum Chordata; class Actinopteri; order Mugiliformes; family Mugilidae; genus Mugil; species Mugil cephalus. The sequence continues at coordinate 25,195,957 of NC_061779.1, forward strand.
AGGCGTAGCCGTGAGCTCCCAGCTGAGAGGAAAGGAGACAACGGGGACATCCATGCTGTTATTGTGAAATCAGTTGTCTCGTTTTAAATGCTGGCTAACACAAAGGATCCTGCACAGATTAGCGGGGCTGAGCTCACCATGTATCTAGGAGCCAGCTTCATCACCTCCATCAGTGGGATGTCAGAGCCAACAACACCGAGCAGGATCCCGTGGGACAGCTGAGAGCGTGGTCAAAACACACCACAGCACGTAATCATTTCGGTATTTAGACACAAATACTGCTCAGTCTGTGATGTTTGATACAGGAACACTTTTAGATCTGATACGTCTGACTCCAGAGATTCTTTGAACCCCCACAGCACTGCCAGATAATCGCCCTCTAGTGACACCCCCAGTCAGACTGAAACGACAGTGTTACACTGGGTGTCTATTAACACAACAAACTATCATATATTAAAACTGATCTTTCAGACGTTTATACCATTTCTTTTCCATACATTCAAATGGTTAATGGCTGATTAGGTTAAATTGTCGCCTAGAGGCAGAAATTTTTAGGCTTTATTTTCAACTCACTATCTATCATCTATTTTTTAACGATTCTTCTGCTTCTTTTAAAATTTTCAGTTGTTAATTTGTTCACTGTTCCAGTGCTTTTGGCTGTGAAAATCTAAATACTTAGCTGTATTTCAACACATTTTAACCATTATAAAATGCCAGTTTGCTCATTGCTGCTGAACTGAAGTTTAAAATTCAAGGTGGAAAAGTACCAGGCCATCGCTATCCTTACAGTGGATACAATTTTGTTAATTATTGGAAGGAAAGGAAAGAAACACTAAATTATTTATCAGAGGATTCGATCTGGTCCTGTGGGATGTGAAAATTACCTTTACTGTCATTGTTCAATATAAGTAACTCATTCAACTGCTTGATCTCAAGAGGACAAATACATGATTAAATGTCACTGGCCGAGAGTTGCCAGTCTATCAGAGGACAGCTCTTTTAGCTTTAACTGTAAAAGTAACTGTTGATCCTAATTTGTCCACTAGGGTTCACACTGTTTTAGTGGTGGACATAACATAACACTGAGATCCAGAACTAAACTGTAGTTGGAAGCAACGGGCCAAAATTGCACTCAGGCATTTCAGGTTCTCAGAAAATGTTCATAATGTACAAAAACAAGGGGAAATATTTGGAGTTTTTTATTATCACATATTTATAGGTTACTATGTTATTACGCTGGACCCAGACTGTGCTGTATCTGGCCCCTGAACTACATGAGTTCAACACCCTGGATAAGCAGTAATGGATACTGGATGGATAGATTTAAATATTTAAATAGCGTATTGTTAAATATGTATTTGATTTTATGTTTTCATCATCATCAGTTTATTTAAAAAGAAATAGCAAGCAATGACCAAGCAACACAGGCTTGAAAATGGTGTTTTGCTTTGTTTTTTCATTTATAGATAGAGTCCCAGACCATCATGCATTGCTAGGTTACTGTGTATCAGAGTTGACACCGACCGTCTCCGTCTTCTTGCTGAAGACCGGCATGGCCACCGAAGTCATCAAGAGCAGACTCTGAGCCTTGGTAGTGAAGAGCTGAGAGGGAGGTAAACATTTAACACACAGTGTGGTTAATTTCTGAAGAAAAATAAAACATCTGAAATAAATGGTCAAGGAAATAATTTGCATATGTCAATGAATGTTTAAAATGTAGCAGACAACATTGACCATCACTGGCATGCCTTACAAAACGAACCACATTCCTAAACAATATGGCTGCCTAATATACTTCCTATCTCACAGGACTATGGTTCTCCTGATGTTTTGTTGGTGCTATATTGTCTGTATTCTAACTATACACACATATATATAGATAGATAGATTTATTTTTATTTTTTCTTAACAGCTTCTGCTGAATCAAAATGTGCAGGTTTATAGTTGAACTCCAGGTGGCGTTATAGGACAAAAGACCGTACTGGAAGAATTTAAAAAGAAAGAAGATTTGATCTAGACCATTAGAATGGGATTAGAATTTTTAGAGTTAAGGCATTCACTAAATGTTTTGAAAGCTATTGAAATACAGGAGGTACTGGCATTTCTCTCGAACACATAACAGTGTTAACGTTTAAAGGTTTAACTAGGAGTAGTGGGAGGATTTCGTGATTGTGTGCAGCAGGACCAACAGTGCTCACATTTGCTGGGGATTTGGATTTCAACTTTACTGGCAGCTGTCTGTCCTGCTAAAGGCTCAGATACACACAACCCAGAACCTGAGATGGAAACATGCCCCCCTCTCCCACCAAAAAAAAAATGCTCATATTAAACGTGGGGGAAGATATGTCAAAAACTTTCTGGAGCACAGCTGATGAAGAATTAACAAAATGATCTAAATCTACAACTTCTTTTTTCTTTACCTCCTTTGTGTTGGGAAGCTGCCGGAGTGATGGAGGGAAAGGCCCAGAGGAAGATGGGAGAATGAGCCCAAGCAGACAGAGAGGAAACACACAGATGAAGGTGATGATGAAAATGAAGATGACCACGGTGTGGTGACGTAAAGCAGCAGCTCACCCCCAAATGACCCCCACATCACAGATGAGTACTTATGATTGGCTGCTTCTTTAAGGCAGGTTAGCTCACCACGGTGTCCATGTAGGCTTCCGTCCAGATGATGTCATGGTCGTGGTTGATGACCATCGGCCGGCTGAGCACGTGCAGGTACTCCATGACATTCTCTTGCACGTCGGCCAGAGTGGAGATATGTGTGTAATAACCTGGGAAGAACCATGTGAACATAGTTGAGTGCGTGCAGGGGCACATAAAAATTAGCATTAGCATTAGCATTAGCACACTGTACCACAGACACAGGACTGACCTTTGTTGTTGCAGGCGATCCACTTGGTGTTCTGAGCAAAGGTCATCTCTCTGCCAATCAGGTAGGTGAACACTCTCACCTAATCAGAGAAGCAGACTTGTTGACACTTGTTGCTGTGACTGTGTTCACAATGACACAGTGATTCCTGATTATAATTAAGAATTTGAAGCCCCTATTTTGGTGTTTATGCATGTAACACACATTTTTGCACTTCAGATAGTCTTTCTTTGAAAAAGGAACCACTTTTTGCCTTTGGAATTGGTTACTTGGTTACAAGGTTAAACATAGCCGGTAATTTAGATGATGAATGTGTGGGAAGGCTGACGACATCTATCTAAAGCTGCAGGCATGTCAGATTAATCATATCAAAACGACCACTTTCATCTGTTACCTGGGCATATGTGATTCATTATAGACTAACCAGGACACTAGTATTTATCTTGACTACAGGGATGTGCACAACTGTATCGTTTTTTTGTTTGCTGTCATCTAATTTGTTACAACTTAAGGAGATCTCTCTCTCTCTCTCTCTCTCTCTCTATATATATATATATATATATATATATATGTGTGTGTGTGTGTGTGTGTGTGTGTGTGTGTGTGTGTGTGTGTGTGTGTGTACATATATACAGCTACTGACTATTTTTTGTTGTCTATTTTCAATTAACTTTATTTACTTTAGTTAGTAGAGGTCTCCTTTATACATTCTGTATCTATTGGTATTCATTAAATAAAAAACTTGTCATATAGCAGCAAATCATTACTTCTTTCTTTGCAGTTGACCACATACAGTGCTGAACAACAGCTTGGATTAGGCTTTTGCCAAGAGTGTGGGATAATGCCGATCTCACCCTGCGGTCAGGCCAGTTGAACTCCTCAAACACAGACTCAAAGTCCTCCATGGCCCCATCAGTGATCAGCATGATGGCCTGATTACACATGCTGCCCTGACCATTTGCCCGTGCCTGCACACAAATATACACATTTACATATCTATCTATCTATACATACATACATACATACATACATACATACATACATACATACATACATACATTAAATGTTCCATTTCAATTTGAATTGAAACCTTTGCTTTATTTTAACATGAGAGTTGATAGGGACAAAAAGGGTCACAGACCTCGTTCAGGATTTTGAAAGACTCCTTCATGGCGTTCTTGATCTTGGCTTCTCCTTTAACGTGAAGTTCCTCCACCAGCAGCTTAAAGTGCTGAGAGAAAAGGTTATTCCCCAGTTAAACATATGCACAACAGCAAATCTTAATCTCTGTAATTGTGATGCCACACTAATACAAATGAGCTTTACACTCTCATTAATTCTGGCACAGAAATAGAGGTCCAGGTTGGCTGACTGTGGTTTCTGTGTGTCTCAGAGAAGTAGGTCAAGAGGTTGACCTGTTGATGATGCCGAGGGTATTCCTGTGTGTGTATGTGTGTGTGTGTGTGAGTGTGGCTGCTAAGATGACTCCTCAGCTCCTTAAGCCTCCACGAAGCAGATAATGGTCTTACCTCCCTGTTGTCCAAGTCAGCCTGGACCAGGGTTCCTCTGAAGCACGGCTCCACGTAGCGAACATAGTCAGTGTACTGCAGACCAGAAGAGACACACAGGAAGAGGCCATTTAATGAGCAAACAGTGGCCAGTGATTGAAACCCCTGGGGCGCTAGCTGAGCTTTCGCTGAGTCAATTAGTCTCAAATAGTGTGTGACCACAAATAAATAAGTATTTGTCAGTCCAGACAGCTTTAAATAACAAATTTCACTGTCAGTCCACGTTTCAGAGTTGAACTTATTTTAGACTTGGTATCTTCGTACTATTCTGCTCAGCACTGACACACACAGAGTGCTGCTTTCATGGTGTAAAACAAACACTGTAAGAATTTCAGAAATCTTTTGAAACGGGTCACCTCACCATTTCTCCAATTCAATTAAATTCAGTTCAGGTGGGCTGGGCTGTTAGGGGGTTGGCCCTAGGCTGCATGTGTCCCATAGGCCAATAATTTAATAGGCCTGATATACACACTCTGATTCCATATATCAACTATACATCTTGCTATAACACCAGAGAACTATTTGTAAGTATTTGTTTTACAGGTCTCCTCAATGCATCCTGGTTATGCACATTCAAACTACGGAAAGGCAAAAACCCTGTACCTGTTTCCTGATTATCAGTAGAAAGAGTCTTAAAATCTGTTGTCCCAGTAGCTATTAATTAACTAAACTAAGAAAGTATTAAATAAACGTAGGCTATGTGTTATTAAGTGATTAAACTTGCCATTGGCACGTGGTTAATTAGCCATGTGTTCATGTGGATATATGCAGGTGTGGAGTTAAGTTGCCGTATTTGCTCATTCAGTTAATAGCCTCTGCAGAATGGAAATCTCCCATATTATTTATTACCAGAGATTCTTTCCCTTTGTCACTCTGGAACTGTTCCAGAGTTATAGTTATGACCTTATATGGGTTTCTAAAATAACACTAGAGGCACAAACAAATTCAGTGAGTGCAAGAGAGATTCACAGCTTATTTCAACTCTAATTTTTGTGTCATCACCCTGTTTGGGGTTCTCAAGACAGTTGACAGAGACAGCAGCTGCTGCAAAATATCCTACTGCGTCTCAAATGATATAGGTGTTTATTTGCATACAGAGCGTGGAACTGAGATCTGATCACAAGTGGTCACTTGAGCAGGAGACACATTTTAAAGCCAGGCCCGAACACACATACTTGAATAATTGGGATCAGATCACCCATGTTAATACCAAGTGTAAACGGGGCTAATGATAGGTTTTCAGGCTTTAAAACTTGTTTCCAAGAGGATTACCCAACAGGAAAACAATCACCAAGATCACGTGGTGACATGCAGATTGCTCGGGAGTGTAAACGTGGCCACTCTGTTCCTTGTGAAGTTGGCAGTAGGTGTGTTTTACGGATTAAACTGCTTGAGGCAAGGTGCATGTGACTCACAGCGATGACGTTGACAAAGTCGTTCTCTCCCAGTGTGTCTAGGATAGTGTTGATAGTGTGTTTGGCGATGGTCATCTTCAGACCCTTCATACTGCCGCTGATGTCAACCATGATTATGATGTCTTTGGGGGACGTGGCAGCCTGAATGTACCTGAACACAAGAAAGACATTGAGTTAGACAACTTTACTAGACACGCTATATTTCTGAAAACCTCTGTTTCAGACCTTTTATCAAAGATAATCACACAGTCAACCTGAATTTTACTGTCCCTAACTGTCTATTAGCACTAGTCCACACAAAGGCTTTGTGATATGAAACCTGTCATGAAAACGCATGGTTTAACCCCAGCAAACATTTCATAACTGCACATACAAATGTGACACTACAGTGAAGACCAGTGTAGAAATGTACCACTCTGAGTTTCAGGTTTCATCTCCCTTCAAACACATGCAGTCATTTTGCAGTGAAACAGTGAGCCAAGGCGTTCAGGGGCATATGCAGCTCCCTGGTATTATTTAGAAATGCATGAACAGTCACATATGGTGCCATGTGTACTGCACTGACCCGGGTAAAGAGCAGCTTATCGTCTTTTGCAAGGGATCAGGACCTTAGCTGACTGCTCCTCAGCTGACACACAGCCTGAGGTATGACTGTTTTACATAAGGATTTAGTCCGATAAAGGTAAGTTTTCAGTGAGTGGACAAAATAAAAGAAACCCATTTACAACGGGACTAATTGTTGGGGTTTCACTGACACTCAATTTTCAACGTTTTCTGTCTCAGTAACACAATAATTTCTCAATCTGGAATACAGAGAGTCTATCAGTTCTCACATGCTAAGGATCAACTAAGAGAGTGTAGTTAATGCAGTATGCCCAATCAAAGGGTAGTTTAGTGACACTAGCAGCTGAATTCAGTCAAATATTGTGTCTGTCTTCGGTGGCACTCGTAAACACAAGTTGTTCCTAGCCTCCTTCTTCACCATACTTTCTGTATCTGTCTCTCTGCTGCTGGCAAGTTGACGCCTTTATCAGTTAACAGGCTAAATTTAGCAACCCATCTGTCCCAGTGTTTACCACCGAACATTTAAGATAATTACAACCAATTAACTCCTCTAATTCAGCTGCCATCAATCAAAAGAGTCCAACTTAAATTCATCTCAGCTTCTTCCAGAGGTGGCAGAAATAATTTCCAGTTAACATGTGACAAACTTTACAGCTAAAAAGATCTAGTGTCCGATTTAACAACATGTTAAACTAATTTAAATATCAAAATATCAAATAAAGATAAAACTAAATAATGTAATTCTAGTGGAACGGATCTTATTTAGGTGTCTCTCTAATTGTTAAAGCTTACAACATTGCTAATTTTGTTTAGGTTGTAAGATTTTAGGGGCCCCCTACTGGCTTGGGACATCAAGACAAACACCCTAAAAAACTGTTCATATTAGAGAACCGGTTCTCTCTGATGGGGAAAACTCACCAGTTTCTGTTCCTGCAGTCAAAGGCTGCCACACCATTAGCATCTGGAGTCCATTTAATACCTAACAGAGAACATACAAGGTCAGTTTATACTCCACTTACCTACTGACACAGATGATTATAATAATTAAACTATATTCAAACTATATTTAAAACCCACAAACATTTATATTTTGAAACATACACCTACTATGACAGTGTGATCTGTTTTTGACTCTTTTGACTGTTGTTTGAAATGAGTGTCATAGTGGCAGCTAACCTATGAACAGCAAAAGTTTATAAAGCTCTGCTCTAAATCTGGACCTCTGGATTATATGTTGTACTTATTTATTATTTTTTTCTACTCCCTACTTTCTCTACTCTCCGCTTTACGGAGAGGTTGGCATGGCAACAGGTAGTCATCATGAAGTCACATCCTGTTTCTATAATGTCAAATAAGTAACTTTACGAAACATGTCAAAAAGATTATATTCACTACTTAAAATGAGAGAAACTATAACTATCCTTGTAAAAAAACAATCTGTTTTAGATGGACCCACAAAATGTATCTGAGCTCCTCTGTCCTCCCATCCTCTGACATCACTATTAACTCACCAGGGTAGATCCTGAAGAAGCCAGTGGTGCTGCCAAAGTACTGCCAGGTGAGGGTGGGATCCTTCTGAAAGTTACTGATGAAGACGTCGTTTAATGCCTCTGAGTTGTAGATGGCATTGAGGATGTTGGGATCTGCACAGAAGTGGACACATTCTGGTTCAGATCTCTGAGTGAGAGGGATAAAGCTGCTGTGATGGTGTCAAATGTAAAACACCTATGACCTTTGTTATAGACGTTGGTGGGAACCTGGATATTACTCTGCTGTGTGTTCACCAGCAGGTTGTTGAAATGCTCATTCTCCTCCAGGGGAAATTCTCCCCCCAGTTCTACATAGTTCCCATCCTCATCCATGGTGTTGATCAGCATGGAGTTGTAGTAATCAAACTGAGAGAGACAGCAGGGGGAGTTGAAGAAAAAACACAATTTTAACAATTTCAAACAAATGGCATCCAAATAATACAAACACCATTGAATCCTATGATGCAATATTATCAACAATAATGGATACTGTAGGAGTAGATTTGATCTGATTGACAAACAATCAGATTACAGCCCTAAAAGCTATGATCTCTGCTTTTTAAAACTCCTGTCTACTTTGTAAATTAGTTTATGGATTTAGTTTTTTGTTTGTTTTGTTCAACTTATATTATCAAAGTTATAGTTTTATTTTGAACTGTAATCTTGTATACAATCATATTTAAAATTAAAATGTTAGTCTCAGATTTACCAATTTAATCAATAGAAAACCATACACAAATTCAAAATAATTACCCTTTGCTGCTATATACTGTCTCATCATGGTCATTTACTTTCCATCCCTCTTTCTGTCCAGTCATATGACGTTGTTGTGCCCCACTGTTTATTTTCTGTGTGTCTTGCCCCGGTGTCGACCCAGTTTCCTCACAGGCTCAGCGAAGTTTGATCTAATCTAATTTCAGGCGTCAGCTTGAAGCTCTTAAGCTCCAGTCTGCAGCAGACCGGTCTACTTTTACATCTGATCCGCAGACAATTAGCATGCTAATGTTAGCGTTCAAGACAACAGCACCGCAGAGTCCAAGTACCTCAGAGAGTGACAAATTACATTGACTGTTAACTGGCAACTGTGGAAGATTGTCCAACATTTGCAAGTTTTGTTTTCACGCAGGATAAAAGTTATTGATGGGGAACATCATCAGCTGGAAGAGTTATTTAACAGTCAGCTTGTTGATTAAAAAAAACAAAAACAAAAGAGCACTGACCTCTAATGAAGCGTTGTATTCATGGTACAAGTCTGCATCTTCTGCTGACTCTGCCAACCTCTGACACAAGACGGACAAAAGAAATACGAAATGATATTGAAAGTTGTTTATTTGTGTGTGTTTGCCCTGTCAGTCAACTTGCAAGCTGGGAACTCACATCTGAGATTAAACGACTCTAGGGTGCATTCATCTTGTCCCTAATAGCCTTTACTCAACTTCCGTCTGTGTGGTGCAATAAGGTTTTTAGCTTAGCTTTGCACAAAGGCTGAAAGCAGGTAGCCTGTTACCTCCCATGCTCAATAATTAATACTAAACACAGCGTCAGTTTTAAATCAGAAGCAGAATCCTTCACGGATACTGTTTAACTCTTGATGAGGCAAGGAACCATATTTGGAAAATTCAGCTCACATTTTAAATTGTGCTTCTCAGTGAGGTTTAGGAGCATGTGGTTTTCATTCAGCCAATCAGAGAAGGTCGAGGAAACATTCTCAGTTCAAATGTGGTCTGCAAGGTCTACCTCTGCATGGACTAACTGTACGAGAAGGTGACTGATCTGTGACTGAGCAGTTGGCAGCATCAGCGTTTAGGCCTGAAATAACAGATTTGTATGCTTACCTTTACTGACTTCATCTTACTTCCTAACATCCGTTCAATTTCATCAGAGTAGTCCTTCACCAAGTCGTCTCCGTTTAGCTCCACAATCTTAATGATGGACTCCACATCCTTCAGTTTCTGAGTGAAAATGAAAACAGGTTCTAAAAATCTAGCTTCAAGAGCTGTATCAGAATTAAAAGGGATCCCAGTAACTGAATTAGTGTCCAGTTACTATATACACTAGTTTTACTATCCACAACAGGTTGTCAGTTCTGCGTCGGCAGTGTTTCTATTTTCAGATGGAAAACATTGGAAGCTACTCAGTATTAGTGCTGTTTGCATCAAAACTTGTTCACATACTGCTCTGCTTCAGCAGTGTTTCACTCAGGATGATCTTGAAACAAGATTTGAAGTAATAGCTCCTGTCAGATCTGTTTTGATTTGTCCTTACTTACACTTACTTGCATTTACAGATGTATCCAAAAAGTTACTGAAACTTTGACCTGATGCTTTTGACAGTTGGCTTCACAATTTTATCAAATAATTCACATTGCCAGCTTTATTTGCTCAGATTAAATCCACTGCTATGGAGTAAGGTGTGTTTTTTTTTTTTTTTTTTTTTTTTTTTTTAACTCAGGGAATATCTGAGGTAATCAGGTCACTTTCTCTGGATCAAGAAGCTTGTGGTGGATCAGTCGGATGAGAATAAGGAGGGACAGCCCAGCCTGGTTATTTACTCTCCGAATAACTTGATTAAGCCATTCACTAATTCCAATTAGTCGAAGCAGCCCATGAACAGAAGCAAATACATGAGCTGAGCCAAACATTTAGTGTAACCCAGATGAATGTCTCCTGTCTCTGATCCACCAACCTGATGAAACAGATGGGTTTTGTTAAGTTCGACTTTGCAAGTCATTGTGAAGTCACTTAGAAAAGGTAAGCGAAACATTTGGTAATCACAGCTATGTTCAACCAATCAGTTCAACGGTCCTAGTAAAAGAGTGCCAAAGAGGAAACACAACAAGCTGCAGTCTGACGTGATATGAATGTGAAGCTAGATATGTCATCCGCATGTCAGTGGAAGATTCTTGGTGGGAAAAAAATATTTTAGGAATGCACAGGTGGAAGTAGTTCCCAACAAGAGACTGACTGGTCCACACTACTGTCTATCTATCTATCTATCTATCTATCTATCTATCTATCTATCTATCTATCTATAGAATTAGGATGTGACATCATGACTACTACAAGTTGCCATGCCAACCGTGGAGTGAAGCAGTCCTGTAGGACAGCAAGAGTCCTGGTATTAATTAAATGGAAAGAAGAGTGTGTCTGGTGGAAGTGTGGGCGGGTCATCGATAACGTTCACACTCCACATGTCTCCACTTTTGGACTGTACTGAACAAAGTCTGGCTCCAAACTTATATTCCCAAACAAGCAGCGTCAGTTTGGCCGGTGCAAGGAAGTGGGGCTGCATTGTCCATATTTATATACAGTCTATGGTCACAATGGTGTCTGCATGGTCAATGGAACCTTGGTAGGAATCCAATCTCCTAAATGTTTTTTATCAAAAGGAAGCTCCCACATGTCTTTGACAAAAATATAACAAGGGCCATTGACATAATGTTAGGCTACAAAGACTACAGTTAAGCGGTTAAGTTAGTTAACAGTTAAGCAGTTTCACTTGGTTGTAATACACCAACCGACCCTGATGATCAGTTGGGCTCGAAGGCACTGTTAACATGTCCTACACCAAAACACCAACATTTTAGAACGAAGTTACAGGAATTATTGTACTGACAGAAGTCTAGAGACTAAGATGGCAAAAAAATAAATAAATTATTAACTTATTATCTACGTTATTCTATTTGAATGCTGTATTTTTTAAATGATTCTTTTTATTAAAAATAATTAAATTATTATTTAATTAAGAGTGAAAAAAGTGTCATGGAATTATTTGACTGTATTTTGTATGAGGGGAGCTTCTTTGCTAACCTTCCTTGCTAACAAAAGAATACCATTTTGGCTCATCCCCAGTAGACACAACCCAGATTTCAGTAAGGAACTAGTAATGTTTGATTTGATTTATTTTAGTCAGCACTGATCTTCTCAAATTTGCCCTGATAACAATCATTACGTCCACCCTGGAACATCTGTACTTCTGATAATTTGACGTGACAGATTTCAATACACAACATAATAGTTATTATAGCTGAATTTAGTTGCCTTACTGACGTGTCGGTGGGTTGTTTGTTCTAACTACAGGAGGTGGTTGTGTGTTTGGAAGCAGACAAAGTGCTGACTGCCTCTGACAGATCTAAATCTGACAGATAAATGGATGAATATCTAAAATCAGAGCAAGCCACAAATCCTGACGCCGGTAAAGAGGGCTCGGTCCTCAATCTGGGCATTACCATGATCCGAGTGTGTGTGTGTTTTGATATGCGGGCACACACACACAGATACACACGCACGCACACACACACACATGGACACTAGCACTTGTACTCAGTCACACACATTCAAATGCACATCTAAACTTACATTAACACGTTGCTTCACTATTTGTTTCTAGTTGAACTAGTCTGGTGACCTTCGGTTAAAGGCTCTGCTCATTCATTAGTTTCCCTTCCATCAGTAAAAATTGTATTATGTCATCTACAGCCTCACAGTGACTCTAATCCAGAACAAACATCCTGTCATCCTGCTTTGATAATTAAATTCTGTCCAAAACAGACTTTTCAATAGTATAAAGGCAGTAGTTTTTAAAAAAATCTAATCTAATATTTTTTTTGTCGCATTTTCTTTTCAGTTGCCTATAAATACATCCATGTTCATATACTAATGTCACTGCACTGTCATGTTTTAATGTAAACAGTAAACATCAGAACGCTAAATGAAAATAGATCAACCCAGAAATCTAAGTAAAAGAGTTACTTTTTAGTTCTTTTAGTCCTAAGGATTAGTGCAGATTGTTCGCCCCCATATGAACCTGCTCCAGGTTTCTCCTCGTACATTCCCTTAACTATCATAATAGTGTTGATTTAACGTACCTTTTGTAGGAGCAGAGAGCCGGAGTATTTGGTTGTGAGCTCTCGAAGCTGAACAGAGAACACCGATGCCCACTGTTGTACCCTGAAAAACACATACAGTATGTCATTATTGTGTAAAGGACAGCTTTACACACAACACAGCTCTCTCCTGAGAAGCAGTACTCTAATGACCGATCAGATGCTTTGTAATGTGGAGCATTAGTGCAAAACTCAGGTTACAAACAGATAAATGAAACGTTCAACCTTTAAAAATGTGAGAGATGAAAACAATAAGGGCGGTGCAGTTAGGTGGTGGTTAGCACCGATGCCCCACAGCAAGAGGGTTCTGGCTGAGCCTTTCTGTGTGCAGTTTGCATATTCGTCACCATCCCCCTGTTCTACCCCCTTCTTACTCTTCAGTGATGCAGTATGTTGTGGAAAATTAGATGGCTGTCTTGACTTTTACTCTTGTAAGTCTCCAACAAAGTTCAGAAGAAAATGGAGCTGCCTCCCTATTTTTTATAGCTTTATTATACATCTGAGGAAGACCTTGATATTCCCAGCAAATGTGTCCTTTCATTATGCTATGATAATATCATAATATAAGATAATTATAATATGATATTATCTATTTAACTATTAGCCTCGGTGTCAGTGGGACAGCTGCATTCCCTGGATATATTTGTTTTATTAATGTATATATTATGTATATGTATTTTTCTCAGAAAAGTTATTATTATATATTATTTATTCCCACAGGGAAATGTAGATAAGAGAAGAAAAAAAACTATAGAAGAGGAATATGAAAGGTACAAACAATATTTACAGATCAGTTTTAACTAACTGCTACTAATAATCATAGTAATTAGAGTTGGGTGAAAGAACAACAAAGTTAAATAAAAGGCTGAAGTAATGGAGACTGAATATACGTATTAACATTCATGAATGTCATGAATAATGACAAACTCCAATAGGAGGATTGCTCTTGAAAAACAAATATTGCACCACATGTTGTTTCTGTTGTCTCGTTCCCATCATATTATGGACACACACACAGATTTATATTATTACGTGGATTCCCTTGACTTGAGTGTAAGAGGATTTTATTCTATTTTGTGCTGGTTGGTTTCTTGACTCGTGACCAGGGCCATCGCAAGCAGACAGGCAAACTAGGCAATTGCCTAGGGACCCAAGCTGGAAGGGGGCCCCTAGAGACAGCTGACATTGGGGATTGCTGACATTTGGTAGTCAACACACAACTTGAAACCCCCTTAGACACTGCAACAACCACAGACATATATACATAGATGCCCTATTGACCGGGTTGGTCCGTTGCTGCGATACGTCAACGCGGAGAGGAAATGGACTGAACTTCATAAAGCACATTTCTACGCATTTCTACTTCCATTATTCCTTATTCTATCCAGCTGTATAACAGCTCATCTTTTCGTGTCAATTAAGCTACTATGATCAATGAATTTCCCTTGTGGATCATTCAAGTCTGTTTACGTCTGTTTACATGCACACACGCACACAAATAGGCACCAAAAATAACATAGCTTTTAAGATGATGATTATAAATGTTTACTCCTTATGTTCAGGTACAGATAAGCACCAAACCAACTTATGTAATTTTCTAATGTTTTTATGAGTGTTTACAGCTACTAATGTGTGTAACACTGTTACTGTGATGATAAATATTGAAATATCTATATTTAACATCTAATCTGTGTCTAGCCCACTAAACATTAGATGGTCTGATGGACGTGCAGATCATGTCTGTATTGTGTTCGTTGGTCCACGACCAATTCTGGACGTCGACATGACGTGTAAACTAGGTCCGCTATTTGGACATTTAACCATGACCCGATTCAGTCAATATGCCATTCAAAATTTGAACGGTTGGGTTGTTTTTTTTTTAAATCAAAATTGTTGTTACCAATATGAATAATTAGGAATATAAATGATGTGAGATTAAAAACCATTTTATTATTTAGTTGGTTTATTTATTTATTGAGTACGTGTTATTTTTTTTCGTTTGTTTTCATGTTTATTTTCATGTTCTCCCTCTCTATTTATGGAATCAGGTCTGGCTAAAATTAACCGCTAGGCTAGTTCTGCATCACAGCCGTACTATAACAAATTATCATACCAAAAGCTTACGTATCACATAGGACATGTATTGAATGGGTCATACATTTAAATTATCATATATAATGGAATTTTTGGAATTATTTATCATAAATCGTATAGAGGGTGAAATAATCGTAAAAATACGATTATCATACGATAGATATACTGTACAACTGTTATCATACAATAACCAGATCCTGAAATGTAGATGTGACATGAGGGTTTTCTGAATAAAGAGCACTAATGTTTACATTTAACTGATTTTGATCAATGTATACATGTCTCTTGCATATAAGTCTATGCTCCGATCGCTCCCTTTTGCCACCTCCAAAATGTCGTCTACATATATGTGTCTATGGCAACAATGACAGTCTGGGAGTGTCTCCGATGTGGCCACACCTACACCAGGCAAAATGAAGCGAAAAGAAACGAGACACGGGTTAGACAGTGGAAAGGCTTGAAGCATTTGAGATATCAAGAGATACTCAATTCAATTCAATTCAGTTTTATTTATATAGCGCCAATAACAATACAAACTGTCTGAAGACTTTACAAAAACCAGCCTGAAACCTCCAGAACAAGCCTATCAAAGTATCTTTTGCCTGAGGACCCCAGGGTGCCTTGAAATTGCCCTGTTAGTGAGAACCCGTGTCTGGCCTCAGCCTTCTCTCCAGATTGGCCACTTAGGTTTGATTGCCCCGATTTGTAGCACCTGTCCAGCTGATATTGAAGCCTGCTGCTTGAAGAGGGAAAAATCTCCATCTGCTGCATACACTTCTCTGGCATGGCTGGTTCACCTTATTATTTTATACTTCTGTGATTAAATCATTCAGATGTTTATCTGACAACAGAAATTCACTTGAGTCATAACAACAGTCCACTGACGGATACAAGATACAATACAAGACCAAACAAGGCATAAAAACAAAACTTTTAAACTGGGTATTAAGAAGAAAGTGTTTGCAGTTCAAGTATGACCATCTCTGTCTTAATAATGGAAACATGTGTCAATCCTGAACAAAAAGAACCAACATTGACAAAGGTAGTAGAAATGATGAATTGGAAGAGGTGGTAGCAGAAGAAATGACAACACTAGCATACATAGGTGGCTAGCAAAGGTACAATTCAACAGTATTCAGATAGGTGGTGATGATGGCAGTAATGGTGACATCATAACTCTACAACAAGCTGCCTGTAAAGCTTTTGCAGTGTACTGTATAGATGGATATTGTGTTTGGAGGTTACACTGCTGTGAGTTTAGCCTGCGCATTGCCATGGCAACGCTCTGCTCAGCAGCGCTGCGTTACGGCAGAAAAAGGCCCTTAAATATGACAGCGATGAAAGAGATTTAGATAATCTGTTCTTCATCTGGGTCACAGCAGAGACCTGCAGGTGTGTGCTCAGCACTAACTGACACTCACAACCATTCAACACAACAGCAGAACACACGGCGCGGCAGGCGATGTCTGAATTACATGGAGATCCATTCTCTCTCTTAGGAGACTGGGAAAAACAAAACTAGTTTGGTTGATGTCACACACACACATGCACACACAAAATCATCCATTTTGATCCACATTTCATCACAAGACAGAGGGACAGAGGGCTACATAATTTGAATAACATTAAGACAAATAATTGAAGACGCATCTAGTGATTTGTCATAACTGGTTTATTTTCTTGTTTTGTCATTTATTCATTTTGTCTATGAGATGACAAAATATCTCTAATTAATCTCATTACATTTCATTCTTAATAACTCATAAATGCATCAAACCTAACCTGATGTAAAGCACATGTGTTAAAAATAATGACTACTCATTTATTAATTGATACTGAACTATTCTTAGAGTATTTCACTTATTTGGTTTTCACCAGGCACACATTTTACACCACTGAAAATCAACCATTCTGACAGAATATTCTTCTAATGAGAAGATTGAGATGATTGAAACATTGAAACACAGGCCTAGTAAATAAGTCTACCTACAGCATGACTGTGTGAAGTCAGCAGTGAGTTCGCATGACTGTGTGTGTCTAGTCAGCATGTGCTGAGGAACGGAGGAGTTTATTGGTCCATCTGTTCTGGCCATTAATCCTCTGAGTTAAGTGAAGACACACACACACACACACACACACACACACACACACACACACACACACACACACACTCATAGATAGACACAGACAGACTGTTTATTTAGTTTTTCCATCTAAACTAAAAAGTCCAAACATGGCAACTAAAAATTTAATTGCTTGATAAATCAATGAACAGTTTGATTTAGTTAATTCTCTTATTCGTTTAATTAACTGATTGAATTATGAAATAGTGGAACACTAATTATCTTCTTCAAATGTCTTGTTACAACCGTTGGCCAACTGTCCAACAAAACCCAAAAATAGATATTCATTCTACTCTTCTGTATCAAGCATTCACAACAACATAGGCTAAAGCACGAATGCTTGAATTTGTGAGTTGCTGAAGCTATTCTAGCTAATTCTTTTAAATTCCTCAGTATGCAGAATGATTCTTACAAAACTTTGTTATCCAAAATCAAGCACTTCA
Source organism: Mugil cephalus (assembly GCF_022458985.1). Lineage (NCBI taxonomy): Eukaryota > Metazoa > Chordata > Actinopteri > Mugiliformes > Mugilidae > Mugil > Mugil cephalus. The sequence continues at coordinate 25,213,453 of NC_061779.1, forward strand.
GTATTTGCCTGATTTAACCCTGACTATAAGGTTGTTAAGAGTAAATTATGTGCACAATGTTCTTTTTTTGCCTAGAAATTCTGAAAATCATTTTCATTGAGAGCTGCTTTATTTGTCTTTAGTTTCAGGACCATAACCACAACCACTCCAAAACAACTATCCTTCATATAACCAACCAGGCCTTCAGCTTTCTACGGATTTACCTTTTAGTTTGCGGGTTCAATCAGTTTAATCCAATTCAATTCAATTCAATGCAATTCAATAGAATTTTATTTAAATAGTGTCAATAAAAGTTGTAAGTGTTGCAAGATGGTGAGAAAAAAACCCTTTAAACAGGAAAAAAAAGCTTGAGCAGTAGAGACAAGAGACAAGAGAGCTGTGGAGAAAAGAGCAACAGGAAGAAAAAGATGACAACAAGATATGGGTATAGATTAATCTGTCTTGTTTGGAAACTGGACAGTTTCAGATAGAAAGACCCTGTAGAGAGTGGTGCACACAGCACTCATGGGCATCTTCCACACCCAGGAGCACAAGGAAAGCTTCCAGCATCTCATCAAAACTCTGAGCACTCCCCCCACCCTCCCTGCTCCAAAGACTCACTAACTCCACCACGGACCACAAATTCCCAAACACTGCACGAGTTTGAGCCGAAATCCTACTTGCACAATAAATATCCCACAAATCTTTGTACAGTTTTTCTAAAATTATTTATGATACTTTGCACTACATGCATCCGTGACAATCTGAACTCTTTAACTCTGTCATCAGTACCCATTCTACTAAAAACTATGTTTATTCTGTATAGATGACATGTACCCGTACAATTACAGCAGCAATGACATTATTCATTCATTCATTCTTTCAATATTATTAGAAGCATTGCTACGCAGATGATACCTAGATATATTTGTGAAAGATCAGCTGGTTAAACTCCAAGCATTCCTTGAAGACTTAAAGGCTTGGATGACCTGTAATTTTCTACTTTTAAACTCAAACAAAACAGAAGTCATTGTATTTGGCCCTAAACATCTCAGAAATTCATTGTCTAATCACCTGGTCTCTTTGGACGACATTACCTTGGCCTCCAGAAATACTGTGAAAAACCTTGGTGTAACATTTGATGAGGATATGTCCTTTAATTATCATGCATTCTCACACATATACCTGCACGTCAATGCCAGGAAACCACTTCACCCTGCACCGGTGAACATCCAGGACTTGGACATTGAAGTCATAGAGGAATACAAATACCTTGGTGTTTACCTAAACACTAAACTGGACTGGACACACAACCCTAACACCCTGTACAGGAAGGGCCAAAGTTGTCTTCACCTGCTGAGAAGGCTGAGGTCCCTTGGAGTGTGCAGGTCACTGCTCAGGACCTTCTGACTCTGTGGTGGCTTCTGCCATCCTGTATGCAGTGGTCTACTGGGGGAATGGGAGCTCAGAGAGGGACAGGAAGAGACTCAACAAGTTGGTCAGACAGGCCAGCTCTGTTCTGGACTGCTCTCTGGACTCCATCGAAGAGGTGGGTGAGAGGAGGATGTTGGCCAAGCTGACATCAATCATGGACAGCCCCTCTCACCCACTGCATCAGAATGTAGGGGAGTTAAATAGCTCCTTCAGCAACAGACCGCTACCACAGTCCTTCATCCCAACTGCCATCAGGCTTTACAGTACCAGCCTGAGTTAACAATAACTCACAACTGGGACTGTCTTTGTGACCTGATTTGTCCTTTTTACAGATTATTTTGCACAATAATTTTGCCTATCTTGTGCTAATTACCTCAAAGCCCATGTTCACTGATCCTAGCAATTTAAATTATATTCCTTAGTTATTTATTTATTTTTGCATTTTTTGAATTTCCCTATCCACACTGTTTATACTGACTATCACAGTGCTGTATATTCTTGAATATTTTGTACATTGTTCCAAATTTGACACTGTCTTTAATTGTTTCTTATATTACGTCCATATTTTCGTACCTAATTCTGCGCTACTGTGACAAGGAAATTTCCCATACGTGGGATACATAAACGTTGTCTTATGTCTTATGTCTTACACAAAGCAAGTGACCAGGACTGCTTTCTTTCAGCTGTGTAATATTGTCAAAATTAGGAACATCCTCTGAGTGATGCTGAAAAAATAGTTCATACATTTGTGTCTTCCAGGCTGGATTATTGTAACTCATTACTGTCTGGCTGTCCAAACAGCTCTTTTAAAAACTTCCAATTCATTCATCATTAAAAACTGCGCAGCAACAGCACTGACAGAAATTAGCAAGAGAGATCATATTACTCCAGTTTTAGCTTCTCTTCACTGGCTCCCTATAAAATCTAGAATTGAATTTAAAATCCTCCTCCTTACATACGAGGCCTTGAAAGGCCTAGCTCCATCATATCTGAAAGACCTCATAGAACCATATTGTCCCAACAGATCACTGCGATCTCAAAGTGCAGGTCTACTTATGGTTCCTATAGGTTCTAAAAGTAGAATGGGAGGTAGAGCCTTCAGGTATCAGGCTCCTCTCCTGTGGAACCAGCTCTCAGTTTGGGTTCAAGAGGCAGACACCGTCTCTACTTTTAAGATCCCCTCCCTCTTCTTGTGAGAGTCTCTGGCCTGGAGTGCTGTATATCTGACCTGCGGCGCTCCATAAACTACATCTGTTGTCTTGATCTCATAAACCTGCCCAGTCTTCATGGCCTCCTGCAGTTATCCACTCATACCTGGTTGAAAAATTCTCCAACCTGCCCGTGATTCCTCTTATAATCTCAAACTGTCACATAAGATCATATCAGTCTCATCAGCATATGTAGCACAGTGGGACTAACATAAATAGTTTTCAATACCATCTAAGTAACAGTAAAAAGGACTTGAATTTTGATATTGAATCTGTCTTTGACACTCTTCACCTTCTGGACCATCAACTCCAGAACTTGTAGATTTCCTCATCAATCAGTTATCTGTTATTGCTGAAAACACTCCGGTGAGGTAATGGTTGCTGCACAGGTAGACATATGGCATACAGTATAATCTTCTGTACAGAAATCAATTGCTGAAGTTGTGTAAATCTATTAGGGCCTGGCATTTTGGACCAGTATGCTTGCTCAAATCTCTCACTCTCCCATATGCAGCATAAAGTGAAATTCAGTTTTTGTGGAACGCTAATGCTAATGCTAGACGTGAAGGAGCCTGAGTGTGTTCTCCGTACAGTTCACAAAATCTTCAAAGGTTTGCAAGAGACCTTCAACCTTTAAACCATTAAAGGGAAATAGCTGTGTTAAAATATTGCAACAATTATGAATGAAAACATTATGTGTTGTGTGTGGATGGAAACAACTCTTAAAAAAGTTTGAGATGGGGTTTGTCTGACTTCTTAAATCCATGACTATAAAGGGGTAGTTCTACGTTATTAGCCTTATGCTGTAGTACTTAGACACTATTAAAATCAAGATACCTTAAGACACCTTTACATTTACTAGCAGTATCAGTCTGTCTGCTACAGATTCCAACTAAAAGTGCATTGTCAACCAAAATGGAATTAATGAAATTATTGTCATTGTCAACAATGTGTTTTATGACTATGGCAAACAGTAATCTCTTCTTCAGTTAATCCCTCTCAGTCCGAGATATTTCCAATTTGAAGAAATTCTTTCATGGTGTGTCTGAGATATTATGTTTACAAGAACGGGACAATGCAGAGGGATAAAAACAAAACAGTGAACAGAAACCCTAGAGAGAAAAAGTATAATCTGATACTTCTTTCTCATCCACTGAATCTCATCGAGCACGATTGTTTTTTAATTATCAAACAAGTTATTCAATGTACTTAATTCAGCTTCAAGAAGGAAATATCTGCCAAAGCAAGTACAGCTCCCCCGGGTGACTGGCTGCAGTGTAGGCCATAAGCTCCACCCCCTCCATGTTAGTGGATGGGAAAAAGTAAAACCCTGAAGTGCTTGAGAAAAAAATTTGTGGATGATTTCATTATGCATGTCTAAGTTTCTTAGTTATTTGATGCTACAGAAATGTGACATCATGATCACTACAAGCTGCCATGCCCTGTAGGACCATGAGAGTTGGAAAAGATATATAAATAAATAAATACAGTGAATAATCCAACATTTCTTTGTAACTGGTGACGGTGGAACAGAGTGCAGTATTAATTAAATGAAAACATGAGCCTGGAGGAAGTGTGGTGTGTCATCTATACCACGGCTCTGCATGGCTCCACTCTCAGACCATAGTGCACAGTGCACAGATGGCACCGCCCGTATCCCTGGCCCAATGCACGGAAGTGGGGACATATATACCGTTGTTTATATACAGTCTAGGTGATGAACCAACATTCTCTGCTGCTCAAAATAACACACTTTTGTTTTTATGTCTCCTTTTATTCTGCATAAAATCATATAATCAACTAAAATCATTTTATGTACCTTAGATTGTGTCAAATTTCCACATGCTCTGTATTAGTAACTCAAACCACAATGTTAAAACAACCCTGCAGACTCAGTATCTTCTTGCATACAACCACAAACACATTTGTTGTTTGTGTACACAGAATGAGCTGCAACATTTGCTTCATTCAGAGTCCTTGCCAGTCATTATATGTCACAAATCTGCATTTTCCCTATACCAGTCAGTCACACAGTTTTTCACTCTGTGTGACACAAAGTCATATGTCATTAGTTCTGCATGTCACAACAGCGGATTGAAATAGTGCGGATTTGCAGGGGTTTAGGTGTCTTTGTATCCTGGTGACAGAGCCTGTAGCGGTCAGTTGGGCGGTGTATGTGGGACACGGTGGAAGGTCACCGGGCTGAGAGGGTGTAGACAGAGGCCAGTGAGCCATGCTGCTCAGATGGAGGAGGGAGGGCGTGTCCTCCAGGAAGCTGCAGCCATGCAGGACTGCAGCTGCAGGGAGCCACTGCTGCTTCTGTCTAAGGCTGTCTGACAGGCTCATGATAATGGGGTTGCCAGAAGCAGAAACTACAACAGCATGACTAAAATAGAAGTTATAGGCAGAAATGGACAAGATGCAGCTCATTTATAAGGTAAGAAGGTTATTTATACGGCCATCTAAAATATATGTTGCAAATATGTTAATCAAATATAGCATTAAAAATGGTATAATCTACTAAATTTTAACTGTTAAACTTTACTCCTAGTAAGTGTCTGTTCTTGAAAGAGCCAACTTCAGCTGCTTCTTACTCTTCAACCTCAGTCGAAATGGGACACAAGCATTAATGGACATGCATAGTGACGGCTGATATTGATGTAGAAGTCTAAAAGGTGTCTTTTGATCGGATTGCCCGGAGCAAATGTCAGTTCAAGGTCTGAACGGAGCCTCTGAGTTCCAAGAGCAGAACATACAGTAAGTGATAGACAGACAACTGAAGTCAGCTGGAGTAATTGTGCCTCCTCTTAGTGGCGCACAATTTGCCGAGTTTCATGCTGCATAGCGAAAAAACCTTTAAACGTGGTCAGGTAGTCATACACCAGGTACGTTTCATGAACAATGATTTTGTTTTGATGTATGCATTCCATAAAACAAAACTTCAAAACTTAATATCAGTCAGTTTGGGAAATGGCAGTTCAAAGTAGGAAATAAATACTGAACACACATCACTGTAGGTTATTGCCGGTATTCAAGTAGCCAGTGTCAAATAGGTCCATCAGTCATGATTTTGCAATCAAACCTACATTTTTTTTGCAAAGTTGCTTTCTGCAAATAAAACAATCAGGGATTCTATTGGTGAGTTCAGTCCATTACTCTCTTGTTCACAGGAAGGTTGTTGTCTGCGAAGGTGTAGAACTGACATTGTTGAGCTGACGAGCAGCAGATTGGGCTGCAATTCAATGTCACTGAGTCGACACCTCCCGGATTGGCTAGCCTGACCAGCTGGAATAACTCAAATATGATAGGGTTTGGAATAAAACCAATGTCTCATTTCAGGTAGATATTTTTAATCTGTGAAATTGTGAGAGAATTTTCTTTTATGCAGCAATAAAAGGGTAGTCCATGTCTGGCATAACACAGCTATTTACATCTATTTAGAGGCAAGTCTTGAAATTGTGAATTTTGAATTTCTGAGTTGTGAATTTTGCGATTGTCCTCACACTCCACCTCCACTGTGGAGATTTTGTAGAAACTGATCATTCATTCATACACCAGTCGGGGACACGCTGGGAGAAATGTGGGTTAAGTGTCTTGCCAAGTCGATGTGCACAACACATGTATAGCGGCAACCATGCAATTCAGCATGGTTTTTCACATGAATCATGTCGGACACAAGCTTCTGACAGCAGACATGAGACCATTTAAAGCATAATCAATGGCACCTGGAATAATCTGGCTGCTCATCCTGACTGACAAACAAAGGAGGAGCAGATGTCAGGGAGTCCTGAGGGGCGCTGCAAACACACAGTTATTCCCTCAGGACTTTCATGAAAACACAACACACTCTGAAGTTCGCTATTGGAGGCTACCTTTATCTAGAACAAGTCCAATCAGGACTATTATCTATAAGCCTCTCTTTTAATACCTGTCTTAGAAGCGGGGGGAGCGTCTGCTGCTTATTAGCCCACTGCTCTGCAAGGCTCTCATTTATGTGACTGTTAGCTGACTAGCTGACAAACAGTCTGAACCTCCTTTAGTGTTCCCCCATTGCGCTAGTTAATTATGAACTAAGTACAGCTTTGAGAAACAGATGATGCGGGTCTCCCAACTGTCTACATGAGCTATAAATACATGCTCTATTAGACTGATTGAAAGTATATGCTGTGGGGATATAAAAGCCTAGATCCGTCAGATATGATCTCTTAAACGCTACCACATGCAGTTATTTGGTCCTATATCCAGCCCCGTAGATGTCAATGTTCACTTTCACAGTAAAAACTCTAAATCATACTGACCAGTCAAACTTTGTTACCACCCAGAGACCTATATATTTTGTTCTCCATGACATCCTAGCTTCTCCAAAGATATAAAACATACAGACTGAAGTTAGGGGTAACGTTTCTAACACCCCACACCAGAATTACACTAAGGTATAGCCCTAAATACTACGCATTCATCCTGGAAGTACATAGTTTAGCACTGACCACTGCGTAGTTAAGCATCTCATAATGATTTTATCACAATGGGCTGATGATAAATAAGCTCAGATCCACCAGAAGATGTGAAGGAGGGGCACTTACGTCTCTGGTGGGATCTTCATCTGAGCCTGAGCTGTAATCCACAAGCAGATAAATCCCAGAATCCTCAAGAGGTTTCTCATTCCCAGTGCACTGCCCTCCATCCTGCTTCCCTGTAGTCCCAACATCAAGCTCCTCGCAGGCTCTGAGAGTTCAGGAGGACGATAAAGAGTTTGTAGGAAACGGTTTCCTCATGTTGGCTAAAGACAGAAAACTGCAGTGCATGTAGCAGTGGTCTTTTGACACAGAATGTTTTCCGTCATGTCTGGATAAATCCATCGTGCTGCCGGCATCTTCACCCTGATTTTCACTTCAGCCTTTCATCTTCCTCTGGGAAACACTACAGACAGCCACGAAGACTTTAAAGTCACCCAAGACAAACTTATGTAGAAAATATATATTATGTAGAAAAATAATTGTGATTAAAAATCTGTCACAGAAACCCAAAAAACTGACAAAATGTTTCCTCCACTGCAGGTTCCTCCTGGTTTTTCATGGTTGTCCCAAGTTCCTCTTCATGAAACCAGGAGCAATAATTGGTCCATTTCGCCACCGTGCACACATTTAGGAAGCCATAAAGCCGGCAGTCTACCAGATTCACCAACTGCTTGCCTCCACTGTCGCCCAATTTGCGACATAATCCACTTGGATTAAAAACTCCTCTTCCCCATGGAAGTGAGAGAGAGAGATAGAGTGAGAGAAACAGGGGGAGTGAGGGGAGGGATTGGAGCAGGGGATTGGATGAGAGCTCTATTTTATCTAAGAGGATTACAGCAATTTCTGGAGACAGACTCTCCTGCAACCAATCAGAGCTGGCGGAAGAGAAAAAAAAACTGCGCTTCAGTTTGGCTGAGAGAGAGAGAGAGAGAGAGAAAGACCTGCCAACAGTGACATGATGCCTCGACACACACTCACACACACACACACACACACTTAGACACATAAACAAATCATGCAGACAATGAGCTGGTTAACCACAGAGATATCCACACATCTGAGGTCAGCACCTGGATGAGGGGCAGCGGCAGGAACAGCTGACGTGTGTGTTATTGGTTTGGGAAGACATAAACCAGCAAACACAGAAACAGAAACAAAAATGTGGCACACACACACTTCTAGGTTTCAGATCCACCAGCACTTTTTATAATATTTAACCACCACCTTGCTGAATGGCTTTAGTTTTTGCTTCTACCATCCAATATCATTGTCAAATTAACAATCCCCTGTAGTCCTCTAAGAGCCACGGTGAAGGTATTCTTCATTCTACTTTTGTATTCCCTTCTCAGCCATGACCCCTAAGGGACTCTGTCAGATCCTATGTACCTCAGTTCAGGACAGGTACTAACAGGAACTTGTGAAAGGGCATGGGACACCAGCTATGTTGCAATAAAATCAGAAAAGAGTTGGATATCCTCCTACGTTTTACATGGTTTACTGAAGCCAATTTCGTTAAAGGGAATAATTTTTTGCTTGCCTCTTTTATGAAGCTTGATTTGACACACAAAGAATGTTGGCATGTGTGGATGTGTTTAACCTAACACATTATGTGCTATATTTTAATGCATCACATATGAGTGTGTGTAAGGCCTTGATGAAATATCTGTTCAGTCTTTTATGTCTTATGCATAAAGTGAAAATAACTAGAAAAGTAACTCTTTTTGGAAAATATGACATCATGTTGGCTTCCTTTATTCTTTTTCATAGTTTCACCTACATAGTCCTATGTAGCACGTAGTTTGACTTTCCATATTCAGTACATCTGAAATTTAAGTCCGTTCATGTTCTTGAACATTTCTTTCCAGCCTGATCCCCACGTTAATGACGCTCACCATTCATCTTCCTCATCATTTAGGCGGCACAGTGACAGCAGGTGTTCAGTTGTAGAAATGACTCTGCCATGAGTGCAGTCTGCTGGCAGCGGTTTGCTGGTTTCAACGTTCTGAGATCCATTAAATATTGATCAGACTCACAAGAATAACCACAGAGTGATCAATAGACTAGAGTATCAGAGAGGCTCTGATCACTGCTGCGACCGACCATGACGTCTTCACTGCATCTTAACATCCACGCTATCCTTTAAACAATGACTCTGATTCTCTGCATTGTAAATCCTCTTCACAGTCCCTAAATTCATCCAGGTATATAGTAAGTATCAACTATTGACATTTTGATTTGAGAATCGATTTTAGAGCATAAAGACCTGGCATGGGAAGTATCACTATTTCAGTATTGATCCGTACATCACTAATGTTATTTTAAAAGGATGACTCTGACTGATGGGACTATATTCACCTACCCCTACACTCTCACTCACTGGATGGATGATTTGACCAAAGAAGAACACAGAGGGGACAAAGTCTGTTCTGTCTTTATCAAGGGAAGCCTCTCCAACAAAGATATCACAAGAAGTAAGTGGAACCACTGTGGAGGGTAACGTAGTAAATGCAACTTCTGCTTGGACACTCTTGAAACACACAACTAACGTTGTGTTAGCTACTGATTAGCATTAACATGTGAGAAGAATCCCCCAAATCATGATTAACTTAACATAATTTCAGTCACGATTTAGTCTAACCCATAATGTTATCCAGGCTGAAAGTGATGATGTAGTACATATTAATCTTACCTGATATCAAGTTGCAAGCGTTTTCCTCAAAGACATGCTAGTTAGGTTAACTGGTGATTCTAAACTGGCCCTAGGTGTGAGTCTTTATGGTTGTCTGTCTCTTTGGGTTAGCCGTGCAATAGACTGGCAGCCTGTCCTCTCTCCCAAGGACAGGTGGGACATCCCCACCACGGGTTTTAGCGGTTACAGAAAACGAATGAATGAAATTATGTTTAATGCCACAAACAAAGCAGCCAAACTAATAAAACCCCCTAGTGCTGATGCCTGTATTCAGTTTAACACTATATGGTTCAGAGTAAAGCAAGCTGTGCACATTGAATTGACTTGAAAAGTAGTTGACTTAAAATAAAACCAGTGAAGTAAGAGTGTGAGCTATAGTGAGTTCACCCAGTGATTGTTGTGTCTGTCACAAATGCTGAATGAAGCATTAGGTCTGTGAAAGACAATTTCTGCAAACTAATGAGCCAGCAGCTCCCTCTAGTGTGAAAAGGCTCCACTACACATGCTTTAGCTTTTCGTCCCCATTTGTATCTCCATTACAATTTGCAATAATGTGCAACAGTGCCAACAGATTGAAATTTCAAATCAAATAATGACTGTTCTTCCTTTCTCTTATCTTCACTTTTTCTGTTGTTTCTGGATTGTTTTTTGTTGTTGTTGTTGTTGTTGTTGTTTTACTCGTAACTGTTCAAGCAATCAATGCGCAATAATCCAGACTAATTCAGGGGTCTAGATTGAAATGTTTGGTTTTGACAGAAGCAATACTGTATATGCTGTAAAGTGGCTTTGATTTTTGTAAACGCTTTGATAAGGTTGACATAAACCTAAGACATGGTCAGACTGGGACTTATCATGATATAAATTGTATAATGGAAGCACTATTATAAATATTATATGGCACATCTGTACATACACATCATCTTACCTGTTACTGACATACAGTAAACACTGATGTACTATCAGAGTTAGACAATATTGCCCCAGCTCTAAGATAGCATTGTGTAATAACATATGTGCATATATACAGTATATATCCGCAAAAGTTGCTTAATGGACTTTGAGGCCAGGTGTTGTTTGTTTCCCAGCCTTTTCCATCTTCCACAGTTGGCACCAGATGGCAAAAAGTAAGACAGCGGGCATCAGATTCACAAAAGAACAAGAACAGAAAGAAAGGAGGGTTAACCAGAGGTGTACATGAATTTGTATTTGTTGCGAAATCTCACATGTACAGAGGCATGCTTTAAAAGCAATCATACAAAAAACTGTATCCAGTTAAACATCTAAATCATAAAGTGTATGATACATGAGTCCTGACTTGAGCATCACTTAACAGATGCCATTAAGAAAATGGCCGGCTATCTTTAAAATACTTAATGTGACCATTAGTGAAGCCACCATTGGGTTTCTGTGTTTTGTCATCATTTTAAATATATGAATTTGATAATTATCTGAACCACATGTATTTTGTGAAATGTTTGGTTTGCCAGTGTGTCTGTGCTGTTTCTTAAGAATAGAGGCCATCTTTGGCATTTTAGATACGGTTGTAATCAACATGATTCAACCTCCACTGCAAATTGGCAAAATGTACAGCTGTTTGCAATAAACAAATCAAACAAGAACAATTTAAATAGGCAGCTGTTGGTACTCTCCTCTTTCTGCCTCGTCCAGGTAGTGTAGCCACTGCTCCTTTAAATTTAAACTGGCAAACTATACTTCTAGCTGCATCCCTAGGAACATTCAGTGCCTTTGGTAGCCTTTTGTATCCTGGCACCCTTGGTTTGTGCATTGCAAAGCTATCTTCTCTTCTCTTGGACAATTCTCTCGACTTAGCCATGCTCCTAACATGCAATCAGATGTGACTGTCGAGGCATGAGTTGTGTTTTATCTCAAGCAAGACCTTGAGACCACACCTGATGTGCAAATGTGTAATTTTGAGACTGCTGTAGCCATTAAAAGTAGCATTTTCTGTTGAGTTTGGAGAAACCACTTGTGATATTAGCTGTGTTATTTAAATTGTTCTTGTTTGCTTTGTTTATTGGAAACAGCTGCTAGTTTGTACATTTTTGAGCCTAAATTGTTGGTACAATGTTCGATTATAAAAGGAAGAATTATTTTAATTCATCAAATAATTTAATACAAAGTGCACTAAAAAGACAGAAATCAAAGTAACATTTGCTGTGAGCACCCTTTGCAGCTACAACAGCAGCAGTTCTCCTCGATACACTTGGTTTTCAAGGAGGTGACTCCAGTTGTCTCATTGAACTTCATGTAAATCCACACTGACTCCTGATCCCACATGACTCATGGGACATATAGCATCTGTTGCAGGGCTCCATGTGCCTCATGAAGACAATTCTTAAGACATTTCTACTCACCGTTTAGCAGCAGAAAAAGGGATGACCAGATGTGTCACTGACGTACTTCGCTGTGTATCACAATCTACAAATGAGATCAGTATTGTATACTTACCATGTTTTGGAACACTATTTCACATTTTCACAGATACATTTTGTGACGTTAAAACAGGTGGTTTCGGGGTTATTCCGGATACATTTTAAATTATCTGCTTTCAGCATTTTTATGATCCTGGTCATGAAGTTCAGTTGTCCTTCGACCACTGGCTGAATCCTCGCGCCAGCACATTCTTCACTGAGACTTCTCAGAACTGTGTGTGTGTGTTGTAAGGTGCTGATGAGGTGGGTTCCAGGTCCTCGGGGTGCCATGGAGGATCTGGTAACAGTGTGGTCTCAGTGTCTAAGAGGAGAGTAAATCACAGCGAGTGCTTCACTGACAAGCACACACACACATGCACACACACTCAGTTTTAGTTTGAACCATTTTGTGTCCTTTGAAAACAAATCTAAACAGAACTAGGGTTGTCATTAGTTATTTTTTTTTAAATCAAACTATTTAATCAGGTCGCAATTATAAAACTGCAGAAAATTTCACACCAGCTACAGAAAAAAAACAAGCAAGAATACAAAGACTTCCTCAAGCCTTTTCGCGATTCTTGATTATTGTTTTCTGAGTGAGTCTGTGTGTGTTGAAGTGCAGATGAATATGCCTTTTGTGTAGTGTGAAGAAAGCATCTAAAAATAGGAATTCTTCGTAAACACAAAATAACACAGGGAATCTTCATTTACCGTAGTGCTCTACAGCATCAGCATAGAAAACATATCTGTTTTGTATCAACACTTTCTTTGCATTTAGCTTTTTACCTTTCCACCAGTGTTGATTTCATCAACAAAGACGATGGCGAAAAATATCCTTCAGTGACCATTTTTTTTCTGTGACTCAGATGAGCTAAAACTATCATCTGATGATAAAACCTGATGAAAACGTGTTCCTTTTTCTGACAACGAGGCAGGACAAGACTGTTATTTGATATGATAAGATGTTACTATAGGACATTGAAAATACATGATTTATTTGTAGACACTGACTGTCCTTCATCATGTGTGTCCCTGTCATTGGTTAGATAACTGATCTCAGTAGACTTTGGGGAACCAAAACAAGTCCTGACTGAATGACTGACTGAATGAAAGAATACGTCATCTGAAGGTGCAGCCATCACGGTACGTCAGCGTCAAATAGGTCTCATCTAAGTACTTTACAAGATGCTGTCTTGCACTGCATCAAATTACTGCCTTCAGCTTTCATTCTGATTACTATTTAAAGACGACATATGAAATAGCCCAAATCAATGTTGCTAGTTGCAGTTTGACTAAATGTAATAATTAACACTTGACAAAATGCAATGATTTTAAGTGGACTTAATCCATGAAACATAAAAATGACTAAATTGAACTAAATTTGAGTTGAATGCTAAGTTGATGTAGGATCTTGGTTGTCAGCTGAACTCAGTGGAAAGATTCTACTGTCAGTGAGCAGCTAGTGACAGTATCTATGTCTGTGAAGGTTCTCAGTCATCCAGGTCATGGTAATCCAAAAAAGCGTTGAATAAGGTCAGCTGGACTTGTAGAATTTCTTGAAGACGTTTCGCCACTCATCCACTCATGATGGATGAGTAGCTTTTTTTTCCAGCGCTTTTTTGGATAGTGACAGCATCATCTCATGTCACATAAAGAGAAGTTTGTCCTCAGCATAAAAAAATCAATTTTTATGTTACATTTATAACACAACTCTATTAAAATATTGTAATAATACGAAAAGATTGAGCACATGGTTAGGACTCCACAAGCAGTTGTACATAACTGTGATACCTGAGTTATGTCACATGTAGCGTGGCACGCCAGAGCGTCATCGGCTCCTCTTGACACCCACCCTGGGTTCAGAGGTCGGGTGGTGTCCATGCCAGTTATATAACATCCTCACAGCACACATAAGAGCTGCTTACGCTATCAGTAAGTACTGATCTTCAAGACATTTCTTCTGACATTTAGTTGTAAGCAAGTGAATTAAAAAAAAAGGCAAACTAACTCCACGGTGTTTTGGCTAACTTTCATTATCAGGATGATAAGACTGCAGAAAATGAGAGGAGAAAAAATTAGTTTAACTTTATAATTAAAACATTTTGCTAAAAATGAAAATAGAGTCAAGACACTTTACAGAACCCAATCTGGTAAAGTAAAATCTTCCTTTTAACAGGAATTTAATCCCATCTCATATGGAAGGACCCATCTGGTTAAGGGCGATGATGTAAATGGGGTTCAGTTTACAGCAAAGGCCTCTGGTATGATTCAAACCAAGGATGTTGCAGTTTTTGGTCCATTCCTGAATCTGTGCCCCAGCAGTTTGACTTTGTGGCTTGAGTGATACGCTCGTTAATCTAAGCTAATAAACAAAGGACAGAGAAGAGTCTTTGATGAGCATCAGGGCCCAAGGTTTTTGAGCTGTGCCCCACACTGTTGCTACGCGACCATCAGAAGCCTTTCAGCCGGCTGAGCATGTTGAATGAGCAGTGAAATCCAAGTGAGGTGGTGGGAGATCCAGAATTGGGTAGAGCAACATGACTAGCATGTTCCAGGTTAGATGGCTACTAGGAGTAGTTTGCCAACCAGACCTGTAAATTCAGTTCAGATATTACATCATTCTGCCTGCAGCTGTAACACTTTGACAAGAGCAGAGCACATTGTGATGTGTTGGACTTTCTTAATCTATAAAGATCCACATAAGATATGTCTACACTTAATTGATAAGAAAAGATTATAACAGAATTAAAGAAAAGGGAAATCCTCATATACAACCAGCACATGCATTGGAATCAGTATAATCTGCTACACTTTAATGTCAAAGAATTTTTTTTTTTTTTGTATTTTGAACATTGGATCATCTCTGCTGCGTTTCTACACAGCAAACAGCTGCTGAGCTATCAAAGTCCAGTTCATCATCCTCAGCCTCGTGTTAACACACCAGCACGCTCACGACCAATGCCGTGTGTGTGCATGTGTGTGTGCAAGGAGGGGGTTTCATCCCTCTGATATGCGGGGCTTATCCAGCCTGGAGCACAACAATGGTCGCATTGAGGAGGACGTTGCCCCGCGTGGCCTGGCGTGGATGGGGTGTTATGGAAGGGTTTTTGGGGGGGCGGCGGGGATGTTTTTTGGAATGGGGGTTGTTATGCGTAGAGACCCTGAGCCATGCAGCTGTCGCCTGGCACGCTCCAGCCTTGGGGAGAACCAACAGCTCACGTCAGTGCCAAGTGTCCTGCTGTGGCTGATGGTGGGGGCCTCTGTCATCGTGGGGCATCTGGAGGGGGTACAACAACTACCGCAACACCACCCGAGCTTCATACTCCCTCCCCGTTTAACCCCTGGGCTACATGTCACCCAGCTGCTTCACCCTCTGATGGCCCGTTAAGATGGAACGTGTCACAGTTTGAGCGTCAAGCCGTTTATATCGCCAACACGTGATCGGTGGTCGAGTCGGAGCATCAGAACCAGCAGTTGTCAATCTCTCTCGCTAAGCAGGTGATTCAGCCACCAGATAGTTCACAGAAAAACACTGAATTACATTGCTAAATTAAGCTTGAATGGCAACGTTTGGAGTAGAAAGAAAATTTGACACTTGAAAGTGAATATGTGGAAAGGAAGTGGGAGTAAGGACACATTGAGGGTAAACATGCACGCTGGGTAAAACATGATCTTTGTGTGTCACTTTGAACACCTTCCTTCCTGTCCAGACTGGTCCCTGGCCGGATTTACCCAGATCACATGGACACACACATACACACACACTAATGAGGTTTTAGATAAAAATAACTGGGGAGTCAAGAGTGTATTTATAGGGCATACGTCTCACACAGTGACACAGCGTTTGCAGTGTTAACCATTAAAAAAAACATGAACGAGAAGAAAAGTATTCTCCAACTCTTGCTTCTAAAGGTTGATCTCACAGAAAGAGTTGAGGATCCAACCCCAACCCAAAATCAGGCAACAGGAACTAATATTCAGATCAAATATCAAATCATAGTATTTAAAGTTTCATAATTGAAAACTTTCAACTAATTCAACAGATGTTGCCAGACTGAGAATCTCACAGATTTATGATCTGTAAATTCACCGATCAAAGCGATTGAGGGGAAATAAAAGTAAAGGAAATGATCTCCTAACATGCAGGATTCCTGCGGTAGTGTGACATTGCTGTGGCCCACTTCTGTTAATGCTTCTTGATTTATTTGCCTCCGCATTCTATATCACTGACGCCCGTGTTGTGTTTCTCAGACAGTGAAATATTCATGGTGACAACTGTTTAATTAAAAATCCAGACCTGATCGATCTGGTTTAAACTGTTACCCCGCCAGCCTCCCCTTCCTCAGCATCGCTTCTTGTTCTCTGTTCTTCTTGACGAGCGCCGCTCAGCCCACAGTTGGTTTATTATTTCTTTGCCAGCGCTGGGCCAACAGTTGCTGTTCTGCCTCTTGTCCTCTCTGAAGCCCTGCACGGCCACCTGGAGCTGTCACTTCACTTCGCTACCGCCGCTGCCTCGGCTATTCAGAGGAAAGTCTGGACAAAACCTCTTGAGCCTGAAAACATGACTGATTGATTCAATGCAGGTTTTAGGATAAAGTCTAAATGTCCCTGTGCTCTGATCCTAGCATGTTCCGTCTGTGGTAGTCCTCATTGCCGATATATTTAAAAGGATTATCAAGGCGGTCTTTTCATCACTGTGATGATAGCATACTGAATAAACATAGTGAGCCAAACAATAAGCACAGAATTCATTGTCCACATACAGTATGTCATTGTGTTAGATTAGCATTGCAGATGTTGCTGCTGTGAATTAAACAGCATAAACCAATTGTTAAATGAAATATCATTAGTTAGCTTGCAGCCATTTGAATCCAGGTCATTTTAGCCATCACTGCGCTGCAACAGTTCTACATTAGTCAGGAAGTGTCACTGATGCCCATGCCATCATGCTGCCTCTGTTGGGTTTTACAAGTGCTGAACCAACCTCCTGAAGGCGATCTTCTGTTCTGGACATTGTCACATTGTAAAGTTTTTTTTTTTTTTTTTTTTTTTTTTGAGATCACACACCACAGTTATCTTTTTCTTTCTTTTTTTGTTGATTTGTCCACTACTAATCTTCCTCCTTTGAATGCACATTTTGAGTTTATAATCCATGCTACTCTTACAAACATCTCAGGTCTGCCTACATGTATGTAAAGTTTTGTATTAACGAAGCCAATGTCATAGATGATGTTGCTGCAGTGTAAATGACCATGCTGGTTTCATGTCATTTTAGACAATTAGCAAAAACATTTAGGAGTCAAGATTCAAGAATCACTTATTGTCATTATGTGTGTACGTAATGAAAATTTGAATGGTAGCTATGGTGGTAATAGATAAATAGAGATAAAGTCTGAAGTCTGATGTAGATGTTAATCTGACAATAGTTCTTGACATGTCATTCTTGACAGTTTCCTTTCCACCACATACAGGGCCCATGCTACAGTAGCTGGTGGTGCAATAATGTTTTGAGTAGCTTTTTTTTTTCTTTTTAATTTAATGAAAACTTGTCAGTAGGATGCCGTTAGCTAGTTTCAGTCTTAAAGAACAGCATAAAGATGGATATCAAAATAATTCTATCAGGAAGAGTGTGCTTGTGGGTTGGAAAGGTGCAGTAGATTAACACATTTTCCACATACAGATTTGCTGTTTGTTGGCTTGCTCAGTTTTTGATACAGCTTAATTATGATATGATCCTTGGTTTGAACATTCCTTTTGATACACGTCACATTCGTTTTTTTTATGTTAAGTAGTATGTGGACCATGCATCTTGCCAGTTAACTCATTAAAGGGCACTCATTGAAATGCTTTGAAACTGTTGGACATGAGAAGACTTTCTTACATTTGTGACATTTTCCGTTCTGACCTGAAAATGTTGTCCCGACCTCACTAAGAGGCACCAGGACACAAATTAAAATGTGTGTGGAAGCTACAAAATATGGCTCCTCGCCGTATAAAGGGTTGACACGCTGATGGTTTAGTATAAGGTGTTAAAACCAGC
Source organism: Mugil cephalus (assembly GCF_022458985.1). NCBI lineage: Eukaryota > Metazoa > Chordata > Actinopteri > Mugiliformes > Mugilidae > Mugil > Mugil cephalus. The sequence continues at coordinate 25,231,752 of NC_061779.1, forward strand.
TCTGACTTGTAGTTGGCACTGCCAACTTTTGTCTGTTGTCCTCTCACCGCCTTAGCAAACCTGTAGAGAAAAGAGGAGAGGCTCTGCCCTGATGCCCACACACATGTGTACAGCACTGTGGAGTAACTCACTCCTATCTGAGTCAGCAGTGGTGAAGGCAGACAGTGCATCGTTGTGTGGAGCAATGCTCTGTCTGCCTCTGGATCATCACTGCCCAACAATTCATTTCTCTGCATCCACTTTCTTCTGTCTATTTTTTATTTTTTTTACTTTACTCTAGGTATCGTCCCTCTTGTTTGTCACTGTGTTTACTGGCACAGAAACATCATCACTCTCAATAATTATTTTATGTTTGCAAAAGCCACCAAATAATACATTTTCATCTGCTGTGCACTATGTCTTTTTTAGTCAGTGCTTATATGATCCTGACCGGGGAGATCAGAAAAGACTCCCACTGACAAACAACCTCTTCTGTTGTTTTGGATTTGAGGTCCACAGGGGAAAGGTCACTGCTGGGATGACGATCTGACACGTTTCAACATCCATAACTACCGCAGTTGTTCATCTGTTAAACCTTAACCGTCACCACAAAGACGCCAATACCAGTCCACCCAGTCTACCTTCCCCTCACAGACATCTCTCCTCTCTGTGTTGTTGGAGCCTGTAAAGGTTCCAAACAGACTTGCAGTAAAGATGGGGGCCCTCCATCAAACCGGGGCCACACTCCCACCGCCTCAATGTGTGGCCACTTGTAAACTCATCCTCGTGGCAGCACACAGCGAGGCACTTGCCTGACGCATAAAAACACCTCATTAAATAGCCCATTACCTTCAGATAGTGTGGTACTCTGAGAAAACAACACCCTACACACACGCGCAGATGGCTTCTAACTACTGAGGCGAGTGTTTGGGAGAAAATCTTTCCCCTCCAAAAAGCTTGCACTGCTCATTGACCCCTAGATGCAGTTTTATTCACCTATTAAAGGAAGCAAAAGGCCATATTGTGTTTCAGTCAGGTCAAATGCTGTCTTTACATCTTCACTAAAGAAGCCTGTATGGTGATTTTATTTTAATGGAACCCAAATGATGGTGGGTCTGAGTAAGATGATCACTCCTCCGTGTGTTGTTTTTTTTCCTTTGACCAATGGAGAGGTCAGACTTGCTGGCAAACTGTGTTTTGTAGAGCAGGTTCAGCAATGATTTCTCCAAAGTGCAGCAGAGGTCTGTTAGTCATCTCAGTGCATCGGGTGGTGATTTAGTTTCACAGCAACTGTCAGACCGTCTGAAACTCACATACTGTGGTAAACATTGTTTACTCCTTGACATGTACATGTCTGCACGAATTAACATATATTCAGAGATAACTCTTAGCTACCATTGTCAGTTTTGTTGACATACCAAATGTGACCTGAAGTTCATTCCATTAAACAATAAGTAATTGTGCAAGCAATCTTTATGACAGAAAGTCTTCTTTCATTCGGACAGCAGCACGCACTAGTAAAGCTAAATATGACTTAGAAAAGCAGAAAGTGAACAGATTTGGTTATCTACAGTGGTAGTAGAATGTGGTGGATGGACAGATCAACAGTACACATCATATTTTGTTTCCTGCTTTCAAATCACAAGTCAGCATTTCTATGATGATGAATATGTACAGTGTTTCGATTTTATCCTGGGTAGTGTACTTTCTATGCATTTTATCATTTAGAGATAAAGAGACATACTTTTAATGAAAATATTTATTCAAATTCATAAATGTAAACTGTTATTATAGATAGCAGATTTTGCACAGCTACAACCCTTTTTCTTTTCTTTCCTTCTCTGTTTTGCCATGTGTTTTGTGTTATGAGCATGTGATGGTGTGGGAGCTGCCAAATGGAATTGGGCTTCTCCATATAAATGAATGTCTGTCAGTTCACACAATGCTGATAGACTAATCTTGGGCATGTATATCCCCTGGTGTTTCAAAGTAGACTTCAGTGTTATAATAACACTACAAACTGGTCTTGTATTTATATAGCTATTTTCTACATATTGGTACTCAAAGTACTTCACAGTCACTATGACATGTCTTCAGTATCTTGCTCAAGGACACTTCAATGTGTGGTACTGAACCACTAACCCCCTGGTTTATGGACAACCCACTTTCCCCAGTGAGCCACGGCTGCTCTGATTGGTTTGCCAGAGCTGTAATGTGGAGCTTACCTAGCTAAGGTCCTATGAATTCACTGACTCTGGTGGACATAGGAAGAAGGAAGCATCCAAGAAAAGTTTCTAATAGTCCAGATGTAAATAAAGGAAACTCACATAAAGGATTACAGTCTGATCAGGAAATCTATAGCTTTTGGGGACAAGCATTATTACAATTGGAAGGGGCTTTCCCGCCTTGGAGAGCTCTGACATAACACAAAGGAATCAGTAGTTAAAATTTCAATTGTCCTTGGTGGAAAATTTAGGTTGTTTCTGACATTACATCGACAACTGATGCAGTTGGGAAAGAAAAAATAAAGAACAAGAAAGATGTTATTGATGAACAAAGGAGTAAAAACAAAAGAAGACAGTCATAATTAACTGACCTTTTCCCCTCACAGGAAAAGGTCAGAAAAAAACTCGGCCCAAGTCCAAACCTGTGCTTTAAACTGCTGGCCTCCCATCCTGCCTCTTCAAACTATCAATAAAAGGATTCCAACTTGGCATGATGCTCAGATTCTGCAGACTGAGTGAACGATTAACATACAAGTGACTCTCAGAGTGTCAGAAATCCCCTCTCTGCTGCGTGGTGTCCTGTTACCCAGCACGATTTTCAGGGTCTTAGAGTCTTCCTGTGGAAATCAATATATTCCCTGTGGCAAAGATGATTCACTGTGAAGGTCTGACCAAAGCATATCCAGAGCTCAGTGGCAGCCTGCTGCTCCTGTTGAAAGATCATACTTCAAAGTGATCATCTGCAGATCATCAGGTTAAACCAAAACCATATTGTATTTACATTAATATATAGTACATGACTGTGCAGTGTAAAATCAGGGATGTAGTTGAGGGCCCTTGCTGACCCTTGCTGTTTATGTCATGGTATTGGTAGCACCTCAAGATCCAATAAGAAAACAAAAGCTGAATACTTAATTATTTTTATAATACTTTTTTCAAAAAGCACCCGCAGACAGTGCATAAAAAAATGTCCATTACAATCACATCTTACTATCACAACCATAAATTTGGTGCAAGCAAAATACTACAAAGCAAACGTAATGTATTATCATAAAACAGGATGTAGCATCGTAGATGGTATCTCATATAGCAATATGAATGCCATTACTAAAGCAAGAAACTCAAGAAACAATTTAGCTGCAGCTGCACACTAGCGCTACATACATCAAATCCAACAGAAGCATCAATAATGACCCAATAAAATGGCAAAAAGATACATAAAAGATGTCAATATAAATCATTTTACTCACCTGAACTTAAGAAACTATTTAGAGCTCCCTCTGAGCCACCCAAGGGCAGCACTCATACTGCACTGCACTCATGCTGAAAGTTCACCCCATCTGGGGTGGGCTAGCTAGCTCCAGGGTTGTGCAGCCTTTCCACACACTATCCAATCTTTCCTTCAAAGCCCACCGTGAACATGGCTTTCAAAGAAGATCTGCAAACAAGTTGAAAGCCTCTCCTCCTTCCGCCATCATGGGTTCAACAAATAGCTATCATAATCATTAACGGGGAGGATTTGCTTGTCCAGCTCACACCAGATGAACATGACCTGCTAGCTTACTTAACTCTTTATGGGCCAAGGGACAATATATGTTAACTTTGGTACATGTTTTAAATTGCGTTCCTGTGCCTCTCAGTAAGGTTTAGAAGGGGCTGGGGACAGGAGAGCATCGCGGCGCCTGATTAATGCAGCCCAGAACATCATCGGCTGCTCCTTGCCCTCCCTGGAAGTCGCTGCCACCTCCCGCGGCCTCAGCAGAGCACAGAAAATCTGCTCAGATCCCTCACATCTGGGCCAGTGTCTCTTCTGCCTTCTACCCTCTGGCAAAAGATACAGAATCCACAGGTGCAGACAAACCATTTCAAAAACAGTTTCTACCCATTTAGACTCTTAAATGCACATGAGCAACCCCCACGGGTTCCAAATCCAAGACAATAACTACACAGTAGTTTACCTGCCCCCACTGTTTTTGGTATTGTGCATTCATTCAACAAAGTGCAATATACAATTACTGGAGATTGTTTGTACATGTTTCTTTTTTTTTTTCTATTTTGCTACGATACAAGTGCGATATAATATATTATGCATACACTGTCACACTGTATACATAAATATTTCTATATACACCATATATACTGTTCCACCACATCCCAAAGGTTCCTCTATTGGATTGAGATCTGGTGACTGTGGAGGCCATTGGAGTACAGTGAACTCATTGTTATGTTCAAAAAAACAGTTTGAGATGATATGAGCCTTGTGACATGGTGCATTATCCTGCCGTCAGTAGATGGGTACACTGTGGTCATAAAGGGATGGACATACTCAGGTAGGCTGTGGCATTTAAACCATGCTCAGTTTGTACTAAGGGGCCCAAAGTGTGCCAAGAAAATATCCCCCTCACCATTACACCACCACCACCAGCCTGAACCGTTGATACAAGGCAGGATGGATCCATGCTTTCATGTTGTTTATGCCAAATTCAGACCCTGCCATCCCAATGTCTCAGCTGAAATCAAGACTCGTCAGACCAGACAATGTTTTTCCGATCTTCTATTGTCCAATTCTGTCTTGATCACCTCTGCATTTCTAAATGCATTGAATTGTATGTGTATTTCTATTGTATTTTGTTAGTCATCTTTCTTACTCTATTTATGCATTCTAAATGTGTTCTTGTTTGTGTTCTTGTTCTTGCATTGGAGGAGAGATGCTCTTGTTATATGCTGAGATGTACATTGACAATAAATTCTATTCTGTTTTATTTTACTCTATTCTAGAAGCATGTGGGTTTAATACAACCAATCAGAGAAGATCAAGGAAACATTTTCAGGTCTAATTGGGGTCAAATGTGGTCTAGAGGTCCGAGAACCTGACCACAGAGGCCACAGAGAAGGCCTAAGAATATGAACATCAAATGTGATTGGTTAAAGGAACAGTATCAATATGATATGTTTTAAGCTTCTGCCACCTGCAGTTTTAACTGTGAAGGCTCAAGCAGATTTCTTTGACTCTGGCAACACATGACAGCTGAAATATAAAAGCTGTAATGCAAAGGTACACTCTCAGGAGCACCGCAGCTGAGAGACAGACAAGCCACAAAATGAAAGGAACAGGCTATTGTAAATAATTTAATAAGATTAAATGGAAACTGTTAAAATGTAAGTCAGTGATTTTGATGAAGTTTAGGCCAGCAGAGAAGACTTTGCTGGCCCTGATGGCCCACCACTTCATATTGTTTCATGGGTTCCGAGATAATTTAGCATTCTGTATTCATATTCCGATAGGGCTGAAATAATAGTTTGTCTTTTTCTCTCTTTCTGAACATGAAGCCAGTTTTCCGTAGCAAGGTACTGAGGCATAATTGCCCTGTTTGAACAACAGAAGATGTGAGAAGATGGTGGTGTGTTACTCAATAAAAACAGATCTCTGGACAAGCAGAGCTATGCAGCCAGACATGAGTCTGACTGTAGGTGTTGTTCTTATGTTATTCTTCTATTCAGCAGTAGCACGGAAGAAGTGGTTCATATTTAGTGGTTAAATATACAGATCAAACCATTTTTAGTTTGATAAAAAGATGAAAGTAAATTTTAGAACTCACTGCCAGAGAGACAATAAACGTTCCGATCCTGGTCCTGGTCCAGGACCTGGAGGACCTCTGACTGCACAGGGTTAACATGTCCCAGGAGACACACACACACACTCATACAGAGTGCACCGACCTAATCCCCCACAAAGCAGCAGCAGCTTTAGTGTAATTCACGCCGCAGCTGTCCACTGCTGGAAGAATTGAGAAATTGTCCTGCACATGTTCAGCTGCAAGAACAAATGCCACAGAGCAGAGCAAATGAAAAAACAAGATGGACACCCTCCCCACACACACGTACCCCCACTGTCAGAACACACACTTGACCGCATATATGCACACACATGCATACATCCAGCATACTGTAAACACATATATGGCAATGATGCATGAAGTCAGACTGAGGAGGAGAGCAGGTGGAGGCTACCAGTGGTTTAATAGCAGAGAGCACAACATATGTGTAAGTGTGAAAAAAGAATCTCTTCAAGTCCCATGCGCATAATAGGATAATAGATCAAATTATACATCTTGTCCTGTGAGTTAAACTCAAACTAGATGAGGATGAACATACAGAACAGGTTTACCACTCAAACAAATCTGAACGTGTTTTTCTTCACTTCACTTGCTGCTCAATACACCTTGTCATGTGGAACAAGATGTTATCGTGATGCACGTTTTTGTTTTTCCGTGAATTAAGGTTTTGAGACAGAGAGCACCACACACAAGCTTGCCTGTCTGAATTCATCCTGCATTTAAAAGTTGCAGTTAGTGACAGGGAGACTCAGGTAGATATTTTTGTTGGCTTTACACCTCTGAAGGTGTCTGCTGAAGCTGAAAGCAGAACAAGAAAATACACACACACGGACAAAAAAAAAACATGCCTGCTGGTTTGAAGTGCTTTAGCTCTGGTAACGCTCCGTCATATCTTTGGCTCAGGAGTGGTTCTGTGAATGTCCATGCCGAAAGAGGCGGTGCAGGCTGTTAGGATGAAAGCAAGATACAATGAGAGAGGGTTTGAGTGTGACAGGGAGGTAAAACGTTCTCAGATCCCTGGAGAGAGAGCACTGTTTCTAATAACAAATGTTCCCATGATATAGTCTAATAAATTCTTTCTACTCACAGCTCTGGGAAGTTTCAGAATCTGACTGGAACAACACATTGATAGAACGACCCACATCATTTTAGCCCTGTTGGCTAAGTCATCTATTGATGCTTACACAGCCTTAGTAGTGAGAGATTTCATTCATAAATATGTTTCACTTATGTATTTGGCAATGGAATCAGATGGAAGATATTGCTGTCACATATTACTTCAACAAAACCAGATGCTCTAATTAATCTCAGAGAGCTCTGAGAAACTGTGACAAAACAGACAAAACACTGTGTGACTTAATCAGCTTTTATTTTATGACTTATTATTAGTAGTCTTAGTGTGACATGCTGATTGTCGGTATTTGTCTGTCTGAGGACTTGCATACACATACTTACATGGCTGTAATTCTTCATATGCCTTGTTAACTTCTTCAGAGTTGAATCCACATTTCATATTGTTAAATTTGAACTAAGTCGTCTAGGGCAGCACAGTGACTGGGGTGTTTCTGAGTGGAGTTTGCATGTTCTCCCTGTGTCTCCCACCAGGTCGTGCATATCATTAGGTTGACTGGTGATTCTAACTTGGAAGAACAAATTGATTGATTGATTGGCCCTTTGTGACATATTAACCAAGATCACACATTTACAACTTTACTCCAATTATAGTATCATATGACCGTGAGCCATATATTTGTTTTTCAGCTTCCAGCCAGGAAGAGCAATGATTAGAGGTATCTTTTCCCAAAGAGGCCGTGTTCAGCAGTCCCATGGTGTTGGAGTGTTCAGCCATTTGTGTGTGGCCTTTATGTTTCATCAAGTTTTCATCATAGTAGGTTATTTAGAAAGTGGGTTGAGCAGTTGCTTTGTTTGTGCTGAGCCTAAAGCTGTTACCGTGTGTTTAAAATAAAGCCTTCACTGAAGCACCATTACTTCTTGGGAGGAGGGAAAGCAGGGAGTTATCTCATATGTTAAGTTCAGGGTTTCCTTTAAGCAGGTTGTAACAAGTGCATATGGACCCTTCCCTTCAAGTTTACCCAGAGTCAGTCTCAAAAACACTTAGAAAGCATAATGAGAAGATGTAATTATTTCAGGCAACTTAAAAATAAAGTCAGCCTTGTTAGCATATTGCCATACCGTTGGACGATTTCCTTAACTTTCCAGGTGCTCTCGCACAGATGCAAGTGGATGAAGTACAATATTCAGATCCTGTAATTGAGTGAAAGTAGCTGGTATCAAACAGTGAAAACAGTTGGGGATCTCCACTGATTCTCAACCTCAGGTTCAGCCATCGTCACATAAAGTCCCGAACAGTCACGAATCATAAAGGGAAAAAAAACAAAAAAACAGTAGTTGCTCATTTTTATAAAGTCCTTTGGCGAAGTGTACTAGGGACACTGGAGGAAACGCACCAGCAGAACATTAAGTGTCTCTGCTCAAAAGGGGACTCTTTCAATCTAAATTCAGACTGTGTTTGAATTTAGATTGAACATGTGTGTGTGTGTGTGTGTGTGTGTGTGTGTGTGTGTGTGTGTGTATGTGTGCATGTGTGTGTGATACATTCTCAGCATGTCTATGGTCTTACTGAGCATTAGTCAACACATTTACCAACATGCCAGACGACTCAGGAAACATGCTGCAGTATGTCTTGCCACCTCATGGGGGAAGAGCTGGGTTTAATATGGGTGATGAGGCTGAAGACCAAATCTCCTTGTCTAAATATGTTGTTTACATTGCTAGTCCTGGTCAGCTTGTGAAAATAGCTGTAGACAGTCTTTTGTGGCTTTTTATGGTTAGGTTTAAAGCCCAGAAATAACTCTGATGACTGATGGTTAGAATGGCTGTCAATGAGAACGTACAAACACTGATTGTTTTTTTTGTTTTTTTCCATGCCAATGTTAAAGAAGGGTCATGGTCAATCAGCAAAAGGAACACTAACAACCTCTTTGCAGATACGTTTTCTGGGCAACGTGCATTTTATTTCCCATAGGAAGGTTTACCAAGGCTCTGGTGTACGTGGAAGACAGTACACGTTAAAGTTTGACTTATATTGAAATTTTCATAATCAACATGTTGAATGTGGAACGTGGGTACACGTTCAGATCTGAGCAACTTTGACACGAACCAGACCTGACAACTATGTCGAGGCACATCTAAAACAGCATTACTTGTGGGGAGCACCGATCATGAGACTAGCCACGGTGTGTTTGTGGTGTCTAAGAGTGGGCACATGGTGACTTAAAGCACTTCAAGGACCTGCTGCTAATATTTTGACCAACAGTGTGTTAGGTGAAGATGTCATATGTTTTAGCTGTATTGTAAATATGAGAGCAATTCAGATAGACATTCAAAAGACAGAGATGATGGGATCACTGTACAATGGCGCTGATGATACGTGTATTCAGTGTGTGGCTCATATCAGACACTAAAAACCTGACTATTTTGGCATATGCAGTTTTATTTTCAACCAATAGTCAGAAAAAAACAGCCAATTCATTGACATAGACTTAGAATTTATTGTCCCCATGGGGAAATCGCTTTCCATAGCCTGTCTCCATTCCACAACAGTGCAGCACAGAACAAGACACACGGTAAAAGACACAAGAGACACACACATTTAAAGCAGACAAAACAGTATCAAACATTTATCCGAGTCCACACTCTGACCCATTTAGACCTTTTATTAAGGGCAGCTATGGCATTTGATAATAGATTAACCAGATTAAACATCATTCATCATTAATTATTTTTAAAAATGCCAAAAATGCTGATTTGATCTTCTCAACTGAAGTAGCCTGTATGTGTTTTCTGTGGTCTGTTCATTTCACTTTAGGGCTTTAAGACGCTGAGAAAGGACCACACTGAATTTAAAAAAATGGTACAAGATTAACTGAAATCATCTAAATCTCAATTTAAAAAAAGTAAGCCCTGGCTTAAATTACTGTAAATGAATACAGCATTGCAGCTGATCTTCTCTGACTTTTAATCAGTAGATTATGTTTAAAATTAAACGGAAGTCTTGTTCAAAACAATACACTCATATTAAAAGTTGCCTGATCCTCTCTCCTCATTTTAAATATCATCACTGGACAAGCTTGTCACAAGCTATTTCTGACATGTTTGGAAAATTCACTCGGTTGAACATCATCCTATACAAACAAATGGGTGTCTTACTGAAAGACATAAACGTTTCTCATCCCGTCTCTCATTTTACATTTGAGGCATTTTGCTGACACTCTTTATGCAAACTGACTCCACGGAAAGGCAATGGGATAGTTAGAAAACACATGCCGCGTTGTACCGTGAACACGGTATCAGAAGCATATACTGTTTTAACACTGGGACATCTGATGAGGATAGAGGCTCGCCAAAGACATGCCTCAGGCCTCTGGTACCCACGTTAGAAAACCAATACGAAATCTTAGTGGATCTGGCTGTAATCTGACTTGGTGTAGGTAAGTGTTTGGGACTCAAATAGATCTGTGGAAAGAAGGGAGTCTTTTTTTTTTCCCTGTATTTTCCAACTGCTGATTTTTGATGACAGAGCTCTGTGCTGGTGGAACATTCCGGACACCATACTCCTCCCATGAAAACAGCATGCTCAACATGATCTTAAGGCTTTATTAAACTCTCATCCTGGCGCATCTTTTCCTGACAAGTCATACCCAGAGAAAGGTCACATACCCGGACCCGGGCCCTCAGTGACGCTCTAGACTAAAATAGTGTCATAAAGTCATCCATCAAACAAGTAGGCCAAGGGTCAGTAACAAGCTGTCATCCAAGGGAAACCACAGAGTTCGAACTGAACCCAATGGGAAACTCCCAGAATACTCTTCAATTCAATCTCCACTTTGGAAGACTGTAAAATATTTCAGATTTATTTAGCCAAACAGCCACTGGTGTCAGTACAAAAAGTATCATGACAGAAAATTATATCCAAAAGCAAACATAGTCGTGAAAATATATAATATTTGCTGAATTACTCTACAGACCGACTGCTTATCAGTCTTATCCATGCATAATCAAGCAATAACATATCACTATGTTCCATGTTACGACTTGGCGAGTAGTTACAATTCATTTTATTGCCCAATAAAAATGTACCCCGATACAGACAGCTAATCCCCCACAGTCATCTTTATCTTGTTTTATTTGCTAGGATCCAGTTCATTACTACAGACCATGAGCATGCAGTACCATTGGTGGGGAAAAATACCCGTAGGGGTGAATGGAAGCATAGTGTTATGTCGTTAATCTCTTGAACCCCTGACCCCACACAATGAAGCAGCTTGTTTGCATGATTTCCATAGTTAATGGCAGACTAACACACATGTTCATGAGGAGGGTTGCACTGTTGCACTAATTATACAACTAAATATAATGGAAAGGAAATTGCAAGTATCCTTGAGTTGTAATTTAGTTGAATCCAATTTAAATTTTCAGTAGGGATGAGAAAGATTCAGCAAAATCTCCTGAATTTCCTGAATTCCAGTAGTTATTAGTGAGATAATGAAAAGCACACATCCTAGGGATCACAGAGCACAAATTTGTTTTGCATATAATATCTTCAAATGATTCTCTTCTCTGTAATTTCTTATACTTGCAGGAAACAAGGGATTGCAAAGATCAAACATGCGTCATTATACATGACTGCTCATACCTTCTGGCCTCTTATTATTTATTTATTGATGGCACAAACAAGTGGAAGTGCATACTGATAATTAACCAACGTGCTGACATTACAAGAAGACAGAGATTTTGAACTGTTGTTAAAACTGAACAGGATATACAGTGAACTATATCAAGTTAACTGCAGGCTGAGTAGGTCAGCTCAGTATTGTCTATACCTACAGTTGATAAACATAGACAGCACATTGACATTTGGTTATTTATTTATTTCTAAGAGTGACAGCAGGAATTATGACAAATCAGAGAGTTGGAAATGAGAACCAAATGCCTGTTACATAGCAAATTCTGACTCTAAATCACAGGTGCATACAGTATTTTTTTTTTCTTTTATGCCCTGAGAAATGTAATTAACAGACACCGTTGTCAAAGAGCCAAGTAATATTTGTTGTAACAGATTAAAAAATGTGTTAGATTAACTTTTTTATTTAATAAAGTGGAAAACGCTTGCATTGAGAATAAAACTACATTCAGTTAGTGATTAAAACAGTATATCAGCAGGCCTTGATGAATGGTCAAGGTTTAAATGAATGGCATGAGGCGTCAGTCAGTGGGACTTCAACCAGTGTGCCTGCATGGTGAAAGACACAAGTCACATCAACAGAAAAATGCTGAACTACTGGGTACACAAAACTCCATCTTCTCCATCCTCCACTCAGCATCACTTCATGTGACAATCAATACCACTGCCCTCTTCATCTGGACCTCAAACTCAACCCTTCAGTCTGAGAAAACCCTCCCTCCTCATGTGTGCCCAGAGACAAAGAGCAGACCTGACTCTGTCTGAAACTGATCTCTGGTTTGAGCCCAAAACAAAATGAAAACAAAACAAATCACAGCCCTCTTCCCATGCTCCCCGCCATTCATATTCATCCCGTAAGAAAATAACAAACCTATTAGTGCTGATCATCAGCCATAAATATCAAACAATCGCTGGGCCCAGATGGGGAGGATTATGTCGCCTTAAAGTCATTACCATCACATCCTCTCCTTAAGCTTCCAATTCCCCGTTTCAGCTGCATTGTAATACCCCACCGCAGATCACTTTCCCATATTAAACTCACTGTTTGCCGATGAGCTTATTAATGCCTTTGTTTTGCTGTGCCGAAACAAGGGCCCTCCATTCAAGAAGATAAAAGTCTTGAGCGTGATTAATGTGATTTAGTCTCAAATGGGTCCCAACGCTGTGGAAACAGGCAGAACGGGGCTCGAGTGGGGCTCTTCCTAGGTGGCGGCAGGCATTCTTTTCTCAACGCCCGTCTCCTTTGAAGTGAGGACAGTGCATGTTTCACGCTAAAAGTGGCTGTCAGAAGTTGGGCCGGGTTTATAACAGGCCGTAACCTGAGAGCGTAGAGGGGCTTAGGCTTCCCCCGCCAGAGTTTTGATATCAATTAGATTTGTAGTCACCTGATACGGCGAGTGCCTAGCACTGAACATCTGCACGGGATAATGAGAGAAGGAGGCGGAGGCCCTGCAACTCTGCTGTGGTACCTTGGCACTGCTGGAACACACACATGAAACATAGACCAACGCTGATGAAACAGATCCTCAGAGCAGCATTACACCATCTATTCTCCCAGACCTGGAAATAAACACCCAGCACACACCTCCATGAATAACCAGGCACACAAAACATATTGTATATCACACTGTGCTCATGAAAATCTTTGTGCAAAAATATGCATCATCGCAAATAAAAGCAATAAACCAGACAGTCTGTTGCGCCACGAATATTATCTGTCCCTCACTCACTTTTTTTTAGTTCTCACCCTTTATTCTCCTCACAGAAAGAGTAATATTCATTCAACTTCATCATCTGGTGATCAGTCATGTTCTGCACGCACTGTTATGTTACAGAAGGCCCTAGTCACATGTGATTTGTATGACCTGAAGATATGTCTGTGTCAATAAACGATTGGAGAACTCTGTGTTTTTACCTCAAAGCTACTGATAATACAGATGTTATCCCCAGATATATTAATCAGCTCCAGCTTTAGTGAAGTGGCCAGCACCTTAATGCACCAGTAAAAAGAATACAATGCACAAAAATGTCATCCGTCTCATCATCCTTCCTGACTTCACTCTTCTGATTTGTTGTGCATGTTTTCTTTCCTCCATCCATGCAACATCCTCCTCTAGCAAGAAAGAGCAAAAAAAAAAAGTCATGGAAAAAACAAAACTCAAAACAAATCAAAAAGCCTGTTGAGATATTTAAGGCCAGTCTTCATCAGTACAGACTAAATGATTTTCATGAGTCTGCATGATGTACATGCGTGTGCATAATGTGTCACGTGTATTTCGTCCACCACCTCCATCCCATGATGTTAAACTGTCTGAATGAGGGCTTAACTGTGTGGCAGTGATCGTGCTCAGATGATGGCGTGCAGCAGTGTGTCATCTGTTGACACTCTACTGGGGGAACGTCTCCCAGCTGGATGTTAACAAGATGCTGAGAGGCTGATGTAGTGGATGACTCCTTTTCCCAGCAGCCACCAGCACAACACACAGACGTCTAGCAGAAAACTTTACAGACACCTCACCCATGCTATGTAACAGCTGTATAACATAACACCTGAGCAGGTGAAAGTTCTAATGGAAGTCACATCCCATTCTGTTCCTTCGGTTTTGTTAGCAACTCTACACTAATTAGCAACCTTGCAAATGCAAATTCAACTGTTCCCCCCAAGCATTGTTCGACCTGCTAAAAAGACTGATGTCACTATTGCTCACATATTTTAACAGCTATTTATTTTTTTTTTTACACTAAAATACGACACTCCTGGAGCAAATTTAAAAGTCAAACAAAGTAAATATAAAGTACTGCAGGACTAGATGCCATAACCCATCCATGTAGCCTATGACAGTGACTCGACCATCTGACTCTCTCTATAAAAACACTACCCAAGCCCTAGTTGGCACTGTCTTCATTTTGCCACTCAGGTTAATCAAATCAAACTTTATTTATACAGTGGGGGAAATAAGTATTTGATCCCCTGCTGAATTTGTAAGTTTGCCCACTTCCATAGAAATGATCAGACTCTGGTTTTTATGGTTGTTTACTGGTTATGGGTATAGACAGAATATCAGTCGAAAATGCATAAAAAACACACAATCTAAAAGTTATAAATTGTTATGTATTTTATTAAGGGAAATAAGTATTTGATCCCCAAGCACAACACAAGTCAGTACTTTGTAGAGAAACCTTTGTTGGCAAGCACAGCGATGAGACGTTTCTTGTAGTTGGTCACCAGGTTTGCACACAGCGCAGGAGGGATTTTGGCCCATTCATCTTTACAGACAGTCTCTAAATCCTTCAAGTTTCTTGGCTGCCTCTTGGAAACTCGGAGCTTCAGCTCCCTCCACAGGTTTTCGATCGGGTTAAGGTCTGGAGACTGACTAGGCCACTCCATGACCTTAATATGCTTCTTCTTGAGCCACTCCTTTGTTGTCCTGGCAGTATGTTTTGGGTCATTGTCATGTTGGAAAACCCACCCACGAGGCATCTTCAGTGTTCTTGCTGAGGAAAGAAGGTTTTTGTCCAAGATGTTACAGTACATGGCTGCATTCATTGGCCCCATAATGCAGTGGAGTTGCCCTGTACCCTTTGCTGAAAAAAAGCCCCAAAACATGATGTTTCCACCTCCATGCTTAACCGTGGGTATGGTGTTCTTTGGGTCATACTCACGTTTTTTCATCCTCCAAACACGGCGGGTCGAGTTAATGCCAAATAGCTCAACTTTGGTTTCGTCAGACCACAGCACTTTCTCCCAAGCCTTCTCTGAGTCATTTAGATGTTCACTGGCAAACTTAAGGCGGGCCTGTACATGTGCCTTCTTGAGCAGGGGGACCTTGCGGGCACTGCAAGAGTTCAATCCATAACGGCGCAGTGTGTTGCCAACTGTTTTCTTGGTGACGGAGGTCCCAACTGCTTCCAGATCATTTACAAGCTCCTGCCGTGTTGTTTTAGGCTGCTCCCTCACCTTTCTCATCATCATCCTCACTCCATGAGGCGAGATTTTGCGGGGAGCTCCAGACCGAGGACAGTTGATGGTCCTTTTATGGGTCTTCCACTTGCGAATAATGGCACCAATAGTTGTCACCTTCTCACCAAGCCTTTTGCTGATGGTTTTGTAACCTATACCAGCCTTGTGCAGGTCTACAATCTTGTCCCTGACATCTTTTGACAGCTCTTTGGTCTTGCCCATGGTGCTGTAGAAGTTGGAATGTAAGAAACTGATTCTTAGAGCAGGTGTGCTTTATATACATGACGAGTTAAGATCAGGAGTATTGGTAATTAGTTGACTGAGCACAGCTGTGTGCCACATGCGCACCAGCCAATCTGTAGGAGCCTGAATTCTAAGTGAATTGTTGGGGATCAAATACTTATTTCCCTTAATAAAATACATAACAATTTATAACTTTTAGATTGTGTGTTTTTTATGCATTTTCGATTGATATTCTGTCTATACCCATAACCAGTAAACAACCATAAAAACCAGAGTCTGATCATTTCTATGGAAGTGGGCAAAATTACAAATTCAGCAGGGGATCAAATACTTATTTCCCCCACTGTAGAGCACCTTTCATGCATAGACATGCAACACAAAGTGCTTTACACACATAAATCGAAACAATTACAAGTAAAACCCCTCCCTTCCCCACCCACCATACCACACACACACACACACACACACACACACACACCTGCACACTCTCACTACTGACAATAGGGAGACATGGCACATGACACTGAGGATTGAGGAAGCGCTATCTTTGGGGCCATTCACACTGGGAGGAGTCACAGGCTGTGCCACAGGGGGCACCAGCACCCAGGCCTCCCGACCCGGACAGCCAAGGGACAGCCGGACCGAAGCGACCCAGGGACACCGCTCCCAGCATGGAGGACCCCCCTAAGGAGACACTGGAGTTAAAGCTAAAAACTAAAAACATAAGAAAGGATAAAAACTCTGAAAAGAAAAAGTAAATAGAGTGAACAGCTAAACACACACACACACACACACACACACACACACACACACACACACACACACATATATATAAAATAAGATAGAATCACATAAGAACATAAGAAGAACTTAAAAGCCTGATTAAAAAGGTGAGTTTTTCACCGTCTTTTAATTGTTGTTTCCACTTCCTGCCTCCCTTTTAGCAGGGAGGCAGGACTGGGGACTGAAGCTTTCGCCAAAACGAAGTCATCACCAGGATTTAACTAAGCAAATAGGTTCAAGCCTCCTATCGGATAATTACTGCACGGGCGGTAGCAAGTTATTTAACTGCAACTGATGGAGTGAGTTGCTTCTCATTTCTTAAGCAACCAGGTGGAAAGACACATCCTGTGGTCATGGAAAAGATGTTAGTCTGTTTGAGAAGGGTCAAATCAGAAGATTGAAGCAGAAACTACTAAACTTGTGTTCAGAACTGTCCAACACATGATTAAAAACTGGAAGGATAGTGGGGAACCCTCGTCTGATGAGTCCAGATTTACCCTGTTCAAAAGTGATGGGGCATCAGGGTAAGAAGAGAGGCAGATGAAGGAATGCCCCCATCGTGCCTAGTGTCTACTGTACAAGCCTGGGGAAGGCAGTGCCATGGTCCTGTTCAGTTGCTGAAAGTTGCTGAATGAGGTTGCTGACTACCTGAATATACTGAATGACCAGGTTATTCCATCAATGGAAATTTATTCCCAGATGACACGGGCATATTCCACTTTGACAATGCCAACATTCATGCGGTATCTTTGCTGAAGTGCACAGTCTACACCGATAGAGTCTGAAACCATAGGTACAGCATCAAATTAGGTGTTCAGCAACGTAAAACTACAGAACAAAAAAAGCGTTAAGAACATAAAAAAGTGTTGCAGGTGTCAGCTGCTTCTTACTCAGTCCCTGGAAGCTACATGCCCGCTGCAGATGAGAGGGTACCATTTTAAAGTCCAGTGAGAACACTAAGAGCAGAGATGAGGTTGGACGACACAGGAAGTCGTGCTCCCTTGGGGCGTTGCCCGAACCTGCCCCATAATTGACGTTCACTATGTTACTCTGCCAACCACTTGCAAACGGTGTGCAAACAACCCTGCAGCTGTCTCATGTTTCAAAGTCAAGTCCTCAGCTCCAGCTGTGGAGCGGGAGGGGGTGGCTTTTTTTCACTATCCAACACTGAGAGCAGACCAGAGAGAGGTTGAAGACAGAGGAACGAGCATGTTTGATAAACTGCAGATGTCCTGGAGGATAAGCTGAAGTTGCTGACAGGCTCCCTGAGCTAGAACACCCTGCACAGCAGCGGTCATGCAGGCTGATCAAGTCACTAGCATAACAGCAACATTGAAAATACTGATTTTTAATAATGCAAGAAAAGTTTGTTGAAATAAGAACTTAAAATGACAACTGAAGTTACAATATGAATGCCATAGGCGGCTCGTATCATCACATCATCACATGAGTATTTTGAGATAGTGTTGGCACTTTCGTAACCGGAATTCCCATTGTGTTAGTGTAACAGGGTGAGTCACGTACTCCAGCGTGGGCCATGGCATGCTCATTCCCAGTACAGGAGAAACTGAAGAAATCGTGAGGGCAGATGATGAAAAGGTGGTACAAAAAAGAGAGGCCGTGGTTGCAAATCCATGCTGCAAGTAGAAGATGCTCAGACATAGGCTTCTACTGTGATGAAATATGTCTTTACACGTAATTATTAACATAATTATACTCTATAATCTGTTATCAACTTTAGGGAAGACTCTGAAGTAAGGAGCTCTGTATTGATTTAGAAGCATTCAGGATCTTATGGTGCCCACTCAGACTTTACCCTTGACTTTGGTACTTTGTCAGTAACCTTACCCTGACTGAACCCTCCCCTTTTGTCCTTGCTGACCCCTCACCAGAGCAAGCCTGAATTTACATTCTTTACCAATCCTTTAAGCTCAGCAACCAAGACGCTCTCATCCCCTGATCATAACAGACCTGTTGACACGTCCAGCCCAGTCCCTGAACGCAGTTTGTCCCCTTCAGCTCGTCTAATTGGCTCACTGAGAGAAACAAGATGTTGTAGGAAGAGAGATAGGAGGAAAGACCTATCCCGCTAAATCTTCTAGTTGCTGTTGACGGTGATCCACCATAACAAGAACAGCTTCATTAGTAGAGGATAAGCAGAATGTGGATGGCAGGTCAAAGGTCAGGGATGATGTGTGAAGGACTAAACACCTGCAGAGTGAAGCTACGGACACATGAACCAGCTTCAACCTTTTTACAAGCAAATTAAAGACATCACTGTACTGTTTTTAGTTAATGCTTCTAAATAACCAGAACAAGCTGCACTATTAGCACATTATAAAATAATAATGGTTAGGTCAAAGACGTTATGTATTGTTAAGTTAGCATACTAACCAGGGAACTCAATCTGTTCAGTCTTGTAACATCACTTGGTACCCCAAGAAGACCCCGAGGGCATATTCTAATGTCACTTGCGTTGAAGGACAAGTAGTTAATGAATGGAACTGTAAATGCGAAAATGGATAACAGGCTTCAAAGCAACCATTTGAAGAAAAACAAGAGACAGCACCACTGGCTATCAACTATCAACAAACTAACTGAAATTTAGTTTGTTATTGATTATTATTTGTGATTGATTATTTGTAAGTGCACTGTAAGTAAACACATCTTGGTAGCTCCAGATTATTGTTTTGGCAGTGATCATACGTTTGCTAAGTTAGCTGTTTATTGATAGCCTACCTAGTTTTGACCGGTCAGTCAGTTAGCTCGTCATCTAGCAAGCCAACAGAATCTACTTTTATACAGCAAATAAACCTGACATACTGATCCTGTTTGGACAATTCAAAATGAACCTGTAGTGCTAACCTTAACCCTAGATACTGAAGGTGCAAACCATACACCGTAAAACATTCCTAGTCATTTGGCTGTGGCCGCTTACCTACTATTATGTTGCAGAAACTGAGCAAAACCAAGTTATAACTTAAACTACAGACTCACACCACACACAGAGGTTATAAGACAGCAGGGATTGTTAATGTTGAGATAGTGTATTATTTGTCATGTTCATCATCATTAATTAGCGGGATCGACTGCTAAGATATTCAACCAAATAAATAGAACTGAGATAGATATTAACATCATTACAGTGGTCATAATCGAGACAACTTCATTTTTGTACTAGATAACATATCGTGGCATTTAACTCATGGTATGGTGTGTGTGTATGTTCCAAAATATACTGAGTCTAGATTCTGCCTGATTATTTCTGGCCTTGTACACTGCAAAGGACTGTAATCTGACATACTGTAGTACAACACTGAAGGGTTTTCTACCCTCTAACCTCTACAACGGGAGTGAAATCAACAAGTTCCTTCCAATAAGTAAAAAAAGAGCCAGTAACGAAATTACTGGGAATAAGATTGAAATACAAATTATGACACAACATGAACTTGTGACACTTGGAAACAGCTAACAGCTCTGACTGGTAATTTTGCCATATTATGACTCATCATGTTGATATCAAAGCTATGAGACATTCTCATTTCCCAGTGCGGATCTGTGGGGATTAGTTGTTATAACTTCTCATCTCTCTGTCCATGACCACCCAGGACAAAGATGGCCGCATGGAATCCGTAAAGGTTTTGGTGTGTGTATACAATGCTTACACAAAGAAGTCAACAGAGCTGCATGTACAGTTCTTACTTGTTTCTCTACTAGGAATGTTGTGAAGAGAAAAGATAAACACAAGTTATTTTATGCTATTGTGAAAGCCACTTCCTGAACAGTTGTTTAATCTGTACGTCTTCATCTGAGCAGCATCTCAGAAAAGGCATCTAGTTTTATCTTTATTTTAAATTCCACAGCCTCTGCACAAATCCTAAACAGGAATAAACAGTGTCTAATCATGACTACCATTAGAAAGCCAACTTCTTTTTTTATCATTTACATTTCACAATGAATTCAAAGTGGCTCCACAACATTTTTGGAGTCTTGCTATTAAGAGCTACTGTCTGATTGTTGGCTGTGGACGCATGCCTGAGGCCTTACTGTCATAAAACTCGCTCTAATCAATTACAGCATGCAGCTGCAGTGTGTTGAGCTGATCGTGTTTCCCATTCGGAGCACCTGCTATTAGCCATGATCACAACTCTCCGCGGCTGAAAACCCTCTGACTCACACCAGCCTCACAGTTGGCCCGACCACTGACAGGGCATCTACACACACCCAGGCACACACACAAACACACATGCATACATATCAGCTTACACAGCAGCGTGCGTGCCAACAGCTAACACGCTCCTCCACGCACAGCCTCACAAACTTTGTCATTTTATTTTCGTGCCCGTCACAATTTCACACGTCTTTTCCGGGTGTGGTTGGATAATCCCTCGCGGGGCAAACGCCTGCGGGCCGATGGGGCCACAGCGTGCCGGGCCGAGACCGTCACGAACCACAAAAATACATGCGGCCCGAGTCAAAGTGCACTCGGAATTCTGGGGGCTTTCTTGGTTCTGCGACAAAACTTCATCTCACTTTTCCAGGGGCTTTCATTAGGGAGGATGGAATGGTTACACATAATCAGTAAAAGACAATCTCTGTGAGGGGCAGCATTTCTTTGTATTCACTACTAATTTGGGGAATATAGGAAAGTGTAAATGAAAGCCATAGTATGATTTATATCTATTAAACAAGCATTTGGAGGCATCCATGTGGACCAGTTTACTCATACCAGTAGGTATCCAACCCCAGTGTTGTTAATACATTTTATTTGGGGCCTGGTATGACCCGTACTGAACCACAAACACTCTAATAATCTAATACATGTTTAAGTTTTGCCATTGGAGGGACAGGGATGCTTCAAACATAACATTTAACATTGAAATCTGATGAAAAAAACATCCTGGGTGGGAGATGTACTTTCACTACTTAAGGTCATTGGAGTTGGTCATAAAAACCCAACAACACTCTGATGCTCCCCATGTGGAATACTATAGTGTGCCCTGGCTATCCTTAGTATGGCCATATCCCTCTGTATGGCACATGAATCACGGGAACATACTGCAGTCAGTGGGACTCAGGAGAATAATCCGGTCCAGCGGTTTATCTCCTTCCTGAATTTACAACTCATCACTGTGAAACACCGTCATGCTTTGAGAGTGGAGTCAGCTCTTGTTAAAAACAAGGATTACCTCACCGATCCTATGACGCTCTGACACAGACATTCTTTCCAGTTTACCGTTTGGAGTGTAATGAATCCACCCCCTCTGAAGCCTGTTTGTCTGTCCATCACTCCAGAAGAGATTAAAAACTGTACTGGTGGGCCAAGGAGGAACGAAGATACTTTTTATAGGAATAACACTATTCACAAAAATGGATTCTCTTAAAGTGGCCTTAGAATATTAGCATCCCGTGTAGAATTCAAACCACAGCAAATGTGTTTTATTCTACATCGGAGTAATAATAAAGAATTTAAAAAACTGATGTCGCAAGATGGCGCCATCCTTATCCCCAGGAAATGCAAGGAAGTGGGGACACATTCTTCATATTTATATACAGTCTATGTAAAATCCATGGGACTTAATAATGTTACCTTAGAATGTTATGTATAATGTCTTGTCACTCTTTTTAAACAATACTGCCAACCATTATTTGGGCAGACATGTTTTTAATAATATCTAAAATGTGATGTTTGAAATCCCTGCTCATATATACATATGTACAAATCATACTCTAGAGATATTTGTTCCAGTCTCTTGTGATATCTGATGCTCTTTCATTCTCACATTCAAAGATTTTAGACAAATCAAGAAAAAGTCAGCACAAGAATTAATGCTTATAGTTCACGGTCTGATGTCACTAAGGGATAAATGTAAGGACGATCTTATCTATGCAGCTGCAGTTTCTTCCTTGCTCCACACAGATCTGCTGTCATCTGTCACTATTTTGTCTGAATGTTGAAGTCAGCCTACGACTGTAATGGGGCCTGCGGTTCCCCAGTGGAAGTGGAGTCAAAAATGGGTGGGGTGATGTGGGTGCAGAGGTTAAAAGTCAAGGGTGACAGTGGCTGCTGTAAACAGTAGTGGGGGCTGTTAGCGGGCAGGTACAGCCAGAGTTTTATTTATGAAGCTGCAGCCTCGGCCGGGGTCACGGTTGCCATTGGCGATGGGGGGTTGTTACCTCGCCCACGGGGATAGGAAGTTGGTCACGGGGTCAGGGGTCGAGGGGGTGGGGAAAGGGGCGAGAGGGATGTGTGTACGTGTGTTTGTGGGCATAGAGGGGGTCAGATTGACAGGTGGGACGCTGCCACAGACCGGTCACACCTGCTCTGCCTGTCAATCAGCATCCAGCCATGAGTGTGCGGTTACAGTGAGAGTGTGTGTGCGTGTGTTTTTTGTGAATGAGATAAGACGGATACAGATAAAAAGAGAGAGAAAGCCCCCAGACA
Source organism: Mugil cephalus (assembly GCF_022458985.1). NCBI lineage: Eukaryota > Metazoa > Chordata > Actinopteri > Mugiliformes > Mugilidae > Mugil > Mugil cephalus. Next base: position 25,254,769 of record NC_061779.1, read on the forward strand.
AAACAATTTTCAGACTTCTTCTTTCTTCCTTTTCTTTTTCCCCTTGAACACCAGATGTTGCGAGTTTCAGCTAGTGCCATGTAGTGCCATCAGAGATGCCAACCAGTGGCGCGTGATCAGCCTTTGAGGACAGTTTTATGAATATTATGTGTAGAAAATCTGTGTGACTTTAGGGCTTATATATCTACAGCTCTTAAAGACACATAGAAACGGACAGAGTAAGTGTCACATGGGTATAAGGAGCATGTTGATGGGGTACAGTGCTAATAAATATCAGTGTAAAACCGTCCTCTTCTGGCCAGTTTTCAGGCATGGCAGCAAAACATTGCTAGAAATCAAACATTACATTACCATCATCATTTAGCAATAACTTAAGATGTTAGTCAACCTCAGACACAATATGAGGTAATTTAAGATTAACCACATAACAGTAAAAGCAGAATCAACAAAACTGAAAATATGTGCACTGAAGCAGAAAAACAGACAAAAGACAGACAGCCGGACTCCAAGGCAGTCATCACTAGAGTGTTTGGCTCTCAGACAAGACCTGAGGATTAGAGGGAATAAGGACAGAAACAGTCAAAAGAAAAATACAGAGAGAATACAGTGGAAAACTAATTAGCTAGGACGACCACCGGTTCTCTAACTAAAACCATCAGTTAGACGTCCTTCCGTTTCCCAGCATGCCCTCCAGTTGGTCAGTCGGATGCTCGGCTCCGTCTGTCTCTTATGTAGGCTGGCTCTGTGAGCGCGTGTGTGTGCGTAGACATACATTTGCTGTGTCAGTGGCAGGTGCAGATTAGACGGGTTGTTGTCCTGACAGTTGCAGGCCACTCAAAACAACACATGCGACACACACACTCTCACACACACACATGCACGCACAAAGCTCCTTCAGTGAGTCAGCACTTCATGTGCTGTGTAAATTCACTTTGAACACAGCACTTTCGTTTAATACGGTCCTAATGGTGTTATTTGGAACTGTATCTGCCCACCGTGACGGAACGTGTACTTAAATATGACTACTAAAAGCAGAAGTATGTATGACAAAGTTTTAAAATGTATGCAGAATGTTAAAAAGGGGCAGAATGGGACGTTCCATGCAACTGAAATGATTACAATATTGAAATCAACATTTCTAATAGTAATAGTAATAGTGACAGGATGGATTTATAAATAACAGATGATTTTATGTGGACTTGGTGGTTACTTGGTTGACTGGGTTGTTACATATTTTTCATTTGCTAATTCTACAAATCAAGATTATGGACACAGTCTGAAAGAAAATGGCATTCCCAACCCAGTAACAGAATGATATAATATATAGCCGAAGGGTAAACTGCTACATCTGGGTAAAATAAGAACATAAGACATCAAAAAAAAAAAAGCAATAAAACAAAAAAGTATAAAAGCATTAAAAAGCATAGAATAAAACAAGTATAAAGCATAAAATAGAATCCAACTCCTTTTAACAGAAACAAAAGTAAAACACTGTTAAATTCATGAGGTTAAGTTTTATAGTATTTATTTAATTGTAAGTCCTAGCTGACAATTAAATATATAGACTGACTGAAATGAAAAATCCTCCCTCTCCCCTTTATCCTTTCTTTAACTTTTCCCAGTAAAAAATAGTCAGAGATTTTTCCTTACAGGTCTTTGAAGAGATCATTTTTTCTTATTTACGTCTCATTCTTTACACTTGGCCCATAGTTCAGATATGTTAAAAAAGTTCTGTTTGAAAGTTTGGACAAACCTCAGCTGTGCGATATTATTGCAATAATTGGCTGAGTGGTGGGTCCAGCACTCTGTGTATGCATGTGTTGGTGGTTGGATTAAGTGTCTTTGCGATGCGTATTTCATGGTCCATTTGCACTTTTTTGCATGAAATTATTTGAATGTACAACACTGCAATTATTTTCATCTAAATTCTGAGTTACTGAATAATCAGCGTATGAACTTGTTTTGACCTTTATGTGAATAATTTGCAGTTAAAGTGCAAAGTGTAAATACTTAGACTATACTTATTTGTAGGCGCATATATTTATATTACTATAATAAGTGTCATTAATCCGATTTGAAATTGTACTTTCAGACATTTTCAGGCCCTCACACTGGACTGAGGACAAACATGGAGGACGAGTATTCTGTACAGAGGAAACAAATCCTTTCGTCCGTAGAGGGCGCCAGTCCTGTTGTACTGTCTGTGTGTGCATGTGTGTGTGTGAGTGTGAGTTTTGAAGGCCATGAAGGACCCATGGGACTCTCCAGTTGCAGGCCTGCAGACTGGCTGGCACCCTCAAAGTAGCTTCTTCATCCTAGAGACAGCTGTTGTCTCCGTGACGACATGATCGGCCAATGAGGGAATGGGTGGGGAGGGGGCGGGGGATGTTGGCCTGTACATGTGTGGGTAAGCGTGTGCATGCATGATGGCTGTGGGTGCTGGTCAGATTGAGTGGCAATGATCAACTAATGTCAAGCGTATGCGTGTATATATGCAGTCAGCAAATAATGAAACTTGTGAAATTAAATTCTAGATTATGATGATTTTTACAAAATACAACTTGTGTTGAATCGTTGCTTGTGTTGAATTATTCTTGTGTGTGTGGGTGTGTGTGTGTGTTAGGGTGCGTGTGTGTGTGAGAGAGAGAGTGGTGCAGTCCAGTTGGCTCTGTGCAGTAAACACCATTCCTTTAGTCCCACTGTGGCAGAAGAAAAGACTCCAACAACAAGGAAACATAATTCTGGGTCTGATCCTGCAGTTAGCAGCTGGACGTGTAAAGAGCCTGCTGGGACACAGGCACAGGTTTCTCTAAAACAGGGTTAGCTTACATCCAGCTCATAGGCTTGACCATGGCTATACTTTGCTATTTGCCAAATGCATGCACAAACAAATCTACTGTATATGTAGAAGTAAATGTTTTTGACTGGAGTGTGCAGCTAATATTCAATACCAAATCTCTAACTAGTGTCTAAAGCAGTGCTTGTCAAAGTGTGGGGCGCACCCCACTGGTGCGGCACGGAGTCGTGACAGGTGGGGCGTGCCCCACACGCCAGGAAATATTCAGTTTAATGCACCTTCTTTCGTGACAATAACCCCGGATCCACTATGTTTTCCAATGATAGGCTTCCTGAGTGAACGGTTAGATCTCATATTGACGTGGATTCCAAGCCGAAAAAATAGAACTGCCACTTATATTTAGCAGCACAGCACCACGTTTCTGGGACATTTCTGAAACGCACCGCAGGAAACATATTGACTTGAATTGCTGAAATCTACTATGGAGCCACGACTGCGCATCCAGTGGAGATCCAGGGCAACTGCAGTGGGGTGTGACCAAAAAAGTTTGAGAAGCATTGGTCTAAAGGGACGAACACTGGGTCATGCAGGAGTTTTGCTTAAGTGGTCAAAGTCAGATAACAATTCTTTTTTGTGAACCAAGACAAAATCTCACTGTGTGTCACAAACACTGAGATTCGAGTCCATTGCAAAGTTTAATCAAGAAACCGGTCTCATGTGTCAGCACCTCTGGCACATGGGAGTTGTGTTTTATGGGCACAAAAGCAATGATAATCCATTAGACAACAATCATTTTCTAAGATTAAAAAGGGAAAAGGTTCACATTATGTATAGATTTCTTGTGTTTTTCAAATTCTTTTGATAAAAAAGTCAATATCTGCTGTGGGGCTGAGTCATCAAAGACGTCGACTGCCTGGGATATGTAGAACTATTGCAATGTCTATAACCCTCCCCAATTACAGAAGTGCTAAAAAGATCATTTAAACAGAGTTGATTGCTTACTAAAGCTGTTAGCACCTCTGTAAAGAAGCTCTATTGTTCTGACCTTAAAAAAACAAGATGGCAGCTCCAGCACTGGGCCTATTACAGTGAGTTCTGTCTGACTGTTGGTGGTGGATGGTCATTTTCATGGAGTTGCTTGTGAGTTCTCATGTGCTGTTTTTCAGACAAGAACGCTGCTCATTTAAGTGTATGTCAATGGCTAACATTTCTACGCTGTGAGTAATTTATTTACATGCATATAGACCTATAAAACTAAATGTTATTGGGAAGGTTATTGGAACAAGTCCACTGGCTGGTTAGGGCCTTTCTTTTTGGTATTTGCAGTTTTCTCTGTGCCTTCCTCTTATATTCCTGAAAGATGCATGTCAGGTTTATGAGTATGTTTTAGGTGAATGGTTAACCTCTACAGGATGATCAGTGGTGGGAAGGATCATTTTAAAAAGTATTCCATTACAGAATGGGGAATACATGACCTAAAATGTAATTTGTAATTGATTATGTTACATTTCTAAACCTGAGTAACATATTCTAAATACTGGGATTACTTCCACACTGAATTACATTCTATAAGTGTATGAATGCAGCAATTACACCCTGCAGTCTAGAAACCCACATGAGCTAATCTTAGCTAAAGTTATCCAGCGTGTCAAATAACCATAGCAAATCAGTACATACAAGACTGTCAAGTGGCAAGTCATCTAAGCATGTAACTACCTACAACTATTTTCAAAAAGTTAAGATAATAAGGTAACCAGTAAAACTGCAGACAACTAGCCCTGACAAAAAAAAAAAGTATCTTTTTAAGATGCTTTATCAGGTTCGAGGTGGAATCTGTGGATGTTAAAGGGAGATTGGTTGCTGGCAAACAGAGGACAAAGTAGCAAAGAGGATATTCATCCATATTTTCTTGCTCATCTTTTAAATTGTATTTTTTTTTTTTTTCAGAAATAAAGTGGTAGATCATTATTTAATCCAGCTGATATGTTAACATGATTTTCAAGTTACAGGAATAAATTTAATACAACAAAACACATATACAAAACTTTAATGGGTTTAATTTTAAGTATATAATCAGTATTTCTGGCATTGCTTGCTTTAACTTTTCACTTTATCACAATCCCAAACACAATGATAAAGGGTTCCCTTTCCCTGCCCACACTCGCTTCATGAGTCTGGGATATTACTGTTAAATCTATTTAGTTTCACTGGTGTTCTCATCCTCATCAACCAATTGTGTTGCAGTCATCTAAGCTAAGTGTTGACTGTGCATTAGTACATGATTCAGCCCGGCCCTCATAGGAGACAGTCTTACATAAATGTGTGTTAAAATATGTTATTATGTTTGATTAAAAGTTCAATATGGTGAAGGATAAATGGACTACTCAGGAGATAGTCAATCAGATAAAGTATGGGTTAATTGACTAACCAAATAGATCATTATAGATTCATTGATTGAAAATAGAACTGATTGTTGCAGTCCTAATCTTTCGGAATCTCATCATCTGCTACTACCGCTTAATCCTCACTAGGGTCGCGGGGGTTGCTGGAGTCTGTCCCAGCTGTTATTGGACCAGAGGCGGGGTACACCCTGGACAGGTCGCCAGCCTATCGCAGGGCTAACACAGACACAAACAACTATTCACACTCACAATCACACCTAGGGCCAAATTAGAGTCACCAATCAGCCTAATGAGCACGTCTTTGGAGGTGGGAGGAAGCCGGAGTACCAGGAGAAAACCCACGCAGACACAGGGAGCACCGAGCCGCCCAATCTTCATCCATAAATCAAATGTAACCAAAAGATTTTTCTTTCTCCAAAATGAACCAAGCATTGACCACTCTGTAATTACTATGCAGACACTGAAAAATAGATTCATAAAACACTTTTACCCTGACATCAGATGGCTCTCCATAGCACTGGCCAGATTCTTCATCAGTATCCTTTCATGCTCACTTTTTAGCTTTTGTATTAGTGTTGTATCTCATCCATATGGATTGTGGCTTTTTCTGTTGTATTTACTGTCTATGTGCAGTTTATGTCACCCATTTTGTCGCTCCTTGTTCCTAAAAAAATACTCATCACAAAGCACCACCAATTTTATTTGCCTTCACAAGCAAATTCCATTAAAGTTAAGATATGTTGGACTGAAATGGGATTATAAATGCTGGTATGTTCAGGCTTTAACAAGCTCAGACTTTATGTTTCTGCAATACTTATCATCCATTTGTATGGTATGTTTACAGAAATCTTTCTGAAGCGAGGCTGTCCACAGACAGCAGAATGGCAGAAGACAAGGGTCATGAGGCTAAAAGAGATCACTGAAGGCAAGTGTAGGCGAATTTAGTGGCAACTTTTTTCAAGACAGGCAAACGTTTGAACCCAGAGGAGACAGCTGACACTGAAGTGGTTGTAGTGTCAGAGCCTTTGTCGACCTGAGCAGACAGGTGATATGAGATTTGAATGAAAAAAAAACTCACGGCCATTTAACAAGATGAATGAATGAAGAGCTAACTCTAAAGTGATTAGCCAGATGTCATAGCGAGAGGGCGTGACACTTGCTCCTCAGGAAGTGACCCAACACCTCTGAACATGATGTCCAGTGAACTCATAACCTCCTGCAGGAAAAAAGCGCTGATTTGGTCTGAAGAGGGTGGAGGGCTAAAACTGATGTCTTTTCAAGATACAGCTTCAATACAGAGAGACAGGTGTCAGATAGGGCTGGTGTTGTACTGGTTAGAAAAATAATCACACCAACCATTTTTGTGGTTCCATTTATGTACCTGTCAAGATGTGTCCAAACTTTCGACTGGCAGTGCATGTACACATATATACAGTAAGGTATTTGAAACACATGTTCCTTGGGCTTAGCTTCTATTTCTCATTAGTTCAGCATCTACTATAGAGCTTAATACAGTAAATGGGCTGCTACACAAATCTTGATTAAACAACTAAATGCTGTATTTCTAGCTGCTGGAGTTGTTGTAAATGTCAGTGAGTTTCCCTGCGTCTGGTACCAAACTTGTCAGTTCTGGTTTCACTTTGGCTCCCTGTTCCAAGCAAACATGACAAGTGTAGATGAGTTCAACACAGCTGCACAGCACAGCGGAAAAACATTCCACACAGAGCCCATGTACAGGCTCAATTCTTGCTCTGAAGATAATCACAATCTTTTCTGATAACCAATAAATAGTCCATTCTACAAACATTAAAGATTAATTTACATTGGTGCCACATGTTGAATGCATAGCTATGGGGGTTATGCTGTTGAAAGCATTTATTTTGGATTCCTATTGTTATGTAATTATGCCACCAAAACAGTAGGCGGTGACTGGCCAGAGTTTCACTCTGCACTTCACAAAATGAGCAGCTCATGCTGGAGTTGAAGTTAATAAATGTGGATCAACGGTTACTTTCACTGAAGTCACTGCAGCACAGAGCAGAGAGAAGACATCTGAGGAGATGTAGGAGCCTGAACAAAGGAGAACATTCTGTGCTTGTTCGGCCCGAGTCACATGAACAAGGAAACTCATTTCAGACCAATCACAGCTGTTACAGTCTACACAAAGCATGTCAGGTTACTGTGCAGGGCCCGGTGCAGGATCCAAAGCTTTAGTATCATCACCTGATTCAGGATAAATCATGTGACCATTTGAGAATTTATGATTTGTTTGCTGGATATTGTTTCCTTTGCAGTGTGAAACAATAAATCTAATTATGCTATCCTAACATCCCTTTCTTAGTTCAAGGTAATGGAATCCCAACACTAATTATTCAGAGAGGTGAGACTGAGGTCAAGGCCAATGTACAGATACAGCAGCCGATGATCACCAAGCTTGGGGTTTGTGAGTTTGACCCCAGAAATCTCCAAGATGGGGGAAAAACACTGGTCTTCTCCAGTCAGTCCAGTCATGCTCTAACACTACGTAGTAGATCCTAAGTTCAGTGAAACTGCAACCTCAAATATTTAATATATAACTTATAGTGGTGCCAGGTGATACAGATGCTCTGGGTTTTATTTGTCCAGGTTTTGAGCTGGATAATAAGATCCCAAAAGATATCAACACATTTAAAACCATTTAACTGCATAGCCTACTTAAACAGAAAAAAATGCTCTACTTCTGCTATTCACTCAGTGGGGTATAAAGCTGTGTGGAAGATGGAACAAAATCGTGTGAACTTTGTGGCAAAGTGGGATCCACTGAGTGATATCACATCTCTAGGATTTGAATCCTGAAACATATCAAGCTAAAAACTATTCTGTTTTAATATGCTGAGAAAGCATAAACCAGCAGAGAATAAAATGTTTACACAGTAGACGTCAAAATGTCACCTGAGAAGATTTCCATTAAGAGAGGAATCTGTGCTTTTAACAACGCAGGATGAATTCTAATATGACTCAAAGTGGTAATGATCATTATTTATAGAAACTGAAACCCTAGTCCACCAACCAACAGCCAGTAACAACATCAGAGAGCATTAATAAATGCACATGAGTTCACTGCAGAGTAATAATAAGACTATCAGATTCTGTGCCAAGTGGGCTTGGAAGATGCCTGGAAGGTCGAAGCTTTACACTCTACTCAACTTTTATTTAAAGGTGTATGGACACCTGGATGACCCCATGTCATTTTTGCTGACCCCAGAAAAACCTGCTCCAAAACCCACAGCTCCCAGTTTTCTGGATTACATTCATGCTGTTCCTGTTCTGGGGATTGAGGAGGATTCAGAAGTCTACTTAACTCACTGACACTTTAGTGAAACCAGCAGTATCATATTAAAAGTAGCATTTAAAAGATGGTCAACTGTTTCTTAGAGAAGTGCTTTAGCGTTTTTACCTACTGTGCAGCAGTGGGCTGTTGATAGAAAGAAAAAGAGGACATATAAATGCTTACATGCCTACAACTATGTCCTGAATGGTCTTGAACAAGATTTAACTGATGAGTTTTATGTTGTGCCGAAGGCCTGCCTAGCTAGCCTCAAGGCTAGAAAACAAAGCTGCATCGGGCTTGGGTCACTGTGAACCAAACCAACGGTTGTCTTGACAACTGTCTTGACAGCTTACCGCACTAGCATGGCTGGGTAAGTAACATCTCCTATTTGTCAGACATAAGTTAACTACAAATGTGCTTTATATGCGATAGTTATATAGGCTAATGCAACAGAGGATATCACACAGGCTAATAGCTAATAGCAGTCCAGCGCTCTCATCTTATTGCATTTAACCACAGGTTTCTCCAGTCTTTTTCTGTCAGCTGATATGTGATCAGTTTTCAATTTGGAGCTATTAACCATAGTTCCCTGACTCTGGCACCCAAGCATCATTTGCTTGTTTTGAACTGATGTGCCTTAGCCTTCATCGTCAGCGCTGGACTGCTGAACTTCACCTCAGCAATAATGTTTAGTCTCCTCTTCACAGATCAATTACTTACAGGCCCTCCATGTTTCTGGGACTTCCTTGTCAAAAAGTCATTTGTCAGTATTAAGGTGGATCATGTCAGGAGCCACCGTAGGTATCAAGGTTAGGACACAGCAGTTGAGTAAACATCAGTCAGGGTATCACTTTCGGTCCGGCTGCTGGCCTTACTTCAGGGTAAACAGAGGCAGCATCCGAGTTCTGCTGCTCAGGTATCAAACTGACCCACGAATTATGCTAAAAAAACTTCTCACTGCTCTTACACTGACTGAGGAGGAGATACGCAGCAAGCAGACATATGATGACTGGATGTTTATGTCTCCTCTCTGTTCATACTATCTAGTGTTCTGTCTGAGAGGGGGCTTCACTACAGGTCAGCCTGTGACCTTCTGGACATGAACACCAACATATGCTGACATTGCTGACATTGGTCCTTGTTTAATCTCTAATTAAAATATTAGCTTATGTTTAAATATGCAAAATGACCCTCCCTATGTTGATGTTGTGCTGTTTGTAAAGACAAAATTACACATTCATTTGGATTCTGCTAAGAAAACTGTAGTTCTTTGGTATTTTTATCTTAATTGGTGGAATACCAACTCTTGCTTCGGAAGTTCTTCAATGTTAAATATTGTCTAAACAACAGCTGTCGTGAACTTAAAAGAACTTAAAAGACGTCAGACATTCAGACATTCAGTACCTCTGGTAAAATTAAGACAAATACTAGCTCATACTAAAAGGAATTTAATATTAAGTTAGACAACTTATTAGTGGATGGGACTGATTGGTGACTCTTATTGGCAATTTAATAGTAAAAAAACTAAGAAACCAATCCAACACTTGTAGCTGATGTCCATTATATGTGTCACTACTAGAGAGATTACTAACACTTACTCACATTATTAAAACCACTGACAGGAGAAGTAAGTAACACTGACCATCTTGTGACAATTCAATGATCTGCTGAGAAACTTTTGGCACCCACCTAGGCTAGACCAGACACCCCCATAGCCCTATAGCAATGACGCTCCTTGATGACAGCAGCTGACCCAGCAGGATGCAGCCTGACACACACTCATACACAAAAATGCTTTAGGGACAACCCAAAAAACATGAAGAATGGCACAAGGTGTTGACCTGGCTTCCAAATTCACTAGATCCCAAACTAATCAAGTATCTGTGAGATGATCCACAGAGGCCCCTCCCTTCAACTCTAAAGACCCCCGCTAACAACATTCTATTGCCAGACACCACAGGACACCCTCAGGAGACCCATGTCCATTCTCCGAAGAGTCACAAATGTTTTGGAGGCACAAGGGAGAAATACACAATATTAGGAAGGTGGTCATAATGTTATGGGTCATCAGTGTAGCGTCTGTAATATTCCCTAGATATAGTATGCACTTTGCACACTGTTAGATTGGACTTAAATGTCACCCAGGCTATGAAGTGACATCATTTTGTTAAGACTATCCCCTTAAAATAATCCATTTTATTTGTGGGGGGAAAAAACAAACAAAAAAAAAACATTGAAACATGTAATTGAGTCATTGAGCAGTCAAATTCAATTAATTTTATTTTGAAATAAATAGATGCTTTACAAATAATTCATTTTATTTTGAAATAAATAATTCATTGAAATTGATTATACGCACTAAAAACTATTAAAAGGTGTTTAAAATGGAGAAAGGGAGAAATAGAGAAAAAAAGAAAAAAAAGAGTTGCTGCAGAGGGCTACGTAGAACGAGCTTCCTAAATTGCCAATTAGTGCACGTCGTGCGCCCCAGGTGATCAACCTCATAGGTTACGTCCAGTCATCACTTCCTGTTTTACGGTCATGTTTACGGTTGCTGCCTCGTGTGTTGTCTGATCCAAACGGAGATAAAACCTGTTTTCAACAGAGTGGGAGACCGGACGATTTCTGCCGACCGGGCGAGGGTAATTACTGGAACGCTCGTTTCTAAATTGATCTTTAACCTGTTTGGTTGATTGTAATGTACCTTATATTCATGTGTAACTTGTTTGGTTGATTGTAAAGCAGCTGAAAGTTATATAAATCGGCGTAGCAGCCACGAAAAAGGTGCTAATGGTGCTATAGCCTCTTGAGACTGTGTTGTGATGCTAATGGACCATTGACCTGAGTTTAGCAGCTTAGCTTGTTGTGTCACATCCAAATAATCATTTCAGTGTTATTTATTGTTATTTACTAAGGGTTTTTTTTTTTATCTGTTTTTAACTGCATATGTTGAAAAAAATAAGATATTGGTGAGACTGCTTGATGTAAGTGTGTGCTATGGTACTTACAGAGGTAAATATTTAGTGCAGTTTCTCACTGTTACTGGTGCAAAGAGAGACAATTAAACACGTTAGGCCTTAATGCCTCAAGCTACCATGGGTTTTATGAATTTAATGCAGTTTTCTACCAAATTAAAGGTTACTATGCAATATTCTTTTAAAAAATTCTAAAAAATTATATTTTCTTTGTTACTAATGTAACTACAGTACTTGAATATATGAATGTATTTATAGTTTTGCAACTACAAATTAATACTTGAGCTCTTGAACTAAAGATAGATTTGATTTTTGTTGTACAATTAAACCTTTTGAGAACATGATTTAAACCTGTTAATGCAAGTGAGTATTATTGATTGGTGATAATCAACATGCTATTTGGATCTGCTTTGACCTCTCTGTAGGTCAGGTTTGTTTTCTGTGACTTAATTTGATGAGGTCCCAGCCACGGTCCACCATCTATCAGGGAGTTTCCACTTGTGTTTTTTTGTCCATGCCAGTGAGTCAACTCAGTAACTTGGTTTGTTTGTGTATCTGAATTTTCCAGCTGGCTCTGAAGTATCCACTCTCTAAAGCTAGACAGAGGAAATGACCAGAGGGGTTGTGGCCTTTCAGCCAACAGGTTCATACCCAACAATGAGGTCATGGACACTACGGAGAGACTCAAAGTGTCTGAGTCTATCATTGAATCCGAAAGGTGCTCCAAAACTGTCAGAAGAAAAAAAGCCTTCCTCTAAACAAAGAGTCAACAGGTTTCAATTTATAAGATTAAGATCATATTGATTTGTACAAGTTAAGTAAAATAGTATTAGGTTGATGTCATGTAATTCAGTATTTGAACTTCAACTTGTCACTCATGTTTAATTTGAATGGTTTTTGTTTTGGTCAGTTGTGCTTCCCAGTATCAAAGGAAGTTTACAGGTAAAGAATGCAGGAATTTGTACTTGCACAGTCGCCCTTGTGTTTTGTGTGGGACCTAAACACAAGACGTACAGCTTAACATCTTAAAAAACTGATTTTTTGTTGTTACCTGTGAAGTACCCTTTGGTGACATCAACAGGAAAATATATTTTAAAGCTGTTTCTGGATCTGTATTTTTCCATAGTTTTTGCGAAGCTATAAACAACATATTGTGAATATCTTCTGTCGCCCTGGCTTGGCATTGAACTTGGCATCCTCCTTCACTTCTCTAGTTAGCTGTTTGACACTAAACTATCACATTTCCAAAACAGCGCTGACACTCCACATGGCCGATGAAATATTCAATGATGCTTAGGTTTCAGTTCTTTACCAGCCTGAATGCAGCGCCTCTCACTGTGGCACCCTGTGCTGGCCCCTCGTCAGCAGCCTCTGCAGAGTTTGGCCCTCGTCAGTTGGAAGAGGGCCCCTGGGAGCCATTTATAACCCAACCTCGCATGCTCGCATGGCAGTGCTCATTCTCCTGCACTTCTCTGACAAGTGTTAAAAGAGAGATTCTTAAAAAAAGGAGCAGCCATATGTACCACAGCTTTAAATGAGCTTTTCATCGAGGTGGGGGTCAAGTTTTCTCCCCTTACAGCCCAAAGCACTCAGAGCCAAGGCCAGCCACCTGCTGACAACTTGGCCATCTTGGATGATTTTTTATTTTTTTCTCCTGTGGTGTTGTGTGGCATTCAATGGAAAATCACTGCTGGAATTACATTTTTGCCTACTTTAATATGTTCATCATTAATGTTCAGGACCAAAGGACAATTTAAAATTAAATTAAATGACAAACCTACAATAATGGCTATCCACCACATGTATGTATTTATTTAACACAAAGGACACTCCCTGAAGGACAAGCAGCCTGAGATTTGAGTTGCATCAGTCAACGACTTAAATTCCTAACATAATTGCGCCTAGGCAGAACTCAGCATTCATTTATTTATTTAGCCCTTTAGAATGCATTTGTGCATAAAGTCACAGTGGAAATACACAAGTCCAATTTGTTGAAAATGTGTCAGGAATGTGGGTTCACCCAGACTGTAAACCCTGCTGCCACTGAGTGACCTTTTTAAGTGTCTGATGAACAGGAACTGGGTCTACTGCTGGCACAGTAGTAAACTATTTTCAGTGGTGACCATGGACTGCGGCTGGTAGAGTCAGAGGAAGATGTTTGGTGAAGGTGAGGACAGGAAGCTGCATTACTTTCTATACCAACACACACAACGTACACAGTGAAACACATACTGTACATACAGTACCTTTACAAAGTAATAACAAACAAGCTTGACACAGATACACTCTGGCAGTAAATACTGCTTCAGGCAAACTGAAAACTTGGCAGGCCTCTCATGGGACCTGCACACCCACTCAGGTGTTCTCTCCTTTTTGATGTTTGACTGGGCCATTAAGCACGCTGAAGAAGAATTAAGCTTCAGTATGTCTCTAAAGAAAGTCATTCTTTAGAGACATATATTCTCCAAACTGAATGCACTGGAAGGACTGATAGAGGTGATGGACTGAAGTGCCCGAGTCTTAACCAAAGTAGTAGATATTTTCAGCTTGTTGAGCGAACATTAGTGGCTAGCCCTGTATCTCAAAGTTCAAGAGGTGGGGTACACCCTGGGCAGAGTGGGATTGAATATGTCTGTCAAACCAAGGTGTATTGATTTAACACATCATAACTCCAACTCTTCAAGCGTGGTGAAGTACATTGAAAATGTAAATAAGTAAATTAATAAAAAAATAAAGTGTGATCAACATTCATTCAAGTTGAAAAAAGCATCTTCAACACCCAGTCACCCTTTTTTGTCTGTTTGTTTGTTAAATGGTTGAATTTTTGTTACTGTATTATTCGATTGGTCTGCAACGTGTATTCCTGATCTTCCTAGTAACCAGTTGCCCCTCGGGGGACAAATACGGTCCAGCTGATGAACATTATGTGCTCCCTTCAGTCATTACATGGTTATGATCTGGGAACACAGTGAGATCACTGAAAAGACATCTGCCATGTCAAGAAACACAACAAGTCAGAAGATCAGACAGTATGGAGACAGACCTCCAGGTTACATGCAATTGATGCAAAAAATGAGTCAAACCATAAAATTACTACCCAGTCTGTCTGGTGGTAACATTGGTCCCACCTTTGTTTCCTATGCAATCAAAGATTCATTTATGTTTCACTACCTTTGCAGTGTGATCTTTAAATATAGCAGTAAAAAAGATCACATGGAAGATAATCGAATTAAAAATGACCAGGATAAATTGTTGTTTATAACACATCTGATGGGACTTTTTTTTAGTGATGCTACTATGCTCTAAGATCAGCAAACAGACTGTAAAGAATAAAACATAAACATTTTTATTAACTCCAGTAAATGACATAACAACAGGAAGCACTGCAGTGAAATAGGAGTTAGTGTGCTGCAGCGAGAAAATCGGGATAACCATGTGTTCCCAAAATAAAGCCTGAAGACTTGAGTGCCTCTGGTTGGGAATGTGAGCTATGGACGCCCTCTAATCCCCCAGACCAGATTCCTCCTTAAAATAGCGGCCTGGGTGAAGAGAGATGTTCTAGAGCCGCAGAGCTCCTTTCTACAGGAATTTACACTTCCATTAATTGTCGGTTTCTTCAGAGCACTGGTGGACTGTAATGAGACCCAGGAATATTTGCCTTATCTGTTTTAAAGGCAGTGAGACTCTGACCTCTGACCTGCTTGCATTTGGTCTGCCACAATGCTGTTGATGGTTGGGGAGTGTTTTCTTGCAATTAACTTTTTGAGAAGCGTGTCATATTTTTGCGGCACTTGTTCATGTTCAACCTCGTAGACTTCCACCTGTGTGCCTGAAGCAGCAGAGACAAAACATCCTCAGCATATGATTCATAATACCGAATATATCTGTGTGGAAACAACATGTCTCATTGATGGAGATGAATGAGTTTTGTTGGGAAAGGTCATCTTAATAGGGGAATGATAAGGGTCCTTACAAGAGTTAAACACGTCTCATTGTAACTGCAATACAAGCTGTTTTTAAATATATCATATCCACATAAAAAGTATCAATGTACTGTATGTATCCATGATTTAAATTTAAATTGGTTATTTGTTATGTAAAATGATGCTCAATTTGATATGCGGTTATGATTAATCTAAACAGTTGCTCCGATTTCAAGAAGTTGGAAGTAGAAAAAATTGGATAATGGCAATGTAACAGATATTTTTTTCAGTTCATTGCAACAAGTGGATTGTTCTTTGAGCTCAAGGTCCACATACAATATCCATCCTTCCATCCATCTATTGTCGACCGTTTATCCAAGGTCAGGTTGTGGTGGCAACAGGCTATGCAGGGAATTCCAGATGTCTCTTTCCCCAGTAACACATTCCAGCTCTTCCTGGGGTATCCCTGGACGTCTGCAGGCCAGTACAGATATATACTCCCACCTGTGAATTCTGGATGTGCCCTGGGGTATTCTCCAGCTAGTCATGCCCAGAAAACCTCTGAAGGATGGTGCCCGGGAGGCGCACTCACCAGATCCCTGAACCACATCAACTGGCCCATGTTGACATAAAGAAGTACTGGCCCTACACTGAACTCACCCTATCTGTAAGGCATAATTTAGCTACCCTGGATTTTGTTGCTTACTACCTATATTTTGTGGTCATATGTGAAAGTTGGAATGTAGATCGACTGGTAAATTAAAAGTTTTGCCTTGCGGCTCAGCTCCCTCTTCACAAAGACAGTGTGAAAAAACAACTACATTGCAGCAACCTCACCAAACTCACCAATACCAAACTTACCAAACCTCAGCCAAGCTAGGGCAGCCCAAAAATGTCAAGTATCTTCCTCAAGGACTCAAGTCCTGGTCTGCAAACTTAAACTGACCATAACCTGGGCTAATCCCTGTGTTTCCAGAAACTCATTGAAGCCAACTGAAAGTCTTCTCATTGCTTCTCCAAACTCCTCCCATACCCGAGTTTTTGCGAAATCTCAGCCCTTCTGGCCTGATCTGTCTGCTGCTTCCGAAGATCTCTGGTCCAACTAAGCCCAAATGGCCTCCTTTTTCAGCTTGATGGCTTCTTTCACAGGTGTCCACAGGCAGGTTATATGGTTGCCACTCCAACATGCAAACAACATATGAATCTCTTCCAGTGGTGGGAGCTCTTATGACTAGCAAAAGCTGTGGTTAGAAGGTTGACGTCATGGACAGGGGCCTCTGCCAGGCATTTCCAGTTCACACTCACAACTTGGTCATGTTTTCTAGGCCTGTTAGGCAAACTTCCCCTCTATCTGATCCAACTCACCACCAGGTAGTGATCAGTTATCAGCTCTGCTGCTTTCTTCCCCTCATTGTCCAAGACGAGTGCTGTCATGACTCATGTCTATTCAACCCACTTGAACAAATGGACTGTGCAGTAAGCCAAGAAAAACAATGACTACTTACATTTAGTGTGCAGTCAGTCAGTGCAACAACAGACTGTTACATTTCCTGTTGTGTCACACAACCACCACTTGTGACATTTATGGAATTGTCCTCTAGATGTCTGCTCAGATCTCTGGCAATCTGGGAATCTGTTACTATCTCATTACAAAATGGTCACCTGTCACAACTTACAGTTGGAGTTTAGACATGCTATTTCTATGCATTTCTGGGTACTGATGATTTGGGAAGAACCATGTTATGATGCAAATTACATAATTGAAAGCTTTGACTTTCTGAAAAATGTATCTTGGAGGGCCTCAGTTTGCAGTTACAGTTTGAAATAAAACATGACATGACATTATGACTGACAAACTATACACAGTCATGTTCTGTTTGACCTAAGACATGAGAACAGTGATTTCTACATATTTTGTTGAAAATAACAAAAAACTTTCTGGCACTGTTGGGATTTTTTTTTTATATAAAGTTGTAATGTTGTAATGTTGTAATGTCGATATACTGTATCGACATTACAACTGCCAATTTGTCCAAGACACAACGTGCAGTTTTTGTCTCAAAATCTGAGCACTCTCAATATGGTAAGGAACATTTCCAGGGACATGGTGGCACAAAATATTGGTCTTCACACTCCAGAGACTAGAAGGACCCACACCTTGGGACCTGTAACCATGAAGGTCAGTCACAATCATGACCTCCTGTTTGTGACTGTTCAGTCCCCTTTATAATTTAACATTCATATGACATTTCATACAGCTTACTGTCAGTCAATGAAATGATACTTTAGATACTTTTATAATCTTAGATAATCTAAGATTTCTACTGTTATCACATGTCAAAACGGGTCAAATTTGACCAGAACCCATGTGAATATTATGTCAGATAAACACACTGGAACTAGCTAAACAACTTTGATCTAATATGAAATGAATATTGCCAATTCAGGCAACCAACAGTCACTGCCAGTAGCTCCACATATAATTTGTCAAAGAAGCAAAAAAAAAGAAAAAAAAAGAGGTCACTCGTTTTTTCCTTTCCTGCATTAAGGTTTACACATCCATATCCACATTGTGTCCAACTGCACTGTTGCCGTAATGATAATTTATGGAGGTTTAACTCCAGCTGCTAGGAGCTAGCCTGTATCAATAACACCAACTGTTAGTAACACAAAACTAGCTAGCTCTCACAGCTGCACTATTTGATATTTTCATACATACACTGCCTGGTCAAAAAACTCGACACCTGGATTTAACTAAGCAAATGTCATATTGGATAATTCCTCCATGGGTGATTATTTTTCAGCTGGCAACAAGTTATTTAACCCCTACTGATGCAACGAGTAGCTTCTCATTTCTTAAACAACCATATGGAAAGACATGTCCTGTGGTCATGGAGACATGTAAGTCTGTTTGAGAAGGGTTAAATCAATGGCATGAATCAAGCAGGGAAAGCATCTAAAAAGACTGAAGCACCAACTATTAAAATTGGGTTGAGAAACGTATTATAAATGACTGGAAGGATAGTGGGGAACCACCGTCTTTGAGGAAGAAATATGGTCAGAGATAATCGTGACTGTTGGTGATCTGATCCACACATACAATGTGAAGGGAACTTGGGACTGAACAGCTGTGTAGTCTTAAGAAAACTACTAATCAGTGAGGCTAACTGGGAAAAAAGGCTTCAGTTTTCTAGGGAGCATAAAGTTTGGAGTTTGGAGCAATGGAAGCAGGCCGTATGGCCTGACGAATATACTGAATGACCAGGTCCTTCCATCAATTTTTCTTCCCTGATGGCATGGACATATTCCAAGATGACAATGTCAGGATTGATCAGGCTCAAATTGTGAAAGAATGGTTCACACTGTTTGACTCAATGGAATAATTTGGTGAAAAGGTAAGAAATGACAACCCTGTCTATCTTGTGTGTACTGTACAAGCCGCATGATGCCAAGCAATAATACTGCATTACCTATTTAAACAATGTTAAACTGTAAATATCTTGTATTTATATGGTGCTTTTCCACATAGCGGTCCTCAAAACACTTTGCAGTCAGTACTGGAAGCATTGTATTGCTCAAGGACACTTTGGCATGTTACCCATGTACTGGGAATGAAACCAATAACCCTGTGGTGTCGACAACCCCCTCTACCTACTGACCAACCACTATGACAGAAAATGTATACTGCAAGTGTCATGGGTGTGCTATAAAAAAGACTTTTGAGGATTATTTAGGTTTCTCACATTTAGTAGAAATTTTTGCTTAATTATTTAAGTGACTAGATTAGATTATATTCTTATTATTTTGTTTGTCATTTTTTGTGTATCTGTTATATCTTTATATCCATATCTGTTATATATTATATATATATATGTTTGTACAGTAATATGTATGATGTGTCCATCTGTTGGGATGAGATGGGGTAAATGAGCTAAGGGGGATTCAGAGCTGTTATGTCTTTTACAGATGGGCAGACACCTGTCGCACTGAGACAATGAGCCCCAGTTAGCAGGTCAGAGGTTACAGGGAAATACAAATACACTGACCTACTTGTGAAGGAAAACTAGAGATACATTAACTACACTGGTTGAACTGAGTCTACACTGAACATCTTTGTTAAAATGTACAGTATATGAAGAATAAATTGAATTCACTTCATATTAAGGGGGTATGTATGGTAGACCACTTTTAAAAGTAATTTATATAGTTAGGTGCACAGGGACAGTTTATGACAATACCTGCAAAGTTTAGTCAAACTTAAACAGAACATTAGGACGTGAATTATAAAAGGTAAAAATATACTAAAATATGTATACATTCAAAAATTTAAAGACATCTTTACACATAACCACTGAAATGAATAAAAATGTGTTGAAAATCAGCGTGCAAAAAAACGTGCATCTAAAGTCCCTGGTGGTGTGGTGGTCTGTTATTTATTTTTGCTGAATTTAGATCCAAAGTTATTCTTAAATATTTTTTTATTTAAGATCACCACATAGTTTGCTGTCTAACTTCTAAGGGATGTAAGTCTCTTAGATCCAAATGATCAGCTAGCAGTCTCCCATGTATCAGAAAACATCCTCATATACTTTTGTTTTGATGCAGCATGTATGAAGTCAAATTTTGTGTCTCTCTTCCTGGATGGCCTCAAGCAGATGGGTCCCTCCGTATGAGCTGGGTTCTGCCCAAGGGTTCTTCCTGTTCAAAGGAACCTTTTCCTTACCTGTCGTATTGTTTTCTCTGGGGGTTTCAGGCTCTGGATTCTGTAAAGCAAAAATTTTAACTGTTAATGACATGACAATAATAATAACCAGTATGAATTAATCCGTGTTTATGTACATATGCTGGTGAATATGAATATATTTTTTGGTACATATGAAGCATGTCAATATGATACTGACATCTTTTTAAGTAATGCCATGCAACACCAAGCAACATCAGAAAAGTCCAGATGAGGACAGGTGACTACGGGATACAAACAAAAAGGTTAATGTGGAAGTCAAACCAACACAATAAACCGTAAATCTCGGACCTAGTGCACACAAACAGACTGGAGCTGCAGTGTCAGCAGTCCAAACACGAGTGGAGCATCTGGAAACTCCATCCTCCTCCACCTCTGAAACTTCTTCCAGCTTCCACCCCCCACAGGCTGAGGGGACACTGCAGGGTGGAGGACACAGAGGGGACGGCAGTCAGCTTGAGGACTTGAGGGAAGTGCGCAGAGGGGAAACTCCCACGGGGGGCAAACGATCCTGCCATGTTACCGAACAGAACGCCACGACCTGGAAGTCTTGTTTTCTACATCAGACTCAATATGGTAGACCACTCTCTCCGCAGCTACCCTGGGAACCCAAGACAGGAGCAAAGCACGAGGGAAAGGCCAGGTACTGGAAAGGGGAAAAGCTAGAAATGGGCACTAACATGCAATAAAATGAATCATTCTACATGGATTCAGAAAATTTTGAGACAAAGTAAATCATATAAAAAGACATGATAAAGACAAAGAAAGTTCAAATAAAAGAAAGAAATCCTAACCAGCATTAAATTACAGAACAAGGACCTAGTGCTGATCAAAAGCTAAACCAAGTCATGAAGCTGCTGAAAGCTCAATTTATAAGTCATTTCTTCCTTTATCTGCTTGAGAAGTTTTACCACTTCCTATCTGCAGAGGCATGAAAGTCTGAAAGTCAGGTAAGATAGATACTCCCAATTTCAGCAGGAAATTTGAAGTACAGTATACTAGAGAGCTGTGCAGTCCTACAGGAAGTGCAGGAGTGCAGTAGATAAATGAACTACTGACCAAAACTGTGTTTGCATTTTGTTACATTTTTTGTTAGATAAATCAGATAAAGTTGCAAGATTCAACTACTAGTGCTTATGTAACAGAAGTGAATATATTTCTTTTAGTTTTCCCGATTCTGTGTGTGAAGTAAAGTTTAATTAAAAACAAAAACAACTGTATCTCTTTCTACACATTTATATTAGTCCTCCTGTTTAAAGGTACATGTCTAGTGTCTGCTTTGGTTCCAGTCTAAACACACCTGGACACGTAGCCTGATTCTCCACACCCACTCATGTTACCCCCTCAGACCCTACAGCCCAGCCCAGCACAGCCCTCTGCTCACCGAGCTGCAATGAACGTGAGCTTCAGCAGGTTTGATATTAAACCTGATACCAGCTGTTGGTCGTAACATCCAATATTTATATAAAACAACCAGCCAAATCAAGGCTGCAAAAGACATCAAGCCCTCGGCTCCAACGCACACGTGTTAACAGAAAGGATTTTCACTGTAGTTTATGTTCAGGACTCTGAGCAGGTCTGGGCCTTGGAAGTTTGTCGGCAGGATGTTGTATATGATTTCTTATCTTTCATTTAAGATGCACATCTTTTTTTCAATGGCCATATAAGAGTTTTAAATGCTCCACTGATTTTGTGAGAACTAACTAATCCTTTGGTGCAGGGATGGGGTTGGACACTTTTTTATTTCATAAAAATTTAAATGCAGTATCATTCACAAAAGAATTCTCAATCATTTTTGAATGTAGCTTTTCTAATAAGCTAATAACAATTAAGTTAAAAATAACTATAAGTTAACGACCCGCCCTGTAATACTAGATTTTAGTGTCTGTATTAACCAAGCTAGCCTATTTCAGGTTTACATACGATACGATACGATACGATACAGAGTGCCGGGTATGATTAAGAAGCAGGAAAATGTTGTATGTTTTCAACATTGCTTTTGCTATTAAATGATAATGAAATTACATAAATGGTTAAGAATTGGAAATGGATCCAGAATGGAACCAGTTATTTGAACCAAGACCTGCAGCCAGGTTAAATAACCGGATGAGGCTGTTACATTAATGCTTTTAAAGCTAATCACATCTTCAAATTACACTAAAAGTGTCCACATACTTTTGCCGATCTAGTGTATATGCAAGTGTAGACGTATTAACCAATTTTAAGAGAGTGCACCAGACACTTGATCCGATGGGTAATTCTGGTGCAGTAAAATATCCCGACAACTTTTTGTATTCCAGCAGCCAGTCCAGATCCCACAGCTTCTTCTTCTCTTTCATCATTTGGACCCCACACTGCTCTCTACTGAACACACACACGCACACTTGCATGCTCAGATAGTCTGCTGGGTGTGTTCCTGGTCGGTTCGAGCTGGGGACCCCCCACCCTGCCCTGGCTGAGTGCCGGGCTGCAGAGGGCAGGACGGCGCCTCCACTACTTAAAGGGCGAAACTCGCCGGGTTCACAACTTTGTCTGTGAGTGGAAAATGGGATTATATCCTGTGGTTTGTCTAAATCCACTGACCCGGGGAAAAGAAAAACTCTCACTGCAGTTCTCTGAGGCTGATGTCCGATTAAGAGCCTGAAACACCATTACAGATCATTTGAGGTATTCAGCTGGCGAGAGAGCAGAGCAACAGGCACTGACTGCAGCAGGTGGAGCTTTATGAGGCTGAAACTCAAACATTTTAATGATATAAACAGTCCAATGTAAAGACTGAAATCTGACCTTGTTTATATAAAGACCAGACTGAAAAAATAAAAACAGAAACACTCTTTAATTAAAATGACAGCTTGAAATACAATATCGTGGCGCCTTTCTCATTGATTATTTGCATTAATAACTGTGGTGCTCCCTGGCTAACATCGTAGCTCAGTTGCCTTTAGCATTTAGCATTTAGCATATTACTGCACATGCGTCAGTGCTACCCGTCGCCATGGCAGCTTCTGAAATTACTCGCTTGATAAATAAATCAATGAAAGAGGAAACACTGTAGCATAGTTGGGTGAAATAGAAATGATAGGTGAATTAATTATGCAGAGATAACAGTGAAGGTGAACAGGTAGTGGGACTGATGTTAGTCAGGTTCTAATAACTACTTTTTATTCTGCCCTCTAGTGGCCGCAGTAGTTACAATGGTAACAACAGAGGAAGCATTTCCTATTTCAGTGGTGTCTCATCACCACAAGTCCTTCAAGAGCTCAGTTTTAATTGTTATAAGCTCTTGATTTCTTTTTTCTCTAACAGAACGTACTTAAATGGCTGTTGATGTCGAAGACCTGTTGTTAAAAGCCTTAAAGTGATGGCTGTTGGACTATTGGTGGACTATTAACTGTTTCTAGAGACAATCAATTCTAAAATTCCTCCACATAACAATACTCTATTGTCTACATACTAAATAAAAGTTCAGCTTATGGTGTCCTTGCTACTCAGCTGTGATCTTGTCATGGCTGTTACTCTTTTACCATACATTTCTAAGAGTCACACTCATCTGATACTTTTACAGAAGCTTGTTTATCTACCCCTCTTCTACATGTATCCCCAAAACAACTGCTCAGAGTCATTAGCATGGGTGTAGAATTTTGGCCTTGGTCAAAATAAAGACATGCATACAGAAAAGTACAGCACATTTATAAACTTCAGCTTAAATTGTAGATAGAACATTCCATCTGTAACACAAGAAGCTACGGTGCATATCATCTGATATTTCCTGTGTCGTGCATCTTGCAGAAGCTTAAGTGCAGATATTTGCAGTGTTTGCATCCCCAGTGGGAATCAAACCCTCGACCTCAGCAGTCAGAGTGCCTTGCTCTCGTTGCGAACTGCACAGGACACTTGATCCGAGTCATATCGGAGGGTTTAAATGGGTTTAAATGAGGGCTCTGGGGAGTGGTGAAGCGCTGGGGAGGGGTGTGTGTGTGTGGAGGGAGTGGTGGGGGATGAGACAGAAGATGAATGGCTGTCGTTGGGAACCGCAGAGGGGCATTCTGGGAACTGGTCATGCTGAGGCCTTCCTTATGGCTCTCTATGAGAAATGTAGAGAGTGTGACAGGAGCCAAATGGAGCTGACGGCCAACTGGTTGGACTTCCTCTGCCGTCCTCACAAGCGCACACACACACACACACACACACACACACACACACACACACACACAAACACACACACACACACACACACACAGGGACTCGTTGAATCGAATCACTCGATTTTTTTCGGCTCTATAATTTTGTTTTGGAAAAACACAAGCTCATGTTTCGTCTCTCTGAGAGCCACCAGCGCTATGCAACTTTCATGTGTCCGTCCTGCTCCAAGTCTCTGCTACTTAAAGACCTTTGTTTGGCCGCCACGGGTTGAGGGCAGTTTTTGGCAGGCAGGCAAGTGCTGATAGGGACAAACTCCATAACGCAAAGTGAACCGTGTGCCAAGAGGCTAATGGCAGCATGAATAAAAAAGAAAAAAGAAGTTGGAGGGACAGAGTGTGTTTGAGCGTCGCCTCTGGTGGGGTTGCCAACGGAAAATACCTTGTGTTCTTCAGAAGACTGATGAGCTTATATTGTGTGATCTGTGTGTGTATAATGAACCCTACTGTGGTCAGCTCTCCAGACTGTGTCAGGTCACCTTCACTGCACAGAACAACATAACAGAACGGTGTAATATCATATTCATCAACGCACATCAACGTCAAAGTTTTAACTATTGCTAGATATACACAGATCAGCCACAACATCATGACGACTGACAGGAGAAGTGAACAACACTGAGTGTCTTGTGACAATAAAACGTTTTGCTGGGAACTTTTTGTGGATGTAACTTAGACATGTACCACCCACTTAGACCAGACCAGGCATCCAAACTCCTTGTTGACAGTAGCTATCCCCAGGTCATCTTTCTTTTTGTCATCCAACTTTTGATTTTATTTTTCCAACATGAGCAATCAGACAGCATTATTCTTAAATGTAATTCACCAAATACTCTTGGTAACAACCCACTCTCTTGAGATTACATTACACTATTAATTTCTAATGGACTATCCAAAAAGCCCAAGGTTGTTCAGTTCGGTTGGTCTGCTGTAATGCTCTTTTAAGTGGTGTAAATCACACCTAAGACACCAGAAACCAGCTAAGACACCAGATTTTAAAGTAAATCGACAAATCACAACATACTTAGCACCACTAAAATGGCTATCAGTTTTAGGATTGATGCTAACACTTTGTATATTGCTTTTAAGGCTTCCCATGTCCATGTATTTCAGAAGTAAGTTCAGCCTGACGCAAGAAACCCCTGGCTGTTGAGACTATAAGACTACAGGCTGCAAAATACAGCTCAGACACCACAAATCACCATTTTCTTGTAAATCTTTTTATTTTAATTTTATTGCTGTCATTTGCTTTGTGTACTTGTAACAGGATTTTGAAAGAAAAACATTTTATAGATGTTGTCCATTCTTGACTTTTTCTCTTGACTGCATCGGATCACACTGTGATATATGTATATATATATATATATAAATATATATATAAATATATACTCTCAGTGTTTATGTTTCCTAGAACACACTGCAGCTTTCTAACTTAAGAGGAACTGTCTAAATCAAGTTGTACTTTCTATATTCTTGCATTCCCTCTGCTTCTGGTTTATTTGCTGTTTATAGCAGTTTGTGTGTCACTCTCAGACCTCAGGATGTAGAATTCATCATGGTGCATATGTTGAAACCTGACGCCTGTTGGTTTCTGGGGCCTCTCTCGTACTTGCCACTGGGCGTTTATGGCGAGCGTGCTACAGTTACAGCGGCGAAGTCCAGGGTAGAAGGTTTTGCGGATCGGCCAAACATTCCTCCGCTTTTGTCACAGCCACGCTCCTGGCCGCTGCTCCACCCTGACGGAGAAAACAGAAGAAGAAGAAGAAGGAGTAGGCAGGAAGCTCAAGAGATGTCAGAGGCTGGATCAGACTCGTGTTCGGTTTCAATGACTGAGGACATTCTTCAGCCGTGTAAAAGATTATAAACAGCTCTGCTGACTCTAACATCCAGATCACTGGGTGATGAGAGGAGCACACCAGCCTGCAGATGATCACGTTTTACAGTTTAGTTTGTTAAATTTAACCCCACAGATACACCATCATTCTCATCAAACATACGGGCGTCGTGCGACTTATCCTCCTCACAAGATTTATTTTCAAGCTTGAGTGACTGTGTCAAAGTTTAAAATTAGCAAGAACTGTATGTTGCACTCCATGATTTAAATCAGTGGTAACGAACATCATGATCTGACACGTTTGACAATCTGTGACACTGTATTTTGTCCAAGTGTCAAACAGGAAAGCAGCCTGGGAGGTTTGGAAGTGTGATGACTATTGATTGCAGCAATTCAAAGGCAGTTACTCCTGTCGGACACTCAGCAGAGTGGGACACTACTACATTTGCTGCTCCTTACGGACGAATGATGAAGGAAAGGAAACAACAGAGAAATGTGACTGATACAGATCTCAGAGCTCAGTGAAGTCCACATGGCATGATGACTGGTGATTTTGAAAAGCATATAAATCCTGTTCTGTCTTCAAACTGCAGATCAACCCAGCTGGATACTTATGACATGTTAGACAATTGTTTGTGAACAGCAGGAGTATTATGACAGATAGCTGAAGGAGCTAATTATTCAGGCAGTGCCGTTAGCACACCGCGGGAAAGAGTACGCAAGACCAAGTGCAGAAATCATGTCTTACATGTGGTTACATTTGAGTCAAAATGCATTCACACTCATGTTTAGTCCTGTTGTTGTTGTTGTTGTTGTTGTTGTTGTTGTTGTTGCTGTTGTCCTGAGATCTGTCCAGTCTTGATTTTAATAGACACCTGACAATCACAAAAAGAACATCCACAGCAGTGATATAAAAGACCTGTACTTTTTTACAAAAATAAAATGCAATGCACAACCTCAACTTAGAAACAGGACCAAACATAAATGTTTTATCTTTTTCAGTTACCTTGAATTAAATTTAGTGTACAACAACAAGTTTTTCTAACCTTGTCAGGAATGTTCCCTCCGACTGTCAACCCTGAGCTCATCAAATGTTCCTGCCGAGGCGTTGATCTTCAACAGATACTTTGCCATTTGTACAGAACGAGAATGTAACAAAGCGTGTGGACCACCAGGACAGAGAAGAGAGGACACCTCTGAGCCATCGTTAGGCTCCAGCCTCCAGAGGCTGGTTTGGCCCTCAGACTGGAGCTGTGTCTGCGTTTGGGTTGCTCTCAGCTGCCGGTCTTGTCAGAGCTGTTGGGGACCCATCTTGCTGTGTGTTCCCTTTGGGAGCTCAGTTGGAAGTCTGAGAGGACGCAGGGAATCAAACAGTCAGTGAGGAAAGTAAACACTGAGCTGCTATGATCTTAGCTGAGGTCTCCTGAACTCCTGCAGGGCTAACCAGGCAGGGGACAGGCAGTCTGCAGGGAACTGACCAGGCCAGAGCACTGGGCGAGTCACCTCTGTTCATATTATAAGCATATAATAGAGATTACATATTGTATGTACTACACTATCATACAATCCAAGTTTTCTCTGTTGCTTTGGAGGCCACATGGAATCAGACCAGGCCCCAGACACCTTTTAAGGGTCCTCTTGGTATGGTGTTTCATGCAAACCACAGCATGACTGGACCAATAGGTCATTAGTTTTTGAATTGAAACCAATGAAGTGATATAACATACAAACACACAACCTCAAATAAATTTAGCTGAATATACTTTCAAGTAAATTCAATTTACAATTGTACCTCAGTTCTGTGAGGACATAGCATGGAGTTTTTTTTTTTCAGCACATCCCTTTCGACACATTCACATTGTTCTTCCAATTAACATAGGAGAACTGATATGGGATGTGCTGACATACTCAATGGATACCATCGATGG
This sequence comes from Mugil cephalus, assembly GCF_022458985.1. Classification (NCBI taxonomy): domain Eukaryota; kingdom Metazoa; phylum Chordata; class Actinopteri; order Mugiliformes; family Mugilidae; genus Mugil; species Mugil cephalus. The sequence goes on from NC_061779.1 coordinate 25,282,878, forward strand.
AAGCCTGTATAGAAGTGGCATGCAATCTACATCTGCAGCCTTATGATTGGCAGTGCACTGTCAGGACAGGCAAAGAAAGCAGTTGTTTTGGACCCCATGAAAGAAAAAGAAAAGAAGAAGAAGGAAGAAAGGGCATTGCTTTCTTCTGGTAGATTTTGCAATTACAATCATAAACTTCATAAAATCGGTGAATTACCTATGGTGAACAATGCCCATACAGATTACACTACTTTCAAGTGAGGGGTGAACATCCCTGGTGGTCAGGACGTACCCCAACAAAGTCACTGGAGGCAGCATTACAGGTCAGGTTTCTTTTTTGTCTTTCAACATTTTACCTCATTTTCAAACATTAGCAATCTGACAGCATGATTACAATGAGACAGACATATTCCAAACAAATAAAGTGTGCCCAGGATTTCAGGAATGTCGCCTTCATATGTAATTCTAGCTCACACGTGTTCATATTATTCAGTTCATATGATCCAATTCTTCAAATCATGTGCAGTACCAGAATCCCTCTGACACAGCCTTGGTGATTTATGTATTGTCATACCATACATCATTAGCACATCAATCCTGTGAAGCTTACACCAAACAGGCATAACTTTACTTAGACATGTACCACCCACCTAGACCAGATCAGACACCCCCACCCTGTAGCAATGACACTCCTTGATGGCAGCAGCCAAACACACACAAAAACGCTTTAGGAACAACTCAAAAAACACGAAGAACAGCACAAGGTGTTGACCTGGCCTACAAATTCACTAGATCCCAAACTGATGAAGTATCTGTGGGATGAAACTCTTGCCTCAACCCAAAGGACCCAAAGAAGACGCCCTCAGAAGGCCCATGTCCATTCTCTGATGAGTCGCAACTGTTTTGGAGGCACAAGGGAGACCTACAGAATATTAGGACGGTGGTCATAATGTTATGCCTGACTGGTGTGTAAAAACTGACATAAACCTATGAATTACTTTATAGCGACTTGTTCTCCCTAGATCACCCTAGATCACCTTGTGTAGGGTGGTAACAGTAGGGACGGCCAAGGATAAAGTTCATGGCAATTTAAGAAGTGGCTCTACAAAGTGAGCCAGTCTCAGGTTTATCAGACTTGCCTTCTCAAGTTCCTCAAGTTCATCTTAGAGATCTCTGCTGGTTTTGCATCATCAAAACTAACTTTTGACTGCAATCCAAGTTTAACTGAGATTTCTAACATTTTAAAGCTGAACCAGTGTGGGATAATTCATAGTGTACTGTGACCTTAACAACTGTGATCACTTTCAAAAAATTTTGCCACTTTCTGCCGTGACCTGAAGCTAAAGGGCGAACACGGTTTAGTGTGTCTAAAGTGTGAAGAGCAGCAGCACTGAGGATCTGAGCGTGTTGACTCAGACTGCGGAGGCTCCTTGGGCCTGTAGGTTAAAGGGTGGCAGACCACACAGAGAGACTGGCCACTTCATGACCACACACACAAACACACACATACACTGATGTGACAAAGCTCACAAAAGTTCAATGTAATCTGAGCCTTGTTAGTCCATGAAGGATTCCTGTGATCTGCTCTCTGCTCATCACAACATTAACTGCTGTGTAACACAACCACAAGAGTGGGTTTACTGATCCCTGTGTGTTATACACATCTCCAAACACACGCAACATGCTAGACACTACAGGTTGTAGCTCACCCCTTATAAACAGTGAAAACACATGGAAGTACCTCACTAAACTACAATTTGTATTTGTACGAAATTTGTATGAAATTTTGTGTTTCTTTGTTTCTTTTTTTAAAAAATAAAAATATGTTTTGTTTCAATTTAGTATTCTGTTGTATAAAAATAAGCATCATGTGACATTCTTGCATAAATATGACTTTTGTCCTCTTCAGTCTTTCATGGCTCAGTAGTAAAATCATCTTCTCGTAAACAACAACAACATTGATGATGGAAAGTCGGGTACTTACAAGATAATATCAACTAGCCTTTTTGACTGAGTGGAGACTGAGCCATTGTGTTTTAAATAACTTTATACCACATGTTGTTTGGTTTTGACTGTTTGGACAAAATTTTAAAAATCACTTAGTGGCCTTGTAGAAAGTACATTCTCATCTAAAATTACAAAATACTTTTTTTTTCAAGCCAGTACTCATTATTCTATCAACATACTGAAATATTCATCCTATAACATGAACAAAACATGTCAATAACAAGAGTTCACGAGAAAGACAGCTTGAAGACAGTCATTGGGCACATGCAATCATATCTGCTGAACATAACTTGAACTAACTATCTAAATCAGATGTCATAGACTTACAGTTACACCAAAAATATATATAAATATGTCTATCAAATAAATTATTTAAAATGTAAAAATGCAGGTGATGCTTCCTTTTTTAAAGTGTTCGGGTTCTTGTTATGAGTCTTACTTATATACATACAGTATAGTATATTTAAAAAGCAATGCTATCTGCATTACTGTAAAAAAACAAAAACAAAAAACAAAAAAACAATGCGTTTGTAGACAATTGGAGAGTTTTCAATATGATGTTACATGGTCACACTGTCAGAAAATCAGAAAAAAAAAAATTTTTATCCCCGAGGGGCAATTAGGAACAAACACTGTGAGGGTGGGCTCTGGTTGTTTTTAAAGAGCCTGTCTTTAAAAGAGGTTTACAGCGAGGAAGGCACGAGACAGACAGGCCTCCAAGCAATAATACAGAAAGACAAAACAAACTTGTGATGCAAAATATATTACATACAGCAGAAGTACACTCCTACATCACACGTTCACATAGCACGGCACCACAACAGACACATACCCACTACTGAGAGCCCCTTTAAAGCAGCTTCAGTTTCACTCTGTGACCTCACAGAGTTACACGCTGCCTTTAAATGAACCTAACACCAATGGCTGCCACCGTATGCACAATCCCACAATGCCCTGCTACAACTTCAGTTAGGTCAGGCCCTATCTCTGCATCACACCAACTTTCTCACAAATGTAACACTTCGTAGCAGCCAGCTACATGCGTAAAATGTTTCAGATTATTACACATGATCCTCGGGGTCTTTTTGTCAACACATCGATACCTGAATGCCAGCTAAGTCAATAAAAGCTAATGATAGCGAGTAAGCTCTCTATGGCATGAATTTTTATTTTAGGGAGCTTTCAGGAGCTTCGGGATCCCTGATAGTATGTCAGTCATGAAATGATTGTGGTTTGCTGCCTCAGGGCAACAAGCTGTAATAAGGTTACTAAAAAGTCAAGGTTTTCTGTATTATATAATAAATGGAATGACGACAGCAACAACATTATCATGTTTGAATCAACATCAGTCCAAACTGTTTTCCACTTTTGTACAAGCTTTCAGCAATATACAACTTGAACATATAACGCTTCATCTGGTCCTCTTTTCTCATCCCAGTGCAACCAGGAAGATAAAGTGGAACATCAGCTGGTGGTATTGTTTCTTTGACCTGATTTTGTTGTGGTTCTCGATACAGCAGGACAGAGGACTTTAATGATTTCAGATCCGGTTAAAGCGCGTTGGAGGCAACAGTTGCAAATTTATGAGGTGGAATACCTTTTACAACGGTGATGTCAGTAAGCGAATTAATCTTTTTTATTGCTGCTATATGTGCTGTGTATGTTTTGTATAATGATGCTCAGTCACAACCTCTGTAACCTTCAAATAAAACCATAACACCTTCCTCAGGCTGGACCTTTGAAAGATGAATCATAAAGCTGGATGTTCCTCCATCACGGTGGTCTGGTCTCCCACTGACACCAAGCCCCTCATATGTGTAAAGAATGTGTTTCTGCCATCACTGGAAATAGTCCTGTTTTTAACGCCTCCATGCAGCATCATTCATCATTGTTTAATTTGTGCCACATAACACTGGGGCATTCGTTTACCCTGCATCCCACACTGGACGGCACTGCGCTATATTTGTCCCTTTAATGAGGAAGGGAGCATTCCAGGGGCTATCTGAGGAATCACAGCGTCTGGCACAAAAGGCATCCAGGGCAGTCTCACTGGGCCTCCGCGCCAACCTCGGATTTACTCTGCTCCTATTTCAGAGGGCAACAACACCCTTCGTCCGCGCATTGAAGTTTTTCACAACAACAACAAGAAAAAAAATAAATAAATACAACGAATGCTTGTGAAAGCAGGGGCGGTACTCTGATAGGGTTATGCTCTCTATAACGAGGCCGACTCTGGTGTCAGGTACCAGCAGTAAAACGGGGCACAGCTGTAGGCTCGGGTATCCCTGCGCTCTGATCAGTAATTGTATTTACCTTGTCTCTGTCTTCCCTCCATTAAGGCCGGTAATGAGGCGAGTTGTGAGCTGAGGAGTTTGCCGCTGACGACGATCTGGAGGATTCTTAATAGACAGCTGTTGGCACGGTGTCAAAAGAAGTCCTGTTGATCTGTATGACAGCTGTGGACTGCTGCAGGCCGGGCCAGTACTGGTACTGTTTACTGATCATGACCGACATCTGAAATGGGACGCTTAATGGATTTAATGCATTAGAAGTAATTTAATAAATAAATATTGATGAGACGAGGTATGAGATAAGGTGGGTGGGATTGGTTTTCAAACATGGATGACAGCTTTGTTTCCATCGTTCAATCAAATCTCAATGGAGTTCATGACCCTTGTGATGTTCAGCGACCTGCCCAGAACTTTTGGGTCTGGATAGTACATAGATTTGACATGAATAGACATTTGAACAAAAACACATCTTTGTCATTGGAACACAAGATCTCTAATCACACCAATGTGCTCAAAATATTCTAACAGAATAAAAGGTGATACAATTCCTAATTCAAACACATTTTACATGTTAATTTCCTTTGTGTGGTTTTATCCATGGAAGGTTTGTGGATCAATCCCTTGTGGACCACATACCAATATATATATATTTTTTTTTCATATTCGACAATATAGTATTCAACTGAAAGAACTGAGGACATATCAGTGTCAAAGGAAGATGTGATCAGTGGATCTCATCAGTGGCAATGGAGAAATCCTCTACAACACAAAAGAATATCAGACTGGGAGCAGCATACAATTTGGAGGAGCCTTTATTTCCCTGCGGCAGACGGACACTCTATTTTTGCCTCGCATAAGCTTATACAGAGACACAAATCCGCTGGGATCCCCTGGCTTGGGTTTTTTCTATTCTGTCTGGGTAAAGAAGCTGTGATGGTGCCAAGAAACCAACATGTTTCATCAAAGGTAAAATATGTTTACATGAGGGAAATCTTGCAGAGCTTCATGTGCTGTGGTGATTACTGGATGGACTGATGTTCCTCAATATTCCCTTTTAAATTAGGGACACTTTGGTCATTATGCTCATTGTGCCAGAGACAGAATAAGTGGAACAGAAATTGTGGATCAGATGCATTTTTCCAAATAACTTAACCTAGTGGTACAAAATACAACCCCCAATGACACAATACAATAGCTAGAACCAATACATAACAAATAGAAAATAATCTGAAGGCAAGGGAAAAGACTTTGGTATCAGTCTGGTTTCTGTTTAAAGCGAGAGTAGCATCGACCTATCACGTCAGAGTTTGGTTGCCTGCAGATAAACAGTTGACCAGTGTAAAATATCTCTTGTAGATATCCCAACACTAACATCATTCTTGTGTCTTAAGTTGCTAGTCAGACTATGAACAACGAATGGAACATGACTATTATGTGTTCACCATGCATCCACTTGTTAAACTGGGAGGCCTAGCCCAGAGGCAAAATCATCTGATGACGACCATTGGTTTCCCAGATTGGACTGAAAGTAAACCCATAAATATAGGATAGAAAGACAGACCGACAGACAGACAGATGGACAGAGCCTACCTTCTGTATCGGTTTGTCCAGCTGCAAAGTGTCCTTCTTAGTGCTTCTTCCCCAGCGCACCAGCAACTTCTGGCAGAGATAACGCAAAATCAGCACCAGTACATAAATAATGAAACTCCTTCTAACATCCAGTAACACTGCTAAACCTTGATACATCGCCCAAATGTGACAACAATCCTATATCAGTGTTGACCAGTGGCAGTAAGCTTGATTTAAACCCAGAACATCAGTATTTCTCTGAAAGCCATGAGTAATCCATTCTTCATATGGAACAGAAGAAAATAATTTATTGTCCTATTTATGACTTTGTAGAGAACACAAATTTCTTTTCTCGTGGATTTCTTTACTGTGTTGAAAGGTTCAGGACATTTACTTGTCATTGCATTTCTGCAACGAAATTATGAAGGCACTCAAAATACATATGTCCACACACAACATTCATCTTCAAATAACAATAAAACAAGCGAGTATAAAAAAAGTGACTCTAGTGTTAAAAGTGTAAAAAATGCCCAGTCTCTGCTAAAAAGTGCTTCATCAGAAGCAGCTTCATCAGTTCAGTCAGACTTCACAAACAAAACAAAACCGACAACTGTCTCCAGAGCAGTAAATCTGTTCTTGCTAACAAATCCTGCTCTGTGTGTTTCCGTGTGTGTAAAGTAATCTGCCAACAGTGCAGGACAATGCAGTAGTTGTAGTGTTGGTGGTTTACAGCAGGCAGCAGGTGTGAAGGCAGACACCTCTCCTGTCAGTCTGCACATTTTGGGTATATTAAGTGCTGTGTTTGTGTGTGTGTGTGTGTGTGTGTGTGTGTGTGTGTGTGTGTCCCCGTCCAATCTCAGATACAGTAAGCAAAGCATTTATTAATACTGTCTCATTATCAGCTGTGTTTATTTGCATCTGTCTGCAGGTCTGTAAATGATTTCAATACAGCTGTGACATATAGCAGCTGTATGACAAATATCTCAAAACATATATCCTCTGTTCAACAGTGGAACATTACTCGCTGATTGTGTTCATATTTATAGGTTTATAACAGTTCAACAGTGAGTTTGTACTTATTTTCTGTTGTGAGTTAGCATAGCAGTTTGTTCAGGAGCCAGAGTCTGCAGAGTAAGGTTCGAAAGTGGAGACACGCATTATTGGTCCTACCTCCACCAGTTAGAAAGAAATGTTGGATTATACACAGGACAGCTTCACATAGCAGTTGCATAGCAACTCATAGTGACCATGATGCCACATCCTGCCACTATAGTGTCAAATAACTAAAACAAAATTGACACTTGAATACGCATCAGCATTATATGAGCTACCTGACAGAAACCATCCTTTAAAAAAATGTATTTGATGCAACTTTTGTGTTTTAATTTGGCCCAAGTAACATGGCTCCACCCACTTCAGGTTCCATTTTCGAAGGTCAGAATCCGTTGGGTGACATCATGATGAGTTTGTCTATAGCATATACAGTCAACACTTTTGAGGAGCTGTTCCACCATCCATATTTCGACAGTCTATGCCTTGGACCAATACCACAATAAGAGGACAGACAAAAAACAGAAGTATTTCGTGGAATGTGCTTTTACTTCTCAGACACCTCATATAGCACATTGTAGGATCAGGATTCAGTTTGGATTCCTTACCATCTATTTCTCACTACAGCACTGTTTGAGGTTTTAGAAAGTTCTAAAGATGTCTGGATTGTACTGATGTATTTCATCCTTTGAATATGAATATATGTCTATTAAAAGGTAACTCTCTGTTGTGTATGCACACTGTCTGACAACAGCAACAATAACAACAAAGTGTTTGAGGGGAACTCTAAGTGTCTGTTGACAGCTGCAACATCCAACACTCAGACAGTCCTGTGTGTGTGTGTGTGTGTGTAACAGAGTAGCACTGGGGGGTAGTAACAACGACAGACCTCCACAGGGTCATGAATCAAAGTGTAATGTCATCTAAAGCTCAGCTGTTGGAGAAGAGACAAACTATGAAAAACAAGAAACATTTGAAAACTGGACACAAGTTGTTTTTGCAGCAGTTTAAACAGAGGCCCTAGTGACTCAGTCAAACACAGTGTGGTACAAAGGGTTCTTCATGTGTTTCACAGTGATGGTGGAAAAGTGAATAATTGCATTTAATCATTTCTAAAGCTGAAATTAAGTATGAGGTCACTGTCCTGCTGCCTGAACCAACTACAAATGAGTATCTACTGGGAAGTCCTCTGGACACCGGCTGTCGTCAAATGGAGTTTGTGGTAACGACACTGGGAAGTTGCGTACACAAAATACTGTTCCAGTGGTAACATCGTCCATGAGTTGTGACAACACTATTGCTGGGTAACATTCCAGAACACTAACAGCTTAGCAAGCTAATGAGTGTCATAACATATATTACAATTATTACAATATTACATTACATATTGTAAAAATTTGCACTTACATTCCCATTCATATAGACTTTTCTCCTGAGCATGGTGGAGATGACCACATTAACAACAAAAACAACAGTCTGACCCATCTTTCGCATAGTGTTCAGATTAGCCAACACGTTTCATGAATTTTAAACGTTAGCTCTCTACTCTCCTGCAGTCTCCTGCAGCTTAACTTCACCTGGTGCAAACTGAGCGGCCTCCTGCGGCGCGTCTATAGTCTGTTACAGTGAGGTTCAGCCCAGGTGATTACTAAAGTGCCTGAGGATCACAGGGGTCACGTCAAGGGTGCTTGTCCCATTGACCCAGGAGGAGCGGTAGACTGACGGTCAGCCTTTATTCCCTCCTGGACCAGCTGACCCCTGGTGAGCGGCCAGCCCCTCCCGTCACTCATCCTGACCTGAGGAACTGGGATGAAACAAGAAGAGGGAGAACCGTGGGGTCAGCTCTGAACTGCTGAGGAGAAACTATCTGGAAAAGAAGATGACAGCATATTCATCAGAAAGGCTGGAACAAAGATTTCTACTTGCAATTTGATCATTTCGGTATTTCAGTTTATTTTTTAGATCTATTCAACTGATGAAAGTCCACAGGCTCCTGCTCATAGAGTGAAGCAGGCCTTGGGCTTCAACACTTTCAATCAGAAATAGTGACCACATGTAAAAATATTGAATTCTTGTCTTTAGTAATATTTGGAAATATGTCCTTATAAACGGCTATGTCAAACTAAATCCCCACAATTAATTGTTGGTACCTCCCCTGCTGATGCTCTGTCTTCCCTTCCCCAGTTGCATTCAGCATCCATTTGCATTTCTTATACTTTTCCCGAGGGCACCACAACATCCTAATTTTTTTTCAAATTTTTATATCATCACAAATCAATCTATATGTGTTTAAATAAAAGAAATCAGAAAGAAAATAGACCTATCTCCTCTGTCATACGATTAGACTAGTGTTACACATATTTTTACACCTAAACAAGTAAAAGGATACTATATCCCTATATCCAGGCAAACCCTTTGCATGATAGTAGTGCAAGTATTAACATCTGCCCCAAAACTGACAAACAATATTCCAACTACAAACTACAGCAGTAACCATCCAACCAAAGTCAAGTACGCCAGTCCTTCAGGGAGTTCCTCCCAAACTGTGTGTGTGTGTGTGTGTGTCTGTGTGTGGGGGGTGACTGGAGCACCATATATTTATTGGAGCTACGTCATTATAAATGAATTTGTATGCATTTATACGAAAGAAATGGGAAACTTATGGGGATAAAACTTTTTATCATCCCTATTTCCACCATCATATGATTACAGTAGAATTACAGGTCCTGCAGCTCTGAGCCCTAGCGCACCGGATGAACTTGAGCCGCTGAACGGGAAACAGTTGATGCACGCAGGCTAAATTTACCCTGATGTTAAGGTCGGCAGGGAGAGGACTCGGCGTTTGTCACCTGTTATTTACCTGAACACACTGTTGATATATCAGAGTACCGTCAGTGCGGATTGAGTTTCTCCGGGATCAGTGCGGTAACACCATGGCCGAGCCCGCAGGGAAGAGGTTAAAGAGCAGCCTGCCGCTGTGCAGGGCGCACCGGAGCTCCGGAGCGAGCAGCCGGGCCAGACACAACCTGCCTGCCGCCGTGGAGGAGGCTCTGTGCGGGGTGAGCAGCCTGCTGTGGGAGGGAGTATACCGGCTGCAGGCTCTGGTAGGAGACGCAACTACGCAGCATGCAAATAAATAAATAAATAAATAAATAAATAAATAAAAAGAAAGAAAGTGAGCTCTGTCGAAATCAACTACTAGTGACAGGGAGGGTTTTAATCAGGAAATCACTAGCAAAGCAGTACAAAGTGGAACCCACTTGACACTGTTCATGGAAACTGTTTATCTATATTTATTTGATATAAGGCAACTAAATATCTGAACTTTATTTAACTATGATAAATACCACATTCAATAGCAGAACTAGCCACTATTCAGTGTAATACCTTTATCTTTAAACATACTAAATGAGCTACATTCACAGGAAGAAATAATAAATAATAATAATAACAAAAAGCATTCATCATAAACCAGTGCCTCAGTGTCCACAACACAATAACACCACTAAGCAGCGTATGACCTTGATAAGACCTGGGCTAAGACCACAGTAAATAAAAACTACTCACCATAACACTGACTTTCTAATCATTCTGACTTAAGAAATACTGCCTTAGGTCCTTAACACAGACTACACACAATATATGTGTGTATTCTTTCCATAATAATGACATGGGCTAGAAATACACCCGGTCAAGATAAGGTCACATTAAACTCAATACCTAGTAGCACAAATACGCTAATGTAGACAGACTTTCATTATCCACAAGGGAAATGTCTTGCTCGCAGTCACTTAGTCGCCCATAAAAAACACTGTTGGGTAAAAAGAAAGACAGAATATAATGAAAATATTAACATGAGTAACATGAAGTTCTGTTGCAGAAAGCTGAGCTGTTATACAGCTGGATAGAGTAAAGTATAAAAGAAGTTCTGTAGCATTCACTCTGGGAGCAGAGCTGAATCAGTCTGCTGGAGAATGAGCTCCTCTGTCTCTCCAGTGTAGTGGATGAGATGATGATGATGATGATGATGATGATGATGATGATGATGATGATGGAGATCTGTTTGTCCGGTTAATTTACTGTAGCTACTAAACCTTTTATAAATGTTAAAGAAGGGCCACATCAGAGGTCACACAGTTAAGTAGTTAAGTTAAGTTAAGTAGGAAGCATTAGTGTTAGTGTTGTTGTATCGTTGTTGCTGAATAGGACTTTAAATGGTAAATGGTCTTGCTCTTATATAGCGCTTTTCTACCTACTCAAAGGTACTCAAAGCGCTTTTACAGTCAGAGACACATCCACCCATTCACTCACACAAGCACACACAAATTCACACACCAATGCCAGTTGCATTGGGAGCAACTGGGGGTTCAGTGCCTTGCTCAGGGACACTTCGGCATATGGCACACTCGGGGGACTTTAAGAAATGTTCCAAAAAATCAAAAAGCTGGAGCTGCCTGGGCCAAGCACACTAAACCCATTCACTCTGACATGCACATCTAGGGCCAACATAAAATCACCAGTTAACCTAGCAGGCATGTCATTGGACTGGCAGTCACATGGACAATATGTAAACATTTTTTTAAACAGTTTTTACTCACTCAAAATAGCAATACTTTAGATTTTTATATCTAGTGTTTATGTCTCACTTCATGGTATGTATCAAATTCGTTCTGTCAGGTGCGACTTGAGTTGGTTTTGCTTTTATTAGATACCTTTGTGACAGTGGGAAACATCACATCAGGAAAAAAAGCTGATGGGTTTTAAGTGGTCTCGTAAAACTCTTCTGCCTTGCTCCACTCGGGATGTGGCGTGTACTGGGGTTTAAACCGCTAAACCTCTGGTTCATGGACAAGCCAGTCTACTCGACCACAGCCGCCGGCTAAAGAGCGTAGACACTGAACAGAAAGTGGATCAGTCATATCAAGAACATGATCAGACTCACATTACAGCATCAGAAATCAAGCCTTGCTTCTCGCTGGAAGATACAAATTCAACGTACTGACGATTCAGAACACACATTTGATCAACAACATATGATTTTGAAACATCTCATCTCATCTCCTACTACCGCTTAATCCTTCACTAGGGTTGCGGGGGTTGCTGGACCCTATCCCAGCTGGCATCGGGCGAGAGAGGTGGGGTACACCCTGGACAGGTCGCAGGGCTAACACAGAGACAAACAACCATTCACACTCACACCCAGTGTCAATTTAGAGTAACCAATCAGCCTAAAGAGCATGTCTTTGGAGGTGGGAGGAAAGTACCCGGAGAAAACCCTCGTGGACACAGGGAGAACATGCAAACTCCACCCAGAAAGACCTGAGCTGGACTCGAACCCCAACCTTCTCGCTGGAAGGCACCGAGCCGCTGTGCCGCCCAATTTTGAAACATTATCTCTTAAAACATTATTCATGTGAAAATGTCAGTGTCATAGGTGTAACATATGAGCAACTGCCATCATGGGCCTCAGACACAATGGATTGTGTGATATTGAGTTGTTAAATGTAAAGGCAATTTGGCAACCTGATACATTGTATTTAGTCCTGAAATGGCCGAGACTGGGGCACAGCTACACTGTTGACCAAAATCACAATTAATTCTCTTTTAAACATGAGCTGTATTTACACCATTGAATGATTGATTGTTGAAAAGTTAAAACTACACGTCTAGTACAGTACATTGTCAGACTTACATTGGACATTTTGAGAAAGAGACTGTGGGAAATAAAATACCACTGGTTCCATCCTCCGGATCGACTTAAAAGACAAAGAAGATTAGTTTTCTTGACATGAGGATGAAGGCAAAAAGCCAGACTTGGATGGAGCTTTGGTGTTCCCAGTGACCACATGTACTGAGTTTGACCCCTGCAGTAGGGAGTCTGACCAGATTGAGGCTTTGTTTGAGTCTGAGAGTGATTTTTAAGACAATGGACGTGTCAAATGACATGATATTGCAGAACATGTTTTATCCCCTGCAGACTACGGTGTTTGAGCGGGAAGACATCCCTCTGCCCCGTGTTGTGTCTTTCTTCCACCACCAGGCGCTGAAGCAGCAGGATGAGGCTGAGGCCATGCTGGCCTACCTGGCAGAGAGGGGTGGCACCTACTGCAGCAAGGATATCCAGGTAAAAGGTGTCAGACAATGTAACCACACGTACAGTATGTGATGTTTGGACATGCCCCAAACCAAACATGAATCTTCAACCTTAAAGGAAAGAAAATTTGTTGGATTAATTTGTCTTTTTTGTGAAATTCACCTGAAACAGTAACTGACTTGATTGAAAAGCGTTATTGTAAGCCACAGTGACAAAAAGTAAGGCTTACCTCATGACATCTGTCAATGAAGGTCCAGTGTATGTGCAAAAATATTCAAACATTTCTGAGTTTTTTCAGAAACCCAAACACAACTAAAAGAGACTGAGCATTACATTGGCAAATCTTGAAACTTAGTGGGCCCACCAGCATCAGCTGCAGCATCTCCAAAGCGACCATCAAACATTCCCTGGGCCCAGGAGCTACACTAAGTCCTCCTACCAAAGGAGGGGTGACATTTAGGGGTGACAGCATTTTCACTTATTTTCTACAATTTGCTCCTTGACTGTACATTAAACAGTGAACACTCAACACAATACAGAACAGGCACATTAGCTAGCAGTCTAGTCTTGTGTTACACAGCCAAAAAGTTATATATTTAGTTACTTTTGTAGTTCTATGAAAAATTACACCCAGGTCAAATCCAAACTCTTCAATCCTTTCACCTTTTGAAGGTTTGTGATGAAGAACAATCTAGCTCCTCATGGTTAACATTTGAGATTTTATATATAACATTTTTACAAATTTACATTTACTTAAGTGCCTAGTACTGAATATTTACATTTTTTTCATGTTTTAGTGAAGTGTAATACTTGAGTAAATGTACTTGATTGCTTTCCATCACATTCAGAGCCACACATAGAAGTCAGTCAGAGGCCAGGGTCAAGAACATTTGCTCCCCAGAGACAGACCTGGCAGGATGGGCTGAGGAGCTGATTTACGGATCCATTTTGAAATAAAATTTATGATCTGAACTTTATCTGTGAGACAGAGAAGCTTCAGTCTGTAACTGCCTTCTCATTTTACTCCATCAGCAGCCTCACGCTCATCCCAAACTGTCCCAACATGTGGATTTATTTTTCCTCTTGTGCTATCTGTCATTTTGTCAGAGCAGGTGTCTCTCCATCTCTGCATGTTTGTTTCTCTTCTTTTCTTAAAAAAACTGCAGATATCTCATTTTGGAATGGAGTCCTTCATTTGGGGCCAGGTGTTAGCGATCAGGCAGGGTGAGGGTTGGTTAAGATACCAAGAGACCGGAGAAAGAGCGAGTGAGTTTAAACCTCTGGAGACCTGCCCGTAGCTCTGGACATAAGCTGGTCAGGGTGTACATTTCCCCCCACTGAGTTCCCGGAAAATTGGCAAGATTAATGCTACAGCAGAGGGATGGTGGCGTGATGGTGTTTCCAGATGGCAAGCGGATTGGACAGTGGTGGCATTGGCGCGTCACAGAGTGGCCTCTGACCGCCGCCCCAAGTTTATGAGTTGTGTAAAATCGTTTCAGGCCTGAGGCCCGGAACCAGTCAGCAGCAGTTTGAGATACCTTGTTATCCGTTACTTAAGTTGTGTGTCGCCGACAGGACAGCCCCTCAGACTCTCTTAATCGCTCTCTCTTTTTTTTTTTTTTTTAAATTTCCTGTTGTGGGTCACTTTGTTTTAAAGGCACCCAAATGGCATCTCATACCACTGTAACTACAGTTAAGAGCAAAAGTAACAAGAGCATATGATAGAGAAGGAGAAGAGTTACAATCACTGGTTCAAGAAATGGGTAAAGGTTTCAGGTTTAATGGGGTCTGCCAATGTTTGTCCTTGGCTATGGATGTTTTCCATCATACATTACACTAGTCAGTGGAAAAACAAGACTGCTAGCCTGCTGTGTATCTCATGTGTTGCGCTGTGCTCATGTGTATCTCCTCACTGACAAATAGTGGTAAGAGCTCATTGCAAGGGGACTATTCAGGCATGCCATGATTGCTACATTTAATTTAGTGTTTCTGGATGTCAGTTTGGCATAAAGCTGTGGTCTTTGCAGTAGATCAGGATCCCAATAACTTAACACAGCTTTTATGTGTGTCTTTCATCTTTCAGAAGCCTGGGTGTGAGGCCGTGTGTGCCCTGCTGCCTGCTCTGGAGCTGCTGCTCCTCCAGCTGAAAGAAGAGGCTAGTGTCATGGTAGAGCTGAGTCAGCTGGCCCGAGAGCAAGGAGACCCACACACCAGTCACGTTGTGAAGAACGTCTTTCTGGGGCCGCGGGTGGACCGCCTCAAATTGCTGGGCGACCTGCTCACCAGTGCCCGCCGGGTTGGTTGTACCAATGACCAGACAGGGGGGTTCGGGGAGTACATCCTGAATGAGCTCCAGGAAGAACTCACCAGATAGCCTGCCCATTTCAAAGTCTTGGATTTAAATGAAACAGGAAGTGACTATCTGTATTAATTTTGAGAAATTTAAATTTGAAAGAGATTTGATTTTCTGCAGTTTTGGACAACATGATTTGTAATTAGTTACCCCAGAGTCAAGAGTCATACGAGCACAGATGTGACAGGTGTATGTTTAGCTTAGGTCGATGCACCAAATGCACTTTAAAAGTGCTACAAATATCACATTACATGTCCTCGGCATTCAAAACAGTCATATTATAATTTTTATTGCCACCTACTGACACCATCTACTCTGAAAGTCTTCTGGTGTGGCAGCGGTTTCATTAAAAGAACAATTTTTATGTGTAACCCCAACATGAGCATTCCAATTGCTATCATTTGAAGCACAGAGAGTAGCCAAAACAAGGGGTTTAGCAGCATAATTGAAGAATGATGCTAACACACCATTTTGGTGAAACTTTTGGACCTGGCATTCATATAGATGTTACTTAGACATGTACGACCCACCTAAACCAGACCAGACACCCCCACCCCATAGCAATGACACTCCTTGATGACAGCAGCCATCCCCAGCAGGATGCAGCCTGACACACATACATAAACACTTTAGGAACCACTCAAAAACATGAAGAACAGCACAAGGTCCTGGCCTCCAAATTCACTAGATCCCAAACTGATCAAGTATCTGTGGGATGATCAACAGAAACCCCTCCCCTCAACCCATAGGACCCAAAGACCCCCACTAACAACATTCTGTTTTCCAGTCACCATAGGACACCCTCAGAAGGCCCATGTAGAGTGGTGACCTCTGTCTATCTAGGACATGTGTTTTAGACTCAGATATCCCACCAAGAGAATATGTACTGGTGGATTTTCTTAAGTTTGAAAGGTTCTGATCCAAATCTTAGCTTATCACAGTTCTTTTTCAAGGATAAGACAAGCAACCCCGAGGCTGTAGTAACTCTCAGCTAATAGTAACTTTTTCAGTTTCTCCTTGTTAATGGCTTTGTTAGTGGTAAATATAGATGACTGCCACCTAGTGGTATGAAGAGTTATTTCATTTGACGTAGGCCCAGACCTTTTTGCCAGCTGGCTGTCAGCTGTAGTCTTTGCTGCTTGTTCAAATGCAACTTCTTGATCCAGTCACCAGAGTCAGCCTTCACTGCCAGTCGTTCTGTGATACCAGTTTGGTGTTTACAGACAGTTCCGACTCCAACTCCTGTGTCTCGACACTTTGAGATGCAGGAGTCTCTTTTAAAGAAATAATATAATATAATAATGTAAATAACTGACCCCCCAAAAACTTAAAAAAATAAAATAAAATAAATAAAAACTATAAATCTTTGCTAAATTACATTGTTCATTTTGTGACTG
Organism: Mugil cephalus; assembly: GCF_022458985.1. NCBI lineage: Eukaryota > Metazoa > Chordata > Actinopteri > Mugiliformes > Mugilidae > Mugil > Mugil cephalus. The sequence goes on from NC_061779.1 coordinate 25,299,618, forward strand.
TGTGCATTCTGAAGTTTTAGTGCAATTTCATTGGTATTATGATCTGCATTTCTTGTTTTTATTATATATATTATATAATAAAAACAATATATATATACACATATATAATATCTATTATATATATTATTATGATTTCCTCACTGTGTGTCTAGTATTTAATCATATGTCACATTTTGTGGTGTCCAGTGGTTGGATAGAACTCTCACTCCTTGGAAAGACCATGAAGTAATAAATGTCTGTTTGTTTCTCTGCATATATTACAAGGGAAGGTTTATTATTTTATTTTTATTATTATTTGTTTGTTTGTGCATGTGATTTTTATTCTGGTTAAGTACAAATAAAAGAACAATGTGAAATTGTCTTGATGATATAAATGATGGACTAATAGACATATACAGTACCTGCTGACTACTAGTTATTACTTCAAAACAAATCTAAATATCCTTTACTTAAAACAGTAGATTTAGTTGTTGTTGCTGTACTGGAAGACGTGTCAATCATTTCAGAAGTTACAGCGATAATCCTTTGCTTAAGGTCTTTGAATATTTTCTCAAACACTCAAAGCATCCACGGCCCACAGTATACAGCTTCTAACCATCTGTCACGTCTGACTTGCAGAGGTGGATGAGTGGTGCGTTCACAGCCTGCAACACTGAGCTCAGGGCCAAGGAAACGGCCCGTAGTCGTCCTGCAAACTGGTGGGACGGTTATTGCTACTGCTGCAAGAGCTACTCTGTAGCGCCCTCCAGCTGCCACAGCCGTGTACTGTAGTGGCACAGGCTGCTGCGAGACTCGGCTACGCGTTTGTTGAAAATTCATTTTGTTTCTGGAAGGATCTGGCTCATCGCTGTCTGCCGGGAGGAGAGCTCCAGGTAGAAAGGGGGTCAGTGAATGTGGTCTGAGTGGGGCCACGCAGAGGGGATCTCTCCATCGACCTAAAAATACACTGACATTTAACTCGATTACTCAGTTCACACTTTCATGCAGTATGAATAGTGTTTGGCTTCAGTGAGGACGGGAAATATGATAGGAGCACTGTGTAGAGTCTTTACGGCCGGGTCTGATTCAGGAACTTATGCATTTGTTTAAAACAGGCAAAAACAGAGAAATTGTAGTAGATTTTACTTTCGTTTTCTTTCTTGACACGTTTTCACTTTCCGTCAGATGGTGAGTCTGACTCATCTCTGTTCTGCAGCAGCTTCATTCCATCACCAATCAAAAGGAGACGTTAGAGATCCCAGATGTAAACAAGAAAACATGTTCCCGTTGGAATGGAACCATGTGGCAAAATGAAAAACATAAAATTGAAAAAATAAATAAATAAAAACTAAAAAAGAAGAAAGATAGACAGAAACATTATTATTATTGTTGTTGGTGTTCTTTTATTTCACGTTTATTCAGTTGAGAACAAGTTCTCATTTGCAATAACGATCTGGGCCAGAGGCAACACACAGAAAAATACACATAAGAACTTAAAATGTACAATCATAGGAACAGGAACATTAGTCATGGGCAAGTAGTCATGGTAGTCAAGTAGTCATGGTTGCATTTGCTATTTTTAAGAACTTTCTCAGTCCTCACACTTTCACTTTCATTCTGATTTGATTTAGAAAATTCTTTTTCTAAATACAGCTTCACGTATATTGTGTTACTTTCGCTTACTTTCGTGTTTTCAGAAGTTATTATATGTTATTGGTATTTGTATCCCCAGTGGAACCGTGTTCTTTTTCATTTATATTTCATTTTCACATTTATTTATGTTATAATTAGGCCTCCAATAAGGATTTAAGACACTATTGCCTTATTTTACGCTGGCACCTTTTTTTTGTTTTGTTTTGTATTATTTGCTCATTATGCATATATGTTAGACTTTGATTTTTTTCTTTCTATTTTCACATTCATTTAGAGGCACCCCCACTCCCTTCTCTCTCTCTTTAAATAATCTTTTTCGTGTTCGTTTCAAGCCAAAGCCATTTCAACAGAAATGCACATTTTACATTTAAATGCATTCGGCAACAGGATAAGAAAAAAAAGGGAACGAAAATCAAGAAAATGTCACAACCGTAACACGCACAAAAAAAGAAACAAGTTCAGATGTAATTTTAACAATAGCTTCATATTCCTCTTAAGTATTTGTACCCTTTAGAATGTACTATACTTCCCACATGTGTACGGTTCCCCGCGGCTTGCAGCAGTATATTATCCCGCTGTTACTGCTCTGTTAGGGGTAATTGTACACTAATTACCGTGAAGTTGTAAACCCCTCCTGCTGCCACCTGATTGGTCAGGCCTCGAAGGACCCCACCATCCAAACCCCGCCCTCCCTCGACGTCCCAGGTATAAGATGATCCAGGTCAACAGCTGAGAGGGCAGAAAAGTTTGTGACAGGACTCAACATTCCCCTGAAAGCCCAGATCCTGATTCACACCTCACTCTCTCTGCTCTGAATTATTCACTTCTGTTTCTTTCCTAAAAAAACAAAAAAAAAAAAAAAAAAGGTTTGTTCTGACAGAAGACTGTGCTCCACTGGATTTCCTTCTCCTTTTGGTGTGTTTTGGACTGAATCATGGAGTTGTCGGATATCTCTTTTCCCATCCCTGCTGCTGATGATTTCTATGATGACCCCTGCTTCAACACCAGCGACATGCACTTCTTCGAGGATCTGGACCCGCGGCTGGTCCATGTGGGCCTGCTGAAGCCAGATGACTCCTCCTCTTCATCCTCGTCCTCCCCTTCCTCTTCTTCTTCCTCCCCGTCCTCCCTCCTGCATCTCCACCACCACGCCGAGGGAGAGGACGACGAGCACGTCCGAGCCCCCAGCGGGCACCACCAGGCGGGCCGCTGCCTGCTCTGGGCCTGTAAGGCCTGCAAGAGGAAGACCACCAATGCGGACCGGCGGAAGGCGGCCACGCTGCGGGAACGCCGGCGGCTCAGCAAGGTCAACGACGCCTTCGAGACCCTGAAGCGCTGCACCACGGCCAACCCCAACCAGAGGCTGCCCAAAGTGGAGATCCTGCGTAACGCCATCAGCTACATCGAGTCCCTGCAGGCGCTGCTGCGCGGCGGGCAGGAGGACGGCTACTATCCGGTGCTGGAGCACTACAGCGGGGACTCGGACGCATCCAGCCCCCGCTCCAACTGCTCCGACGGCATGGTGAGTTCAAGGACCGACAGCTGTCAAAGAGGGGTCAGTGGAGAGAACGATCTCTCTGAGCACGCGTTGGTGCGCCAGTGCGTCTTTACGCACGGCAACTTCTTAGTTTTCAACAACTACTTTGTTCTTGCTTTTTTATTTAGCCTACCATTACTTTCATTTGAAAGTTTTAAAGTTTAAGTTTGAAATTGAGTTCAGTTTAAGCAAATGTTTAACTTTAATAACTTCCACGTGCCACTTTATTTCAGTTCGAATTTTAACTATCGTTAAATAGATATGACTCAAATAGACACTTTTCTCATTTTGTTTAAGATTTAAGTATAAGTGGCTTTAAGAAGGCCTCATTTACGGGAACAGGCATGTGCTGCATTTTTATAGTACTCTTCGTGAAAGTTTGTTACACTGGCTATAATGTGCCAGAGAAGGACTTTTCGTTTTATTTATTTATTTTTATTTAAAAATTATCATTTTTTTAGTGTTCATCATTTTTCATGTTGAAAATGAAAAGTGTTAACTTGTTTTGTTTGTTTGTTTTGTTTTTGAATTCATTGAACTATTAATTTTCAACATTCACGCTGCTTCTCTGAACTACATTTACTCGTCGTTGCTGTAACACAACTTAACAATAATACACAAATGGAATTGCTCTGTATGGTGACACCTCTTCTCTAAATCATTTATTTATTTTTTCTGTCTAGACGGATTTTAACGGCCCGACCTGTCAGTCCACCAGAAGAGGAAGTTATGACAGCTCTTATTTCTCCGAGACTCCAAACGGTAAGAAGTCACTTTGATATCACCTAGTGAGAGGCCAATTAGGAAATGAACCATTCAGTTCACCTCTGGCCGTAAAACAGAGGTAGTTGGCGGGGGAAGACAAACAGAGCAAGCAATAAAAACAGTAGGCCAATGAAGCCAATAAAACTATAAAATGAAATGCGAATGGTAGCCTGGCGCTTTTTGAAACGGACTTCTGTTGGTTAAAAAAAAAACGAACGTAAAAAACATTTAATCAGAATTTTATTGAAATTACTTGAAGAAAATATTTTGACTTTTGAGATGTAAAAAAAAAAGAAAAAGAAAATGTGGCCAACGTGCCTCCTACGGTGTGGTATTCACCTTCATTTTGTTCTTTTTTTTCTTTCTTTTTCTAAAGTAATAATTGAGCTTTTTGTCTCTGTGTGTCGTGCAGGTGGTTTGAAGAGTGAGCGGAGCTCCGTGGTCTCCAGCCTGGACTGTCTGTCCAGCATCGTGGAGCGAATCTCCACCGACAACAGCAGCCTCCTGCCGGCTGCCGACGGGCCCGCGTCTCCGCCGACAGTCACGGCCAGCGAGGCTGGAGGGAGCGCCCCGCCCGTCCAGGTCCCCTCCCCGAACGCCAGCCAAGACCCCAGCCTCATTTACCAAGTCCTATAGAGCCTCACGCACAGACATCCACCTGGACAATACCATGCCGTCGAACCGTCCACTCATTTCACAGACCCACACGCAGGGAAAGCGATCACTTTCACCACGCATTTACACTGAAGCGAGTCTCTGCAGCACGGTTTTCAGGAAGCTCATTTCTGCTAGGTAAATAGAGACTATTTTAGATTAAATTCTATGAAATTTATCGTTATGGAGAAAACTCCATGAAGTACCAAATGGGGACCTTAACGGGCGTTTTATTTATTATTATTATTATTAGTATTACTATTTAATAAGTCTTAATTGACAGCTATAATGATAAAAACTAGAATTTCAGTTTATCCATTCACATTTTTTAAATGTCCTAAATGGAGACTTAAATTTATATTTGGAGAAACTGAAAATACAAGAATTATATTTAAAGCCAAGCATCAAACTTAATGTCACATGAAGTTGGGTTTTATCATTCCAAACCTGCCAATAAATATTTATTTTACCAGGAGAAATGAGCTCCCACAGTCCACCCCTATATTCCCTTTCCTGATGTTAAACTACTCGCAGCCTGTTTCAGGCTCAGGTTAAACCACAGTAATGCTGGGAAGTGTTACAGGGTTGATAGTAAATAGAACCCAGTTCAGATAGTGCTGTATTTTTTTTAATGTTGATTTTAAGTTATGAAAAACATTTTAAGCTTCAATCAGTCAATCAGATGGATTTTTCCTCTCTTCTGTGTATAGTCTATTTGATGAAGGACGGAGGCCAAAAACCACCTATTAACATTCCTCCACTTCTGAAGTTCTGAAGGCCCCAGCTGTTCAATTCCCTCAGGAACAAAGAGAACCACAGTGATCCTTAGATAGTTTAGAAAAACACCACCAAAACACAACTCCAGATATGCTCTAAACTGCATTTATTGCCTTTTCCCCCCATCAGACCTGCTTCCTGTCCAAGTCGGGACTTAAAATGTCATGTTCACTCACTGCAGCGGAGGACCACTTTTCTGTTTCTGTACATATTATGTAAATAAGAGCTGATTTGTTCCAACTGAAAGTATTAATTATGTATTTAATGTTCCTGTCTGTATGTGCTTTTGTTTGTTGTGACAAGAAATGTTAAACTTTATATTTATATACAAACTGAGTGACAGTCTAATGACAAATAAATGATCCTGCTTATTTATACAGAAAACATGGATCTGCTTCTTTATTTCCTTTATTTTTCTTAGGTCTTTTAGGATTTTCCGTTAGGGCCTCAGGACATTTGTTTTTTATTCAGTTATAATTATTTGTATCTATTCAGCTTTTTAGTTATTATTATTTTTGATTATTTTTTGAGGAAAACTACTGTATGAAACGTCCTGTTTTTATTTATTTTCCAGTATAAAATTCCTATCATGGACATGTCATCCTATCCTAACCAGGGTTCTGTGATTAAAATCTTAAATTTTCCTACTATCCATAATTTGACATAATTGCAACAATCATTACAACCATATAAAACTCTAAAGCAATATTTACTATTGCAGGTAACATTATCATGTAGACACACAGTAACATAGGATGATCTGAGAGCAAACATCCTCCATCAGTTCAGAGGGACGTAGAAGCCTACTGCTTGGAGGTTGTATGATCTAGTCTGTATCATACTACTGAAGGATTAGGTCTTAGTTTGTTAACATATTGCAATAAAGTGTAGCCTAAATCATGTATTTCCCATACATTTATAATCATAAACCCACAGTGGCACTGCAGCATTTTCTAATTTTATTTAATGATCATATGTAGGCTGTTTTAACTGCTTAATGTCTCGTTTTTAACCATTTATCTCCAACTGTATAATACACATGGGACAGGGGATTGGGACAGACGACCTCTGCACTCCCCTCACACCTAAGAAACCTGCCTACTCCCAGGTGGATGTGTCTCCATGCTCTGCAGTCAACATCAGGCTTTTGCTCATGGGCTCCTTTTCTATTTTTATTTATTTGTCTGCAAGGAAATCATGCTGAAAAGGTTCCAGTAAGAAAAGCACTAACTGATATTTCAGTGAGTGTCTAGTTCGCTGAAGCTTTTTTATTCACTATGTAATAGTAAAGACAGTGTGGAATAGTAGTGTTCAGCAGGTATATATGCATGGTCACGTACTCTTGTCATCACTACATTGTGTTTCATGATGGAAACTGCGTTAAAACAGTATTTACAGTATTTACAATCTCAACATATCCATTATTTATTTCTATTTATGTCATTTTCTTCTTTTCTTTTCTTTTCTTTTCTTTTCTTTTCTTTTCTTTTCTTTTCTTTTCTTTATTTTTTGGGATTTTTCTGCAGAAAAATGGCCAGAAATCCCCAATTTGCCAAATTTGTTACAAAAATGGATTGTATGACTTTTACTTTGCATGTCAGCTTCAAGGGCTTATTGTCATTAACAAGTCTATAAAATTACATGTTTTTTCATTTCCCTGTATAAACAATCCAGTGTAAACCTCATCCCGTCTGAAGCTGATGGACACTTTGCTGCCTGCTCAAGGATTTATAGATGAACAGCGTCATCGTGTGGTCTTGACGCACAGCTGCAAGTTTCTGCATTCATCTGGGTTTGACGCTCCAGGCTTTTCTTCATGTCTGTATAGGTTGTACTCTTGAATGTTAAAGCACTGTAATTCAAAAAAGCACAGATTTTTCCTTAACACCATATATAAAGCTGAATTTTAGAGGTTATATATTTCTATACAATATACAGTATAGTATAGCATATACTTCATACAGTATTTAATACAGTCAGAAGATTTGTAACTTTAGGCTGCAAGTTTACAAAAACATATCTAGGTGACACTCACTGACTGTGGTCTGAGCTTAGTGGATACACATGCAAACTGGAGGAAACTTTGACCTTTAAACTTCTTTCATAAACAGACTCCCTTTTTTCAATAGACCAAAGGCTACGGGACACTTGTCTCAGACGTTTATGATGTGTGTTTCTACTAGTACTTCATCAGCTAAGTGTTATTTCATCAGGAAAATGTGAAGAGTAGTTCCCATATTCCGAATGGCATTGCAACACATATTTGCATTTGGAATTTGTGGGAGAAGTGAACCAATAACATCCCCTGGAAGCAAAAGAGGCTGTCCATAGGAGATGCCAGACCAACAGTTTGGTGCATTCTGACACAAAAGAAAAGAAAAGAAAAAAAAAATCACTGGTGGGATGAGAAATATAAAAAAGACAAGACATTCACAGAAAACAACCACTATGGATGATCTCAGGATTCTTACTGTGGTGAAGGCATTTTCACAATATCCAGACAAGCAAAGTACATTCTCTAGGAGCTGGGCATTTTATTTTTCAAGTCAACCCTGGAGAGAAGACTTCAAGAGAGCAAATGCAATCTTCTGAATATGCTACCTGACTTTACCATAAGGTGCTTCCTTTGTATAAACTTCAAGTGAAAGTCCATATTAGACATGTCTATGAAGGCTTATGAACATAATACTAAACATTGGTATTTATTATTTCCCCTTGAATCCCCTGGGATAACTAAAGTATCTAATCTGATCATTCATTATGTCTCCTGCTTAAACTGTGACAAACAGTCTTGCATTAATATACATAACTTTTTTCAAAAAACTTTACAGTCACAATGACACATTTGTTCACACATGAAGACCCACATTCACACACCAGTGTTAGGAACCAGCTCCACCTACTGGGCCACAGACACATTATTCAGACTTAAGACTGAGACATTAGAGGTATCCGCTAACTTTGTAAATCCAAACACATCTGATAGTACTGGTAGTTATGAAACACATTTTTTATGCACCAATAAATGGCTGAGGTCAGCTGAGGAAATGGTTTAGACAAAACACTTTGATCTGGTTACAGTGTATTAATATGTTTGACATATGGCCACAGATGGGTATTTTTTGTGTGTGTGCTGAGTCGTAGTAACTCCGATTATTAAACTTGTTTAACTACTTTTCACCACATTTTCAAAGTGAAGAGTGGAGACAGGGACGTTTGCTGTAGATTGTTACTCATTAAACACTGATAGCTTAGATCAGCATTTAAGTGTCACAGCTGGCAGAGGCTGTGTTTACATGTAGGTTGTAGATTGGATGTGTCATTTACAGTTGTTACATACATTTTGTACTGAATGTGTTGTATTGTATTGAATTGTATTTAGTCACATATATTTGGCTATTTTACCTCTTTTCTTTCCACTCCTCTGTAATTGTCTGTTCCGTCCCATTTGCTTCCACCTGTGTCTTATCTCCAAACCTGCCTGTGTGTGTGAGTTTTATCTGCATCTGCTCCCGCCTCTCCACTTGTCACTTACTCAAGTTGCAGATTTCTCTCCTTACCTGCTCTCTTCCTTTGCACATTTGTACTTAGACTTTAATGTTCCCGTGGGGAAGTTCTTTTCTCAGCCCGTCTCCATTCCACTATATTACAGCCCAGAGCAAGACACACTATAAAAGAGACACACATTTTTAAAACAGACCTTTGTTGTTAGACCTACGTTGGGCCTGACTTACATGAACCAGGCGTCACCTTTTGTTATTCATTTAAAGTTCACATTACTTTGCCTTATTTTTGTCAGTTGTCCTGTACTTATACACCGGTATTTATATAGTGTTTTCTACCCATTTGAACTCAAAGACTAGTTTAGCCTATGGTCCAGGTATACTCTCTGTGGTTTGTGGTTCTACCAATTGAACCACAACCACGTTCTGAGCTGAGCTTGTGATATTGTTCTACATCTACATAATATGTGGGTGGTCAGTGTGTGCATACTGTCCAGAGGCTGTCTGCCAGTTTTATGTCACAGATAGTTCCAAAACCCTTAGGTGCACTGTACTATGGCTAACCCTGCACTCTACTTCCTAATAAGATGCAGACAAAAATTATTTAGTTGTGCTGTAAGCTGTCTGTGACAGTCGTCTTCTTTATTTTTTTGTTTATTGTTTATTTTTTTAGTGTCTTGACTGTAAACCTAAGCTTCTATAGAGAGCCAGAATTACCTTGTGTCTGAATAGTGCTGCACAAAAATGCCACCAGAAATAATGCTTGTCACAGTTACCTATCCGTGCTTGGTTTCCTATCCCAGAACTCACTGGATCAGGTGAACAGCAAATGCTGACATTTAATTTAGATAATTTAATTTAGATCAAATGAAATGATAACTGTGGAGAATATGCAGAACGATGCAGAATGACTGCATCACTGAACACGGCTCAATGCAAGTCTGCAGTTTACAAAACAGTTTTGAACAAATGACTTTAAAATTACACATCTAAAAATACTGAACTTTATTGATTTCTGAATAACAACAGATCTACAGACAGGCTTGAAGTGTCACACTTTATTTACAAAAAGTCTGAGAACCAAACAGTGGAGGGCGAGGAAGCGTGACGGTCAAATAAGTTTCGTTGTTTATATTCCTATTGAACAGCAGCTAAAGGCTCCTGGTTGCATGTATCAGGATGGGGTGGGGTAACCGTAGGGGAAACCTCAGCATCACTGGCATCTTCTGAGCTATGTCCTTCGCCACAGTGTACGTTGCTTCATCAGGCGTGTGTCCGAGACAATCGCAGTTTGGTTTCTGAGCAGTGGCGGGCTTAGTTGATCTACTTTCTGCGGCGGGCAGCAGCTCCCTTCTTGCTGCTGTAATACGAAACACACAAAAAATGGAAACACGTCAGAACTCTGGGTTGAGTTTAGCTGAATTTTTACCTTTTTGATCCAGAAGGCGAAATTGTCTTTGTTTCAAAACGTTTCAAAACGTTTTCAGGAGTTAAGCATTAAGGAAACTCCAAAATACCAGGGTGTGAATCAGTCTGGATATGGTAAAATTTAAGGGACATGTAAAATAATGGTGGTTATTGTGTATTGTCTTATAAAAAGTTGATTGTTATCTCAGTTTAATGTATTCACAGGAGATAACTTCATTCAGAATTAATGATTTTAAAAGCAAGTGTTAACTTTCATGGTACTTATGATTTTTTATTGATTTTTTGTTATAATCACATAGCTTTTGCACCAAAGCTCAATCTGAAAAAAATAGGTAAAACTAAAGTAGCTGATGTCCAATTCTCTTTTAATTAGCAATTCAATGCTATAGTTGATTTAAAAGAAAATACAAGAAATCATCTCAAAAAGTACTCCTTAATCAGACTCTTGAGCCTCAAACTAAACAGCAAAGTAACACACATTCTCAAACATCATACCAGGCTTTTGATTTGACACACAAAACTCAGTGACACAACCATGCAGCACTCACCTGCACCTGCTGAATGATTAGAGTCCAGCAGCCACTAACTCAGTGGGACCATCATTACAGTTGTAAAATATCTCGCACACAATGAAATAAAGGAGTCAATGAGATCCCTTTATTGTCCCGACTTCACTGGAAAAGGATGCACCGCTTTGGTCCATAACTGCATTTTACAAACTGTTGCTACATCTCTGAACATTTAGCCAGCTGTTTTTTTTTTTTTTTTAAAAAAAAACAAGCTTGTTTTTAAAAAAAAAAAAAAAAGCTTGTTCTTTAAGGCTGCCATAACGAGTCCATCCTTTTTCAGAGAATACTCCTCATGTACTAACACTGGGTGATCAGTAGGTTTACAGTGACATCGGAATGTGATGTTCAGTGTTATAGTGGTGACATTAGCGAAATAACACGTACAGTGTTTGGGACATTATGAAAACTGCCAAGAAAAAATAAGGCTACAGAAATATATGCAATCTACTTCTCTGGCCTGCTCAACCTTTGACAGCTTTTCTTTGAGATAAAAAAAAGTAGACAATAAAATTATAAAACGGCAACATACTTAATTTAATTACACAATTAAACGATTAATTCTGAATAGCAGATGGAGTCACAGCTTGGATAACAAACAGCTGCCGTTTGTCAACTTTCGTACTAATTGTCAGAGCTGCTACTGAGCCTTGAACACTCTGTGCTGATGTTATTGAGGCCTGTACCAACAAACATACGACAAATGCTGCACTCCATGTAGGCTTCTAGTTTGAATGTACTTTAAAACTTAAGAGTGAAACACGTTTAACCAAAAACATTGAATGGCCTGAATATCTAGGCTTGGATTCAACTCTGTTTTGGCCTGATGCATTTTTTTTCCCAACCCTACTTGCAACAGTTTTCTTCCATAAACTGTCCTCAGTGTTATGGGCAGTTATGTCTTGTTGAGGGAAAGGTTGCGACGTTCACCCAGACAGCAAAGGTTTGAGTTAAACCACGTTACGTTTTTGAGATTACTGGGTGTCAGTGAACGCATCACCCGCAGTACTTACTGCTTCTGCAACGTATCAATGCGATTCCGATATGTGAGCACCTGAAAATGACACAGCAGCAGCTTTAACACTCAGCAGGACACGTGTACCCACAAGGAGGCCGACTCCTCTGCTCCTTCGAGGTCCTTGGGCTGAAAGCTGCAGGCTCAAGCATTGTGTAAATTGGAGCATGCATATGGTCATGGTGTATTTTCCTCTGGTCTTGGTCTTAGAGCAGTAGCAACACTCAGATCAAGCGCTGGTTGACTTGCGGATCAGCAGTGCATTAAATCCTGGTTTGGCTCTGAAACCTCAGCCGGCTCTTAGCCTACTCACCTGTTTGGCCGCACACCAGACTGAGGCTTAAACCTGGTTGAGTCTTATTACAAAATGAACAAACTGTTGACCTCTTCGTTTATGCAATGGTGTGTCTGGTCCCTCGGCCAGCGGCGTTCTGATTCTCTGACCTTGCCTTCGTGCTAGCATGCAGCGAGCCTGAAGCGGGCAGGCAGGAATGCTGCTAAGCTCTACTACTCACAATTTACTGAGCTCCTCCACTCTCTTACGCAGGGTTGTAACCTGGAGGAAATCAAAGTACACTGAGGGTTCAAATCCAAAGGCGACTGGAGGTTCACTTCGGGACACCAGCATCAACAACCAATGTAATATTTGAGAAATGCTCCAAAATGTACCTTGCACTACTTACTATGGAATAGTCAAATTAGAATGTCATAGGTAAGACAGAGTATAACATGTGGGACTATGGAGAAGAGTTACGTACCGCCCACACAACTATAAATGAACAATGTGTTACGTACAACAACTACAGTCAAATATAATTAGCGAATTCCTGATAATGACCTATAAGAACAAATTAAATAAATAAACTGAGTCTTTCAACGTTAAGTCATTAGGTGATAGGTGATATGATAAAACCATGTTCTAAGACAGAGGTGTCAAAAACAGCCTGCAGGCTGAGACCGGCCCACCAGAGTCCAGTCTGACCCGCGGGATGAATTTGCAAAGGAAGATGAGAGGAAGATGGAAGAATAAGAAGAAAGAGAGAAAAGAGCGTGAGGTAAAGGAGATTAAGGTGAGGAAGAAGGATGAAAAAGAAGAAGATAAAAAAAGAAAGAAGGAAAAAGAAGAAGGGGAAGGAGGAGGAATGAGAGGAAGAGAATGAGGAAGAGTGGAATGAGGAGGAAGGAGGGGAAGTGGGAGACATAGCATTACATAACATAGAAGACATTACCTGGAATTTTCAACGAAATCGACAGCTATTCCTAATTTACACAAACCTGAGAGACTCAGAACTAACAGCAGACTGCAGCAATGCACTGAAATCACACTTCATTTTCAAAAAAATAAGGGTTAGGTTGTTCAAAAAATGTTTTGTAAAATAATAGTTCAGTAAATATAAACATTTTCATAATGTACTTATTTACACTAAAATCCCTTAGAGGAAAGGGAACCTTTCTAACCCACAGTGACAAAAGATTAAATGTAAATTATGTTGCCTGCAAAAGTTGGTAGTATGAGGTGTGAGGTGAACCCTAGGTTGACAAACTCTGGTTCGGGGTCGCCATACAGTGAACGTCAGCGCAGCGTGGAGCTGACAAACTGGAGCCTCACCTCGTACTTCTGCCTCTTCAGTCTCTCCATGTGGTCGAACTTCTCAGACTCCAGCTGGCACATCCATTCGTGCAGCTCGTTGATCTTATCCCTGTGGGACACGCAAGACACCAACGTGAGCGAAACATCAGAACACATTGTTGCTTTCAGCACAAGGGCTGATGGTCTGAGTGCTGACACATTTGTAACATAGAAGGTTTCAAATTACAGATGTAGCCTGCAAGGGAAGCTGGTTGAAAGAAAAAGCAAAAGCTGAAAAACCACACCGATTTTGATCACAAAATAAATCAATGTGTTTGTCAATGTGTGTCTTTCAACCCTGACTAGTACAGATCATGAATACTGAGAGATGTTTTGACATGAGTGTGATCCCCAGGGACCAGTGTGTGTTAAAGTGCTGAGTCGTACTTCAGCTTGTCTTCGTTCAGATGGTCAATGTTGAGCGCCTTGCGTCTGGCGGCCAAGATCTTCTTCTTCTTCTCTCTCTCAGTCTCTTTCTTTCCTCCTCTCTTCTGGTCGGCCTGTTTCGGTGCAGATGCAGACGCAGACAGTCAACAGCTGATTTAGAGATGCCGCAAAGCGAACAGTACCAGGGTGTGAGGGCTTGTGTGTGTGTGTGCACTGACTCTCTGCAGGTGGCTGCTGTAGTTGGAGCCCATGTTGGACAGAGCCGACTTCTTCTTAGCCTCCTCCTCTGCCTTCTTCTTGGCGTCAGATTCCTCCTTGATCCGCCTCTCCTCCTATTTTCACAACACCAAAAAAAGAAAAGAGTGAGACCTCCCAGGCCCATATTCAAATTAGAAAAAGTGTCTTGCTGCACTCAACCGTACACTCAAGTGCAATAATGGATAAATGTGGAAGAGGTGCAGGAGGACTGACCTCACGTCTGGCCTGGCGCTCCTTCTCCTTCTCAGCACGGACCCTCTGTTGCTCAGCCCTCTCAGCACGACGCTTCTCCTGCAGGACAGCGTGGGAAACTGGGTTAGAAAACAGCTTAGCTCCAGAGAAGAGGGTCGGATTTTATTTATCAAAAGGAAGATGCTTTATCAATTCAAATTACTGAGAAGAGGTTTTCTTTTTTCCCCAAGTCCCCAGGTGACACTGTGGTGTAACGGACCCCACCCGAAAACTCACAATTCTCTCCTTGAGTGCGATCAGCTCCTCCTCCTCCTTCTTCCTGCATTCAAAGTGAGCATCGATCAGGCCCTGCAGCTCAATCAGATCCTTGTTCTGACGTTTCTTCTGGATGTCCTGCGAGCGGGCAGAGAAACGGAAACGACACTCAGGAGGCAGAGAAGCAGCACAGACCCACAGAAACCCCCGGCGCTGTCACGTCACTCCTACTCACATCAAAGTCCACTTTCTCACCATCGGGGATCTTGGGAGCACTGGGCCTGTGAAAGAGCGTTGGGGTCTTGAGTGCACTGGCACCTCAGTGATTGTACTACTTATTTTTCTCTCTTTTCAGGTTAGATCAGAATGTTCCACAGAAATCACTTGAAGGCAGAGGACATGGAAAGGAAACTTACTTGAACTTTGGCTTCTCCTCTGCAGGTTAGGAAGTGAAGAGGGATAAGTAGATGTCGTCAGGTTAGAAAGAAAACAGATTTGAATTCTCTCAGGCATTACATGGATCAAACTGAATGGGTTTGGCTGCTACAACAGATTTGATTAGTTAAATACGAGCAAACAATGATGTATTAACGAACAGTTTAAACGGGATTGTTAGGTTTGCAGAGGACCATCTTACTTTGACTGCAGTTATATTAAATCTGAATTGCTAGCACAGTGTTTCATAAAGCTTCAGGGTTTCTAAGATAAGGCAAGATGACTGCGTTTCCATTTGAAGTTGAAGCAACGTACCAAGAGTATGTATTTTTTTGGCTTGACCCCGGAACTATTTGACACAAGCAAGACATGTTCCCACTTCCTTCTTCTCTTTTGACCCAGATTCTAGTGGCTCCATGCCATGCAGACGAGTGGCATAGCAAAAGTGTGAAGATGGGGTCGTTGCACAGTGAAGCACGTGTTAGCATTTCATCTTTCACCCTTCTTCTCCACTAGGATTTATTTTTTCCTCTCAAAACTCCCTTCAGTAGGCATTTAAATAGCGTCCTTTGAAAGTAATGTGGCTATTGAACTCTCAAGATGCCAAACTGGGCAGCGCACCTGGACTTTGAAATACAATTTGGGCGAGGTTTTTGTGGTGAGCATGGCTCCCTGAGTACAGACGTCAGACCTGGACACCGTAGTCCTTCCAAAACCAGAATGACAGATTCATCAGAAGTTTTTGAAATCAACATACCTTCCTCTTCAGCGGCCTCTGCATGCAGCAAGCATCCAAAAACAAAAGCAGAATGAATAACATTGTTAGCATGTGCATTGGGGGCAGCAAACTCAACTTCCAGAGAGCTAGACAGAGGCAGACCATGGCAGACAGTCGACCTGCTGAAGCTTAGCATGTGTAAATTCTCAAATAAGTGTAAATGTCCAATATTAGGAACCAATGTGAACACATGTGGACTAATTTATTATGAGGACTGATTATAACAAATTGTAGAGTTAATGTACTGTAATGACTTTTTTTAAATTTAAAAATAAAATAGCTGAGGACACTGGGTCCCCAGAGAGTATTTGAGAATTCACAGCTGGTTTGCAGAGGCAACGAAGGCTGGTCCGTTTAACTCAAGTGCCACTGGATTTTCAGCAAAGCCAATGTAATGGGATTTTGAAGGCTGCTGTCAATTTTTTCTGTTTTCCTAATTCTACGATGGCATGTGACTGCGAAAGCATCTGGGAAGTTGAGCAAAATACAAGACAGAGAGGAGAAAACAAACTCAGAAAAAGATGAAAAATCTTTTTCTTTTACTTTCATTGTACTACCGTGTATTAACAAGTATATTCATGCTTAATGGTAAATGTTATTTTCTTTAAAAGCAGCAGTCGGGGATACAATACAAACGTAATCTGATGATATCCCTGAGATGATATCTAAACATTTCAAACTTGAAATGCACGTGATACTACGTAGTATGAGCAGCGTTGATAAAGGAGACCAACATTTACTATGGTGTATGTGATATATGGCAAGATAGATATTCACCAGTTTGGCTATTTTCATTTCATTTGACCCTTCTACATTAAAAGGTTAAATCTATACTTTTGAATAGGAATAGCCTCTCGAGTACTTCGTGCTATATAACTTCCACCTCTACTCAGAGTACTCAGTTTGTTTTTTTCTTCAATACAAAAGCAATTCTGCAATTCAAACATACTCAGTTACAAATTAAAGTTCTGCATGCCAAACATTACTAAAGGAAAACTGGCACAAACACTGTACACATAATGTACTAAAAAAAGGTTCTATTTTAGTGAAACTTTTGGTTTATCATTGGCACATTACATGTAAAAACTATTGAAATATTATGTCTGCCAGTGGTTGGACTAAGTTTTACTCATTACATGGACTGTCAGGTAGAATAATTTACTTTATATTGTCTTTATATCATTAGTTATATAATAAAAATCCTAACCTGCCGAGATGTTACTGGATTCTGCTGCTGTCAGGTGAAGTGCGTGGATGTAAAAGTACAATATTTTCCTGAGAAATATACAGGAGTATATGTGAGTTGAACTTAAATATAGTGAAGTTTAAAAGAATACATTTCCTAGACGTGGGGCAGTTTGTTAGTAAAATATTGGTCTTCCAGTATCAGCCATGAATAAAGGTCTTACTATAAAATGCTTCGGGAAAGATCATCTCAGACTGTTGTGTTTCTATAAAAGGTCTCCACCTCCCAAATTGTCTCCTTTAAGCACGGCCTATCTTTGACTATGTTCAGAGGTGAAAGGAAGGCAGCATTAGCATTTGCAGACATGGTGAACATGTGTGCGGATCAGGATTAGTGGGATCTGTCTGGTCGGCTGCAGCTGGCGGAGCGCAACAGACGCCTGGGAAAGGATGATGGAATACCCCCTTCCCCCCTTCATGCCACATACCTTCAGGCTCAGGCTCAGGCTCTGGTTCTGGTTCTGGCTCTACCACTGGTTCTGGTTCTGGTTCTGGCTCTGGCTGTGGTTCTGGCTCTGGCTCAGGGGCCGCCTCAGGGGCCACCTCTACTTCCTCTACTACCTCCTCTTCTACAGCTACACAACATGCAGCGAGTCACCAGGGGAGAGGAAGGGCGGTGAGAGGGTTAATGGAAGCAGGAGAAATGGAGAAGGGGAAGGGGTGGACGGGATGAGCAGATGAAAGGGGAAATGTCAAATATGAGGAGGTTCGTGGCGTGGCAGCCTGGGTGAACTGCCACCAGAGGGCGCTAAAGCAGGTGAAACAGCAAGCGGTTACAGGAGGAAAAAGGTCAGTCATGATGGGTGAAATGTGACCGTTTCCTGGAAAATACCTTCACTGCAACTCGGTGTGGTGGAACACACACAGAGACTGATGCTATCCTGGTGCAGTCAACGCTTTTAACCTGTGTTTTATTTTATTCATCTCAAATAACGTTAGTGTTAAACAGCATGCCACAAAAAAAAAAAAAGTACACGTGGAGGTAAGAACACACGTCCTCAAAAGTGACTGACAAATTAGTATCAGTGACGTATCACCCGGAGTCTGCAGGCTGCATCTTACCATCGTATTCTTCACATCCGGCCGAGAAAGAAAGGGAGCAGAAGAATATTATCAAAAGATCCCATTTGTACCCATTTTGGCGAAATACAAAGTCAAAATGTGGGTACACTGGGGATCCATGCTAAGCATACACAAAGCAGTCCTCATAAGCTGAGCAGATCTTGCAGGAGGGGCAACTTTGCAGCTGTGAACTTCACAAACTCTTTTTTTATTATTATTATTATTATCTGAAAGCTGGTTCAGCTCATGAGGACTGCACACTTGCTGATGCTCATGCAGAGCTGCAGGACTCTTTGCCAACAGGGCAGTGCAGCCTTGAGTATAGTTTCTGTTTCATAGGTTCCAGATTGTTACTCAGAATACATGACACTGTCCTGTTGTCAGCGTTGGTCCCTGCAACCATGCTACAGCGAGAGGACAATAAATGTGCAAATTTGGTTGAACAGAGAGAAAGCGTCATTTACAGAAACTTGAATCTGGAGGAGTCAAGCCAAACCTGTAAACATATGAACTTGTCGGGTAAAAATAACTCTCCGCAGGGGATGGAAAGTCAGTTAGACGAGATTCTGAAATAAACTGGGATTTAGCATGGAACTCCCGACTGTACCTATACCTATTTTTGGGTTTGTTTGTTTCTTTGTTTAAAAAAAAAACACAGGGAAGATGGTGCTACTTACCCTCGACCTGATCACTGCAAGACAGAAGACCAAAACAGCGTTAGAATTAAAGCTATTCATTAAGCAAGAAAAAGTCTGAATTTGTGCTCGACAGTTGGAGCAGTAGCTTGACAAAATAATCTCAACTCTATTGTAGGGATTTCTGCTGGGTAAAAAAAATCAACACATACACAACTGAAATCTCCACAACAAATACAACTTGAGTTAAAACTATTTCGTCAAACTTCTCCCTGAAAGGTTAATTTGTGAATTCACTTACACTTCCTCTGTGTCAGACATGGTGATAGTGGACTTTGCAACCTGGAATCAAGAGAGAAGACGGAGCTTAAAGTCTGTCTGTCTATGAGGAGCCACTGTCCAGCCTGCTGTATTTATAGCCCAGGATTATGTTGCAAATGTCTTAAATATCTGCTGCTCACCCCTCTCTGATCTCTGAAGGAACCCCACCCTAAATGCCTTCATAGTTTATCACCCACTTAAAAAAAAAAAAGTCTAAATAAATAAATGAATAAATCAGTATGTACATTATCTGGGGTAAGACTGCTCCTGTGTCTGTAGAGATGTGTTATGAGCATGTTGTAAATGAGGCATTCCCTGAAGTTGTCACATCCAAATTTTTCCAGTTTATAATTAGCATTAGACTGAAATTGGAGCCTCGGGCCTGAATCTGCTTCTCTGATGATAACTGAGAAGGGAGCCAAACATAGATTTATGCCAATGGTCTGTTTTCAGCTGCTGAGGGGACAGATTAATGTTGCAGTTGGGCAAGAAAAGGAACCCCATGGGACAGTGGTTAAAGTTCGACCTCCTGCCCCCTCCAAATACTCTGAAAGGCGTTAAAGAGTTTTGTTCAAAACTTTGTTTTATCTTTAGAAACACATCACTTTGACACTTTTGAAATTCTATAACAGGTTGTGACACTAATACTAAAATATCATCTTTCCACCCTGTTGGAATTTCACTTGTAAAATTCTAATCGGGATGTGTTTGGTTCAAAAACCTGCGATGTTGAACAAACGCGAAATGAGCTGTCTCATCTTTTAATCTCTCAGTGACTCTGGATTAGTCCCCAGAAGGGTGAGGCCCCCATGAAGGTGTCCCTGCATCACAACTATTTCCAACAGACAGCTGCACAGGTCTAAGATCCAGTTTCAGTGGAACCACTGCTGAAGATTGGGTTCCTTGCCCTGGACCACTACCTTCCACTCCTTCATTTCCTTATCTGGTCGTCCTTCTCTCACATGGTTCCTTCAATCATCTTCCTGAGGCTCCCTGCTGACTGAGGCTACTTTGCTTAAGAATTAAAATAAACTCTGGAAGGCACCCGTAAAGGTTAAAAGTCAAATACTCGGCTTCCTTGGATTAGTCCTTTGAAACCTGTAAATTCCAAAACTCCAAATGTGTTTACACCATTACGTAATAGTGGCGATCAGAAGAAATATATATATAGATGACTCCTTTACATCCAGTCCTGGGGTTCTTGGCTCCTGTTCAAATCGTTAAAGTGTTTATCCTCCAGTTATGTGCTCTTTAATGCACACACATGCCTCTCCCATTTACAGCTTCCCTAATGGATATCCACAAAACTCAACCTATAACCACAGAAAACCTGCAAACCAGAAGAGCCATGTCCCTCACTTAGAACCCCAGCAGGATTTATAGCCAGTGTTCTCATGGCGTTACTCATTAGGATAATCTTCTGTCTCCTGAATAGGAAAGCTGCTTCAAAGTCTTCAAGTCATCTGTAAATCCCTCAGGTATGCACCTCCACTGGCACTGGACACTGACCAAACCACCACAGAAACAACAACAAAGTCTTGTCTGGCAACATCCCTAAGAACTGTTAACCCTCTAAATTTTCTATTTCATCATAAACCAATTGTTTTACACATATCTTGATTCACTTTTAGATATCTAGCCAAGTGCCATGAACCCATTGCTTCTCATTCACTGAGCAGGAATAACACTGTAGATCACTAGTTTCACAGGGCTTAAACATAAAAATCACACTCAAAGGGAGGCCTTTTTTCCTCATCACCCACTATCTCTGCTCTCACCCCTGACCTCAGCAGCAGCTCCTGCTAGTCGTGGCAGTGATTTTAACTGATGAGGACTCAGCTGTCCTCGGTTTGGGGGATGTAGGGGGACATTGCACTTGAGCTTTCTCTCTCTATCATTCACACTCTCATTCTCTCTCCCTCTTCCTTACCTCAGAAAAGCTGAAAGAAGTGAGCTCCCTGCTGGCCAAGACAGGCTGTAAGGTTCTGCAAACTTACCGCGCTGATTATGTCCTTCTGTTATAGTGACACTTGATCCCCGCGGAGCCCCCATTGGCCGAAGCGAGCTGGCTTGGAGGCGAGGCCATCCCTGTGGTGGAGCGGGGTCCACGTCTTCCTCCTCCTCCTCCCTCCACCGCCACTCAATAAGGAGATGGAAGGCATGGTGCTTAGGAGGGAGCCTCAAGTTTGGAGAAGGGGGCAGCTTGGCAGGATGCTATTCTGGGGCTGCTGCATTAGGCAAGCAAATTTCATCCGAGAATGAGGGGAGAGTTGGACGTCAGGAAAGTGAGGCAGGTGGTGCGTCTGAACATCTCACAGAAGCCACAGAAGCCACAGAAACGACATAATAATAATAATAATAATAATAATAATAACAACAAGCATAATGTATAGAACATTCAAAGAAAACATGCATCTAAGGAATCTTTTCCCGACTAAAAGCCTTACATGCTGAGCCACCTTTTTTATTCTAGTTCTCTTCTAGTTTGCAAGACAGAAGTCCGAAGGACAGTAACATTCTTCAAAACAAATAAATGTGACAAAGGTTTAAATAAGTACTTTAGTCGATAACTTGGTTTAATGTGAACATGAATACATTTGTGACCTATGAGTTTTGTACCCTACATATTACATCCAACCCACAGTCACAGAAAATATAAACAGGTTGTTTGCCTTCAGTGATTTTTGTTTAATGATGATGAGGTTAAGGTTTCAATAAATAAAGTTCTATTGGAATCAGCTCGTTTTAATTTTCTGACAATGAGTGAATGACTGTCATTGTACCACTGATTTACCCACTATTTATCTCAAAGAAAGAGACAAAGAATCAGTCTACACAATTTCTACTTTCTAATGTTCCACAGTCACATCTAAAGAAGCTGCAGCGTGAAGCATTCGGCAAACTCCCTCGTTTTATCTATGGATTGGAACTGGTCTGAAGGATCCTGAGAGTCCTGCAGGGGGTGCTACAATAACAGGGTTAAGAGCAGAGGCTCTTGGCTCTTGTGGGAGGGTCAAATTATGGATGTCATGTCTGAAACAAAGCCAAAACAAAGGCAGCAGGACTGAAGAAGACTGTTGGATGAGTTGTGGAACATCTTTAAAGAACCGCACACAGGTCCTGTTGTTGTGTCCTGAATGACTGAGAATCTTCACACACACATCGATGTCACAGAAAAAGAGCCTCAGACAGAGGATCTCGTTATTGCTGACTAAGACATATGACTGTTTATGGTTCATGGTCTAAATGGGAGAATTTCATGTGAAAAAAAGAGTGCCATTATAAAGTAATAGAAACTCCTGTCAAACACTTTGAATACTATTAACACCTCACTAAAATCCTATCTAAGACACATGGAACTTGCCGAAGGGCATCATCTAAATCACACAAACACATTACAGTGTTCTAAAAAAAATCTGAAAGGGTAATGGAGACCTCTTCTAAGCACGGAGGGCTTAAAAAGCAGTTAACGGCTGACTATGTGATGATTTAAATACAATGGAACATTCTTTTCATTAAATATGGTTTCATTGAAAGCTGGTTTCAGTGATATAAAACACTACAAGGACCAAGACGACTCTTGTGACAGATTCTTAAAATCTCATGTAGGCACAGGAATCATTGACTGGGTCCTCATCAAAGGACAATTAGAAACCCTCCATGACCCTTGTGACCCATGACACCCTTACAAGGACACTTTTGACCTATCCAATCCCAGAACTCCTCAGAGTAACTTGGATCAAGGTTCAAATGAACCCTCAACCCCAAAGAACCAAATTCAGTCATATTTTGGGGATGAACAGAATGTTTTATGATTTTATGAATTCACCAACCAACCATATGGTAGTATGATTTGTTTGTTGTGGCAGGAATAAAATACTGCATGTCACCAGATGCAATAAATTTGATTGATGCAAAGCCTCCACAATTGGATCTTGATCACAGTACTCTAGTAGTGCTCAGACTTAGAATAGCAACACTTGTGATTGTGATATGTCTGATATGACATACTGGCAGTGTACCTCCTCTGAGGAGCCGTGAAAATAACTGAAGAGATTAAACCTGAAAGGAAGAAGTGTAATCCATCTCTGTATACAAACACTTCACTCCCCATCAATGACACTTTGAGCTCCATTTGAGGGGACATAGAAAAACGATCCTTGACTCTCTCGGCTTCAGACCATGAATACCATGAGTACAGCAAAATGAAATGCATAAAATTACTCCATTATCTGGTGGCCGAACTCCATCAGTTGCCATTCTGCTACACATGATTTCTGAGGTGAAACTCAGCTGAATTCCTACACTCCAAAGAACTCCTAGAATTCCAAGAGTGCAGGGAAAATGATATTAACAAACCCCCCAACGAATGCAGATTAATGTGAACCCTTTCTAATTCGTCTGAACACACTGTGGAGCTCCCTGTCGGCTCATGGGTACATCCTTGATGGGCCCCTGGGTGGCCCTCAGACCCCACTTTTAGAGCCCTGAGGTGGTGAAACCTAAGGTGCTTCACCCTGTTGGTGCTGCGTCTTGCCTTGCCTCGCTCTGCTGTCACGACAACGCTGCTGTCACTGAGCAGCCCACAGGACTCAGGATTTATTTTTGGACTGTCATGGTGCCTGTTCCTTCCATTTGTAGGAAGGGGGGTCAAGCTGGGCTCAACATGAACCTGCTGTTCTGACACTCCGGACTGGGACAAGCAGGCAGCAGCCGGCCGGCCGCCCCCCAAGCAGCAGTCGCACAGGTAAACACGCCATAATTGCACCTTTTATTCTCCGGACAGAGCAAAAGGAAACTGTTAAAAGTGTTATGGAGGCAACTGTTGTCGAATGCATAGCCCCCCACCTCTGCAGCCAGAGGTCTGACATGTTCGAGCTCAGGGTGTGTTTGCTCGTCCTGACTGCTAAATTAAAGCACTGACAAGGCTGAGCTAAGTGTTAGCATTGACAATGTTCCGCTTTCCAGTGGCTTCAAAGCACACTCTGCCCTGTCATTTGTCTGTCTTCGCTGCAATGAGGCAATGAGTGAATAATGATCACATTTTAGCTTTGAGCTGCTGTCGTCTTGCTGAGAACTTGCTCTTGTTGAAATGGATGTTTTGAGTTGAACTTGAACCAATGGGCTCTCCTGTTTTGTCAAGGGGACCCTGCCTGGAGCACTTTGAACATCCGCAACAAGTTTTTACCTGGTAAGCCCTTCTGTTTTTTTTTTCTAAGCTCGCCGTTCATTGAGTTTGTGCAACTTCACCAGAGGTAAATGACTTTTTCGGGAGGGACTCATTTACTTAAGGAGGCCATTGTGGAATAGCCGGGTTTTTTATTACGCAGCTATTATTACTCTTTCCTCTTTTGAACTTGCATCATGAAGGCACTCCAAATACCAAATCTACCACAGCCTTAAAAGGAGGAGTGAGCATCATGTGTCAGGCAGCAAATTCAGGAAGGGGTGGGGTGGTTCTAAAACATAGCCAACGCTGGCCTACATTTCACTAAGGTGACACATACAATAAACTAAGAAAATTAGACACTTGTTGTCGTACGAACGTCATGATGTCAGGGATACTTCATGTCCAGCTCAAACATTATGAAAACTCGTATCGCAAACATATCTGATCAGTATTTTTAGTTCAGACTGATTACACTAATGTTTGCACATATAATGCTTATGGCATGAAACAAAGGAGTACATATCATGACTAGGGGAGAAAATATTACCCCTTGTATTGCATGCATGCATTCAGAGTGATGCATTTCATCATGCAATATGCAAATTGCAGACATTTTTAAATTCTATTATATATATATTTACAAATATTGACTTTTAAACTATAGCCAACTTTAAAATGATTGCGATTGAATGATTTTGATTTTAATATTTCTGAAACCAGCGTCAGTGTTCATATGGTATGGCATATGGTATATATATTGGTATATGTGTTGCAGTGTTTGCCTGCCCTATCTTTACTCCAGCATCACTACTACAGCTGGCCAGCTGCCAGAATATGTATGAAGGGATGGATTGTGTTTCTGCACTACAAATATCTAAATCTAATTTAAAAAAAAAAGCCACATTGACATGAAGGCTTCTTATCATATTTCAGCTGCCCATGGAATGAATTACTCACACACTTTCCCTCCCTTCCCTCCTCAAAGCCGCCTCCCCCCAGACTCTCCACACGTCAGTGGACTGTTATTCAACTGCCCCAACAAACCTGACATTTGTAACTTCACTACTAGCTCAGAGAACTATTGTTTTATTTGAAAGAAAAAGTTGTATCCAACTCTTGCTGATGTTGTATTGAATTTAAGTCAAACCTTTGTTTACTAAGGAAAACCAGAGGAATAATAAGGAATACGAGAACTACTAACCTGCACACAATCTACTTTCTTAAGTGATTACTCATATTACCTGGTGACTCAGCAGGCAAAACAGGTCGTCCACAAACCAGAGGGTTAGAGGTTTGTTCCCCAGTACATGGACCACATGTCAAAGTGTCCTTGAGCAAGACACTGATACCCAAGTTGCTCCCAGTGCTTGGCACAGGTGTGTGAATGTCAGTGTGCTTGCGTAAGGAAGTGGGCAGATGTGTCATTGTGACTATACTTTGACTACCAACAGGTAGATAAGTGAACATTATCCATACAATCCAGACATATCTATATGTTTGTCTCAGATGGTACTCCCGGTACATTGTTGTTGTGTACCTCTAGGCTGCTGGACCTGCAGACTCAATCTGAGCTGCAACACTCTGGTTTATTATTTTTGGTGACACGATGTCACCTGTAAAATGCCAGGAGTCTTAAAAAAGAAAGACGCAGGTCATTGGTCAGCATTTCTCTGAGCCTTACACTAAAATTAGGCTAGCATATAAAGGCTTCCAAGATCAGCCGTGAGGTGGTAACATCATCCGGAAAGAGTTCAGCTTGATTCTGTGGGTTGTTTTAGCCAGCAGTGCTGATCTCTGGCTTTTAAAAAGAACCCTCACCAATGAATCATACTCAATACATCAATGTGTGGAGCATAGGACACATAGTTTATAATGGGATGGGGATTTTTTTTTTACCTGCCATACTTAATGTTTTCAAAGGAAATGACTTACTTTTATAATTGTATTGGGGTAATTAATTCATTTTCAGGTTTTATTTATTTATTTTTGCATTTTATTTTAATCTCTTGACATTTCATGTTGCAAAGCATCGTACAACTTGTTTTAGAAATCCAAGATATGCAGAAGACATTAATTATATTAGACACAAATTATATTGATTTTTAAACAGGAAACAATCACCTGTTTGTAGGTTTATAGGCTTAGGTTGCAGCCATCTGATAAATGATAAGTACAATGTAAAATCAGACAATGGGTTTGCTCCCAGTGATTTGGCTTCCTCCCACAGTCCAAAGACATGCTTGCTAGGTTAATTGGTGATTCTGAATTGGTGCATGTGAGCGTGAATGGTTGTTTGTTTATGTAAGCCTTGTGATAGACTGGTGACGAGTCCAGGGTGTACCCCGTGTCTCACCCAATGACAGCTAGGATAGGCTCCAGCCCACACGAAACCCTCTATAATGGATGGATGCATGAATAAAATTAGGCAAAGTGAAGGGCAGAGCTAAAATAGAAAAAGATTTTAATTTATTCCAAAAAAGCAGGTATAAACACATACAAGCCAATATATCTGTAAAAGGAGATAAAGGTGAAGATTGCTTGTGGTAGTAGTTGAATGCACCAGTGGGTTAAACTAAAACATAAACACAAAAATAGAAGTGAGTTGTATCAATCAGGTATGTGCTTCAAGAAGATTCCAGATCAAATTAGCTGTACCATGTGAGCCATAACATATAGGTGTATGTCATCAGAATTAACAGTTTTGTTGCATGTCTCTCCTAAGCACAGACTTTTGAAATTGATATGCCCCAATTGATCTGTCAGAGCAGAACAGTGGTTTCTATTCATTCTACATGATTGCAAAATGTACACATCCTATTGAAAAAAAAATCTGACAAGTTTCCCAAAACACAATCACATAAGGATCTGTTCGACATTAGAAATGATTTATCATTTCACTATAGTAGAGAAGAAAACAGAAACAGTTCACAGACAGATATATACATTATACTGAAACAAAATGCATGAAAATGCAAAGATGAAAACTATAAACATTTATTGATTGACTCTTTTAGATTTGAGCTGATGGTTTGTATGTGTTAAGCTGTGAGGCCTAGAAAAGAGGATTTATCTGATATAAATCAAATACTGAGACTGTAAATGCTGCGGAACTGTTTTTGTTGGATGTCTTCATCACATGCACATGTTGTAAGATCAAGGATGGAAAGGGCACTGGCTCAGTAATCACCATTGCATGAATCTGTGAAAGAGACAAAAAGAGTATTAGATATGCAGATATTGCAAAGTAGTCCAATTTGCTATTGAGTTAGATTTACTGATTTTGTAAAATTTTAGAGTTTATCATTTGTAGGCTCAACTAATATAAGAATTCATAAAAGATCAATGCTGTTTTTTTCGGCGACGGAAAGGACATGCCATCATTTTGAAACAATGAAACCCAGTTCAGTTCAATACAATTGAATTAGGTTCAATTTATAGGTGTACTGTCAGGTACAAGAAACACTGTCTCAAGACACAATCATTTCATATTCAGGGATGGGTAGCAATTACTACTTGAAGTGACTGACTTGTACAGGTCCAGAGTTTTAGTCTCAGTTTTAACAGTTCTTTTTACCTTTTTCTTCACAGGGTGCTGAAGCACTCATGGCTGTCGCTTATAGTACCCAGCAAGGCCTGCTTGCCCAGCAGTACCCTCCACCCCTGCTACCCAAACCTGGTAAGGACAATGTTCGACTTCAAAAGCTCCTCAAGAGGACTGCAAAGAAAAAGGCCTCTGCTCAGGCATCGCAGTCTGCCACACCCTTCCGCTCCAGCCTTTCCCCTGTGAACGAAGCAAGCCCTGACCTTGAGCACAGTGACCACTCCACCCCTCCACGGACTCCAGAGACTCCGTCCAGCCTCTACCGCATCAAGCAGCCTCAGCGGTTCACTGTCAGGCCTTTGTATCAACATGTGGCATCTCCATACCCACAGCGTGCAGCTTATGGTAGAGCAGCCAATATGTCGCCTCAGACAGTGGGAATACCATTATACCCTTACTCGCAGAGTGTTACCACAGTTTCTACGTACTCTGCATCAGCTCAGTATCCTGGAGTCCCAACAGCTCCGGAGCAAGCCGCGCAGTCGGCTATACCCAAAACATCTCTGCCAGCTTTGTCTGTGCCTGAAGTGACAGTACCGGCTTCTGAATTGAAAAAGCCAGCTTTTAACACATTTTCTGAAACCCATACTGGTCAGAGATCTGCTGTAATGGCCACAGCACCACAGTCAAAACCCATAAGTCCTGGCCCCACTCCATATCCAATAGCAGGAAGCCAAGCTGTGATTCGACCGCTCACAGTCTTGACCCCTTTAGTCAAATCCAAAAGTCCACGTCCAACATTTAAAGCAACTGAACCCTCAAGATCACCCAAGCCAATGTTTGATGTCCCTCAGATTAGGATGTACACAGCGAGCACGTCATATTATGAGACATCCAGGACACCACCAGTGTACGACTCAGCTGGATTAACTGCTATTGGCAGCACAGTATCTCAAAATAAAACATCTGCTGAAACAAAAAATGATTTGACAATAGGATCTGAGGTCAGAAGTATTCATTTATTAGGTGTGGAACCTCAGAGAAAAACACCAACCTCAGATATTAAAAGAGACACTACACCAACTGCAGAGATTAATGCAGTCTCAACATCTGAAATTAAAAGAGCAACTCCGACAGCTGAAATTAAAAGAGCTACTCCGACAGCTGAGATTAAAAGAGCAACTCCGACAGCTGAAATTAAAAGAGCTACTCCGACAGCTGAAATTAAAAGAGCCACTCCTACATCTGAAATCAAAAGAGCCACTCCTACATCTGAAATCAAAAGAGCCACGCCTACATCTGAAATCAGAGCTAAAACACCAACCTATGAGTTTCAAATATCAAGAACTTCAGCAGGACGGCCTAAAACACCAGCATACCATCTGATCCGGGCTACAACACCTGTCTTTGAGATTTCAAGACCCAATCCTCTTTTGTTTGCAGTGTCGCCAATTACTGTAGATGCAGACAGGTCAAGAACAACCCAGACAGTTTCTACTGTCACCAGTTCATCTATTTCCGAAGGTGTGAAGACCACTTCTGAAACAATGCCCCAACTCAATGGGGACATTCAATCAGATGTTACACCTGCAGCTAAACCAATACAACAAAGTATTACAAAGTCAAAGTCAGAGCCTGATTTGACAAAAGAAATAACCCCAACTATAATCCCAACTACTAAAACTGTTATATCTGTACCAACATCTCCAGCAGTGACTGGCTATCAGAGACCTAGGACTCCAACATACGAAGCATCCCGACTTATGACCACATCACCTGGCTATAAAAGACCAAAGACACCTACGTATGGCACATCAACATATGGTGCATCATCTGTGACTATTCAGAGACCTAAAACCCCAACCCAAGTGTCTCAACAGTCAAAGTCCACCTATCGTGGATTGACACCGGCTGAATATGTTGCTCACGGCGGAATCAAAACTTACTCTCCAGCATTTGGTATCGTGACTTCAATGATGCCAACTCAAGAAGAGGTTCAAAGTACAGTAGAGGTATCAGGAGAATGCAAAATACCTAGCCAGGAACCATGTTTGAAGGGACAATCTATAGCTGAGGAGTCGAAACTCAAAGCAAGTCCAAAGGATGTACATAAACTCCCCCAGAAAGAGGAGAAACTTGCCACCATCCCTTTAATTCCTGTTATTGTTGTTTCACAAGCATCTGACTCCCTAGCAACTATGGTAACACAAGAGTCAAATGCGGTATCTGGTCAGGTTGCAGCCAAACAAGAAAAACCAAAGCCTCCAACAGTGGAGGAAAAAAGACTTGAGAAACAGAAGGTGGAAACACCAGTTCAAGAAACCAAACCAAAGACGAAGACTTCTGAAACCAGAGGTCCTTTGCCCACAAGTGGTGACCAAGATCCCCTTAAGGCAGTAAAAAAACTTTTAGGCAAAGATAAACTCCAGCCTGCTGACCAGAAAGCTACTGTTGAGACAAAAGCAGATGTCTCAAAACAAAAAGAACCAGTGACAACAACCACTGCAACCAAGATGAAACTCGAAAGCTCAAAACCAAGCTCTGCAGTACCTGCTCCACTTGTAAAGGTACCTGCAGCCAAATCAGTAAGTGAAGACAAAAGAAAAGATAAGAAAGCAGAATCAGCTCCAGCAGTTAAAGCTTCACTTGAGAAAAGGGAAGTTGATGAGACCCTTCCCTCAGCTGAACCAGTTCTTAAAGCTATACAAAAGCCAAAGGGAATGAAATTAAAAGCGAGTGGTTGGTCCCGCCTCAAAAAGCACATGGTAGTGGAGCAGGAGGAACCCAAATTCCCAGAGGCTGACTCTCAGGAGGCCTCTGGCCAACAGCACACTGAGGTGACAAAGGTAGATGAGAAGGCTGGGGACAAACCCAGTGAGCAGGATGAAAACAAAGACGCCCCCAAGGCTACCAAGATGTGGGATGCCGTCCTCTTCCAAATGTTTTCTTCCAAAGAGAACATCATGCACCAGATTGAGCTAAACAAAAGTGAGGAGGAGAAAAAAGAGGAGAAACAGGAAGAGTTGAAAGAGATACCTTCATTTGCCTACCGGCTCCCTGTGCTGCTATTTAGTCCAAAGTTTGATGCTAAAAGGCTTAAAGAGGCGGCATCGAGGCCGGTTACAAAAATTTCTACTGTGTTTGAAATGGGTCTGATTGGGCGAAAAGGTAAAGATGAGGAACCAAAAGACTTTAATAGAACAGCAAGGGGTTTCACTGGTGTCTAAGCTTTGTCTAATGTGAAGTGCCACGAGGAAAATGTAAAGAAGAAAAAAAAGGATTTATGTTTAATGTACAGGTGCAAAAATCTTAGCAACAGAAACGATGTACAGATCAGGAGTCTTAGTCTCTGTGTAAATGAAATATGTTTGTGGCAGTGTTGAAGAAAACCTGGCCTGAACTTTATACTTGACAAATGCTTTGTGTGACTGGATGTCTGGATGTTTGTATTTGTGTATTAGCTGGAAAAAGAGAGCTACATTTGTCTTAAAGTCATTCAGACGCCACATCAGATTAAAGTATTTATGTAATTTCAGAGCTTTTTTGTTCCCTTCATCACACAATCACAATGAATATACTGTACATACTGTTCTGAACTATTTTCATGCATCCTTATGATTCAGGACTAACAACATAATTTATACCACAGAGTATGAAAATTTGCCTTTAAGTAAAATTGCTAATTAAATACAACAGTTTACAATTAAAATATCTATTTTTCGGTTTTACAAATAAGAAATAAAAAAACAGAAATACTAAATGATTTTAAGACAAATTATTTGTGAGGAAAACTTTGTTTTTCTTTAATCATTCAAATCATTTTTATTCAAAATGGTGCTACTTGCCTCAGGGTATGAAACCTCTTACTAGATAAAGGAAATGCTTAAAGAGATTTCTGAATAACGATTTAGGACGTAGATGTTTATGTTGCGTGAATGACTATTGTCAGTGTCACATATTAAGAACACCTTCGGAGCCTCTACATAAATTTGGTCTTCTTGGTGCAGAAAGTCAGTTTGACTTCATAGGAGGCACAGAGAGGAGGGAATTTGTATTAATTTATTTAACTTGTTAGAATTTAATCTTAGTATTTATGTGCTACATACTGGTTCAGTTTTACACATTATTTTTCTTATTAAAGCTTCACATCACTATTCTTGGCTGGTTTTAAAGTAATTACAGGTTCAGTAGTTTATTTACTAGAAAAATAGTAAACTCTTCTTTATTAAAATGCAATACATTGCATTATTAGAAGAAAGTGTTGTTCATGACAACACTGTACACACTCAGATATACAGCGGCCAATGACCAGGCAGGGATTCCAGGTAGGTGTGGACTAGATACGTGTTTTAAGAGTGTTTCAACAGCAACAAATTGGTTATCATTTTACCAACATACATTAGAATTAAAAACAAAGCTACTTTAGATGGGTGCTGAGCTACAAGCTTGTGAAAGTGTTTAGAGAAGAGCGATAGCAAGAGAGTAATAAAATGGCCGGGGTGCCATAACTGAGGTTAAGGATAGAAATCTCAGGGGTCAAAGGTCAGGATGCACGGAAGGTTTCGAGTTCGACTGTGATGCAGGGTTAGCAATCCAAATTAGATTTCTCCAGTTTTCTTTTTTAACCAGCTTGGAGCAGAAGGTGTTTTGTAATGTTTTTTCTATTGTGCATGCTGGATCGACCCACTGTGGCTATGTGAGGTGCAGTTAATTAGCTTCTGATTTCTCCTTAATCAGATGCAAATGGAGGCTTTATAACACAACTACAAAAGAAAGTTATTCAGATTTCCTCCATCCCAATTTTCACACAGCCCAAAGAAAGAATATGTAAATTTGCATATGGTTAACACTGTAAGTCTGACTTTATCACTTAACATTCATAATGCACAAACTTGACTGGTGAGTTACTGGGTCATATACTGTTTTTCATATCACTCATGTTTTATTTGAAGTGAAGCACTTGTTGTTTTCTTATGTGAAGCATTCTGTTCTGCCAATGCACCAAAGATGCTAAAAATAAACTTGATTTTTACAAACACTTTGTGAGAACAGATTCATTCCAGTCTGCCACATCTATCTATCTATCTATCTATCTATCTATCTATCTATCTATCTATCTATCTATCTATCTATCTATCTATCTATCTATCTATCTATCTATCTATCTATCTATCTATCTATCTATCTATCTATCAACAATGCTAAACATGTTTCCACAAAATGCTTACAGTATTTCCATATGTAGATTTTTCCTTTAATGACACATACTATATACTAATACCTTTTTTCCTTATATCTATGTCTGTCTACTTTAAATAATGATCTAAATCAGGAGGACGTTAGGACTAACACTTTGGAAATGAAAGGAAACATGAGCCTTGTACAAGACAAGAAAAAAGAAATCTATGTAAATATTCAGGTTCAGCCTACCAGACTTTCCATTAGTGAACTCTCCTCCATTCTCATCATTCACAGGAATCTTCTCATATTTGCCGTGACCAGTCACAACAAATTTGTACTTTTTACCAGCTGCAGATCCCTGTGGTGAGATGAGACAAAAAGCTGATTGAAAACTTTTGTGTTGAATGAAATTGATGAAAACATTGATCTCAAATGTGAGACTTTGTAGCATTTCCTTGTTTGAGATGATGGATTACAGACATATAAGACAGACACCACATTATTGGGACATATCACAAAGGTTATACATATACATATAATGTACAATAGTTCAGTTCATTTACATCGCCTTATGTTCAATATTCACATGTGTTTGATTTTGAATATGTGTGTGTGTGCATCTATGCATACTTTGACTCGTTGCCCAGGCTTCCCTGATGGGTCTCCAATGATCTCCCACATGTTC
Source organism: Mugil cephalus (assembly GCF_022458985.1). Classification (NCBI taxonomy): domain Eukaryota; kingdom Metazoa; phylum Chordata; class Actinopteri; order Mugiliformes; family Mugilidae; genus Mugil; species Mugil cephalus. The sequence goes on from NC_061779.1 coordinate 25,333,270, forward strand.
TTCTTCTGCATCACATCTCCAGGCTTCACATCCTAACAAATGTCAAGTCAAGACATGTGCAACACAGTACAGGATTGAAATGACCTTCCTCAAAGGCCTACGATGTAGCAGCTAAACAAAAAATGTAAACAAGAAATGTGCAAATGTTGAGAATATGTAAAAAATATATAAAAGCCAGACTTGTCTCATCTAGTTTATTGCAGGAGAATATTTAGTTTTCAAAAGAAACAAAAGAGGAGAAACGCTTCAGTGGTGAAACAGGGGAAGACAAAGCTCAGCATTTGGAACATGCTTCTCCACTAGAGGGAAACCTCAAATAAGAAACTGGCAGTTCACCTGTTACACTCACAATGTCACTTTACTATTATTATTTATTATCATTATTATTATTATTTGCCAAATCTGTTGCTTAAGAAAATCAAACAAAAGAAAAAACAACAATATAATAATGAGTGTAGAGTACATTTCTACAAATACAGTGACATTTTTTATTTGGTTGATTGGGTTTTCTCTGTCTACAGGGCAGGGATGAAGAGGGACAAATATCCAGAGATGTTTTGAACGATTTTTATTGATGTGACAATAAACATGTGTTCTGACTTTTGTTGTATAACCTCATTCTAGTTTTGACATTAAAATTTATGTATTTTTGTCATGAATTAAACCAACATGTTAGCTTTGAAAACTTAAATAAGAGTTCCCTCATGATGCCTGACAATAGGAAGTGAATATATTATTGTAGGTGAGACAGATAAATGTTGTGTGTTTGTGACTTACAGCTGGTCTGCAGGGCGACTGTCTGCTGCTGCCGTCCGACGGGCCCTTCACCCACTGAGTGATGAGACTGGCCACGCCCACCTTCAGACCCTCTGTGTCCTGGTTGAGCAACAGACAGAAAGGATTGGATGTTTGTCACAGAGATTTATCTGATTGACTTTTAATGGACACCAAGTTAATACAGAAAAAAACATTGACATACTGTACATTATTTAAATTACAGACTGAAATGTTAAGAGAATATATAAACGTATTTATGCAGTAAAAGTATTAAAGTTTCGTATTAGATATACATTGTGTATATCTAATATGCATTGTGTCACTTTGTATTTTTTTGTATTCCGGCTCACAGTGTAGAAGTAGGAGACAACCCTGTTCAGTCTATGTGTTCTTCCTGTTCCTGAGCATCACAGTGGCTTTTTCAGGATTAAAATATGAGCATGATCTGCTCAGGTGACTTTCACAATGTGAAAATCTGCTTTTCTTTCCCTGCTTCATCTCACTGCACAGCGGGCCTCTTTTAGTTTTAACCAGTCTTTGTGTTCTGTTCTGTTTCTTTCATCTCACCAAATTTTTGTCACACTGATGCTATGTGTCATGCAGATGTGCTTTATTGTGATCACAGCAACCTTAAATTCATCTTTAATTTCCTTAAAGCTTTTGCAGGAGACAGCCTATTAAACAGCTGTTTGTCTGAAGGTCATTTTAAAAAGAGTTAATGAAGGGTGAAAATATTAACGCTTTCATAAAGTGCTTAAAGAAAATTCATTTGAGTGTTTAGTCTTGTGCAGACCGGAGCAGACATGTGACAGTACCAGGGTCTCTGAGTGTGTTCTTACCTTGCAGCTGGCTCCCTTGCTGGGACTCTGGCTCCAGGCCTCTCCTGCCTCAAACAGGTTCTTCTTGGATGTGACGACCTCAGGTGAGTTGGGCAGGTCAGTCAATGATGTCTTCAGTGCCCGGGCATCCTGAGAGTTCTGCACAACATTGAGCTCGTGGGTTAGTTTTATAGCCGTATAATGATGGGATGCACGTATGTGAACCTAAAAAGGTCTTGGTGACTTGAACTGTAATTTCAGCCCATAAATAGCACAAAATATGAGGTCATCTGTGCTGCTAAAAAACTATTCCTTCATGTTCAAACCTACAATCTCTGTTCTTTATTGAACTTTGTGTTAAACCAGTTTCTTTTAAGTGCTCTATAAATAAAGGTGTCTACAGTTAACCTGGGGTCATACAGGATGCTATTAATCAGCTTGGGAACCGCCCGAGGTGACGAGAGAGAACAGGGAATGGAAAGAGAGAAAAAAAAACAGAGTCATTAATGTCGTCATTTTCCCATCATAGATTCATAGATAGTTTGACATGCAGAGCCAATAAAAATGTGTCTGTGATTTAATCAGCCAGGTGCTACAGAGATTTGTGATTGCTTCACAAAGAGGGTCGACCGCTCCTGCCCAAAGTTTGAGGCCAAAGGGTTTAAACGTGAAGCAGAATGAGCATCAGACACATCTGACTGTAGAAAAAAAAATTTTTAAGAAACACAAAAATGTGAAGAAGGGTGTGTGGGAAAAGCGAGTGTCAGTTAGCTGACACTTGCAGTCATTGTCTATAAATATTTACATGCCAGAAACATAGCAGTGAGTGCTGCTTATGCTCACATAAGGCCTGGGTGGCCCTGCTTGTGATACTGCAAATAATGTCCACAGGTTAAATCCGAATCATATTATAGGTGACCTCCAAAAAGCTGGAATTCAAACTAATTTTATAGAGTGGCTGCCAGAGTTCACAACTTATTTATCACATCAACACTGGAAGCCCTTTGTTTGAATAATTCCTTGATGTTAATTCCTGGATGTTTTTCTTTTGAAGTTTGCCTGCCTCTCTCTCTTAATCTCCAGCTGTGTGGGTATATACATTGTGAGTGTGTGTCTGTGTGAGCTGACCTCCACAGCGTGAGCGTACTGCTCCAGCTTATCGTCGATCTTGGGCAGCAGGCCGAGTGGCTGCGTCTTCTTAAAGCTGTTACTGAGACACACAAAACACAAGGAGAAATTGCAAACGGTTGGGTTTTTCATCACGTCTGTGTGTTCAGCACTCATTTATTGATGCCAGCGGAGGGTCCAAAAATGTTGAAATCAAGTGTGACTGGACGAGTTTTTTTGAAGGCATCTAAGTTGCTTTTTTTACTTCATTTATTGATGTTCACCCATCAGATTTATACTCACATTCCATTTAAACCATCTAGAACCCACTAATGCTATTCCACACAGGTGAGCTCTCCACTTTTTTTTTTTTTTGTACAAACCAGAAAAGACATGTCAGTCTAGCACAAGTGCAGGATCAAATGTGGGTTTGCGGTTGTTTTTGTCTGATCTGCAGTTTTTGCTTTATCTATCTATCCAAACACCAAATCCTCATTCCTCTTAAATTGTTTTGGGTTTCATAGCTCCAGACAGGAGGTCTGCTGCTGGATGATGTCATTTATTCACAGAGGGGGAGGACACTTAAGTCATCATCTGAATTATTTGCTTCTGCATGTCTGAGGCGCCGTCTTGGTGCACCGCCTGTTTGTAAAAGGAGGTCGGTGATGCCGCTGCTGACGGAACGAAACATACCACAGCCTCTTGGATGGAGAATGCCACGCGCTGCCTCCTCATGCTCAGGAGATTCACAGTTCGAGGGTGTGTCTTCGTTTCACCTTCTACGATAAACTTTCACGAGGTTTCCACATGTCAGTAAGTCAACTGGCGTCTGATGATGTACTATATTAGCCTGGCACATCCAGACCCAACTCTTATCAGTATGAGTCTGGTAACATGCTATTTGAATTTCTTTATGGGGTGTGATCGACCAACACGGACAAAAGAAACATGCCACTGAATACTCCTACATCCAATCAGAGCCATTTTGTTGTAAACAAATTCCACTCCTCAAGTATCTTGTGGGTGGGGGCAGTTTAAACTAGACAACTTCCAGACTAGTAGTATATTATAAGTCATGTGGAACAAATTTTCCCCTTTGACAAAGCACCGGTTTGAGTCCAAAATTTGTCTGGTTGCACAATGAAGCAAGAAGTTCTTCAACAAATATTCCATCAGTAGTATAATAAACGATTTAAAAATCACCAAAATGATACAACATGATTGCAAAATAAAGACACTTTACTTCATTAAGTCGCTGATTGCAGTACGTTCAACACATTTTCCTGATAATGCTTTTCTACTTTTTATAAAATTGAAATGCAGAACTTCTGACTCATTCCCACCATCGCCCAACAGAAAAAAATCCCAAACATCGCAAGAGTAAAGAGTTAAGCTGCCGCTGTCTTTATGTCCCCTCCAAACGTGTTCCTGATACAGTCATTTTAAAATGAATGCGTTCTCACAGAGGCTTCCCTCCCGCAGAGAGCTCCTCAGAGCTGATCATTTCCTTCTTCAGACTGCCTGGAGCCGCCATACCTCACACACCACCAGAGAAAACACAGCCGCCTGCATCTGGACCGAGTTAAGCGGAGGCATAAATCACGGCTGAGGAGGGCGATGCACTAAGAGAGGTGACCTCTGACCCTCTTCATCCGTGTTTAGTTTTCAGACAGCAGAGGGTTAACCGGCTGCAACGAAACCAATGCGACCACGCTGAGGGAGATAGTGCTTTAAGTTTAGCACTTAAAATATCCATGTCTCCAGTTCATATCATTTAAAAAAATATATTTTTAGATGAAACCTATCGAACTGTTGAACTATTCACAAATCAAATATGTGGATACTAAAAGTCCTTGCTTCACCCAGCCACAACTACACCACCTTCCAGTGGAACATTATTGTAGATTGCTCCAAGTTAGATGACTTTATTTCACCTCTCCTCTCCAAAACCCTCTCCAAAACCATCTTCCAAGATTCCAAGAGGTGTGACGACTTTAAAGATATATAGCAGTGTGAACCTTGCCAGTGAATTCTCCCCTCTGCGCATGAATACAATTGCTCAACACAAACATTTTTAACAGCTTCTACTTTTTTTCTGTTTGTGTGCATCGTTGTACATGGGTTTGCTGAAAGGCAGCAGATTGTTCAGGCACTAGCATACTTTTGATGATTTACTAAACATTCGTTTCATCATCCCAAAATTTCCTGAGTATGATCTTGATCTGAGTCATGGATCATATTCAGCGTCTAGGACTTGTGGTTTTTAGTTGTATCTGGCTGCTCTACACAAACCCTCAGCCATCGCAGCCATCTCCTGTGATGAATGGAGTCTCTAAATCATGCTCTTGGAGTTTTGGGGGAAGTTTTGCCTCAGTTTGATTCAGTGATGCAGCTATGAGTCACTGCATCTGATGAGGATATGGATATTTACCTTTTTTTCAGCGAGCGGTTCAGGGACTCTGTTCTTTCTGTGATCTGAAAGAAAGAAAGAAAGAAAGTAGTCTGAATTCATTTTTTTTGATGAACTCAAGAAGCTTTCCTCCATGTCACTCCCTCGGTTATATTAATTATAGCTCGGCTCTCCACAGACCTCCACTACTCTGTCCAAGACAAACAGCTGAGCCTGCTGGCCTTTATCAAGCTCCACGTGTGATCAGAGCAGCTTCACAGTTCACCCCAAGGAGACTGAGGGAACTAACAGATGATAATAATGAGGGAATCACTATAAGAATGGGACAAAATGTGTTTAAGGCTGTGAACCAAACTTCTGGATCCTAAACTCAGTTGTGGGTCTAACACTGGACTTTAAGGACACTTTATGCTTTTCTTTCTTTTTTTTTTTGCATCATATTAAATATCACTGGTGCAGTTTTTACTTACTTCCCAAATTTAAAAAATTCATTAAAAAATCCTTTTAATGTAGTAATTTAGTGAATTACTTACACCCACTACTGCAGAGAAAGATATCTCTTTATAAGGTATCAGATTTATTTTTTTTAAATATATAAAAAAATGTACAATAGTATGATGCGATTACAGAAGTATAGTACGCCCTCTTAAAATAATGGCCCAAGTAAATATTAAATATATAATATTATTATTAATAATTTTATAAATCATTTTGTCAAAAAACAACTTAGTCCGTAGGTCTTCAACAGGGGGGCGGTAAGACCTAGTGGGTCCCCAGAGGTACTGCAGCAGGCTCGCAAAATCTTTGGTTGATTAGACATTTTTATATATATATATTTTTTTTTTAATTTGAAGGCATTCATCTGGAGGGCCATCTTACACTCTATCCGTTTTGCTTTAAAGCAGACATAAAAGTCAACCTGTACATGTTCAGCTGGACTGAGGAGAAACCAAAACCAAAACAAAGTGCAGAGCACGCATGCAGTGTCATGCACATGGACACTCCCATCAAACATCCATCTGTGGAACCGCAAAGTCCTGAACACGTTTCTGCTTTTGAACGTATACACACAAGATTTAAATGTCTTCCAGGACAAGGTGCAGAGGTACAAGATCATGACCTGTGGGTGTGTGGTGTTCACAGTTCATACAATGAAACACAATGACCCAGAACAGGGAGAGGCTGCCCCTGGATATAACGTAACGTGCCGCTACTGGTGCAGCCAGGACATGCTGGCTTTTCAAACACACACATGGATGCATGCAACTTACAAGCTGAGACTGAACCCATTGGCTGTGAAGATAATACATAATTATTGGTCACTGCATTTGTCTGCATGTTTACAAAGGTGGTATCATTCTATAGTCAGTATAGTCTATATAGTGTTTGCCCTATATAATCAGTCAGTAACCTGCATTTGTTATGTCTACACCTAAAAAAAAACAGAAGGTCAGCTCACCCCCTGAAAATATAAAATATAATCAAACTTTTGTTTACCCAAGAGTCCACATCTATCCACATAGTTTTGGTGTAATCTGTTGTTGTTAGCTGCAGAATTAATGGCTGTATCAGCTGTTGGTACATGCTTTTCTCAGTTTGTGTTGCATACATTTATCTGCCAAACTACTATATTTCAGTAGGACTTAGTGCATCTATATGATTGTTCACTAAGTAACAATTTAACCTAATAACTACAAAACAACAGGCCTTTCAGATGCAACTTGCTTTGATTTAGCAAACACTTGTCTTAAGGTTGAACCACTGATTGGGTTTGGACATAGAACGTGACAGATCCTATTCTACCATAGTCTACTAGCAAATTAAATGTATTGCTTGTTTCAACATCATACCAGCATATGGTAAAAACCAGCATGGATGATATGACCAAGAATTGACTAAATTATTCATATTTATATCATATTTCTGTTACTTAAATATAACAATTCCTCTTAAATTATGAGCAGATTTTTTTTCTTATGTTAAAGAGGGGGTAAATATGACATTGTAATTTTAAAGCATGTTGAGTTATACCAATAGGTAGAAAAGTACCAGGCCTTTTAATGAAAATAAAAAAATAGATTATCTACTGAGATTATATCTGAGCAATTCTGCTCAGTGTTTCCTAAATTCAGATTGAAATATAATACCGGTAATGAGATTTGCTTTGAATTTACTTTGTGAGACAAGATTCTCTGGCAAACCATCTCATTAGGTTTCAAGTTATACGTTTGTGTCTGGGATGTGGACCAAGCTGTGAGAAACTACATTCTGACAGATAAATGTGTTTTAGGTGCGGGGAAGGTCATCTGCTAACATGCTATAACTATTTGAACACTGATTCATTGCTAGACTGTGGACTGTTATATTTTTTGTCTCTTTACCCATGGTTGTTAACCAGATGTTGAAGTCACCCTGTGAGAGACAACAAACCATCTGGTGCATCTGGTTGGAAACTAAATTCTTTTGAGGTGAGGTGAGAACAGCGGATAAAAGCAAACCTCCCCTACTTACGTCAAAGCTATTTTGGATAGATATACAACACTTTGGTTAAAAGGAACACAAAAAAGAAAAGTTTGATTATGTTTATGGAGTGGCTGTTATTTAAAACTTCCCATTATGGCCATCAGTTACACCAAATGAGTCAAACATAGCAACAGTACATAATGATCATATTATAAGAATAAGATTTAAATGTGAACAAGACCTGTGTTTGTATGCTGTAAATTATGTACACAGATCTTTTTTTCATGATAAATTAAAACCTGAAGATTTTCAGACTTTTTAAGATAATTGGAGCATAGATAAATGATTCACCGTTTGTATTTGGAAACCGGTTCAGTATAGTTGGGTGTTTGGGACTTGCCTACAGGAACAGTTTAGCAGGAGTCAAACAAAAAAAAATGGTATAATCTAAAAATCTATCAGACTGCTGCAAGTTAGTGTTTTACCTTGTGAGTGGAAACTTTGGGACTGAAGGGACTGAAGGTCTCGTCTCCGTCTACGCTGGACGTGCCAAGGCTCTTGATCCTCTCTGCCGCCTCCATCCTCCTCCTCTCGATATCTTCCTTCATCCGTCTCCTCTCCTCCTGGGAGGCACAAACATTGCTCAAATCCACATGTCAGCATGGATCTAATAGCTGTTAAAAGACTTTGAAGACTTTTATAAGCACTTCAACAAAATCATAGTCTTGTTATAGCAGGCCTGTGTGGCTCATAAACGTTAAGTTACAACATTTGGCGTTTAGCTGGCTGAAAAAAACTTTTTTTTTTTGACGTAAAATACTCAGACGGAGGTAAATTCCCGAATCCCTAAATGCCATCGTGAAGTTGTCTAAATATATTAAGCTTTAAGTCAGTACGTGTATATGCACATGAAAAACTAATTATGATTATAATTCTGACTTTAACTATGCTTAAAGTGCTCCACAACCATTGAACTGGCTTATGACCCCGGAACAAAAACATGCAAGAGAGCCGGTCGCAGAAGAAGAAGGCAAACAGAGCCGGTAGAATAAACACCTAATGCATAATGCGCATCGTATCTGCACCATAAGTAGCGCGCACATTATGTACGCGATTAAAAAAGCTGTACTATTATCCATCTAGTTATTGTTTGAAATGCCGGTCTGCTGCATGAACGACTCTCGTTTACTATATGACGTATTAGTTCAACCGGAAATGGGGCCGTATTAACATGGTATTAACCTGCTGAAAGGATGTATATCGCCACCTAGTGTGGAGGAGGGGGACGTGTTCCCGTCAGTTATTCGAAGGTAAACTGTATTCCTTAAGCTGTGAATGTAAACACACTGATTGAGGCTTGGTGTCACCTCCTCTTTGACCAGGCGCTGCTGCTCCTCCAGCTCCCTCTGACGCTCCTCTTCCTCACGAACTCTGCGTCTCTCCTCTCTCCTCCTCTTCAGCTCCTCCAGCTCCTGCTCGGCCTCTGCCTGTCGGTGTCTCAGTTGCTCCATCTCATGGCTCTCTTTCTCCTGCAGGCCTCGTCGGATCTTCTCCAGACGATGCTCCGTCTCCAGAATGGCCTCTGCCTCCCCCGGCTCCACGGCCCTGCTAAAACTACCACGTAGGAAGAGCTGTGCTAGTAAAAGGCAGTACTTTAGATAGGTGTTCACTATCACTACAAATAAAACATGCTACACACTTGCTGAGTCTGATTGTCTTGTTGGTGTGTGACGTGACTTCCTCAGTGGATACATTGCTGTTGGAGGAGCTAGGTTTTGGCTCTTGGTGCAGGAAAACCTTTGATGTGTAGGAGACTTTCACCTCTTTCTTTTTCTCCGCCTGTTGATGAGAAGTTAGACACAACATATCTTCTTTTATACGCATACTTTAAATGTCAGAGACCATAAAGACTTGATTTGCTTACAGACTCTTTGTCTGGAATGGCTTCGTTTGGACTGATTCATGACTTGACTGTGGAAATTTACTTGTCTCGAATAATTTCAAACACAAGTGAAATGACTGGAGGTGTGACACTCAAGCTTGACAAGTGTTGTCACAAATAACTTCAGATTTGGGTCAAACTTGCGTTAAATGACTTCAGAGTTGGACTTTTATGGACCTTGAATGGAGCTGAGGAGCTTGATTTGACAATTAAAAATTACTTCAACTTGGCTCATCAGAACCAGTAATGCTGGTAACAAAAACGCCGGAGTTAAGTTATCATTGTTATCAACATTTGACCCAAAACATGAAAATGCTCCTGAAGAAGTCAAAATATAAAGAATGTGCCAGGGGCTTGGTGTAGCTCTTTTTTCACAGCTAGTTGATGGAAGTTGTTAATAATGTTTAGTTAGGTGGTTAATGCTGAGTTTAGCTTTCCCTGCCTTGGTGTCATTAGGAGCTACAAACCTGGAAGAACTGCTTTGATTGATGGAGAACAAAACAATTGAAGGGCATGGGCTTTTTGTAGACACACTGAGGACATGTATTTATATTCAAAAACAATCCCAGTAACTTAGTACTTGAAGTTATGGTAAGTTGTGTGTAGAGAAAGCCTTACCTCTATTGGCTTTTGAATTTCCTCCCTCCTCCTCGAAATCACTTCATCCCTCTTCCTTTGCTCCTCCTCCCTCTCCTTCTCCCTCTTCATCTTTTCAGCTCGCATCAACTCCTCCTCGCGTTCCTTCCTCCTCTCCATCTCCACCCTGGCCCTGCCCGCGTCTTCCTGCTCTTGCCTCTGGAGGCGGGTAGAGGATGTGATGGAGGCCTGGGCGGTCTTCACGGGTACGACTTTTTTTACTGTGTCCTCCTCTTCGTCTTCGTCCTCTTCGCCTCCCTGGCTGAGCTCTTGCAGTCGCTGCTGCCTCTGCCTCTCCCTGCGCTGAGTCCAGTCGCTGAAGCCCTCGTCCTCCTCTAGAGATGGAGAACCGCTTGGCTTCAGGCTGCTGTCATGTCTGAGAGTGACGAAAGAGAAGATATCTTTAACAAGTATCAACCCTGGCTGAATTCTGCTTTTCATGTGTTTATTCATTTCTTTGGCGCTGCTGATGAAAAACATTGAAAAGACAGACTCAACATCACAGGGGGTCAAATACACAGTAGACTTTATAACTCTTAAGCAAAACAAGAGAAGAGTGAAATCAAACTGAACATGTGATCTGCTGATGGGGCTAAAACTCTCTGCATGTCTATGACATCGTTTGTTTGCCCAAAAGCGTCTTTCTTGGTGGTGGGCTTAACTTGTTGGGTTGCTTCTTTGTGAAAGGACCACTAGTCACTTTCTAAGTGACGGTTGTGTTCCTGACAGCATGTCTGATCTGGTCTGCAGGGGCAGGGCTCAGGTCCTGTCCATCAAAGAGCATTAAGTGATTTCAGTAACAAGTCTTTCAGTGCTTCAGTAAACACAGGATTAGACTGGGTACCGTGAGAAGTTCAGTGAGGGGTTTTGTCCAGACAGGAATAAACACACAATGAAATCATAGCAAAGAATTTCAATTTCAGCACAAAGTATTCTGAGCTTTAATTAATCCAGTGTTAATGACTGCATATAATAATAATGGACTGGTTGTCGTTTAATTGTAAACAGTATGTTCTCCCAGTGAGTCTCAGTGCTGTCTGTTGGATCCTGACACGTGTCTTCACTGAGTGCAGCAGATTACACAAACTAGACATAACACAAATACATTTCTCCACTCCGCCGATTAACGTCTGTAATCACAGAGACATTCAGCAGAGTGCGATCGACAAATGACTGAGTCGAGCGCGTCGCAGCTGAAATAGCAACCAGCGAAAATAAAAAATGTCCAGAAAGAGTTACGTTTGCAGGGGTCATTAATCACACAGACATCGAGCCGGTGTTCCGAGTATCATTTTATATTTCTTACTCAGGTTCCAGGAGCACCAAAGCAGACACTAAAATAATAACAAAAATACAATTAAAGTTTTAGGATAACCTAATCCACACAGCAGTTTGGACCACCACATCTGTGCATTTTAATGAGGTGTTAAGTATTAATTGGCTACCAATTTTGCGCTCAGGTAACGTGAGCTCATCTCTCGCGGTCATTGTGTGTGGACACTGTAGAGCAGTGTCTCTGACTGTCCTCCTGCTGATTGAAGTAATGAAAACGAGTCTGTGGGAGCTGGCAGAAAGGAATTCACTGAGCATTCCCCAGACGATTACAACGCAATGCCTGCTGGTGGAAGATTGACTGTATGGTGGGAGTTTCTAGCTTTCTTTAAGAAACAAAACGTGCATTTCTGTTTCTGTGAGTTTGAAAAAAAAAATAATAATTTAGCAAAAAAATAGTAAAAAAAAATAGTAAATAGTCACATCTGCTATTTCAAAACCTTAATGCCCTTCCCTTTCAGCAGTGACGATATAATAGCTTCAGTAGGTTGACATATAGACAGAAGATTCACACTCTGTTTCTAGTTATTCCTATTATTGGCAGATAAAAGTAAGATTCATGCAGTAATAGCAATAACTATCATTAGTAAATATGATACATCTGAATAGAAAAAAATGAGGTCTTGTGATCTTACAACAGACAAATGTTTATACTTTTTTAATGTATAGTTTATGGACTTAGACTTAGTTTATAGACTTATGGAGCAATGTGTTACATAGCTCACAGTAGTTGATTCAATCTTTTCATGAATTTAAAATATAAACCTATTTATTCCACCCTTCTGGTAATCAAGCAGCCACTATGATTGCTTAAAGATGAAGTAGCGACACAGATTTTTGGATTTATGGTCATTTGATTGAGGAACTGCTAGAAACTTTTTGAGATTCTCACATTTTTGTGACTAAGACACTAGAATAACAAGCCTCCATCAGGACGCAGTCAGCAGTTCATAAGTAAGTGCAATATCTGGAGTGGCAACACCTGACATTTAGGCCGCATTACGCCACGTGTGGACCAATTGGGTTTTTCCAGTAAGCTAGTGTCAGCTTTGGTCTGATGTGGAAGGAAGAATGGAAGAGTATTTCCAGAGTGTCCAAGGCAAAAACTATGCATTCCCTATCTGAAATGTGTTGGCTTTAAACAGAAAAGCTGCCATCCTGGATTTTAACCTGGTTGCACTGTCTAATAAAAGTCTAATAAAATGACTTCATTCACATCATTAAGTCTTATGATACACCGAAACCCCCAGAGAGGATTTGGAACAGATATTGACAGTAAATATAACAAAATAATGAGTGAAGCAAACGGATATAGTTGGTTGATGTGTCAGAGGAGAAACAAAATGTTGGAGTGTCAGTCCGTCGATTTGCAAAAGACCGTCACAGCCACAACCAGTATCTGTGGATTTGCGCTCTGTCAGTTCCCCAGACCTCCCTGGAGGCCGGAGATCCTCCAACAAACTTACCAAAAGGGGACTTCAAAACAGCATGACATCACTGCTGCATCTTGTAAAGTAAACCTCTCAATTACAGACTGTGGCAGTGGAGCAACCTGGCTGTCTGTGGCGTGATGTGACGGAGGAGAAGGTGCTGTTGGAAGTGCAAGCTGTAATTAAGAGTCTGAAATTAAAAGTCAGCTGTGACTCCACAAGCTTTGACACGGTGGTGGTTTTCCCCAAGACACTTTGTAGTAAACATTCTTTGGCGGTTGTGTAATGGGAAGCCAGCTGTGTGTTTGTCCTTGCTTCAAGGAGACGGGATGGAAGAAGTTGTTTGCAGCTTTTCCCAATGGAAACATTTATTTTAATCAAGCAGGAGTCCGTGAAACCCTGGAAACCTTCGGGCATATGGTGAGCGACAAGGGATACTACCACAGAAGCGTGTTAAGCTTCATGTTTCACAGCTGGGAAACATGACGGCATGCTTTTACAAATGCATAGTATAGCTTTTTTTTCTTTTTCTTTTTTTTTTGTACAGATAACAATAACATGCAGTCATACACTTAGTAGCTTCTACAGGAAGTTAACGGACATGAGGTGAATAAATGAGTAATATTCTGCACTTAACTTCCTGGGTTCCCACAATTACATGGACAAGCGCTTGTGCCACATTGGAAGGTTATTCTTGTGTGATTAATGGTGAGACCAGGGTTAGACCAAGTCTTATTCAGGCCCTATAAAAGTCTTGATAATATCCACTGAAATCATGTATTCTGAGCTTTGGTGATGTTAACATTTTATTGTGTTTTTTAACATTTTTTCTTTTTCATGTTTCCACTATGGCAGCATATGAAAAAGCACTTTATTTCCTGAGCAACTTGCTTCCACACACTAAATTAGATCCTCACAGCTTAGTATACTTCTGTGGGGATGGCTGCCGTCATCAAGGAGTGTCATTGCTATGGGGTGGGGGTGTCTGGTCTGGTCTAGGTGGGTGCTACATGTCTAAGTAACATCCCCATAAATGAATGCCAGGTCCAAAAGTTTCCCAGCAGAACAGTGAACTATCACAAGATGATCAATGGTATTTACTTCTCCTGTCAGTGGTCATAATGTTATGCCTGATCAGTGTATGATTAGAAGGTACTGATATTGGTCCATGGGTAACTTTACACTGCAAACACTTGCAATCATAATCACAGAGTAGCTTGCAAGCTGCTCTATGATTATGATTCCAGTCATACTGAGACCAACATCTCTAACCTCGGCTCGGCTCTGTTAATTTGTTGCTGAGCAGAATGTGATTG